>NW_027122516.1:0-2400000 GCF_030686945.1 Centruroides vittatus | reverse complement strand
ATAGAATGATTGTGTTCACAAGTACAATGCCTTCCTGTTTGTAAACTAAAACTAATGGATCAGATTCTGAAACTGACTTATTTGATTTTTCTATTTCTTGAGTTTTACATGTTCTGCGTGTACTTATATGTGCAATAAAATGGTTTTTAGGAGTCCTTTTTAAAAGAAAACTTGCACCTAAACTTCCCAAATGTAATTATAAACTATAAGTAATTCTACTCATAAACCAGTTACAAAGTATCTGTGGTTGAAGAATGGGAGAAAAGCAAACAAAGCTGTTAAATATTTGATTTTTCTATTGTTTTCCTAATTCACATTTGACTCATTTAAATTGTATACTAAACAACCGTTTCGAAAGAAAAAAAATCTGGCACAGGAAATTACATTCCGACAAACAGATTTTCTCAATTTCCAGAACAAAGTGTTGAAAAAGGAATACAACTACAATAAACAAATGACAATAGAAAGTATAAAAATCTGTGTTTGTTTATTGAAAATCGGGAGATTTTAATTAAAATATAATTACAAAAAAGCTGTATTTTATTCAAACAACTTAATCAATTTGTAACTTGAAATGTAATTTAAATTTATTGTGATAAATTCAAGTATATAATAAATAAAAACTGCAATTTAACATGTTGGAATGGATGAAAACTTGACAAAAAAAAACATTAATTTTTCGATAAATTTTAAAAATTTTCTCGAGTTTAAGACATTGTAGACAACGGCATTCATCCTTATAAAAGGACGAAGTGGAATAACATCTAAATATAATACCAAATAATAAACTTTAAACAAAAAGTAAAGGGCAAACACTAAAATTTAACAGTATAATAAAATAATAAAGCATCATTGTATTATATATATATAAAGTTATGATAATACTTTAGCTTTAAATAGTAAATCTGAGTGATGTAATCAAGTTGACATTGTTACGATCTCTAGGTCAGGAGAGTAAAGATCATTACGGTTTCATTCTAATGTATGTATTTCCTATTACTATAGTATATCTGGAAACATATTTATAAATGTCAACTCAAAAACCTGACATATAGTTAAAGCCAAACGAACTAAGGAAAGTTAATTTATAATTATTAAATCTAGCACAAGATGGCAACGTAACTGCCTACCTCTAGACAAATTGTTTAGTATTTAATTAATTACATAGCCATATCACAGCCCAACAATTTGACAGTTCGTTTGGCTTATTTCTGGAAAACGAACAAACTTTTGTGTGTTTAATAAATTGTATAACAACCTTGAATCGGGAATCTTCTCGGCCAGTCCGAAATCTCCAACGACGGCAGTATACTCGTCACCTTTCTTCACGAGGACGTTCTACAGAAAATGGCATTATTTCTGTAACGTAATTCCGAGTCTTCGGGGAAACAATTATTTACCAAAAAGCACTAACCTTAGAAGTTAAATCTCTGTGAAACACACCTCTCGAATGTAAATAGCACATTCCTCTGGCAATATCTAGAGAAATTTTAATTCTAGCTGACCACGATAAGTCTTCTTTCTTGTTTAGTATCAGCTGTTCCAAACTTCCGCCATTTATATACTAAAAAAAAAAAAAAAAACAAGGAAGAAAGAAACAACAGAAGTAAGTAAAATGGGAAAAATACAATCGTTGAGTCAATTTTGTTAAATGAACATAAATTTAGCTTTATGATTTATTTTTTGAAAATAATTTCCTAACAGTAAACTGAATGAAAGCATCAGGTGTTGAAAAAAGTTATTGGATCGTTTCCAAATAACAGAAAATAAGCAAAAGTTCCAACAAAACTAAAATATTTGCCTTGTCAGCAATCCAAAATAATAAAAAAAAGCCTCATTACGTAAAAAATTTAAATATAAAAAGTAATTATCTGCACCAAATAAATCATGATTAAATATAAAAATGCATTTAACCGTTTGTTAAATGCCTCATACATCATCTGCTAACCTTATTAAATTAGCTATACGTTAACGAAAACAAACTTAAAATTCGAAACTAGAGAATATGGCCAAAAAAACTTACTTCAGTCAATGCATGCAATTGTCCTTCGTGAACACATACACCCATAAACCTGTGAAGAGAAATTCTATAAATAAACCAACAATACTTACACAATAACTTATTCATGAAGGTATATATCCATTGTCAAAGTCTTTTTACTGGCATCGAGCATGCCAAAAATCATTTTAAAAGTTATTTACCCCAATTATAATTGTAGAACAACAGTTCGAATTCTTACCTGAGTATGTTTGGATGAGATAATCTATTCATCAGCTGCACTTCTCTCAGCATGTTCGATCTATTGCTATGCGACATGTTCATTTTCAAAACCATCACTTGACCCGTCGTGCGATGGCGGACCTTTAAAGTTTAACGTACGGCATTGATATCGATTTGATACGTAAATTTTTGCCCTCGTCCCGAAAGCACAGATTATAAAATTATGGAAAATATATTAAAAATTGCATCCGAATCAATTTAATGTATATTTTTCCGGTTCATTAACTTTTAACAGAAAGCTAACCAAGAATTCTTCAAACTATTGATATAAACAAACAACACTTCTATTTATATTACACTGCCAACAGTACTTAGTCTATTAAAAGCATAAATTTTCAAGATGTTTTAAAATGTATGTGTATTGTTTCTGCGACACGTTCGTCTCCGGATAATTTGATTTTTTAATACTTAAAACACGTTAAAAAATTAATTAATTAATTAAAATAAACACGCTCGTCGTTTCTAAATCCATTTCATAAAAAAATTTGCTGATAAAAGCATATATTTTTGTATTATTGTTTAAATAAATGGCAATTTCTTCTGGAATTTATCTCGTAATCCATATTAAATGAAGCAGAAAAGCTTTCTGCAACAAATAGAACAAATAATCAATAATCCTGTTAAACATTGATTTCTGCAGTAAAGACGATTAGCCACCGAAAATCAATAAATTTCAATTTATTCTGATAGATTTACTAAAGAAATATTAAACGGAATTATCAAAATTAATTTAATGTGGGACCGTAACTAGATTAAATATTTCAATACCCGCGGCCAATAAATTTGACATTCCGGTACGTTTGTTAGCGTTAAATTCTGCAGAGATTAAGAAACGAAGGACTCACTTACCTTAAACACTTCGGAGAAGAATCCAGATCCAATTTTCTCGCAGGCGAAATCATCTAATCTACTTAGGGCTGCCACTGCATGCTTCAGAGCTTGACAAGAAGAGCCGGGAGTTCCGCAAAATGCGTTTTTGGGTGGAGGGTAGATTCCGGACTCGTTCGAAGAGATACCATCCGCTCCATCTACACTACTAAGGAATTTATCTCCCATTTTTGGAAGGGATGGATTTTTCTTAAAATCTCTTTAACAAGTGACATATAGATTCCAACTAACATAGTTAGCCCTCGCCCAAATGAAGAAACAAGTTGAATTTTAACAATTCAGTCTACCTGCATTTAAAATTGTTTTCTCAGTTAATAAGTAAAATAAAAATTCTATTGATTTTTGCAAATCGCGTCGCACAATATGCTATAAATATTTACGAGAACTGCCGAATTCGGACGGCCTTTTGCGTGTAAAGCATTAAAGTAGTTTAAATATTTCGACTTAATAAAATACGTGTTAAATTTTAGCATAACTAATTTACTTACATGCCACACAATTTTAAAAATCTAATCTTATCATTTATTTACTTACAACTATGATTAAATGACGACGACAAACGAATACATAACTAGTTAAATAAATAAAAGATAATCACTTTACTACAAATAATTTTTTCGATGGATATCGCAGAGAAAACAAAGTGGACTAATACATATGATAAATCTGTAATTTTCAATGATTTATTATAAATATTTCATTTTCTACACAGTCGGACGATGTAGAAGGGCCTGGTCGGCCCATCCTCGTTCAAAATACCTAGGGCCTACAAAGCCAAACTGCACCAATCTGATTATGTCTAGAAGCAAATTCTTTTGTACTTAAAAATATAAAAGGAATAACGTGTTGTTTGAAGAAGTCTAATTATATAATATAATTTAAAATGATCATTAAATTATAATTATATTTTCCCATAAACTGGACGTTGCTTTAGTCTTTTAAGTTAGGTGCTTGCGAAAATGTAGAAATGTAAAATAATTTCATTTGTCAGTTATAAAAACTGCAATTTAAGTTGTTCAATACATAATTACGAAATTAAGTTTGAAGAAACTGACAATGAAATGCATATTTAATCATTAAAAAACATAAAAAATTAAGAAAAATCCAGTGCTACAGAGTGTTAAATATCATTTCAGTTAATTATGGATACATGATTTTACTAATGAGGTTTGGGAAACCTTGAAAATGATTTTTTCAAGAAATACAAACTTCTCGGAAAAATAAGAATGCTATCTGTTGAATTTAAAATAGAAATTCTGGATTATAGTAGTAAAATATAAATATAGGATGCAACAAGAAAGAAAATTGAGAAATTTGGGCAGATACATTCATCGCGCATTGATAATCTCATTCCTAACATACACCTAATTAACAGACAAAAATCAATAACCTGGAAGACGACGAAAACGTTTTGTCACTTCATCATTCGGACGGCAACAACTAATTTTTCGACAATAAATATATGTTAAAAATAAAATACTTTAAAACAATTTCTACTAATTTCTGAAGCAGTTGTCTTTAGAAAACCACATCAGAGTTCGTAAAGTACAGTTATCGAGTGCTATATTTTCAACAGTCGGATAACGCACGTGCATATCTAACGGAATATTTCAAAAACTCTCGCAAGAAGCACTTTATAATTAAATAATCTGATTTAAATTGCAGTCTTATAAAGGAATGTTTTTATTCGTGAAACATCAAACTTACGTAACGACAAACTTTACACTTTAAGTTCATAAGTAAACATGTAAATGAATTAATTCGAATTCTTACTAGCACTAAACAACAACCTATTGGATTACGTTACCGAAATAAGGAATATTCTGTCGACAGATGTAAAAGTAATGTAATTTACAAACAATAATATCCTGTGACCTACGAGTTATGGAATTGTCAAGACCGATATGGTTTAAGTTAGGCTGCAAAATTGTTTTCAAATTTAATTTTTCTGTTGTTATTAATATCCTAATAGTTTTCTTAATGATGTAAACGATGAAAAAGGAAATGAGAACGAGAAAAATATTAGAGAATTGGAAGGAAATAATCTTTCTGTGATTCTACAGAAAAATATTTTACCTATATTTAAGGTATATTTAAACAATTTCGACAGCAAAGGAGGAAACGAAAGACGTAGATAGTCCGACAGGTTTTTCTCTTTCTTGTCTTTTATTTTGTTTTTTTACCTTAATATAAACAAAAGTTACATTTAATGTATCAGGAAAACAGAAAAATTGGCATACGTTCAGATATTTTAACAAGAAAATATTGAGGTGTTTATAAATTAAACTATTGATAGTCCCTCTAATCGAACCAGCTCAGACTTTAATTTTAAAAAATGGAAGTTACGAAGTAATTTTCTTCCCGATCCTAACATTAGCAATACAAATGAAGATCCTGTACATTATGATTAGCAACTTTTAAACAATGCATTTTGTTATTCGTACAGAAAACGTAAATTAAAATACATGTATTGGGAAACCATTTTATAGGAGGGGGAAAAAAAAACCAGAAAATTTTATTTAAAAATAAAATCAAGGCTATGCCGGAATTTTATCACACACAGAGATATCACATAATAAATTATCATAAGTACAGTCTTCAGCATTTTAATTATAAAAATATTCTAGTCTCGAATTCATTTTATAAATAATTCTTGCCAATGCAAGTATATTTTCTTGCCGAAGGACAATAAATAGCATCAAGATAAAAACCAGTAGGCACAATTTACTTTATTTAATTCGTTTCACGACTTTAAACCAGAATAAAAATGCAAATACAGACGTCGAGAGACAAGTAGACATTTTAATAGTCTATCGGTAAGAAATTTTATCTGTTTTTGAGTAACCAATCATCTTGCCTATCAATTTTTTTCGGTAAACATCTCATACAAATGCTACCGTTTAATTAAATAAAATGCGTATCAATAACGTGTGTAAATTTAATCAATACAAGTGTAACATTATTATTAAATTTGTAAAGGCGGCCGAAAATTTATTTATTTTTAAATGTTTACAAAACTCGTCACTTAACAGATACAACCCAGAGATTAGATTGGTTGTCGTTACGTTCGTGCATTAATTTTATCAATCCGGAATAATTAAAACACCAAAATTTCTACAAAACAACTGTCTTAACAGAATAAATCTAGCAACAATCGAGTTTAATTACATATTTATTCAGTTTTTCACCAAAAGAATCCTCTCAAAAAGGAAAAAAAAAATTACTAATAAAATAAACACAGTTACTATAATTAGAAATTGCAAATTGTACTTATCTAACAAGTTACTTAACATTTAATTATGTATTATTACTTACAACGTGGCATAAAATCTAGAAGAGCGATAACAAAAAGTTACTTATCTCGATTTAAGAAGCAATAAAATGTCAAAATATAAATTATATGGTGGTGCATTATACATTTGCAGGGGGCCCCACGTACGGCGTTGACTTCGAACGCATTCTCCTCAAATTCCCATATCCCCATTTGTTTCTCGACGCCACCTCTGGCAAGGTAAGTTCCATTCGCCCCGCACCCGCGCCACGCAATCTCGGGTCTACAGATATGGCCCAAATTTAAATTTCAACGTTCTTACTGCGGCAAAGAGATTATAAAAGACCATTTTGGGGCCCTGTAGGATAATGTGCCACCGTTATACCATCTCACTAGTTAAATGGACCCCGGCCAGAAAATTTAAGCATTTCTAATGCAAAAAAATTGCTGTATTTAGTGAGATGATGATTGTTTATTAACAAAATATGATGATTAGGTTATTATTTCTGTATATTTTCCATAACAAACAATAATTCACATACATTAAGATGATTTAATTACACTTAACACAAACTAATTTATACTTAAGCAGAGAATTAAAGAGCAATTAAGCTTAAAAAACTGTTATAAAGTCATAAAAAAATCACTTTTATGTTACTAAATTAAATGTTTTTCTCGTTTAATTTAAGTTAAATTCATCATTTTCTAACAACTAACTAATAATTAGGCCTATTTCAAGTTCTTAATGCTAACTTCATTAATTAACATGTTTAACAAGATTTTACTTACACATTTATATATACACACAGACACACACACACATGAAAAAAAGATGGCGAAGATTTAAGTTATATTCATTATTATCGTTATTATTATTGCGGATTATAAACGTGAAGAGTTCGTGTCGGTTATAATTAACACGAAACATATCTAAATGCGATTGCGATTACATCCCGAACGATTTCCTCTCTGATGATGAGTGATGCAGATTATCAAAGATGCGATGCCATTACTGATGCGGTTTAGTATCGGTTTTTGTCGCTAGGGGAGGGTCGATCGTTGAATTTTTAGGAAATAATTCGATTTTTTTTTGTAAATTCTATTTTTTTAATTATTATTATTAAGTACACTTGATAAAACAATAATCTGTAGTATTACACGTGTCAACATTATTATAATAATATTAATAATAATTTAAATTTGGGCCATATTCTTAATACTCTAATGAGGGGCGCGTTTTTTTTTATGCTCCGAAATGACGTCACGAGCAGCGTTGGCCATTTAGAAACGGGTTTCAGAGTATTATCTGTAAAGCGCTTCTCGAGCGCTGCATAAAAAAAACGCGCCCGAGTTTATAAAAGATTTGTTTGGGGCAGAGGACCCAGACAATTGCCCTTTTTTGCCCATAGGATAGAGCATCATTGTTTTTCCGTTATTGTTAATAATTGATTGAATGAATTGGTAGTTTGAAGAAGGAAATGAAAACCAAAAATCAAATATTGAAATTTTGCTGCCACTAACATTTTTAAGTGTTGCCTCACTCGCCAGTAGCGAGAAAAAAGCTAAAAGTAGTCCCCATTTCAGGGAAATATTGTATTTATTACCTTCTAAATGGTAGAGCAACAGAGGTCTGATCCGGAAGTATACTAAACTAAATTGGTGGTCGGTGTTTTATAAAAAAGAAAAAAATCAAAGTTCACGTATAAAATTACGCCATTTTTTTTATCTCAAAATACACCTATCCCTCGATTTACACGGAAGATAGGTTCCTGAGAAAAACGTGTAAATCGAATTTGTATCTTTTTGAATGTAAAACCGTGTAAATCAAAAAGTATGCAAAAAACGCATAATTTTGTTGTTTATTAATTATAAATTTTTTTCAATTTTTTAAAGGTACACAAATCAAACAAAAATATTAAAAGGCAAAAAAATATATTCTTTTATTAATTAAATACAAAGTACAAAGGAACAAAAAATAAAATAATTTAAGGTATTCTTGAAACCGTGTTTTCTTATATGTTGAGCATCAAACACAAGACCGTGTTATTTATTAAACACTTGGCACTTTTCCACTTCTATTAGTTGAGACGAGATTTTATTTCACTCGTTTCGGGCATTTCGCCCCTCTTCAGTCAACGTTAATTCCTCGAACTCAAGGGTGCGCGTGCATAGCACAATTTGGACTTCAAAGTTACAGCAACAAATGTAGATGTTCTACGTACGGTTTTTTAAAAACGAACGCAATAGATCTTTAATCTTCTTTTTACTAACTTTTTTCTTTTCTTCATTGTTGTTTTATCTTGACATAAAGCAATAAACGTTTGGACCTGGTGTTAACTAAAAAACTCACTTTTCGTCTAGTACTGGCTCATTATTATGCAGTTGTTTGTTGACCATTTGCATATTCTGCTGGTTATGACGATCTGAATTTACATAATTAACTGTATAGCCAAAAGTAGCCAAGTTAGGCTGGATCTGTTGCTTATTTTTTATATGATTATAATATTCTTAACCAATTCTTGTTTATATTTATGCTTAAATTTTTATTTATAGAATTACTGGACTTTATGATGGCCACGCTCTCTTTAAATTTTCTATTATAAGCGTATTTTTCTTTATATAAAATTTTTGTACCATCTTGATCTATATTACAATTATTAAGTAGGCAATGATCATGAAAAACAGAGTTTACTCGATTGTATCTTAAGTCGGCGACGTGTTCCTTTAATCTGATATTTAACTTACGTTTCGTTTCTCCAATATAAATACTATTATTCTTACAAGTACACGGAATTTCGTAAACGACATTCTTTGTTTCTTTCGCTTCTGTTCTAGTTTGCTGTATACTCTTTTTATTTTTTAGCCGGGATTTAAGTTTCTCATATTTAGGTGCGAGTTTTATGTCTACCTTTCTTAATTCTTTATTAATTTCTTCATATAATCCTTTTACATATGGAAAACTAATATATCTTATTCCTGAGCCTTGTTTTTCTATTCTTTGTTTGTCGTTTCTATTTGTTTTATCATTTATTTCTTTTTCCCATTTTGTAATTATATAGTTTGGGTATCCATTTAATACAAATTTATTTTTTAATTCTTTTATATATTTAGACATATTACTTAACTTACTGGTTCTATTTTTAATTTTTTCATATTCCATTGCAAAGACGTTATATTTGATATATAAAGGTATATTAGAGTTATATTTAATAGTCGTACTGATAGTGCAAGGCTTTTTAAAAGGTTCAAATTCGATACTATTTCTATTCCTTGTAATCCTAACGTCCAAGTAGTTAATGCTATTATTAATACTGTCTTCTTCTTCTGTTTTAAACTGAATTCGTTTATTTAAATTATTTATAAGGACTTCTATCTGGTTGATTGTAATTTCAGAAGTATTGTACATAATCAGAATATCGTCAACATATCGCTTGTAAAATTTTATACCTTGAATTTTATTAATTATTTCATCTATATCAATCATTACTAATTCAGCAAGTTTAGGTCCTATAACTGATCCCATACTAATACCTTCATTTTGGGTGTAATAATTACCTTCTATTTCAAAGTAATTACTCATGTACGAAAACTCTATTAGTTGGGTGATCTCTGGTGTTATGTTAAGTTTTTTTAATTTTTCTTCAATTATGTCCCATGTTATGGAGGGATACATTTCAATTATGTCTAAACTAGCCATTTTAAAAGTGCTTTCTATCTTCATATCTTTTAGATCTGTTAAAAGCTCATCAGTATTAGATATGGCAAAATTAGAATTTTGGTAAGACTTAAGTTCTTGCTTTAGAAATTTTTCAAGATTATATAACGTTGAATATTTGAAGTCCACTATGGGTCGAACCTGTTCGCCATCTTTGTGAGTCTTAAGTTGAATATTAATTTTTGGTGTGCGATCATTCTGATCGTTTAGGATAAATTCTTTTTCAGCTTTGGTTAATTTATTCATTTTATGTAATCTTGTGACTCTACTTTTTAGCTCTTTATATATAATATCTTATCAACTAATAGAAGTGGAAAAGTGCCAAGTGTTTAATAAATAACACGGTCTTGTGTTTGATTCTCAAAAAATAAAATATGAAAGATTCATAAAAATGTAATGTAATTGTGTAATGTAATGTAATGTGATGTAAAAAATGTAATTAAAAATAATGTAATCGTTTCTTACTTATGAATATAAAAAATTAAAATTTTCTGGTTTAAAACTATGTGCAATGAATGACACTTCATGCGTATGGGGGAGTACCCTATATCGGTTTATCGGTTACTATTTCACGGATTGAAATAAAACTGTCACCTAGTATCCTAAATATCAACTATGACATATAATTAAGGTGGATTGGAATATAGATGTAGATTAGAGTTAAAAATTGTTCCTTTTGATCATAGCCAGTTTATTTTCTGCATTTATTTTTTAAACCGTGTAAAAGCGAAAACGTGTAAAAGAAGTACCGTGTAAAACGAGGTATAGGTGTATCTCCGTACTGAATGGTTATGGTTTGTGGTTTTATTCGTTTACGGCAACGCAACACGTGTGCGGTATGCCAAGGGAAATGCTTCCTGGGAGGTCTTTTATGGGAAACTGATCCCTATTTAGGTGTTACAAACGGGAAGAAAACACGGAAAACTCCACGTGGTTAGCTCATTGGCCAGACGCGAACCCACGACAACAAGTGCTCGGCGGTTTTATCCACTCGGCCGCTGATGGGCCTCCATACTGAATACAGATCTTCCACCAAAAGGAATAGCTAATTTCATCAGAATCCGTTGGTGGGCTTGTTAAGAGACGCTTTCTGCTACAAAAAAAAAAAAAAAAAAAAAAAAAAAACCTGGAATTATCACTCTGCCTACAGACGCAGCCTACACAGAAAAACTGCTAATCAATGATGAAATCCTCAAGTTTGGCATTTTGATCAATGATCAAAATGCCAAACTTGAGGAAAATCATTCCATATATCCCTGATGGATATATTTCTTCCATATTATCACTTTTTTCTTTCTGTATTTACTGTGCGAACACCACAAGTCTTAAGATCTATTCACCATGTAATTTATGGCTAACCATTGCTTCCATTACGAGCTTCCTGGCCTCAATAGATTCGGCCAGCATGGGTAAAGGATGGAGAACGATGGCACTAACCATACTTCCCATGATAAATTATGGTGTTGGAGTTAAACCTGAAACCTCAAAGGCGGTATGCTCTGGACAATCTATTTTTTGATGAATTTTCGTACTTCATAACTCGAATTATTCACAAAATTAATCATCTCCATGTAACATTAACAATGCGAAATGTTGATTTCTTTTATACACGTGTTAAAAGACGAATGAGAAAGGAGAAATCTGCGGGAAAAATTGTTATATATAAAATAAAAACTTACAATAAACAGCGATAACACTTAATATTCCTTTTGATTGTAATAAGCATTTACCTAGTATTGAAATAAATCTATAGTACGCGTAGACGATCCCCTCACAGATCGCCTACGCGTAACCAAATAAACCAAATACTGTACAGGGAAAAAATGAACAGAAGATCAAAACAGTTTTATTTATAAAAATTAGATACACCTCCGGCTACTTTTCTACGTAGTCGCCAATTAAATTTAGGTATTTATCATACTGTGCCACCAACTTTTCTATACTCTTAACAAAGAAGGTTGTCGCCAGGTCGCTTAGCCAATCCTCCACGTTGGTTTCAACTCCTCGTTAGTTTGGAACCCCTTCCCTCCTAACCGCGGCTTGAAGTGAGTGATCAGATGGAAATCACTCGTCTGGACTGTACGATCGTTCTCACACTACAATACAGACATGAATACTCCAGTGGTTCAAATGTTTGATCATCCGCCGTACATGTCCCAAAATTGGAACATTGTGAGGTAGTATTATAGTAGAATATGATGGACAGCCAGCATTAGATAGGCAGTAGCTACCCTGGAAAACAAGTAAATAATTCTAATTACTAAATTAATTTTACTGAATTAACAATTATTGAGCAATTTTTATTATTGTTGAACCACTTGTTTCACTTTTGGTCGAGTTGAACCCATCGAACCTGCTGTGCTCAACAAAAATGGTCGTATTAACATATATTCGTGACGGCTGGATGGCCGAGCGGTCAAGGTGGCAGCCTACCGCTCTGGGGGACCCGGGATCGAATCCGAACGGGCCGAATAATCCCCAGGAATTTTTCGGGGGTGGTCCGTTCGGATATGTCGGGCCCCGTCCCTCACCACCCGGTCGCCCCATTGTGGGCTTGGCCGAACCCATAATGGGCCTACTAAAAAGAGGCCCTCTTAGTGCCCACAGGGCGGAAAGAGTTAAAAAAAAAAAAAAAAACATATATTCGTAAGTTCTGTGCCAAGATAGATGACACTACTGGATTTCACGAACTGCACACACAAAACATAACAGTGTTGCACAATAGTATGGCATATGTACAGTACTTCAGGCAAAGTCATAGTAGATGCTTGGAGTACCCTCCATGATGTCAACGCAAGTGATCACACGTCGCATCATGTTCTGACTCATCTTTTCAAATATTCTGGCCTGTATCCGAACAGTATCCACACGTTACTCCAATATTCGCATATCGGAAACTAGCTCAACGTACAGTACAGTACACGACAGTTTTTAGGTGCTTCCACAAGTAAAAATCAAGGGAATTAGGGTGCGGCGACTGGCACTCTTACAACGTATTAAGTCTATGCAATATAAATTTCTTTGCGTATATCACAGAATTTATACATTACAAGAAGAGGTTTCAATACAATATAGATACAAGATACTAAATTTACATTTACAATTAATTTAAGCATCTGAGACTATTAAGCAAAGTTCCATTATATCAGTATACTAATCACAATCGTTTATGATAATTATTTACAGCTTAATTACAACTAAACATAATGACAAACTGCTGATGCCCAAGATGGATTTTATAGGAAATGTATTCAACATTCTTACAATGCTTACACATTTTCCTAGAAATTTTATAAATTCCTTAAGAAAATATATTTTAGGATAGATTCTGTAGTTTAAAAACATTGTTTTTGTACAGTTTATGTATTTTGTGACGAGTAAACTCTATTAGCAAACAGAAAAAAAGAAAAAAAACTTACAAAATTTTATAATTTGGAATTTTCCTGATATTATATTTAACTACAACTACATTATTTTATTACTCTTACATTATCTTATAAAAACAGTAGTAATTTCCTTTTGTTGTTTTATATAATTTTAATATTTTTTTTATCATAATTAATAGCTACATATACTGTATTATAAATTATAAGGTTAACATATCACAAGAGAAAATTTCTTAGTATCATTTGAAGACTGTACAGTAGTTAAACTGAAAGTTTTTGTTATGTAATGATGATATTGTATATAAATTATAATGATTTTAGTGTTGTAATAGTAATTCTGTATGATTGTCATCGTACATATGCTTCAATAAAAATGCTTGTTTCGCGTGATGTATTGCGAATTTCTTACACAAAATGTTTAAATATATTACGTTTATGGGATCTCAGCATACAGAATCGGAAGAGTAAAAGTATCGTTGGAATGTCTACTTTATTTCGTACTTCTAGATGACATATCAATGTCAAAGACTATTATAGGGATTCTTTAGGGAGATCTTCGGGTTCTTAATCTGGATTTGTGCTCCTTAAATCACATAATTTGATAAATCCGGTTTCAGGTTTGGTTTGGTTTTATGGCAACGCAACACGTGGGCGCTCTGCCAAGGGGAGAACTTTTATGGGAAGCTGACGTGAAGAAAATTCTGAAAACTCCATGTGGCCAGCCCGTTGGCAATGCGTGAACCCATCCTGCCTCTGGTGGGCGACAACTCGTGCTGTGGCACGTAGACATTATACGCTATAATTTGCTCACGGATAATGCAAGTGCCACTTAATATTCCTCATACTCGTAGATGGCCAAAGCTGATATTCCATTCTGGATCGTCGAGGGGTCCGGAGAAAACTTAGGGGACCTTAATGATTCTAAATGCTAAAAAATTAACCGCGTCTACAACATTTTTATACATTAGAATAAATTATGATTCGCACGAGGATAAATAGATGGAGTATTCTGTAAGTTCCAATGTTATGTGTAGAAAGCAATGTAATTTATGGTACTGTACCATTCTTATTTATGCAAGTTAAAACTTGAACTCAATTTCATCTGTTCTTACAGACATCATTCTCTCGAGAACTTATCTTCCTCTTGTAATTCAATTCTTTATCCAATTTGGTACTAATATTTATGATTTTGTTTAATTTTAGAGGTTTTTTTCCTTTCCTTTTAAGGGGGTGCGATCTCTCTCAAAATGCTCAAGCTTGCTTTTATTGAATTTGTATACTCGTATATCAAATTTACATCATCTGAAGATCTTCACGATAATTTAACAATTGATATTTACCAGATCAGTCATCTGGACTTTGCAGACGGCATCGTTATTCTTTCAAGGAACCAAACTGATTTTTAGCGTGAGACGGGACATCTACAAGAATTTTACAGCAGGGAAAATGAAGATTAACATGTTTAAGAATGGACGAATTTTAAGAAATTCTGGTAAATGATTTACACATGATGATTCAAACTCATTCAGTATACATTTTCCTTTGAATCGGGAGTTAATTTAACTTGTTTCCACCCTCATCAGTATATATTTTTAAAAATATATTTAAATTGGATCATTGGGTATGAGTTATGACACTGGATTTGAATTTAAAATTTCTCTTTTATGTTTATAATCATCAAACTTTATAACAGATACAAATACAGTAGATATTAAGCAGTACAACTTCAACACTATTCATGAAAAAATGTGTTTGGATTAAGTATAAATTTGACTATCATTTTAAATTATTGATGACCTTTTATATCATTACTTACAATAATTAAAAAATGAAACAAATTTGGAAAATTACACGTTAAAGGTTAACTTAACATGACTGTTTCCAATTCCTGAAAATCCTATGAAGATAAACACAATACATTTATATTAAACTAGCAGGTAGGCCCGGCGTTGCTTGGGCAAAAGTAACGGTAGCGAAGATTAAGATTATTACGTTATAGTTAACCTTACCCGTTTTCACAGAATGCAAGAATTGGGTCCCCCTGTTTCTAGACTAATTAGAGAATTGTTAGATGGGTCTAAAAATATGTTCGATTTCCCGCAAAAATGAAAAAACTGCATCTGCATCTTGCACGTCGCTTTCTCTTAACACTTCCATTGTTGATATTTCCACTGTTGACACTTCCATTGTTACTTAACACTTCCATTGTTGATGGAAGTGTTAAGCCTTAATCCTGTCCCTCTCCCCCATGAGGAGGAATTTCGAAAAATCCCTTTTTAGTGTGCGTCCTCGTGACGTACCCTAACTGTGTACCAAATTTCAACTTTCAACTCCTAACCGTTTGGGCTCTGCACTGATTATTATGATTATTATCATCAACTCGTCTCGATTATATATATATAGATTATGTTTATGTTTATCATCAATAAGCAATTATGTAGATTTATAAAGAAACTTTCAAAACTAGTTTCTGTATACAAATATAAATATATAATGCTAATTGGAGATAAAAAAAAATTCATAGCTATGTACAATTTTGATCTGAAGTATTTCAATTATTAATTAATGCAGAGATAATTTATGCAGGAGAGATGATCTGCATCATCTCTCCTGCGTAAACACCAGATCATCTCATATTGAAATTTCCTACATTTCAATTTAATTTATTTCCTTAAACAATATGGATTGTTTCTTTGACATGGAATATCATGTGCAAATTAAAACTGTCAAGTGACTTTAAACACTTTTCTAACCTCAAAATATAATAAATTTCCTTTCTTTTAAAATTTTAATTTGGCACTTTGATAAAGTAATTATGAAATGATTTTAAATTTATACATTAACACTTATACACAGGAGAATTTAAGGTATGAATTTGATTACTGCATCAATACACATATTTACAGGTGAGGTCCATAATTAAGGACTGTAGGATACTGTTAAAAATGTTGATGATTTTTTATTATAGAAACTATACAGATGATTTGAAATGAAATTTCAGTTATTGATTTCATTTTGACTAATCCCATATCAAACTGTACATATCATACATTATACACATCAAACTAGAGTCAAGTCTAGTATGTAAACTAACTAGTATTACTACAAAGTAGATATTATCATATCAAACTCAAGGCTGTCAAGAGATAGGGAAGCCAGGGATTTTTCCCCAGGTCCACAGAAAAATTAGGAATCTGTAGCATTTCCTACCCCTGTAAGTTAATGTTACTTTTACTAACAAAAATATAAAATCTCTAAGACTGTCTTTTATTAACAAAGAAACATTCCACGCATTTGTTTGAAAAAACGTTAAGGGACGGAAGCCCGATCTACTGTTGGGCCCGTAGGAACTCGATTACAGACGTATCCAGTTCGTAGCTAGACGTGTTGATATTTTACGCACAACAATAGAGTAACACATTTATGCTTCAGTTATTTTCTTATACACTAAAATGTAAAGCCATTAATACTACAAAAACAAATATTGTTGTAAAACTTTATTTATAAGCTCAAGCTTGACAGTTACAAAGCATAATTATATGTCATACATCTGTATTATATTTTAAAAATAAAACTAATTTAAAAAAAAAAAAAAAACAAAAACAAAGAAATTAATTCCAAACATCACATTAGCCACTTGCAATGAACACTGTCATCAATAAATACACACTAGAGAATTTCTATAACCTACAGTTTTTACAATTTTTTAATTTTTTTTTTTTTAAATTGGCATCTGCACAGTATGAGCACTTTTTTATATAGTTTATTATATATATATATATATATATACTTTTTTTTATGTCTCTAGTTAATTTGTATTCATATAGTGGGATTATATAACTTAATATTGACTTAAATACTATATAACTATTTAAATACATAATTTTTGTTAACTAAAAAGAAACCAAATGCTATGTACTGTGCACAGAACCGTCGGAGGTTTATTTTCCAGTCGATCCGAGTCGAAAACATAATTTATTTTTATCGTATTTTACTTTAAATTAAGTACTGTGCCTCAGTAACAGCATATCAAAGATTATATATTTATATATATATTTAAAAAAAAATGACAATTTACAATATATGGTGCATCTGTACATATGATAAAAAGAATTGATTGCAAACAATATTCATGGCACAAAGTCAAATTACATAAAATAAAATGTTAATCTACGAAATTAATATTTTATATATATTTATATGTATATTTATATATTACATTTATATAGTTAATTTCAACAACACAATATATATAATTTCTTTGTGTTTTAATTGAACGTTTTGTGCCAAATTTGTCGGGGGGAGAAACGGATGCTTTTATTTGTATACATGCATATTCTATATCAATTTCCTTAGAGGAGATACTGAAGCATGCAAGTTTAGTCGCTTTTGTTTACTTGTAATGATTTCGCTTGTAAATTTAGGAAATTAAAAAAGTATACAATGAAATTATTCATCATTCCTTCAACTAAATTAAGTAAACTGTTAAAAAATATTTTGTTTCCACAGGATGTAATTCCGACTTCAGAACCAAAATATGTTCAGTGAACTAGAGACGAGTCGAGAAATAACTGGAGATGTTCATTTTCCAGGGATTTGGCATTCGAAAGTTTGTGTTTTCTAAAGAAACTTTTTCTTTTTATAAAAAGGGTCTTTGTTATTTTCTTTGCATAAATAATTTTATATAAAATACTTGACTTTTATAGAATTCTATTCAACTAAATGTACGCCAAAATGCTTAACGGGTAAAAGCTACGAGATAATCCGACGTTAACGTATTATATTTCGAGATTCTTTAGTAACTACGAACCCCACGACTAAGGTTTCTTTACAGTTTCTGCATGCATTAATCCCTTTAATTTTGATAACTTTTTCTAAGTAAACTGTTATAAGAATTTGATAAGATATAGATACGTTATTAAAGATAAGAATATCTTATCTCGTGTGAATTACTTTTTATATTTATTTATTGGGATACGTGATACAAATAAATCCGACGACTGCGCGTATTAAATAAATTTGAAAAGATTCGACGATTAACGATTATTTTTACGACAGAAAAGAAACTAGAACTTGATAATTATCAGATAATCATCTGGCTATGTGTTCAGTATTTTTCTGAATAGAAAAGTTTGTTTCTATAATATTTATGTAAAGATGTCATGTGACTGTTTGTTTATCAATAGATGTAATGACAGTATGAAATGTTCTGCTATAGTTAAAAGGCAGTGACTGTTAGTGATTATATATTATATATTAATAGAATCTTTTATTAAGAATAACAATTATGAATGAACATATTAAGATAAAGACTATTGTAATTCACAAAACAATCTATTTTACAAATGACTATAAATAACATATTTCCACAATTTGTTCAAAAAACAGATATGGAAATGTACGGAGCTGGGGATAAACTCTATTATGATTTACAAATTTTTCACGACGTACAGCACATATATGCTGTATACTGTTTGTATATACTATATATGTATAGTTTTAAGATTGCTGATAAAATATTCAACGATATTAGACGTATCAGCAAATTTAGAATGTATAATATATAGTCTAAAGATGAAAGTTTTTAAAATTAGAAAATTATTATTAAAAATGGGCACCAGAAAGAAGAAAAGAAAAAAATTTGTTGAAAAATTCTGCATGGAAAATGTTGTTTATTATATTTATTTATTTAAAAACGACTAGTTTCTGTTTCAAGTATATATGTTATATACACACATATATATGTATTTAACTTTTAAATAGCAAAAATTTTAATATAAATTCTTAAAAAGGTGATTTACTTAAACAAGAAAACAATTTAAAAGATTTATACCTGGTATTTCTTAATATATGCAGTCGATTTTAGATCTGGGTCGCACGAGTTTGGTTTTGACATGCTGAAAAATTTTTTCAGTTTACTTGTCGACATCCTACGAACCTTTAAATAACACTACAAAAAGATTGCATGCATTAAAATTAAACTGCTCGAGAATCATTCTTGCATTTTAAGGATCTTGGAGGCATGTTAACTTATTAGTACATATTTTAAATGCAGTGGACTCTCAGAAATTTAACAGCTTAATACAGTTTCGTTAACTATTCTGGTTATTTCTAATTTAATTTTAAAAATAATTGATTATGACTAAATTTGTTTAATTTTATTCTACAAAAGTCCAATACATTTTTAAGATGCATTCAAAGTACAGAATGCAAAACCTTTAAGGCATAAAAATAATTGGGACATTCTTACGTATAAATACTTATATTTATCTGGTAATATTAAACATATTAATTATTCCCACCTAAAAATATTCATTGCTTTCACTGAAAGAAATTAAAAAAGAAACTACAACGTAAATTGTCTTATAATAATATACTTTCGTATCCTCAAAATTAGATATTTACATTGAAGTGTTAAGAATTGTGTGCCATCGTAACTGAAACAAATTTAGTTATTAGCTGAATCTTACGCTTCTATACATAAAACTGTATTGCAATAAAGTTTTTATATACAGTATGGTCGCACTAATCCAAACTAACCGAGAGCAGTGGTAGTTTACACGAACAAAAAATTCTGATTAACGTGCATATGATGGTAAGGATATGATACTTATGTTTTGAGGCCATTTTTTACTGTTGTAAGATACTTTATAACAGAAAATAGAAATTGGAATTATTATTAAGTCAAGCAGGGTCACAGAAAAAAATGAGCAGCTACGTTCGCAACACCCGATTCATATTTACTTTATACATGAGCCACAAGTGTACAGTTACAGTTCACAAGACCATTATTTTTGTTAGGAGAATGTTAGAAGCTGTTTGGATTAGCATAACCATACTGTATTTTCATCTACGGTGACTGAAAAACACACCATAATAAATTTTATATAAAATTATTATTAAATGATGTAACTTATTTATGAGGAATTAAGAAAAAAAAAAATTCAATTAATATCTAGTTTTTGTGAAAAGGATATAAAATTTTTATATGCATGTAGTTTCTAAATAAAGTGTGTAAAAGTTTAAAAGAATATTTGAAATGTAATATTTATAAACATTACTTTGTTAACTGTTCTTCAAAGATTATAGAAATTTCCTTACGAAGCATACATTTTGCCTTGGAAAATATGAACTTTAGAAGTTTTTTTAACTTCTTAAAAACTAGATATTAATTTTATTATTACCTTTAAGCACAAATTTATTCAGCAGATTATTAAAATATAAGATATTGCTAAAGACATTTGGATAATTTTGGATAAAAATGTTTTAGATAAATTTCCAAGGAATTTTCACTTAAATGATAAAATTTATCTGTTAAAAATGTTTCAAAAAATATTTTGATACAATAAATTAAATTAAAACTAACAATATATTGTATTAATTGTTAGTGTTATATATTTATTTCCATGGCCACTTTTAAAATTTATGATTCTTTTTCATTAACTTCGCTTATTGCTAAGTAACTTCTTAATAATAATAAAAATTACTTTAATATATATCTCACTGATTCTTATAAAGTGTTTGTGTGTATGGAAAAAAGAAACTTGCAACAGCTTTATTTATAACAGATTTTATCTTATCTCTACTCTTATGTTAGCTATTCAAATAATCTCTTCTGATAAATATACAACATTTATTCTAAATGAAATGATTTGTCTAGTTTCCATTATTAATTATATATGATTATTAAGGCCAGTGACACACTGGAAACTTTGTGGCGACACAGTTAAGCGTATCTTTGTGATGAACATGTTTATATATGGAATTAATCAGGTCGTAGCCACACAAAAACCATAGCGATGACATGTCCAGCTGGAGTGAAACTCCGTCACAGCGTGTCTGTGGACAGCAAATAAGAAATTGTGTCAAAATACCACTCCACACACTGCCATTTATGTTTATCTTGGTGAAACCAGACTCTTTATTTAGGAGGAACTTTTTCCCTCCTCTTTGCGGTGCCTCATGATCACTTGCTATCACACCAAACAGCTTTGCTGTGGCAACAAGCCCGAAAAAGTTCCACTACACTGTGTTGTCAGTGTCCCATGTGTCACTGCCTAAGTTTATTAAATACAAATTTATGTATTAATATAAATATAAAAATGTAAAATTCCAATATAGTTAAGAAAGAAAATAAAAAATTCTGTAAGAAAAAAATTAAATAATCAGTATAAAATATTTACTGTTACATAGTTATTATCATATTAATATATACTATTTCATTAACAAGATATAAATATTTTTAGAGAGAATTAAAGAGATAAATACATATAACTTATGTATTTATTAATCAGAAAACTCGATAGTTATTTAATATTTTTGATATAAATTCTCTGAAGCAAATTGATAATTAAGGAAAAAATGGACTAAATAATCAAGAAATAATTTAAATTTAGTTGAATGAAAAAAAAAAATTACGATTTAAACAAAGATTTTTAATTTACTTAAAATGTGTGTTAAACATAAATGCTAATTGTTAAATAAATGACAAATATAAACTTGATGTTGATTAAATAAAATAAAATAAAAATTAAATCAATTTATCTGATAAATTAATTTTAAAATAATTGCTGAAGTTATCTTGAAAAATCAGTGAATCATTACATGAGCTTTTTACTATAAAAAGATAATGTAAAGATTAATTCTTAGATTAAGCAATGCATATATTTATTAATTCTGTAAAGAAAATAAATGCTAATTTAAATAATTAAAATGTGAATTATAAGGAAGATAATTAACCATAAAATGTAAATTATTATATAAAAATTTCTAAGTTATAAAGATGGAAACATTACATGGAATCATAAAAAATAACAACTCTTAAAATGAATGAATATTAATAAACATATGCTTCTAAACAAGTCATCGAGTGTTTGTACGAAACCTGGGGTAGAGCGGGTCATTTCTCCCCCCTTAGGGCACCCTCCTTTTGCCATTTTTTGTGAATAAACAACATTAATTTATAGGTGTAGTAATGATCGTGACCCCGAGTTTTCTAGGGGCCTAGGGAAAAATCCCCAGCTCTCTCCCTCTCGACAATCCTGCTTCTAAATTCTACAAAACATTTTTCAAAATTTATAAAATACGAATTTGTAAAGGTCTAAAAAGTTTTTATTGATGTATTAGAAGAAAAAATGATTTACCTTGGCAAGTATTTTCACAAAATCAATCACAATCAAACTAATGATGATAATATTTCATTTACGTGGAATTTTCTATTTTAATTATTAAAAAACAATCAATTTTTTTTCTTATTGTCAAGTAAAATAAGACTTCGGACTTTTCGTTATCGAAATACAGTTATGCAATTGAAAGGAAATTAAAAATAATACTGAAAAAGAGCAAATGCATATGATAAAATCAATTTCATAAATAATGAAAACTGTCAAATACATACAACATACTTTAAAAATTGTATTTAAATTGAGTTTTTAATCACAAGCAATCAATTTGAAATGGAAACAAATTCTTATTTTAAAAAATACGTTAAGACAATCAATAAAAATATTACTGTACGTAAACATCAGACACAAAATAAGAATCTTTAAAAACTACTATTTTAATCATAGAATTTTAAAATTTATCTTCATAATTTGTACGATTTTAATTGTGTATTCTTTATTATTATAATTTCTTAAAGAGAAATGTTTTTGTTTATGAGAAACGAGAGAAAAAAACACACGTAAATCTAATATCATCAATAAATGTTTTTGTTAATTATATAGAATATAGTGGACGACATTGATTCCAAATTATGAATGATATAATTTTAATAAAATGATTTATTAATATTTCAAAACATATTTTTCCCCCTTAAAATTAAAAGAAAATTTTTAACAGTGCATTAGAATGTCCAGATTATGAACTATTTTATAAGCTGAAACCTTAAATGTTTGATCTTTGCACTGATATATTTCCTATATAAATAATTTTAATTAAAATGCTAATTTCAAAATGTTTGTTTTACAATAACTTTAAATTTATTCTAAACACATGGGTCTGTTGACTACGAAAAACTCTCTTGTTAAAATTATTTAAAATAAATTAAATGGTTTTAAAGATTAATTTAAATGTTTTTCTAAATGCTTTAATTAAATTCTTATCCTATAAAAATCAAGAAAATTTCAGTGATTTTATTTAAATAGAATTGATTTTTTTAAACACCACCACCTTTCAGATTTATTTCAAAATTAAAAATTTAGCAAGAAGTTAAACAGCTATCAAAGTACTTAAAATTTAAAATTAAAATAATAATAAAAAGTGTAATTTTACTTGAAAGCTATTTCAAAAAATTTATTTGCGTGCAGTTTTCGACATTTCATTTTGTCCTCATAAAAATATAATAATTACATTTAATAATTTAAAAAAAGAGAAAAACTAATCAAAATATTTGCTCTCTTAGATAAGAGTATTAAATAGTAAATTAACTAATTTCATTTCAAAAGATTAATATTGAGTTTATCTGTACATTATTACAAATCAGTGTTTTCTCAATCTATTATAACATGCAGAACTCTAGACGATCACAGAACCTATTGAGCATGCTTTGTCTATATCCAATCCTAATCGAGATGGAGATTTTAACCTATGACATATATTTCATTAGTAGATAAAAAAAAAAGTAAATCAAAAATATTATAACCATTGATATTTTGTTCTTTCTTTTGAAAATTTTCTGATATGAAGCAGTAATGTACCATCCATATTCTACCAATGGCTGAATGATTATGTCATACATACAAATTTGGAACAGCCAAAAAATCAATCGCTCTCTTCCAATATGTAATTTTGTCTCACAGAACCTCTTATATCACTTCATGGAGCCTGAAAGTTCCACAGAATCCAGTTTGAGAAACACTGTCATAAATAATTAATACGCTGTATAAAATATTTACTTCAAAAGTTGTCAAATATTGAAGTAAAGTTTCAAAAAATGAATGCAAGACGATTCCCTAAAAAAATTTAAAAGCATTGTTATGTGATATAATTCAGAATTATTTTTTTAAAATAGCATAATTCTAGAAGATCACTGACACAGTATACATACATGGTCTTCCAAAAAGAATGCTACCATTTTAAATTACTGTAATTATGTTAATTATTACCTGAGAAGTATGCGATGTACACCAATTGGTAGAGTAACAACCCGAGTTTCATCTCCCATCTGCATTCAAAGTCTTGTTGTCTACTGCACTTAAAAAAAGGCTGTAAATCAAAATGGTGACCCCACAACAGAGACGATGTTTTGTGTTCTACACTTAGCAAAATTGAAATCAATCATCATTGTGCAACATGAGTATTTTTCAGTAGCTATACAATTCTATAGCTAGGGTTCTGCAAACACTATAGAATTATGGCTGCTTTGGGAAAAGTGAAAACAGATATTCTGTAGTGAGTGTAGAATTTGAGTATCGGATGTGTGCCTCATGACATGAGGTACACACATTGAGAAATTGTAACGAGCAAATGTGAAACTTGGACAGTTTTCCAAGGTTTTAATGTACAGTACATTACAGTGTTCTCAGATAATAATTAACATAATTACAATAAATATAAAATGGTAGCATTGTTTTTGTAAGACCCTGCAGTTTTGTTTAATTTTATTTATGTAAGAGTTTTATATATATATATATTTATTTATAAATGTAAAGATATCTGAATAAACTAGAATCTGGTTCACAAAATTTTCATTAAAATTAAATCTGTTGCTAACCTTTTTATAATATCTACAATAATAAACATAATAAACAAATATCAAAATATATTTGTTCCCTATTCAATAGTTTTTTTATATCATACCTATTGCACTCAATTATATTATAATTAAAACTGCTTATGTAGACCAATGTAACAAAGGTTTTCAGTATAATCATTTAATAAATTTCCCATTTTTGTAATGCCATCATTAAATACAGAACAAAGAATATTTGATAAGAAATTCTGTAACAACAAAGTATTCATGATAGAAATTTTTGTAGAGTTTTGAAATGACAGAATTAGATCTTCTTTTGTAAATTACAGTAGAGCGTCATTTATCCGAAAGCCGGTCAACCAAAACGTCGGTTAACCGAAAGCTTTCCAGTCGGACTGTGTTGTGCTGAATCAAACGTTTTTGATACCAGATTAACTTCTAAAGTATAATTTTTTTGTTTTTATATTTTTCAATATATTCATTTTGTTTGTACAAAATAAAGAAATAATTTTTAACAATACAATAGTCTCGATTATTATTATAAAAATTTTCGTTAGGCTTAAAATTGACGATAATTCAACACAAAGCGACGCAACGGAGAAAAATTTCAACATCGGATAGGTTAATATATTTTTTCGTACATAATCGGTTATCTGAACAACCCCAGTCTCCAATTGATTCGGATAAACGACGCTCTATTGTAGTAGCGAAGGTTAAAAAATTTAATACATTTTAAAATTAATTCACATATATTTAATATGACAATCTTGTCATATACTTCAATTGCCATCTGTCTATCCGAGGAAAATAAAAACGCTTTTATTTAACAATATTCTGTTTTATAAATTATCAAAATGCGTTTTGGCTTTATCAAATTTAAGCCTTCTTCAGTTAAGAAGTTTATAGTAATAGTCTACTTCTTACTGAAGAAGGCTTAAATTTGATAAAACCGAAACGCATTTTGATAACTTATAAAAGAGAATATTGTTAAATAAAGGAATTTTTATTGTCCTTGGATAGACAATGGCGATTGATGCATATTATGACAAGATTGTCAAATTAAATATATGTAAATTAATTTAAAATATTTAGTAGCCACCCTATAAATATAAAGCAACTTTATTATTTGTCTTATTTATTCTATTTTAATATAATATCTTCAAACAATAATTATTAAAGACCAGAGAGTAGTTAGTAATTATTCTTTAAAATAAAATGTAGCAAAAATATTTATTATTAGTAATATAAATAAATTAGTAATAGTAATAAATATTCAAATTCTGAAAATATTGAAAGCAAATAAAACAATCTTAAACAGCTGAAAGATATTTTAGTAATAAAGTTAAAACTTAAATAATAAAACATGAAAATAATTTTTAACCCATAACAGGAATTCTCTGAAGTTCAATCAAAAAATCGTTATTAAGACTTTAAAAACTCCACATATATATAGTTTTCTGTTAAAAAGTATATTTAATAATAAATAAGTTTATTTCAGTAAGAATAAGAATATTTTTAAATGTTATCTTTAACAAAGAAAAACTATAACAATAGATAAAAATTTACATAGTTTATTTTACTGAAATGTAAAAACTATAAACGATTATGGAATGATAAAATTAATTGTTTTAAAAGTGGTCATGACATAAATTTAATATCTTTTTATTGTTTATGATTTTATAAACTCTAATAAAATAATTCAACATATAAATTTAATTAAATCCTCATATAAAGCTTATCATAATGTCTTTTAGCATAATTATATTTAATAATTTTTATAAATATAAAAAAAAAAAATTGTACAACATTTTAATCCATACATAATTTTCCAGCATAATTTTTTTTTTAACTGCTAAAGTTATTTTATTTATATGCAATTTTAAATTAATCACTATATGATTAATTTAAGTGCAAAAGCATATACAAACAGATGTTAAAAATAAATTTAAATAATACGATAAGAAGTTATAATACAACTGTGAACAATATCATTGCTCTAAAGGCCCATTTACAAAATTTTCATGCAAATGCCTAATCTATACCTCTAGTAATTTGATTTTACAATAATTTTACAATATGACAATGTGCATCCAATAAACAAAACATATAAATACAATACTTTAAAATTTAAAATATATTAGATTGTTTTATATAATATAAGAACAATTATAGAAATGCAGTCAACAGTACCTATCTGTCATAAATAATCTGATTTATCAGTTTGTAAATGCTATTTCTGTTAGCCAAGATAACTTTATCTGATGTTTTTACCTTAATTGTTAAATATCTATATTCATCACTTCAGTCCTTATTTATTAAAATTTCTAACAATAGTATGTATACTATTGATTTCAATATATAATACAGCAAAAATATTTGGGTATCTAGAAAGATATATTTTCTGAAAATTTACTGACTAACCCCTTGTCTTATAAGAACAGCAAACCATAATGAGAAAAAGATGATTCTTCACGAATAGAACTAAAATTTCTTAATGAATAATGTTTACATTATTCCCTCCATGTAACTAGTATCTAAGTGTTGGATTAACATACGAATAAAAGCCATTTCCTTCCTTGTATTTTCAAATATGACACGAGGGTCATCAGACATACAACGAAGACAATTTGGAGCCATGACCATTGCTAAATTATTAGTATCCATTTTTGTGACAGTAGCATTTTCTTCGGCAGCAAATACCTGAAATTATTTTTCAATTTAAATTTAATACATTCAATGAAGTAAATACAGGGTGGACCAAAAAGAATATACGTATTTCAAACTGATATATTTAATAAACTGTAAGACAAACAACTATGGAACTTGGGACACATATTTATGAAACTCTCTAGTTTAGATTACAGGTGTTCAATATGTCCTCCACCAGCAACACGAACAATATTACACCGATACTCAAATTCCTGCCATACTCGACTAAGCATGTCCGGTGTCACTGATGTAATGGCAGTACGGAGCCGGTTCTTCAACTCGTCGAGGTTCTGTGGTAGTGGAGGAACATAGACGGTGTCCTTGATGAAACCCCACAGGAAGAAATCACACGGCGTCAAATCCAGTGACCGTGGAGGCCAGCTGAAAAGTGCTAAATCGTCAGCTCCTTGACGTCCAATCCAACGGTTCGGAGGAGTTTCATTCAGAAACTAACGAACTTGACGATTCCAGTGAGGGGGTGCCCCGTCTTGTTGAAAAATGAAGTTGTCCTTGTTCAGCCTCGGAAACAACCAGTTTTGCAACATATGAAGATACTGCGGACCGTTAACCGTGTTTCCATCAAAGAATTACAACAACTGTGAATACGTCATTGTAACCAAGCACAACTGACATCTGGGGGACATGGACACAAACTAGACAATGCACTCGTTCCTCCGATACCCGCAGCACACCGCTACTATCAATAGTTTACTAAATATATCAGTTTGAAATACGTATATTCTTTTTGGTCCACGCTGTATATTAATTTAAAAAAAAAAAATTAAATTAACAATAAAATTATGATAACTTCCTATTTAACTAGTTGAAAATATAACTTTATTGTATTTAATCTTTTGTCAGACACACAGCATCTGACAAGTACTTAAGTTAATCTATAATTTTAATTTTAAAGTAAATTCACCATGTCTTCCTACAATGACAAATGATTCCTACAATATGATGATTCAGAGTAAACCTAATCTTAACAGAAGATGAAAGTTTCATTTGTTGCTTTATTTCATTTTATTTTTTATCTGGTAAGAGTCTGTTAGATGCTACCTGCATTACCATGTTAGTTTTTGCTACCTAGTGCTACACAAAGCATGTTTTTGACCATAATGAATTTTTTATAATCTTACATTATATCCTTTTAGTTTTATTAACTAACTGTATTATTAAATGAAAAATTATATAAGATTGTATTAGTACAGTGGAACCTCGGTATACGACCTTAATCCGTTCCTGATGTTTGGACTTATACCGAATAAGATGTATACCAAACCACACTTTCCCATAAGAAGTAATGTAAAAATGATTAATCCGTTCTCATGTAAAAAAAACCACTCTTGATACAGTATATTAATGGAGTTGTAAAATAATTTAACCCTTTCCGGGCGGCAATTTACAGAACATTTTTGAGTGGAATTCGTCATGCAGTGCATTTTTTGGATAATTTTTAAATTGCGATATTTCACTTCAAAATCATGCTATGTTTAATCTGTTTTTTGTGTTTGATTAAAAACATATTACAGTTTACGATTGTTTAATTTATAGTTTAATACAAATTTAAAATAATATTAAAATTTGAAGTTTACGACCAAAAGGAAAAAAAAAATTAATTTACAGAGAATCACTGAACTTTGTGCATCTATTAGGTACACACATCTGTCTTCTTTTAAACAAAACAAACTCCATCTCTCTAGCTAGAGTGGGGGAGAAGTTATTGCCATTATTTACACTATGTCTCTAAATACTTAGCAGGGAGAGGAGTCCATTGTTATCATAAAGCGACAACGATCAAGTTTATCATCATATATTTCTGCTTAAAATAGTGAATATTTGACACTTTTTATATATTTTTTCAATGCTTTATACAATAATACACTAAAATAAGCGATTAGTTAATTTTTTCCTGCAATTACGCAATATCCAAAAGTAATGAGTTTCCTGGTAAATTTTTCAGCTAGACGCTTTTGATAAGAAATTTTCTTGTCTAAGTAAAGTCAAATAACATGAAAACTGGTAGAATTACGGCTCTAAAATGAAGAATATAGCTATTTTTTAACATTTGTTTACATTCTGACTTTAATCACGTGGACTGGTTCTTTGCGGGAAAATCTCGACCAGATGGGTCTAATAAAAACTCTCATTCGTTGAAGTTGATTCAGTCATAATATAAATTACCAATTAGAGTATAATAGGTGTAGAAACAAAAATTTTAAAGCCAATTAACAGCAAGAAGATCGTTCCATAGACTTACTATAGGGAGGTCGAGTTTCCTGGCAATATTTATTGCTAGAAAGTTTTAAAAATATGTTTATTCACTTAAATATTGTTGAATTAGCTAATTTAATGTCTAAGTGCATTAAATTAGTTAATTAGAGCTAAAAAATGATTTAAAAAGCAAATTTATTGCGATTGTTTACATTTTACTTGGAAGGTTGGAGGCGGGGCTTTTCGCAGCAATTTTTTCTTTTCACAAGTCTGTGATTAGTTAAAGTAATGTCAACAAAGCCCAAAGATACCCAATAAAACTGTAGAAGGAGTTTCTCTTTGATTGTTTTCAGTCAACTGTGTAGTTAACTGCAAAGATTTGCTGTAGAATGGTAGGGAGTCCTTTTTACCGAAATATTTATGGCCAAGGGGTGGTAACAAAATACTTATTGGCTTAAACAAAGTCAATCGACCTACAGAAAAGTGAATCAAAGCTAAGATCGCGAAAAACTCTAATATAATGCAAATCAATCGAATTTTTTGATTAATTCAGCCTAAAGGCACATCTCGCATCATGAATTAACAGCAAGTCACGTGACATACGCCTGAGGGTGTATACCAGCATGGAAAGGGTTAAAGTATTGGCTTTAAAATTATATTCACATATGATTATATACATATATATCTATATAATATATATGTATGTATATATATATATATACATATATGTATGTATATATATATATATATATAATATATGTATAAAACCCTTAAAATTTAATTTTTGCTTTTTAATACAAATAAATTTTAAAAGTTTATACAGTAAGACCCCACTTAATGCTGCCTCGATATAACACAGTCTTCTGAAAGCCTAAAAAACAGCTCAAAATTTACGCTGATTCAAATTATCGCAGCATTTCATTGATTCATATATAATACGATTATTCCCAAGCACAAACCAATCAGCTAAAGGTGACAATTTGTCATAGCACTGTACTTTCCTTAAATCTATGTTTGTTTGGTGCAATTTTGGAAAAAATACACTATCTGGCCAAAAGTATCCGGACACCCAGTGGTATGGACTCGGAGAGTCCTGAGGCATATATTAATATGATGTTGGTTCTTTTTTTGCATCAATGACAGCCTGCACATGTCTGGGGAGACTTTCCACTAGTTTTTGATAGGTGGCCGTCGGAATTGACTTCCAGGCGTCCATCACAGCTGAAGTGAGTGCTGGCAGTGAGGATGGTCGATGTGGCTGGCTACGTAATCTGTATCCTAATTCATTCCAAAGGTGTTCTATGAGATTTTGATCAGGGCTCTGAGAAGGCCAGTCCAGTTTTTGAACACCCATTTCGTCAAACCATGCCCACACAAGTCTTGATGTGTGAATGAAGCAGTTATTCTGCTGGAAGAGAAATGGGCCATCCCTGAAATATTGCCATAGAGTTGGGAGAGCAGCATTGTCCAGAATGTCCACATACATCTTAGAGTTCATGTTTCCAACCACAGGAACTAAGGGACCCAGGCCAAACCATGAAAACCACCCCCCCACACCATGATGCTGCCACCACAAAACTTTACAGATGGCACAATGAAGTCATGTAAGAAGTGCTCGCTGGGCATCCACCAAACCCAGACGCGTCCATTGGACTGCCAGATTGTAAAGCGAGATTCATCACTCCAAAGAACACTTTTCCACATGTCCACAGTCCAATGACAGTGAGCTTTGCACCACTGCAATCAACGCTTCGCATTCTGGGGAGTGATGTTCAGCTTGTGAGCGGCTGCATGACCATGGAATCCCAGGTTTTTTAACTCTTGACAAACAGTCCTGGTGCTAACACTAATGCCTGATGCCCTTTGGAATTCCTGAGTGATTTCAACTAACAAGGACGTGCGATTTTGTTTCACTACCCTTTTCGGAGTTATATGGCTGTGTTCACTAATTTTGTTCGGCCTGCCACATCGCTTTTTTCAGTTTCACTGCCTTGACGTTTCCACTTCACAATTACATCATTCACAATGGATTTTGGCTTCTGTAGAATGTCTGAAATTTCACAAACTGATTTCCCACAAAGGTGGCATTCCACTATAATGACATGATCAAAGTCACTAAGCTTCTTTGACTTACTCATTGTTTCACAAACGCATAAATATGACCTGGCAAACCACTACCAACATTTTTATACCTTTTGCTTATGCATCAAAGACCGTCACCTGCCAGATCCACTCCTTTAGGGGGGTGTCCGGATACTTTTGGCCAGATAGTGTATATCATCATGGATGCCGTAGGCAATATCGGCTTTGCTTAGCAAGAATTAACTGATAAATGCGTGAATGAAGTGTGGAAGAAGTTATGGCTGGAGCTATCCAAGAATTTTCAACGAGAGGAGCCTATTGCTGTATCATTAGGTTGACCAAATTGTTAACCTAAATTGATACAGCAGGACTAGAAGATGTAGACGAGCAGGATATTGAAGAGTTACTGCAGGTTTCTGGTGAGAGTCTTAATAACGACGACCTTCAAGAACTGGCAGAAGAAGGAATTCATGTAGAACTGGAAAAATAGAGATTCTGAAAACAAAGAACCCAATAAATTTATCTACAGATTTCCTTAGTAAAAGTTTGGTAACAATAACCAAAATCGTTGATCAAATTGCAGGAAATGATCCAGATTTTAAAAGTAGTGAAAAGCAACACGAGGTGTTTTGGATGTGATCTCTTGCTGCTGACATTTGCTTAAGGAAAGAAAAAAAAAGCGCAAATGAAACTACATGACTTTATTGCAAAAAACAAGAATTTCAGAAGAGCCAGGACCTTCATCACAAAAAATGAACTTTACATTTCTGTGTGCATATATTTGTGTGTTATTTAACATATATTTATTATGCAAATTAATATAAAAATAACTTAAAAGTAAAATCTGCTTATTTTTGGTCGCGTGTTCCCCTTTTCTACTTACTCTGTGTTAAAATGACCTCATTCAATGCTGTTTCATTTAGCACTTTGTCATCTAGGAATGTATCCCCCGCATTAAGCAGGATCTTACTATACTTTAAAATGTTAAATTTATCCTCATCTTAGTGCATATTTTGTTAGAAACAAAATGTTTTTAGTAATATAACAGTTAATATGACAAATACTTAACTAATGTAATCAAAAATAATAGTTACTTTTAAAATGTAACAATATAAAAGTATCTTGATTTACCTGAAGAAAACGAATGAGGTAGGATAGGACTAAACGATTAATCTCTGGTAATTTCTGTACAATTTGAACAGCAGCTTCTCCATCATTACAATATTCAATACATTCGTTATAAAACTGATTTGGAATTAAAGGTTCGTATAACTCTCTGTACCATAATTTGAGCAAAGAAGCAGGCACATGGGGATCAGTACTTTCTACAATTTCCCATTGATCTATGCGAAGTTTCATTGCATTTACTTCATCAATATCTCCAGGTACTCTACACATTTAAGACAAAAATAATTAGTTTAATGTTAATTCAATAAATAAAATAATACTTCTACGTAAATTTTGCAAAACTTTATAAAAGAAAAACATACCTGAAAATTCCTTCAGTTTGAGCACCATTTAATCGTAACACAGCTTCAGATAAAGCTGTTTGAATCCATGGTAATCGTCTATCATGATATTTTATTTTTTGTAGAGCCATCACTTCTTCTAAGGTATTTCCAAACATTGATGGCCTAAATATCTGGATCTACAATATAAATATGTAATAATAATTAATTAATATATTTATAAAATCACTTATCTACTTAAAAAATAATGGTAAACTACTCCACGGTTTTAGAAAAATAAAATAAAATTCATGAATTTTTTTTACTAGGTTCATTCTCTAAGTGAGAAATAGAATTCATTTAATGTTTAAAATAAACCTGATATACTCTTTCACCTTTTGTATTAATTAAAAATAGTTTTTTGATCTGAAAGCTATTTCATTTTATAAAGGAAGTATTCTTTATCAAGATAGATAACAACACAATTTTAAAAAAATTAAAAGAATGAAGAATTTTAATTAATAATTTGGGAGTTTACAAGTGCAAAATATATGTTGTGTTAAAATCAGTAACTAATTCTCCTCATCTTTGAGCAATGAAGTATTTTCATCTTATCTGTACTAATAAATTTTTCATATAAATATGAAAAATTAAATTTTAAAAGTTACAGTAAACAATTTAAATGGGAAAGATAATTTAAAAACAGTCTTAAAAATAATTAATTTACAATGGCTTCATGAATTATTATTAATAAATTAAAAGACAATGATAAAATTTCCTACCCTTGACTGATCAATTTCTTCTAAAGTAGGTTTCCTTAATCCTTTTTTGGCTCCTGTCCTTGCCATTCTTTCTAACCGTTTACTACAAACTGCAGCATATGGACTGATTTTTAGCTATTCAATATGATTAAAATTTTCTCATTACTAAACCACATATATATATTATTTAATTTGTAATAATTTGCTAAGTATTGTAATAATGAATGCTACAAAGAAAATCACTAAACCCTCTATGATTATTTTCAGTAAAAATATTTTTTAAATATATAAACATCTCAAAGCCTGATGTTTTTAATCAAAGCCAAACAATTGCAGTAATGTATTGGGCTACTTTACAACTTAGCAGTAAAGTAGCCTGATTCATTACAGTGATTGTCTGGCTTTAATCTTTTTTAAGAGATTTCATAATAGTTAACATAAAGTCTTAGAATAATTTACTAGTACATACTGAAATTAATACTAAAAATTAAAATTATTTTATGATTTTGTAAAAAGACTTAAAACAAGAAAATTTAGATAAGTTGAAAGATTTAAAATGCTTATATTGCTTTAGAATTATAATATTTTCTAGTTAGTATTTCACTATTATTATTAATTATTAGTGATGTAACAAATATTCGGTTACTACTCGGTATTCGGCCTATTTTTCACTATTCGGCCGAATACCGAATATCTAAAAACAGGAGTAAAAAATAACAAAAACACAGTAAATTAATCATTTTGGTAACTTTTATTAATGCTGAACATTAAATTATAATTATTAAAGTTAATAAGAAATAGCATCTAACTCTAGTATTAAATTATTTCGTAATTAAATAATATTATAGCCTTTCTCTAGCCCAATATCTTATGGCATTGATGGGGTGTAGGTTAGAATAAATGTATCGTGCATTAATGTTATTGTTTAGTTAATTGTTATATTCGTATTCGCGTATATTTTAATACTTTTTACGATATTTTAAAATGATTTACAAAACGTTTTATTGAAACTTATCATATTTAACGAAAGAATTATTTATCTATTTCTAGAAGATGAGTAACTAATATATAATTTATTTTATATATAAAGCAAAGAATGAGCATTTCTCATTATATGCAAAAGATAACATTTGAAATCATGTTAATTTTAAAAATATTGACAAAAACAATAGCAACAAAATATCACAAAACTTCACAAATAGAAACCCCCGATAATATATTTGAACTGGGGAGAAACTAGACCATATGTCCCCACTAAAGTATATCCTTAGGGTGCTATTCAGTCTACAAATATGTAGTAAAAACAAAATTTTAGTGCTTAAAGAGCTAAAAAGATTGATTGCAAATAAAGTAACTTATAAGTTATAACTTACATCTAAATACCAACAACTGCCGAATCATATCAGGCTATTTACAGCTATTACATAAATTATAAACCAATTTGGCACTAGAGGTAGACATTAGGCACCATCTCATATTAACTTTAATAATTATAATTTAATTAGTTAATTAAAATAATTTAGACCTACTGGAAGAAAAAGTCTTAGTGACAGCGGGCCAATAGAGAGCAGGATGCACGATCCTTGCCATAATGTGATTTGCGCGCCAATTTTCGTACGTGCATTAATCAAGCCAAATAGTTTGGACAAACATTCGGCCATTTGGCCACGCTCCTAGCCGAATATTTGGTATTTGGCCTGAGGCTGAATATACTATTTGTTACATCACTATTAATTATTATTATTAAACTTAAGGAATGTCACTTATCTAAATTTCAAGTTTAAATATGAATTCATAAAAAAATCTTAAGGCCTTAAAAAGAAAAAAAAAAAAAAGTCATTATAAAACTTAAAAAGATAGTGAATGGCTAAATGATAGACAACACTGTTATTAGAGTATCTTGCATCTACATGTAAGTCCTATTTGTACCTCTTATGAAACAGTGCAAATAACTATACCATGATTTATATCTTTTGACCATCATCAAAAACCCGTTTGAATTGAGTTTGGATGGCATGAATTTATTTATTTTTAAACCAAACAACTGCTAAAATATTGGGCTATCATATGGCTAAGTAAATAATTATAAACTAATTACAGTAATTTGTCTACAGGTAGGATGATGACGTAACTGCCTACGTTTAGACCAGGGGTGGCCAACCTTTTCAGAAGGCAGGCCAAATTTCAGAAATATTATTTTCTGCCGGGCCACGCACCTAATTTTTTTTTTTTTTTTTTTGTTAGTTAAAGTAAACAAGAAAGCATGCTACAGCTTCAACCACATCATCAATTCCCAGTAGGTGAGAATGTGGTCAAACACTTGCCTGGTTTAATGTAAAAAAACACAAAAAGTAGATATACTTATAGAATCAATATAACAGATGGCCTACTTGGTTAAAGTAGTTTGAACTGTTATTATAAATATGTTAAATGTGTATTTTAACATCAATTGCAAAATCTCTCCATATGCAGTGGTGATAATAAAACGAAACTACAGAATAATATGGAACTTTGTCAAGCTGGACCGAAAGTAGTTATGAGTATGAGCCTGATAGCATTGCGAGCTTACCGAAAACACTGAAGACCACAGGACATATATAGCTGAAGTTGAAGTCTCGTATTAAATTTTATCAACACCTAGCATCAAACAAAAAACTAAGTAACACTGAGTGTCAAATAGCGGGATATTTGAAATAGCTAAAATCTATCAATTTTTCCAAAAATGGGAAATATTTCAAATTTCTCTTAGCTATAATTTAAAAATACATGATATGAATAACTCATGACGTAATGTTCTTTTGGTGATATGTACAATAAAGTTAACATTTACGTTCATTTGATCTAGCTCCGCGGGCCTTGTGTTGGCCACCCCTGCTCTAGACAAATTAATTAGTTTCTAATCATTTACTTAACCATGTAATAGCCTGATAATTTGGAAGTCATTTGGTTTAACTATAAATTGGGTTTAGAGATGACATTAATATATGTATATATATTTATTTTTTAAGTTTTAATACACAGATAGCAGTGTATTCTAGCTTTTGATATCTGAAAGAAAACAAATAAAATCACTTAAAAAAAAATTACACACAGTACTCTGAGAGTTTTAAGGCCAATTTACACACAATACTTTGTTGTCAATCTTACATGATCATGACTAATGAATAAAACACAAAATATGTAACTACACTAACTTATTCAGTTTTATCATTAGATACTATGAATGAAGAACTATTGTTAACAATTATTTCACTAGTGAATGAACTGTGAGTAGGGGGGGGGAAAAGGGTTGTGTTCATTGCTCAAGTGGTTTTGAGAATGATTATTCAAGAGGGAAAGGTTTTCTCAGGAAATTTGCTACAAGAATTATAACAGGGACCAGAAGATTGGCATAATTATTTACATATGGTTATGGACAAGTACTACAAATTATTAATGCTAATAACCCTAGAAATAGAAAAAAAAACAAGATACTGCCATGAAAAGGATTATCACTCTACATGAGAGACTCGCCACTGAAAAAATTGAGTTTTTTGGTGATGTTATCTTTAGTAGCCTCATGAGTCACTTCTACATATTTATTAATCAAAGCAGCATATGTTTCATTTGTTTTCTCATCTTTATCATTATAATCCTTTAATGTAACTTGCCATAAGCAAGAAAATCTATGGTAAAATTCTATAAATCAAGTAAAATAAGTCACATGACCAATATCTTAAATCTGATCTTCAAACATTGGATGAAGAAAAACAATACAAGGTAGGGACTAGTCTGACACTGTTGAGAGATGATGCAAAGCTGAAAGCTGAAAGATGAGCAACTACATGCAACAACTTATCTACCACATTTCTTAAAACAATACTCCAGCTTGTCAGTCTTTTGAAAAGTCTCATTCAGTTCATGCATGATATCAAACTTGCTGTCCACAAGCAACAATTTATCTGATCCTTCTGGCATTATTATACAAAACTGAAGATAAAATGTCATGTGTAGACTGGCCTTGCCAGACAAGAAACTCGTTTCACACACACTTAGTTGCACAATACTACACTGCTGGCCATCCAAAATGCAACACCAAGAAGGACCAGAGATATCACAACCAAATTTATTTGGGAGATAACACGTTGTACAAAGATCAAATGATTGAAAATACAGTCTCTTATGAAGTGAGGAAGATGATGGAATCAGTATGGAGTGTTGCCGCCATTGCTGGCTATAACCGTTGCTACACGCCTCGGCATTGAGTCAAAGAGGCTTCGGATATGTTGTTGGGGTATAGCATTCTATGCTGTTTCCACATATTGCCAAAGTTGATCTGGTGTAGCAGCAGGTGGTGTATCCCAGACCAGTCGTTCTGCAATCATAGACCAGACGTTTTCTATAGGTGAGAGATCGGGAGAACAAGGAGACCAAGGCTGCAGAATCTGATGGGTGAAGAAAAGTCTTGAGCAATGCGTGCCACAGGTGGTCACGCATTATCCTGTTGGAATGTGGCTGTTGGCAAACTCTGAAAGTATGGGAGGACAACAGGCTCCAACACCTCAGAGATACAGTGCTGGCTGGTCAGTGTACCGGCAATGCGTACTAGGGGGACGTGGGAGTAGAATCCAATACCACCACAAACCATAATACCGGGTCTAGGACCAGTATGGCAATGCATAAGGCAACAGTTCAGCAGTCTCTCACCATGGTGTCTCCAGACTCTGATCCGACCATTGTGGTGTTGCAGGCAGAAGCGGGATTCATCAGTAAAAACAATGTCGTTCCATTCGGTTGTTCATGTCCATCGTTCATTGAACCATTGCCAGCACAAACACCTGTGGTTTTTACTCAACGGTACTTGCAGCAATGGATGCCTTGCAGACATTCCACTCTGTTGCAAACGATGTCGAATGGTATGTGTGGACACCGATTGTTGCACAACAGACCGAATTTGTTGTGATATGGTTTGTGATGTGGCACAGCAATCCATCACTGCCATGTGCACGATATACTTGTCATCATGTGCAGCGGTGCAACGAGGTAGGTGCAATCGGTCTCGTCGATTCGTCATTCCCTCCTGCATCCAGCAGTTACAGATCCACATCACAGTTACTTGGTTACGTCTAACATGATCACCGATTTCTCTGAAGGATAATCTGCAATCCCTATAGGCAACTATTCTTCTTCGGTTGAACTCAGAAAACGTGTTCGAAAGATGCTCGTTTTCTTCTGCGTGACATACTGAAGCTGCTTACTCCAAAAAAATGCACGAAAGAACAATTCCAGTACTTCAAAACGACCTTCAGGGTATTGCATTTCGGATGGCCAGCAGTGTATAAATCCATATAAATAAATAATGCAAGCATCAACACTTGGACCATTGGAGTCAGCAATTTTACTGTTTTAACTTAACGTTTTGTTCTACTTTGTCATTTCATGATACAAATCAGACACTTAAATTAGGAATGTCTTTTGGCAGCCATGTGTGGTGCATGCTCTGCATGCCCACTGTGGTAGCCCTGACAATAGATATAAAGCACTGAAATTTGGAGATCAGTTTGCAAAAATCAATGAAGTTTTATTTCAAAAAGTAAAATTTAAATACAAAAAGAGCTGTTATTCTTAATTTTTAAGAATAATCTATATAATATAAAACCTGTCTTGTTCAGAGAGATAAGAATTATTGATGATTATAAATTGTATTTGTTTTATTTCATAAATTAATTAAAATATAACTGTTTATAAACTACAAATTTGAAGAGTAGAACTGATTTTTCCACCTACTTTAAGACATTCACAGGTATTACAAAAAAAAATTTAATTGAAAACTCAAAGTAATCACTGAAATTGGCTCACATTCATTATATTTTAACGAAAATAAAGCATTTTTATTTCAATACTTAAAAAAGAAATTTAAAATCTAATCCTAAATTTTTACTTTTAATTGCCTTGAAATTACAGAGTAAAATAAACATTAAATATCTTCGTAATGAAATATAAAAATTAAAATGATACAACAAAAGCTAAACACATTTTTAGAAAAGATTTCTCAATAGTTTCTCATTTTAAGAAACATCTGATATGCTTCAAATATAAAAAATTTATCTTATATAATTAAAACTTCAATAATAAATCTTTTAAATAAAAATAATTCATCTGCAAAATGTTTTAATATAATTTACCTCAGATGTATCTAATGTGTTATCTTTATGACGATTTATGTAACTCTCCAGATAAGGCTGGAATTTCACAGAAGGTGGAAAAAAAGAAAGACAAACAGCCATCAATTCCCATCCTAAGATCACACTATCCCTACATTGTAAGAATAAAATGTAGTAAGTTCATATATTACTGTTAAAAATAATCATATATATATCATATATAATTATTTCACTTTCTAAGAAAAAGTTTTAATTATTTTAAATAAAGATGGAAATTTAATATGGAGTAATAATAATGAATTTTAATTAAATTAGGCCCTATGTTTTATTATGAACCGTATAAAATAATAAGATAATAAATCAGAAAGGATTACCTTCTTGGATTATCTGTAGTTTGACGACAGATTTGAACATAAAGTTCATCCCGAAGAGCTTGTTTACTCCACCCCCTTGTAGCAATATCCAAAGCAACCTGTTCCATGCTCTGTCCACTTTTTGGTTTGCGATCACACATGTATGTTTGTATTAATTTAAATAATTCGCAAGCATCTCTCTTCAAAGATTTATCTGTAGTCATTATCATTGGTTTTCGGATTGGATCCTAAATGAATTTAAAAGAAAATTAATATAAGTGTTCAAAACAATAAACTAAGCAAGATATCTTGAAAAGTATAATTCTTAAATAAATATACTATTTAATTTTTTAAGACTATATATTAATTTATCAAAATTTTCCCGAAAAACTTTTGTATTATATTTTTAATAAATATTAATAATTCCAGAAGTACTGTCATGGATCATGTTAATAAAGATGAATTATTTTTGTCGTTTTGTATAAATATAACATTTTAAACTTGAAATTTTTTAATTTTATTTATTTATTATTATTTAATATTTCTGAATCATATAGTATAATTATATTTCTATATATTCTAAAATTCACAAAAATTAACAATAAAATAAAATGTAAAAGAAACTAGATAGTATCACAGAGTATTTTTGAAATTTTATTCTTTTTTATATTACATATTAACATAATACTTCTATATAACTGAAAAATATATTGGCCCAGAACACTAATTTAAAATACAGTATGACTACAGCCATTATGTTTAAAACTAAATACTTCTACAGTTTGCATTGAAAATAGTATTTATTATTTTCAATACAAGATGCATTTCCAGGAAATGTAAAAGATTTTATTTTATTTTGAAGCTTAACACAATGGAAAGGTTATTTTCAATATCCTGGAAATGAATCATACAAAATAATTGTGAATTTTGCTTATCAGTATATAAAATAGATACTGCTTTACTATCATATAATTTTTAAATGTATGATCATAAAGAAATTATAAATATACTTTACACAAAATTTAACATTTGATGTTTTTATTTACTTCTGCAGTTCTACAAAAATATAATTGATTACAATACATAATAATTATTAAATTTATTTCACTTCATCACATATTAATAAAGCTGAACATATATAATATTTACAAAAAGATTTCCAGAAATTTTTCAATAAAAATTTTGTTGGGGGGAAGAAATTAAGATAAAAAAAAAGCATACAATAAAATATAAAATACAGATTAAAGTTAAATATTTATTTCAAATATTTATAGGGCGATAGCTTTAACTTTTGTTCAATTAATATTTTCGTTGTCCAAAGTAAAAACTAATTCTGAATAAACAAATGTTTCTGTTCAGTACTCAGAAAAGACAAAACATAAGCTAAAAACTAGAATTTCAATTAATGTGTGAAATAAATATAAATCAGTTCATTTTAAAATTAATTTTACTTTGATTTTCCTATATAATTATTTTGCCTCTTAAACAAAATATCTAAATGATATACTAAAAACTGAATCAGAAACTAGCATTTCTAAGAAACACTATCAATAATAGTCTGTCTTTTATATTTTTGATTATTTGAAGAAGTATAATTTTCAGAAAATTCCCTCTGATAATGCTTTTCTTTTTATAATAAATTACTAAGAAAGTTTCAGATGGCTATTATCTAAGACATTTTTATTCAGAAGTTTGGAATGCAGCCACTTAGGAAAACAGAAAAATGAAAGCGGATCTAATGTATAACAGAAATGAAATAAAAGTGATATTTGACATTAATTTGACAGGACCAAAATTAAACCACAAAATATTAGAGATGAGTATTGATAATTTCTAAACAGTGTCATATACAAATACCTGTGTAACAGACCATTTAAACTATGAAACTTTAATTTAGTAACAGAAGTAATGTAATAATAGCACTCCATACTACCATACTGAACAGTATGGCAATGACTTCTAATTATTAATAATTGACATTTGTACATTTCTACATCAAATGCTAAAAACAACTTTGATATGTTATATCATTGGTTTCTATAGAAAATTTTTTCAGACAAAGCATTACATATGTGATGGTATATTATCAGAAAAGGATATATTTACTTTTTATAATTCTGATTATAGGTTGAATGTCATATATGCAGCCAAATCAAGTGATGAAGGAAATCTACATTTGAAATATAAATGATAAGGAGTTTGTGTATCGACAAATATTTTTATAATAGAATAATAATAAGTGTTTTTCATGTGATGTATACATTATATGAATGGTTTACTCTTGATATTCATTACACATTTATCAAAATATACACATTTTTTGTATATTCTGGTAAACACATAAAAACTACATTTTTTCCCCCCCATTTTTGATTACTAAATTTGCTGCATGTTTTCCATTAAACCCTTAATTTCATCTCAGTTTATTATTTATGATTGCTATTTTTAATGGGTTTTATAGGTATTGTTATAAGTAAAGGGGAGTTTCCTTGTCTTACAGCTCTATTGCTAAATAAATGAATACAATTTCTATTTTGTCAATTATGACATTAACTTGTGTATTATCAATACCTGAAGTGAATACAATTTCAATATTTTCCAAACAGTTATTAAAAAACTATTAGAATTATAAAAATAATCACCTTTGACCAAGATAACATATCTCTTATGGTGAATTTTTTTCTGAAAATACCCTTTTTGTGCCTATTCAGGTTGTCTTCAGCATATTTCTCAATGTCACTTTCCGATGGTGGCTTTTTGTCTTTGTATAATGTATTTGTCATTATTCCAATTGTCTGCAACACAATTAGATTTTTATTACATTTAAATTTATATATCAACAAATTAACCGTATTGTGTTATACCTGTCTTTGTAAAGAACCGGTCATTGGATTTGTTGTTACCGACGAATCTGTTATACTAGATGTCAGCATTGAGAGAGGGCGCTGACCCATTCCCTGTCCCATATCGGGCTGGAAAGACTAATACAATATACAAATTCAATATCTTTTTTCATGAATTTTTATTGTGTTAAATTATATTGTTACTCTATTAATTATAAAACAATTCTTATAACTTAAACAGCAAACTATACCTGAGATTTCTCAAGTACAGGAGAATGAACAGGAGTTGTATTTATATGTTTTCTTCTTAAAGAAGCATGCTGTGTAGCTACAATTGATAAAATGTAATTATGCATAAACATATTTTAAAAGATTTAAGAAAATCATATTTATTAACCAGCTTTTTAAGTAAAAGAATATAAATAAATACCTGATAACTGACTAGCTTTGTTTCTTTGTTGTAAGGTTGATGGTGGTTCACAATAAATTTGATCATCATCATCCTCATCAAGGAACCTAGTGTCATCAAGATACTCTTGAGATGATGAATCCTGATGACTCATAGCTTCGTCGTCAGCAAAATCATCTTCATCATCTCTACACCCATCTGATTCTTCCTCACTTTGAGAAAGAGAATCTAGATCATCTCCCATAAAATCTCCTAATCTATAACCTAAACATTCAAAATTATAGAAATAAAATTAATGCAAATATAACATTTATGTTTTAATAATGTTCAGTTGTTTATTTATTTGAAATAATTTTCATACTTTTTTTTGAATATGACTAACATTTTGCTTGAAGTACATTAATAAAAAATAAATAATAGCGAGGATGAGACTGAAGTTTTAAACGCAAAAACTTGTTCGTTGGATGTTCAGCACCGCTTTCCTGTAAGCCTACAAGTTTGACAATAGCATTTGGAATGTCAAGCACGATTCCACTGACTTTCCAAACACCATTGTCAAACTTCTAGGCTTACAGGAAAGCAGCACAGAAGATCCGACATACACGTTTTCGCATTTAAAAGAGAAAGAGATGATGGAGTTTGCAAACTGTGCTTTAAAACAATCAAAGCAGTCAGAGGAAGTACTAACAGACTGCATAGTTGTTTTGTACGATGTCATGATATAAACTTATTAAAAAGAAAATCTGAGGAGACAGCAGAAACAGTGCACAAAGTGAATCTAATAAAAAAAAATAAATTTTTTTCTTGAAAAACGTAGTTAAGCGTCTTTGCCTGCAGTATTATCTCGTTTGGCTTCAGTTAACAGACTACCATTATCCAAATTTTGCACATCAAAAGACATAAGACGAACTTTTCTCTGCAAGCGAATATGCAAATCTACCTAAATCTCCTCATTCAATTAAAAAGATGATCACTGAATTCAGAATAAAAATTCAGATTGAGATTATTAAAGATATATCGGAGTGAAAAGTTTGAGGAGAATCTTTCAGTATATCTTGTGACAAATGGACATCACTTAACAACCATCGATATATGAATGTTAATCTACATGCAAGTAACAAATTTTGAAATCTAGCTTCGATTCACCCACGTGATGTGCGCGCTGTGTGTGCTAAAAAATGCATTGAACTTTTAAATGTCAAATTAAAAAAACTCAATGTTGATTATAACAACCTAATTTCAATTGTCACGAATGGAGCTGCAGTGATGAAAAAAGTGTCAGGATTAGTCAATGTAAACAGCTAAGTGTGCATTGCTCACAGCTTACATTTAGCAGTAGCAAAAGTTCTTTACAAAAAAAGGCCACATTAAAGAAAATAGTACTGAACCCATACATTCAAAACTGGTTGATGATGATTCTGAAATCTGCTATAACAATATCTCCCCCCCTCCAGTTTTTGCAGAATACCACAATCATTTGTTATAAACAAATCTGTACTTCTTCCTCCATACCCACTAGAAAGAAAAGTTATGTCCTGATGGGGCAATTCCAATTAAATATTTTATAGTATAAGCAGATTTATAGTAGGAATAAAATTGAACTCGATGTTGAACTGATGATGGCTTCTCAGTTTTAATTTCTGTACAGTCAATGATTACTCTTATTTCAGGATGATCTTCTTTAAATGACTGAGGTAATGTACCCTTAATAGATACTTTTGTTGGCCAAATAATCCAATCTTGTGTTGCAATAAAAATAATTTCTAATTCATAAAAAATATGTTTTAATGATGGTTCTATGAATTCCAAATAATGCACCTAATGCTGAATAGCACAAACCCAACTTTAACTTCATTAGAAAAATTAGTAATTTATTTTCCCAAGACAATTCACAAACTCTAATAGGACTGTTTGAAAGCATGTCTAAAAGTAAACTGAAAACATCAAATCCTACTGATATTAGATCTTTTAAAGATTGATCACCATAAAAATTTGCTATACCACTAAAATGACAGGACCTATGGATTTTATCCACATTCTTTTGAAATCATTTTAATATGGAGAATTTGAATTTCAGAAACATTGTTACCAGTCATGCAAATAAAAATTTTTAAGTCTCCAAAGTCATTTTATTCGACTTTACACCTGTCCACTACAAATATTGAAGTCATAATATCACTAGAAAAGCATTAAAAGCACATAAAATCATATTAAAATATGTACATTTACAGTAAATGTTAATATAATCATCATAAATCCTAGGGAACGAAACATGAAAACATCTGTGTTTCTGTGTTGTTGTCTTATTTAGCCGCCTTTAAATGCTCATTTTTGGCGTTTTCCACGGTAGTTTCAATATCTACCATTTGACATCATTGTCGGCGCCACTCGATATTGTTGAATTTAACATAAATTAGTTTATTTTCTACTATCGCAAAATAATTTTAATAACTGTATTTGTTATTTAACCTTAAAAAATTATCTTATTTTATATCTTAGAGAAACCACACTCACAAATAAAGAGTCCGCAATTTACAATTTGGTACTACAAACATCACAAAATTGTAAACATGTACATTTACAAGTATGTACTGTACATGTATTCGTAAATCTAGATTACTTTTTTCTGTACTGTATTAAAAACTAAAATTTATTTGTTTGTAAGTTTAAAATAAATTCTTACTAACCATATATTATTAAAAATGCATTTATAAATAAAATACAAAACTGGAAATCGTAATTTGTGGTTTAGCCTAGTGATAAGTAAATTTGGAAACAAGTAAATCCGACTTATGTCGCCTCTCCTGGAACCAATTACTGACGTAAGATGAGGTATACGTGTATTTGCGTAATGTTATGGGCAGCCTCACCAATAATAAATCTTAGCTATGGTTTCTAAAATTTTGCTACAACTTTTGTAGTAAAATTAGCTAAAATACTACAGAAAATTTTTTCCCAGCTTAAACCCTGCTGTATTGAAAGTAGCTCAAAGTCAAGTGCAAAATGACATATATTAGGAAGTGCATGAAATTTTGTAATTATTTTGATTTACCCAATGCAATTAAATGTGTAAAATTTTGATAGGATTCAGTTGAAAAACTTCTTATGTGAGCCCATTTTCTGGTTGTAGACAATGATTTCTGCCTACTTAAGTGGAAAATTTTCTTAAATGGGAACATTTTATATCATAAAAATTTACATATCTCTAATGAGGAAAAAAATGGAACTTTGAAATTAAACTTCTTGACCAAGTTCTACTGTATTTGTTGTAATAAAGTTTGCTTTATTACAACAAATACAGTATGTAGCTTAACTAATTTGTAATTATATATTCACATCAGTATATCTACCTAAAGTATTAATTTGTATCAATAAGCTTTAATCACTGACAAACAGACAAAATATACTTATTGTAAGTTCTTAAACATCAATAATATTTATGCAACTGATATACTATTGTAATACTATGAGTCTATAACAGTGGCGTGCCATCCATGGAAGCTGTGAAAGCACCGCTTCCTTGTATTTTCTAAAATATAAATACATATTGTGCAATTATTTTCATATTTTAATGTACTTTAATTAAAATTAATATTTTATTATAACCACATTATGTATCTTATTACAAATTTATATACATGTGAAAAACAATGATATATTCGAATATAAATTCATATATGCATATTTCATTCCAATGGAAGTGCTGTCGAATATGGGACAGCTTCCATGGCGAAAATATTTGAATCATGTAAAGCAGCGAGATTATATGTATTTGTGCATGCGCTTTACAGAGCACCAATCTCATGTAGTTATGCTACACACCAAAATATTGCTTCCAATGATTCTATCCAGGGCTGACACAGCTTCCCTATCATCAAATGTCACCACATGCCACTGGTCTATAATCAATTTAAAATTTATGCTTGTCTGAATAGACTGAAAGTGTTAATTAACAAATAAAAAATGAATTACAGTCAAGTCTGCATAAGTCAACACCCCAAGGGGAAATGGAAATGTGTCGAGTTATCCAATATGATGACTAAAGCAAAGTTGAAAAAAACCACAAAACTGCAATTAGGAAAATACAGTAGTGCAATATACCTCTCTGGCCATCCATCACTGGCACTAAAGTTGGTTTCTACTCCAAGTACCTCAGCGATTCCATCACTTTTTGTTTCAATATCAACCTCGAAACAGGAAGATTCGATGAACGAATTTGCTTTAGCCAACATACTAGAGCATCTTCGTACGGCGACTTTCTCTGGAGTTTGAGACAGCCGCAACGAAGATCCAAGAAAAAGTTTCTTAATTTGCTCTTTTTTCTTCAGGATTCCCACCAATGTTGTTCATGGAAGGTTTTTTGTTTTGCAAATTTGGCTTGCGAAGTTTTCTTACATTCAAATTCAGATACAAGTTCATATTTTTCCTTCAGCATAAGTGTTGTTAGCTTTCCGACACTCATTTCTAACAGAAATGTGAAACACGTGCTACAAATAACGCATGACATGAGAAAATGCAAAATCGGATTCTGCTGTGTTGTTGATATAGATTGTATACTTTCTTTTTGTTTATCTGTTATTATTTTATATATAAAAATACATAAAATGTTATATACATATTAATAAAAATGCCTTATTAATAAATAAGTTGATTCCCCCCCTGAAAAAAATGAGTTCACACTGCACAGTAAACTGTGGTGTGAACTCATTTTTTCAGGAGGGAAGTCACTTATCAGACGTCTGGGTGTGAAAGAGCAAAAGTACGTCGATTTATCCAGTGGTGAAGAGTTAAATGATGTCGAGTAAACCAGAGTTTTTTTAACATTAATGCCTATGTAATTCAGCTGAGACCACAGAAAACTGACTACTTATTCAATGGTGTCGAGTTATACCTATGGTGACTTATGCGAACTCAACTGTAGTTTAATTCATTAAATATTCATATGCTATATTTATTGTTAAATCTAAAATAAACCAAACATTCCAGTACCAAATTTCTTAATAATTAATAATAGCATTTAACTGGCCTGATTAATTATGGTGATCGTTTGGTTTACTATTAACGCATCAGGCTTAATGATATTTATATATGTATTGTTAAATCTTTGGGAAAATTGAACTACTTAAAATCAAAAACTGTTGAAATTACTAGAACAACTTAAGATAACAACAGGAAGACCTTATACTGTTAGTAAGAATTCCCTGTGAAAAGAAACTATTAATAAATTCTACTGGTAGTAAGTAGACTGATATAAATGTTATTTTGAGAATATAATTTCTAGTATTTAATATTTTGATGTTTAAAACATTTTGATAATTATACATAACTTATGTATCTTCTGGGAATTACCATAATTAAAAATGCTAATTTATATTCATTGGGTATCATTTTAATTAATTAAATTGGATGACTAATATTCTATTTAATTGTAATAGTTAAAACAAATTACACAAAAATTAATTACATATAAATTTCAACTAAAATACAATCAATCTTTATATTATACAGTAGAGAGTCGTTAATCGGAACACTGGTAATCGGAATCGCCGGTAATCGGAACGATTTTCAGTCGGACTGTGTCGTGCTGAATGGAACGTTTTTGATACTAAATTTACTTCTAGAGTATAATTTTCATGTTTTTATATTCTTCAATATATTTATTTTGTTTGTACAAAATGCAGAAATAATTTTTAACGATACGATAGCCTCGACTATTATTATAAAAATTTTCGTTAGGCTTAAAATCGATGAAAATTCAACACGAAGCGACACGCAACGGAGAAAAATTTCAACATCGGACAGGTTCGTGTATTTTTTCGCACATAATGGGTAATCGGAACAACCCCAGTCCCTAATTGATTCCGACTTTCGACTCTCTACTGTATATTGTAAAATAAATTTTCAGAAACAGATAGATGATAATTGTCATTGTTACAAACTGCATCTCAAAAAATATTTTGAAAAGATAGTTTCACAAGAATAAGAATTATTATGAGTAAATATATAAATATATATATATATAACAAATAATGTATTATCATTCAGTTAAAATAAAAATATTTATTAGTAAAATAACATCCATTTTTATATTCCTCTATAAATAACAATAATATTTTACAATTAAATTAGTTTGTAATGCTTTGAACTACTGTTTTGAACTTTAAAAAAAAAATTATTTTTAAATCTGTAATATTGATAATTCAATCATGGATACAATGAATATAATTTATAAAATTTAATTATAATATAATCAATCACAGTTATATTTTCGTACAAGAAAACGTAAATGTAAGTGATATTCTAATAATTAATTGAAAGAATACCGTTGGTGTGTAATAATAATTATTAAGTAATTTGTAAACTATTTCTATCAAATGTTTAATTTTTTCAGAATTATATTAAATATTAATTTTAATTAAAAGCTTTGTATAAATTTTTCAATCAAATTTTACAAAACTATATATATTTTATTAACTAAAAAAATTAATATTCAAATATGTATAAAATACTACATAATTCAATACTTACCAGAAAGTTTTGCTTGCTCCAAAAGATAATGTTGAAGAGGTAATAAATAAGATTGATTATCTGATTTTCGATCCCACAGTGATGGATAATCTAAGTTACTATACAAAGGTGTTGGTTGTTCATTTAATTGAGGCGATGCACTAGTTTTTTGAGATTCATTACATAATGCACTAAAAAAGTATGATCCCAGTGATATTTCACTGCCTTCTCTGCTATGAGAAGTTCTTAATTTTGTTCCTTCCTTTTCCAATGGTGATTTTGAGTATCTATGGCCTGTCCTTAAATTGGGTGAAGTAGGTGGTTCAGAAGTACTCTTTTGTTGACTATCTAAAGACATATGACTTTCTTGAGATAATAAGCCACTGTCCACACCGCGGCCCGAAGAATCCATTGAATGTGGTGAACTATCACTGGATCCTCTCCCGTGATGAACACCTTGTATATCATTAAATGTTAATAAACTACCATCGACACTTCTTATAACCTGTACATCTGTATTTGGCACTAGAGGACTTTGTGGGCTGGACATGCTACTATCTGTGCTACGAGACCCAGTCCGAGACCAATTTCTCCGACTTGTCAAGGGTGTGCAGAGTCCATCAGGTGGATATCTATTATCACTAGATTTATTATGATGAGAGGAAACATTAAAATTATTCTGCACATTATAGTCTTCATGTTTTCTATGAGATTTTGGGGTACATTCCATCGACTGCAAGCTAGGACTATAACCAATACCATCTCGAAAAATTTTTGAAGAGTTACTTCTGGAAATACGGGTTGCAGAATCAACACTGTATTGTCTTCTTGAACCAAAATCAGGATGATGATCATATTCAGGATGATGCCTATTTAAATCATTAGATATTGTCTGCTTAGAGGAAGACCGAATGTCAAATGTAAGCCCATTCTGAACAGGGCTGAAGTCCAAATTTTCTGGCAAAAGACTTTGATGATTACCAGAACCCGTACTTTCTGAAGAACAACAAGAATCATGTTTTCTGTAAATAAATAGTTTAAAAATTTTAAACTTGTATTTGTGATTTGTTTTTGTAAAGATTTATAACAATGAGTACCTATGTCCTGGATGATTTTGACTTTCAAAACTTGGACCTTGTGACAAACAACTAGAATCACTAGAACGCCCAGAATCTTGAGAACGAGAAACGGGAGCATTTCGGGATTCGCGAGAAAACTGATTATCTCGTTTTGCTTGTGGTTCATTGTTAATATTTTCTTCCATAAAATGTTTTGGAGATAAAACATTTGGAGGTGATGGAGGACTTGACAACTGTTTTTGATGATGGTGATGACGCTAATTAAAAATTATTTATTATTTTATTAATTATATTGCAATTTCAATAATTTTAAAATAGACTAGTTATTTAAATTTTGTTTGCGTGTAGCACAGAGCCATTGCAATCAGCAATTGTACAAATTTAAATTTAGTACGATTGCTGATTTACAGCTGTTTTAATATTTTCTTTCAACTTTTTAATTAATTTTTAATAGGTATGACACATACATTTTGCTTTATATTTCAACTATTTATTTTCTGTAGTAACAACCATTTGATTATTTCTTTTTTTTGTTATCTGTTAGAAAAATAATTCTGAAATATGGAATAAATTAAAGAATTATCATCACTTATGAGTCACTCTATTATAATTTTTTTATTAGCAAAAATTTTAACAAAAATTATCACATATAAGCACAAAAAAATTAAATAAATAAATAACATTAAATTATTAGATAGAGTTGAAGTTTATAATTTATTGTAATAAGATAAAAAAATTTTAAAGTTACTCTATAAATATGAATATACAAAACTGTTACCAATGGAGCAGGTATCATTATACAGTTACTATAATAAACATATACCATTGATGATAGTATTTTTATGTTCATATTTGGTTAATAATTTAAAACTTCTACAATCTTATTTTAAAAAATGTCTAAAAGAAAGTTAAATATGTTTTTCAAAGTCCTTTGTTTTGTTCCGAAATTAAACAATTTATCATCAAAATTTTTAATAGTAAAATTCTGAAATATAATAATACACTTCAGACTGTTGTATTAAAATCAATTTTTTCTCCCTCTAAAGTAATCAGAGAATTGATAGTAAAGTTAAAAATTGCTGGTCAAGTTTTTTAAGTAGAGTGGACTATACTTAAATTTTTACATTTCTTCCAAATTATACATTAAAAATTTTAATAGTAGTAAATAATTAACTTAATAAAATATATACATTATATTTTTCCTAAAACAAATATTTTACTTACCTTACAATGCTGATGGGGAGAAGAAACAGGACTGGTCTGTGTTGAGGCACAGCTTGTATTATTAACTCTACCAGTTATGACATGACCATCCTATAAAGTATTTATATATTACTTACTGTATAATTGTATGTATTTACACTCTATATATTGTAAACTTATAATTAGTATACTTAACATGTATTTATGTATCGAATATAAAAATCTATTTCTATATAGTGCAACATCAGAAATTGAAATGGTACTTGACGGAGATATTTATTATTATTATTATTAACTTATTCTTATATATAGTACACAAACAAACAAACAAACACACAAATTTATAAGCATTTGATACAGTGAATTGCTATCCCTCATTCATTTACAAGACAAATTATTTGATACAAACACCAACCAATATTCATGAAAATTTTAATCTCATAGAATATTTTGTTACTGCTTTGATTAAATGGTTTGTAAATTCCAGTCTCCATTTTTTTTTTTTTTTGTTCATTTGCTAGAAATAATGCTATTTATTCTAATGCAGTTGTACAGTTTAGTAAACTTTCTACATTACAAATATTTCTTCTATTACAATTTTATTTTAGTGTATTTTATTTATTTTCAGCTTACTTATTTTCTTAACTAACTTTCAAGTATTTCTCTATTTAATGGTATGAAAATGATAGTTTATGCATTTGTTTCACCTAAGTCATATTTGCTTTTCTCATTATAATTCTTCCTTTTTTACCAATAAATAACTCAATTGAGAATTCAAATATATTTAGTTTATTTCACTTAAATCATTAGCTGATAGGTGTTTTGTAGCACTTTAATGTTATTTAGAAAACATGTCAAAAAGATTATATTATGTTAGAACAAGATACAAATTTCAAGCATAGATAAGCTCATCCCTATCTATGAGATTTTGGTTTACAAGAGATTTTTCAGGAATAAAATATGCTCATATATTGGGGTTACACTGTAAACACATCTGTGGTTTAACACTTTAATAAAATAGCATTTTATAAATTTTTGTTTGAAAGCTATCAAATTCGGAATGCAACACTGTTAAATTTCAATTTGTTTACAACATTAAAAATGCAGTATTTATGCCATTGTATCAATGAAGAATAGAACTGACAGTTCATTCTACAAAAGTCATAGAGAAATTAATGTCTTCTAAAATATTTGTCTGAAGAAGATTCTTTTGGTTCTGTTATTGGAGAAAGCTATAGCGATAGCATATAAATTATTCTCGGAATTGACCCGTAGAACAATCCAGTTACAAGCCTATTTCAAGATAAAATTTAGGAGTGGCTACACATTAATAAAAACAGCCAGTTGTGCAAGATTCAACTAATGCAATTACACTAGAGCATCGATTATCCAAATAATGATCAACCAAAACATCAGTTAACCAAAAGCATTCCAATTGGCAAATTCAAATTTCTGCTAGTGCTGTGGCATTGCAGCACTCTCTCCCTCCCTGCCAACCTAAACTGTAGGCCTACTTTAATGAACTACTTTATGTAAAGTATGAATTTGTAAGACATGTGATTCAAAATATATACACTACAGTTTTGTGTTTAATATATTTTTTGCAAATGATCATTTATCTGAACAATCCCAGTCCCTAATTGTTTCGGATAATTGATGCTCTACTGTATTATTTAAATGTTATAAATCCATATGAACAAAAGACAGATGATAATGGTATAAAACAATACAATTTTCCTAGTGTTGAAAAACAGAATGTATCGTAAAGTTTGTTTAATTTTCAGAGAGAAGGTTTCAATTCAATGCATTTTAAGTGACACATTTACATATCACATTGAACTTTTATATAAAAAAGGAACACTGCTACAAGCAAGCAGACATCCAAGATGATTCCACAAGTCATATGAAAAACAAATGCAAAATGCAAACAACTGTTTGGAAGCACATAAAGACAAAAAAGAACTTTGATAAAATACACAGGGAAGAAAGTTATTTTGTGTTTTCAGTAATATTTTTGTAAAAAATCAGTAAGAAATTACAAAAATAATTCTGTTGTCTAAACATTCACTCCAGGAGAATCCAGTAATCTAGTATCACTTCAATTCCACGAGTGCCAGATTAGAGGACTTTCATGGTAATGTATAATTGAATTTATATTTTAAATTTTAAACTTTACAAAATTTTTTCTAAACATTTGATTTTAATAATATCATTTAACTTGAAAGACTGACATTATTGATATTACATGAATTGATTTTAAAATTATAAATATATTTATTGTAGATATACAATAATGATGACAACATCTGACAATGACAAATTTACTTTTACAGAAAAATATATTTACATTATCAGTTTCAAATATAAATTATGTACAGTTATCCCTCATAAAACACGATGCTTCTACACACAGTTTTGCTCTAACATGGTTTGAGAATTTGAGAAATACTCTGCACAAAATTTCAAAACTTTTAAGTGCAAACTCCTTTATTTGATATATAATTTTTTTTATTCAAGTAAGTATGAGGGTTATCTCAAATTTGCCCATGAATTTTAGAATTTTGAAATTTTCAATTTGTTTTGTGCCTTTTGTCAAGTTTAATGAAAACTGATAGTGCAATTTTTTTCTTCCTTGTCCTATCTACCCTATCAACTGGGTGTCATTGTCGTCGCTTTCAGACTTTAGCCTTTAAGACTATCACTGTGCTTTGTTTTTATAGATTAATCTTCATATTTAGTGAAGTTTATTTAAATAAACATTTTTAGGTAAGTGTTATTAACCTTTTTTTAATCATTGATAAGAAATAATTTGTAAAAATGATGAATGAAATACAGTTGTATCTTGGTACTCGAAATGTTCCAACTTAAACAATTCGGTATTCAATCACACATTCACACAGAAAAGAAATTGCTTGATCCTCAATTGAACAAATGCAACCCACTAGAACACGTTTCTATGGTAAAAATAAAAAAAATGACAACTGATCTTGATCAGAAATATCAACAACAAAAAAAACTCAGATGATGATACTTAGTAAAAAGATAATGTCTTCATTTAACTAAAATTAATATTCACACATAATACAGTATTTGTAATTGTTAATTAATTATTGATTGTTTTAATAAATATATTTCTCTTAGTAATGAAGAAGAATAGTATACTTTTGTTAACTTTTGGAACCTAACCCTATGTTTTGTATTAGTCCTTTGTTTCATATAGCACAGATTCACATAATATGGCACTTTTTCAGAACATAACAATAGTGTTATACGAGGGATACCTGTAATTTATTTGTAACATAAAATTACAGTGGAACCTCGGTATATGACCTTAATCTATTCCTGATGTTTGGACTTATACTGAATAGGACGTATACCAAACCAACCTTTCCCATAAGAAGTAATGTAAAAATGATTAATCCGTTCTCATGTAAAAAAAAAATCTCTTGATATGATATATGAATGGGGTTGTAAAATAATTTAAACACCGTTTGAGCACATTAATAAAAAAATAAATTTTTTTATAGCTTTTTAAAGTTATTACAGTATATTGTATTATATTATTTAAATCATTAAATCAAAATCAAATCAAATCAAACTCTCCTTAATACTAATAATCTGTTTAGAAATTGATTAAACCCCTTTGGCAATGTTAGCAGAATTAATAATGCTTTTATTTTTCACGATTGTCGATATCGTCGTTCTCGGAATACGGTATGCAACAGTTAAATCTCGAACACCCCTGCCACCTTCATATTTCTCTACAATCTCTTTTTTCAGGTCCATTGTGATTCTAGTCATTTTTTTAGTTTTCCGTTGCTTTTTATTTGCCTTTTTGCAATTCATGATTAATAAAAATAATAAAATTTTACCTACAAATTAAAATCAGAAGAAATTTAACAAAGTTATAAACCGTGGGACCACGAACGTCTAGTCTGGTCTAGTACACCGATAGTGCTACTTGTTCATAGATAGTGCGTATAATTGAATTAAGTCGTATACCGAACAAAAGTCGTATTATACCGAGCAAAATTTTTGTCCAAACAGGACGTATTCCGAATTGGACGTATTCTAAAGCAGATGTATACCAAGGTTCCACTGTATATCAAATTTTGAAAAATTTAATTTATTTTCATTTGATATGTTTATTTAAATTTTTAATTGAAATCTAATGTCATAAAATTTTCCATTTTATACCTCAGTCTTGTTGAATTTTTGATTTAACTTTCATGAATTAAAAATACTGTTTAGAATTATGATAGAAAAATTTGAAATATAACTGAGTTAGCCTTAAATGTAATCTTAGTGTGAATCTAAAGTAAAACAGTTTAATAATTAATCAAAAGTTATTATATAATAATATTAACATACAATCCACTTTTTTCTAAAGAATGTTCTTTTTCAACATTATATAAATGAATATTTGCTGTTGTTTATATAAGTTTCTTAATTATAAGCAAAAAATCTTTACTCAATAACAAATAATAAAACATTTAATATATTTGTATCATAGTAACAATCTGGTTAATGTAACCCTTGGTGCCAAGATGGCGGCTTGTCTCTGATTCCAACAAGGAAACAGTGGGACGCACGTTCTAACCTAACCTAACCTATTCTAATAAATTACCATAATTATTAGCAACCAAATTATTAGAATAGGTTAGGCTAGGTTAGAACGTGCGTCCCACTGTTTCCTTGCTGGAATCAGAGACGAGCCGCCATCTTGGCACCAAGGGTTACATTAACCAAAAATCTTTTATGAACATTATTTCTCTACATATTTTTTTTTTTTAATTTCAGTTCAAAATTTATATCTTTTTGCTTGAATCATAAAATTACTGATACAAATAAAAATAAGTGCAATATTGAATTAGAGGAAAAAACAAACTGATAAAACCAACTTCTATAAATATAGGCAATGTCTGCCATTCAATATAAACAAATAATGAAGCATGATTAGTAATATATTTTTTTAAAAATATTTATTATAAATTTTAAGCTTATATCAAAAATTTTGTTTTAAATATGAAAACACATTTTACTAACTTTTTCATTTAAAAGGAGGAAATTAATTTTTTGAACACAGCCTTAATTATAAATTTGCTATTAAATATCTAAATATTTATTTAATAAAAATTACCAGTCCTTTAGATGAAGTCTGAGTTGCAACAGATTCTTTCTTTACAACAGATTTACAACCATCATCATCTTGTACTTCTGTGTTTTGTTTAAGAGTCTGTAAATTAAAAAAACTTTCTATTAAAAGACATTTGTATCAAAATTTAAGATTCGTGTGATGAGATTTTCATTATCACCATTAATAAATTTGATAATATATAAACAGAAAAAAGTTATAGTTTAATCAGATAATTAGTTTCATATAATTTAAATATTAAAATGAACATATTGCAAGCATTATAAATTCTGTAATTTTGCATGGATAATCTGTGGTGGCATATTACCTACACTGGTAGAAAAATTATTAAAATGGAAATAACACATCCACTGACATGAGTTTGAAAACTGATCACTCAGCTTCTACTGTAAACAGAACCTTCTAAATAATTCAGACAGATATTATGTAGAGTGGTGAAATTATTGAAAACTTATCAACTTTTAAGATACTATTAGACATTTCTACTTAAAAATTTATCAATTAAAATGTGGACTATTGTATGAGTACAATTTAAATTTGTACAAAAACTGATGTATGGAAAATAGGAGGACTCAATGTGAAGCATACCTATACACATGTTTTGTGCTTTCATGAAAAAAAATCACAATGGCAAATGAATGTGTATGGTGCACAAAAGGATTTTTCATATTTTCTAAAAATGTTCCTAGTAACTTTAGAGAAAGAAAAACCTGTATGATAAATTCACAAAGTTAAAAACAGCCGATAACCCACATCATTGATTAACTTGCACAACTATCAAAATGATTTTTAAACATAGATTTTAACCAGTATTAGATGCACAAAATTATAGCAAAACAAACAACATAACTCAATCATTTAATTTCTTTCTGTTTAATAAAATTTATATATATATATATATATATATATATACACACACAAGCACAATAAATGATATTAGCATTTATGCAAGGCAACATTATTTTATAAAAATACTAATTCTGTACTGAAATAATAACAGTAATTCGTTAACTAATACAATTGCTGAGTTATTATTCAGTATTCAGGAATATACCTGAAATAAATGATTTGTTATTATTATTATTAAATACCTTTTTAATAAATCATAAAAAAATATTCAATAAATAAATATTAAAATAGCTCATAAAATTTGCCTGTAAAATATCATTAAAATATACATATATTTTAATTTATAAGAAGTTTATTTTTACTTAAGTATGAATTAAAATATTAATGACAATTGCAATAGAAAAATTCATTAATTTATTTAAAACAATATTTTAATTTGTAAATTTTATTTCATTACCTGAAGTTTAGCCAGTGGAATTATATCACAGTTCTGAGGCCTATGCCATACTGTCTTTTGACTAGTGGCATTGTAATAGTAAAATCTGGAAGTGTTTTGGTCAAATAGTTCCCACCATTGGTTGTCATCTGTTTTCTTTCTGCAATGAAAAATTGAAAAAAAACAATTCAAATGATAAACATTTTAAGAATAATTTGTCGTGATTATATATTTTAAAAAATTTTCTTAGCTGTTAATAATCAATACTAACAGAAACTACAATACATGATAATGAATTTTAATTCTGGGAACTTAGTTTTATAATTAGCATAAATTCATAGGTTAATCAATGTTTATTTTGTATTACAATTAAAAAATAGTAGGTAAATAGAAGAAATTCAATAAAATTCCATTAGCCTTGTTTTTGGTTAACCTACTATATAAACGTAAAAAAATATCATAATACAAAACTAAATTTTTATCATTAACTGTGTGTTTAATCCTCCTTATCCATACAGCATGTTTAATTTAACACAAAAGGGGAAAAAACACTATATGGGAAATTTAGTAAACAAGATTTTACCAGACGATAAAACCTTTTGATTTGTGTAATAAATATTTGAATTTTCAGAAAAATATTTTAAAATTCAGAGAGATACTTGCTTGATGAACTAGTAAAAAGGTTCACAATGCTTTTGAATTCAACATAGAACTTCCACAAAAATCTGCTTAAGACATTATGAAAATATTTTAATATTAACTCAAATGTTTTCAAGTTTTTGTAAGATAATTTTGTAGAAAAATATTAAATTTTTAAAATTTATTATTTAATTATCCATGAATTTTTCTGAGTGGATGAACAACTGCAAATGCAGATATAATCATGGCAAGGCAATAGCCATTTAATACACAAGTAACCCTTGATATATGCCATTTTAATCAGTGCACATTTTGATTGCTGGAAGTCTGTTCCAAGAGAAATTTAACCTGTCATGGAACTTGGCCAGTTTTTGTTTTTTTGTTATCATTTTCATAAACCTGAATAATGTATACTTCCATCTTCTCAGCACCTTTCTATCGACTCGTCCACTGACTTTTTGTACCATTTCTGTAACTGCCATTTATTTAGTTACCGAGTAAATGACTTTCTCTTAACACCTGGTGTTTTCAATCATATACAACCTATTGCATATGCTTGTTTTATAGTAATCTTAACATTTTGTTATTAGTATTAAACATATTAGTATTTGTTATTGTATTAGTATTTGTATTAGTATTTAGTATTAGTATTTGTAGCTAAAAGTATTAGTATTTGTTATTGTGTTATACTAGTATTATTTATATACACTTAGTTTTTTAGTGATTGTTGTCTTAAGCTAAATGGACAGAAAAGAAGAAGAAAGAATTTTGAGAATATTAGAAATTGTGGAAGAGGAGAAGAGTAGAGAAGAAAGACAAGAAAATCCAGGTGCAATTTGAAGACATTTGTTTGTTGATGAACCCACTATTGAAGCACTAGCACTTGAGTTATTTTCCAATGATGAGGTAGAAGATAATGTAGATAAACAGGAACAGAATACAATGTAAGAGCAGTCTGAAGATGAAGAAGCAAAACTTGAAATAAAGCTCGAGTATACAGGAAAAGATAAAAAAAACTGAATGGGGGATTCTCTGTCCTCCCCATAATAGACAAACAGCTGATCACAATTTAGTTAGACACCTACGTGCAAAAGCACAAAATGATGCAAATTCACCTTGTTTCTGCTTGGAGACTATATTTTACAAATGAAATTTTGGATAACATTGAGAAGTACACAAAAAATATGTTCAAACTATACACAGGAATGAGATGCATGTGATACGTCAAGAAGTAAAATAGAGACTTTTATTGGTCTTCTCTATAAAGTGAAAATTCATAGAGCATCACACCTGAACTTGTATGATTTGTGGACATATGATGGAACTGGAGTGGAATTCTTTCGTAACTGCACAAATATATGAAGGTTCAAGTTTCTGATTAGATCTATAAGATTCAATAATGCTGAAACAAGGCTATAGGGACAAAACTTTGACAAGCTTGCCCCAATACGTGATGTATAGTCTAATATTGTGGAAAAGTGTAAAACTAACTTTGCAGTAAACGAATTCCTCACAATTGACGAGATGCTCGAAATATTCAGAGGTAATTGTGGTTTTAGGCAATATGTAAAAAATAAACCAGTGTAGTATGGTATTAAGGTATTTGCCATACTTGTGCAAAGACTTTTTATACCATGAACATAGAAGTGTATGTGGGGCAGCAGCCAGGGGCCCTTTTAAAGTAGGAAATTCAGGACTAGTTGTAGTATCAAGACTTGTTCAGCTGATAAGTGGTACTGGAGAGAATGTGACCAATGATAATTACACTCCTATACTGTTAGCTGAATGTCTTCTGAAGGATCAGAAGTTGACATTAGTTAGAACCTGACAGAAAAACAAGAGAAATCACTCCTGAGTTTACAAACACAAACTTTTCTCAGTAAACTCAAGTATATTTGCTTTTAAAAGATAGAGTGACTTAATAGCCTACAGCCCCCCAAAAATAAAGTTGTTCCACTCCTCTCTACAATGGAGGGCACTGATGAAATTGACCCAGAATCAGAAAATGCTAAAAAGCCATTCATTCTTACATTTTATAACTTTACAAAAGGGGGAGGTGATGTAGTTGATGAATATATGGCAAGATACTCTGTAGCAAGAACCAGTAACCATTGGCTGCTTACCCTTTTAAACATTACTGGGTTAAACAGCAGCTTTATTGTTTACAAACATCAAGAGTTCAACTTACTTAGGCATAATTATCTCAAAAAAACTTGTGAAGAAACTATGCCACAATTATTTGATAGAATGCAATCATCAGCCAGGTCTTCTTCAACAATTAAAAAGGAACATTTGACAAATGTTAGGACTGGAAGAAGAGATGAAGCAGCCTCGAGCAGCTAGCAAAGGACAATGATGATGTAGCTATTGTAATTGGAGACAAAACCAAAAATCAAAGACAAAGTGTCACATCTGTCATTGCTTCATTTGAAAACAACATACCACTGTGACTTGTGTCCAGTGTGCATCTGAAAGTGTTCCAGAGTCCGATAATGACTGAAGTTTAATTAGGAATATCTTATAATCACACAAGTGTTGTGAAGTAGTATTTTATTACATTTTTAGTGAAGTTTTTTTTTGTACTTTTTAAATATTAAATTTTTAAAATTCTCAATATTTCTTACTTTATGTTAAATAAAATTTAATGTTGATGTTTAATATGTTTCATTTGAAATAATTTTCACGATAAAACAAATTTCAGATATTCTGTTTGTTATAAAAATATAAAATAATCAGAAACAATAATTTTTATATTTTTAATGTCCTTTTTAAAATGCTTTTAAAATGTGGACGATTTGAAGAATACTGAGAGTTCTTTGGAGAGCAAGAAGAACAAATGAAGATACCCTGGCAACTGCAAATCAAAAAAGAACCTTACTAGTAGTAGTAAGGAAAAGAAGAGTGAGTTATCTGGGGCATGTACTGCAACACCAAAGTCTACAAAAGCTATTACTAGAGGGAAATGATTGAAGGGCAAAGAGGCAAGGGTAGGCCAAGAATGAACTGGTTCAACAATATCAGGAATTGGACATACTTAATGTATGAAGAGTGCACAAGATAAATCATAGTGACATGAAATGGTTGTCAACCACCTGACAGGAGAAAACACCTAAAAAAGTTCAAAACGACTGTGAATGACCTATGAATTTTTTTTTGTGCAACACTTTGTGGGTTAATATCAATGTTATCAGATTGACAGAGTTCAGAGCTAGCAATGCTGAAGTGATCCTTTCACCCACTCCTGTTCACCATTAATTAGTAGGAAAAAGTAAACCATAGTTCTTATTTGGATAGTTTGATTTCTATTTTGTATTTAGTATAATTTCTGCAAACAATTATATTTTAATTTTTCAGCCTTTACAGAAAACTCTATGAAAAAATAAGGCAGCAACTTGCAGAAAATATGTGATAAATATTTGCTCAATTTAAAAAATTTTTAATTTATGGTTTTCTTTTTTAGGGATACAAACGACAAACACTGAATACTGGTTACAAATACAAATACTACACTCTCAATAACCAAAAAACTTGCAAAATCCAGCAAACATTTTCTTCCATCTTAAGTGGACATCCTCAGGCTATATTGTTCGATCTTGGAACCACATGATGGAACATGTACATTCAAAGATGTGGCCACTTGTTGATTAGCATGCTGGATTTTATGAGTTTTTTTTGTCGGTGTTTTTGGTTAGTGTAAACTCTATATAATCAATCTTTAATGTTACTTTCCATGATTTGTTTTCATTTTGTATGCAACTATGCAATATTTTGTCTAAAATCTTTAATTAATAATTCTTCAATAAACTTTTTTAAATCTGATTTCTTCACTTCCCATACGTTTACTCTACTTGAACAAAAAAAAATGTAAAGATTACAATTTCAGACAAATTCTCAATGACCTAATTCATAAATTATTTAATACTTTATTTATCATTGATTGTTAACTTCAATATGTGCGGTTTTGACGTACAGTACATGGTATATTAAGGGTTACTTGTAAAATGCTAGCAGTGTTTAAATTTATATTAAAATTTTCTGCTTTAAAAAGATTATTTTAAACTTTTATCTCAGAGTGAAGATGATGATAATTTTTTAATATTTATCTATTATTCTAATTATTAATAATTTTATCATATCTAACTTAAATCTTAGATTCTTCAGTACTGAAGTATTAACAAATTTATCTCAAGTGTCTTTTTGATCATTCCTTAAACTTATTTGAAATATTGTGGAACTCTAATAAACAACTCAACAGCTCTCTTCTATAAGTCACAACATTCTGAATTCTGTAAGAGAGCTGCTGAGTTGTTTATTTAATAATTAACAAGTTGATAAAGGATTTTTTTAAAAAAATAAACTGGAAATGATTTATTTCTGTACTATAACATTATTATAAATTAATTTAAATCCCAAACAAAAGTTTATTTTAGCTATTAACAGTTACTAAAATTTTACAGATTGAAGCATAGAATAAAAATTTCATTTGATATAATATAAAAAAAACATTTTATATCAAATCTTTAGTTAATATTGGTAAAAATGCTGTGAAGATCTTATTCAAAATATAAAAAAATTATGTACAGTACAGCTATATATAATATGTAAAAGAAGCTCCACACATTCGGTTTTTGCCGATTACCAAATAATTGCTTATTTGTCTCCTTTGATTTCGGTATAATATAACAACAAGAAGTGGGAAATGGCAAATATTGAATACCAATTGCAAATAAATCATCCACATTACTTTGTATTGGCTGAATGTTTGTTCAGCATTCGGCAAATAGCAAATGTGTGGAGGCACCTTAATACAGTCATATAAATATGTTATATTTACAGAAACTATAATTTCTACAGTTATTAATAAATAAAAAGCTTTCAATATTAAAATATAAAGATTGTTATTACTCTGAAACATATTATCAAATCAGTATTTGAAGATTAGGTTATGCATTATCAGTTCACATATTTACATTGATGATGATTATACAAATAAACAAACTTAAATTACTTCTGTTAAGAAGGAAAATAAATGATATTTATAGACTTTGTACTTTTGAAATGTTGACAGGAAGATTTGAGAAAGCCAAACAGAATAAACAAAGCTAATAATCAAAATATTCTGTAGCTGGTAATATTTTTGAACCTGCAATTTTTAAAAAGCGAAGATATCAATTTCAATTTATTTAATTATATATTTATTTAATGACAATTATTATAATAAACGTAATGCAAATAATGCTGAACTGATAAATCATTACAATAATCATATTTTAATAAAGATAAATAAACAATAAGATCATATTTTATAAATCTGAAGTTAAAAATTTTTCATAATTTGTATCAATTAACTAATGAAAGAAGTTGTATTTAAATAAAATGTCTCATTTCAATAATACTTCTTTCACTGCCTACCTTAGATAACAGACAGTTTATTATATCCTTATGATACAATACAATTGTCCTATTCAAAACATAAATTTCCAAAACACTTATTAGAGTAATTACAGCATAATTGTATCATAAACCTTATAAATTTTAAAGTCCTAAAACAAAATTTTAAAAATTTTGATATATTTTTATAAAAATTTAATTTCTTTCTTATTTTTAGTTCTCGTTTTCATAATATAAGTCTAAACAAAGAAAGCTATTGTTTTGGATTTTGCATCTAAAAAGCCATTTTTATTTGAAATTTATATTTTTGATCTCAATTTTAGATTGTCTTTAAGAATAAAATTAAGTTAAGAAAAGACTACTACTGATAATCTCTATAACAATGACCTTAATTTTTAAAATACAAGCATCGAAAAATTAAATACAAACATCATTGATCTTTATCAAATGATACATGATAAAGTTTTCAATAAATCTTGTAGTACATAAATAAATTGAAAGCTAGTTTCTCATATAATTTTAGGTTTAAATCATTATGTCTGAATGTATATTTCTTGAAAATCTTGAAAATTTCTAAAGAAAAAGAAAATTAAATAATTTTGTAATAAAGTATTATATTAATTATCTTGAATAATATCAATAAAACATAAGAGATAAGATTAAAAATTAAATTATCATTTACAAAATGATTACAGGATTACATTGGGCTATAAGGCTACTATTTGATAATTAAACATCAAAGTAATTTTGCCTAGAGGTAAGCATTACGTATCATCTCTTAATAAATTTAATAACTGTAATTAAATTAATATTCAATAATTAATTTAGAGAGTTCTGGAAGAAGAGAATTAGCATGGAGCAGGACTCGAATCTGCAACTCCCGCAGATGGCACCTATTGCCATCCCGCTAAACTGCAACTCTCCAGGCTCCCGAAATGGCACCTAATGCCTACCTCTAGGGAAATTGCTTGTTACTTGATTTTTAAATAGTAGTCTTATTATAGCCTGATGTAATCTAGCAATCATTTTGCATTAATCTAAAAATTGGGTTAATAGATGCTTGTATTATATTTGTAATTACCATTTGCCATTAACCTTGCATTACTAGTAGCTTTTTATCTGAGTCTATAATCATAATTACTAAAGTATTTTTCAATGAAAAAGTTTAAAATGATTCAAGAAAAGTTCAGTTAGTTACAAGATAATAATTAGTAGCAATGATTCCAAGCCTTTTAAATAATAATGACATTAACTACTTTTCAGTATTAAATTAAAACCAGACAAAGAAATATAAAAACTGTGCATTCAACAAAAGAGCAGATGATTATATTGGCATCTGCTTCTTTGCAGACAACTTTATTGACATCTGCTCTTTCATGACTTCTCTATTATATTTCAAAGAATAGTTTATAACAATCTAAGCTGTTATTTAAACAGGACTTCAGTGTACAGCTCCTAGAATTCTCTCTGTTTTAACTAAATTATCATAAAAAAGTTAATGAATAAAAGCTAAAAATAATGTTGTTTGAGGTGAAAACAACAGAAATGCTGTTGAAATTCATTGTATTTCACAGAATAAAGGCAATCCTGTTTATAAATCATTTTATATTGGTTTTATTCCTCAAATAAAACCCACTAGAATAAATATCTTTAATATCTTTTTAGAATATGAAATTATATTTCATATCCTAAAAAGCATCCAAAGTTATATTTTCCAACTTTAAGAGAATTTAAGGAAACTGCAACTATAAAATTAAGTAGGATAACTATTATTAAAAATTATTAAAGTAAAATTAAAAAGGATTTTCTACTAAACAATTAATTTAAAAATTCATTATTTAGTTTTATAAACTGCTTTTACAATGAGAAAACTGAAAATGCATTACAAGATACATTAACTGTTTTTTTTCTTTTCAAAAAATTTTGAATCAATATCAATTTGTAAAATGAACAGATGTAATATAGTCGCAATGAAACAAAACAACTCATAATGAAGTGGTTATTTTAAGTATTTCTTTAAGAACTTCCAACATAAACTAGAGTTTTCATTTTCGTTCTGATTCGCATATCATATTTCAATTGAAATTCTGAAGAGAAAACAGTACAATTTAATAAATACTTGAAAAAAATAGAAATACAATAATTTTAAATACTCTCTTGTCAAAATTTTCGTGTACATAATCTATTCTCTTTTCATATAGTATTTAATGCAATAATATTCACATAAGCAACTACATAAACCTATTTTTAATCAAAATCAGATGATCTGCCAAATTATCGGGCTATAATAAGGCTAAGTTAATAATTAGATACAAAATAATTTGTCTACAAGTAGGTGGTTAAACCCTCATCTTGTGATAATTTTATTAATTATAATTTATATTATATTAAAAAACACACATTTCATACGTTTTCCAGCACTTCTCTATAGTTCTAATGAATGTTTTTGGCTTGATTTACAGGCCTTCTTCAGGTTAGAAGCTGCTCTAATTAGAAGAACTTAAGAATGATTTAATTAAAATAAAGATTACATTAGTAGTAGTGACTTGTATCCAAAGTGAAAATTTAACAATTCACTAGAAAAAAACTATACATTGTACTGAAGGAGTATGCTATGTTCCATTTTGAAACACAGCATAACTCCTTCTAATTAGAACGGCTTCTAATCTGAAGAAAGCCTGTAAATCAAGCTGAAAATGTTTGTTAGAAGTGCTGGAAACTTATGAAAAGGTGTGTTTTTATACATAATTTATAAAAATTCCAGCTTATGGTAGAAGATTTAGTTTAAATACCGTATTTTACGGACTATAAGACGCACTTTTTTCTTCGAAAAATTGCCTCCAAAATTCAGGTGCATATTATAGTCCGTAGCGTCTTATAAGTATTTTTTTAAAAAATTGTTTAAAAATTAAGGTGCGTCTTATAGTCCATAGCGTCTTATAGTCTGTAAAATACGGTAATTATAATAAATTAATTTTAATTTAGAATTTCTGGAAAAAAGAATCGGTCTGGAGCAGGATTTGAACCCACAACTTCTGCTTACCACGCAGATGCATTGTCAGTTACACTATCAGGATCTCTGTCAGATCTTTACTTCCAGAACTGTTAATTTAGAATAACTATTATCATGAGATAGCAGCTGAACCACCTACCTCAAGATAAATTAATTTATATCTAATTATTAAATTTAGCCTTATTATAGCCTGATAATTCAGATCATCTGGATCATTATATAGAAATTTTTTCATGATTAATATTTTAATAAATGTTCATTTGAAAAATTCATAAAATATAAAACCTGTCTTTAAAAATAAAAAAAGAATTATTCAATGGAATTTTATATAATTAAATATAATAGGCATAAACTGAATAATGATAGCCAACTGTTTATCAATCGCTTCTACTTTTATATACGAAACTAAAGGACTATTCTCATATAATTCAAATTACACACTTCTAATTTAGACATATCGAAATTTTTCTTTCAGTTAGAAGAGAAATAAAGACATTAACGAAACATTTATAAATTTATTATTTCTCTCTTCTGGTCATTATTTAACTATATAATTTTCCTAAATTAAGATTTATTAATTAAATTAGTAACCCAAACATAATCCAATAAATCTAGCTATTAGATTGTTTAATATTAATAAAATCAAGTTGGATGACTGCTTACGTGTAAATCTTAATGATTTGTAAGAGTTACCTTCAGGAAAGATTCACTCATTAATAAATTAGAAAAAGCATTTCCATTGCATTATATGAACTTAATGATTTATTTACATAAAGAATGATGGAAGAAATTCATAAACAAATATTTTATGAAGTCAAATTATAGATATGCTTATGTCATAAATAAATTTATAGTAAATAATTAAAGTCCGTGTTACTGTATCTTCATAAGCTTGCTGGTTATTTTGAAATTAAAAATTTATTTAAAACCAACTTTCTTTTTTAATTAAAAAAAAATATATATATATATATATATAATTATGTTTATGGAACCATAAAACAGTTATTGAGTTATTATATATCAAATATTCAAACTGACTTTTAATTGATTTCTGTTGACATAAAATATTTTGGTATAAAATTTCAGTTTGCTCCTCATTCATAAGCAATTTAATCATTAGATAACTGCTTATATGAATAATTTTATCAACTAAGGAATATTCAGAGGCATTACAGGTTAATATCTTTTAATATTTTAGCTAAAAACATGGAATCTGTGAAATAAATAAAGTTTAAAAGAAAAAAAGAAAAATATGGTAATTATGCTTATTAAGAAATTATACAATGGTTATTAATTTTATAAATAAATATTGATTCTCATTTCTAACTTCAGATTATTATTATTCCATATTTTAAAATAATAATTTTAATATATTTTAAAAAAATTAAAAAAAGATGCTTGTATTAGTCATGTTTTTTGAGATGGATGGTGGGAAATGGTAGAGATATATCACATCTATATTCATTACTACAGTGCATGCACACATCATGATAAAATTCTACTTTTAGTTATGTTTATCAAGTTTTTGGGTAAGATAAATGATGGGGGTGTGCCACCCCTTAAAACATCATTAAAATGCATTGTTATTGGCCTTAGATATGTCCTCAAAGTTTCAATCTTCTATCTTAATTAGAAGTGAGTGAAATTCAAGTTGCAAGATTTGAGGATATGATAGAAAATTAAATAAAAGCATTTTTTAAATGTTTATAAAACTGTGTTTAAAAAGTAAATGTTTTTTTAAACTGTAGTAACACCAGATTATTATATAAACCTAATATAAAAACAATAGCTCTTTGAAAAGTCAAAATGTAGTTATAAAATAAATAGTTTTGAATACTAAATATTTGATAACGACCAAACCAAATAAATTTTAGGAATTTTTTTTTTTTTTTTAAAGTTTACTTAAGCTCTTAGATATAAATTTAAATTAATGATTTATTTTATGTTGTTTAATTATATTGAATAACTTAAGGTATATACTTATAGAACTTTTAAACTTTCAATAAATTTATGATGATAATATACCTTTCTATAATGACAAATAAGCATAGGTGAAAGAATAAAATCCAAAGTAGTAAATTTCATTTCTATCAGTGTTCTTTATTAAAGATCATTAAAGATACAAAAATTTAACATTTAACGAAAGCATTTAATGTTGAAATATTTCAAAATTTGTTACAACCACTGATTATTTTACTAATTCCTGATAATATACAGTTGTCCCTCATTATATCATTCGTTCAGCTATATCATGCTTTTTTGGTACTCCAAATATAAGTCACTTTAGCCAATAATTTTTCAAAAATCAGTTGCCATTGGATTTCTACTGGCAAAAAAGTATTATCTTATTCTAATCTACAACTTGAAAGCACCATAGTTATGAAATACAATCCACAAAAAAAAGCAAGTCGGCATGGAGATTTAAAATAGACAAAACAGATGGATAGCTACATTGGTTATATCACTCATTTAGTTTGTCTCCCAACATGCGTAATGTGATGAGGGTCTACTGTATTTAGCATAAATGATACACTTATTTCATTTAGGTATACAAAATGTAAGTATAAAAGGAATTAGTTTAATAATCCAAACAGTTTAAATTTAACAAAACTTTTTTATAGTAAAACATTTTTTTAAAATAAAAATAAAAAGACTATGATAAATAGAAAATTAAAATGTCATCTCATTTCAATTTATTTATTTATTTTTTCATTTCATTTCATTAAAACTTTTATATATATTTTTTTTTAATTTATCATATTATATTCAAGCAGATCCATAGCTATGAGGTGGCTAAGTAGTGCCTATATATTATATAAAGACACTATTGACTAAAATAAACTACAGTATATATAATGCAAGCTTCCACTACTGTTACTTATTTTTGCACTTAAACTATGGCCTAATGCTATCTGGGAAAAAAAAAAAAATGCATCATAATTTTTTCAGTATGTTCCTCTAGTTCCCCAATTATTTATTCCTGGAAGTGTACTTAAATAGTTAAAATTCATTTAAATAAATTCAATTCATTATGATTAACACAAAATTGTTAGAATAACTTTTGAAATAAATATGTTAAGCAATCTAAATAATCATTTTACAGTGTAAATTAAATAAAAGATAAATTTTAAATAAAATATGATGCAGAAGTTTTGTACTAATATGGTAATGTCCTTGATAATTACATTATCATTCATACTTGATAATTTTCCAAAAATAGTATGAATACTACTAAATAAGTAATAGATTATATCATCATTGTGAAAAGTATTCTCTTAATAATTAAACAGTATTTATTTAATAATAATATATTTTTTATTTAATTTAACAAGCTTACAAAACAAACTACCTATGGAAATACTAATATACTAACCAAAAGGATCTAGATCTATTGGTTAGCCTAAGGAGAGAAAACTCTGCAAGACCATAATGGTCTTCACCCCAAATACTTGGAAGAATTATGATAAATATAAGGATTTATTTTATAGTATTGTTATTATAAATTTATACTTAAAGTCATTGTTTTTAATTCATAAAAAATATAGCTATTCTATAATTCATATATATATATATATATATAAAATAATGAAATATTCACAAAAAATATTGAGAGAGAGACTAAACTACAATTTCATCATCAGCAGCATATTTTGCTAATGGTTTTAAATAAATTTTGCACTAAATAACATTTTTTTTAGATATTAGTTCATGTCATTTATTTCTTTTACTTCTTTTCTAGTAATTTATAAAGAAATAAAATAAATAAATAAAGCAATTTTAAACATTTTCCATGTTTATTTTCCCAAAAGACACAATCAATACAATCAGTGCTATGAATAGAAAAACTAACGACTTATAATCTGAAAAATAAAGCAAAACTGATTTCATTTCTAACTAATCAAATAATTTATTTTATGTTTTCTAATGAAATGCATTAACATATTTTACTAATTCTGGCACTTAACTAAACAAATTTATTTAAAAATAATTTCATAATATGAATTTATAAAACAAAAACACAAATTAGTTTTTATAAATAAAGTGAAAAATTCAATTTAGTTTCCTTTAATGTTAATGTGAATTAAAGATTTAGAAATGATATATAACTAAATTATATGTTAATTAAAGCATGTCACTGCATCATTGAAAGCGTGTGCATAAATATATGAAGTTATCTTGACTATTTGTAAATAATAGAAAAACACTGAATGTCAAAATATTTTTAGAAATAAATATAGAAATATCCAAAAATGTGCAATATTCTATCTTTATTTCTTGAATTATAATTCAAAAATATAACAAAATTTCAAAGAAACTTTCTTTAAACTTAAGATACACTATATTCAATTACATTAAATAAAAATTTTTTAAACTTTTTAAATTTTGTGAATAAAACTAAAAAGAGCTTTCTCAAATAATAAAATTTGTTTTGAAACACGAGAGCACGAGTAGCACAGAAAATATTTAGTAAAATTATATGCAATAATTAGGAAATTTTATGCTTAAAAATAAAGATAAGATGTTCGCAAGTACCGTACTCAAATAAAATATTTACTAGAAAACAAATAGAACTGAAAAGTATAAAAAGTGACTTTTTAAAAATTTAATTCTTAAAAAAACTGCTTTTTCTACAGTCAAAATAACTGTCCTGCTTAAGGAATATTGGCAATAACTAATTCTGAACTATTTGTACTTGATTGCCTCTTGTTCTCATTTTAATTCATAGGAACGAGCATAGGTAGGGTTGCTTGAGAGAATGTATCATACAGTAACACAGAATGACAAAGATAAATATATAATAAGAGAGATTACTCTCTCCTTTTATAATTCACAGAATATTCAGGTTGCCTACATAAACTTTTAATTTTTATTATTTTAATAGAATTTTACCATACTTCCTCTTTTATAATGAACAACTGCTACTTTTAAAACTGTACATAACTTCTGCCACACAGATTAATGTAAAGTAGGAACAGAGGAGGGACATATTGTCTGACATGCATATCCTCTAAAATTAATAAAAGCGTGTTTATCTTCGTCATCATGTGTTACTGTATAATACATTCTCCTTATGCTAATTCTGAACTATTACATTTTTAAAGTACAATCTGAAGTTTTTTACTGAGTGGAATCTTTATTCATTACCAACAAAAATACATGTTGACCCATTCAAGGATGCCGCAACCTCTTACCAATCCCACTCTTCTTTTTTGCTAATACAGTTTAAGATAACAAATAGATAAGTCTGGCCAGTATTATTCCAAATACTGTTTTCATAGAAAATATCTACTTATAGTGAGCAAATTAACAACATCCTGAACTGTCATATATTAATTAATAATTTTAAATTAACTGTTTTCATTAGATCTCCTATTGACCTATAACTAATTTTCAACTCCCAAGAATGCCTTATTGACTCTGGAGGTCGATATTGACCAGTTTGGAAATCCCCGGACAAGATAGTATAATTTATAATTACTTATAATCATTGTTTCTGTAATTTAGCAAATAAGTTATTTCCTAATCTAATGTGAAAAGTATAAACATAATAATCTTGTATACAATTCTAATTGATAACACTAATCTAATAATTGCTTTATGATAAATAAGATTAAGAAGTGTTTTTAATGTAGAATTTTCCTAACATTATGTCATTTGAACTTTTCTATGAATAAAACTCTTGTGTAATGATTATTACCAGTGAAAGCATTTTAAATATTATAATTTCAAGTACTGGTTTAAAGGATTACAAATATTGCATTATTGTCATCACTGAAACTATTTTAAATATTTATATATTAACTCATTCCAAATTATTATAACAGCTCCAAAATTTAATTTTAATTATGTATATATTGCTTTTAATGTTTTTATATTAAAAAATTAATTACTATAATTAAAATAATATCACAAACTAACCTTCTTTTTTGTAAAAAGTTCAAATATGGATCAGTTTAGTTTTTAAAATAATATATAATTTTTATAGTCGGTCATCGCAACTATTTGGATGGTATAAAGTAAATTGATAGTCATTAAAATTATAAATTATACAATAAATTAATATAAAAATAGTTCATTGATTACGCTATTTAAATCTGCAGACTGTTATTTAATGAATGAGTAGTAACAATCAGTATTTAATCAGCAAGACATTAAAAATTTTCCTTATAAATTTAAAAAAAAAAAAATTTTCCTTATAAATTTAAAAAAAAAAAAAAAATCGATGAATTAAAATTAGCTAGAACTAGTTTAATCTGTAATTAGGTAATCATAACAGTATAATATATAATGTCAGGTATATCATATCCATACATTTTCAATTTTAAATTTTTGTGGGTATGTTTAAACTTTTTGATCAATTTAATAACTTACAAAAATATATTGTAAATCAAATCAAGTTATTTATTTATAATCATTTAACATTACTGATGATTCTGTGGCAATATAATATATTACTACAAAATTATTAATACAATATCATCATCAACAATAATACAAGAGTGACAACCTAGGCAGTTTCATTCAATTCTAATAAATTTCATTTTTTTTAATACTTCAAATACAGTGCATGCTGCTATTCAATCTAAACTAAATGTATGTAGTCATTCAAATTATCAGGGCAGTGTAAAAAAAGAAAAGCAAGTCAAAAGGATCTACAACAAATTTGATGTTTTTTAAAAATTAATCTCAATTTTTTTTTTTTTTTTGCTTTTGGTCAGAACATTTATCAGAAAAAATTAACAAAATTTGTTTATATTAGCAAGAGTGCACTGTATTTACTTTGCTGGACTAGATATAAGGTTATTAATCAGACAAGATTATTGTGTTTAATATTATATTAATGGGTCTGTAGTTATTGATGTGACATACAATATAGGCCTATATAAGTTATATTTTAAAGAATTTTCCATATATCATTTTATTTTATTCATAGAAATTTAAAATATTCAATAAATACTTAAATTTCCACAAATGAAATGTAATACTGAATCAAGTTTTCCTGTAATTTTTTTTTTTTTACAAGTTAATACTGTTCTTATACAGTATGGGTTTCCATTTTTGCTAACTAATCTTATATGTATTTTTATAAGAATATGCAGTGTTCTCACAATTATAAAATTTATAAAAATGGAAATCAATATCAAATAAAAATGAAATTATACTGTATATCATCTACGTTAAATTTTGACTGCAACTTACGCATACTAGGATCAAGGAAAGGTGACACATGACTACGAGAAGCTGAATTGTTATTTTTCTACCGGCAAGATATTTTTTAACAGTGAATTCCTAAGAAAAGTATTTTAAATCATATTATTATTATTATATATATATATATAAATTCTTACTATTCATACTTGTAATTTCATGCTGATTTATTATTTTGTAGATGGATAAGTCATCCCACAAATTATATTAAGAATTCAACAAAGTACAAATGAGTGAAATTTATTTTTAAGTCACATTTTAGATATCATTTTTCAAAAATATAAACACTATCTTAAAATAACAAAATTTTAGAATAATTTTCTGATGCTAAATACATAACCAGTTTTCTGCTTTTCTGTTGTAAAAAAATACCAGTTAAAAATTTATAAAAGTGGAATAATTTGCTAAATTGACAGAAACAGTAATGTAACAACAGTTGATGAGATTTTTCAAAGATAAGAAATTGTATTTAATTTGTTAATAACATTAAACTATATTTTAATTTTCTAAATTAAATGTATTTAATTATATTATTTTACATTATTTTTAATAAGAAAAATAACTAAAATCATAATAAAAAACTCATTTTTTTCCCTTATTTATTAGAGATAATATTGAAATTATAATTGAAGAGTTATAAATTATATATATTTATAAAAGTAAATTTTAATTAATATGCAAATAATGATACATTGTAACTTAATGGCAAATTATATATATATATCTCTCAACAAATACTAAAGAACCAATAAATTAAGAAATTTTAAGTATCATACTTCATTTATTACTGTATAAGCTATAAAATTTTTAGACAGATATTGCTGAGACAAGGATTTAATTACAATTAAATAATTAATTTTTTTCGACAATTACAACACAATTTATTTTAACAACTATTTGGCTGACTATGGTATGTCTTGCATTTTATTTAATCTGACTGATGAGGACTAGAAATAAAATGCCTACAAAACTCGAAATTTCGTAGTTGGTATCTAAATAATCTGCATTTCCAGCCTTCAAACAGTTATACTTTTTACGGAATCCCATCTAAAAGGAAAAGATTCTATATGCAGTTAAGACTGAATGATTTTTTATATCACAATAGACTGAAATTTGTTAAGATAAAAAATTTTCACATGTAATAATTGTCAAGGTCAACTTTCTATTTCTCATTTATGCTGCAAATGTAAGAAGTTAGAAAATCTTAGAAGGAAGTGTGACATTACATTTTTGAGTGATTATAATTCAATGGAAGTTTTATATTCTAAGTTATATCAAGGAAATACAACTCAGATTTTTAGATTGCATAAATTAACACAACCAGAAAAGAAATTAATATAATTAATGGTTAAAAAAGTAAACCTTTTCAATTTGTATTATCTTTAAATCTAGAAAATTAAAAATGTATTCCCTCTGTAATGGGAGTTTAATCTCTATTATAATAAAGAAACATTTGATTTGAATTGATTATCACCAAACTTTTGTTCTTATTAAATACAATATCTAAAGTAAATAAATTTGTTGAATTCAATATATATAATCATTTATATAAATATAAAAATGTTTATTCTTTACTCATAGGTTAGTAGTACATGTAAATATATTATTAATTTTTATCGAGTGAAGTCATAATGTTTAATATGACTAATACATCATTATATTCTGCCACTTTCTATCTGAGACTATTAAAACAATGAACAGGAGGCACCTTTATCAAAGAACCATATTTTTTTTTTTTTAATTTCATATTTAACATTGTTTACAATATACATTTTGGCTGGACACTAAATTGACACTCAGTTCTAAAATATAAACAAACATTTTTTAACAATACAATAAAAATTATTATGCCAATAAAAAAGTATCATTATACTCACATTAGATATATATACATGTACAAACTGAAGTATTCACACATTTTATAAGAATTGTCATTACAATTTCACTTGATAAGTTTGCATAAGCCACCCCGAATATAAAACAATTTTTGTTTTTCATTGTTTCATGAATTTTTATAGAAATATTAATTCCTGAGCTGCTAATTACAAATATGTACAGAAACTAATAGAATAATAATAATAATAAGTAATAAAATGAATAGAAAAATAAGCGTATAGAAGCCACAGAAACAAACAGTTAAGTGAATTAAAATTAAACCCGTAACCAAAGGGTGGGTTGAAAAAAAAAAAAACACAGATAAAGTGTATGTGTATATGTGTGTTGAAATTTTTAATTAAAAATTCCTTTAAAATTAAAATATAATTACATTTAAAATTGATTTATTTGGAAAATTTGGAATGTATCATTTTTATTTTTATCATTGCATTTGGTATCTCTTTACTTATCCCATTCTCTTATTTAAATTGTTATTTTACTTATTTATGATAGTCACTTTAAATAATAAGTAAAAGCAGCTTTATAAAGATTTCAAATACTAAATTTTTCAGTCTATTCTTGTTTATTTCTTGAATTATTACATAGTCACTTTAAAAGAGAAATGTTACAAGCTAGTATCTATATAAACATAGTATGAAAAAGAATTTCATATTATACTACGAAGGACGATAAAAACTTCTTTTCATAATATATATAATAAATATATATTCTTTCATATATAAGAGGAACTGTTTTCATTTTTATTATAAATTAAAGATAAAAATACATATATTCTTATGCATTTTGTTTTTAATTTGTATTTATTAATCTAAAATAAGACAGATTATATGAAAAACTATTTGGCTATTATTTTATATTAAATAGTAAAGAAAATATAAAATAAAATGTCAAAGATTAATTCAATCAATCTGAGATTAAATCATTAAAAAATATTTATTGAAATGTTTCAATCTTCAACCATCTGTAACTTTTCAATCAAGAAATACAATGCAGTATAATGCTTGAATTTGATTAATTGAAAGGAATATTAATCTTTAAACTAATTATGTCATATTAATAAACAGGAAAAAGATTTTTAGATATTTTATTTATATTTATAATGATTTTTATATTAAATCATTACAAAACATTAATTAAAGCTAAATCACATTCATGTTATTACAACTCTTAATTATCAAGTTTATTTAACTTAAAGTTAAGTAAAATATTTACTATAAATAACAGCAACCTCATCAAAATACATTCTCATACTTCAGTAAACTTTCCATTATTAAAACTGAAATATATTATTACTTTCCTTATTAAATTTTTATTAATACATAATATATTAATATAATGAGAAACTTATTGTATTCATTATGTTATCACTATAATTTCATACGTGATAAATTTCAAAAAAGAATTGTTTTAATTGTATACAATAATAAATAACATAACGTTACAAACTAATATGAAAATTTTATTAAATTCACTAAAGCACATTTAAATAATTTAAAAATTATTTCTGTTATTAAATTATAAATAAATAAATAAAACTATTTTAAGAATTTAGTCTCATATTTTACACGTTACTATTTCTATAAATTGAACTAATACTTAATACTATTTTTACATTTTAAATCACAAATAAAATTATTTTTGTACTTACAGTAATCCTATTTCCATGATTTTGTAAATAATTGACCAATTTATTACATAAAAATTATCTTAAACACGCTGCCTTTTAGTTCAGTATTGGCAAACACATACAAAAATAATACTAACAGATAAACAATTTAAATTTGCAATTGATTTCATATATTGAATAATCAATATTCCAGTTAATCAAGATTTATTTCTAAGATTTTTATTTCTTAAGTACTGGTAATAGGGAAATTGTTTACATTAATGTTAATTTACGAAATATCTTATTAATGTAAATTAATTTTACTTTAGTTAAATTTTTTAAAATCCATCTAATGAAATATAATGTATTAAATTCATTACATTTTACTGATTTATAGCATTTCTTTTAATTTCTGAAGATTGACTATTCTAATTTAAGGAAGAGGGTTAATAAAAGTTACTCAAAACAGGTAAAAACCAATTTAATTAATAAAATGATTATTAATAATTATTATAAAATCAATGGACTATTTCACATTACAGATTCAGTATTTTGAGTTATTCAATGCTAATAAATCTGAAGAATATATAAATTCTAGACAAAAATATTTTTAATGTTGCAGAATATATAATGTTAAAAAAAAAAAATTACGTACACTTTTACACCAGGTGGTACATCCCAGACACATTCTCCTGTTGTCAAATTTGCATATATATGTTCATTGGTCCTTGGTTCAATAATCTCCACCCATTCCACCCTAATAAAAATAAATTCAAACATGCTACAACTCAATAAAAATAAATTGTTATTCAGGTCTAAAAAGAAAAAAAAAAACACATTTTTTAAAAATATAATCAAAAATTTCCTAAAATTTCAGCAACAAACTCTACACTTTTTATAACTAAGATATGGATTACTAATCTGATTTAATCATAAAATTGTAAATAAAATAAACTATGCCTTACATATCCATATAAAGAAAAATTTTCCATTTCTATTATTTTAATAGTTAGTCACAGTATACAATTACAACAGTCCAATGCAAATAATGTATAGGATATTGTAAACAGCTTGAAAGGAAACTTAAATCTAAATTCTTATAATTAACACAAACATGTGATGACAAGTTAGACAGTAAGGATAATTAGAGATAGGGAACAACGGCAATTCAGTAAAGTGAAACTTTAAATTTTTAATAAAAATCCTTAATCATAATTAAGTCAGTAAAATATTAATAAAATCGTCACTTAAAACACTGTAATAAATTGCCTTTTAAAGTAATGTAAAATCATTACAATACTTGAAAAGTTATTCGTTAAATTCTTTTAATTACGAAGAGTTTTTTTTTAATGAAAAAGATATTAAATATAATACATATTTCCATTGAGTAATTTTTATTTTTTGAAACGGATTCCATTAATATAGTAACACATTTAAAATTAGAACCCAACCGTCAAATCTAACGGTCATAAAGACAAAACTAGAAAAAATAAACATCGTTAACCATGTGGGTGTAGGCACATTAAGTAAACTATCCGTGTCTGTAATTACTATGCAAGCTGCATAGTTAAGAAACTATAAGAAACAGATTAAAGAATTATTTTGTATAATTAGCAAATTTAATCAGTAGCTATGACCCCGATGCAACTGAGCCAGACATCAAACAAGACACGTGAGTTTAACAGCACCAACTAAAAATACCATTCAATTTAGCACGAACTTCAGTTGCTGAATATTTACAAAATATAAATAAATTACACCGTCTTCAAGATTGTTTTCTTATTGACTTGATAAACGAGTATTTTACGTTAATTTATCGAGTAAAATTATATAATATCCAGTTTGTAGATAAGTGTGTAAATTTTAAAGCCTTAAACGAATGGATAAAAATCATGTTAACCCATTTCAACAAGGTATATTTCGTAACACGCGATTAACTTCAAGGTTAAAGAAGAAAGGAAAAAAGACAACTTCCGCAATTTTTATAGAGCTACATATATTACAAATTCGAATATAAAAAAGTATATACAGAAAGGAGATAACGAAAACTTCGTAACTCCCATCCTAGTGACGTCAATTTCTTTTATATTTAGGAACAAAAACGATAACAAGCTTGAAGCCAATTGAAGAGGATAACCGAAACGTCAATAAGGTGATGATAAATTCTATTTTAAAACCAGTCTGATACATGTTAAATTGGTTTAACCGTAGTTGTATTCTTAACTACGTTTGATTGATACCAATTTGAGAAGAAACATTTGCGTGTATAAACCGATAAGTGACACTTAACAGAAAGTACTATTATTTTGCAGTTTTCTTTCGACACTCCTCCCCAGTATATTCAATACGTAGTAGTGGAAGATTGTTTGATTTTCCAATACATACATACTACTACTACACCGTTTATAGTCGGGAAAACTCATTTATGAAACTAAAAATAAAATTCCCATTTGGTAAAAGGCGTTTTCGATTGGTAAAAATTTTATTTAAGTAAGACTGTACAATCCGGAACAGGGCAACTATCGGCGGAATATTAGAGTGATTTAAAATTACATATATTTAAAGTATTTAACCTGGTAGGAGAAACTACTAGTTAGCGTATGAACAATCCAAATTAATGTACAATCGATACAACGTGACAATTATTCATTTGTGAACGATGATAACGTGACGGGCTGTGACTAAAATGTAGAAAGTATTCAAATTTACGTCGATTAGATTTATGCCGATGTCTTGTTTCCGCATATAAATTTAATCTACATCTTTGAACAACTTCTTATAGTTAAAATATTTTAAATGAATTAAAAACACCGGTGCAATTTCTGAATTAAATTCGTAAACTATTCGGGCTAAATTTAACTTAAATAACTTTAATGTAGTATATAAAATATACGAATTTTATTGTAGAATATGAGTATCAAATGGAATTTTGCCATCTGGTTATTCAGTTAACAAAAAAAAAAAATATTTTGTTTCTTCATACCAAAATTAATTTTTTACTTAAGTTAAAGCAAAATTTCTTCGTATACCGGCTGTAATACCCGCATAATTAGTTTAAAAAGTCAGAAATAAAACTAAAATTCAGTCATTAAACTTTATACGCCGGTTTACACGGTTTCCATTTATAATAAAAAATGAATGAGTTTATTAATTTGTGCACGATAACCTTTTGACGTCAAGAAACTTATTAAAAATCATAAATTATGTTATATATTTATCTATTTGAAAGTTATTTATATTTAATTCAGAAAACAGTATTTTATGTCGCATACCGCGGAGAAAAATCACTAATTTAGAAGAAATAAAATTAGCCATTACCAATTAACTCATTAAGATTCTCTGTGAGTAATAGCATGATTTACTACATTAGGATGACTAACCAAAAGCTGTAAAAGTATAGCTCGTAAACGTTAAAGCAATTGTTTAAATTCTCAAAAAATAATTATTATTGTAACACTAAACACGATCGGTACCATTCAGAATCTCCGCGTAAATTACAGAGAGTAATTATACGCATACAAATATCGCAGTAAATGGCGCCTATTGTCAAAATAGACCCCTTGTTGAAAGTGAGATGGATTTTTGTTTTCTTGTTCAGTTACGACGGGGCTGTCGGGCAAATAATTTTTATAAGTGGAGTTCATCTGGACTCTGCTGACGAAACAACTGCAGGAAATCGTCGCAGTACAAACACTAAAATAAACGCTTTACTCATTCCAGACGGTGAAAGATGCAGAAAAACTCCACCTTCTTGACGTAATGGGTATGTCCCATCTGTTGCTATGACTACGCAGAATAGAATGTCATGGCAATGTCTTTTTGTTGTAATATAAGTTTATAACCTTTGACTTCGTTTATCGTGATTGACAGATGTGTTTAGCATTTTTGTTTATTTTGCCATTTCTCCGGAGGAAAGAAAACGACGTTTGTAAGATCTCACCCCCGGCACACCTTGATAATTCGCAGAAATTACCGACTCGCCGCTATAACAAACGTTTATTTTTTTATTTTTTTTCATTTTAACGATCAAAGCGTGGCCAACACTGAATGAATTGCAGCCGAGCATTGAATGATGTTCAGGGATTATCACGTGGTTTACTGAATCTTTTGTTACAGGCATAATACACTCGCAGAAGTAACAGGAAGTAACTACTAAATTTTAGATAATGGCACGGTTTATGAAACACTAACACTTTACGCCATTAAAAATGCTATTTGTTTGTTTTAAACACCTCTTGAGTAGATTGAATAGTAAAACGCTACGATTGTCGTACATTTTACTGCAAATTAATTTTAACTAATGGCAGATACCGTGTTTAAATTAGCATTGATCCGAGAGGCGTTTCGTTTAAATTAAAGTGAAAAAGGTCAACTGTGCATCGTATATTGGTTAAATGTGCTATCTTCCGAGACGCATGCTATCATAATTTTACGCTTTATATAATCCATGCGGTTATCAACCTCAATTAATGCACCTGGTGCAGGGAGGAAACACAGTTCAAAAAAGCCATCTGCGTGATGAACATTGGATTTCCCAATACTATTCAATAGTCAACTTGTTCGTCATCTGCTACCGTTCACATATGACAGAATAATCTACGTTCCATCGGACAAAAATCTCCTCATACCGCTGTTCTCTTCCGAGAAAACAAACGGGAAATACAAAAATCGACTTCCCTTTTCCGAAAGTACTGTAAATGGTTATAAAAAAAAAAAAAAAATGGGACAATGGTGCATTACACTGATTACATTTAACGATAAATAATTAATTTAAATCTTTTCCAATATTCTCCTTCGTGTTTTGTGTTTACAATGATGTAATCTATACAAAAAAAGCGACAATACAAAGTTAAACTATAATGTAAACAAATTATTATCGTATTAACACGCATTAAAAATTAAAATACGGTAGATTCGATGATACTATAGACACTGTTTTTAAAATGATTGTTGTCGTAGGTGTAATTTGTAAACAAAGAGATGACAAGCAAGCTGTCAATCCACTTTTATATACTGTTTTCTACCGCTTCTGCTCTTAAAAGTGCTGGGAAACTTTACTGTATATACGTGAATTGATACATGCCCTCTAAATTAACAAAACTGTAAATATAAATATGTATGTAGATTTTGTATATGAAAAAGCAACTAATTTACCTGAAAAATAGATTATTTTCACACTTAAAATATCAGATTATTATACTATCTGTAAGTGATTAGAAACATTTAACAGATAGTTTTAAGTGTACGTTTTTCTAAGAATTATTATAAACATTTCAAATTAAAAGATAATAATACATTAAAGTTATTGAACTTTTAACAAAATAAAGAGCCTCCTCTTTCTGTATTTTGTTATAAGTTCAATAATGGAATGTCAGATAATAAATTCACATCTTAAAATAAATTCAAAAAAAAGTTTAATTCTGTTATTGGAGATTTAATGTATTACCTTTATGAGAATCAAACAGTTTTTATGTTATAATTTCTGATCATGTGAAGGTATATACAAACTGAAAACACCATTGTTTACATATGTTAATGCTCAGAATGTTTAATAATTTGAAGAAAATTGATTATAAATCATTATTTTCTGTAAATTGAATTATATATATATATATATAATTCAATCTTTCAAACTGTAATACACAGATACGTTATAAAAAGTATGTAAAATATATATTTAATTTTAAATATGGTAAAGAAATAAAATGATTTAAATTCCCTGGAACGTTTAAAAAGTGACAAGTGAAGGGTGGAACAAGACGTCAACTTATTAAACGTATTGAAAAACAAACGGTAAAACTTATATATTAATAAGTATAATTCATATCACTTGCCTGTCAGATGACATCTTGCTCCGTTATATTTTCGTTAAACGTGATGCATAATAAAGAATCCGTGATGGCAGCCGACTTAATACTTTTGCCAAACGACGTTGTCCGCCATCTTAGTCACTGCGGTAAAGAGGAAGAGATCGGTTCGAGACTAAGCAGACGAACGATACGCCCTCGAACCCCGTCAAGATTGACCTCCTGGCCGGTTTTAAATGATATTGAATTATTAACTTTCGTTTTTTAACTAACTTGAATATTTTTTTATAAAGTATTAATAAATATGTTTATATGCGTATAAAAATTTTTCTCTATATATATAATCGCCACCTTACGTCTTGTTTTTAAAATGCAACTATCGGCTGTCTGCACGCGTGTATATTATAACTTTTACTTTACCGTGACGGAACTTTAAAAATATTATTATTATTTTTTTTTTTTTTTTATGGAAAGGAATTTGATATAAATTAATTTTTAATACACGTTGAGAGTAAATAAAATGGCATTTAATATTTATTCCTAGAATAAAATTTTATAATTTATAGGATTACTATTCGGATAAATATAAATTATGTGCACGTTGCATACATTAAAAATCGCTCTTCATTAAATATATTTATTTTTTTAAAATTTGAAATAATTTCAACGTAATTTATCTAATTTAAAAATATATGTAACTGAAAAAACAGGATTATAAATTTAAAAATTTTTTAAAGGGTTGCCACTTTTACAAACTTAAAAAAAAATTATATTTTAAAGAAATATATCTGTGTTTACGTATCTTCAAAAACTTAATAATAATAATAATAATATCCTTTTCACTAGATTATTATAAAATAACTTATAAATTTTGACATAATATATACATATAAAAATTTTCCTTATGTATAATTCCATTAAATTATGTAACGGAGAAAAAAATTTTTTACATGGAATACGGATATTCTATTGTCAACAGCGTAATGCGGGCAAAATACTTCAGTTAATAATGCATTGTTGTATTGTTAATCATGCAAACAAAACGTCTTCAGTCTGCCGACGTGTAAAGTTCATCCAAGTGTATTATTAAGTTAATAAATCTTTGAATACGGAAACTCCCAGTTTTTTTTTTCTTCTTATGAATATAAATGCCCCATATAATTTAATACTATGTTTACGTACACATAAGACACTTACCGTCGAATATTCATGTCAAAAGTCACAATAAAATGAGCTAAAATAATGAATATTGATCGCCGGATCTCGATTTCGGATTCCCCCGAATTGAAAGAATTCGTACCAATTGCAAACTGCCTCTGTGCAATTGCTGGCATTTTTCTTTTCGTCACATGTTAAAATGTGTCGAAATAATCTTACTAAATAATTACCTTCGTACGAGCAAAGATTTTCGTTAGTTAATGTGCTAAAAATGATTATCAAATGTAGAATTGTTGTTGTAAATTTCAAAAAATCATGCTGTGTATGCATAGTAGCAATAATATATTCACTATCCGTCAATGTTTAAATGCTAACTAAGCAAAAATAATCGTGTCAAACATCGCCACTGAATAAAGAGATAAGACTTTTGTCCTCATTTTTAAGCAGCAGATGACAGGTGAGATTGAAACAAACACTTAGATTTAGATAATTAAAAAGTTTTCATAATATTACTAAGTATTTAAATCATGCTTCAAGCAATTTTAGACAAACACTAAACGTTTCTGTTAATTTTTCAAACAACAGAAACAGAAATCAATACACTAAAGCCTCTTATATACCATCCATAATACAGGAAATACACTAAAACATTGTCAGATTGACCACGCCACGAGGATGGAATCTTAGAATCGTTATTATAAATCTTGTTTCTATATTCAGTTTAATTTGATTTCATAACAGTTTTTGTTGTAAGCCAGCCATTACACATAAACAATCCGTATAGAAAGATATGTAGGGCAGTGTATGCATTCAACACTTTAGATACTATAGATATTGTTAACAATAAAAACAAAGTTTGACAAGTACAATGAAGACAACAGTTAAGAAAAATTTAATGAAGAAGGACTAAATCAAAAAATAATTTTTTAGGTTAATTTTCATACTTTTTTCTGTACTTAGTTTATTTCAAAAAGGTTTATCATTTCTTGTAACTCTTTCTCTGTGGGCACCAAGAGGGTCTTTTTTTTTTCAACAAGCCCATTATGGGTTTAGCCAGGTCCACAATAGGTCAGCCAGCTTTTTTTTTTTTTGTAACTCTTTCCGCCCTGTGGGCACTAAGAGGGCCTCTCATAGCAAGCCCATTATGGGTTCGGCCAGGCCCACAATGGGGCGGCCGGGTGGTGAGGGACGGGGACCGACGTATCCAAATGCACCACCCCCCGAAAAATTCCTGGGGATTTTTCGACCCGTCTGGATTCGATCCTGGGTCCCCCAGGGCGGCAGGCTGCAAACCTTGACTGCTCGGCCATCCGGCCGCTAGGTCAGCCAGATGGTGAGGGATGGGGTCCGACATATCTGTATGGACCAAACTTTATACCATAAAAAAAAAAAAAAAAAACACTTTTTAATTGTTTAACTTTAATTTTGCATAATTTTTGAAGTACAGGTAACGTTTTAAACTATCTTGAGACATTAAATTATTACAAGTAAAAAATATTCAAACTTTCAATCTAATATTTTTGATGTATTCATAGTTCTTTGAATGCAACTAAGAGGCCTTTCGTCAGTGCCCATTAAAAGTTTGACTAGAATTGTAACAAGCAGTAGACAGTGAGGGATGAGACTGAAATATCCAGTCCAGATCATCTATGAAAAATTTCTAAGAATCTACCCCAGATTCAAACTGCAGTTGCTCAGAATAGCAGACAGGAATCTTAACTACCTCAGCCGTCAAGCTGTCAAAGATGATGCATTTGAACGTATCGGAAGCATAAGATATTTTAACTTATCTCGTTAGTTTAACGTCAGGAGACAATCTTAAGAAATAAATAGTTAATCGGAATACCTTAATTATAAGTCGAATAAATTAATAACGGTCGTTCACAATTAAACAAATACAGAAAAATGGATCAGCGAACCTTTACAAAAGGAACTACTCTTCAACTTATCTAACAAATTTTGTACATTCGATTAATTATTTGTGTTCATTTACTAGCGAGAGATATTAATACAGGAAAAAAAAAAATCAAAAGTTTTTAAAAAGTAATTTTATTAACCCTTTTTTTAATATATATATATATATATAAATTTACTTAGAAAATTTTTTTTAAATGACACATTTGGTTCAACAGCAAAGAATAATTGTCAACAGAATACAACATATCAATAAATAATGAATATAAATTTCAGTGTGTTATCTATACACTACATTTACAACCAGATTATAAAAAAGTTTTTATTCTTTTTTTTTTCCTCTTAACATTTTAAATATATCAAAAAACTTTACAATTTTCCACATTTTAATGGCATAGAGAAATTTTTCTTTCTTTCTAAACATTTAATTCATTTAAAAACTTCTTTTCTTAAGTTAATTTCTAAAACTGTACAACTGTATTTTCATTAATATACATTTTTAGAATATTTTTTAAAAAACTCCTTTTTGCTTTTATATTCTACAATATTCACTTTTGGTGCATATATATATATATAAAATTTCTCTTAATTAAAAAGTTTTAATGAGAATAAAGGTTTATTATAAAAAAGAAACTAGAAACAATACTTCTCTGTAAATTTGCAATATGCAATTGTTCCTTTCCGAGGTTGTTAATACTGTAGGATGGAATGTGTTCTGTTTCTGAAAAATTTTCCCTCGTTTAATTGTTTTAAGATGCGGTGACTGTCGGATTTGTGTGAAAGCTAGACAATGTTGCTTTACAGGGCCCTCAATCGAGGAGCCCCCTGCTCGATATATATAAATCCAGCACCAACAGACAGAAGGTAAGATATTTGAAAACTGTACTTACTGTTAAAGAATGCTCTGTGTGAAAGCCATTTTTATGTACATAACAATGGAAATTTCTTATTGCAATAACTGGATCTTTTACTCCAACAGCATTAAAATAATTAAGCATTATCTCCAGATGGCCCATTCTATACATTTTTGGAAATTTTAATGTTTGCAGATTATACTTTCCTATTCTTTTTGTTGAGAGCCTCTCTTTTGCGTATAAAAGATGGCATTATTTAGAAATACTGTTCGTAACCATACATTACAAAGTGTGTCCTCAGTAATGCTTCATTATCAAATCTACTAAGAACAAAATTTATTAAAACTGAATAATTTACATGCTCTTAAATTTTAGTCTCAAGTTGTTGATTTCAAATAATTCATCAAGCAAATATTTAAGAGAATGTATACAAAAGCAGAATTTAATAAAACATTAATATATATAAGAAATTCAGAAGTTGAAAATGCAATATTGAATTGCTTATAATAAATAATTTAGAGATATTGAAATGTGAGAAATAATTATAATAATAAAATTAGTTATTAGAAACAAATAAAACTTTGGTTATGCAGCTTTTGGTATTAGAGCAATGATTAGAATAGGATTTTTAAAAAACTGCATTGAAATCAACTAAAAGATACAACAAAATATTAATATTGTTACTAATCCAAAGAAGAAAATGTTATGCACAGATCAAATGTTACAATTGATTGTGACCTTAAAATATTTGCAAATTTGCTCATCAATTATACAATCTAACCAAATTCAATTTCTGTTAATTGACAGTAACGTTGCATGTTCGTTCATCCATTTTTGATCTATATGAATGGGGCATCTTCGCGCAACCAGCTTAAACTATATTTTTGCCATCAGTAAACATACTTCAGCTAACCACTATACTATCCATAAAGAAAATTCTGTTAGTAACTTACAAATATCCAATATAATTATACATTTAAAACTCATTAATACTTAAGTAAATTGTTAGTTTTCTCCATTTTTTGGAAAACTTTATAAGCTTATTTAATTGACGGCTCTTATTTTGCCGTCAATTAAATAAGCTTTTTATGTGAACGCTGAACTTATTTCTTAATTAATATACTTATAATTATCCTTCTCAAACTGTTTAGATTTTATATTGTCAATACGGATATTCAAATATTTGTATGTTATTTGCCAACATCAAATGAAATAAATCAGTAGCACCTGTTTGCTATCCAAAATATTAAGGTTTTCTTTTTCCTTTAAAGATTTTATAAGTAAATTTCTATACATAAATTTAGTAATTCTGTCAACTTTAACATTATTTATATACATTCTCTACTTTATTTACAATGGACAAATTTTATATATAATTTTTTTTGATGAATAGTAATTTTATGGAAATATTTACTTGTGCGCCTTCAACATCATTTCAATCACTAATAATGGAAGAGTTTGATTTTTGTATTTAACGTCTTCAATGTGGAAACAAATATTTCTTTTATAAAAAAAAATCTTAAATATTAACAAGTTTTAGATGTATAATTATATTAAAATTATTAAGTTCTATTAACATAACTTGAATTAAATATTTTGTTCTGTATGTTTAAAAGAAAATTTGATTTTAATGAGATTTTAAATTCCATGTATTTTAAGTAGAGAAGGGAAATTATAAAATTCTGGGAGAGATGCAGAAGGAAATTTGTAGTCAAACTTCTATATAACAAGACTAACATATAATATGCCGTAAAACATAATAAATAATTTAAATTCGAAGCCCTAATAACACACAATTGCAAATTTATTAATATTAATGATGGGGGTTTTGAAAAAAATTGTTAACTATTCAGCAAATTTGGTGTAATTTGCAACAATATCTTGTGAATAAATCATTATGCTGTGCTGAAATAAAAGTAAAACTTGTAAAAAGTAGTGTGAGGAGTTTGGTGATTCTGAGAGGCAATCTTATAAGGCCATGACACACTAGGCAATTTTTATGGGAGACAGAAAGTGTCCCATGACTTGCTGTAACCAATGAGTGCATGTAGATTTATCGCAAGTACAGCTCTTGTTTATAACACAAAAATAAAAATGTAGAATAGTCACTTGTTGACAGTTAATAGGACATGTTTAATTTCATTAATTCAATCATAAGAACCGATTTATGGTATAACCACACTATTATGACAAGGTACTCAAAGATATGTGCTTTCATGCCGTTAGCAAAAGTTTACGATTACCAGGTAGAAATGTCAATTGTATGCCCCCGTCAACTTCTCTCCTCGTGTGTCTGAACATCACTGGATGCCAACAGGTTTTTGTTGCACAGAGACTTGTCTCTGGGGCAACAAATTGCCTAGTGTCATGGCCTTTAGTGATGCTATGCTCATAGCACTACTGGCTCACAGCATCAGAAAGTATAACTCACAGAGTTCATGACTCTTCATGTTACTTTTGGCAAGTTCTATTTTCATTCACTTACTTTGTATTTTGAAATCTTACCAATGCTCAAAATATTCTAGGGCCCTACAAATAAAAAGAATAATTTCTGCAATATTTTTTGCCTATTGAATTCAATATCTTTAAATACAGAACCAGTCAAGAAGAACATACAAGTAAAAATAAATTAAAAGATACAATAGAACAAGATAAAACTCAACATCTCAGAACATCATAAATTAACAATCCTGAGAAGTGGAATCACATCCAAGAGTTTTGCAAAATGTTACATGTAAGTATACACAAATTTTAAAAATTTAACTTAAGCATAACCATGTTTTACAAAATCTTTTCTTTATGAATTAAAAGAACATGTAAAAAATATTAAATACAGATACAGTGATCAAAAATAATTACTACTTGAAAAAAAAATGTCATTCTTACATATACATATATTTATATATTGAGATTATTTAATTTCGAAGATTATATTATTTACAGAACAGCAAGCAAAAGAAAAAAAAAATGAAAATAATGATAATAATAAAATAAAATGATAAGAATTTAAAAATAAAACATATTCTTATATCTTAATTCAATAAGTAACTTTGGCATAAAATAATAATTTATAGCTGTATCCTATTATTTTCTAGTACCATAAAAATATAAAATTAAAATAAATTTACATTATAAACTTTCAATTTCAAATACAAAATTTTCAATTTTATATATGCATATATGTATTTTATATATATATATATATATAAAGGAAGGTAAAACATTTGCAAAATATAAAGTGCATCAATATAATTTTGCTTTTTAAGCCGAAAATAATTAAATTAATGTTTAAACCAAATATAAAATTATTGAAACTCACTCATGGTTCAATAATTTATATATTTTAATTAAAAGTTATGTCATTATAAGACACATTTTATATAAAATGATGTTATTAATCAACAGGTAAAGTTGAGCATTGTAAAATATATATTTTGTTCCTTTTATATATATATATTTTATAATTTATAAAATGTCTATTAAGAATGAATGTTGTATTTATATTTGTAATGTTATGAAATATTCAGTAAGTATTTTATTTCTAAATACATTTTGAGTATATAAATTTGGAGTAATGTTGTTACACTATACATACGCATGCTGAATACTGAAAAATATTACAAATAAATGCATAATTTTAATATTTTTCTAATTACTAGCAAATGTAAATATTTAATAAGGAAGACAATCCGCTCAGAGCTTAGAGCATAAATGGCAGTAGGAATTTAAATGACAATAAGATTTTGATAGATCTAATTAGATAAAATATGTTAAAATTTCCTATCATGACTTGTGATTTGACGTTAACCACATCAGTCCTTCGTAGAGACCATCTCCAGTGGTTGCGCAGGCTGGTTGCACGTACCAGTTTCTATCTCTGATGCGTGTTAATCCTAATTTTTCTTGTATTTCATGTGGCTTCATAGCTGTAAAAATTATGATTACATAAATGTTTGATTTCCATCAGATCTTATTAAATTTTGAATTATTATAGATATTACAGCATGCAAATAAATTATTATTGGCATCCATATTCTATACGATTCAAAGCTTAATCTCTGAGTAATGATTTATAATGAACAAAATTATTATTACACTTAAACTACAATAAAAACTAATTTTCAGATTTATCTTTTACAATATCTTTTTAACATTTTTAAATAATAAAAAACATAAAAATAACATTAAATAATATTTGTAATATGGACTGGTTAATATGCACTAATACATGTAGGAAAAATTTTTCAGATTAAACTGTCTAGACATAATGATATGTACAGCAAAAGTAAAGTAATGAATGTATCCATGTATTGCACAGAACACAGACAAAATAATAAGAGAATTTCAAAGAAAATTTAATTTTTCTTTTATTCAAAGAGTATGTTTGGATTTATAGGTTGAACAGGTTAACAAAAACTAGATTACAGAACATCCAGATTAACCAGACTGAACTGCTTTTATACTAAAAAGTAAATTAACCTCATTTGTTAGCAAAGTTTTTAAGTTTTCAAATAATTTGAATAATAATATAAATCTTCTAAAAAAGAAATTAGAAAAATGATATGTAACAGAACCAACATAATAACTTTAAAATGGTTAAGACTAAACTAAAACTAGCTTAACCTGTTTCATATTTTTGACTTCAAAAATAATAATACACATTATCTAATAAGATTTTTTATTTTAGTCCTTATATGTTTTATTATGTTTGCTTGCTATAAAGTATTTGTAAAATATTTAAATATATATTTATATCAATATATATTTTTGGATTAGTCATATATTGATATGTCAATATCGATGTCTAATTTGTATGTCAGACTATTGATATCAATATTCTCACCATAAATTTTATAAATATAATATTAACCAAAGTTTTCTGATGAGAATGTCCAGAATTCTTTTATTTATATCTGATTAAATTTTATACACTTTTAAACATTTATTAATTAAATAAAATGTTTTTTGCATTACATAAAACTTAAGAACCAATAACAACTGTTTTATTTTTTCCTTCAAGACGAAATGTTAAATATATCAAACAATTAATACACTTAATTACTTTAATTTCTGAAATTTATAATTGCAGTTATACACTCAATTGTTCAAGACTACAGAAAATGTAAATGTATATCATATTACTAAAATATAAAAATATAATTCTCAGAACATACCGTTTGGTAAATCCTGTTTATTCGCAAACACTAAAATAATGGCATTCCTCATTTCACGATCGTTTATTATCCTGTGAAGCTCTTGTTTGGCTTCATCAATTCTATCACGATCAGCACAGTCTACAACAAATATCAAGCCTTGTGTACCTGTATAGTAATGTCTCCACAAAGGACGAATTTTATCTTGACCACCAACATCCTATTATTAAAAGTAAACATTTTAAAATTAGAATAAAATGAATAAAGCAATAAAGCAATTGACATTAAAATAAAAATATTAATAATAATAAAAATTAACTTATTTTTATATTTGAAATTAGGAGATCGTATTCATTTTACTCAGAAATAATGAATAAAAAAAAATAATAATAAATGATTATAAAATTATTATATATAAACTCTAAAAATTTGTTTAACATATTTATGTAATATGAAATATGTATACAAGTATATTTATATAAAATATATATTTACTTTAGTCTATTAATAAAATTATTAGTTTCCCAGTTATAAAAATAGATTCTCTCCCACATCCCTTTCAAAATATAATTTAAAATCTACTTTAATTACACCTTTATCTAAAGACATTATCGATATTAGAAAATTGCATCAGAAATTTTTAAATATTACATGATTCAATACTGAATTATCAATGATATTAGTCCTTGAAGTGATGAATGATTAATGAGCTATTACCACTATATTTGCAACAACCAGTTGTTTATAATGCAATGTGGGTTTATTCAATTATCAAAAAATATGATGGTAGTTCATAAATTCACAAGTTATATAATTAATTTACAGTTTACCTTAAAATATCACATTAATGTGTGTTTTTATAAATTATCATAGAATGTTAGGGGGTGAAATAATTATAATTTTTTATTAGGAAAACTCATTTTATATTTTATGCTTAAAGAGTTTCTAAATATACTTATTATTTATTTTTCTAAATAAAATAATAACATATGTACAATCAAGTTTTTCACATGATTCTACATACTTACAGTATATATACATACTTATTTGACATTTATACAGATTAAGTTATGATATTTCTTATATATTATATGTATCGTCATATGTTCCTCTGATATTATCTCAAAAAGTAGTTATGTAAAAATTAATTCTAAGTAAATATTTACCTAATTCTCATTTTCATGCAGGTTATACAAATTCCAAATCTGTACCAGGTGCATATTCTGTTTTATATATATATATAAACCAGTGCTTTGTAAACATTTAAATTAAATACTGTGTGTGTGTGTGTCTGTGTGTGTGTGTGTATATACATATATATATATATATATACATACACACAGTATTTAATTTAAATGAGATAAAACTAAAATGCATTAATATAGTGCTTTTCAATTAAATTCAAGTTTATTATTTTCAGAATTTGGCCTTGTTCTTAACGTGGTTTTCAAATTATTTTATTTATTTTTACTTTTGCATTCTTTATCTAGTCCTAACACTATTGAGCACTCAAAAATGATAGTGTAAATGCATGTTTTTTGGCTTTTGTATGCAGTGACAGCTGAAAAAAGGTTGCAACTTGCTTTAAAGCAACACTCACTTTATGGCAGTGATCCAGAACCTAAACCACCATAATAGCAATGAATGCCTATATTTTAAAATAAAGAATTTTTCACTTATTCTGATCAAAATGACTTTATATTTTTAAAAGGTGTACACAGAAACTAGTTTATAAATTATACTTATTGCAGTTGTTGTTTCATTTATTTTTTTACTTTAAATTTATTTTTTTGGAAATGTCATTTATTATTTGCAATGCATTATTGTAAAATTATTAACAGTACATGCTAATTATATTTAATATAGCTAACAGCATAATTAGTATTAATAAGTAATATAGAGTTTTTGAATACTTCAATAAAGTATCAAAGTATGTACAGCTCACAAACAGAATATTTAATAATTTTAGAGTATATTAAGATTTTAATTACTCTATTAAAAATACTAATAACAAATAATTTATTTTTAATTAATATAATTTCAACTTTTTTCAAATCTAACAAGTAAATTAAGATATTTTTGTGTTGAAAAAACAAGCAAACAATGTAACATATATATCTATGCTTTATAAACTATATTCTGCACTTTAATCATAAAACTTTAATAAAAAATTATTGTAAAATAAGTCTCATTTTCTCATGTATTACTACAAAGTTGATTATTTAGTTATAAAAGAAAATCTAGTATAATAATAGGTCCGATAGTTTTTCATAGCTCTCTTTACCCCACGGACACTAAGAAAATATTTTTCCATGCCCATTATGGATTTAGCTGGGCACATAATGGGATCAACTAGATGACGAGGGATGGGACTCACTACATCTGGATAGACTGTGCACAAAAAATTCTTGAGAGTCTAAACCCAAATGTGAGATTGGATTCCCAGAGTCTATTTTCTTGGATTTCATTCAATAAAATTTGTTCATTTTTTTAATATATTTTTTATTTATGGAAAGTGTTTATTTTACATAAAATGAAAATAATATATTTGTAAATAAAGCAGATCACTATTCACTTTTCTATAAGTTCTAAATCAAGATTTGCAAACAGTAGAGAGATATCAATTAATTATCAAATTAATTTGATATTCTTTTAAAATAAAATATTACATTTAAATTGAAAAAATTTTTTTTCTAATAAATATAATTTTTAATTCATTTTATTTTCTTTCAATCTGTAATTTTTTAACTCGCACATCCAATTTATGGTAATTTTAATGTTTATTAAGATTTTAATTTATGTTGTCAGCAAAGGTTCAATCACATAGCACTTGGATATCACATACAATATCCTGATTAAAAACTAAACTTTAAATCCTGCATATTTCAAAGGGATGAAACAAAAAGAGCACTCATCAAATCAAAGCAATCGAAATACTTTTTAAGTCATGTTTTTAAATTAATAACCTGTATCCTATTCAACTTCATAAATTCCAAAGCAGATGAATTTTATAAGTTTAAATCAAAGTGTATCTTTGAATTAATACTTTAATAAATTAAATGATCAATTATGACTCAAATACTTTCATTTCTATCTTAATTTCAATATTTAACTTCCTTATTTATTTGTAATATATTTATTATGTGTATGTTTAAGTCTTTTGTGGCATTGATTAATTTGCAATTATACTTTATTATTTGATTCAGCTGTAAAAGATTTGTTATAACAAATCAGAAAGATTAATAAACAAAATTGTATATTATTAATTAAAATATGAATAAAATATAAAATTAAATTTAAAAATTGCAGCCCGGCAATTTATTTTGTGTAGCCTTATAATGTTGTTATTAAAGAATGAAAATACTAAAAAGAAATTAATCAAAATTTTAAAAATATTATAAAAAATTATCTCATCAGAAAAATGAATAGTTATAACCCACATCATCTCTGTTTATCCTTTCTCAAGGACACAGAACATTTATTTTTATAAAGACAATGAATCATACAAACAAAATATTTATTAATTTAAGTTATATTTTACCTTTGTATTCGATACTTTGTATTAAAATAATTAAAAACCTATCACTTATTTTGTCCTATAATTTATTTTTTTGAAAAAAAAAAGAGTGGAGTCAAAAGCAACAAAATATTCAAAATTAAAGAACTTGATGACTTTTTCATGAAATAAATTAGCAAATAAATGAAAATTTCTAGTTAAAAATCTTAAATATATTTTCTGGTTTTAAAACAAGGCATATTGTTTTTGTTTTCTGGCAAGAGAATTTCATGTAACAAAATTATTTGAAAAGTTTCAAGTATATAAATTATACAGTAGAAATAAGCAAAATAAAAACATTTTTAAAATGCTTACTAACTTTTTTTGGTAATGATTTAAAAATTAATAACGAGAATTTATTCCTATCAGAAAAAACAGGCTTTCCTTCTAATATACATGCAAAATTCTATCATTAGAATGAATCAGATATTGAGAAATGTGTCTTTGAAACAAGAAAAAAAGGAACAATTTTAATCAAGTATTGTGTCGATAATTGCAAATTTTGAAATATATCGTAACAGATTGGTCAGATTTTAATTAAGATAATTAATTCAAACCAGCAAACAAAAAGATATTAAGTCCATTATAATGCGCTACTTATTATTTTTATAACAATCTAATAAAATTTTTACTTTATTAGATAAATAAACTGAATAGAATTGTACAACATTAAACTTTACATGCTTTTCTTTAAAGTTATAAAACCTGTTTAACTCTATTTTAAGACAATTTTTAATTAAATATATTAAACGTGTTTAAAACTATATTAAAAAATTGATATAAAATTCGGAACATACATACCCAAACATTAAATTTAACATTTTTATATGTCACAGTTTCTACATTAAATCCAACAGTAGGTATAGTTGTAACCGAATGGCCGAGTTTTAACTTGTACAGAATAGCTGCTTGTAAAAAGGAAATTAATGACACAACAGTATTATCTGCATATTAATCTTTTTAAAAAACTAAAAAAATACACAATTTCTTAATAAATATGTATTTATAATTAATAAAAATCAGTTTCCTTACTCGTTTTACCAGCTGCATCTAATCCTAACATTAAAATTCTCATTTCTTTATTTCCAAATATCTTTGACAACAACTTCCCCATCTCTTCTCGGTAAGCAATTCGAGATAGTAATCTAACACCATTAAAAAAGTAACAAAGATTAAATTGCATTATGAGCGTATATTTAACAATATAGTAAAATTCCCATAGAAAATTTTTATCGTAATAAAATCAAATTAAAAATAAATAATAATAATAATAATAATAATAATACCGACAAAATTGTAATCATTTTAATACTTTTACAGAGCTAGAAATTAAGTAAAATTATTACAATAATTTAAATGGACTGAAATGAGAATCAGACATTTCGTAGATTATTTTAATAGATACTACTCTTGCAATTGTTTTCTATTGTATGAGAACATTGTCCTTGAATGTTAATAATAAAAACAAATCATTCCTTGTTATCAACACATTTAATTGACAATCAGCTTCCTTCAGCATAAAAGTAATGGATATAATTTGTTTAATATACAAATTTACACATAAATAGTTTAGACACAAACACCTACGCCACATCAAATTGTATGAAAAAATGAAAATAAGTAATACAAACATTTTAAATAAATAAAAAACTTAATACACTTAATGCTCCAAAAAAAATTCAATTTATAAATATCTTCTAATTCTTTTAGACAGTATATGCAATAACAAATGTTAAATTTTCAGAATGATCATACTAAAAACAATAACAATAAATAATTAAAAAGAGAAGAAAGAAAAAAGGCATAAATAAATCAACCTGCAGGAAAATTCACATCCTCCTACAGAAAAAATGATGTAAAGAATTTCTTGCCTAACTTTGTATGCCCTTGGAAGGGCATCTGCCTACTCTTCTTACCTGTAGCTGCATAACTGCTTTTATTTTTTTTCTTTCTTTTTTTTTAAATAACAAGCAACACGATGAGACATTTTTAAATAAAATAAATAAATAAATTTTAAAATTTCAACAAAAACTGACCACTAAATAATATATACCTGTTGATAAAAATAAACAAAAATGCTATCAGTTTGTGTTGCTGACCCATATTTTACGGCTGAATTGTCATTACCGTATCTTGTTTAAAACGAAAAAATACTTACGAAAAAACGGCTACAGAAATATTTTTCTGATTTTTATCATATCACATATTAGAAAAACAAACTGATTATTATTTATTATAATTTTTTAAGGAAATTTAATATAAAATTTTCAGATAGAATGATTATTGTAGTTTAAATCCACTATTTCTTAAATAATAGTAATTAAAAAATTAATTTTAAAATGACTTATTGTTTGATAAACAACCGAAAATAATTAATTTGCATCTTTAAAATTCTTTCAGAAATTACTACTATTAACAAAATAGAACGACTTGTTACGCTTAATTTTAATTTAAAATTTTAGACATAAGTATCATAAGTATATCTGCATCAGTAAAATAACATTTTTCTTTGCTTATGAAATACTTTAAAATGTCAAAACATATTGTTACACATATTCGTAATGCTTTTAAAAATATTATATACATGCAAAATTTTCCTTATTTTTTATGTATTATAAACAGTTTTGAGAAATAAACATTCTATATATTAATGGTGCGTAATTTAGAAATAAACTACATGCCATTAATATAAAGAATGTTTATTTCTCAAAACTGTTTATAATACATAAATAAGGAAAATTTTGCATGTATATAATATAAACTATACTTTACTAATCTAACTCAGCTTAACCTATACCAATTTTATTAGTTTTTCCATTAAATGTTCCAGACGAAACAAAAATAAATCAGATTTTTTTTAAAAAATATAACGAATTTGTAAAATTAATATATAATACACATTTTAACATAAATATATACAAAAATAAATTATAAAAAGTTTTAAATATATACTGTCTATATCAGTGGTTCTCAATTTTTTGAAGTTTGGGAACACTAAACTTTCACATTTTTTTCCATGGAACACTTACAATACATCAGCTTTAAAGCAGGGGTGGCAAACCTTTTTGAAATCAAGCGCACTCACTCTATAGATGACAACATTGGCATTTGCTAATTATATTCCCATACCAAAATTATTTTACGTTGTATTGATTTTTCTTTTGCAACAATTTTTAATTGTATATTTGTTTTTTCGTAGAACACTTGAAGTGGCTTCACAGAGCACCCTTGTTCCGCAGACAACGGATTGAGAACCACAGGTCTATATATATTCATCTGTAGTCTTTTCTGACTTCCTTTAATTTATACATAATCCCATTAATCCAAATGCTCCCATACAATAATTAATTCATTTTAACGAGAGTACACTGTGTATAAAAACTCTCCTACAAAACACATTTAAATTAAATACTAAGTTTTTTTTTTTGAAGGCTGTGATACTGCTTGACATGAAAATGTTAAAATTTTTTAATGTTGTTGATATAGTTTCTAACTTATCCTTAGCTTAATAATAATTCATAAATAGCATATGTTTCAATTAAGAAACATAAACAAAACCAAAAAATGCTGCTGATTTTATTCTATAAGTCCCATAATGTCTACAGCACGTTAGCAAGGTGCATTATTCAATAATCTATCAATCATTCTATAATAAATTTTTGATCAGCTTGATTACTAGAATTAATCATAATTTATATTTTTAGTCATTTCCTCAGTAGTATTGAAAAATAAATAGATTTTAAAAAATTATAAAATTCTTACAAAATTTAATATTCCATAAATTTAATGCAATATCTACTCGTGGAAGAAATATTACTACATACACGTATATCAAATAACCAGTAGCAATTTCTCATTCAATAACTGGATATCTATGAGCATGAAACTACATTATTTATAAAAGTTTTCTAATCATAAAATAATTCTATGGATGAATTGGCTAAAATAAAGATATTTTATGCACTTTAATAGTTCGTGCAGAAAATTTCGTATTAAAAAAACTGTTTTTTTTTATTATTATTATTTAATAATATTCAATACTTCCCCCTCTAAGAAACTGTTTATTAATTTAAACATAATGTTTATTTCTTTATATAATTTTTAAACTAAATATCTTGTATCTAAGTAGTTTGCTAATTTTGTTTCATTATATTTAAATATGTTCTAATTCTCTTCACTTTGCTTCTGTAGATAAAAACAGGATGTATCTTAAAAAATGTTAGATGTAGATTAATTATATTTTGACTGTTTCTAAGAGACGATATTTATCTTATATTCCACATTATTTAATACATATTCTATACATTAAAATTAAAAGACGTTAAAGTGATATTTAACCTTGTGGTTTAAAATTAAAGGGTTTTAATAATAATTAATTATTTAAAAAACAAACAGACCCTAAATATTAGATTTATATTCAAAATATTCTACCTGAAGAACTAAAATAATAATAACTAATTCTAAGACATTTGCTCTTTTTCCTAAATATAAAAAATATAAAGAATTTTTATTCTAAATATGGTATAAATATTTATAGTAAAAAATTCTTGTTATAATTAAAACAAAAATACATAACCGCATAAAAAACAGGATCAAAATTTCAAAATACAGTAAATTATTCTTATTTATTTATTAAATTTAATATGTGAACAATAAAGTTGTAAAATATTTTATCATGTTAAAATACTCAAAAATTCATAATATTTAAAACATTTAAAAGAATACACACTGATGCAGTATTAAACATGGAATTATCAAGTTAAAAAGAAAAAAATCAGTTTATTGCTAATGTTAGGCATGGACTGTAGAACTAGAATCAATTCTGTCTGTTATGATTAAGATTTTATCCACAATGAAACTGACTTTCAAGCAATGGGAAATCATCTAAATCCATATAAATATCACTGTTGAATTTTCTTTTCAACAGTAAAATTGATTCTACGAGGTGGGAAATAAATTCTGTAAGTTGCAAAAACAATCGAATTAGATTAATATTAACCAAATTATATCTTGCTTATATCAATTGGCCTATAATAAAATTTGTTTTGTTGTACATCATTTTCATTTAATGTTGCAGTTCCCAAGAGTGTATTAATGACATTAACCACAGTATTCACAAACACGAGTTAGAGTTAAATCTCAAGTTAACCAAGCACCGTTTGCTTTACTTTTAGTACGTGAATGCTCATTGGTTAACTTTTAACTCTAATTCTTACTCATGTTGGTGAATACGGGAGTAAGTGAGGGCTTGCTGCATTTATCTGGAGTTAGACAATTTCCTATTACTCGCGTAAGTCCGTCCCATCAAAATCCGTACAAATATATTTACTCGTATTTATGCGGATTTAGATGATTTTGCCATCATTCACATTAGTTTCACAGTAGTATGTATAGTATACTAAATTGAATTTTATGGTGTTTTCTTATTAAATATTTGTTTAATGTTTCAAGTAAGCATCCTTACAGCAAAATTACATCATATATTTGAAGGATAAATGCCAAAACGGATAATTAATGTCAAAATATTAAAATTTTGTTTTTAAATACATTTCCAGTTAAATATCGATAAGAATTTGAAAACATTCGACATTTTGTGTTTCACATTATAGCTTCACAGGTCCCAAGCAAATTCAAACTAGTATGGAGTCAACTTTAGACAATTTTTTCTTATAAAAGATTGGTTGGGTCCCCAGGTAATTGTCCTTTCTGCCCATAAGATAAAGAGCCACTGTAACGTTTCTAAATTCCAAACACTTCATAAAATGAAATTTAAATTAATTAATTTAACATCCTTTTTTCTTTGAAAATGGTGTTTATTGATATCATTTTTTGTTTTAAAACCAAGGAATTTTTTCAATTTTACACATATGGAGTCTTCAGAATAAATTTTGTGTTACACAACTTCAAATTTTTGAACTGATATCACGTGACTTCTAAATCAAAACGAATCAGTTTCTTTGTATCGTAATACATGTTTATTTGTATTCCATAATAATAATAATTTAACGTTAAACTTCACAAATAAATTAAAGAATTAGAACTGAAACAAGGTGAATAAGTGCGTAACTGCCCTACACCGGTAGTGGTGAATGATAGGAATTTCAATATTGCGGGTGATAAATATCTTACGTGCATTAATCAAATGATTTTATGCAATTGACGGGATGTTTGGTATAATAAAAAAAAATACTTACCATAAATTTATAAATTTTACGATATGCGAAAATACGAACATGAAAACAACACTTTTACCTATTTCTTAACTAAATCGCAAGTGCCGAATTACTCCGTAACGGAAATCGTAAATTGACCAAACGTAGCCCAAATGTAATTAAATTCGTCGTTATTAATCTAATTATATTTGTTAAATTATTTTATATTAATTAACCACGATTATTATATAAGATTATCTAAGTTAATCATTTATGTATTTGGTTATTTTTAAATATCGTATGTATAATTTTAGAAGTTCGTTTATCTGTAATGTAATTAATTGGCATAGCTAATTTTGTGCAATATTTTATTTAATTTTTATTAACATTAATAAAAATAAAACGTCTGATTTCAAATGTTCTGTAATGATTACAATTGTCAGTAGGAAAAAAAATGGCGCTATAAATAAGGGCCGACTCCAAGGTCTGTATAAGAAGGTCAGGACACGCATACTGGAAACGCCATTGTGGGACTTTTTGAGTCGCATGTTTTAAACAAACTTGTACGAGCAGTCAGTTTTATACGTCATTAATTAAAGTAATTTATGCAATTTTAGTAAAATTAATGTCGTATAAAACTGACTGCTTGTACAAGTTTGTTTAAAACATGCGACTCAAAAAGTCCCAAAATGGCGGCTCCAGTACGCGTGTCCTGACCTTCTTATATAGACCTTCGCCGACTCGACCCATTAGTGGCCAAGCGGTTCCGTTCACTGAACACTGGGAGTTCGGTCGTGGAGTTTTCGTGGTTTTCTCCACGTTTGTAACGCCTGAATAGAGGACACTTACCCTTAAAACCTCCCGGAAAGCATTATTCCCCACGTAAAGACTATCATAAACACATACAACTACTATTACATGACAGTTACGTGCCAAACTAACCGATACAAGACAAGACAAAGAGCCGACTCTGTTTTCTTTCTCGAAGAGATCGTATACATGAATGGACGAAGCGTTAGCCTGCGGCTTTGGAGAGATTTGGCTTTACGTCCGAGTTAGCAACCTCAAGAATTTTTTATAATAAATCCGTCCAGGATTTATCAAAGACGTTCCTCACTTGGCCGTTCATATTATGGACCCGAAAAAAAGGCCCAGTAGTGTCTATAGACACAAGACTGAAAGAGTTAAGAGTTACAAACGGGAAGAAAATCCGGAAAACTCTACGTGGCCAGCCCTTTGACGAAATGCGTACCCACGACCAGTGTTCAGTGTTTTTTTATCCACTCGGCCACTGGTGGGATTGACAAAATAAAATGAAAAGAAAAGACTAGAAATGAAGCAGAAGCCATTCTTCTTATTTTGAATTTCTTAATTTATTTTATTATCAAAAGAATAACATTTACCGGGAATTTTTCTAATATCTAGATATGTCATATTCTTTATAATTCAATATGTTGAAAGGAATGAATTTTTGTTGCTGTCTATACCAATCCAGAATTTTGAAAGCTGCAATAAATTGTTTCGTTTGTAAATATTAATATTTAACAAATAATTTTTTAAATGATATTAATATTAAATACATTCACTTACATTGTTTTCTTTTCTTAATTTATGCCTCATAATTAATTTAGTGTTAAATGATATTTTTCTTTCGCCATATTTCAAAATCCGATACCATTTCTGGATGGCAATGACCGATTTATATTGCATTTTCTTAAATGCTACCATGAGTAATGTTGCGTTACTCTGGAAGTTTCGTTGTGTTTGACATGCTTCCTGGAGCATTTCATTTTCATTGTTAGAAGAAATATTTTCTATTTTGGTTTCATCTTCCTTGTCTGAAATACGCTCATCTTCTTCTGGTATCACATACAAAACAGTATTTTTATTATATTGCAATTTGCAAAACAACTTTTGCAAGGACTTCATTGACTCTTTCTTATTTTTCATATATTCTTCTTGAAGAGTTTTTAAGACAATATTTCTAGTTACGTCTGCATTATGTAAGACATGTTTTCTGTATTGATTCACAATGAACCATTTCTGTATGGATTTCGCAGCTTTCGATCTTTGAATATCTAACCAAATTTATTAATACTACATTAAAATTATTTTTAAAATATTTTATCTCTTCTTACCATGAAATGTACTCATATCTATCGTTGATGAAATGATGAAAAAATTATCAATTAAAACTAAAAAAATAAATACTGTCTAAGAGATCTGTCAAAAATTTTTCTGAAACAAAAGACTAATTCTGAAGAATGAAATTGTTTTAAAAATATTCATTGTTGATTTCCTCATTTTTATAAAATATAATAAATCAATGCAATTCGTTAATATTTTAATATAAATATAGAATAGCATACTTTGAGGTTCTTCAATTGAAGTACTCCAATTAAAAGGTATTAACAAAATAAAGATTTCTTTGTTTATTTTAAAATTTACGGTGAAGTACAATATATAAACCCTTTTGTTGCCATATCTTTTTAAAAACTTTAAAAGTTTCGTATAGTTTATGTTCAATACAATAGACCCCCCTATAACACGGTAGATACGTTCCGTGTTATATGAATCCGTGTTGTACGAGTCACTTAAATACATGAGCCAATCACAGCCCGGCACAAGTGCAGTTTAGCGGCTAGGGTTTCCACCTCATAACTTAGTCTCGCCCGGAGACGAGGGTTTGAGAAACCAAAAAAAACCCGGGGACGTTTTCATATAAGTCTCAGGAGGTGAAGGGTCTAAAGTAGGGTGAATACTAGCTGGCCGAATATTTCTAAATATTTTTCAAAAATCACACTTTTTATTGCGATTTTCAACCCCCGACCTAATTAAACGTATATATAATAAAATCTATTAATTAAAAAAGTTAAAAAACTATTGGATGTCGTTTTTGACATCAGAAAGTAGCTTTAAATAACTTTACCGAAGTAAAATCCGTGCACTAGAACTTTAGAACGATGAATGAAATTTGATTTAAAGAATCCCATAAAAAACAATTAAGCGTTAAACGTGCATCATTAAACGTTGATTAAAATCGTGCGCGGGTAAAAATTTTTGGAAAAATTTGGAGACAAAAAACATCCGAAATCAAAATTAAAAATATATATATATATATATTTGAGGGTCAACAGAACAGTTTGTTATGTAACGCTACTTAGCCTGCTCGAGACTGACTAGAGCGTGGGACGATATGAGTAACTATATTCTATAACTTATCATTAATTAATCATCAACTAACACGAACACTGATTATCAAACTGTCCCCTATGTAAGCTATGTATGCTCATGTCACTCTCAATAGATATCTCTTGAGAGAACAGTTACAAAAGAGAGTACAATAGAGTACAACTACATAGCATGCAGCAGCATTGCGCCTATGCCAGTTATAGACGTTATGTATTTAAGCCAACGACCACCACACTAGTAATTTGGTACACGGGGGAAGAAATATACGCGACGCATATAATTTTGTACATATTCATTTCAACTTGCACAACCCGGAGAAATATTAATTAACCCCGGAGCCCGGAGATAACTCACTGAATCCCGGAGTCTCCGGGTCAAGCCCGGATAGGTGGCAACCCTATTAGCGGCTACAGCTGTTTGAAAGGTTTTCTTCCATAAAATTAATCGATTCTAAACTAATTTGACTCAACATTTGCAAATCACGTATAATTTTTTGGGAATAATCCATATAAACTATGCTATAAACAAAAAATTATAGGATTACTTATCGAGTGTGAACCGTTCGAAGACACCATTGTTTAAGCTTGTTTTCGTCGCGGAGCGTCTCGTCGAACGGCCGGCGCGTGTTTCCTGATAAGTTATTTTTCTGCGAAAAATTCACTGAACTTTGGAGACATCATTAATAAAAATATAATTTTTATGGCCGTTGAATAATAAATGTTTTTTAGTAGGTCCAGTGCTTGTTTAAACCCAATGGTTTGTACGATACTCGCTATTGATCCAGATTCGACCAATCCTGTCGCGACACGAGTCGGCGACGGCGTTTTACCGTGTTATACGAGTCTCTTTTTATAGGACCTTGGTCTCTTTTAGCGTGTTATGCGAACACGATCGCAATTTTTTCGCCGTGTTATACGAATCCGAGTTATATGAACCCGTGTTATAGAGGGGTCTACTGTAGAGTTATTCAAACTAAACGGATTTTTTTAAGTAATCGAAGTTTTACATAATTTTTTAAAATTAATTTTAACTTGGAAAACTTGCTCTGTGCAACAGCAATTGGAAGAATTGAGATTTTTAAATACACAAATTTGGAAACGAATCCTTAATTTTATATATCATACACAAATATATGGTGAATTATTAATAGATAATGTGTTCTAATTATATAAAATGTATTATTGATATATATATATATAATAGAATGGCCGCCCATCTGTCCTTTATACACTTCTAAACCCTTTAACTGATACGTGCCCAAAAAATTTAAATCGAATATCGGTTGCATTCGAACAAAACAAACATTTTTAAAACACACTAGAATAAATATTTCAAATGTGTATAGCCGGATATTCGAAGTTACGAATAAATGAAAATATAAAGATACACGTAAAACATACATAAAAGGCCCACCAGTGGTCAATCGGTTCCGTCCCACTGGGAGTGTTCAGAGGAGGGGCTGGCCATGTGGAATTTTCTGGCTTTTCTCCACATTTGTAACGTCTGAATAGGGCCAGTTAAAGACATCCGGAAAGACATTATTCTCAGCGTATAAACAAATATAAATAATTATTAACTACGTCACATCGCACGTCACAGCTTACCAAGGGCGTCGCCAGGGGGAGGGGCAGAGGAGCAGTTGCCCTCCCCTAGAAATTCGAAAAAGTTATTTAAATGCTAAGTTTTAATTAAAATAATCTTCTTAGGCTTCTTGTAAGTTAAATAATATGTTTAATTTGAGATATTTCTTTACCGGTACATAGTAAATGATTAAAACTTTATGAATCGTTTCTATTTTACCTACATACAATTCATATCCTCTATCAATTTACATCGTCTTGCCCCCCCCCTTACCCATTGGCTGGCGTCGTCCTTGCAGCTTACCACGGAGCACTATAGCTTAGTAGCTCTCGTCCGACAAGACATAAAGAAAAATTTAATAATGATATAATAACCGAGTACTAGCGTTACCCCAATTACCCCACTGCACGCGTTATGAGTCCATATGGTATCACTTGGAGTATATTTCAAAAAAGGCCATCCATGCCAAGTATTTACAGCGGCCGGATGGCCGAGCGGTCAAGGTTAGCAGCCTACCGCCCTGGGGGACCCGGGATCGAATCCGAACGGGTTGAGAAATCCCCATGAATTTTTCGGGGGGTGGTCCGTCCGGATATGTCGGTCCCCGTCCCTCACCACCCGCCGCCCCATTGTGGGCCTGGCCGAACCCATAATGGGCTTGCTACATAAGGCCCTCTTAGTGCCCACTGGGCGGAAAGAGTTACAAAAAAAAAAAAAAAAGTATTTACAGCATCAGCCCTCACCTTGTCCCGCGGGACAGAGGTTCGAATCCGAGGAAAAATGTATAAAACGAAATATGCAGAGGCGTTACGCATTTATAACACGATACAATTACCTGTCTGTTCCACTATCTTCTATTCTTTATAAATCTTAAGTAGTAACTGATTCAATGGGTTTTTCTTTTTAATTCTTTCCACCCTGTGGGCACTAAGAGGACCACTTTTTAGCAAGCCCATTATGGTTTCGTCCAGGCCCACAATGGGGTTGCGGTGGTGTGAGACAGTGCCTGACATATCGGGACTGACCACCATCTGAAAAGTTTCAGGGAATTTTCGATCCGTCCGGATTCGATCTCAGATCCTCCAGAGCGGTAGGATGCCACAATAACGACCGGACCATTCGGCCGTCACAGATTTTAGAGAGACAGGGTTCGGGTTTGAGTGAGAGGGAGTTTTTATGGATTATTTGGTCCGTGATATGTCGTCCTCCGTCCCTTACCACTCGGCCTCACTATTGTGAGCCTTGCCGAATCCATAATGCGCTTGCTAAAAGAGGCCCTCTTAGTGCCCACGGGGCGAAATAGTTAAAAAAATGTCAAAAATTAAATAATAATTAAACTTAGAACTTTTTCAAATTATAATTTGATAAATTATATTCGTAATATTTTACAGTTTAAATTGAAAACGGTAAAAACTCCAATTGTTTAATTTCTTAAAATTAAATTAATTTCCAACGATTAAGCAGACAGCGTCTCTAGCGGTTAAATGTAGAATTAACGTACGAAGGTGAAGTCGAGGAGTTTCTGATATTGGTTGACAAAATACATAATATTTTACGTATGAAATGGCAATAAGTTTTCGAAATCCTATAAAGGAAAGAACTTACGATTATTTATTCGAAAATCCCCAGGAGAAACCATGCATCGAAAATGTTTTTTATTGGACATTAAAAGGATCTATAATAGGTAAGGAGGATGAAGCATGCTATTCTTTTAAATATTTAATCAGTTTCCAAGTATGCTTGTGGTTTAAATTACAGGCTTATCAAGCTATAATACATAACATAAATGTAACATGCAGTGATGCCAACTTAGGATTTTCCCCCTAAATTTAGGAGGAAATCAGCAGGATGGGGGAAATTTAGTCAGTGTTGCCAGGTACGTGAGGATAAGATCCTGGACAAAATGAGTTTTTCCCATAAGATACTGGGATGCTTCGATTCCAGGATGTGCAGTAGATGTGAATGTCTGATAGAAATAGATTTAAAATTGGAAAAATAAAAAGATACTTTGCGGAAATGACGTACGCTAGTCGTGTGTGCTACATACTTAAAAGCGAGTCTTCGCCGTGAGTTAGCAGAGCGACGCGCGGCCCGATTTTGGGGGGGCTATATCTCGTGAAGGGTCGCCCGTAGGGGTGTGGTTCATTAGACATTATTTGATCGCACAGGGGGGTCGACAATTTGGGGGTTCCCCCCTTCCCGCCAACCCCTTACTCTTACCATACTTTGTTGTAGGAACAGCTTTTAGAATAAAGTCCTACAATCTGAGACGTCTGGCGACCCTACTCATATTTGTCATGAAGTTTTGGCAATCGGAAGGAACTTCCAAAAGTCGCACGACTAGCGACTGTTCTTGCGAAGAGATTCGGAACGTTTCTTTGTTGTAGAATGCTTTTGCTCCGCTGTGCTTGCAATGTGCTACCTGTGCCCTAGAGTGAAAATTTGTTTTTCTGGATTGTCAAAAGACTAATAGTTGTTTGATGTGTATTGCACCTGGAGCAAAACTGTTTGGGGAAATTGTTCTAGTACTTTTTGGGGGTGTACTATAGATTACCACCTATGGAATTTCGGGACTTTGAGTATATATCTGAACTCAGAGGACCGAGACGAGTTCAACGGTACCCTACTTTTGGGCCAGAGGCAAAAAATAAGAAAGTTATCACTTTTTTTGGCGATCACGAGATGATCAGGAGTCGCGTCGCTCTCTCCGCTAAGCCTATCGCATGTTTAACAGGCAGTCTGGCAAATCGGCCATATATACCTTCAACAAAGGCAGATGTTGATCTATGAGCACACTGATCATCTACAGTTCGAGTTAAGTCCGTTTTTGCACACCCTCATGCTCATCGATCTCGGGGGCTACGGCTTTTCAGTTTTGCTATCGCTTGCAGTTGGCTAGTACTATGAGCCGACCGTGCTATTGCAATTGGAAGTCATGATGCTTGAACAAAAGGAGAAAAAGGAACTGGCGTTTGACTGTTCATGCTCCCGACGGACTCCCCCTGGGAGGGGAGCCACCGGCAGGTCACCGATTGTTTAACGTTACTAGTTATTGATTCACGGTAGTTCTTGAACAAAAGAAAAAAAAGGAAGTGGCATTCGACTGTTTGTGCAATTTCTTGCCTTTGCAGACTTTACCACGAGATGGCAGCACTAGCAACTATGGTGCTGTTTGTATGAAAGCATTAATAAACTATGATAACTTTCTTATTTTTCGTCTCTGGTCCAAAAGTAGTGTATTGTTGAACTCGTCTCAGTCCCCTCAGTTCAGATATATACTCAAAGTCCCGAAATTCCATAGGTGGTAATCTATAGTATCTCCCTTTTTGGTTATTGGGATGCCAGCAAGGATAAGATTTAGGCTCTGAAAGAGGGGTTTCACACCACCCTAGAATTGTTTTTAACACGTAACGGTGTACGGCCTATTCTACGTGCTTTGCTCATAAACGCACGCCTTGGTGCTTGCTATTGCTTGCATTTCTATTGCTATGCTATTGCTTGCTATATGTGTGGGGGGCGAGCCATCATACCCCCTAAAACTATATAATGTCAAGTATTCCACGAACAGTCAAGTGGGCTACTTGCAGCTGGCACAGTTGTGTGGGCTAAATTGTTAAATGTGGTAGACTTTTGCAATCGTCTTCTGGCATCCTGTTAACTGAAAAGTACCATTGTTTTAGTTTTTAGGGTGAACTCAGTTTTAGGAGTTTTCCACAAGAGAATATTGGCAACACTGCTTTTAGGTTATTTATATATTTATAGCACATGTGAGTAAATTATCTAAAAGTAACTCCTATTTTTACATTAATGCAACATATACAAATATAAACATCTTAAAAATCCAATTTTTAGATTAAAGCTAAGTGATTAATGGATTGTATCAGTCTATATTAATGTTACTATTAATATAGTCCGACATAATCTGGCAATCATTTGGCTTTAATGCAACATAGACCTTTTAAACAGACACAGACATTTAATAATGTACACAGGATTGCATGTATTGCCAAATATAGCTGTGATTCCTTTGTGTACGTGGCTGTGATGTAATGACAAATAGGACCTTAGGTGGAAGATTGAAATAGCATCAACCCTAGAATGTTCTAAAAGTTAATAAGGTATCCTATCCATAACTATTAATTTAAAGTAGGGCTGGTGCAATTTGTAATAAATATCAATGTTTCTTAAAGAAAGGAACAAATTTTAATTAAATCTGTAACATATAAGAGATAGAGAATGCACAAAAAAGTATGAAGCATAGTAGGAGGGAACAAAAAGGGTATTCCCTGTATTGGAATGGTATTAACCCCGAAAGGATAATGCATGTATGAAATACGATATATAATGTAAAAATTATTGTGTGTTTATGTGAAGTTGTCTTATACATTCCAATGCCGATAGTGATGTCTCTCTAAAGTCCATCTAGTTCTCTTCACATGTTCTTACGTGTATTGGTTCATGATGTGTTTCGTACTTTGTCTGGGTATGTCACAGTCACATTCAGAGAATAGTGACTTATCTCATTTGTATAGGGAAATCCCTGCATTATTCATGGCCTATTTGGATTTTGTTTGATTTTGTATACATTCTTCAGTCCAAGTCTGGGTCAGTTATGTTGCAATTGTATTTTAGGAACTAATTTTGGATTTGGGCCTCTGTGTGAGAGTCTTTTGCATTATAGTTTCTATTCATGAGGTGTATGCTTCATTTAGGGATGGATTGTGTGATTTTAAATGGTGCAGTCCAGCTTGCATTTTTGAGATAATGATACTAAATGAGCTAGGACTATTGGTGGCCAATCTATCCTCATAATCTCCTGGGCTCTATAAATGCAGACACAAAAATTTGTGTCTGCATTTACAGAGATTATTTTACTTAATATGGAACTAATTATGATTAAAATTAGAAATGATGAATTAAGAAGAAATAATGTAATAGAAAATACACTACAATAAACCTGTCCTTTCAGTGACATAATGTTTTAATGAAATATAAATGTTTTCGACTTCCTTCTGAGGTTTGCATCAGGTTTAAAGATAAAAGTTTTATAATGGAACATTTTAAATGGAATGCCTGTAGAATTTGATGTTTATATCATTAAAATTCAAGTAAGTTATTAAAATAAATGAACCAATCAGAAGTGCAAAGTGTGAATGGGCAGGTGTGGAGTGTTAAGGTCAGATTGCCTGTTACATGCATGAAATTTGTTTTTTGTCTTTGTGGTTAATACAGTTGATAACTGTCATGCTTTAACCTATTCAATGTTGAATATTTTCTCTGTCGCGTGTCGCTCTACGTTGAATTTTTTTCATGTTAAGCCTAACGCAATCACACGTTTTAGAAAAATAATAATTGTGGCTATTGTATCATTCCAAATTACTTTATATTTTTCACACAGAAAATATACATATTAGGGAATGTAAAAATTTTATTTTAGAAGTTAATTTTGGTGTGATATATCTCAAAACAAGGAACAACACATAGTGGAACATTACATTGTACACACTGATAATGTGATTCTGCACACTTTTTGTTAGCCAAACATACTTTATATACTCTGGATGGATGTTTCTTTTTTTCTGTTGGTGGTATAAAACTGGGAAAATGCCATTTGGATAAACGTAATGGATTTTCATGTGATGGTCGACCGCGGTGGGCTAGATGTCTGCTTGTGTGATTCTTCTCTATCACTTCTCTGATAACAGACATATGAAAATCAAGAAATGATATTTGTTTTTTTGTATGTTGTCGATATAAAACACAAGCATTATATAGTGTAATATCCATCATATGAAAAAACACTTTTTTATACCATTTTACTGTTTTTCTCATGCATGGATTATTGTGTATTACTCTGTCACAGAGATCGATACCACCCATATTACGATTATAATCTAAAATACAATTTGGCTTCATTATTACTTCCCCAGATCTGTCACGTTTATCCGAATCAGAGAATTTGTTGTCACTCATCGTACTTAGAATTGTCACATCCCTTTTGTCTTTCCAACAGAACACAGACAATTCATCTTTCTCACAGGTTATAAATTCCCCTTCCTTCAATTTACTGCCAGGAAAATTGCATGGCATTCCTATCCGATTTTTGTTTACCGTTCCACATACATAGGTTTGTTTCTCCAGAAGCATTTTTGCTAAGGTCGGTGAGGTGAAAAACCTGTCTAAAAAAACCCTGTGATTTTTACCGAACAATGGTTCTAATAAGGTTAGCACAACCTTCTCACCTGCCTATTTTCAAAATTTCCATATTCAATAGTAGCTCTGGTGTAAACTATAAAATCCCAAACATATCCTGTTTGTGACTCACAAATTTCGAAGCTTTTCACTCCAAAATGAGCATGCTTGTTTCCAGTTTTTTATCCGACTATTCTCTTGTAAATCGTCACTGTTTAGCAAACTATTACCATACTTGTTCGTTTCTGAAACAAGCTTGTTGACAAGTTCATCATCGAAAAATATACTAAAACACTCGAATGGTGTAGCATCACTCCATAAATTACATCGTATTCCTGCTGGTCCTGTGAAACTGTTCACTTGAGGACTTCTGAAATTTGTTCAAATCCATCCATTGTCACTACTAAATTGCGGTCATTTAACAATATTACTTTGAGTACTACCGCGTGATCTGCCTCTATATCCACTTGTAGATGGTATTTCTGGATCAAAAGGACCACTGTCATCACTTACATTTTGATCTGGTATGTAATCGTCGTTGCTGTCTGAAAATTTGGATTCATCAGAACCTAAATTAAACAAATATTCAATCACTTCTGACTCATTTAGAGCACTATATCTACGACTCGTTGCTATGTTAAAAAACAGAGACGAACTGGCCTAATTTCCTTTGTGATTTTTAACAAAGAACTATTCCTAGAATTTCAATATCCTGCTGATCGAAAACTAGATAATATAACGGTTCTGATATGAGTCACTTATTTTGAAACTCCATATAAGTAGCGACATCTGATGTTTAAAAAAACGTTCTGATGCAAAAACGAATATTTTCGAGATCAACCCACAGGTCAATGAGATTAACACACATTTTCAGGAACAATGTAGGACAGGTTAAACATCTTAGTCCTCTAAATCTCGAATATGGTCATTATGCCAGTTATTGTGTATCAACCTCATCTGGTGAAGTTTAACCTCAATGTTGTTGTCAGAAGCATATGTGGACAGAGAGGTGGATGGTTCCATGCTGTCGATATCAAATTTGTGCTTTTTTTTACATGCTGTTTGAGGAATCTAGTTTACATAGACAGGGACCTAGTTTACATAGGTAGACTCTGTCAAACTTATCATTCTTCATGTTATCCTTTAAACCCCAGGCACCCTTCATTTCTTAGTAGTGCATACGTAGTTTGATTATGCCTAAATGTAATGTAAGCACCTTTATGTTTTACTATTTGTTTACACATTGCATGCAAGTGACGTTCATAAGTAATTACCACCTGCTCGGTGTTCATCTGCCCCGTTGTCGGTGGTATCTATATTGTTAGTCTGGGCTGGTGTACATGATAGATGTCGCTACACCAGCCAAAGACGTCCCAGCATTTTTGCTGTACTAAGAATAATAAACATGTTTTCTCATCCTGTTCATATCCTTCCTTTCTTGTATTTTGTGTTGTCACTTCCATGCCAGGAAAGTGTTTCCGACCATGCACTGCTATGTGATTTCCCATCATCTAGGTATACTCTGTCTCTTCTGAAAGTTTGTAACTGCTGTACTGATACACCCTGTATATATTTTTAATTAGAACATTATTTTTACTGGTAATTATTTTTAAAATGACTGTGTATCATAATTTGTACATATCTTCCAGTTAAAATATTGCATTGACACTATTTTAATTGTATTTCTTTTTTATTTTCTAGGTGTGACACTTGGTGGACTTAACACACTATTGATTTATAAACCTCCAACTTATGCACTTGCTGCTCAGAGGATTGCTTTTTATGGCTTCCCTTTTGGTAGAGTTAATGATTATTTACAAAAATATTTTTACTAATTAATCTTACATTTGTTGAGATCAAATTTTGAATTCAGTTTCTGATATTATTCAAGAAACTCATTTTCAGAATCATTTGAGATGTAATGCTAACTAAATGGATTAAAAATTTGGTTTTGTTTTAATTAAATGTAACCTTCAAATGTTAAATTTCCACCGGCTGGACTTAAGGTGTGTCAGTCAACAGCTCTGGAGGACTTGGGATTGCTTTGTGGGCAATTTGTTCCATATGTGTTGAGCCAAATCTCTCGCCATTCATTGGTCCCATAGAGAGCCTGGCTGATCTCAAAATGAACCTGGAGAAAGGGTCCTCGTAGTTCCCACAAGTGGTGGAAAGAGCCAAAAATTAAGGAAATAAAAAATATCTTATTAACTTTTGAATTGTTACCATAATTTGATCTGCAACATTATCATTAATTTTTATCTTGATAATGGCAATATAGTGTTTTTGTTTAAAAATTTAAATCATATTATTAATCATCTGTACATAAAAGTTACAAAAAAATTTATTTCAGCCGGAATGGGTGCAACTATAGGTGCAACAGCATGTATCTTATCAAATTTGAGAAAAAAAGATGATCATTATAATTATTTTATTGGCGGTTTAGCAGCTGGTGGTATTTATGGAAAAATGTGTAAGTATGGTGATTGATTTGATGTTGATACCTTTCTGAATTAAAATTGTGTAATTAGTTAAAAATTCTAAATAATTTTAATTATAAATTTTTCAGTTAATTCTTTTCCACGAGGCATAAGAATGGGCATGCTCCTAGCAGTATTTTTTTCTGCAAAGAAATTTTCTCTAATGCAAGGTTGGAGTTGGAATCCCGAGGATAACGTGACTCCTATGAAAGGTCACGAACGCCCAGATTTATATGATTTTAGTATTTTGAAAGATCCCGGTCCCTCTGTTCGTAGAACATTTGACGGTTTGCGATGAAAGAAAGTAATGGCTTCTTTCATAAATTGTAAAGCACTGGAAATTACAACTATGGTAAATATTTGATAGAGATAAGTAAGAAATTGTTCCAAAACTTAGTTTTGTTAGAAGTATACAATAAACAGAAATAAATATGTAAATTTATATCATTTATTTTTCTCTATATAAAAATGGGTTTTACATTTTATATATTAATGCTTGCATAGATACAACAATATTTGAATTGCTTAATGTTTTTCCATAGCAACTGATTTTAGAATATAATAATTACACAAAATCTACTTTAAATGCAATTACAAATCTTCAATTTTTCCAAGAAACAAAATTAATCCCGTTACACTATCTCTTATGAGAAATAAAAATGGTCGATCAATCTTCAGTTGTATTTCTGATTGTAAACCACTAAGAGACACTTTGCTATAAGTCACGGCAATGGCTTCTGTGCCTTTTTCGTCAACAATTAGTTTTGTTTTTTGAAACATTCCATCCAGCATCAATTTATCACAATTACAGATGTTTGATATGCCGTAAATAAACCCTTCCAAATTTAAATCTTCTAAGTATCTTGACATATCGTACGATGTTTCTAGAGAGAATTTGGGCATAAAAATAGTCATAGATTTAGTTGTAAGATGACAAAAAATTTGATCGAACAATTCACTGGAAAGGTTATTCTCAATCTTTTCCATGTCATTTATATTTCTAGGCATCAGTATAAACATACTTACATCATCATTACTGTACGGGAGTTCTAATACATCTAAATCGAATTCATTATTGAAAGCATAACGAAAAATACCTTTTGTCTTCATCATTTTTATGCTAGTTACATTATTCTTATTTTGAAAAAAGTCATCGTGCATGTTTTTTTTATTGAACTGAGTCAACCAAATACCTTTGAAATAAACAGCATTTAAAAACACTAAAGTAGTTTGATCATCAGTGGATAATTCAATTGTTTTTATATGATGGTGTGTTTTTTTATTCACCCAATCGTTAATGTATCGTTGAATTTTAACTGGATCTGCATGAAAATTAACTGAAGCTAGCATAGGATTGTAGTAATTTATGATATCTTTTATATATGACTGATTAATCCATAATTTCCTATCGAAGAGGATACCATTTGCAATTTCTATAGAACTGTTTTTAAATCTACCATTCATGAGATTTCTGAAAGATTCATGAATTTCTTCATCAAAATGAAGAATATTTCCTTCCATAGCTGATCCTGCACCACGGTACAACATGGCAAAGTTAATAGTTAGACTTAAAGGTGAAAAGAAAATATTACCATCATTATCTCTCAGTTCTTTATAAAACAAAGTCGCGACTTTATTGTTGCTCTTTACCAAGTTATCGAATTCATTTGATTGAGTACAAAACAAAAACATGAAAAGTAGAAGAACAATGAAATATTTCATCTGTAAAAAATAAGCAGTATTATTTTCAGTTTCTTCATAATTATATTAAATTGGGACAATTCTTTTAAAATAAAATATTACTACTGAGAATTTTGATTGAAATATTTTTGAGGGTATGAAAAATAGGAGTTTTTTTTTTATATATATCTGTGAACCTGTTTGTCATACAGAAGTCTTATCAAACATTTTTTACGATCTTAATTGGGGGTTTTAAAGTTCAGAGAAAAACACCAACAATTGGTTTACAATATTTATAATTAACTCTTAACAAATTATGATACTAGAGTGTTTTCTACATATCACAATAAAATTATAATAGTTTATAATAGAAATTTATTAGTTTTAATTCTATTGTAATATATAGAAAACACTCTAGTATCACATTTTAAGAGTTAATTATAAACGTTGTAAACCAATTGTTGGTGTTCTTGTCTTCACTTTAAAACCCTTAATAAAGAATGATAACTGAAGAGGTATTATAATTAAAAAACCCGAAATGCATTTTATCAAAGTAAATTTTTTGTTGTGTATTAATTTTATAATAAAAAGTTGTGAAATTGCATAAGTGTGGCTACAAAGTAAGTGTGATAAACTCTTAATAATAAATATTAATTTACAAAATATAACATTAATAGGGTAGAAAACTTTAAAATTGAAAACCAGTTGTAGATGATAATGGTTGGAAACACTTGTAATGACAAATAAGAAGAAAATGAGCCTTACTCTGAGATGAATAATAAATCTGAATGTTAGTATAATACTTATATCGGGTGGCGAACCTATGGCATGCGTGCCCAAAGTGGCACGTAAGGAGAAATCATCTGGCACGAAATGTATTGTACGATTTCTGTCTTTTTCAATCGTCCTTTCAGTTTATCATCCGATCATCTTTTTTTCAATCAGCTTTGTTACAGTTATTCTAATTAAAGCATATTCATTTAATTTCTTTAAATATTGTTATTCGAAATCTGAAACTTTGGCACGCATTAACATCTTTAAAGCTAAGTATGCTTACAATATGGCATGCGAACACAAAAAGGTTCGCCATCCCTGTTTTATATGATATAGTCTAGAGGAAAGTTTAAGAAAGCAATCGCGTTACAAGCAGTTTCACTTATGATCAAGAAACATAGTAACTATACTTGCAAATCAAATGATATTTGAGTAGAATTCAAAGATCAATTTGCAATTCAGAAATAGTACTAAATTTGAAAGTTTTTGTACTACTAAGAAATTTATGAGGGTAAATTATATGTTCATTTTCATACATTTCATAGATTCCCACCAATATTAAAGACTTAAATTCAAAGAATAAGCATAAAAACGTGGAGAAAATAATAATAATATATATTTAATAATTTCCAATTTAAATACTGTATTTAGAAATTTTTAAGATTTAAATATTTGATTTGATTTTAGAATTTAAAAATGAAACTTACCTTTTAAGTGTAGTGAGTAGGCCAATATTTAACAAAGAGAATACTTATCAGTTTTTATTTGTACTTCCTAAGGATTTCCTGCAACTGTCTTTAGTTTTTTGTTGTTTAATGCATAAAAAATAATTATTGATTTTAAATTTGTTTATAATTTTAGAATCGATATATTTTTAAATTGCTATTTTGAATTAATGAATTGTATTTAAAATTTGGAAGTAATTTTTAAGATTGTTTTTTAAATAAATATTTATGTTTGAAATTAAATTTTAGATGTTTATAACATTATTGTTATAGTTTATTTGCAGTGATGTACGTGGTACATACAGGTGTTGATATGAAAACATTTTAAACACATCCACCTTCAAACTATCTGTTGGCAGCTACACTTTTGTCAATACTTGTATAACTGTTCAAAACTCCATAGCATCTTTTACAGTTGCTTTCACAACAACTTCATTGTGGAAATATTGCACATTTAATAGTGCCTTTTGGTTTGATTAAAAGGTGAAAACCATAAGGTGCAAGGTCATGCAAATAGGAAGTGTGTAAAGTAATGCTATGCCCATTTTATTCAGATAATTTTGAGCAAGAAGTGAATGCTGCACCAGAGTATTGTGAAAGAGTACCATTCACTTCTTGTTCGAAATTGTTTGGATAAAACGGGCACAGCATCGTTTCCTCATCTACCCTATTCACGTAATCTTGCGGCTTGCAATTTTTACCTTTTCTGAAATATTAAATTACTAATCAAAAGGGCAATGTTACCATGATTTGAAAACAGCCATGGAAGATGTATGGAATGAGTTGCCAAAAAGAGAGTTCCAGAAATATTTTGAACAGTTGTAGAAGTGTTAACAGAAGTGTGTGGCTGTGGATGAATGGTATTTTGAAGGTGGCTATGTTTTGAAATATTTACATATCAATACATTTGGCAATATAGCAGTAAAAAAGTTACAGGATTGGTCCTGGAACTGTTGTAATGACCATGTATATGCAAGTAGAGAATAACTTTGAAGAGGACTCTCCTGGAGATGAAATCAATAATCTCATAGATAAATAGAAATTATATACCATATATAAAATACAGTCAATTTAAAAAAGTGATTTATGTTAATGGTTATTTCCAACTTGCTCTTTAAGCTACACTATTTGTATCACTATTAATTTTCAACTTTAATTCCAGAATTGTAGATTATTTCATTTCAGATTAATGTATATCAAATTCCATTTTATTTAATATGAATCTTTAACTTTGTCTTAAGAAACCACATTGGACAAGCAATTATTTATTGTGATATTGTCAAAATGCCAGACTGCAATTTTTAATCATATTTTTAATATATTTAATATAAAATATGTGCGCTCTCCACCTCAAATTAGAAGTGGCTTGCCCCTCTACATCATACTTTTCCTTTAGTAGCAGAGTTGTGCATCTATCTAACAGATTACAGGGGAAAACGTGACTTCCGGTTTGCATCAGAAGTTATATAGCAGACATGGGCAAATGCGGCTCTTGCTGAAAGTGTTCATTTCTGTTTTTTATTATTTTTACAATTTTATTTCCACAATTTGTGAAAATATGTTTATTAAAAAAAATTCAATATTTATTTTATATTATATTTATATTATATAATAAAATTGTGCGTCTTACCATACTATCCTCCATGACAGTACAGAACTGCAGCTCCCATGCATTTCGCAAAACCTACATTTTGGCTCCCATTGAACTCCTGCTTGCCCGCCCATTATATAGTTAATGGGGGCCTCCTGCCCTAAGGTTTCCATATCTGGTATCGTTGTTCGTCTATCTAACTCCATTCTCGAGATTAAGGACAGACAGATGGACGGATGACAGTGGAAATTTTTATTGGTCTACAATTTTTTCAAATTGCAGCCCAAAAATCAAGAAAAAAAATTAAATTCTTTCCAAAGTTTATCACAGTATCCATTATCACACTGGTGTAAGATCTTTATAGTTAGCGGTTAAAATTTCACTAATATATTTTACAAATTCTCTTATGTCTTATGCTTTTTTATTTCAATTTTATTGGTTTCTAAAAGTATTTTATCTATGGAATGGTTTTTTCTAGTAAAATTTGTTTCTTGTATTTTTAAAAAACACTATGTTGGCTAATAACATGTAATTTATGTTATGTCTATTATAACCGTTTTTTCACTAAAGACCGAGACCAGAGAATCAACTTTTTTCTAGACCTTTAATGCTATGCATTTCATATGCTGCACGTCCCACTTTAGGTTAAAAAAAGTGTTTAAAAAGTACACAATTATAAATAAGTATACAACACTTCTAGTCACGTATACAACACTTATTAATAAAGATGATGTAATCCCAAACGTCATCTCCATTTCTCTATTCAAATTTATCAGTGTTTTATTATTATTCGTCATCATTATATGCTCTTAAAATTTCGTAAATGGATATTTTTTCCTCTAGCTAGTATTTTTACATTATTTTTATCAATGGTACTGTACATTTATATTTGTTACAATGGATAAAGCACAGAGATTGGTTGTACCTTAATCTGATTGTTGATTCATGCTCTTTTTAGTCAGTGATGATTTTTAATTTAATTAATCTAAGGTGTGATCAAGCAAATTGCTTCTGTAATGTGATGTTTCAGTTTGTGGATTATTTCTTTGCACTCTGTGCTTTGAGAATCCCCACAGAAAAAACTTGGGGATGTACCACAAATTTGGGGAAATTATGCAGTCTCTTCATCATTTCCGTTGTCTCCCTGGCAATATGGCATGTGACGTACAAAACTGCAACACCGTGTCACTGATTCGCGCACAATAATTTTCCCACAAGTTTGATTTGGGAAACTTTATGGACTTCCTGTATAATGACATTATTAAGAGAAATGGATGACTTTGAATCTTGGCATATGATGGACATTTTATACCGTTTATTACTTATATCGTGGAATGAGGATTAAGAGAAGAGGAAATGTCCCTGAATAGAGTAGAATGATCGGACATCTCTACCCAGGGCTATATTTGTATGTAAGCTAAAGCTGCAGGTTAGGTTCTTACATGTATTATTATTTGGTGAAGGGGAAATTTCTGTTATAATTACATTACTGCTTAGGACCACAAGTCTAAATCCAGCCCAGCTGTACTCTTGAACATGAAAAGGAAATAAGAAGAAAATTTTAATTTATAAAGTAATTTGCTTTATTGTTCCTTATATTTATTAATATCTTTTGAATTTTAATAAAATTTTTACATTTTAATATTATTTTTATATTTTAATGTGACTATTATGTTTAAATTAAATATTGGTCCATATTATTTAAAATTCAGTATATTGTAATTAATTTCTGAATGTTGTATTATTGTGATTAATATGACCAATTAGTATCTATGGTAATATTCAAAATTATTATATCATAACAATTGAAGAATTATACAAAATAAATTACAAATTTATTTAACATAAACAATGCAGAATAAAATTTTATTTAGAAGCAAGACTTACAATTCTTCCCATAAACAGTATCATTCCTGTTACAGAGTCTCGAACATAGAATAAGAATGGTTTGTTGGCTACAAACTTATTTTCTATTCTATAAACTACTTGAGTTGGTCTTTGACCATAATCATCTACATCCAAAATCATCTTGTGCAAAACTTTAGTTACAAACAATCCATTCTTCTCACTGATATTTTTCAGATTAGCAGCCATATTGAAAGAATCCTGAACACCTAGAAATTGTAACTTCCACATTAAATCTATGCCCGGTTGCAGTTTAAATTTAGGAATTTCAACTCCAACAGTTGAATTTCTCATGCTGTCCAGAATTTTGTTTAGAGATTTATCAGTAAGACGTTGTTCTAGTTTAATGAGGCCTTCCATCGACGAATTTGGTAGAAGGAATAAGACTGAGATGTTTTCTTCACACGATAACTCAACTGCTTTAACTGACACATCATGGACTTTTAAATTAGCATAAGGGAAGCTTCCATTTATTTTCAGAAATGGCAAGTATGATGGATGAGGTTTTAGACCTCTGTTATAGAAAGAACCTCGTTGTACCTTTTGAAATTTGAATTTCCATTGTGTGGCAAAATATGCACTGTTTAATAAGGCTAAGCGAGTGTAAGCATCAAGTGGTGCTAACAGAACAGGTGGTGCTCTTCCATTAGTGTCCCTATGTACAAAGTTATTAACAGACCTCATATTTTCTTGACTTTCAAAGACATTATATTTTATTACTGAAGCATTATAATGCTGTTTTACATTTCTTTTGTAACTTTCTTTAACAGGGAAGTCTGATCTCACAATAGCAACGTTTACCATTTTTATGTATCTATTATTGTGTAGATGAAGTATTCTAGTTAATAGCTGTTTCCAGAATGAATGTACTTGAAACTCTGGAACTTTGGACGAATCATATCCTAGTGAATGGCGTAATTGTTGCGCTGTTTGGTTTCTTGCTCCTAAATATAATAAATTCAGCTGAGAAGAGTAACTTAAAGGAGACGTAATGACATTTGTTTCTTCAACTATCAAAGTTCTGTGAACTTTTAGAGAATAATCATTTAGGGCTGGTACTAAACTTGAAGGATATGAATATGCAACTGTAGCCAAAGCTAACAATATGCTGAAACTCATAGACTTCATCCTGTAGGATAAAGTTAATTTTCAAGAAAATTTAAAGTATTTTAAATTATGTATAAAGGTGACTTACGTTGCTGCTTGTAGAATAGGTAAAGGAGGAATATGAAAAATTTCTTAATTTTTATATCTTATTTTACAGATGTTTAAATTCACGTTTTTATCTATTTGGGTTATCAAGTATGAAGAGGCAGAGAGCAATAGAGAATATCACTATAAAGTTTTTACGTTTCCCATTAGCAAAATGATATTTGTAGGTTTATCTAAAACGATAAAGACGAAAGGACGATTAGCATTGAAGATATGCTCAATAAAAACGATGTTTTTGCCAACAATTTGTACGGCAGATATGCTAGAAGCTTCTATTCCTGATTCGTTAACTTCGAGAACGGTTTTGTGAAGCATATCAGAAACAAATAGCCCAGAATCTGTAGTGATATTGCTTAAATCTGCAGATGTGGTAAAAATCTTCCTCACACCTAAACGTTTCAGAATATCCTGTAACTGGCACGTCATTTCAATTTTGAATCTGGGTAGATAAACTTCAACATCAGTCGGTGCCATATTTTCGATGAAGTGTTTTAGTTTCTCTTCTGTTAAATCGAATTTCTTATCTGGTAGAATGATCATCATACTTGTTCTGTTGTTGCTAATTGGTAACTCTAAAATTGATAAGTTATATTGTTTGCTGCGATAAAATGGCAATTTTTCCTTTAATTTCATCGTATAGACGTATGAAGTTGAATTGTTTTCATTATAAAAATGTCTCCTTTTGGTGGAACGAGTGCTGAATGGAAATCGCCACGTTCCTCTGAAGTAAAACGCGTTCAAAAGCAGCAGCAATGTTTCATTAGTTGGCGAATCTTGCATAATGCTTTTAATTTTATGATTTGTAACATTCTGTATCCATTTATTGATGTAATTATCTGATTTTTCCATGCGAAAATCCATGGATACTATCTCAGCATTGAAAACTCTCTTCATAATACTTCTGTATTTATTAGAAAGGTTATAGTCCTCTTGATAAAATATGGCATTTGTTAGATTAGCATCAGATCGTTTTAGTTTCATCAACATACGACGATAAGTCTCTTGCAAATTTCCGATTTCTTTATAATTCATTAACGTATGAATTTCTTCGGCAGTTTTTCCATTAGTACCAAAGTAAAGCATTGCCAAGCACGTATTAATACTGAAAGGTGAGAAACACACGTTTCTTTTTACTAATAAATTTTTATAAATGTTTAAAGCTAAAATGTTGTTTGAATAGGATAATGCAGATTCTCTTCCTTCTAAAAATTCCACATTAAACAATATAAACAGGAGAATGCAGGGAATCTCGGCTCGAAACATCTAAAGAAAATAATTAATATGAATAAATTTGACTTTAAGGATTGTAAACATGCAATATCCATTTATTTAATGCATTAATATGTAGTATTCTACTTTAGAACTTTAAAAAGTAGTGAATTATTTCACTTTTATCTTATAAATATATACAGGATGTTCCATAAGACTGGAACCGTAGGAATTACGTTGCAGGTAAAGCATGGCGCTAGTAAAGAGGAATTCAAATTATTTTGATAGGGAGGATTTGCAGTCAGTGCGAAGTTGTCAAGGAGTTTTCCTCCAATCACCCTAAGCAGTCTGAATGCAACCTGTTAAACTCTTCGGCAAATTCACGCTGGCTGCGGTTCCTTGCCATTAAAATATGTTGAATTCATTCCTCCTTATTCAGTGCCATGCTTTACCCGCAAAGGAATAAACAAAGATTAACATAACTCCTATGGTTCTAGACTTGTGGGATACCCCGTATATGCGTGCGGCTCGTAACCAAGAACGTTACTCGAATAGTTTCGTAAATTGCTTATTGTGAATAGAGGATTTGATTTGGGTAGCTTTGAATTTTCTAGTATCAATTGAAGATACAATAAGACCAGTTAACTGACTTTTGGGCCAACCTTTATACACTATAATGGGTTTGAAATTTAAAAAAAAATTCTATGTAGTGCTTAATTTTCCTTTAATATAAAATTTGTTAAAACATAATTTAAGATTAAGAGATGAAAAAATAGCGTATTACCCATTTTATTTTTTAAATAGAAAATTTTAAAACTTATTGTATTATGTTGTATTAGTGTAAAACAGTGCAAAATTATCAGATATTTTATTAGTAGAGTTTAATAGAACGAAACTTACCTTTATAAGGGCGCGAAGATCGAATATATCAAGCAGAAAGCGTTTTTAATTTATAGCTTTTATAAATAGGCTTACCGGTATCCTATATATCCGTGACCCAGATAAGGTAAACGAGGTTTCAAAATACGATTATATGGGTAGAATCTCTTTATTTTTACATTCAATTTAAATTACAATTCATTAACTCTACCTACAAAGAGAATCATTCTATTCTTCTCGTTAATTATGAAGAATAGAAAGGGATGATCAACACGAAAATTTCTTACAGTAGCAGCTGATCTAGGTTCGTATTCTAAATCCGTTACAAAAGCAGCCTCTGTCCCGTTCTGGTTTACGTTCACAACTACTTTTTGGTAGATTTTTGATACAAATAACTTTGAACTTTCTCCACATATGCCGGATAAATTGGAAGAATCTTCACCAAAGACACTGTTCATACCTAATCCATTCAAAAATTCTTTCATTTCTGTAGAATATTCAAGCTTGAAACTCGGTAACGAAATTTTTATCATGGTTTCTTTCATATTTTTAAGAATTTTTGTGATATCTGCAAGTGAAAGTTGCTGCTCTAAATCTCCAAGTCCATCTAATTCATTGGGCAATAATATTAACATGCTAATATCGCCTCCATAGTAAGAAAGTTTAACAGCTTCCATCTTTGCATATTTTACATAAGGTACATTATGATGCAGAATCATCATTTTAACGTTCTTATCGGACGCTTCATTGCCATTATTGTAGAAAGGTACAGAGAGAATTAAATTCTGTGCAAAAGGATTCTGCCAAGATCCTTTAAAATAAATAGCATTTAGCATAAGTAACTTTGTAAAAGGTGAAGGACGTGTTGTTAAAAAGGTCGAGATCTTATTGTTAGTATTTCTAGCCACCCACGAGTTAATTTCACGCAGAATTTCATCTGGATTTCTTGAGAAATTGACCTTCTTCAGTGATGTTTCATAGTAAAACTCCAAGTCGTCATTATATTGTTGCGAAATATGAAAACCGGACTGTACCATAAGTTCATTAGCCATTCTAAACACGTATTTACGTTCGGCAGTGGCTTGTAGGTTTAAAATTAATTGCTTAAACGACGAATGGAAATGTTGCAAATTAACTCCTGCTCTTTTATATCCTAGAACGTTCTCCATTTCTTTAGCAGTTTGACCTCTCGCTCCTAAATACAACATTGCTAGCGACGTTGATAAACCAGCCGGGGAAACCAATATATTTCCCATTTCTTTAGCCATTCTTCTATATAAATTAACAGAAAATATGTTGTTGGCGGTTGCTAAATTGGAGAGATTAGTCTTGCAAAAGTCTAGAGTCGAAGAAGTTGCTACCGATATGCATAACACAGTTAGTGTTAAATGTATTTCCCTCATTATCAAACACGGGAATACAGCCGAGATAAATCTGAATTGTCTCGTAAACTGACAGTTTATGAGGCAATTCAGCCGGTGAATGTTATAATTGCTGCGAAATTACCAATTAACCCAAGTGTCACCAGTCCTAACTTTGAAAGTGTCAGATGAAGTATGAATATAATTATTGAAAATTGTTTTTATTAAAAATTTTAAAATTAAATTGCACATTTTCTAAGCTTAAAACACTTGCACCAAACAATTGCAAGTGTTCTAATTAAATTTTATGGCTCAAGTTAAAGTAAATGGCCAAGTGTAATTTTTTAAAGGAATATTTTAATTAAAATAGTAACAAATAAATTATATTTTATATTAAAAAAAATTATCATTAGCATTACGCTATTGCCCTTGTTTAAATTGGTGTCAATAGTCATAGTGGCTAGAAAAGTAAAATTACCATTTAATGTAATTAGTTATAAAGGCAAACTAGGTAAAGAGTATGTAGGTGGGAAGCTGCAATAAAAATAAATATAAAACTGTAACGTCTGTTTAGATTCATGTGAAATTAAATAGAAATGTAATTTAATGAATAAAATTATTGACCAGATATCGAATACTACGAATATTTAGAGAATTTAATTACATTATATAACGTATTTAGTTAAATAAAAAAAAAAGTATTAAATAAACAAAACAAGTTATTATTAACTCGTTCTTTACCACCCGGCTGCCCCATTGTGGGCTTGGTTGAATCCATGGTTTTTGTTTTTTAACTTTCCGCCCTGTGGGCACTAAGAGGGCCTCTTCCAGCAATCTTATGGGTTCAGCCAGGTCCACAATTGGACGGCTGGGTGGTGAGGGACAGGACTCGATATATCCGGACCAGCCCCTGAAAAATTCCAGGGGATTTTTTGACCCGACTGGATTCCGAGTCCCCCAGAGCGGTAGACTGCTACATTGACCGCTCGGCCATCCAGCCATCGGCCGAATCCATGGTGGGCACGATTAAAAAGAGTTCTCTTAGTGCTCACAGAGCGGAAAGAGTAAATAAAAAGAAAAAAAAGTGGACTAGGAAATTCCATAAATTATATAACGCTATTTACTATCGATTTATGATGAGATTTTCACTATTTCCATTCCTTATAACGCACTGTAATGTTGCTCACTAGACCACCCCACAAAATTATGTAACGCTATAAGAACATTCATACGAAGATTTAACCATAAAAAGAGTACAGTTCCTTATTAAATTAATATTATTACTTACAATTTTTTTACCTATACAATAAAAACAAGAATTCCGACTTTCTACACACAACTGAAAATTATAAAATTGATGGGTTATTTACAACTAAAAGGGGCAATCAGTGGCCAAGCGGTTTCGTTCCCTGAACACTGGGAGTTCGGTCGTGGGTTCGTGTCTCACCAGGACAGGCTGGCCACGTGGAGTTTTCCGGGTTTTCTCCACGTCTGTAACGCCTGAATAGGGGCCGGTTACCCTTAAAAAGACCTCCCGGAAGGCATCCCCCTAGGCAGATCGCCCAACTGTTGCGTTGCAATAACTTAAAACAAACCAAACTAAAAGTTGCATTGTAATTCATCTGTTGAAGAAAACCATTTCAGTTGGCCTTATTTTCATCCATCTTTAAAACATGCGTGCGAGTTTTAGGTTATATACGTCTTGTTACAAGTCTTTTAATATAATATATATATATATATATATATATATATATATATAATTATTTAAAGAAATACTAGAGAATTTACAGAACTATTTTGGCTCATACTTTATCATTTATGTTAGTAAATAATTAACTCTACAATTTAAATCAACAAACAAATCTAATTTTATTGACATTTTTTAAATTTACAGCTTAGTTGACAATTTATGGTTTGTCAACATTTCCCATAAACAGTATCAATTTGCTTCTATTATCTACAATATAAAACAGGAAGGGGTGATCTGCACAGAATTGTTCAACACGTGGGGTCACTATGGCGCTTACTGGTACAATTACTACACCAGTTACCCCAGCAGCTTCGCTTCCTTCCTCATTAACCTCTATGACGGCTTTGTGTACCACTCGATTCACGTACAGATTTCTACTTCCAGTCATTCCAGACAAATCGGTATCCCGACCGAATAAACTTTTAAATCCAAATCGCTCTAAATCTTCTTTTAGTTCGCGAGAATATTCAAATTTAAATTTAGGAAGCGTGACGTTTACCTCACTTTTTCTAAAATGAGTGAAGAAATTTTTGAAAATATTGTTGGACAATTCTCTCTTCAGCCTATCTACACCATCTCTTTCGTAAGGGAGAACAATCAACATGCTGATGTTCTTTCCATCGTAGGGCAGTTGCAGCACCTTGTAACGCCTGTGCGGATTGTCCAAGTATGGGAAATTATCCTTTATTGTCATCATGGGTGCAAGCATTGTGTTTTCTGCTCCATCGTAGTAAAATGGCTTCTGAACGGTTTTGTCTCTTTTGAAAGGCCTAGCCCATAATCCCTTGAAGTAAACGGCATTTAGCAAGACTAAGCGCGTAGCGGTATCCAATGTGTCGACGAGTTTTGTTATTTTTCCATGCGTTTTCTCAGAAACCCATCTATTAACTGTTCGTACGGCTTCGGTGTTGTCTCTAACAAAGTCCACTTCTTTGACCAGAGAATCGTAGTATCTCTGTAAAGTCTGCTTATATTCTCCCAGGATAGGATAATCAGCCTGAGTAATCAGAGCATTAGCGATTTCGAGCGTATATTCCGAACCGTTACTTCTCAGATGATTGAACAATCTGTGGTACACTTGAGGAACACCGAGGTGCAAAGCCTCGACAAGAACATAACCTGGCATGCCTAATTCTACACGGGTTTGGCCTTTGGCTGCTATGAAAACCTGGCTAATTGCAGTAGAGATGCTTAGAGGAGAAATGAAGACGTTCTTCTGATCTTGGCTTATGTTTCTGAAGAAATCGAAACCGAACATGACATTGTTAACCATGGAAACGGTGTCTATAACAAATTCAGGTGTGTATGCATGTGCAGCAAAAACCGTAAGTAGCATGGACAGAAACGAGTACCAGCGAGCCATTTTGAACCTGAATAAAAAAGAAAAAATTGATATTGAATTGAATTAAGATTTTGAATATGGATAAAATTACCTGGTTCGATTGCGACCCGGTTAAACAGTGAAGTATTAATGCAAATATGTAGTTTATATAATGGATTTTTATCTAATTTTGTCTGAAGATAGTTAAATTTGGTAAATACACCACATGTTCAGTTCTCAGGTTATTGAAGGGCATCAAAATGTGTTTATATTCAAGGCCATCTAACAGATATCGCGTAATATTTGAAACATTTATTTTGCCACAGAGAATATAAAATTATAATTTACTGTTAGAATATATAAATCTTGATAATTTTGAATTTTTATGTGAGAGAGAGAGAGAGAGATAATTGAAATCTTTATTTTACAATTTATTTCAAAACAGTTGAATGAAAACTGTACTTCGATTAGAAAATTTGCTATCTTTAAGAAGTTACTTGTACTGAATTGATAATGTTATACTTATTGAAGTTATTGTGTAATTAAAGATACGAAAATAATAAATTTAATAATTTATTTGTCGAAACTTAAATTTTTGTTTATGAATTACCTGTAGTTATAATACCACCGAATTCTGATAATTGGTCGCGGGTTTGCGCCTAAACAACGGTTGGCGACATGAAGTTTTCCAAGTTTTCTTCATCTGTATAACACCTAAATAGGGAGTAGTTTCTCAGAAAATTCTCTGAAGATATATCTTCCTTATCAGGTCTTCCAAGTGTGGAAGACTACTGGTGAGCTCTTCAATCCTTGGTTTTGCTGTCCAGCAGCATAATGCTCCTAGTGCTGGTGTGAGGACCCGAACCGGGGTCGACTGGGAGGTCCGAATGGAGATGTTAACAAGATCTTAAAAATCTCCCTTTACAACACAAAGGGACGAAATTAAAGATCTAAATTGCACAATGAAAGTTTTTTTTGAAATATTTAAAACAATGGAAAGGAAGGAATTCGAGAAACACTCGACGAGAGGGGAATCATATTCAGTCGCGACGTTGACCTTTCCCGCGCCCTCCATCGGGTTTCGAATTGGCACCAGGTGACAATGAGAGACCAATGGAGAGGCGACTTGGGGGAAAAAACATTATATCATCGTTTTCAAGGACACTTGATTCTTGGTTCTTGGATGCATGAGTTTCCTCTCTTGGTCGTGTGTGCTCCCGAAACATTGGAAAAAGGACCCCTTTCGGACCCGGAGGAAGCATCGTCAATTGCTGTCTTCTAGCTATCTCCAGATCGTCGGTTCGCCCGGAGAGAAGCAGCCGAAGGACGTACCATACGCCCCGGGGCCCACGGACATTTCGCCGTCCACGTCGAACTACAAGTCACGTAGACACGAACTTTTGTCGAACTCTTTTGTGGACAATTATTCTCGCGCTTTGTGTGGTTCTACCTCATCAAACCAGAGCAAATTGTAAGGAAATTTCTATGTTTATTAAACGGTTTTCGATGGTAACCCGTCTCAGTGAGTCCGTCCACTCCCACAAGCCGGTTTAACCGCTCGACCGCCATGGCATTCTTTCACTAAAATCGGCTAACCCTACACTGGTGTCCCGGTCTGGGGAATCATGTCATTCGAAAGTCGGTCCCAGCTAATAGTCATACGTGGAACCTTAATGAGCCAAGTGGATAAAACCCCTTAACACTGGCCGGGAGTGCCTGGCCAATGGGCTGGAGTTTTCCAGAGTAATTTAAATGTTCAACATCTAAATAGGGCCAGTTTTCCATAGAAAATCCACCAGAGCAGCACTCTCTTGCAAATTGTCTATATATTGTGTTGTCTTAACCTGTTAATCCACCCATCCTCTTTACTGGTATGGCTATTTCAAAATTCTAATTATTGTGTTTAGATTCACTATAAATTTGTTTAACACACATCATCCACAAATGTGTTAAACAAGTTTCACACTTAAAACATTATAAAAACCACACATTCACAACACCTAATATCAATTTGTAGAATACAATAGATAGGTATTAATGATACCTTCTAAGATCAAAGTTCAACTGTGCAAATAGAAGGTATAAGTATAAAAGATACAAGAAAAAGAATATGTGAAGGAGGAACAGTGGCAGGTGAGTTCTTATGTTATGGAATAAAAAATATAATTGCAAAAATGAAAAAAAATTAATGTATAAAACAATTTTGCAATTATACTATATGCAGCAGAAACAAAATATAAATGAAAAATACAGAAGAAAGTTAATGTTAATAGGAATAAATTAGGAAAAAAATCTACTGAGGCAAAATTTCTATGTCAAACCAATAGAATAGTTTGTTTAATTACATTTACTTATATTAAGGTGACCAACCGCCCTCCTTTAGGGAGGGAGGACGGGCTTTCTTTTGTTAGTTCTATCCTCCCTCGAAAAGTGTCCTCCTACATGTCCTCCTTTTTGATATTTGAAGACTAATCTGTAAATCTCCATATTTGATTGATGCCGAGCCGATCCGTTGCATGTAATGTGATGTGATGTGTTTGTATTTGTCATGACGGTTCATCAAGGCTCGGCACAGTCAGGGGCGTAGCAATCGAAAATGGCGCCTAGGGCACGCATCAAAGTTGCGCCCCTTCGTAAATTATCTTAATATAAAAAACAAATACACTAAATAAAACAGTCCGTTTGGCCAACTTTCCTTTTCCCGCCAAAACTCTAACCTTTTATACGGATTGAAGTTAAGTTTGATTAACTAATCAGCGCTACCTAGCTCTGTCGTAGGTCCGATGATCCGGCTATGGTCCGATGATCCGCGGCCAATCAGCGATCGTAGATTCAAAACTACTGGTCGTTTTCCAACCGACTTCTGCAGCGTCGACTAATCTGAAATAAAATAAAAAGAAACAAGAAAAGGTGGGAATCGTACGTCCAGACGATTCTATCCCGACACTGACAATTAGATAACAAATCAAGTAGCTTCAATAACGCTCGCTCGCTCGGGAGTATTTAAATCAGAATCAAAAATCACATGTAAACAAAATAAACAATTGCGCGAGAAGTGTCGAATTCGAACGAGCAAGTGCACCGCCTGCGCGCACCACTCATTCCCTCTCGCTCATTCGCGAAGCGCGTGAGTCGCGGACGAGATTGTTTGATATGAATTGATTTATTTTGATTTTTAAATTTAATAATTGGCAATTTTGCGCGCCCTTCTTTGAAAGGCGGTCGGGGCACGTGCCCTACTTGCCCCACCCTAGCTACGCCACTGGGCACAGTGCAGCAAAACGCGATTATGAAACGCATGTGCTCTGCACAGGAGACCTTGAGGAGTGCGCTGCATGCAAGTAGCTTTGTTTACTTCTTAACCAAAACATAACACGGCACATACACATACAGTAGAGATTATTATAGTGTATTATTGTTGCAATGAATAAAATGTTTCTTTTATTTACAATATTTTTTCCTTCAATTTATGTGTGTTCTCCTTTTCATTGTAAAGGAGTTGGTCACCTTACTTATATTACAGGTACTGGACTTTACGACCGAGTTCCGTTCCGAAGACTACGTCGTTAGGGCTGTTTCACACTATGACCGACTGGGCCGACCGGTCCGACTCCTAGTCGTATTGCCATGGCAACAGCAGTCGGTCGACCGACTGGTCGTTCAAGTCGGACAGATTTAAAAAGTTAAATATTTGTAGTCGCGTCGGAGCAGTCGGTGAGCTACAGCCAATGAGAGCTTCGAAGCTATAACCAATCAGAGTTTAGATTTATCCGAAGTTAGAAAATGGCGGAAGGTAAAGTTTTCTCGGAAGCTTTAATAAACGAAGTCAGAAAATATCCATGGCTTTATGATATTCGGCGAGCCGATTATAAAGGCGACATTGAAAAAAATAATTGGTTAGAGTAAAGCGAAAGGTATCCAGCTAAAAAATAGTCTTAAACTTCATATTAACGAATAGACGTAGACATATCTAAATGTAATTTGATACGCTGAATCGATTGGTATTAAAAAAAAATTACTTACGATCAACCGTTTAAAAGTTCCGAACGATTTTTTATTTCCGTCTATTTGCTTCGTTTAAGAACAACTTTATTAAGAAATACGCAGGCACTCATCGATATTAACAAAACGAATTACTTTAATTCACCATAATACATTTCATTTACGAGAAAGCGACATTAAAAATGCTAAAATGGTGTCGTTAGCCCGCGAACACGCGTACACAAAACAACCTTTCAATAACGGCCATGTTTTCTGTTTAAATTGAAAAACTTACCACGATTGGCTAGTGTTCTGACCTGTAAGATACGTTCCGATTGGTCCTTACGAGTCGGCCACCGACATAATCGTACTCAGTGTGAATTCTTTTACTACTAGTCGGTCCGATTATAGGACCGGTCGGGTCGGACCGGTCGGTGACAGTGTGAAACAGCCCTTAAGCGAATTGGTCGATAAGCGAGGAGCTTGCGCCGGGAATATAGGATCGTTGTAAAATTATACAAATTATGCAGCAAACTTCAAATTTATTCATAAAAAGACAATTATAGTACGCGCAAGCCTATTATAGTACGCTTAGTGCGCCTGTCACCATTCGCCACTGATCGACACTCAAGCTGAGAAAGGCGATTCCTCGAATTGCAGGTCGAAACTCGATTGGTCGTAAATACGAGTGGTCGTTAAGCGGATAGGTCGTAAAGTGAGGAGTACCTGTATTTAAAAAAATCATGTAAAATCAAATTTTTATAATAGAAATATGAAAAAAATAATGCTAATATGCAAATACAGTAGAGAGTCGTTAATCGGAACCCCGGTAATCGGAATCGCCGGTAATCGGAACGATTTTCAGTCGGACTGTGTCATGCTGAATCGAAGGTTTTTGATACAAGATTTACTTCTAAAGTATAATTTTTATGTTTCTATATTCTTCAATATATTTATTTTGTTTGTACAAAATGAAGAAATAATTTTTAACGATACGATAGCCTCGATTATTATTATAAAAATTTTCGTTAGGCTTAAAATCGACGAAAATTCAACACGAAGCGACACGCAACGGAGAAAAATTTTAACATCGGACAGGTTAATATATTTTTTCGTACATAATCGGTAATCGGAACAAATCACTAATCTGAACAACCCCAGTCCCCAATTGATTCCGATTTCCGACGCTCTACTGTATATGTAATTTTATTTGGTATATTTTTATATGCTTGTATTTTGTATTTTTTCACAAAAAATTCGTATATTCTCGCTTACGTTAATGACTTGTAAAATAATTGCAATTTTATCTAATTTAATTTAATTTTAAATCTAATTAATGTACTATTTGATAGTATACTATTAATTCTTTGCTATATTTAAGTATTAGTATATTACATTTATCGTAAATTATTTTAATTTTAATTTATTATTTTAAGAGTTCTTTGTTGTAGAACTATCGAATCGACAGTGCTGCCACTTTACGTATATATTTACATTTACGTAAATTCTTTCGTATACATTAGATTTATTATAATACTAGCAGGTAGGCCCGGCGTTGCTCGGGCAAAAGTAATGATAGCGAAGATTAAGATTATTACGTTATAGTCACAAAAGAAAAAGAGTAATTTCATCAACGGACTAAGTATTTCTAAAGAAAGGTCGAATTTGAAAATCGAATGTTCTAATACTGTTCGATTTTCATCGAATGTTCTAAAGAAGAAAAGTCGAGAAAAACCGAATCAATCTGTTTAAATTTGAAAATCAAATATGTTCTAACATATTACTTTTTTTTTTTTTTTCCTCCAGCGCCCGTGAATCTTGCACGTCGCTTTCTCTTGTTCTCCATTGTTACTTAACACTTCTATTGATACTTAACACTTCCATTGTTGATGGAACTGTTAAGCCTCAATCCTGTCCCTCTCCCCGTGGGGAGAAATTTCAAAAAAACCCTTCTTAGTGTGCGTTTTTGTGACGTACCGTAACTATGTACCAAATTTCAACTTTTAACTCTTAACCGTTTGGGCTCTTAACATTTTCATTGTTACGTAACACTTCCATTGTTAACACTTCCATTGTTGACACTTCCATTATTACTTCACACTTCCATTGTTGCTTCACACTTCCATTGTTACGTAACAATTCCATTGTTGACGGAAGTGTTAAGACTTAATCCTATCCCTCTCCCCCGTGGGGAAAAATTTCGAAAAATCCCTTCTTAGTGTGCGTTCTCGTAACATACCCTAACTGCGTACCAAATTTCAACTTTCAACTCCTAACCGTTTGGGCTCTGCGCTGATTATTATTATTATTATTATCAACTCGTCTCGATTATATATATAGACTAGCAGATTGGCCCGGCGTTGCTCGGGCAAAAGTAACGATAGCGAAGATTAAGATTATTACATTATAGTCACACAAAAAAGAGTAATTTCATCAACGAACTAAGTATTTCTAAAGAAAGGTCGAATTTGAAAATCGAATGTTCTAATATTGTTCGATTTTCACGACGTGTTCTGATTATATCCTTCGATTTTCATCGAATGTTCTAAAGAAGAACGGTCGAGAAAAACCGAAGTAATCTGTTTAAATTTGAAAATCGAATATGTTCTAACATAGTACTCTTTTTCTTTTTTTTTTCCTCCAGCGCCCGTAAATCTTGCACGTCGCTTTCTCTTGTTCTCCATTGTTACTTAACACTTTGGTACTTAAATTTGGTATCCTGTGTACCGAATTTCAACTTTCAACTCCTAACCGTTTTAGCGAAAATGAAGATTATTACGTTATAGTCAACCTTACCCGTTTTCACAGAATGCAAGAATTGGGACCCCAGTTTCCAGACTAATTAGAGAATTTTTAGATGGGTCTAAAAATATGTTCGATTTCCCGCAAAAACGAAAAAACTTCATCTGCGTCTTGCACGCCGCTTTCTCTTAACACTTCCATTGTTGATTGAAGTGTTAAGACTTAATCCTGTCCCTCTCCCCCGTGTGGAGGAATTTCGAAAAATCCCTTGTTAGCGTGCATCCTCGTGACGTACCCTAACTGTGTATCAAATTTCAACTTTCAACTCCTGACCGTTTGGGCTCTGCACTGATTATTATTATTATTATTATTATTATTATCAACTTCTCTCGATTATATATATAGATATAATTAGTTTATATAATTAATTGATAGATATTAATAATATATAAATTGAAGATTTTTAGCAATATTATAATTTTTTTTTAACTTTATTCGTATTAATTTTATTTATATATTTTATTTAATAAGTTTTCATTTTAAAATGTTAATAAATTGGAATTTTTATTTTATTACAGAAAGTTTTAAAATTATAACAGTTTGTTTGGAATTTCCTTTGTCCTTTTAAATCAGAGATTTAAACGTTACTGGTCAAACTAGTCATGACGTAGGGGAAGTTCTGTTCACGTGACTGGGTTGGCGTTGTGTTTCGTTTACGTCATTATAAAGATATTATATTCTTTTATAAATGTTTCAAATGATTTATTTCTTAACAAATAAATAAGTTATTATATGTTTGTATTAAAGTATATCAAAAACGCTTGGATTTATTTTATTTTCGATAAAAATGTTATTTTTAATATAAATACTTTAATTATTTAAACATGGAATTGGCTTTATAATTATGGTAATTTTGTTTTATTGTTATCTTGTAAGAATGTAAGCAAATTTCTTATAAAAAAATAAATTTTATTTTCGATTTTCCGAAATTCGTTTAAATAATTCAAAATATTTGCGATAGATGGCGGGTCATTATTCTTACAAAAAAATTCATAAAATAGTTTTATAAAATATAAATGACTATTTTATACGAAAGATGGCGTTGCAGTTTAAACTAGAAAATTCAAACTTGCATATAAAATATTATTTTCGTGGAACATATGTTTTAGTCAAACATTTGATATTGTATTAATTCAAATACATTTTTAACATTTATTAATCATTTTTATTATACATACATAATTGTTTAAACATAAAAATACTAGCAGATGAGCTTGGCGTTGCTCTGGAAAAAAATAACAGCAAAGATTAAGATTATTAGATTATTTCATACTTCTAACCTTTCTACTATATTATATTATAGTATTTGATTTATATTTACAAACGTTATCTTACGCAAGGGTTTATCACACCGATTGCCCAATCTAACACATTTAAAAGTTCTGTAAATTGTTTACAGTAAAGGAATAAAGAATTTTAAAAATGTGTTAGATTGGTCATTTGGTGTGATAAACTCTTGTTAGTTAGTTAGGTAGTTATTGATTAAAATACCAAAAAGGTACATTCCCGATACCGTAGTATAACATAACCGGGTGCAAGCGCGACGAATGATAAGATACATTAGATGAGAGTGTAGATTACAATACATAGGAACGTAGATACGACAAATTAAAATACCGTATACAGTGTAAATAAAAATAAAAATAATACAATGATACACTCAAAGTGCAATGACGTGACAAAGATAAGATTATTAAATTTATACATGAGAATTAGAATGTAAAACAAAGTTATGATAAAAAAAGTGAGATAAAATACAGTTAAATACAATACAAGTACATACGATAAAATAAAGAGAAATAAACTGCAATATTTACAAATATTTACAAAATCTACAATGAATTGTGCAATACGCAAGCAGAGGATCATGCTGAGGAGTAGAATGAGAATCGCCGCTAACCGTTGCCAAGAATTCAGTAGGCAGGTACAGATGTTCTTTTAAAATACACAGAAATAAGGTGGAAAAAGGCACTGTAGGTGTCTTTATATTTAAGAAGACTGTCTAGATGTTAAGGGGGCCAGTTGTCGTTGTGGGTCTCGATGGTCGTCTTGAGGTGGAGTCGTTCAAACTCTAGAAGCGGGCACTGCAGGGTGTAGTGGGTGCTGCCATCAGAGGTTCCACAGATGGTGCAAGAAGGATTAGTTGTCCCTTTAAACCTAGCCAGGTAGGTAAAGAACCTACCATAGTTGGTCAGAAACTGAGAAAGATGGTGGTTGGGAGTGTACCACTTAAGAGTCAGGAATTCCTTTATATCTGGAATAAAGTTAAAGGTGATGAAGTCGTTATGATTCCATTCGTCCTGCCAAGAGGCAAGGAGATCTTGCCAAAGGATGTCTTTGATGGCCCTGATGTTAATTTTATTATAAGAGAAGGGCAGGGAGTAGTCAGTGGAAGCTTGTTTGGCAATGGCATCCGCCCTCTCATTACCGTGGGTGCCCTGGTGAGCTCTGGTCCAGCTGATGTGAAAATGGTTGGGAGAGTGTATAACAGTTTCGTGAATGCCAGTGGCAATGGGATGATAAGTCTTGGCCTGAAGGAGTGCCACTGCAGAAGCGCTGTCTGTAATAATAGCGATTTCCTTAGTAGTGTAGTTATCATTTGACCAGTCTATGGGTTTTCTAATGGCAAGAATAAGAATTGCAATTGCTGGATCCCTCATCCAGCAATCCAGCTGGATCCAGCGCATTCTTCGGCCTGCTGGATCCAGCGCTGCGGATCCGCAAATACTCAATTAACTTTCTAAATATTTGCGCAAAAGTCTACGTCGTCGCGTTGCCGCTTTGCTAACTACTAGACTGCTACTAATTACTTTATCACTACTTTACTAACACTAATAATTAAATTACTTATAAATAAACTATACCTTAATCAATCCAACAAAATTTAATAAAATAATAACGTATTCAATCGCTTTTAACGATCTTCCTCAGTTACAAAAAAATACATTAACTATAGATAGACGATACACGTGGATTAAATATTTCTGTCCAATCAGATAGAATTAGCCGTATTCGTTGGACGACTAACGAGAGTCGAAGTAAACGGAATGTATGTATCTTTTATTAAGCAGACAGAAAAATTTATAAATTATATTTTAGGAATTTTTGGAGGATTTTCATTTTCTTCTTCATCAAAATCACATTTCCTTTTTTTTTAATCAGTGATGTAATCATTCGAGGGATGGAAAATTGATTAAAGAAGCGAACTAACCAATCTGTGATTCTCTCTTTTATATGCGAAACCTGCATTGACGAATTGTCATTGTTAATTATTTCGGTGGCAGAAGTTTCAATGTTTACGTCAGTGGGACGATAATTTTCGATTGTCGAATAATCGCCCGAATCATCGAAAAAACACTATCAGTAAACATCTTATCCGTGTCATCTGCTACCACTCTTTGTGATTGTTCTGGGAGGATTTATTCAGGTTCCGCAACTTCATTTTGGATCATCTTATCAGTGTCGCTTGCAAGATCGTCTTTGGTTCCTTCATTCTGTTCTGTTTGATTTGCAGATGGCATTCTATAAAACTTACAGGAGTTACGATGAATTAGCAATTTAAAACACGAAAACAAGAAGTAATTAAAATAGTATACTTTGTTTTTTCTTACTCTTCACCGAGGTAATATTTTATAACAACAGAACAATTCAATTACGAGTTTGATTGTTGATGCTGTAACAATGCAATTAAATCAGATAATGGCTGTAATATTAAATAATTTTAACCGTGGAATGAAGATGTATTTTCACCATTCGTTTTCAACAGAACGGCTAAGTGGTAAGGAGGACCACTTTGCCCCATTTTAAGTCTTCTTGAAAATTTCTGAGGATTTGATCCAAACTCGAATTCGGATTCCTCATAGCGTCATGCTGATTGGAAAGTTATGAGAGAGAGTTTCTGCAACGGCTGGATTACCGAAGCCATTAAGGCGTCAGCTTATCGCTGTGCAGAACCTGGGTCTAGGCGAGCAACTCCAGGAATCTTTCGGAGGTAGTCTGTGCCGGATATGTCGGGCCATGTTCCTCCTAGCCGCGTCATTGTGGACATGGCCGAACCCATAATCGGCTTGCTAAAAAAGCTCTCAGTGCCCCAGAGGTCGGAACGAGTTAATCTTTCGACTTTGAATTTGTGAAATAAAAGAAAAATTAGAATGTTAGAATTTTAGATTTGAATCGTCGTTAGAATGTTACTATATATATATATATATATATATAAATGAGGTTGTTTGTTCGTTTGTTCGCTACGCTCGCCTGTGCCGAAAAAATTCAACAAAATAATTAACATAATTCTTACGAAAAGAATATAATTTTAAAATATAATATATGTATTATATTCAATGAAATACTCGACAATGATACAGCGCGAAATAGACGCGCTATGTTATTACTGAGACAGTTAGCACATAGCACTTGCCTGCGTGCAGTAGTGTAGTAGTGTCTTGACCCCGTACATCATACTTTTCCTGTTAGCAATAGAGTTGTGCCGGTTATGTATCTAACTCCGTTCGGGGGGAAATTTTCAATTAAAATATTGTGATTTTCGGTACAAATCGGAAGTTCATATATAGTTAATAACTCCAGTGTTTTTTGCCAAATATCCATGAAATTTTGTAGAGCGATTTGGGTGTTAGGAGCATTGATGATATTAAATTTTTGTGGCTAAGAGTCAAAAGTGTTTGGAGCTAGAGAGAACCATGCATCATATCTCGAGCGGGTTCGAACTCAATGACGATTTTATTCGTTACTAGCAGATAAGTCCGGCGTTGCTCGGGCATAAAGCAACGACAGCGAAGATTAAGATTATTACATTATAGCCAATGTAACCCGTTTTCACAGAATGCAAGAATTAGGTCCCCCTGTTTCCAGACTAATTAGAGAATTTTTAAATGGGTCTAAAAATATGTTCGATTACCTGCAAAAACGGAAAAAACCGCATCTGCTCCTGTAAATCTTGCATGCCGCTTTCTCTTAACACTTCCATTGTTATTCAACAGTTCCATTGTTAACACTCCCATTGTTAAGGAATACACTTCTTTCATCCCCACGTGGTACCCTACTAAAACGCTGTTAAAAACAAAAATTGCATCTAAAATAGTACAGTAGAAGTCGAGTTCTTCAGGGTAAGCCTCAATCCTCTCCCTCTCCCCCGTGGGGAGGAATTTCGAAAAATCCCTTCTTAGTGTACGTTCTCGTGACGTATCCTAACTGTGTACCAAATTTCACCTCTTTAGGTTCAGCGGTTTGCTCTGGGCGATGATGAATCAATCAGTCAGCCAGGACAAGTAATATTATATTTTTTTAGATGTATGACAATATAATTAGGCAAACCATAGCGTATTTTCTGATACATTTAAATAACAATAGAATCCAGATAAAGACAAACTATTTTTAAAATAATTTATTAACTTTAACACTACATAAAGTGTGCTATACAATTTTACTTGATTTAATATAGTGAGAGAGAAATAGTATTTGGGATGAAATAGTTTTGTGTTATTGACACAAAAATTACATTTCTTGTGACACAATGGCTCTACATATTTTGGTAATTTATATAATATTCTGCACTATCGAAAATAGAGTATGAATAAAGATTTATTGATGGCCTACTATACCTGTCCTTTGTTTATATAGGCATAATATATCACTAACATGTCTTTCTTTTAGCCTCCATGTCATCACTAATCACTATCACTGTCAATATCTAATAATACTGTCTGAACTCTTGCCATCCTACATTTACCTATTTTATTTGTCAACCTCTAACTCATCATCCTCCAATTATCTCTTAAGTTATTATGTGGCTGTAAATATGTTGAATATGTTATCTAAATAGTTGGAATTTCCTCTTTTTCCTCTAACAGTCTACATTTGAAATCCATGAACTAAATCTACCGACTTTAATCCCCCTCTCTAAAAGCAATATCTGAGTTAATACGAGAAAATTTCATATATTAAAAGAATTTCGAATGTTTACAGCTCGAGCCGAACTTACGCCGCGAAGCGATTGAAGCGCTCGAAGTGGCAGAAATATTTATTACTCCAGTATCGTGACATTACAGCTATTGGCAGCGCAAAGACCAGTATATCTATCAACTCTGATATTACTAATCGGTGACGTTGGCACAGTTACTTTCTTGTTCGGAGAAACCTTTAAGTTTGTTGAGACCAGAGAAGAAAGAGTGCAACGTACTTGCCATCTGCAATAAAAGCACATATTATAGCATATATCTTTATAAATGTAAAAGCGATAGAATAGGATGTGGGATAAGTAGATACAAATGTAAATATGTTTATTGAATAAATTATAATTTTCACATTTAAAACAATACCAACTTTGAAAGGAATTCTCTTTGTGACTGGATAGATGCCACCAATTGTGAGACACAAAGAAACTTTTCCAAATCTTTTCATAAAGTTCAGAATCTGTAGAAAAATATTTAATAATAGATAATTAAATAACAGAAAAAAAAATCTGAAAATATCAGATTCGTATACTTACTTTTAACTTTTTTTCCACAGGTAAATTGCACACAACAAATTGTCGAATGTCTTGAAATGCATTTTGCATCTGAAAAATAGGTAATAATTTAACACAGGTAAATATTATGTTAACATTTATTAAATCGTTCAAATTAGTAACTTACATTAAAAGCGAAACTGCATAGCAAACAGGCGGCAATGACAAAAGTAAAAGAGAAGAAGATAAGCGCTATTAGCATTCCGATCTTAAACAGATAATTTACGTCTAAATATAATAATGCATAATAGACGAAACTTGTAGTAAATGTTATAACGAAGTATATAATGAGTACTAAATAGCTGAATTTCGTATTTAACTGATGGACGAAATTCCACAATTCTTCGTGTCGAGTCATCAGATTATGTAATTGTATATAAAAATTGCGATCGTTTCTTCTTATGGAAGAAAACTCTTGCAAAAGTTGTTTGAATTCCATTTGAATAAATATTAATAATAATACTATTATAACGAGACCATTGCCGACTAAACCGAAAGTCAAAGTGCAATTTACACCAAATTCAACGGTGCAGAACAATGCTTCTCCTCGGAACTTTTCTGATTTTTCTACTGCTTTATAGAGGGAGAATGCATTTAAAATTTGAAAGCAAATTATTGCGAAAATAATGCCAAAAGAAACAAGAAGAGAAAAGTAATTGATTACAGCATTCGATTGATTTATTTTCTCCACGAGGTATTCGTTTCTTAATTTTATATTTATGTTAATTTTCTTATTTTTCAAAAACGTGAAAATAAAAGCACAAGAATAGTGCATGAACATTACCGTTAAGTTGAGCATGAAATTTTTATTTTCGATTACAGTATACCATCCAATGCATAATGCATATTCGTCCCAAATTTGCCAAACTTGAAGAGCAGCGTGATTCCAATAAATAAACTCGACTAATTTAATATAATTCCTGGTATTACGTAAGAGTATCAAACTATTGTTTTGGCAATTACAAACTTGGAAAGGTTCGAAACCGTAGATTAGAGCAGATGTCCATAATGGTCTTATCAAACAACTCAGACATATTTCTTTTCTTTCGTAATTGTCCATGGTTGTAATCTTGTTCTTGTCCTTTACTTCTATAATAAAAATTCTTATTCTGTGGTATCTAATGCGGTTTAAATTATATGTAGGCCTATAATGCGTACAACACGGTTTAATTGAAAATCCATAATATCCTCTGTGTGTCGTTCTAATCTAATGTTCATTAGATTTTAAATGAACGGTGTAAATAAAGCAGTAATTAAAGTGCATTAGATTTTAATGCATATAATACGTGGCATTTCATTACTGTTTTATGTACATTCATTAATTAAAATCCGGAGATAAATTTTTCTTAAAACATTTTAGAAATAAAATATTAATAAATTCTTTAAATTTACTGCAAATCAATAAATTATATTGAAAAATTAATCTAAGTTCTTAACATTACAAACATTTTTGTTCGTTAATATTCATCAATATCGGAAAAGCAGTAAATATCCCAAGTTATAACTCTTTTCATAAAGAGCCTCAAGTGGATTATTTATCAGTGAAGATAAATGCATTTAAACCTTATCAGGAAGAGGGTATATTTATTTCAGAAGGCTTTATTAACTTTAAAACATTGAAAAGATTTCAAGCTCATGCTGCATTTTATTGTAAATTTTAATAACACAGTAAACTCTTGCTAATCGGTCCATTCCTTTCACAAAGCAATGCCGGATTAGTGAGAAATAAAAGACGTCATTTTAATTCTTTATTAAATTTCATGTTACATGTTTACTGTCTGCTTAAAATGCGAACAAGAGCCACGTATTTGTACACAATAAAAGAAATTTGAAATGTAATATCTTGTACAGCGCAATTGATATGTTACATCTTTTATTCAGTGTAGTCACTTCGAAAAATGTCACGGATTTTTATTTGCTTTAATGAAGAAACTCGTCGATGACACGCGTTTTCGCGCAATTACTTTAAGAGCATTACATGGGTACTGCATGTGTCTGGTTGTCGCATTATATACTGCAAGAAATGCCTGCAGCTTCAGCGCCGTATGATATGAGAAATGTTTGTTCTCTGTTTCTTAGCTAGCTAAGGTCCTCTTCCTCATTACTTTTAATCACTTGCTTTCAATTTACATTGAATTTCTTATTTTGATCTTTATGACAGGCATTTAACATGCACGATATCGTGACAAAATCAAGTTTTCATAACACACATATGTGCGTGTTTTAACATTTCAGCTCTGGAACGTTCGAAGTTCGAGGTACCACCAATGTGTCTCGCTGGTATAATCTGCACCTCTTGGTATAATCTGTAATAATAGGATAACCGTATGCTACAAAATTCAATGCAACGTAGTCATTACTTTAGTTTCGTTTCATTAAATCGTATAGTTTTTATTATTAGAAAAACCATCAATTTAAGTAGCAATAATTTTTATTAATGTGCTCAAACAGTGTTTACAGTATATCTCAAAAAGCATTTAATAATTTCAGACTGATGCTGCATTTAATTATAAATTTACTTTAGGTTATTAAAAAGTACCATTAAGTCATGAATCAATGAATTAGCGATACATGACACGTAAGCTTTCAAAATTCTTAAATTATTACTTTCATGGGAGTAGTAATTGCGGTAGTAATTGCTTGTAGTAGTAATTGCTTGTTATCCATTAGATGGATAATGTAATGGATAACAAGCAATTACTTATTGTGACACGGTCGCAATGCCTGGCTGTAATTTTTAATATTATTAATTTATTTCATTTTAAATATATGCTCTCCACCTCAAATTACAATGCCACAATTCATTACTACTGTAGAAGATAATAGGTATAAAAACAAATTATTTATGTGACATTCTAAGGGGGGTAATTAGGTAATTAAATTAAATAGTTAAAACTAAAGAGAAGTGGAAAAACACCACTTCCTTTTTCTCACCCACACGCGATATTACGATAGATAAAATCGATCAAATGTCCCTCTAAATCAACGATTATTACGATTATTTGGACTGATGTTATAAACTTAGTCAAAACAGTCAAATATTAATGATTGGAACTGTCAATTCAATAAAATTATGAGGCAAGGAGAGTCGTAACACCGAGTAAAAGTATCAACAATCCCACCAAACTGTCCGATTCGCGACCTCCCCACTCGACTTACAGCCCTCCTAGCCGTCCAGTGACAAAGTAAGCGAGTTTTTTTTAACAACTTTGTGGTTGACACGAATTGCCTTATTGCACACATATTGAGTGTGATATTAGATAAGAATTGTTTGTTCATATATTAATTTCGTCCTGCAGACTAATGGAAATTGAGTTAATAGGCAAAGAACAATTCAGTAATGGAATTGCTTGATATATGGAAGAAGACGATACAGTGTTATTTATGTTAATGCTCTGTGTTCTAGGTAGTTCACATATTCATAATGAATGAAATATGCATGAGTTGCCTGTTGAGACCTCTTTGGAAAACTGCTCTAATTTACGGTTTGGAACCATTTGTAACTTGTAAATGCCAAAATAGTAATTTTTTCAATTTATATGATACGAAATTCAAACTTTATTATATTCAATTTATTGAATTTATTTATTGGAATCATATTGGCATTCTCTTATGGCAGATTATACCGCGATGGAATAACAACGCAATTTGCATAGGATGGTACAATATAGTTAAACATAACCGTTTGTTGATAAAACTGATAGTACTGTGCTTAGAGGCTTTGTGCGCTTTCATTTTCAGTTTCTTAAAACGTAGAAAAGTCAGTCTCGTAATCGTGTTAAGAAACGAAAACATTGTGAAGAAAATAGATGTAGCAAATGCTATAATCAATAACATTTGCCTTTTCGTTTCTTTCGGTACCATTTTCGCATTGGTTTGTTTTCAGATCATAAATTTAACACTTTACTATCAGGAGGTGAAAAATGAAGAACGATTTCAAGGAGAGGCGTTGTTTTGTACGGTAGAACATGGCTTAATTTCTGCTTTTAATTATAGTTTAATTGGTTACGGCTTAATTACGCTGGCTTTATTATTAATTCTGGTTGAAATGGAATTCAAACAATTCTCGCATGAATTTTCTGTAGTAAAAAGAAATGATCGAAATGTATATTTGAAGTTGCAAAGTTTTCAGATTCGTCACGAAGAACTCTACATAATCGTCGATCAATTTAATACCAGACTCAGTTACCTCGGTTTGAGTATTTATTTTGCCATCACTTTTGCAACGAGTTGTATTTACTATGCATTCTTATTCCTTCGCGTAAACGATACATTTCGTTTTGCATTGCTGGCAGCACTCGTCTTATTCGTCTTCATTTGCATCATTACTTCTTGCTTATTGTGCAGTTTTGCATTCAATGTAAATATTTATTGTTTATAAATGATTGACGTACGGGATTGTCGGCATTAAATTGTTTTATTTTACAGATGCAAAATGCCTTTCAGGATATCCGACAATTTGCTATTTCCAGTTTAGGTCTGAAAGAAAAATTGAAAGTAAGTATTTTATATTTTTGATTACAGAAGATTGAAGTACATAAATAAAGATCTGTGTTATTTTTTCCTGCAGATTTTAAATTTTATGAAAAGATTTGGAAAAGTTTCTTTGTGCCTGAAGATTGGAGGAATTTACCTTGTCACCAAGAGAATCCCTTTCAAAGTTTGTATATTTTAATACTGATTTATACATATTACTGAACGTGGAAAGTCTATATTACTGTAAAACCTAATTCTAAACTACGTGTTAATCTTGTGGTAATTATTTATCAGCAACACTTATTGCATATTTTGAATGCTTTTAAGAATTAATGTGGGTTGTTACTTTTATTCTGTGAAAATATTCTTACACTTTGATAGAGTTTTTATTTTAATTCTGTTTTCACAGGTTGCAAGTAGTTTACATTCGTACTTTTCGACATTGATGAAACTCAGAGGTATCTCGAAACTAGAAGTCAACTGTTCCAATCGAACAAAATGGCATTAATCTTGTAAAAGTTGGAACTTTCCACATGAAGATAGAGAAACAGTTAGTACTATAAAGTAGATGATTGTTTGATTCTCCTTTGTGCTCTTAAAATCTGATTATTAGTATGAAAATCGTTGCATGTCCTAGCCGTCAGCGAATTACTTTTCATCCATGGGGTGTTGCAGTAAGCAGAAGAAATGGCAGTCAGATGGTATAATGTCTGGGTTATACGGGGGTAGGGAAAACCTCCCACTACAGAACAACCTCTACAGGGTCAACGGCGACCGTTGTGGTGTTTTTTGTCACGAAGAAAGCGCATAAAGGTCGTCTGTCGTCGTTTAGTGTGCATAGCATTAGCCAAGCATTGCAGCTGAGTCCACAACCTGTTCCAAATTACAGTGATATTTTATGGAAGCACCGTTCAATGGACTGGTCCGCGGACATTCCACCGGTACACAGCATAACTTGCGCCGGTGCATTTCTGGTTTTGCTACACACAATACCTTTTCACTTATGATTGTTCACTTCAACATCCTACATTTACATGTTGCACTAAAAACTTCTAGATACCATCTGTCGAAAAATAATTTCGAATATTCTAGAGGTCTAGAAATTTCTAGAAAAACTTTTGTATCAACACAATACTTTTACACATACAACGGCGCGGTTTTATAATAAAGCTCACTAACATTCAGCCACTTTGCAAAGAGCTAAACCAAATTCCGCTGGATTCAATGAGATTCCAGGCCAAACGGTTAGTTGCTTTAAATGATAAACCGTCAGATTGTCATATTTAATTCCGATTCTTACCATTTGAGGTGCCTAGAGACATTCACCAATATGGCGTCGTCTAGTATTGGGTACTGTTTATGCAATATAAAAAAATGCATCGTATCATTGAGTCATTGAGAAATTACCTTATTTTGTAATGAACCTAAAATTAGTTTACGAAGTTTTCATATCGTTGATAGTATTTTTTTATCTATTGAAACTGAGGAGGAGATAGAAAACCTGCCAACAATGATAAAAAAGTTGTAACGCATGCAGAAAACATTCAACATATTTCACAACGGACATCGCACAGTTCTGATAATTTGATAAACGAATAAACCTTTTCTGGCAGAAAATAATGAAAAGCTATCATATCCTCTTAAAAGTGAGGAACGTAAATAGTCGTCCACGGCGATCGAGTGGCAGTGGTGAGGGACAACTATAGTCGTTAAAAAATTCTTATGAAATACCTGGACCATTTCGTGAAGACGTAGAATTTTCACGAGTAGTTGGGTTCTCCAACTTTGTTTTGGAATATCCTTTAGTTCTCGAGAAATTACAAAAGAGAGAAAATTAAAATAAATATGAAATTTTAGACGGCATCTATCGACATAAATCGAATTTAAATTTCCCGCCGTCATCTGATTGGTTAAAAAAATTAATATTCCTAATTGGCTCGCGTCAGAAAAAAGCAAGTGTGACTTCTGTAAATGACGCTATCGGGACAGTACCGATGCAACCCGAAAAAGTAAACAGCCTACGTCATTAGTCTAACAGTCCTTGTCTGACCTACTTTTCGTATTATCAACATTGGAGTAAGCTGTAGTAAAACATAGTAGTTTATAGTAAAACGGTCTTCTCTAATATTCATAGTAATTTGTAATGCTCGGATTTCAATTTAATAAGTATTATTTAGTTCAGAAACATTATAAATACATCATTAAGTAGGAGAATAACGAAAAACTTTATTTTTTAGTATAATACAATTTACAAAATCGAAAGTTCGTATATCGTAATATTATAAAAAACTACATCGAAACATACAAAGTCACCTAATTTACTTAAATTCAGTTCATTATACAACTGTAGATACTCTTGCCTTTTTCAGTTTCCTCAAACAATATTCGAAAACTTCAATTAACCCTATAAATATTTAAGCGCCATTACTATTCCAATGATATATTATTATATCAAGCTGAATTTTACATAATTTGTAACTGTAATTACAAATATAACTAAAAATATTTTCGACATAAACCCTAGGCCATAATTATCAAAACAAAATTCTTCAAGTATAAATTTTTCTGATCGAATAATACGTAATAATAGTTTTATCTATTAATCTTGCCAAATTCTACTTTCTACGTTCACATCAATTTAGTTTCATCTAATTACACTTTAAATGTAAAAAAAATCTACCAACAAATTAGTTTGCTAATAAAGGGACTACTTGCTAATTAAAGTTTGTATTCTTCTTTGACATAGTTCTACGTTTTAGCACTAAATTGGTAGACATGTCTAAATAACACTCTTATAAACACTAAAAACCATAAATGTCTCGAAATTAGAACTAGATAATTATATGCAGAAATAAATTAGTAAACCTATAATACATGCCTTCATTTACATCCAAATAGAGATCAGTTCTCGCAAATTGTCGAAAATAAATTATTTTCAACTTTTCTTTCTGTAAAGTGGCATATTCTGAAAAGCAAGTTCTATATTCAGAGTAAAATTTCCACCTTTTATCCGTCAAAAACAATGCAAAATGTATGGATCCACGTAATAAAAAATTATCGCAGTGAACTTTGAAAAAACGAGAAACACAGAAACATTAAACCGCACTCTTCAAAATTCTGCCGCGAACTGATTCATATAGTATTGCTCCTGTGAAAAATTTCATCACATGATGAAAAGTTTTTGAATAAAAGCTAAAAGTTTTAAAAAATTCTTTCATGAAATCCGACGAATTTAATTAATACACAATAACTAAATCTGCTTAATAAAGATTAATAATTTTCCATTATAATTATGCAAATTAGATATAAAAAAGATCATTGCGCAAATTCTCCCGCGAACTATAGATGACTCTTACGTCATCTGGATTGAAGGTTTCCTGCAAAATACTAAAAATTTTATATAATTATTTTACTAATCCAGTCAAATTTAAATAATATAAAATGTCTAGATCTGTTTAATAAAGATTAGTAATGTAGGCCTACTATGACTAATATGCAAATTAGATATGACAAAGATCAATGTGGGAAAATTCCCGCCAAGATAAAAATAGCTTTTGGTCACGTGATCACCAAGAAATACGAAGAAATATGTCTAAAATTTAATGTTTCTGTAAAAATTAGTAAATTGTAACAAACTTCATCAAAGACAACAGAATAATTTTCAGCTTATAAAAACTCTACAATAAATGACTATTTCTTCGAAAGACGTCGATATGCACGAATAAATAATAAATATGTAATAATGCTTTTATCCATTTAAAGTGGATATTGTAAAAATTAAGCTATTTAATTTGTTTGGCTTTTATAATTTAGTTTCCGAATATTTTACTGTGAAATTCCATTCAGTAAACAGAAACAAAGTTCAGCTATTAATTATAAACAGGACAATAAAATAATTTTTACGTAAATTGAGTGTAAATACAGAAAAAAACGAATTATATCAAAGATGGAGACAAACAAGCTTACATCCCCAGAACAGAGCTTATAATTCGTTGTCATTTTTAGCCTGTTCCTACTTCAATGTTTTATGTTGGTAAAAAGTTAATGTTTTAAGATGTTCTTAGTGAAGAAACATAAAAGTATCGAAATATAATATTCACACACACAAAAATATTCATGTATATTGACATTAAAAATTTGAATGAATTATAGAATGTCCTGGATATACATATCGTGTGATTGTCTGTTTCTTCTGTCTTATTTTGTTTTCCTACGTGAAAATAAGATATCTTTTATAACTATTGATAATATAAACAGTTTGTTTCTTTATATATTACCTTCAATTACAGCTGCAAACTTTAACACATGGAGCATGTGAGAAAGTATTATTGTATAGATTATAATGGAATTTCACAGTAAAATATTTGGCAACTCAATTATAAAAGCCAAACAAATTAAATAGCTTAATTTTTACAATATTTACTTAAAATGGATAAAAGCATTATTACATATTTATTATTTATTCGTGCATATCGACTTCTTTCGAAGAAATAATCATTTATTGTAGAGTTTTTATAAGCTGAAAATTATTCTGTTGTCTTTGATAAAATTTGTTACAATTTACTAATTTTTACAGAAACATTAAATTTAAGACATATTTCTTCGTATTTCTTGGTGATCACGTGACCGAAAGCTATTTTTATCTTGGCGGGAATTTTTCCACATATATCTTTGTCATATCTAATTTGCATATTAGTCATAGTAGGCCTACATTACTAATCTTTATTAAACAGATCTAGACATTTTATATTATTTAAATTTGACTGGATTAGTAAAATAATTATATAAAATTTTTAGTATTTTGCAGGAAACCTTCAATCCAGATGACGTAAGAGTCATCTATAGTTCGCGGGAGAATTTGCGCAATGATCTTTTTTATATCTAATTTGCATAATTATAATGGAAAATCATTAATCTTTATTAAGCAGATTTAGTTATTGTGTATTAATTAAATTCGTCGGATTTCATGAAAGAATTTTTTAAAACTTTTAGCTTTTATTCAAAAACTTTTCATCATGTGATGAAATTTTTCACAGGAGCAATACTATATGAATCAGTTCGCGGCAGAATTTTGAAGAGTGCGGTTTAATGTTTCTGTGTTTCTCGTTTTTTCAAAGTTCACTGCGATAATTTTTTATTACGTGGATCCATACATTTTGCGTTGTTTTTGACGGATAAAAGGTGGAAATTTTACTCTGAATATAGAACTTGCTTTTCAGAATATGCCACTTTACAGAAAGAAAAGTTGAAAATAATTTATTTTCGACAATTTGCGAGAACTGATCTCTATTTGGATGTAAATGAAGGCATGTATTATAGGTTTACTAATTTATTTCTGCATATAATTATCTAGTTCTAATTTCGAGACATTTATGGTTTTTAGTGTTTATAAGAGTGTTATTTAGACATGTCTACCAATTTAGTGCTAAAACGTAGAACTATGTCAAAGAAGAATACAAACTTTAATTAGCAAGTAGTCCCTTTATTAGCAAACTAATTTGTTGGTAGATTTTTTTTACATTTAAAGTGTAATTAGATGAAACTAAATTGATGTGAACGTAGAAAGTAGAATTTGGCAAGATTAATAGATAAAACTATTATTACGTATTATTCGATCAGAAAAATTTATACTTGAAGAATTTTGTTTTGATAATTATGGCCTAGGGTTTATGTCGAAAATTTTTTTAGTTATATTTGTAATTACAGTTACAAATTATGTAAAATTCAGCTTGATATAATAATATATCATTGGAATAGTAATGGCGCTTAAATATTTATAGGATTAATTGAAGTTTTCGAATATTGTTTGAGGAAACTGAAAAAGGCAAGAGTATCTACAGTTGTATAATGAACTGAATTTAAGTAAATTAGGTGACTTTGTATGTTTCGATGTAGTTTTTTATAATATTACGATATACGAACTTTCGATTTTGTAAATTGTATTATACTAAAAAATAAAGTTTTTCGTTATTTTCCTACTTAATGATGTATTTATAATGTTTCTGAACGAAGTAATACTTATTAAATTGAAATCCAAGCTTTACAAAGTACTATGATTATTAGAGAAGACCGTTTTACTATAAACTACTACGTCTTACTACAGCTTACTCTAATGTTGATTTCACAAAAAGTAGGTCAGACAAGGACCGTTAGACTAATGACGTAGGCTGTTTACTTTTTCGGGTTGCATCGGTGCTCTCCCGATAGCGTCATTTACAGAAGTCACACCTACTTTTTTCTGACGCGAGCCAATTAGGAATATTAATTTTTTTAACCAATCAGATGACGGCGGGAAATTTAAATTCGATTTATGTCGATAGATGGCCGTCTAAAATTTCATATTTATTTTAATTTTCTTTCTTTTATTGTAATTTCTCGAGAACTAAAGGATATTCCAAAACAAAGTTGGAGAACCCAACTACTCGTGAAAATTTTACGTCTTCACGAAATGGTCCAGGTATTTCATAAGAATTTTTTAACGACTATAGTCGTCCTTCACCACTGCCACTCGATTGCCGTGGACGACTATTTACGTTCCTCACTTTTAAGAGGATATGATAGCTTTTCATTATTTTCTGCCAGAAAAGGTTTATTCGTTTATCAAATTATCAGAACTGTGCGATGTCCGTTGTGAAATATGTTAAATGTTTTCTGCATGTGTTACAACTTTTTTATCATTGTTGGCAGGTTTTCTATCTCCTCCTCAGTTTCAATAGATAAAAAAATACTATCAACGATATGAAAACTTCGTAAACTAATTTTAGGTTTATTACAAAATAAGGTAATCTATCAATGACTCAATGATACGATGCATTTTTTTATATTGCAAAAACAGTACCCAATACTAGACGACGCCATATTGGTGAATGTCTCTTGGCACCTCAAATGGTAAGAATCGGAATTAAATATGACAATCTGACGGTTTATCATTTAAAGCAACTAACCGTTTGGCCTGGAATCTGATTAAATCCAGCGGAATTTGGTTTAGCTCTTTGCAAAGTGGCTGAATGTTAGTGAGCTTTATTATAAAACCGCGCCGTTGAATCTGTAAAAGTATTGTGTTGATACAAAAGTTTTTCTAGAAATTTCTAGACCTCTAGAATATTCGAAATTATTTTTCGACAGATGGTATCTAGAAGTTTTTAGTGCAACATGTAAATGTAGGATGTTGAAGTGAACAATCATAAGTGAAAAGGTATTGTGTGTAGCAAAACCAGAAATGCACCGGCGCAAGTTATGCTGTGTACCGGTGGAATGTCCGCGGACCAGTCCATTGAAAGGTGCTTCCATAAAATATCACTGTAATTTGGAACAAGTTGTGCACTCAGCTGCAATGCTTGGCTAATGCTATGCACACTAAACGACGACAGACGACCTTTATGCGCTTTCTTCGTGACAAAAAACACCACAACGGTCGCCCTTGACCCTGTAGAGGTTGTTCTGTAGTGGGAGGTTTTCCCTACCCCCGTATAACCCAGACATTATACCATCTGACTGCCATTTTTTCTGCTTACTGCAACACCCCATGGATGAAAAGTAATTCGCTGACGGTCATGACATGCAACGATTTTCATACTAATAATCAGATTTTAAGAGCACAAAGGAGAATCAAACAATCATCTACTTTATAGTACTAACTGTTTCTCTATCTTCATGTGGAAAGTTCCAACTTTTACAAGACTAATGCCATTTTGTTCGATTGGAACAGTTGACTTCTAGTTTCGAGATACCTCTGAGTTTCATCAATGTCGAAAAGTACGAATGTAAACTACTTGCAACCTGTGAAAACAGAATTAAAATAAAAACTCTATCAAAGTGTAAGAATATTTTCACAGAATAAAAGTAACAACCCACATTAATTCTTAAAAGCATTCAAAATATGCAATAAGTGTTGCTGATAAATAATTACCACAAGATCAACACGTAGTTTAGAATCAGGTTTTACAGTAATATAGACTTTCCACGTTCAGTAATATGTATAAATCAGTATTAAAATATACAAACTTTGAAAGGGATTCTCTTGGTGACAAGGTAAATTCCTCCAATCTTCAGGCACAAAGAAACTTTTCCAAATCTTTTCATAAAATTTAAAATCTGCAGGAAAAAATAACACAGATCTTTATTTATGTACTTCAATCTTCTGTAATCAAAAATATAAAATACTTACTTTCAATTTTTCTTTCAGACCTAAACTGGAAATAGCAAATTGTCGGATATCCTGAAAGGCATTTTGCATCTGTAAAATAAAACAATTTAATGCCGACAATCCCGTACGTCAATCATTTATAAACAATAAATATTTACATTGAATGCAAAACTGCACAATAAGCAAGAAGTAATGATGCAAATGAAGACGAATAAGACGAGTGCTGCCAGCAATGCAAAACGAAATGTATCGTTTACGCGAAGGAATAAGAATGCATAGTAAATACAACTCGTTGCAAAAGTGATGGCAAAATAAATACTCAAACCGAGGTAACTGAGTCTGGTATTAAATTGATCGACGATTATGTAGAGTTCTTCGTGACGAATCTGAAAACTTTGCAACTTCAAATATACATTTCGATCATTTCTTTTTACTACAGAAAATTCATGCGAGAGTTGTTTGAATTCCATTTCAACCAGAATTAATAATAAAGCCAGCGTAATTAAGCCGTAACCAATTAAACTATAATTAAAAGCAGAAATTAAGCCAAGTTCTACCGTACAAAACAACGCCTCTCCTTGAAATCGTTCTTCATTTTTCACCTCCTGATAGTAAAGTGTTAAATTTATGATCTGAAAACAAACCAATGCGAAAATGTTACCGAAAGAAACGAAAAGGCAAATGTTATTGATTATAGCATTTGCTACATCTATTTTCTTCACAATGTTTTCGTTTCTTAACACTGTTACGAGACTGACTTTTCTACGTTTTAAGAAACTGAAAATGAAAGCGCACAAAGCCTCTAAGCACAGTACTATCAGTTTTATCAACAAACGGTTATGTTTAACTATATTGTACCATCCTATGCAAATTGCGTTGTTATTCCATCGCGGTATAATCTGCCATAAGAGAATGCCAATATGATTCCAATAAATAAATTCAATAAATTGAATGTAATAAAGTTTGAATTTCGTATTATATAAATTGAAAAAATTACTATTTTGGCATTTACAAGTTAAAAATGGTTCCAAACCGTAAATTAGAGCAGTTTTCCAAAGAGGTCTCAACAGGCAACTCATGCATATTTCATTCATCACGAATATGTGAACTACCTAGAACATAGAGCACGAACATAAATAACACTGCATCGTTTTCTTCCATATATCAAGCAATTCCATTAATGAATTAATATTTGTCTCGCAACTTAATTATCATTAGACTCGTAGATCTAATGCTTTTATTATCGTATTTATGTATGATATTTTGTTTTGGCTTTTAATGGATCATTTATTCCTACATCAATGTATGAACAAACAACACTAATCGAATTTATCAGTAATTATTTGAAAATTCTGAGCATGGAAAGTTGAAGAAAATGTTTATAAAACTTCTATATCTTATAAAAAAAATAAATTTTAATAAATGTACTTTTGAATATATTCTGTCAGTTGATGTACGTAAGTAAATTAGAAGTAATTGTCGAACAAAAAAAGGAAAAAAAACTTATTAATAAACACATCGCAAAGGTAAGATTTCTTCTGAAAATTATTGGGGTATATCTCTCACATTAATACGGTAGTAATTTTAAGGGGAGAATTTTTTTAAAAATTAAACATATGATTAATAATTGCAGTCTGTTATTATGACGATGTCACAATAAGTGATTGCTCATTAAGCGTCATGATCTATTAGAGAGACTTTCGTGAAAGTAATAATTAAACAAGGTCGAAAGTACTTTCGTGTTATATAAAGCTAACTTATTAATACTTAGCTTAATGGTGCTTTCTAATAACGTAAAGTAAATATTGTAAGTTATATAAGCCAGAAAAAGTTAATCTTGGATAATAAGTGCATAATGCCATTAAGGTGTATAGTCAATCAACTGCTCTCGTTTTATTACCATTTTTCCGTGTAGATTAATTAATAATAAATAGCTAAAAAGCTGACACGTGTCATGCTCCACTTTCCTGGTGATCAAAAAGGAAGTTAATGGAACCAGGAATACTGAAGTCAGATAATTTTCAATTTTACCAGGTCCCGAGTCCAAAAATGTAAAATTCTGAGGGGGGGTAATTTTTTGAACGATTGCCATACTTTTCCTCTGTTATATATCAGTGTAACAGCCGGGAAAGTAAAGAGCAATAAACACAAGAAATTAATTGAAAAGAGTTGACTATCGATTTCTTATAATATGAAATAATCATTTTATAAAAAAAGTAATAAAAATATAAATATGAATGAATTTTAACAATATTGAATCGGATATACCTGTCCCAAAATGACAGAGCCACTTCAACATTTAAATAATAAGTGATTTTAGTTTTTATTAGTAAGCAAACAGGGTGGACTTAATGCTTAAGGCATTGGGTATCAATAAACTTGGAATGACACTGCGCTCTGTGTCTAATTTCGTGCTCATTTGGTTTTTGTTTGACAACATAACGTCTTCAATCCAGTCTTCTTTGTCATGCACCTTAACGCTATTACACTTCATAGCAATCGAATCAATGTAGAATAGCCATGTTCTGTGACTTCGATAGTTACTTCATTTACTTGTGTTCTACCATGTTCACTTCGGCAACAAACTTCAAAGTGCCCTTTTCATTTACACTTGATATAGATGTCTCGTACTTGACGAGTGCGGTCTTGTAATTTCTGCATGTTAGTATAGTCTTTGTTAACTCAGGGTCAGGTACTGCTAACAACTTTTCACAAACGTTATCGTCGTATATACCAAAAACAATTTTATCGCGAAGCGTGTGGCTTTCGATTAGACTATATTCTAGGCATTTCTTTATTAACATTGTGCTTACGTATGAAATTCGTCGAACGTTTCATGTTCTCTCTGGTGCAACTTATGAAACACGATCATGGCGACTAAAATTCGTTCTGTTTGGGGGAAAAACATAGCATTTATGATGTACAGATCTCTTTTCTCATCGTCATTGAGTTCAAACGAGTTACATACGACTGCAGCTTCCGGGGGCGTAGCCATCCTGGCTCGTTTAGTCAAACGAAAAATTATAGGTCAATAGGTTATAATAGTATTGTGCGGCAAGATAGAGTGTTTGAATAGTAGGGAACTGGCGGTTTAAGGTCTGGATGGTCTGTGGTGAGACTCGAAGATTACAGAATGTTCGAGATTCCGATTTAGCAGGAAAGTTCTAGTTCCTTCTGTTCCCTATCTAAAGATGCTTCACCTGTTAAAAAAAAAAAAAAATTATTAAAATATGGTAGTGGTTTGTCGCTAATGTGCCTCTATCCTACTTCTATTGAAAGGCAGAATGTGAAGTTGGCTATTCAAATATTTAACGATAATATAGTTTGAGACATATGGCACCAATGAACAGTATTGAAGAATGGGAATCAACTGCCATATTTATTTAAATAATATATCATTGGTGATGTGTGGTGAATGTGAAGACATTTCTCTAAGGCTGAGAAATCCATTACAAAAACCGGTAACTGCAAATTCAAAACATATAGGCCTACTTGAATTTGTTGTTTTTTCTTGTGGCTCAACAACTGGAATCTTTTAAATTAGATAGAGTTAAATGCCTAATAAGAGTTTTTATAAGCTGAAAATTATTCTGTTGTCTTTGATAAAATTTGTTACAATTTACTAATTTTTACAGAAACATTAAATTTAAGACATATTTCTTCGTATTTCTTGGTGATCACGTGACTGAAAGCTATTTTTATCTTGGCGGGAATTTTTCCACATCGATCTTTGTCATATCTAATTTGCATATTAGTCATAGTAGGCCTACATTACTAATCTTTATTAAACAGATCTAGACATTTTATATTATTTAAATTTGACTGGATTAGTAAAATAATTATATAAAATTTTTAGTATTTTGCAGGAAACCTTCAATCCAGATGACGTAAGAGTCATCTATAGTTCGCGGGAGAATTTGCGCAATGATCTTTTTTATATCTAATTTGCATAATTATAATGGAAAATCATTAATCTTTATTAAGCAGATTTAGTTATTGTGTATTAATTAAATTCGTCGGATTTCATGAAAGAATTTTTTAAAACTTTTAGCTTTTATTCAAAAACTTTTCATCATGTGATGAAATTTTTCACAGGAGCAATACTATATGAATCAGTTCGCGGCAGAATTTTGAAGAGTGCGGTTTAATGTTTCTGTGTTTCTCGTTTTTTCAAAGTTCACTGCGATAATTTTTTATTACGTGGATCCATACATTTTGCGTTGTTTTTGACGGATAAAAGGTGGAAATTTTACTCTGAATATAGAACTTGCTTTTCAGAATATGCCACTTTACAGAAAGAAAAGTTGAAAATAATTTATTTTCGACAATTTGCGAGAACTGATCTCTATTTGGATGTAAATGAAGGCATGTATTATAGGTTTACTAATTTATTTCTGCATATAATTATCTAGTTCTAATTTCGAGACATTTATGGTTTTTAGTGTTTATAAGAGTGTTATTTAGACATGTCTACCAATTTAGTGCTAAAACGTAGAACTATGTCAAAGAAGAATACAAACTTTAATTAGCAAGTAGTCCCTTTATTAGCAAACTAATTTGTTGGTAGATTTTTTTTACATTTAAAGTGTAATTAGATGAAACTAAATTGATGTGAACGTAGAAAGTAGAATTTGGCAAGATTAATAGATAAAACTATTATTACGTATTATTCGATCAGAAAAATTTATACTTGAAGAATTTTGTTTTGATAATTATGGCCTAGGGTTTATGTCGAAAATTTTTTTAGTTATATTTGTAATTACAGTTACAAATTATGTAAAATTCAGCTTGATATAATAATATATCATTGGAATAGTAATGGCGCTTAAATATTTATAGGATTAATTGAAGTTTTCGAATATTGTTTGAGGAAACTGAAAAAGGCAAGAGTATCTACAGTTGTATAATGAACTGAATTTAAGTAAATTAGGTGACTTTGTATGTTTCGATGTAGTTTTTTATAATATTACGATATACGAACTTTCGATTTTGTAAATTGTATTATACTAAAAAATAAAGTTTTTCGTTATTTTCCTACTTATGATGTATTTATAATGTTTCTGAACGAAGTAATACTTATTAAATTGAAATCCAAGCTTTACAAAGTACTATGATTATTAGAGAAGACCGTTTTACTATAAACTACTACGTCTTACTACAGCTTACTCTAATGTTGATTTCACAAAAAGTAGGTCAGACAAGGACCGTTAGACTAATGACGTAGGCTGTTTACTTTTTCGGGTTGCATCGGTGCTCTCCCGATAGCGTCATTTACAGAAGTCACACCTACTTTTTTCTGACGCGAGCCAATTAGGAATATTAATTTTTTTAACCAATCAGATGACGGCGGGAAATTTAAATTCGATTTATGTCGATAGATGGCCGTCTAAAATTTCATATTTATTTTAATTTTCTTTCTTTTATTGTAATTTCTCGAGAACTAAAGGATATTCCAAAACAAAGTTGGAGAACCCAACTACTCGTGAAAATTTTACGTCTTCACGAAATGGTCCAGGTATTTCATAAGAATTTTTTAACGACTATAGTCGTCCTTCACCACTGCCACTCGATTGCCGTGGACGACTATTTACGTTCCTCACTTTTAAGAGGATATGATAGCTTTTCATTATTTTCTGCCAGAAAAGGTTTATTCGTTTATCAAATTATCAGAACTGTGCGATGTCCGTTGTGAAATATGTTAAATGTTTTCTGCATGTGTTACAACTTTTTTATCATTGTTGGCAGGTTTTCTATCTCCTCCTCAGTTTCAATAGATAAAAAAATACTATCAACGATATGAAAACTTCGTAAACTAATTTTAGGTTTATTACAAAATAAGGTAATCTATCAATGACTCAATGATACGATGCATTTTTTTATATTGCAAAAACAGTACCCAATACTAGACGACGCCATATTGGTGAATGTCTCTTGGCACCTCAAATGGTAAGAATCGGAATTAAATATGACAATCTGACGGTTTATCATTTAAAGCAACTAACCGTTTGGCCTGGAATCTGATTAAATCCAGCGGAATTTGGTTTAGCTCTTTGCAAAGTGGCTGAATGTTAGTGAGCTTTATTATAAAACCGCGCCGTTGAATCTGTAAAAGTATTGTGTTGATACAAAAGTTTTTCTAGAAATTTCTAGACCTCTAGAATATTCGAAATTATTTTTCGACAGATGGTATCTAGAAGTTTTTAGTGCAACATGTAAATGTAGGATGTTGAAGTGAACAATCATAAGTGAAAAGGTATTGTGTGTAGCAAAACCAGAAATGCACCGGCGCAAGTTATGCTGTGTACCGGTGGAATGTCCGCGGACCAGTCCATTGAAAGGTGCTTCCATAAAATATCACTGTAATTTGGAACAAGTTGTGCACTCAGCTGCAATGCTTGGCTAATGCTATGCACACTAAACGACGACAGACGACCTTTATGCGCTTTCTTCGTGACAAAAAACACCACAACGGTCGCCCTTGACCCTGTAGAGGTTGTTCTGTAGTGGGAGGTTTTCCCTACCCCCGTATAACCCAGACATTATACCATCTGACTGCCATTTTTTCTGCTTACTGCAACACCCCATGGATGAAAAGTAATTCGCTGACGGTCATGACATGCAACGATTTTCATACTAATAATCAGATTTTAAGAGCACAAAGGAGAATCAAACAATCATCTACTTTATAGTACTAACTGTTTCTCTATCTTCATGTGGAAAGTTCCAACTTTTACAAGACTAATGCCATTTTGTTCGATTGGAACAGTTGACTTCTAGTTTCGAGATACCTCTGAGTTTCATCAATGTCGAAAAGTACGAATGTAAACTACTTGCAACCTGTGAAAACAGAATTAAAATAAAAACTCTATCAAAGTGTAAGAATATTTTCACAGAATAAAAGTAACAACCCACATTAATTCTTAAAAGCATTCAAAATATGCAATAAGTGTTGCTGATAAATAATTACCACAAGATCAACACGTAGTTTAGAATCAGGTTTTACAGTAATATAGACTTTCCACGTTCAGTAATATGTATAAATCAGTATTAAAATATACAAACTTTGAAAGGGATTCTCTTGGTGACAAGGTAAATTCCTCCAATCTTCAGGCACAAAGAAACTTTTCCAAATCTTTTCATAAAATTTAAAATCTGCAGGAAAAAATAACACAGATCTTTATTTATGTACTTCAATCTTCTGTAATCAAAAATATAAAATACTTACTTTCAATTTTTCTTTCAGACCTAAACTGGAAATAGCAAATTGTCGGATATCCTGAAAGGCATTTTGCATCTGTAAAATAAAACAATTTAATGCCGACAATCCCGTACGTCAATCATTTATAAACAATAAATATTTACATTGAATGCAAAACTGCACAATAAGCAAGAAGTAATGATGCAAATGAAGACGAATAAGACGAGTGCTGCCAGCAATGCAAAACGAAATGTATCGTTTACGCGAAGGAATAAGAATGCATAGTAAATACAACTCGTTGCAAAAGTGATGGCAAAATAAATACTCAAACCGAGGTAACTGAGTCTGGTATTAAATTGATCGACGATTATGTAGAGTTCTTCGTGACGAATCTGAAAACTTTGCAACTTCAAATATACATTTCGATCATTTCTTTTTACTACAGAAAATTCATGCGAGAGTTGTTTGAATTCCATTTCAACCAGAATTAATAATAAAGCCAGCGTAATTAAGCCGTAACCAATTAAACTATAATTAAAAGCAGAAATTAAGCCAAGTTCTACCGTACAAAACAACGCCTCTCCTTGAAATCGTTCTTCATTTTTCACCTCCTGATAGTAAAGTGTTAAATTTATGATCTGAAAACAAACCAATGCGAAAATGTTACCGAAAGAAACGAAAAGGCAAATGTTATTGATTATAGCATTTGCTACATCTATTTTCTTCACAATGTTTTCGTTTCTTAACACTGTTACGAGACTGACTTTTCTACGTTTTAAGAAACTGAAAATGAAAGCGCACAAAGCCTCTAAGCACAGTACTATCAGTTTTATCAACAAACGGTTATGTTTAACTATATTGTACCATCCTATGCAAATTGCGTTGTTATTCCATCGCGGTATAATCTGCCATAAGAGAATGCCAATATGATTCCAATAAATAAATTCAATAAATTGAATGTAATAAAGTTTGAATTTCGTATTATATAAATTGAAAAAATTACTATTTTGGCATTTACAAGTTAAAAATGGTTCCAAACCGTAAATTAGAGCAGTTTTCCAAAGAGGTCTCAACAGGCAACTCATGCATATTTCATTCATCACGAATATGTGAACTACCTAGAACATAGAGCACGAACATAAATAACACTGCATCGTTTTCTTCCATATATCAAGCAATTCCATTAATGAATTAATATTTGTCTCGCAACTTAATTATCATTAGACTCGTAGATCTAATGCTTTTATTATCGTATTTATGTATGATATTTTGTTTTGGCTTTTAATGGATCATTTATTCCTACATCAATGTATGAACAAACAACACTAATCGAATTTATCAGTAATTATTTGAAAATTCTGAGCATGGAAAGTTGAAGAAAATGTTTATAAAACTTCTATATCTTATAAAAAAAATAAATTTTAATAAATGTACTTTTGAATATATTCTGTCAGTTGATGTACGTAAGTAAATTAGAAGTAATTGTCGAACAAAAAAAGGAAAAAAAACTTATTAATAAACACATCGCAAAGGTAAGATTTCTTCTGAAAATTATTGGGGTATATCTCTCACATTAATACGGTAGTAATTTTAAGGGGAGAACTTTTTTAAAAATTAAACATATGATTAATAATTGCAGTCTGTTATTATGACGATGTCACAATAAGTGATTGCTCATTAAGCGTCATGATCTATTAGAGAGACTTTCGTGAAAGTAATAATTAAACAAGGTCGAAAGTACTTTCGTGTTATATAAAGCTAACTTATTAATACTTAGCTTAATGGTGCTTTCTAATAACGTAAAGTAAATATTGTAAGTTATATAAGCCAGAAAAAGTTAATCTTGGATAATAAGTGCATAATGCCATTAAGGTGTATAGTCAATCAACTGCTCTCGTTTTATTACCATTTTCCCGTGTAGATTAATTAATAATAAATAGCTAAAAAGCTGACACGTGTCATGCTCCACTTTCCTGGTGATCAAAAAGGAAGTTAATGGAACCAGGAATACTGAAGTCAGATAATTTTCAATTTTACCAGGTCCCGAGTCCAAAAATGTAAAATTCTGAGGGGGGGTAATTTTTTGAACGATTGCCATACTTTTCCTCTGTTATATATCAGTGTAACAGCCGGGAATGTAAAGAGCAATAAACACAAGAAATTAATTGAAAAGAATTGACTATCGATTTCTTATAATATGAAATAATCATTTTATAAAAAAAGTAATAAAAATATAAATATGAATGAATTTTAACAATATTGAATCGGATATACCTGTCCCAAAATGACAGAGCCACTTCAACATTTAAATAATAAGTGATTTTAGTTTTTATTAGTAAGCAAACAGGGTGGACTTAATGCTTAAGGCATTGGGTATCAATAAACTTGGAATGACACTGCGCTCTGTGTCTAATTTCGTGCTCATTTGGTTTTTGTTTGACAACATAACGTCTTCAATCCAGTCTTCTTTGTCATGCACCTTAACGCTATTACACTTCATAGCAATCGAATCAATGTAGAATAGCCATGTTCTGTGACTTCGATAGTTACTTCATTTACTTGTGTTCTACCATGTTCACTTCGGCAACAAACTTCAAAGTGCCCTTTTCATTTACACTTGATATAGATGTCTCGTACTTGACGAGTGCGGTCTTGTAATTTCTGCATGTTAGTATAGTCTTTGTTAACTCAGGGTCAGGTACTGCTAACAACTTTTCACAAACGTTATCGTCGTATATACCAAAAACAATTTTATCGCGAAGCGTGTGGCTTTCGATTAGACTATATTCTAGGCATTTCTTTATTAACATTGTGCTTACGTATGAAATTCGTCGAACGTTTCATGTTCTCTCTGGTGCAACTTATGAAACACGATCATGGCGACTAAAATTCGTTCTGTTTGGGGGAAAAACATAGCATTTATGATGTACAGATCTCTTTTCTCATCGTCATTGAGTTCAAACGAGTTACATACGACTGCAGCTTCCGGGGGCGTAGCCATCCTGGCTCATTTAGTCAAACGAAAAATTATAGGTCAATAGGTTATAATAGTATTGTGCGGCAAGATAGCGTGTTTGAATAGTAGGGAACTGGCGGTTTAAGGTCTGGATGGTCTGTGGTGAGACTCGAAGATTACAGAATGTTCGAGATTCCGATTTAGCAGGAAAGTTCTAGTTCCTTCTGTTCCCTATCTAAAGATTTTTTTAAACAGGCTTCACCTGTTAAAAAAAAAAAATTATTAAAATATGGTAGTGGTTTGTCGCTAAAGTGCCTCTATCCTACTTCTATTGAAAGGCAGAATGTGAAGTTGGCTATTCAAATATTTAACGATAATATAGTTTGAGACATATGGCACCAATGAACAGTATTGAAGAATGGGAATCAACTGCCATATTTATTTAAATAATATATCATTGGTGATGTGTGGTGAATGTGAAGACATTTCTCTAAGGCTGAGAAATCCATTACAAAAACCGGTAACTGCAAATTCAAAACATATAGGCCTACTTGAATTTGTTGTTTTTTCTTGTGGCTCAACAACTGGAATCTTTTAAATTAGATAGAGTTAAATGCCTAATAAGTAGGATTTAACAATTTGGAGGGCTTACAACACCAAGGCCGACAGAAAAAAGACCAGATCTTTTACAAAAAAAGTTAGTTTTTATTAATCACTTTCGAATTTAGGTAAGAATGCATTTCGGGTACAAGGACCCCTCATCAGCTTACAAACACATAGTACCAACATATAATTATAACACTAATAGTTAACCAATACAAAGGAATATTTGATATATACAGTGCACTGTATTTACAATTTTCAATACAACCCATATAACTAAAGAACTAAAACTGTCGCGCATAAAATTTTTAAATTTAATAATAATGTGATATATCACATTATTTGAGACCAGTAAACGTCTTATTTTCTCCCACATTTTTCAAAATCTGGTAGACGGTTCCACTATTAATAATAAAATATTGTTAAGTATATTAAAAACCAAAAGGAAGGGAAACTAACAATGAACTTACTATTATTAAAATAATTGGTTTCCAGACCTTAAACAAAACAAATCACCAAATCCATAAGACTGTGTGAAGCAACTGCCTTGTTACAATTCATTTAACAATGTGATGTGTCTTTACTTCCACATCTGTTCAGCATCTGTTACAAGGTTACAGTGGCGTACCGTGACATTTGATGATCGGGAAGCTGTGTTTCTGTAAGAAGCCGACTTCCAGGGGCAATCAGTTAATTGCGCGTCAGTGATGGTCTAGGGTCTATTCGTACGTGCGTGGTGGCGGAAGGACGTACCTGACAAAAACCGACAAAAAAGAAACATTAAAATAATTTGCTTTAGGACAATCAGCCGTTCGAACATCCTGGGCGTCGATGTGGTTCTTTGATGGTCGATCGAAGGTGGCCCCGGGATAGCGGCGTTGACAAGTCTGTAAGGCACGGGGGGACTTCCTCTGTTGGCGTTGGAGACACGGTCTAAGTTCGAAGTGGCACGGGTTACGGGTTGGCACAATAGACGAAAAACTTTTTTTTTTTTTTTTTGCGCGTTGACACATGGCGTTTTGGTTATTCGGAACGTTAACCGAGTGCCAGGTGTCCTCGATTGACGGAGATTATATCAATCTCCGTTCTTTCTTTCATCCATTTTGATTGGTCGTTCTCCCTCAATCACGCTTCCCGAGTGGTTGGTCCCTGGTTACTAAACGTAACGAGACTCTTACCTGGAGCGCGAGAAAAGTCAAAATCGAAGACGAATTCGATCTTCCACCGATCATAGGACGACTTCCTTCCGCGATTTATGGTTTCTGCCTGGCAGTTTGATATAAATAATGAGTGTCCGACTAAAAATGACTTTTATCTATGTTTTTTTTTAAACTAATAAATTTTTCTCTAAATTAACCGTTTTTTTGCGTCTTTCGTGACGGGTCAGACCTGTTCGGTACATGACATTTCCATAAAAGTTTTAAACAAATACGGTAATGCAAATGACAAAAATAAACAATTTATGTGTTTTAGTTCTAAAATACAAATAATACATACAAATTGATATGATACAAACAATGATAGAAAAACTTGTTTTTTTAATTTTTTATAAACTAAAGCTTAGTTCACACTGAACGCGATTCGCTGACGAGAGCAAAAAACAGAGCCAATAACACGTCAGACATGACGTCGTTTCCGGCGAATTTTACCATTTAGCGAATCGCTTCGAAGTTCGGAACCGTCGAGCTTTTTCGCTAGCGGAAAAATTTCGCTACCAATCGTATTCCCGCTAGTTGTCACGTGGTTCTTGTTTTCATGATGGCTATAGAAACTTCCTACGCAATAGAGTAAAAGTTGTAATTACGGATTTTTAATATTCCTCTTACCCAGCATCGTTTTCTTATTGACGTATCATTCATTCTCAATAAATAAACAAACGTGGTTAACGACGGAATATCGGAAGCGGCCATTTTGTTTTTCGAGATGATGTTTTCTCGTTTGCAAATGATTGGCTCCTTAAAATTCGCAATCGCTTTTCGCTTTTGGTTGTAGGGTCAATTTCGCTAAGCGAATAAAAATCGCTTTTCGCTTTCGCTATTCGCTCAGTGTGAACTAAGCTCGGCTCTGTTCGGCGATTTTTTCCGCAAAGTCGTTAATTACTTTATCATAAAAGTCGCTGGTCGTCGACTCCATCAACGTATTTAAAAGCTCTTTTTCTATCGAAAGCAACGCTAGCGACGACAATTTTTCCTGCGACCGAGTGTTTCTGGCCATTGTTTGAATTTGCTCCGTGGTCGAAAAACTGCGCTCGGCAGACCCACTGATAGATGGTACCGTAAATATTAACGATATTAAATCATATAATTCTTTTAGTACGTCTTTGTTCGGATAGGTATTAATTATAATATGTTTTACGTTTAAGAGTTATTTGTCAATATAGTCCGGACACGAATATAAATATTGCGATTCGCTACGTAATTTAGATAAATCAAAAAACTTTCCCATAAAATTTACTTAATTTATAGAATGAAAACACGCTTGGAAAAATTGTTTTTCATAATATTAAAATTATTAACATCTAAAAGTGATAAAAATTCTAAAGATTTTATGTCTGAAAATCTGTCAATATAATTACAGTATAATTAAAAGAAAATTATAATCAAATATAACTTCCCAAAAAAACGTACATAAAAATAATATTGAATACTCTTTACTTTTTAAATCTTAAACAATTCACCTAGTCAGATAGCTCCCTGCCAGTGGCTAAAGGATAGAATCGTTGGAAGCGTTACACGCGTGTAGCTTCCACCAGCTAAACCGGCTGAGGTTGGTGCTCTGTAAAGCGCATGCGCCAATGCCCTCTGGCTGCTTTACACCATTCAGTTATTCTCGCCGTGTAAGCTGTCTCGGAAGCGCTTCCATTCCGCCACTGACATTCGAATATACAATAGCAATCTTATCGTTTTTTTCACTTGTAGTATAGAAATTTGTAATAAGATACATAATGCAGTTATAATAAAACATTAATTTTAATTAATTCAAAGTACGTTAAAATATGAAAATTTATATTTTAGAAACTACAAGGGAAGATCATTGGAAGGTGGAAGCGGCGCTTCCACCGCTTCCAATGACGGCACGCCACTGGTATTCTTCAAGATAAAGCCAGGTTGATTATAGGAATAAGTTTGAGTGGTAATGCTATCAGCTACGAAGATTCAAACGTTTTTATTCAGCTTGAAACAGTTCATTTACAAAATTCGGAATTTACAATTTTCCGTACAGAAAAAGAACTTTACGTTTATTATTTTTAAAACATTTTTACATGATTTTTGGTTTATTACACAGAATTTGATCATTCTACGAGGGTAATCCCAAAAGTAAGGTCTCCTAATTTTTTAAATACAAGGAAACGTTTATACAAAAATAAAGTTCATATCATTTTAAAGCTTGAACATTTATCTATTTTTCTACATAATCCCCATTTCGGTCGATGCATTTTTGTATGCACTGTGGCAATTTTTGTATGCCCATATCATACCAGCTCGTTGCGATGTCGTGTTAAACCGATTGAAATTCATTGCCAATTGGCGAGTCGTGCATACATGTCAAAAACATCTGAAAGTGGTATACGGAGTTTGCACTGAAATTCACGACGAAGAAAGAAGCGGGAGATCGTAAATTTCCGACGACACAATCGTGAAGGCTGAGCAAACCATGCGTGAAGATCGGCGAATCATCTGGATAATCTCTGCATCTTGGTTATTGGGCTTTCCCTAAACACGATTCATAGAATTTTAACGGAAAAGTTGCAATATCGAAAAGTGTGCGCAAGATGGGACCCGCGGCGTGGCGGCGAGCAGGTATGACATGGGCATACAAAAACTGCTACAGCACCTAAAAAATGCATCGATCAAAATGGTGATTATGTAGAAAAATAGATAATTGTTCAAGCTTTAAACTGATATGAACTTTATTTTCGTATAAACGATTTTTGTATTTAAAAAATTAGGACACCTTGCGTTTGGGATTACCCTCGTAGTTTACTATGTTTTACTATGAATATGTGGTTCCTTATGATGAGAACTTAATACCCGAGCTCGTTTTGTGTATTTCCCACTATATAAATGCGTGTATTCTTTTAAAATTATAATTTCAGTACCTATGTAAACGATTGTTATTACTTTTAATTTTTCTTCTACACGTAAATTGCATACAGCAAATTCTCGGATGTCCTGAAAGGCATTCTGCATCTACAAAATCAAGTAATTTATTAATAAAAAATATTAAAATATTACGCTAATATATTACAAAAAAATAATTCTTACCGTGAAGGCAAAACAGCACAATAAACATGCACCAATAATGCATATGAAAGTAAACAAGATAAGCAATATTAGAAATGAAAAACGAACTATGTCGGCTGCATCCGTGTATAAGAACATGTAAAAGAGAAAACTCGTAGTCGAAGTGACAGCAAAATAAGCAATCATAACAAGATAACTGAAGTTCGTATTGAACTGATCGACGAACTTCCAGAGATTTTCGTGACGAATCATCACATCTTTCAATTTTGAATAGAATTGCCATCATTTCTTCTTACAAGAGCCAATTCTTTAGAGAGGTGCTTGAATTCCATTTCGATGAGAATTAACAGTATAACTGCCATTATTAAACTGTAACCAATTAAGCCACAAATAAAAGTGCAAAATAATTCAAGCTGGATGGTACAGAATAATGCTTCTCCTGCAAATTTTGCCGATTTCTCTACTTCTGGATATAAGATTATAATATTCTGAGCATTCTGGTTGATGATTGCGAAAATAATTACGAAAGAGACAAATAGACAAAACTCGTTCGTTGTGTAGTTTATTAATTCTATGTTTCGAAGAAGATATTCGTTTTTTAATTTTAATGCCAAAATCAGTTTGTTGTATTTGCAAAAACTGAAAATGAAAGAGCATGAACCTTGCAAGCATATAACTATACATTTAGCGAGCGTCGCATCTCCTTCAATTATATTGTACCATCCAAGACAGACTGCATTTTTATTCCAATTGGGAATAATTTGCCACAATAAGATAATAGAATAATTCCAAAGTATAAATTCAATAAATTGAATATAAGCATTTTTAAATTTGTTATTATGGATAATTAGAACGTTATTGTTTGTATGGTTACAAGTCTTGAAAGGTTCGAAACCGTAGATTAGAGCATTTGCACAGTATGGTCTTAGGAAGTAGCCCAGGCAAATTTCGTTGATTTTGAATGGGTTCATGATTATGATGTTGTTGATTAGTTGAAGAGAGTTAAAGTAATGGACAGTGCTTCTTCCTGAGTAGCATTAAACTTACTTTTAAAATGACTTTAATGGACGTTTATTACATGACATAGTATTGTAGTTGATTGGATGATAATTAATGGCATCACTCAATTAGATGAAGATTTCATTGGTTGGTTATTGAATAATAGTTTATAAACGAGCTTAATTTTTTAAAATCAATATTAATGTTTCCATTAATAGATTTTATTTTCAGGAATCATTAGTCAATATTTAACTTTTTCACGTTGATGGACGCAATGGATGTTAATGAACGCAAATTTTTAATATACATGAACATCCATTAGAATATGAATAGTAAAAATACAAAACATTTCAACACGTTAGCTGAGCCTTTTTTTTGGCAAGTGTATCTTATCTGAAATATTAAGAAAATGATATTTGAGGAGACCCGAACTTTCGCTATGACCCAAGACAGTCACAAATCCGATTGGAAATCTGATAACGTTTTCGTTATCAGATTTGCTATTGAAAGAGTGGAGCATAGAATTAGAAATTTTCACGACAGTGGTAGTACACATGCAATATCATTGCAATTATTCAAATTCTACATCATAGTGTAGAGTTTAGTGAAGAATGTTGATTATTTCCATACAAGATATCTCATAATCAGGAATTTGTTTCTTGTTATAATGGTAAGCGGAAAACATGACAGTTGATGAGCATGGTCCATATGATGAAGTTGATGTAAAGCGATGAGATTCATCTTTTGAAAAGCGCGAGAACACTCACAATTGCCGTACCTAATCTGCCGGAAATGTATGCAAAATTTGAAGAAAAATAGCATTTTGTTGAATTTTTTTGTTGTAATTTCAGGTATGATCACGAATATAAGACGGTTGTATATTACTAGGAAACAATAATCTCTAATTATGCTTGAATATGACGTTTGTATAAGCAAAACGATCATATACATCATGCACTGTAGCTTTCCATTTACAACTAGTAATATATGTTCTGCTTATTACTTTAATATCTTAATAATATCTATAGTAAATACGACACCGTAAAAATGAAAAATATCTAACAATGCACAGTAAAGCAGTAAAAACTAAATTTTCTGTCAATCTTTTCATTGCCAATTTTCGTTAGCAGAGTTTTTACGGTACTCAAATTTTCTAATGTTTTACTTTTTTTTTTAATATAAACATTTAATAATTTTATATTGCATGAATTATTATAAAAGGTAAAGGGTGTAAAAAATTTACTATTGTTTTCAAATTATAATCTAGCAGATATGCCCGATACTGCCCGGGCAAAAAGTAAAAACAACTCAATTAATTGAAAACCATATTAATTGTTCGGTTATTTTAGCCTATTATTACAGAAAGTATTAAATAAATTATAATAAAAAAACGAATGTAACAAAACAGAATAAAAATAACAAAATCACTTTAAATAAGAAAAAAATCGAACTTACTTAAATTCATTTAACGAAAATAAAAACAAATTCAAGGCAAACAGACCAAAGATTCGAGCTGGACACCATGGAAAACCCTCGAGCACATCTTTTGTGTTTACTACGAATATGTCACTTCGATGGTACGGAATGGCACAATTTCATTGTCGGGTAGACAGGAATTGATGTTCTTCAGTAGAAAATAGTGGTTGACTTCTGCCAAATGAATAGAAGAACAAACTAACAAACTTTCTTCTTTATATAAACACTCACAACAATAGTTAAGATTAACTAAGAAATCGATTCATTAGAAAAAAAATTCGTTCGGGAATAAACTTTATCAAAAAGTAACCTTTTGTTTCCTGCCCACAACACCACATTACATGTTTAAGAAAAGCAACAGCTTCACTGTTGTCACAAAATCTTATCCGTAGTCATTTTAGAAACATTCAGGTTTTCTTTGAAATCTTCGGTTTCTAAATAACAGTAACTATTTTTTCAATTTTACTGCAAGTTGGTTTCACGTATTTCCTGATAATTATTCTCACAGTTAATGACACGAATCAATGCTTGAAGTGAATAATTTCCATTTCCAGTATTTTCTGGGACAATCAGATGGATGGACAGTCCAATATTTAATTTGAGATTTCACTTTTTTCTAGGACTTCTTACATTAACTTTAAGACTTGCAGTACGTGAGAGTAAGATAAATACCTTCCTATTAAAGTCTGCTTGCATTATTCAATGACTTTGAGGACCCCGTGGGGTTAGTCACGGTCCCGATATCGTACTTGGCAATGCGATCGACAATCTCTCAAAGACAGGATTGCGAGAGGAATGAGAGATAGTGGGTGGAATGGGCACGAGGCAAGACTTCGTTTACATAGGAAACCGTTTAATTGTAATAAAGGATTGCAATAATTCCATAGATTTTTTCTTCTAGGAACTGATTTAGTTCCAGGAATCAGTCTTTAATATAATGGAGAATTTTTAAATCGATTTTAATTTACTACGAACCCTCTTTGTGTGATTTGATAATGTTGTTTTTTTTACTGTTTCATTGCTGCGGCGCAACACTAACAGCAATAGTTACATACTTATTGTTTGAAAAATTATGCAAGTATCGTGATTATGAGCTAACATTACACAGGAAGAATTCTTGCAAAGTATGAATGGACCACAATGATACTATTAGATACTATTACAAACATGAAAAAATAACAATGACATTAGTAAAGAACGGATTGATTTATTTGTTTCTTATATATTCGATTTTCTATCCCAAACAACAAGGAAATAATAATGCTTAAATTTTGGACGAGTTAATAAATACTAACTTCACAATATAGTAAAACGCTACAGGAATTGAAATTGCTGATTGAATTCAATGCGGATTTACAGTGAGTCGAAAAAAGCAAGTGATATTAAATTTATATTCTATTCATTGCGTCATTAAATGTGATACAATTTTGTGAATAATGTGAAATGTTACATAAAAATTCACAAAATGTTTAGAAGTATTGTTAGTGTGGGAATACCGGGAGGTAGACGGGAGTTGTTACCTCCTTTGATTCGGCTTACAGGTCGGTAAGACCTGCCCACTGTCAAGGATGGCAATTTCCGGTCTGGAGTTTAATTGTCTCGAGATGTCGGGCTTAATTGTTTGCTAGGTCGAGTGGAGGAGGAGAATGGGCTCGTCGATAACACAGAGGCGATATTCGAATAAATGACACCAGTTAAACAACAAACAAAATTTATTAACAAACAAAATGGAACAGTTACAAATGCTAACATCGATAGGGATATATGTATATATATATATATAGAGCCTACGTACTAACACGGGAGTTTTGCTAACCCGAGAGAGAGTTTACATAATATTGGTCGTCATACCTCTTTGAAGTGATCGTCAGTGGGTCCCTGGAGTGGGTGGCTGACAGCGTCAAGGACAGGCTTGTCGGCGGATGCGGGACGTCTTTAGGATGCGGAGGACTTCGGGCTCGGCGTAAGGCTGGAACAACGAACGACGAACGACCCCTCTGTCCTCTCACCCCCTCTTTTTATTTCATCTTGTCACGTTACTTTTCTCGCCAATTAGCGAGTTTTGTCCTTAGTTCCCCCCTGACTCAGATTCGAGTTCCGCGGGAAGAGGAAACGAACTTTGGGAAAGGAAAGGAAACCAGTCATCCTCCGGTGGAAAAATTTCGACTTTTTGTTTCCGATGTCGAAATTTGTATAGAGAACAAAGAAACTAATAAAATAATAGGCCATAGTAACAATTTAAAATTATTTTTTTGTTTTATCGATGAATTCGGATTCTCACATTAGGTTCCTGAGGTGTAAAAGGACAAATTGTGGCAGTTTTAATAAATTGTTTCTTCTAATATTTTTGTGAATTTTACAATAATACTTATCTTCCTAACAATATTATTATTATGATATATCATTTTTAAATAAATATTGAAAACACATCCTTGAGAATTTAATTCCATTTTGTGTTATTACAGTTGACATCCCATTTCGATATTCCTTTAAGTTTTATGAAAGCCGAAAAGAAAGAATGCAAAGTACTTGCAATCTGCAAGAAAACGTTTTATATTAATTATAATAATCGATATAACTATATGTTTAATAGAAAATAATTAATTTACATTTGACAAATGCGGATATGTATACGTTTCACGAAGAGTTGTAAAACACAAGATACAAGAATGTGAAGATACAAGAATGCGAATCGAAAACGTTGCAATAGCTCAATGGTACCCAATGGGTATGCTGTAACTCCATTCTTAGAGTAAAATTAAAGCAAAATATTGAAATTTATAAAAAATAAAATATGCTTCTATGTGTTATCAATTATATTTCCGGAGTTTGTACCGATAAACTATCATAAAAACAATATGACACGGAATTATTTCAAATACACACGAGGTTACTATTACTGATTTCTGTTCACTGTGCCATTTATCCTACTGGGCACGCTTAATATGCATGCGACATATGAGGCTATCAAAGATCAGCCTTACGTTTTTAGACGTATGCCAGCTATTGGTCGGAAAAGTATTAAAACACGATTTGCTTACGATTTGTTTTGTTTTGTTTATTCATATACGCGTCATTTGGGCTATCGGCCGTGTGGAGTAGCCGCCAGGAATGACCGTTCATGGAAAACTGGCCCCTAGATAGGTTAACGTGAAAAAAACTCGGTAAACTCTATGTGACCAGCCCATTGATGAGGCCAGAAACCACGACCCACTTCCAATTTTCAGTGATTTTATCCACTCGGCCAGTGGTTGGCGTTTAGACTCCCGAAAGAGAAAAAAAAGCCCGGAAAAGGGGTTGAAAACTGATCTAAATCTAAAATACAAAATTGTCATGAAAATCAATGTAAATTGACAGCAATCGGAAACTCGGTTGACACGAAGCATGCGACCAGCTTACAATCGGCCCATAGACTTTACATGGTAAACATTGACCTCGAATATATCAACCAATAGATTGGAAATTTCAAAATTTCGACTTCGTCAGAACATCGGCCTTGGCGAGTTGCAAAAAATCGTGTGGTAAATTCAAAATTCGATTACAGACAGAACATTTTCTGACTTATGTAAAGCTCCGCTCAATAATTATTCTTTAAAATAGATGTTTTTAACGATGAGAAGATTCGTAAGTTCTGCTAATTGTTTATTAAAGAACTTGTAAAACGAAGATAAAATAAAAATATGATAAAATAATCAAACAAGTCAGAAACTTAACAATAATTAACGACAATTTCAAATTAACAATTTGCAATTGTCTTTTAATTGCTAATTTGCAATATGTACTTTTACTAAGTGAACATCGAAACATTCAGTGATTGTTTTGTGTATCACGTTTCAATATATAAATTAAAATATTTTATTAACACCTATGCAACGTGTAGATAAACATTGAATCGGGCTAGCTACTGCTACGTAATAACTACCGTATTTTACGGACTATAAGACGCACTCTTTTCTTCGAAAAATTGCTTCCAAAATTCAGGCGCGTCTTAGGCCGCGACTCCACTAGCCGTAAAAGGGCCGTAAAACCCCTCACCGTAAAAGCTTTTAATCACGTGAACATGATATTTTACGCCTGAGCAGGTCGTAAAACCAACGTAAAAGCGAGTTGAACACTGCTCAACTCGCTTTTACGTTGGTTTTACGACCTGCTCGGGCGTAAAAGCTTTTACGGTGAGGGGTTTTACGGCCCTTTTACGGCTAGTGGAGTCGCGGCCTTATAGTCCGTAAAATACGGTAAATGCAATAGCATCGAAGTGCAGATAATCGGCACTAGCCTATTTGTTGGTATAGGTGCCATTCGTTGGCATCTAAACTAACGAATACCCTGTCAATCCCCATTTGCACGAAAGCAATTACTGCCTAGTCTGCTATGAAATATAAAAGCACAGTTTAAATTAAAAAGTCGTAATTATTACGTAGCAGAAGAGAGTTACAGCTTGAACCAACGTTCCTGTCTGTGCCCTGTATATTACCTAGCTATAATACTAACTTTTAAAGGGATTCTCTTCGTAACAATAAAAATTCCACCGATGCTGAGACACAGGGAAACTTTCCCGAATCTTTTCATAAAATTCAGAATCTGAAAATACGTTTCATAATAAATCATTACTGAAAATTATCATATTTATAAATGAATTTGACATCTACCTTTAACTTTTCTTGAAGACGTAAATTATATCCAGCAAAACGTCGAATGTCTTGAAAGGCATTCCGCATCTGTAAAATGAAATAATTTAATACTTACAAATATTACGTTAATATTGCTTCGAATATTAATTGTTACCGTAAATGCTAAAGAGCACAGTAAACAAGCAGCGATGATGCAAACGAAAGTGAATAAGATAAGCAATCCAAGCAACCCAAATTTAAATAGTTCATTAACATCAAAGTATAGAAGGGCATAGAATAGAAAGCTTGTTCCAGCAGTTACAGTAAAATATGTAATCATACTTGGGATACTAAATTTGGTATTGAACTGATCGACGAAATTCCAGATTTCTTCGTGACGAAACATCAAACGTTGCAATTTGATGTAAACGTCTCCATCGTTTTTTATTACAGAAAATTCTTGTAAAAGTTGTATGAACTCCATTTCAATGACAATTAATAATAACGCTGCCATAATTAAACCGTAGCCAATGAAGCCAACCATTAAAACGTTAGTTAATCCGAATTCAACGGTGCAGAACAATGCTTCTCCCTGAAACTTTTCTACCTTTTTCACCGCTGAATAGAAGAAAAGTATATTCATGATTTGGAAACAAATCGAAGTAAATGTAATACCTAAAGATACAATAAGACAAAGCTTATTCATTACAATATTTATTGTGTTTATGTTCTTCACTAGATATTCGCTTCTTAATTTTGTTGCAATACATATTTTCCGCTTTTTCGTAAATCCGAAGACAAAAGCATAAGAGAAATAAAAGCAGGAAATCATCAATTTTATCAGCATTCTATTATTTTTAACTACATCGTACCATCCTATACACACTGCATTACTATTCTCCAACGGTATAATTTGCCATAACATAATAATCAAATGAATATAAGAAATGATCTCGACTATTTGAATATATTTCGTTTTATAATTCCTATTACGAAAAATTACGGAATCAATATTATGGCAGTTGCAAGTTTCATAAGGATCAAAACCGTAGATGATTGCTGTTGTCCACCATGGCTTCAGGAGGCAACTCATGCAGATTTCTTCCATTACAAAGGAATTCATGGCTATACCCTGGCTGAATAGAAGAAGAATAACTGAAATATTACCTTTATAAGTTGTGTAACAGAGCATTGCGCAACGTCATCTTTCGTAAGTTGAATTTATATAATACAGCTCCATTGTTCCAGTTGTATAATATCTAATACTTCAGTTTGATTGGCTTATATAATATCTATATTATGCCGTTTCAAGTATTTACACAGCAAATATGATCAAATAAATCATAAAAGAATAACACCGAAGAAAATTTATGGAATCACATTGTTGTTGTTTCCATGGAATGTTACTAAACTATATACATTACTGCAATAAGATATATTGAATTTAGTGTTGCAACGATTTAGTATTCGGCTTATTCGGCCTATTTTTCGTTATTCGGCCGAATACCGAATACCTAAAAACAGGAGTAAAAAATAACAAAAACACAGTAAATTAATAATTTTGGTAACTTTTATTAATGCTGAACATACATTTCACGTTCGAGAAAGCGCAATTTTTTGTTTATTTATCTAAAAGATCAAAGGAAAAGTACAATTACGTGACTCATAGCCTGGTGATAACGAAGAAAAGAGACAGATAGGACGTCGGTAAAGTCACAGTTATGATTTCACAGATTCAAGACAGCTTGGTAGCCCGAACGGCCCCAGGCTTTCGCCCGTGCACGCTAAGTGACTTCCATTACAAACATTTAGCTTTCCGAAGTGTACGAGAACAATTATTTGGCATTGACGACCGCGAATTTCGTGCCAATAAGCTGCCTCGACTTGTTGGATTATGTTATAGACTCAATTTCATATTTATTTTTACATTTTCACTTCGCGGTCCTTCTCTGTTTTTTTTCCGTTATTTACACGTGTAGGTCATTTCATTGTTATCCACATTTGATATAATCACTTATCACATGTTGCCATGACGCTCGTGTCTGTCCGCTACAACTGTCAAGAATTAACGCGATTGGCGAAGCGTGGTGACAGCGGCCAATAGAAAGCATGGTCCTTGCCGTAATGCGATTTGCGCGCCAATTTTCGTACGTGCGTAAATCAAGCCGAATACTTCGACCGAATATACTGTTCGTTTCAACATTAATTAAATTTCAATAAATCTGTAATACGATGTTGAATTACAGAATTTTGATAATGTAAAATGTAAATTAAGATTTTAATAATGTTAATTGAATATATTCAATTTTAAATTAGATTGCTTAAGTACAGATATATATTAACCTACCAAATCATATTAAATTTTAATAGTTGTTTATGGATATTTGCAATTAAATAATCCAATTAACATTATCATTTATTAAATAATGATGTATCATAACTCTTTCGGTAGAATGCTCACAGTGGCCATTTTGTTACTGCGTAAACGCTGTAAGAGCATCTCTTGAATTACTGTTTCCGTGCATTTTTCGCTTTATTTTTGATGTTTGTGGTTATATACTGTGTATACCTGTACTTATTAAGCATGGCATGCTAAAAAGGTGTGGATGGAACGAAGGTTAAGAGGAAGATTGTAGTATCCATGATTGAAGTGAAAAAGGAACTTATAGCGAAGCATGAAAGCGGTACAAGCGTGGCTGATCCGGCTGCCATGTTAAGGTTTCGAAGTAGATTTTGTGCACAATTCTTAAGAATAAGGAGTGAATAAATGCAGAAATGTAATACGGTTGTGACTAGGGACATCCTGATTTGACAGTGATACCGTATCGATGCTTTCCTTTGACAACGAGTACTTTTGCTCCAATACCGGTGTCGATATCGATACTTTTTTTGGGTATCCGATCCGGTATCCCTACATTTTACACAGACAATGTCTGACCGAAACCGAATTTTACAGCTAAATCAGATGCTGAAACCGAATCTTAAACTATTTCGGCTAAGTTAAACTTTTACAGTGTATCCAATATAACCTCCTAAGCCTTTTAAGTTTCTGGTACCCAAGACGAAAAATTAACAACAAACTAACGTTTTCGATTCTCCTTCGAGATCTTCGTCAGGTTCTTTGACGGTTTTGAAATAGAATGCAATGAAAATAGAATGCTTTTGAAATTCAAATGATAGAACATCTCCCGCGTGCAATAATTGAGAACGATCCAACATGCATCTAATATACATGATACTATCATAAAAATGACGCTGTCCATCCGTACAGGAATACTACACTGCTACCATTGCGGGTGCACCTCGGAGATATATCGCCACGCATACGATAAAACGTTGCCATCTTTGAAATTAATACACTTCCCCGATTTTGACGCCTTGTAAATCTCAAGGGTCTCCAAGGCCCTGATGCGGTCCGTATCGAATGACCTTTTAATGAGGCTGGTTTTATCAAAATCTGCCTTTACATCGGGTTCCGTAGCGTACGTCGACAGGGCGGTGGTGTGTCTTTTTTTGGCAACGTCATACTTGTGTTCCGAGATCCTTCTTTGAACGGACCTCTTGGTAGATCCGTTTTTTTACAGTGTATATTAATGACCAAAAATAAATAAATGTATTACGTCAAATTTCATTTCCAGAATGTGTGTCTGCATAGAATTCTGATTACTATTTATAAATAAATATTTAGGTAAGCATTCTTCATTGCTTTTATTACTCGAATTGGACTCTCCGTGATGTTTAAAATGAGATACAATTTGTGCATATAGCAAAAAAAAAAAAAAAAAAAAAAAAAAATAAATGTACCTTCTCGGCAGTAAAAACAACTGGAACGTGATGTGACAGATTGAACGGCGACATTCCATTTCGATACCCGATGCCGATACTGGCTGGTATCGATACTTTTGTGATATAGGGACATCCATAGCTATGACAACATTGACCTTCAGATGATCGCATATTATTGAGAAAATGGAAGAATTTCTCCTAATGTTTATAAATTAGAAGCAATTGACTGATGATATCGACTCCTAGAAAAAGCGAAGCAAGCGGCATAGTGGCCATAAGAAATGATCACAGCGAGAAGAAAGGTATGAACGCCTTATTTGTGTTTTGTGTAATTATACTGCGATCTTTAGTTTTAATTATGTATTTTCAATTACAGAAAATGTTCATTGAATGTAAAAATTCATTGAACGTAGTTTATAAATATTAGTTCATATATCTGGTTGTTAAACGTTCAGTGCCACTGTGTTGCCAGAATTAAGGAGTGGGATACTACTGGGTGGTTATAATTAAAGTTGTCCTACTCAGACCTGTCTAGAGCCCGTTCTCTTAAACGTATTTTGATGAAACTTAGTATATATGTTATATGGACCATGGGGAAAAGGAAAATGCAAAAAAAATATTTAGTTTGAATTTTTACCACTAGGTGAAAAAATAGTGTATGAAGAACAAGAAACACAAAATGGAAACACGCGAAAGGTTTTTATTCACAACATTTGTTCAATGTGCAACCCATTTGCATCAATTACATGTTCAAAACGCCTCACAATGCAATTCATTTTCATCACACTTTCAAAACGTCTTACAGCATTGTAAGGCGTTTTGAACATGTGATTGATGCAAATGGATTGCGAATTGAACAAATGTGAATAAAAATCTTTTGTTTCCATTTTGTTTTTCTTGTTCTTCATGCGCCATTTTTCACCTAGTGGTAAAAATTCGAACTAAATACTTTTTTGCATTTTCCTTTTTCCCATGGTCCATATAACATATATACCAAGTTTCATCAAAATACGTTTAAGAGAACGGCTCTAGAGAGGTTTGAGTAGGACAACTTTAATTATAACCACCCTGTATATTAATTGTTGAAGAAGTAGCAGATCCAACGGAACGATGTAAAAAAAATGAATGAAAATATAATGAATAAATAAACATAATTTTTAAACATTTTAAAGAAATTGTTGAATTTAATATGTCATTCCATCTAAGTCAGTGATTCCCAAAGCAGGTGCTACCTCCACCTTGAGGGTGGTAGAAGATTGAAGCGCACAGGAAGGGAATGGGAAATAGAGATGTCGGAAGAAAAGGGAATAAAAAATCATTCTAAAATACACAAAAAAATATATTATAAAAAATATATGTACTGAAAAAGATAGTAGTCCAAAAAATTTGTGAAACACTGGTCTAAATCAAACACTGGAGAAAATCGTATTAAAATTCACACGGGAGAGAAAACGTACCAATGTGGATTATCTCCAGCGAAATACATTACAAAAAATAACTTAAAAAGACATTGCTATATTCATCGTACTTAGAAGTAATTTTACTTCGAGATTTATAAATAAACATTTGCAGAATTATATATGTTTCAAGCGCAAATGGTTTTAAAATAAAAGTTATTTGTTAATTTCTTTGAATTTTCTGAAAGTATCTAATTATAGTTTTTGTTTTGCATATATTTAATATCTTCGGTTTACCAGTGACAAACTCAAGGTTTAATCTTGAGAATACAAGTTACACGAATAAAAATTTTAATACAAATCAATAAAATTTCCCGATGTGTGATGTCTAATATATAAGTAGCAATCAAACAAACATTGCCCAATATATACAATATAGAACCCAATATTACAACATAAATTAATACATATTAAAATCCAGTAATAAAGGACATTATTTCTAATATATAAATATCTCCCAATGCTTTTATCGGAAACAGAGTAAAAATCGATTTTTAATAAATTTATGAAAGTTTTACAATAATTAAAAACAAACAAATAAATTGAGGTAGAAATATCTAGAATATATTTAATGCATATCCATTAAAATTCTAGAGATATTTGGTATGAAAATGTTTGGCTTTTCCATAAAATTATTAAATTTACTAAAAATTTAAAGTGAATTGCAACATTATCATTTGATTTACTCTAAAACCTAATGGATGTTTGTGTACAGTAGAAATTGAGTCCATTAAAGTGAAAGAAGTTAAATACACACTCATGATTCACAAAGATAATATCTATTGATTAAAAGATTAATATTAATTCGAAAGAAAAATTACGCTCATCTTCTTAATTAGTATTCGATAATCGATCACTAATTGAAATCCATTATCTAATTAAATGATGTCACTACTTATACACCTAATTAACTATAAAACTATCTCGTGTAATATATATCCATTAACTTACAGTCATTTTAAGAGAAAGTTTAATGCTACTCAGAAAGAAGCACTGTCCATTATTTTAACTCTCTTCAACTACTCAACAATGTCACCATTATGAACCCATTCAAAACCAACGAAATTTGCCTGGGCTGCTTCCTAAGACCATATTGTGCACATGCTCTAATCTACGGTTTCGAACCTTTCAAGACTTGTAACCATACAAACAATAACGTTCTAATTATCCATAATAACAAATTTAAAAATGCTTATATTCAATTTATTGAATTTATACTTTGGAATCATTCTATTATCTTATTGTGGCAAATCATTCCCAATTGGAATAAAAATGCAGTCTGTCTTGGATGGTACAATATAATTGAAGGAGATGCGACGCTCGCTAAATGTATAGTTATATGCTTGCAAGGTTCATGCTCTTTCATTTTCAGTTTTTGCAAATACAACAAACTGATTTTGGCATTAAAATTAAAAAACGAATATTTTCTTCGAAACATAGAATTAATAAACTACGCAACGAACGAGTTTTGTCTATTTGTCTCTTTCGTAATTATTTTCGCAATCATCAACCAGAATGCTCAGAATCTTTTAATCCTATATCCAGAAGTAGAGAAATCGGCAAAATTTGCAGGAGAAGCATTATTCTGTACCATCCAGCTTGAATTATTTTGCACTTTTCTTTTTGGCTTAATTGGTTACGGTTTAATAATGACAGTTATACTGTTAATTCTCATCGAAATGGAATTCAAGCAACTCTCCGAAGAATTGGCTTTTGTAAGAAGAAATGATGGCAATTCCTATTCAAAATTGAAAGATGTGATGATTCGTCACGAAAATCTATGGAAGTTCGTCGATCAGCTCAATACGAAATTCAGTTATCTTGTTATGATTGTTTATTTTGCTATCACTTCGACTACGAGTTTTCTCTTTTACATGTTCTTATTCACGGATGCAGCCGACATAGTTCGTTTTTCATTTCTAATAATGCTTATCTTGTTTACTTTCATATGCATTATTGCTGCATGTTTATTGTGCAGTTTTGCCTTCACGGTAAGAATTATTTTTATGTACTATATTAGCGTAATATTTTAATATTTTCTATTAATAAATTACTTGATTTTGCAGATGCAGAATGCCTTTCAGGACATCCGAGAATTTGCTGTATGCGGTTTACGTGTAGAAGAAAAATTAAAAGTAATAACAATCGTTTACATATGTACTGAAATTATAATTTTAAAAGAATACACACATTTATATAGTAGGAAATACACAAAACGAGCTCGGGTATTAAGTTCTCATCATCAAGAACCATATATTCATAGTAGAACATAGTAAACTAGAATGATCAAATTCTGTGTAATAAACCAAACATCACGTAAAAATGTTTTAAAAATGATAAACATAAAGTTTTTTTTCTGTACGGAAAATTGTAAATTCCGAGTTTTGTAAAGGAACTGTTTCAAGCTGAATAAAAACATTTGAATCTTCGTAGTTGATAGCATTACGATTCAAACTTATTCCTATAATGAAACTGGCTTTATCTTGAAGAATACTGTTCTATTATAGCTACATCAGCAAATTCAAATTTGTTTCGTTCCGAAATTACTAAATTGTATTTTGAATATGTGATTGTGGATGATGAATAATTAATACTCGAAAGCGCTCGAGCCGTTGCAGTGTGCTTCCTACTCCATTAAATCACTTTTTATTTACAGTTTTAATTTTTATGTGGTAATAATCTTAAATATTAGTAACAATAAAATAAATTTTTACGAATTTTTATTTTTGCAGATTCTAAATTTTATGAAAAGATTTGGGAAAATCTCCTTATGTCTCACCATTGGTGGTATCTATCCTGTTACAAAGCGAATTCCTTTCAAAGTTTGTAATTACTTCATAGCATAAAGAATTTTTAAATGTTGTTAAACATAAAAGTTGTACTTTAAAATGTTAGCATACAAAATTATATAAACTTTACATCAAGTCTATAACCCTTTTCAATAAAAGCTATTCTTTATATTGCTAATTCATAATTTATACAATACAGTAGAGCATCGATTATCCGACCCCCGATCAACCGTCACATCGGTTAACCGACCGCGTTCTAGTCGGCAAATTCAAATGCCCGCTAGTGATGCGGCGCTACAATATTTGGCTATGTCTTGGCTACTTTAATATTATTTTTGTTAAATTTTTGCGTGTTTTAGCTGGCAACACTGGCTCGACCATGAAAGAGAGGCCAGTATTTAAACCAGGCTTAATTTTCAATTTTTCCTTTATTTCTGTATTTATTTTGTGCAAAATAAAGAAATAATTTAACGATGATTATTATTTTTTAAAAATTTTGTTCGGCTTAACATCGATGAAAATTCAACGCGAAGTAGGCTAATAGCGATATACTAATATGCTTATTACATGGGATATACTAATATACTAATACACTATACTAATAATGTATTTTTTCATACTTTTCGGTTATCCGTTTTTTCAGTTATCCGACCAACCCCAGTCCCCAATTGAGTCGGATAATCGATGCTCTACTGTAATTAGAATGCGACAGATATATTATTTTATTCCTTTTAAGTGTAATTGAAAATTTCCATTATGCAGGAATATTGAAGAGAGAATTTTATTTGTCTTTAAATATATTAATTATTTAAAATGTTATTGATAGGTTTTTTAACAATTTATATTGAAAATTAACATCAATATTGACCAAATACGTTTTTCTTTCTATTTTTAACCATTATCTGGATAATTTATTTCATATTCTTGCAGGTTGCAAAAACATTGCATTCCTTCTTTTCGACTTTCAAGAAACTTAAAGATATATCGAAAGAAAAAAGCAGCTGTAATAACTTAACTTTGTAATTGAATTAATTCTTCAGAAAATAATTCCTTTGGACATTCGTATTTAATACAATTCATAATATGCCCATAATTTAAATAAATTATGTTTAAAATGCAATATGACCGTTGCAATACATGGCAGAAGGGAAATCTCTTGTTTCTATGAAGGATGAATATAGCTTGCTTAATTCGTTAATACTTAATAGTTGTTCTGTAAATCTAAACCGATTTATTACGATAAATAATTGTCGAATAAAGACCCTTTGATAGCGATAATAATAATTCTCAATTTCATGTAATTAGTAATAAATATTATTTCAATTTTTCTAATAATTAGTTGGGATGTGAAGAAATGTCTAACTGGAAAACTAAATTAAACTAATTTTAATTGTTTCCTTGAATATATAGTAGAACTGGTTGTTCTTCGATATGCAATGATTCTGGAAAACAATAAATACTTTTTAGTTTTCTTTTGCCAGGAATATTTCAGAATAGAAATACATTTGTTTATTATTGCAGAAACGTTTCTTTTGTGGTATCTTTTTAATAGAAATTGGCATACAACGATATCCATAAGACTTATTTCTCGTCTAACGGTGAAAGTGTTCTTTACAGTAAGATGCAAAAATATATAAGGGCCAGTCATCCAGCACTCTCTCAGAGACCCGAAAACCTATTGTGCCAGAGTGGACAGGAAGTTAAGAGGAAACCATTCTAACTGGTTCACCTGAAGATTCATGAACACTTATCAACATCATCCTGTGGTCGCTAGAAAATGCAGAATACTGACGAGACAGTTATTTTATCCTTAGTTCTAGCGCCGAAGACCGCCAGAACGCGTGGAAAGTGAGGCATTCGTAAGCCCAGACTCGATTCCCTGGGTTCGCATAATAAAATTTTAGGCTTTGTTGCAGAATATATTATAGAAAACTAGAATTCGTAAAATTGTTTTTTTTCACCAATATCCATAAAGAAATCAAAGCGTTTGTTATTTTTTAATCATTGCTAGTAATGTACTTGTAGATAAATCGGTTTGTAAATCAATCCACACACAATAATTTATGTAAAATTCAAATTACAATAATGAAAAATTATTATTAGAATTTAGATTATTGAAGTATTTGCGATACACTTAGTTACGCGTATACTAAAAACGGTCTCACGAAATTCAAGAATCACCTAGCTTGAGTGAGGTATTAAAAACAATTCAGAGATGTTAATAACCAGTATTTATTCAATAAAAACTATTAGTAAAATCAAAATTATAATGTACTTTGGTCTCCTTTTCTCATCTCTAATTACGTCAAATTTGAAACTTTTTTGAATAAAATCCTAAATTTCCTTTTTAGAAATGAATTCTTGGGTGTAATGTCGCATTAAAACACCGTTTATACACTCTATTTTTATTTAAATAAGTAAACGTTCAAATGTCTTATGTTTATCTTAGATATTGTATTTTCAGGTAATGAAAAAAAACTTGAAATTATTTCTATTTAAAAAAACATGAAGACGTGAATCATATAACTCTTTAACTTATTGATCAGAACCATCTTCATTGAAATATTTGATAAACTGTTGACTCGTTTTAATAAAAACGCGACAAGAATTTTATTCATATATGTTATTATATTCTTTATATTATTTGTATTCATATATAACTTCGCGTATGTATGTATTCGTATACGAGCTGACGCTGTTTACAAATATATACATAAACATTAACTTACACACACTGCTGTTTTACATATAAAAAGACCAATATTAAAACATAGTAAATACGAATATCTATATTTTAAAATAATTTATCATTTTTCAGTATTGACAAATGTACTCGTATTGATAGTAGTACAATAAAATTTTATTTATACAAATAGTTCGAAACATACATTTTATTCGAAACATCTACAAACAGTATTAACTTTTTATCTTTTCCTTCTTTTTCTATATATAAATGAGGATTATTTGTTTGTACGCTATACACTCCTAGGCCGTTTGATGAATCGCAATGAAGCTCGGTAGTTACGTTTAAATATTTCTAACTTAGCTTATGTTGTACATTCCACCCCATAATATTTTCCATTTGCTGATTTACACGAGCGATTCCTACGTTTTATTTTCTTTTTTAATTTTAAATTGAATGTAAATCAGCAAATTGACTATTATATATATATATTTTCTTAAATACTACTTTTCTACTATAAAGTACTGTACCTGTAAAAGTTTAGTAAAAGTTATTTATTCTGGGTTTTATTAATACTTTAAATTTGTGCTTATAGTATAGTATATGTCTTAATTTCATTTGTACTGTACATCAAATGTATGTTTATCTTGTTATATATTTTTATAATAATTTTATCATTAAAATCGAAAATTTATTTGTACCTTATTTTGTACAGTTTAATATGTACCAACTAAAGAGGGACGATATGAGCCCGAAATGTATTTTGTTAAAGCTACTTAAAACGAATAAAAAAAAGAGTTATAAGCCGTTGTAATAAGTTTACATACAAGACTATAAGAAACGTGATATGCGACTTTAGGCTCAAAGAATAAAGCAAGCTCAATCACGATGTTTAGCCTTCAACACTTGGCAGTGGAATATAAGTGCTTTTCACTGTAATCCACAGTACAGTTTAGCGTCTGACGATGTTTTTACTATTGGACCAATGTCTAAAATATGTGCTAAGTGTAGTGCTAAGGAGTGGGCTAAAGAATCACCTGAAATGTGTTGTAACAATGGAAAAGTGCAGTTACTCGTACTTTCAGAACGTCCTGAACCTTTGAAAACATTACTTACAGGCAATACATCTGAATCAAAAGATTTCTTATAAAGTATTCAAACGTAAAATTCTGCATTTCAGATGACTTCCTTCGCAGCTAATATCATTAGTAAACGAGGTTTTATGCTTGCATTTAAAGTTTGAGGTCAGGTATTTCACAAAATAAGTTCACGACAGCAATTGCCACATGAAGAACCAAGATACCTTCAATTGTTATTTGTTTCTGATTACCACCATGAAGCGCGAAATAGACACTATAAAATTTCTACAAGATTCGAACTAATTCTTCAACTTCATGATATGCTTCATTCTTCAAATAATTACATTCAAAGTTTTAAATATGCCCTAGAAAATGCACCTACTATAGAATACAAAATAATTATTGATGCCGACAACAGACCTCCTCCTAAACATAGTTAAAAATTTAATCTCCCAGAATGATCATTGCTGCGCAAGAACATGGCAAAAGAGACATTGTGCTTAAAACGCGAGACAATACTCCGCAATTCATCAGTAAAATTCATAGATCGTATGATTTTTTTGCAATATCCTTTTCTATTTCCTTTGGAGAAGTTGCATAACACTTTGAAATACTTCAAACAGGTGTACATTATAACAAAACAGTTCGCTGCATGGACTGCTATGTTTATAGATTTATGGTTCGTAGTAATTCATTAAATTATCTTGTTTGATAGAAATCTCTTTCATTAATTTACTGTTGATATGTATGCAAAAATAGAAGCAGTAAAATTATGTTATATTAGAACGTATCAGAAAGAATTAAAATGTGATTCATATATACATATAGAGGATAGAATCAATAATGATGTAGCCGGAAAAGGGCTTGGTAAAATTGGCATTTTTCCATTAAATATTGTAAGCATCCCACGTTACATGCATGAAAAAGCTCAAGATGCAATGATATATGTTCGCACTAATGGTCGACCTGATTTTTTCATTACATTCACATGCAATGCCAAATGGAAAAAAATTCAGGCCGAGTTATGACGTGGACAAACATACATTGACCACATAGCCAGGTTTTTCACTTAAAATTACTAAAATTGATAAACATAATCACAAAATGTAACATTTTCGGCCTTATACGATGCCATATGTACAGTACACACTACTGAATGGCTGCCACATGTTAATATTTGCATTTGGCTGATCAACAAAATTCAAGCTGATCAAATTGATTCGGTTATGGTAAAATTCCAGACTTTAATGCGGACGAAGTACTCTTTCAAATAGTTCAAACTCAAACGGTGCATGGCCCATGTAGTTTTTCATACAAGGTGAATTGAAATTTTGAAGACAATATATGAACTTTACCCAACACAATTTATATAAGACATTCAGACAAGAGAAAATGGTTATTCTTTATATCGCAGAAGAAACCTGGTGATGGAGGTTTTAAAACGAGAATCGGATTTGATGAAATCGGTAATAGTTGGATATGGAATTAATTTCGAAATTTATTGGTATATTATTTATTGCGGATTTCTCCTCGTCTCAGTAAATAAAATAAAATCACATAAGAGATGGCGCTACACACAGTATAACCTTTATTGCTGGGAAAGTTACTCAACTTATTTCCTGAATATATTTAATATCCTTTTTCTTGTATTACTAAATTAACGAAAAATTATTTGGTTGTGATACTTACCAGAATTATTATACAGAAAAAGCAAATAAAAAACTGTTTACAGAAGAAAAATGTTGCTTTGATTGTTCTATGGTAGTTTATTTATTCATTCTTAAATAAAGTTTAAATCTAAACATTTCATTAAGAAATTTCTTTTCTTCTAACCTACATCTAATATTTCAAAGTAAGCCGTATTAATTTTCCATTTCCAATCTGTTAACACACTTTCGATCTTTACGAAAATATTTATTTGGTGACATCTATGACAGCTGTAGTGTTTAATCTCGAAAGATAGCGCGAGTATTATATTTCTGACAGTGCACAACTTTTCTTACAGCGTTCAGTTAAATATATTACGAGAAGAATCTTCTCTTTTCTCAATTATCAATTATGGTAAGTTGTTTCACTCTTTTATATATTAATATCAAGTATATATCTATTAAACTTAGAACATCTAATTACACATAGATTTTTTATTAACTTTGATATTTAGCATTTTATAAATATGTTTAGAATTGTACAAAATATTCAAGAAATGATATTTGTTTATTTACATAGTAAATAAACTCTACTTTCTTTATACTATAATGGTAATTTTTCAGTTATCGGATTTTCAATTTTATTAGATTAAGTAGGTTATTGAAGATAGCCATGTAATGCTGTTGAACTGTTTTGAGTGAAAATAATATGACATGACAAAATAGTGAAAAAAAAATCACCATCAACGTCTTTCTCCAGTTGACGTCCTCTTGTTCTTTGTACTAAATACTGTACATAGCCATGCCTTGCTAATTAGGGATAACTGACATTTTACTATAGTTACTGTAATGACGCAATATTTCACTATTCTGTGATCAATGATTTCGTAATCACAGCGAAGAATACACCAAAACAATCTCAATCGTAGTTACAAAAATCAGCGGAATATTGAAATATTAGGTCACTGGCACCATCAATGTTTTAGTAACCAGGTTTCAACAACCTGTACTAAAATATGGCTGCCCATTATAGACCTGAACCGCGATGGTCTTATTAGAAAGACATTCTTTGTAGCCGTACATGTGAGCACAAAGAATATAAAAATATGACGTATTTTGTGATGCGATACTGAAAGTTATGAATTCATACGTGTATGATTACAACGATAAACACTGATTTTAATGCTGGATTGGGATAGCCGGCACATATGTTATGGAAGTATAAAGTTAGCGCAAAAATTTATAACATGAAACAGACAGAGGGCACGTTTCATTTATTAAAAAATGATCGAAGCGTTACCAGTTGAAGGATTATGAAGAAACTTACACATTTTAGTTATATTTTTTAATTATATTTGCACATAATGTAACTATTTCTGTATTTAACTTTTGGGGTTCCTGATGAAGAAATTTCCGCCGAGCGCCTGGTGGGGTCCCACAGACTCCAAAATAAAACAATACATTATATGGCTTGTAAAGATAATTTCAATGTTATGTTAATAATATATACAGTAAGTTTATTAAGACATATTTAGAATAAAACAATCATTGATTTACATGAAATATTTATTCACACGACTACATAATAAAAAACATCAACTTTTTTTGTTGTAACAAAAATATTAACTTTGTTTCTCTAGAAGTCATGATGTAATCTCAATATAATTTAAGTATTTTGGGTTCGTTTTAATGGCACTTAATATAATTATCTGTTAAAGCATAAAAATTAAGCTTCTTCACTTAAAATTTGAAATTGAGAATTCAGGCATTTTTCTCATAGGAATTTCGAATGTCCCATGCAAATAAATCTGGATCAGTTTTTACAGACGCTCAGTAGCTGCTTAAACGTTTATCTACTGACAACGTAAACGTGTTATAAATCAAGCAAACACGAAAAATACGAATTTTACACAAAAATATTACTTACACTTTTGCAACGCGAAGCGCCTGGTGGGTCTGTGAGGCCCGGCACTTATTTGACCACGTCTTGTTCGCAGAATATCGCGCGATAAAACTAAAAATTTTGTGAGGATCGCAAGCGCATGAAAAGCACTGAAAATACTAATAACCTTAAGTCGCTAACGCAAATATTAAAATAGTTATGAACTTTTAAAAATGAGTCGAGCCTCTCAGACCCCACCAGGCACCCCGAGGGTTAAGTATCAGACATACGCTAAGAGCAGAAGTCACTGGCACAAAATCGGCTAGAAATTGGTAAACATTCAGGAATTAAAATGGAACAGGTTAGAGGGAAGACGGAGTAGTAAGGAAGAAAGAAAATACAAGTCATGAAACCCTCTTGATAGAACTCTGATAGAATTCACATTACCCTATTTTTCAAAAAAACCTTGACATTTAGATATTCTTTTTACGTGAATAATGCCGTTATCTGACCCATTTGTTAAAATGTTTAAAACATAAATCAAATATAATATATATATATTTTTTCTTTTATTATAGAGCAGTTCCCTGACAACGATCCTCGCATCAATTTACCAAACAGACGTAATATATTACTTATTTGGTTCATGTTTAATTTGTTTCTTCATTTCAAATGCGAAGACGTATTTACAAAAATGCGATTGGTCGAAACTGCCAAAGTATAATCAAAGCAACATTTTTTTTCTATGTAAAGTTTTTTTACTTTCTCTCTATGATCATTTTGGTAAGTAATTTAATTAAATAATCTTTCGTTGATTTATTAATGACAGAACAAAGAAATTTCAGAAATGAGTTGTATAGCTTTCCCGGCAATAAAAGTAGAATTCTTTGTGGCGCTACCCGCTATGAAATTTTATTTTATAAACTTTTTATATTATAAATTATTACAAAAAGGCAAAAAAAAGTTAATTTTGAGATCAGAGAAGAATTCTGTTCAGAAAATTATAAAAGCTAGCAACGAGTAAAATTTTGATTAAATATGACCCCACTCGAGATATGACAATTGATTTCCCCTCTATCCTCCTACTCCTTTGATGTTAAACCAACAAAATTTAATAGTATGAATACACAATACACAAACTTTCATGCAAATTTTCAGAAATTTTTGACAAAAGGCACAGGAGGTATTAAGCTTGAAAAGGACTGAAGAAGATCCTGTCCCCAGTAGTTGAGTTTCTACACATAGTATGATCTTGACCAGAACTGTGCAAATAGTTTAAATCATATTATCAATTATATCATGTGTTTTAGGCTATTAATTAACATGATTTTGTAACTGTGCCATAATCCTGGCATTTTTAACGTTTTTCATACTGAAGCGCATTAGTAGTGTCTAATAAATGGCCGGTTCTGCTACAGAGACTTGTTTTCTTGAGGTGTTTTAAAATTGACGAAATGTGAATACATTCATTGTTTCTTCTAATATGGTGAATACCTTTTATGTAGTGAATGAGAACCATGTTTGAATGTCCTTGTTTTATAGAATCATTTGTTACGATTATAATTTATACGAAACCCTATGTTCACATTTGTATTGTTATAGAAATTTCAGTTTCACGGAAAACTGAGTGGTGTTCAGAAACCTAAAATTCAATGTGTGATCTTTCTAGCACGCTCCACTATAACAGTGGTGTCGATGTTAAGACATTTGCGTGTCTTTCAGACGTGTTCCGTTCAATCTGTAAATTTTCGTTTACGGTCACTGTAAGCTATAGTAAAAACAACCCGGTTTCTCTGAAATCTATAAACCACATCCCTTACTGTATATTCAGTGAAAATTTCTGTGCCTATTGTCGAAAATTAATATTCGATTCACTTTTGTGGAGCGTGCTATCAGATTGGCTTGACCAACCGTATTTCATCTAACAGTATAAAAATATATTATATTTAATTTTTATATAATAAGCAAGTAAACATCTGAACTATATTTTATTTCAGATGCCACAATGTTAACACCTGTAATTGAGAAAAATAATGAAATTGGTTTTATTCATCTTAACATTTTCTGTATGAAGAGCATACTTATATTCGATGCGGATCATACAAAGGTAAAGAAATTCAATATAGAAATCATTAATAAATTTAGACAACTTTATTAGTATTATTTATTACTTATATTACTGTATAATACGTATACGCATGAACGCAACAAGTTCATTGCTATGGAATTTTCTTATTTCAAAACATTGGTGCTCTTCTTAATTATTCTCACTACATTCACTTTAGATTATGCTCAACAGTACTAATCAAATTCGATATGAACATCGTAGCCTAAGCCCATTACTTCCTGAATGGATAAAAACCATTGAACACTGATAGTTGCTCGAGGGTTTCGGCTAGCCGTGTGGGATTTTCTGGGTTTTTTCACGTATCTAACACCTATATAGATACGAGGTTATAGTTTATATATGTTTCCAGAAAAGTTTTCCGAGAGGCTTCTATCTTCCTATTGGCACATCGCTCTTCTGCGCTGCCTAATTCCATGAAATCAATAAATCCTCGTAGCGTATAGCTTGTTCACATGTAACATTTACAAATCAACTGGTTTCTTTCTTAACTACCAAAAAATTGTTTCTACTCCTATCAATTATTTTTACTGTTTTTTTTGTAATATAAACGGTGCTACATCCGAATCTGGCAACAGAATTGGACTAAAACCAACCCCTTTTTAAAGAATTGCAGCTATTCAAGGAAAATATTTTCTGTTCAAAACGTTTTATTTATCGGCATCACACGTCACTAATTGACTAATCTTTGTATATATATATAATCAAGATGGGTTGATGATGATGATGATAAATGCAGAGCCCAAACGGTTAAGAGTTGAAGGTTGAAATTTGGTACACAGTTAGGGTGCGTCATGAGAACGTACACTAAGAAGGGATTTTTCGAAATTCTCCTCCCCCCGCGGGGGAGAGGGACAGGATTAAGGCTTACCGTGAAGAACTCGTCTTCTATTATACTATTTTAGATCCGTTTTTTTGCGTTTTTGATTGCGTTTTAATAGTGTACGTCACGAGAATGTACATTAAACGGGATTTTTCGAAATCCCCCCCGCGGGATAGAGGTTGTTAACACTTCAGTGGGAATCTGAAGAGGAAGGAGACAATATTAAAGTAATATTCCAATCTGATTCTAACCTCTACCTCCCCGGAAAATGGATGACAAAGCAAAAAACCCAAACCTACACATCCTATTTCTCGAGATTTCTTGATAGATAAAACAGATCAAATATCGACAATAAGGTCGCAAGACATATCCTGACCTTAGTCACCACCAGCCATTAATTCAGTTTGTTTGACAGCTGTTATGAGGTAGAATGAGTAACAATACCGGATAGAAGGAGGTAATAAATTAGACGAAACGTTCGACTTCTGACAACTAACATAAACAAACTCTAGACACAGATCAAACTTGGAACGAGTAACATCATACTTAGCATTAGTCAGCTCCCCCGGAAACGGATATAAAAAGGGGTTTGACACAATTCTCAGGGCGGACATCAACGACGGACATCGCCATATTCCTAGGCCCGTATAAACGACGACATATATTTCCGGCCCGAAGCCGCTCTATCCGCCGGCTCTCCGACGTCTACCGATTCTCAGGTGAATGTCTTCAGGACAACTCCTGAGAATCGGTAATCCAGGATTCATGAACAGCGATCATGAGGTATTAACTTAAACCGGTTTTGAGCATTGAACACAAGACCGTATTATTTATTAAACACCTGGCTTTTCCACCTTTATTAGTTGACTAATAAAGGTGGAAAAAGCCAGGTGTTTGATAAATAACACGGTCTTGTTTTCAATGCTCAATATACAGTAAAAACACGGTTTCAAGAACATTTAAACTATTAGACCGGTTTTGTAAACTCTCTCTCCGTGACCGACATTTTGACTAGAGTATCCGAGCCCTCGCCTCGCGAGGTGCATAGGAAATCTGTTTTTCGGGATATATCTTTGTATCTTTAATTGCGTATAATCGCCATATCTAGCCATAACTTTGTAATCTTATGTATGTTTGTTTAGAGATATTAAATTGTTGTTGTGTTATGTTGAACCTGTCCATTACTGAGAAACGGCCAGCACCTATCGACTTACTCGCGACCTTCCCACTTCACTACTTGCCCTCCAAAAGTCATCTCCTGACAAGGCAGCCGATAAGTGGGGTCGAGCTCGCAGCTTAACACCCTCGGTTCTCACACTTTTTCCCACGGGGGAATTGTTAACAATTGAAATGTTAACAATGGAAGTGCTAAGAGAAATCGACATGCAATATTTAAAGGCGCAGATGCGGTCTTTTGCGGAAAATCGAACATATTTTTAGACCCATCTAAAAAACTCTCTAATTAGACTGGAAACAGAGGGACCTAATTCTTGCATTCTGTGAAACTGGTAAGATTGGCTGTAATAATTTTAACCTTACTTTTTGCCTAAGCAACGCCGGGCATATCTGCTAGTTACATATAAATAAATTTATGTTAATTACTTTTCTCATATCTCCGTACATTTAAAAAATAAAGCACTTAGTGACATGTTTTTTTTTTTAATTTACTTGTTTTGAAGTCTCTAGTTGTAGAGTCCAGCCGTAATCCGCTAATGTGTTTGTGTTTCACGTTCTGCTGTACCACTTTTCTATTTGAGAAGGAGACTGATGAAATCTTCTTCCATCTTCATCACATATCGCTCCTACGAGGGCGGGGAAAAAATCTAAATGAAAATGTAGGAAATGCATCTTGTGTAATATATTGCAATCCACAGTTTGGTAGGACTTCTGTCATGTTTTCTGATAGTTCAGTAGTGAGGAACTAATGGCACATCTGTCCAAAGTGACACGTAACGTATCATACAATTGCAACTTATCATTTGTCTTTTTCAATCACACTTTTTGTTTATCACCTGATCATCTTTTTTCAATAAACCTTTTTCATATATTTTAATTAAAACATCCGCCTAATTTTTTTAAATATCATTATTCGAAATCTAAATCTTTGACACGCATAAACATCTTTAGTGCTAAGAATTCTTATATTATAACACGCGGGTTCAGAAAGGTACCCCATTCCTCAGCTCGTACTTACATTCCCTAAAAAATTTCGAATACGTCTCATACTGTTCTTTGCTTTGGATTATGTTTTTCCCGGAAACTAGGATCCTTCAAATACTATCTTGCTTGTGGACCAAAAAAATTTCCTCCTTTCCTTTCGCATCACTCAAATAAAAAAAATTTTGCTTCAGTTAATTAAGCAACTTTGTCTCCTCTGTCCATACCTTTCACAAGGTTTTTAATGAAACTGAGTTTGATAAGAAGAATTTAGTTTTCTCCACCAGAGCAGAAAAAGCAGTATTTTTATGATCTTGCATGTTTGTTGCGCGGTCGGGCTACTTTTTTTTCCATGTAGTGATTTGTTCTTGCTTGACTAGTCCAATTCACACAAGAAAGCACCGTTTGCTGCAATTTTTGATAACTTGTTTGCGTTGTAATAACTTTGAGGTCAGCACACACATTCCACTCATGCTCAATGTATCTTTATATTGTCTTAAGTTTCATGTAAACAGCACGAGCGACCGAAACAGTACGATGTTTGTCGCAGAAAAATGCCCATGATGCATATTGTATCATGCATTTTGTTTTTGCTATAAAGCCTTTAACGTCAATCATGCAAAAGTAACAATCAACGACGTGATTTTGCGGTTCCTGCTACACCAGAGGGACAGCTAAAGGCATTGATTTGTGTGTGCCCTTCAACCATCCAGCTTTTTCCGGTAGATGCGTCAGTGATTTTTATTGCGCTTTCATAGCCAGTTATCCAGAAATAGTCTCGTTGGATTTTACACACATATGACATGTGAAATCCGAGAGATCTAGCATTGAGTTCCTTGCATCTCTCTGTATCTTATAAATCTGACACATCACGACTTCACATATGACAGGTGAATAAACCGAACCATCTTGCACCAGACAGCTGACACCTGCAGTCTACTAAGATGTAGCACCTGATCTTGGAGGGTAATTTTAAAATAATTTCAGACATTAAGCAAATACGCTTTCTCAGGTTTTATAATTTACTGAAACAACAGTAACAAGAAGATTGTCTTCTAAGAGACATCTTTTGCAAAAAAATAATATTTACAAAATTGTGGGTAATAGAAGGTTTTGGACTTTTTATTCATATTCAGCACTCTAAAATATGTTATAAAATCAATTTTCTTCCACGGAAAGATTATGATGCAGAACAGTATATAATCAGTAAGAATTTTTAAATTATGATTTTTTACTGTCACCGAACTGTAATTCTAGTTATGTGATTTTTTGTGAGTCTATTTTTGTTGTTGCATTGATAAGACAATTTATCATAACTAGAGTTGAATAAAGTAAATTTAGGTTTTGTTCGATTATGGGTGAGCCAGGGAGGAATGCCTGCCGGGAGGTCTTTTATGGGAAACTTGCTTCTATTTAGATATTACTAACGTGAAGAAAACTCGAGAAACCCGTGGCCAGGCCGGCGTGAACACTCAGGCTCTGGTGAGCATAAAATAAAAATTTATTTAGTTTTTACGTTTCGGAGTTAAAAATTGAAAATCCAACATCCACATCACGTTCATAAATATTCCACAGGTTGGAATGCTTTAGACAATTTGCTTCCAAGAAAAAATATACGTAACCTCGTATTGATTGAATGCAGCAATTCTGCCTTGTGTGTAGGGGACATTGCTATAACTGGCCAAAACATATAAACTTTATTTGGATACCGCTTCTTTAAAGATACGACTAGTCTCTTCTTGATACACTCCATATTTTTTTTTTTTTTTTTTTTTTTTCGTGTAAATGCAAAGTTTAATAGTACGATGAAGGCCCGAGACAACTTTTGAAGGCTTATTGCTTCTAACACCAAAGCACTTTTCGAGCATTTTGATTCTCGTTTGAAATTTCCTTCTACACTCATGTTTGTGAAAATTGCAACACCATGAAAGATTTGTGCAAATTGAACCAAACTTACAGGGAATGTAAAGTGAGGTAAGACATGCAAATGATTAGAGTTACAAAGCGATTGCGCTTGTGTGGAACGAGAACCGGCTTCTTATCTGCCCCTTGTTCCAGGTACATAAAGGACTGTAAAAATGCGTTGAAATCCGTTTATCTTCCTCTGTCTGCGGTAAACGTTTCATTGGTGGTCAGTGTGCCTCGTCAAAAGCGGAGGAAGCCATACCAACAACTAACGGAGTTCGTAGGAGGCCGCATCGTCGGTATGCGATAGGGTGGATTTTCATATCGAGAAACCGCAGCCCACACGCAGTGTAATGCCACAACAGTGATGCCTGTTTGGAAGATTGGACAGAAGAGAACCAAATAAGGCGAAAACCTGTCACTGGGGCCAGCAATTGCACAACGGCACGGGACGACAGACATCTCATCCGCATGGCTGTGATAGATCGTACAGCGTCCTCTCGTGTGTTAGCACAACGTTGGAGCATGGCTACAGATGTTTTGTTGTCTAACTCTAGGGTTCGTCGCCGTCTGCTGCAGCACGAACTGCGTGCAAGGGTTCCTCTACGCAGGATTTCCCTCTCGCTGATTCACAGATGCCTTCGACTTCAATGGGCTCAGCAACACAGCGCGTGGCATGCCCAGTGGCAACAAGTTGTTTTTTCCGATGAATCTCGCTACAATCTGCTCTACAATGATGGAAGAGTACGCGTCACACGTTACAGTGGGGAACGACTGCTCCCACAGTGTGTTATCCAGCGTTATACCGCACAAACGCCTGGCATCATGGCGTGGGGAGCTATTGGGTATAATTGTCGATCCCATCTAGTGCACATTGCGGGCAACCTCAACAGTGATCGCTACATACGGGAAATTGTGGAGCCAGAAGTCCTTCCCCTTCTTTGACGCATTCCGGGTGCTGTATTTCAGCAGGATAATGCCCGTGCACATGTTTCTCAGACTTCACAAGCCTTCTTCAGTGCACAACGGGTTTTGCTTATTTCATGGCCTGCTTATTCCCCGGATATGTCGCCCATCGAACATATCTGGGATTTCATTGGTCAGCGACTCGCTCATACAACTGGTGGGGCACACAATAAGACTGAACGTTGGCATCAAGTCGAAGCCATCTGGAATGCCATTCCCCAGGATTACATTCAGAACCTCTATGATTCAATGCCACGACGTGTACAGGCTCTCATCGCTCAGTGTGGCGGACACACAAAGTACTGATTTCTGACGTTCTTTTTGATTTTTTTGTCTTGTAAATTTGATCGTTTATTGTACACTATCAGTAATATATGTGTGGTGTCTGTGGATGGCTGGGCTGAGCGTTATGAGGCGTATGTAGAACTCAGTTTAAGAAAACACGAAGAACTTATAACATATAAGGACATACACTTTAATATAATACAGAGAACATTACAAAACAACGAACACTAACAAATCGTCTTGAGGTGGACACGTCGTAGCTTCTTCCTTTCCTACTCTTACCGTCATCTTCTTTTCGCCTCGGGGGAGAAGAATGCGCTTAAGCTTCATCTTCTGTTTCCTGCGTGCGCCAGAACGGATGCGCACGACATTCGGCTTGACCATATCGCTAGCGCGGGGGACGGGCACCACACGTGGAATAAATTTCATTAATTTCTGACAATTCCTTCGTGGTGTTGCAATTTTCACAAACATGAGTGTAGTAAGTTCTTTCATTATTTACAGTAAAAACCTTTATTATCTGTACATCCAGATTTATTTAATGTAAAATAAGACTCGTCCATAACAATATCAGCTTGTTTTGAAACTGCAAATGTCTTATACACTGAACAATGCAGATCTGTGGTCAGTAAAAATGGTCCAAGTAACCCTGTTTGATTTTCTAACTGCTTCACAATATACTTCAGTGCAGAAATTCTTTTTCGAATATCAATATTCCTTTCCATTAATATCCCTTGCATGTATGTGAGATATTCTGAACTTTCGATTCATCTTAGAGAGAAACTCGCCTGCCTTAATCATCATCCGGCATCGGTTAACTATTTACCCTTAACTTTAGCCATTTTAACCAGTTTTATTCCACTTCCTTCAGATGTAAATAGCGTTTCCTTCTTCTCCATTCTCTTAATTATATCATATATTGTTCACATAGAGAATCCTATAGATTTAAAATGTTCCATACTAAAAAATATATCGTTCATCAAATTTCTAATTGAAACATTTCCAATAATCTATTGCCCAGTAGAAAACGATTGAATAAAACTACTGTATATGGTAGTTGGTCGTGGATATGTGTCCGAAAAACTTCCCGTATTTAATATATAAATTGTGACCAATTTCCTAAAGAAATTTCACCTAGGAGGCCTCCCTTTTTTCATATTGCCCAAATCTGCGTTGCCTTATTCCATTTAATCATATTGTATTATAATTTGTAAACTTTTAAATTTAACTTGAGAAACGACTTTCTTTTTTTATAATTAAATATAAGGATGTAAACTTAATGAATCCATCATTAATTTAATAATTATCTAAATAGCCATTTGGTAGAGATGAGAAGCTACGAACTGGCTATTGAGATAATTATTAAATTAATTTTCTAGAGGAACAGAAAGCTTACAACTATACGAATCCATATTTTCATATACAGTAGTGATTGATATTTTGATATGACTAATGAAATGTTTTTGAATTTCTTTAGTTAATTTTGAATAATCCTAAAATCGTGGATAGATCACCAATCGTATATGGCCTAGAAGGAATTTTAAGTAAATCTATTACGTTCAGGTTTGTTGAGTTTATTTTTATATATAGCCTATAGATACAAATAAATTGCATAATTGTTTTTAACCAGTCACACTGATTAGCAACTTATATGAGACATTTTAAAGTAAATGAAAATTATATTACAACTATTAATAAAGAAAAATCTTTTTGGCTTTTATTTATACAAAATCAAAATGATATAACATTAACACGGGTAAAATATTTTTTGTATTAAACTTATTGAAATGTGATTAATTATTGATAAAAATTGCCAGGACAAATATGACATATACAAAATATATATATATATATATATATATATATATATTTTCTATTTGACTATACATACACAAATGAGTCTTCATCTTTGTCCCTTCACACGTTGTACCAGGCAACAACAATTCCATCGGCGAAGTCGACTTTTCTTTGTAAGCTACCATTTGCTGCAAAATGTAAAATAGTTACAAAATTCGCAAAATGTAAAATAGTTAGAAAATTCGCAAAATGTAAAATAGTTAGAAAATTCGCAAAATGTAAAATAGTTACAAAATTCGCAAAATGTAAAATAGTTAGAAAATTCGCAAAATGTAAAATAGTTAGAAAATTCGCAAAATGTAAAATAGTTAGAAAATTCGCAAAATGTAAAATAGTTACAAAATTCGCAAAATGTAAAATAGTTACAAAATTCGCAAAATGTAAAATAGTTAGAAAATTCGCAAAATGTAAAATAGTTACAAAATTCGCAAAATGTAAAATAGTTAGAAAATTCGCAAAATGTAAAATAGTTAGAAAATTCGCAAAATGTAAAATAGTTACAAAATTCGCAAAATGTAAAATAGTTAGAAAATTCGCAAAATGTAAAATAGTTAGAAAATTCGCAAAATGTAAAATAGTTAGAAAATTCGCAAAATGTAAAATAGTTAGAAAATTCGCAAAATGTAAAATAGTTAGAAAATTCGCAAAATGTAAAATAGTTAGAAAATTCGCAAAATGTAAAATAGTTAGAAAATTCGCAAAATGTAAAATAGTTAGAAAATTCGCAAAATGTAAAATAGTTACAAAATTCGCAAAATGTAAAATAGTTACAAAATTCGCAAAATGTAAAATAGTTACAAAATTCGCAAAATGTAAAATAGTTAGAAAATTCGCAAAATGTAAAATAGTTAGAAAATTCGCAAAATGTAAAATAGTTACAAAATTCGCAAAATGTAAAATAGTTAGAAAATTCGCAAAATGTAAAATAGTTAGAAAATTCGCAAAATGTAAAATAGTTACAAAATTCGCAAAATGTAAAATAGTTACAAAATTCGCAAAATGTAAAATAGTTAGAAAATTCGCAAAATGTAAAATAGTTAGAAAATTCGCAAAATGTAAAATAGTTAGAAAATTCGCAAAATGTAAAATAGTTACAAAATTCGCAAAATGTAAAATAGTTAGAAAATTCGCAAAATGTAAAATAGTTACAAAATTCGCAAAATGTAAAATAGTTAGAAAATTCGCAAAATGTAAAATAGTTACAAAATTCGCAAAATGTAAAATAGTTAGAAAATTCGCAAAATGTAAAATAGTTACAAAATTCGCAAAATGTAAAATAGTTAGAAAATTCGCAAAATGTAAAATAGTTACAAAATTCGCAAAATGTAAAATAGTTACAAAATTCGCAAAATGTAAAATAGTTAGAAAATTCGCAAAATGTAAAATAGTTAGAAAATTCGCAAAATGTAAAATAGTTAGAAAATTCGCAAAATGTAAAATAGTTAGAAAATTCGCAAAATGTAAAATAGTTAGAAAATTCGCAAAATGTAAAATAGTTAGAAAATTCGCAAAATGTAAAATAGTTAGAAAATTCGCAAAATGTAAAATAGTTACAAAATTCGCAAAATGTAAAATAGTTACAAAATTCGCAAAATGTAAAATAGTTACAAAATTCGCAAAATGTAAAATAGTTAGAAAATTCGCAAAATGTAAAATAGTTACAAAATTCGCAAAATGTAAAATAGTTACAAAATTCGCAAAATGTAAAATAGTTAGAAAATTCGCAAAATGTAAAATAGTTACAAAATTCGCAAAATGTAAAATAGTTAGAAAATTCGCAAAATGTAAAATAGTTAGAAAATTCGCAAAATGTAAAATAGTTAGAAAATTCGCAAAATGTAAAATAGTTAGAAAATTCGCAAAATGTAAAATAGTTAGAAAATTCGCAAAATGTAAAATAGTTAGAAAATTCGCAAAATGTAAAATAGTTAGAAAATTCGCAAAATGTAAAATAGTTAGAAAATTCGCAAAATGTAAAATAGTTAGAAAATTCGCAAAATGTAAAATAGTTACAAAATTCGCAAAATGTAAAATAGTTACAAAATTCGCAAAATGTAAAATAGTTAGAAAATTCGCAAAATGTAAAATAGTTACAAAATTCGCAAAATGTAAAATAGTTAGAAAATTCGCAAAATGTAAAATAGTTAGAAAATTCGCAAAATGTAAAATAGTTACAAAATTCGCAAAATGTAAAATAGTTAGAAAATTCGCAAAATGTAAAATAGTTAGAAAATTCGCAAAATGTAAAATAGTTAGAAAATTCGCAAAATGTAAAATAGTTAGAAAATTCGCAAAATGTAAAATAGTTACAAAATTCGCAAAATGTAAAATAGTTAGAAAATTCGCAAAATGTAAAATAGTTACAAAATTCGCAAAATGTAAAATAGTTAGAAAATTCGCAAAATGTAAAATAGTTAGAAAATTCGCAAAATGTAAAATAGTTACAAAATTCGCAAAATGTAAAATAGTTACAAAATTCGCAAAATGTAAAATAGTTAGAAAATTCGCAAAATGTAAAATAGTTAGAAAATTCGCAAAATGTAAAATAGTTAGAAAATTCGCAAAATGTAAAATAGTTAGAAAATTCGCAAAATGTAAAATAGTTAGAAAATTCGCAAAATGTAAAATAGTTAGAAAATTCGCAAAATGTAAAATAGTTAGAAAATTCGCAAAATGTAAAATAGTTAGAAAATTCGCAAAATGTAAAATAGTTACAAAATTCGCAAAATGTAAAATAGTTAGAAAATTCGCAAAATGTAAAATAGTTAGAAAATTCGCAAAATGTAAAATAGTTACAAAATTCGCAAAATGTAAAATAGTTAGAAAATTCGCAAAATGTAAAATAGTTACAAAATTCGCAAAATGTAAAATAGTTAGAAAATTCGCAAAATGTAAAATAGTTAGAAAATTCGCAAAATGTAAAATAGTTACAAAATTCGCAAAATGTAAAATAGTTACAAAATTCGCAAAATGTAAAATAGTTAGAAAATTCGCAAAATGTAAAATAGTTAGAAAATTCGCAAAATGTAAAATAGTTAGAAAATTCGCAAAATGTAAAATAGTTAGAAAATTCGCAAAATGTAAAATAGTTAGAAAATTCGCAAAATGTAAAATAGTTACAAAATTCGCAAAATGTAAAATAGTTAGAAAATTCGCAAAATGTAAAATAGTTAGAAAATTCGCAAAATGTAAAATAGTTAGAAAATTCGCAAAATGTAAAATAGTTAGAAAATTCGCAAAATGTAAAATAGTTAGAAAATTCGCAAAATGTAAAATAGTTAGAAAATTCGCAAAATGTAAAATAGTTACAAAATTCGCAAAATGTAAAATAGTTAGAAAATTCGCAAAATGTAAAATAGTTACAAAATTCGCAAAATGTAAAATAGTTAGAAAATTCGCAAAATGTAAAATAGTTACAAAATTCGCAAAATGTAAAATAGTTACAAAATTCGCAAAATGTAAAATAGTTAGAAAATTCGCAAAATGTAAAATAGTTACAAAATTCGCAAAATGTAAAATAGTTAGAAAATTCGCAAAATGTAAAATAGTTACAAAATTCGCAAAATGTAAAATAGTTACAAAATTCGCAAAATGTAAAATAGTTAGAAAATTCGCAAAATGTAAAATAGTTACAAAATTCGCAAAATGTAAAATAGTTAGAAAATTCGCAAAATGTAAAATAGTTAGAAAATTCGCAAAATGTAAAATAGTTAGAAAATTCGCAAAATGTAAAATAGTTAGAAAATTCGCAAAATGTAAAATAGTTAGAAAATTCGCAAAATGTAAAATAGTTAGAAAATTCGCAAAATGTAAAATAGTTAGAAAATTCGCAAAATGTAAAATAGTTAGAAAATTCGCAAAATGTAAAATAGTTAGAAAATTCGCAAAATGTAAAATAGTTAGAAAATTCGCAAAATGTAAAATAGTTAGAAAATTCGCAAAATGTAAAATAGTTAGAAAATTCGCAAAATGTAAAATAGTTAGAAAATTCGCAAAATGTAAAATAGTTAGAAAATTCGCAAAATGTAAAATAGTTAGAAAATTCGCAAAATGTAAAATAGTTAGAAAATTCGCAAAATGTAAAATAGTTACAAAATTCGCAAAATGTAAAATAGTTAGAAAATTCGCAAAATGTAAAATAGTTAGAAAATTCGCAAAATGTAAAATAGTTAGAAAATTCGCAAAATGTAAAATAGTTAGAAAATTCGCAAAATGTAAAATAGTTAGAAAATTCGCAAAATGTAAAATAGTTAGAAAATTCGCAAAATGTAAAATAGTTAGAAAATTCGCAAAATGTAAAATAGTTAGAAAATTCGCAAAATGTAAAATAGTTAGAAAATTCGCAAAATGTAAAATAGTTAGAAAATTCGCAAAATGTAAAATAGTTACAAAATTCGCAAAATGTAAAATAGTTAGAAAATTCGCAAAATGTAAAATAGTTAGAAAATTCGCAAAATGTAAAATAGTTAGAAAATTCGCAAAATGTAAAATAGTTACAAAATTCGCAAAATGTAAAATAGTTAGAAAATTCGCAAAATGTAAAATAGTTAGAAAATTCGCAAAATGTAAAATAGTTAGAAAATTCGCAAAATGTAAAATAGTTAGAAAATTCGCAAAATGTAAAATAGTTAGAAAATTCGCAAAATGTAAAATAGTTACAAAATTCGCAAAATGTAAAATAGTTAGAAAATTCGCAAAATGTAAAATAGTTAGAAAATTCGCAAAATGTAAAATAGTTAGAAAATTCGCAAAATGTAAAATAGTTAGAAAATTCGCAAAATGTAAAATAGTTACAAAATTCGCAAAATGTAAAATAGTTAGAAAATTCGCAAAATGTAAAATAGTTAGAAAATTCGCAAAATGTAAAATAGTTAGAAAATTCGCAAAATGTAAAATAGTTAGAAAATTCGCAAAATGTAAAATAGTTAGAAAATTCGCAAAATGTAAAATAGTTACAAAATTCGCAAAATGTAAAATAGTTACAAAATTCGCAAAATGTAAAATAGTTAGAAAATTCGCAAAATGTAAAATAGTTAGAAAATTCGCAAAATGTAAAATAGTTAGAAAATTCGCAAAATGTAAAATAGTTAGAAAATTCGCAAAATGTAAAATAGTTACAAAATTCGCAAAATGTAAAATAGTTACAAAATTCGCAAAATGTAAAATAGTTAGAAAATTCGCAAAATGTAAAATAGTTAGAAAATTCGCAAAATGTAAAATAGTTAGAAAATTCGCAAAATGTAAAATAGTTAGAAAATTCGCAAAATGTAAAATAGTTAGAAAATTCGCAAAATGTAAAATAGTTACAAAATTCGCAAAATGTAAAATAGTTACAAAATTCGCAAAATGTAAAATAGTTACAAAATTCGCAAAATGTAAAATAGTTAGAAAATTCGCAAAATGTAAAATAGTTAGAAAATTCGCAAAATGTAAAATAGTTAGAAAATTCGCAAAATGTAAAATAGTTACAAAATTCGCAAAATGTAAAATAGTTACAAAATTCGCAAAATGTAAAATAGTTACAAAATTCGCAAAATGTAAAATAGTTACAAAATTCGCAAAATGTAAAATAGTTAGAAAATTCGCAAAATGTAAAATAGTTAGAAAATTCGCAAAATGTAAAATAGTTAGAAAATTCGCAAAATGTAAAATAGTTACAAAATTCGCAAAATGTAAAATAGTTAGAAAATTCGCAAAATGTAAAATAGTTACAAAATTCGCAAAATGTAAAATAGTTAGAAAATTCGCAAAATGTAAAATAGTTAGAAAATTCGCAAAATGTAAAATAGTTACAAAATTCGCAAAATGTAAAATAGTTAGAAAATTCGCAAAATGTAAAATAGTTAGAAAATTCGCAAAATGTAAAATAGTTACAAAATTCGCAAAATGTAAAATAGTTACAAAATTCGCAAAATGTAAAATAGTTACAAAATTCGCAAAATGTAAAATAGTTAGAAAATTCGCAAAATGTAAAATAGTTAGAAAATTCGCAAAATGTAAAATAGTTAGAAAATTCGCAAAATGTAAAATAGTTACAAAATTCGCAAAATGTAAAATAGTTACAAAATTCGCAAAATGTAAAATAGTTAGAAAATTCGCAAAATGTAAAATAGTTAGAAAATTCGCAAAATGTAAAATAGTTACAAAATTCGCAAAATGTAAAATAGTTACAAAATTCGCAAAATGTAAAATAGTTAGAAAATTCGCAAAATGTAAAATAGTTAGAAAATTCGCAAAATGTAAAATAGTTACAAAATTCGCAAAATGTAAAATAGTTAGAAAATTCGCAAAATGTAAAATAGTTACAAAATTCGCAAAATGTAAAATAGTTAGAAAATTCGCAAAATGTAAAATAGTTAGAAAATTCGCAAAATGTAAAATAGTTACAAAATTCGCAAAATGTAAAATAGTTACAAAATTCGCAAAATGTAAAATAGTTAGAAAATTCGCAAAATGTAAAATAGTTACAAAATTCGCAAAATGTAAAATAGTTAGAAAATTCGCAAAATGTAAAATAGTTAGAAAATTCGCAAAATGTAAAATAGTTAGAAAATTCGCAAAATGTAAAATAGTTAGAAAATTCGCAAAATGTAAAATAGTTAGAAAATTCGCAAAATGTAAAATAGTTAGAAAATTCGCAAAATGTAAAATAGTTAGAAAATTCGCAAAATGTAAAATAGTTAGAAAATTCGCAAAATGTAAAATAGTTACAAAATTCGCAAAATGTAAAATAGTTACAAAATTCGCAAAATGTAAAATAGTTACAAAATTCGCAAAATGTAAAATAGTTAGAAAATTCGCAAAATGTAAAATAGTTAGAAAATTCGCAAAATGTAAAATAGTTACAAAATTCGCAAAATGTAAAATAGTTAGAAAATTCGCAAAATGTAAAATAGTTAGAAAATTCGCAAAATGTAAAATAGTTAGAAAATTCGCAAAATGTAAAATAGTTAGAAAATTCGCAAAATGTAAAATAGTTAGAAAATTCGCAAAATGTAAAATAGTTACAAAATTCGCAAAATGTAAAATAGTTACAAAATTCGCAAAATGTAAAATAGTTACAAAATTCGCAAAATGTAAAATAGTTAGAAAATTCGCAAAATGTAAAATAGTTAGAAAATTCGCAAAATGTAAAATAGTTAGAAAATTCGCAAAATGTAAAATAGTTACAAAATTCGCAAAATGTAAAATAGTTACAAAATTCGCAAAATGTAAAATAGTTAGAAAATTCGCAAAATGTAAAATAGTTAGAAAATTCGCAAAATGTAAAATAGTTACAAAATTCGCAAAATGTAAAATAGTTACAAAATTCGCAAAATGTAAAATAGTTAGAAAATTCGCAAAATGTAAAATAGTTAGAAAATTCGCAAAATGTAAAATAGTTACAAAATTCGCAAAATGTAAAATAGTTAGAAAATTCGCAAAATGTAAAATAGTTACAAAATTCGCAAAATGTAAAATAGTTAGAAAATTCGCAAAATGTAAAATAGTTACAAAAGTCCTCTAGCTGCCGCTAGAGGACTTTTGTAACTATTTTAAATTTTGGGTGAATGGTAGCTTACAAAGAAAGGTCGACACTGCCAATGGAATTGTTATTGCCTCGTACAACGTGTGAAGGGACAAAAAATGTAGACTTATCTATGTATGTATAGTCGAATAGAAAAATATATATATTTTTTCTGTATATATGTGATTAATTATTTTTTATACCGTGGCGATGATTTTCCCAGAGAAAATCCTTTTGTGAGGCATTTACCCTCTTTGTAAACGCCTTGAGAGCTGTCAGTTAATTAATTCAGCTAATTTTAAGTACAGTATTTATTTTGTTTGGTGATTCTTACTTCTTGTCTGAAATTTTCCATATAATAATTTGTTAATAGGATAACAGTTTTGCCCTTCTTCTACACTTATTACATCGATCTCCTAAAGTGATTACAGCTTTATTTCATAATCGAAAACTTATATTATGAAGTAACGCTGTCATTACTTTACGAGATCGATTTCATAGGTCTAGAAGAAATGCAAAACAGATAGCTAATTAACAAATTATTGGTCTGTAATTTGACTTTGACTGATAGTGGATTTTATTGCTATTTGCCTATACTCCGGACGAACAGGAAGGTGATCGCTCAGTGACCGAAGAGTCGGCCTTATAGAAGATGGCCACCGCGAGAAGGGGAGATAGGAATGCCTTCTGGGAGGACTTAGGGGGAGCTGGCCCCTATTCAGGCATCAATGGCAAGGAGGAAAATCTGGAAAAATCTCCCGCTGCCAGCTCGTCCGAGTGAGGCGCGAACCCCAGATCGAACTCCAGTGTTTAGGTCTGGTCACCGCCATTATTAGCGGCGGCGGAGTCCACTCGGCTACCAGTGGATCTGGTCCGTAAACAGAATGTCTAAAACGTGTATTGTTACGGCATCTTTATATTATGGAATAATAACCGTAAGATTAATGAATTCATTGAAAGCATCAATCGTGATAACGACGGCCTACAACTGAAATTAGAATAGAAAAGTTCTGTAACAATACAATTTTTAGACATCAACATCCAGTTCAAAAACGGGCATTTATCTACCGGTGTTTACGTTAAACCAACGCACAGTCCACTTTATATCCCCTCGCAATCTAACAATCCATATCAATATAAGATGGCGGCGTTTCGGGCTCTAATCCGAAGGGCCTTTCTATATTGTGACAACATTATGGACAGAGCAAAGGAAATTAACAGAATTCTACAAATAGCCGAAACCTTAGGGTACAAGAAAAGCGCAATAACAGGAATGGTTAGAAGGTTCGAGAAGAACATAGCAAGAGGCTCTAAACAAGGTCCCGGTAAAATCACAAAATTCACTTATAATAGATATGCCAAAGGCATTATGAAAGAAATTGCGGATCGCAAAGAATCATCAATAATTCTAAAAAGAGCCCCGAACCTTTATAAGATTTTAAGGAATGACAAGGATAGCATTAAGAAGGAAGAAAAAGCAGGTGTATATAGAATACCGTACGAGAACGCACAGCTGGGAATTAAGAAAGATTATATCGGCGTTACGACAAGGAGTTTGAGTGTAAGACTCAAAGAGCACAAATATAACATCAGAAAAAGTTCCAATGCCACGGTATTATCCCAAATGGCTCAGACCGAAAACTCGGTAGTTAAATGGGATGAAGCAAACATTATCAAACCCGTGAGCTCCCGAACGTTAGCAAAAACCGCTGAGAAAATAGAGATCTACAAAAGCAAACTGGAAGGACCGTGTATAAATGCGAGGGATGCTGAAGGCTTTCCATCTGCATGAAAGTATATGGTTAAAAACTCTGCAAGGAACTCTTAATTTACATGTTTATTTTATTGTTCTGCATTAGTATTACTTGATATCTGTATTTGGGATTTTTTCTGAGTTTCTTTTAATTTTTATTTTATTCCTTGTTTTTAATTTTATACAATATTCGTTTATTATTTGATACTTGTATTTAGGAGTTTTTCTGAGTTTATTTTTAATTTTTATTCCTTGTTTTTAAGTTTATTATTTATCATCTTTTAATCCGTTGTCAATTTATTGAAATTTAGGTTAATGTTACCTTAGGATCCAAAATGGCAGCCAGGGAAATTTTTTCCTACTTCGGAGACTGCGACGGGGAAAAAATTTTTCCCTAGAGTCGCGACGTCGACGACGTGGGGAATTTTTCCCCGTTCGGTTTCTACCTGCGTTCGACGTTGCCGAGTATCCTGTAACCTCGAAACGGAGACGGTAGTATGTAAATTTGCGACGGTAGAGGGAGCCGTTTCGTGACGTGCAAGAGTAAAATCGGCGGGAAATTCGTAGCTGTGTTACGAACGAATATGCAAATGCATGATCTCCGACGTGATTTCTGGTCATTTCTGGGCAATTTTATGCAAATGGACTAGTTTCCAGTTGAAATCGTTTACTGCTGTGTTGCGACGAATTGCGTATTGGATTAATTGCTGTGTGTTTTTTTTTTGGTAACGATATTTCATTAACACACAAATTGCTATCGTTGAATATTTATTACAGTAGAGACTCGTAAATCGGCACCCCGGTAATCAGAATCGCCGGTAATCGGCACGATTTTCAGTCGGACTGTGTCGTGCTGAATCGAACGTTTTTGATACTAAATTTACTTCTAAAGTATAATTTTCATGTTTTTATATTCTTCAATATATTTATTTTGTTTGTACAAAATGCAGAAATAATTTTTAACGATACGATAGCTTCGATTATTATTATAAAAGTTTTCGTTAGGCTTAAAATCGACGAAAATTCAACACGAAGCGACACGCAACGGAGAAAAATTTGAACATCGGACAGGTTAATATATTTTTTCGTACATAAACCGTAATCGGAACAAATCCCTAATCTGAACAACCCCAGTCCCCAATTGATTCCGATTTTCGGTTCACTACTGTATTATTATTTCCTCCAGTATTAGTAAGTACTGTTATTTCTTTTATAACAATTTAATCCTAAAAGTTGTAAAGGAGTCAATGTCCGATCATTAATTCTATGTTTTGGGGCGTTATTTTTATTTTGTTCTTTTCTTTTTCTTGGTTCCTTTTTTTTGTTGTTACGGACAAACTCCCAAGCACCAATGACCAAAAGAACAAAAAAAACGAAAATTTTTAACTTAGTTTGCATCGTTGCCCGATCCTGGAACATCATCCTATGTAAATTAGACAGTGCGGAGCTACACTGGATGAACAATTAAAAGCGGAACAGCCAGGACCAAAAGGAGAGAGAGCTTCAGGTGACCAAGGTGGTAAACGTCAGTGATAAGTTCGAGGAAATTGTGTTTGGCTGTACACTATTTATAGCTTGAGGAGGAGATAAAACGTTTTCTTTATTATGAGAAAGCTGTACAAGATTTTGATATTGTCTGTGGTTTGTGGAAATTATTAGTTTTAAATAAAGTCCTGGTCTGGTACTTGCCTCATTATTATGTAACCTATTGTTGTTTCCGAAAACGGTGAGTTACATAACTGGCGCCCGAACAGGGACCTTATGGGTCATAAGCAAGTTTTTTTTTGAGTTTATTTCAGATCGAACCGTTAGTGTATTTGTTTTGTATGGACGAGAAAATAATGTCTGAGGAAGATTCCATTACTCGTGAAGAGTTCAGGACTTTACAAAACCAGCTGACAACGTTATCGCAGCAAGTCGCTGCACTGACGCAAAGTATGGCAAGTATCGCTTCTGCCTTATCTTTTAAGCAGGCGGAGCCGCCAGCCGAGAACCGACCCGATCCCAGGGAAGTGAGCCAAACCAGTCCGGGGGGAAGCATTCCCAATAGGCCGCCAACAGGTACATCTACTCCCCTCCCACCAGTGACACCAAATACCTCGGTGGTGATTGTCAATGCTCAACCTACGCCATCTAAAACATTTAACGGGACATCTGAATACCCGGCGGCCGACTTTATCCAAGATATGGAACAATATTTTTTCGTTAATCAGGTCTCAGCTAATCGTTGGGTTGATACAGCCGCCTTCTTATTAGAGGGTTCTCCAGCTAAATGGTGGAGAAACGATGGACGGAAAAGAGTAGGTAATAGCTGGCCTCTCTTTTCCCATTTACTTAAAGAATTGTATTCTCCTCTTACAGACGAAGTCGCTCTAGCAAAGAAATTATTCAGCCAATCGTATGATGGTATGTCTGGTGTCGAACAGTACATTTGGGACACTGTTCAGCTGTACCGTGCGTGGAAACCCTACTCCAGGGACGAAGAAATCGTCCAATGTATAACGACTCAAATGCCTTTAAATTTACGTGAGTATCTAGAAATTAGACATTGTTATTCTATTAATGACTTAGTGCGAACTGCCAAGGAGTACGAATTTCGGAGAAAGCCGACCAGTCACCGATCTGCGGAACGAACCGATAATTCGAGAGAAAGTTTACCTGAACGCGCACTAACTCAACCCCTTAGTGCGGAAAGAAAGCCTCAGACGACCCATAGAGTTCCGGTACGATGTTATACTTGTGGAATTACTGGGCATTATTCAAGGAACTGCCCCAAAATAAGCGAGCCGGATACCAAACAGTTCCGAAAACGTCTGACCCTATACAGGACCAAGGTAAGAGGGGAACCCGGAAGTTAAACTAATACCGAGGCCAAGAAGGGGGGCTTGGTCCTCGAGGTATGAAAAATCCTCTCAACTGGGGCTAATACTAAAAACTAAAACAAACTTACCAGGACTAACATTGATTATTAACGATATAATGACTAGTGCTAGAATTGACACTGGTGCGGACCATTCGTTAATAAGTGCGGACATATGGCGCCAAATTATTCGAAAATCCCCGGGGATAATTCTTCGCCCAGGCCCTGATATTAAATTAGCCATAAAGGGCAGGTATTATAAAACAAAGGGCAGATTTGTGGCCAACCTTCGATTAAATGGCACCTTATTGTCCCATGAACTCGTTGTGATTGACGGACTTTTACTTCCATGCCTGCTCGGAAGAGACTTCCTACAGAAATATAAGGCAGTGTTGGATTTTAGTAACTCAGAAATGGAAATTACTATCCCCGAGACAGGGGTAGGGATTAAATACAACTTAAAGGAATTGCAGACGCCATTGAAAGGAGAAGAGTTAACAAAACTAAAAACTGTTTTGAATAAATTCTCACATATTTTTAGTGACCACCCTGGACTCACCAACTACGTAGAACATGCCATCGAGACGGGGGATGCCCCTCCAGTTTCGAGCAGACCGTATAGGTATTCGCCTGTAAAGCAAAAAGAAATGCAAAGGCAAATAGCAGAAATGCTAAAAGAAGGGATAATCAGACCTTCCAATTCGCCATGGGCGTCGCCTGTAGTGATGGTGAAGAAGAAGACGGGAGACTGGAGACTGTGTGTAGATTATCGTAAGTTAAATAGTATAACAGTAACAGATAGATTTCCTTTACCTATCATTTCAGATTTGTTGAAGTCGCTAAAAAAGGCCAAATTCATTACTACACTGGATTTGTCGTCAGGGTACTGGCAAGTACCGGTAAAAGAGGGCGATAGGGCCAAGACAAGCTTCATTACTAGCGAAGGACTCTACGAGTTTTTAGTAATGCCATTCGGATTAAAAAACGCACCGGCAACTTTTCAACGCCTGATGAATAAAATCCTGAATGGAATGAGGTCCCGCTATTGCGAGGTATATTTAGATGACATAATTATCTACTCGTCTACCTTTTCAGACCACCTTCAACACCTTGAGAACGTTCTGCGGCGACTGTCGGAGGCAGGCCTGACAATCAAACTAACCAAAAGTCATTTTTGTCGACCCGATGTACATTACTTAGGGTTCCATGTAACTGAAAAAGGGTTGTCCACAGACCAAGGTAAGGTGGAAGCAGTCAGACAATTTCCACAACCTAACAACACGAAGCAGCTAAGCACGTTTTTAGGTATGTGTAGTTGGTACAGCCGCTTTATTCCACATTATGCAACTATAGCCGAACCACTGTACTGTCTGCGACGAAAACGTATCAAATGGAATTGGAGTCCCGACTGTGAGAAATCCTTCCAATTATTAAAAGAGCACCTTATAACTGCTCCTGTTTTACAGCTACCTGAACCCAACGTCCCATTTGTACTCTACACCGATGCCAGCACCGTAGGACTTGGAGCTGTCCTCTGTCAAGACCGCCCCATAGCCTATGCAAGCCGAACCCTTCAGAAAGCTGAGAGAAATTATACAACAACCGAATTGGAATGCCTCGCCATCGTTTGGGCTGTGGAAAAGTTCCGCGAATACCTTGATGGGACGGACTTCACGGTAGTTACCGATCACGCAGCTCTGCGATGGCTACAGAGTTCGAAAAATCTTTCAGGTAGGCTAATGAGGTGGGCATTACGCCTACAAGAATTTAACTTTTCTATTAGACACAGGGGTGGCAAAGATAACCAGCTTCCGGATGCTTTATCTCGCTTACCACTCGAAGCGGACAATGTAAAGGAAACGGATCTTTCTACGAAGTTATTAACCATCGTGAGTATAACTAATAGAGAGGAAATAATCCAGGCACAGCGAAACGACGCCGAATGGAAAGAGTTGTATAAATACTTACAGGAGGGGGATTTACCCTCAGATCCAAAACTGGCATCCGAATTAATTGGTAAGTCACGACACTATGAAATTATTGATGATTTATTACATTACCATCGTAGGAAGAACGACAGAGGATGCCCGCGACCCGTAATTCCAAAGGCACTCAGGCCTGCAGTATTAAATGAATTACATGATCATCCGACGGCAGGGCACCTCGGATCGAGAAAAACGGTCAAAAAAATCGGGCAAAGATGTTATTGGCCCGGTATGAATAAGGAGATTAAACAATATGTATCCAGCTGCCACACCTGCCAAACTACTAAATGGATACAACAAAAACCTGCAGGGTTCCTGCAAAGTACGAAAACGTCAGAGCCAGGGGAGAAAGTAGGTATTGACATAGTAGGACCATATCCTAGATCTAAAAGAGGTAATGCCTATATGCTCGTAATAGTTGATTACTTTAGCAAATGGGTGGAATTATTCCCACTAAAAGACATTACAGCACCTACTGTTGTAAATTGTTTTGTTAATGAATTTTGTTGCCGATACGGCATGCCGAAAAATCTAGTATCCGACAACGGACCCCAATTCATCTCAAGACTTATGAGTGAGGTATGTGAGAAACTAGCTATAAACCACATATTAACTACTCCTTATCACCCACAGTCGAACTTCACGGAGCGAGTGAATAGAACCTTAGGCAGAATGATCGCAGCATACGTAAAGAAAAACCATAGGGATTGGGATCTACACCTCCAGAAGTTAGCTCTTGCTGTACGTACCAGTGTACAAGATTCTACGAAATTTACACCCTCGAAATTACACCTCGGCAGAGACATAACACTTCCTTGGGATCGTCTCATAAATCTGCCTAACCAACCTCAAAGTGTAGAAGAAAAATATGACGAACTTCAAAAGATTCTAGAACAAGCACAGAGAAACATAAGAAAGGCTCAACGCCAACAAGAAAGAACGTATAATCTAAGACGGCAGCCACTCTCATATAAGGTGGGTACACCTGTATTATTAAAAACTCATCCAATTTCTTGTTCTCCCAAACGTTTTAGTGCAAAATTTGCCCCGAAATGGTCTGGACCTTATGAAATTTCCAAGGTGATATCGCCATTAGTCTACGAACTACAGGACCCCGCTACAGGAGCCAAACATGGACGACATCATATATCAAACCTTAAGAAATACAACTTATTTCCAACCGTATCACCAGTTCCTCTTGATCAGACGTCACCAGCACCCCGACGACTCCGGCCCCGAAAGAAAATAGACTACCGACAGACTGCCAAACGGAGGTCTAAGAAATGAATAAAGAAAACAATAGCACCGATAATGGTTACAATTTATTGTCAATCATCGATGTTAGGAAACTGTAAATCTCCTCCTCATCGACAAATATCTACAACAACAGCTTTATTACCAATATTACGGCACCAGGACGGGCACCCTTACTGGTATATAATATTTTTCAAACCCTATAAAAGAAATATCCAGTATTTCTTTTTTTTTAAGAGGGGAGGGGTGTAAAGGAGTCAATGTCCGATCATTAATTCTTGTTTTGGGGCGTTATTTTTATTTTGTTCTTTTCTTTTTCTTGGTTCCTTTTTTTTTGTTGTTACGGACAAACTCCCAAGCACCAATGACCAAAAGAACAAAAAAAACGAAAATTTTTAACTTAGTTTGCATCGTTGCCCGATCCTGGAACATCATCCTATGTAAATTAGACAGTGCGGAGCTACACTGGATGAACAATTAAAAGCGGAACAGCCAGGACCAAAAGGAGAGAGAGCTTCAGGTGACCAAGGTGGTAAACGTCAGTGATAAGTTCGAGGAAATTGTGTTTGGCTGTACACTATTTATAGCTTGAGGAGGAGATAAAACGTTTTCTTTATTATGAGAAAGCTGTACAAGATTTTGATATTGTCTGTGGTTTGGGGAAATTATTAGTTTTAAATAAAGTCCTGGTCTGGTACTTGCCTCATTATTATGTAACCTATTGTTTCCGAAAACGGTGAGTTACAAAGTTAGAGAACCAAGTAATCAGAAATTAAGGAAAAAGCGTGTTTTTTCCCTATCCTTACCTCCCTTCGTTTAGTTTATTGCCAATTGTTCGATAATGACTAGTTTTGCCGATTTGAGTTGCAACGAAGAATTTTGGTCGAGATGCACTTCCCGTGATTTCTACAAGTTAATGGAAGACGACTTTTCGGAGCTAGGTTTGCCTCCCCGTATCGATAACGCATCGAATTTTGCTGTAAAATTAGGCATACAGCCAACCGAGTCCGTTTCCATTCATTGCGATGAAGATAAGAATTGCTTCATATGTCAGGTGAACGACAGATCAGAAAACACTGTGAATCGGATCGTTTATAAATACGTGAATTCCGGCAGTACGATAATAACGGACAAATGGAAAGAATATATGCATATTGACGACATAGAAGGAGTAGTGGTCGAACATAGAACTGTCAACGATTCGAAAAATTTCGTCGACCCCCAAACAGGAGATCATACTTAGAATATCGAACAATCGAAAAGTGAGTAAAAAACTCCTCTTTTTGTTGTTTTTTATTGTTTATTTCGGTTAAAAAATCCGCGGAGTCTGCAGAGAAATTCAAGATTGCGGCCGGAACCGCGGCCATCTTAAATGGAGAAAAAAATTTTTTCCCGTCGCAGTCTCCAACGTAGGGAAAAATTTCCCTGGCCGCCATTTTGGATCTTAAAGTAACATTAACCGAAATTTAAATATTTGTATTTGATCCTTTAGAACGGAACTGTTCCATTTGTCGGTTTATTTAACCTGATGATGGCCTATGGAATAGGTCGAAGAAGTTTTTTAAATTAAACTTTCTCGGCAACGATAAAGGTGTTAGATTATTATTTTATATTTTGCTGAGCACGTTCTATATAACTGCTTGACACCTAGACTGATCCGGTGCTGTAAATTAATATCGCTTAATATATAAGTACATTTAATAAATCGATATGATATCGATTCTTTAAGCCCACGAGCGGGCAAAAGGATAAAATTCACTGAACAATAGTCGCGGGATCGGCCTCACCAATGGGCTGATTTGCATCAAGTTTTCCGAATTTTCTGCACGTATATGAAGAATGCAAATGACTAGAAGTGATGTATTGAATAATAAAGTGTTTAACATTTTATTATTGAATACATTACTTCTAGTCATTTGCATTGAATATCTCATTATCTCATTCATCGCGGTGTCAAGTAACAATTATTCATTCTATTTCTATACATTTCGATTTTAAACGTACTTTACATGTATTTTATAATTTAAAAAGCTATAATATTTAATCAACTACATTTCGCACTCAACAGTCTGAACGAATGATTAGTTACTGTTCATGTATTATTTACAAATTAAAATGTGGCAGAGCCTTTTTATAATTTCTGATATTTCTACTAAATGCATTTACATAAATTATTAAGTTATATTTTTCTATGCAGTTATTAATTTTAGTTATAATACATTAATGTATTTTTATTTCAGTAATGGCAGTGAATGGGTAAAGAGAAGAAAATTATTTACTCCTGTTTTTCGTAACAAAAATTTAGATGATTTTATTCCAAAAATGGAAAGACATTCACGCAATAGTATAGAAAAGTTAAAAAATAAAAAAAGCGATGTCTCATTTCTTGTAAAAGAAACAGTGCTTAAGATTGCTTACGGTAAGTTTTAAAAACTGTAATTAGGTTTATATCCAGTGAATATTTTGAAACACAAGTTGATTCAAAAGTTTAAATTTTTTTTAAATTTATGTTTGTATACTAGTACATTTAACAATTAACAGGACTTATTATACTGGAAAATTACGGATGCAGATATTTAGTCTTAGAGATCAGAAATAATATTTTTTATTTAGTTCACCTGTGAAGTAATAATAAGTCCTGTTAATTGTTAAATGTACTAGTATACAAAGATAAATTTAAGTTATGATAAAGCACACAAAAACATAATAATTGATTCAAAAGTCTTCTTACATAGATAAAAGACAGACCTGAATATGCCGTCAAATAAGTCATTGAATATTTTTTATGTTGATGCTAATTAATTTGAATGCACACATAAACACTAGAACGCCAGAACTGAGCCAATTCTGATCAACACCTTGAAAACAATTTCCTAGAGCATCTATTAAATTGGAGCAAGATGAGACTTAAATAAACTAGTATAAAGAGGAAACTTATTTTTCAGTTTTGTAATCTACAATATTTTTATTGTCCATTCCTTTTTTTCTTCAGTACTAATACGTGCAACTTGCCTTTAAGGATTACCTTTGCTCCTGAATATATGAGAAAATAAACTCATTCGTCATGAAAATTCAACCAGAATTAAGCGTTCCCAAATTGTAGCATTTATATTTATTTGGACAGATGTTGCGTGTAGGGATTGCAATCCAGCAGTGTTTTGAATCCTGCTGGATTTTTGCTGGATTGAAATCATTCCAGCTGGATCCAGTGCGGATCCAGCGTGGATGTATTTTTGGTGCAATAAAGTGTTATCTGTCTATCTATCTATCCTGCAATTTATGTTTTTTTAATGAAATAAAACATTTTTTTAAAATACTTAAGAAACTTTTATTATTTAGACTGGTCACTATAAATCAATAAAACTTCTTACACATTTAGGTAGTAAACTTAACTTTGGTTCGGTTTAACACTTGAGATAGAGATAACTAACTTCAAATGTTTAGTTAGATTGTAATTATAATGTAATCTTTAAGTTAAATAATAGCAAAGGTAATTCTACTGATTAATTTATATTAATATATTATAATAATGTAAGGACAGATAATCAGTGGCTAAGTGGCTATCAGTCTTACCAGTTTTCATATATAGGATCTACATATTAGTCTGTAGTTATTTATAGGTATATAAAACTATGTACTGGAAGTAGAATAAGTTAAATAAACTACACCTTTATCAGTCCAGCAAAATTTAATAAAATAATAACGTTTTCAATCGTTTTTAACAATCTTCCTCGGTTACAAAAAAATAGAACATTAAATATAGAACATAAAATGTGTTCGGAATAAATATGAAAATTAACGGAAAACGCCCAAACGGACATAATATAGATAAATAAACAAAATAAATAGCGGAAAAAATATATACAGGGTGTTTTTTTTTAAACTGACGGTACTCGGAAACATCTGTAGAGCAATCCAACAGCCGGAATGTCGCCAAATTTGGGAGAGTGACTAAGGATGACATGGAAAAAAGATTCCGCGAAGAAAAATAGTAGTACCTAAATTCGCCGATAGAGGAGGATTTGGCGCTGTTGTAGCGAAAAAGCTACCAGCACTTCACTGAGTAAAGGGTCATCAGTCGCTTTTTTCCACTTGCATGGGCCGCCTCGCTCCCCGGATCTAACCCCATGTTACTTTTTCCTGTGGGGTTACTTAAAGTCCAAGGTCTATCTTGGTAGTGTCCCAAACTTGATGACTTTGAAGGACAACATTTCTCGAACTGTGATGAACATTCCTGCGGACATGTTACGTTCGGCCATAGAGAACACGGTGTTCAGCATGCAATGAGTTGTCCAGCAGGACGGTGATCACATTGAAGAAGGGAGAAGATTATTTGCTGATTAATTAAACTTTCGTTATTACACTGAAACCTCTGTCTGATTATTCATTCGTGTGTTTGTTAATTGCAGCTGGATTTTATGCAGATTCTTAGCTGTTTTGCCACAACAGCGCCAAATCCACCTCTACCGGAAAATTTGGGTACTACTGTTTTCTTCGCGGAATCTCTTTCCCATGTCGTCCTTAGTCACTCTCCCAAATTTGGCGACAGTCCGGCTGTTAAATTGCTCTACAGATGTCTCTGAGTACCGTCAGTTTAAAAAAAAAAACACCTTGTATATAAGATCCAATGAAACCAGCATTGTCCGTTAATAACATTAATTAATGTAAAAGGATCTCCACATGGTAGACAATGAGTCCGCATCTCTATGGTTTATACAACCAGTTGTCATGTGCGCCTTGCAGATTTCCAATCTCTCAAGATGTTTGACCGTTTGCCTATTCGTCGTCGTTTTTATAATTGTCGCTTGATCCCATTGAACGTTAACATCCTTCTGTCTTGCGTATGATGGCAGCGCAGTGTTTTCAAGGTTCTTACTGATTGTATATTTGTGCTCTTGAGCCTTTGTTTTAAACTGCGCATCGTCGCACCCACATAAACAAGCTTGGAATTGAAACGTTGGTCGTGTAAAGGCACCGAATATATACCCGTTGTTGAATTCCGATCCTCTTTCTTTTTATCGTTTCTAAAAAGTTTGAAAACAGTGGGATTACGTCGGTATACAATACGAAAATTATTAGACCTGGCAGTACATCTATGTATCTTGTTTAAAAATGGAATGTAATTAAGCACTATTCTTTTTATATTTATTCCAAACACATAAAGTTTTATTTTATTGTAACTGAGGAAGATCGTTAAAAGCGATTGAATACGTTATTATTTTATTAAATTTTGTTGGACTGATTAAGGTATAGTTTATTTATAAGTAATTTAATTATTAGTGTTAGTAAAGTAGTGAGTAAGTAATTAGTAGCAGTCTAGTAGTTAGCAAAGCGGCAACGCGACGACGTAGACTTTTGCGCAATTATTTAGAAAGTTAATTGAGTATTTGCGAATCCGCAGCGCTGGATCCAGCACTTGGTGCTGGATCCAGCAGGCCGAAGAATGCGCTGGATCCAGCTGGATAGCTGGATGAGGGATCCAGCAATTGCAATCCCTAGTTGCGTGTTTATTTACCTGGCATGACATAACACGATCTCTGAGGAATCATTAGGGTCGCTCTCTGACGAATCAGTATTATACATCCATGCATGACATTCAAATTTATCTCTAAAGTTCTCGGATTCAGCAAACAATACATAATATTTCCTCGCAATGATTCATAAAATAGCAAACAAAATGGAACTCAAACATGGCGACAGTGAAAGTCTAGAAAGGAGTTAGGAAAACTGCAAGTCCAGATCTGGTACATGTGACGCTCCAAAACTAATAACGCAGCAATCATCATTTTTAGTTATCGTACATAATATACGATTTGGGATATAAGTGGTAAATTAATCAACTTTTAACTTAAAAGAACACAAAAACACGTTGTAAAACAGAGAGCGGTCGATTGACCGCAACCGAACACCAATGGTAAAATCGATATTATCTTATAAACTTTATCTTAAAAAACTATTATTTCTAGTCAAAAATAAACCAGCAACTAGTTGCTGAACTTTTCCGGCAACGTGTAAAATTTATGTGTAGTCTCATCTGTTATATTTTATTTTAAAAAGTTTTATACTTCTAACTATTGTAAAATGACAAAAAGTTTAATTTCGAGGATACAGAAGTGTTTTATATAAAATTGTAAATGCTAATAACAAGTAAAATCGTCATTAAGTCCAACCCTACTCGAGATAGACACGACGCCAGTATCTCCCCACCTCATGACTTTTAACCACTAAAATTTAAGAGCACTAATTCCCCTAGGAAGCAGACCACCATGCAAAATTTCAGAAACTTTCCACAAAAAACACAGGAGTTATTAAGCTTCAAACAGGGTGAACAAAATTGTTTTCCCACAAACAAACAAACACGAACACTAACCACCATACACACAGAAATTACCTCCGAATTTTTTGCATTTCTCGACGTTTGAAGGTGTCCTAAGTCCAAAAATTAGTGATGTAACGAATAGTATATTCGGCCTCAGCCGAATACCGAATATTCGGCTAGGAGCTTGGCCGAATGGCCAAATATTCGGCCAAACTATTCGGCTTGATTAAGGCACGTACGAAAATTGGCGCGCAAACCACATTATGGCAAGGATCGCGCACCCTGCTCTCTATTGACTCGCTGTCACTACGATTTTTTCTTCTAGTAGGTCTAGATTATTTAAATTAATTAATTAAATTATATTTATTAAAGTTAATATGAGATGGAGCCTAACGTCTACCTCTAGTGCCAAATTGGTTTATAATTTATGTAATAGCCGTAAATAGCCCGATATGATTCGGCAGTTGTTGGTATTTAAATGTAAGTTATAACTTATAAGTTATTTTATTTGAAATCGATCTTTTTAACTCTTTAATTAAGCACTAAAATTTTGTTTTTACTACGTATTTGTAGACTGAATAGTACCCTAAGGATATACTTTAGTGGGGACATATGATCTAGTTTCTCCTCAATTGTGGAACAGTTCAAATATATTATTGGGGGTTTCTATTTGTGAAGTTTTGTGATATTTTGTTGCTATTGTTTTTGTCAATATTTTTAAATCGAAGTTAAGACAATGAAGAAAATATACATTTTCAGGTCTATGTTTTAATCCATTTTTCACCAACCACAGAAGTAACAGCTAAAAATACATGAAGATAAACTTCACGAAAAAACAAACAGTAAGTAGAAAATTCACATGGTTAAAACGATATCAACGTCAGCCTTTCTATGGAGGATCTGACGTTTTCACATTAAAAACGGAAGTGTAATCTTCTTACCATACCATCAAGTCCTTAACATATTTATAACTGGTCTGGCCCTCTAGTGGTGGTTCTGAGTATTCCAATTTCATTCATTTACATATCGTTACATAACTCTGGATATCTTCTAGTTCGAAGTTAAGACAATGAAGAAAATATACATTTTCAAGTCTATGTTTTAATCCATTTTTCACCAACCACAGAAGTAACAGCTAAAAATACATGAAGATAAACTTCACGAAAAAACAAACAGTAAGTAGAAAATTCACATGGTTAAAACGATATCAACGTCAGCCTTTCTATGGAGGATCTGACGTTTTCACATTAAAAACGGAAGTGTAATCTTCTTACCATACCATCAAGTCCTTAACATATTTATAACTGGTCTGGCCCTCTAGTGGTGGTTCTGAGTATTCCAATTTCATTCATTTACATATCGTTACATAACTCTGGATATCTTCTATTTCGAAGTTAAGACAATGAAGAAAATATACATTTTCAAGTCTATGTTTTAATCCATTTTTCATCAACCACAGAAGTAACAGCTAAAAATACATGAAGATAAACTTCACGAAAAAACAAACAGTAAGTAGAAAATTCACATGGTTAAAACGATATCAACGTCAGCCTTTCTATGGAGGATCTGACGTTTTCACATTAAAAACGGAAGTGTAATTTTCTTACCATACCATCAAGTCCTTAACATATTTATAACTGGTCTGGCCCTCTAGTGGTGGTTCTGAGTGGTTGATATCGTTTTAACCATGTGAATTTTCTACTTACTGTTTGTTTTTTCGTGAAGTTTATCTTCATGTATTTTTAGCTGTTACTTCTGTGGTTGGTGAAAAATGGATTAAAACATAGACTTGAAAATGTATATTTTCTTCATTGTCTTAACTTCGAAATAGAAGATATCCAGAGTTATGTAACGAAATATTTTTAAAATTAACATGATTCCAAATGTTATCTTTTGCATATAATGAGAAATGCTCATTCTTTGCTTTATATATAAAATAAATTATATATTAGTTACTCATCTTCTAGAAATAGATAAATAATTCTTTCATTAAATATGATAAGTTTCAATAAAACGTTTCGTAAATCATTTTAAAATATCGTAAAAAAATATTAAAATATACGCGAATACGAATATAACAATTAACTAAACAATAACATTAATGCCCGATACATTTATTCTAACCTACACCCCATCAATGCCATAAGATATCGGGCTAGATAAAGGCTATATTATTATTTAATTACGAAATAATTTAATACTAGAGTTAGATGCTATTTCTTAGTAACTTTAATAATTATAGTTTAATGTTCAGCATTAATAAAAGTTACCAAAATGATTCATTTACTGTGTTTTTGTTATTTCTTACGCAGGAAAACTGTTTTTAGGTATTCGGTATTCGGCCGAATAGTGATTTAAATATTCGGTATTCGGCCGAATAGTGAAAAATATGCCGAATAGGCCGAATATCGGGTAGTAACCGAATATTCGTTACATCACTATCAAAAATGTAAAAAATATTAAGGGAGTCATTTTTTGACCGATCGCCATACTTTTTTCTGTTATATATAACAGCAGGTAAAGTAAAAGCTTTAGTAACACTTACCTAAATATCTTTAAATAAACATTACTAAATACACAGATTAACCTATAAAAAAGAAAACACAGTGGCAATTTCTAGTACTTTCCAGTCCGAAACGGTTCCTTTCTGATGTACCCAATTTTCTGATGTACCCAATTTTAACTCAGAAACGTTCGAAATTAGAATCTTTGGAATAGAAGGTACCAATGCATATTTGTCCTTTGCTGATGCGCCACGAATGTTGCGTGAAAAACCCCCAACAGAATATTTCTGATAAATTGCTCCAATCGAACGAGAATAGAAAACTCGTAAGAACACCAACAATTATTTTATTATGACATCGTCACAATGCCGGGCTGCAATTTTTTATTGCATTTTTAATTTATTTAATTTAAAATATATGCTCTCCACCTCAAATTAGTAGTGGCTTACCCCTGTACATCATACTTTCCTGCTAGCTATAGAGTCGTGCCTATTATCTAACCCCTTTTACGAAGAAAGATTTGAACTGAAATAACTTGATTTCTCATTTAAAGAATACACTTAATCTGGGCCTCCTAACACGGACAAGTGAGATTTCCAAATCTGGTCTCTTTTATCTTCGTAAATCTGTTCTTAACATTAAGGAAAGACAGGCAGTAGAAATTTATAGGTATACAATGTTTTCAAATTGCAGCCCAATGAATACTAGAAATGTCCAGTGATTCATCTTGTTTAATATTTTAGATATATTTTTTGTAATTTCGTGTTAAAATTATATTATCAAGTTTAACGAAAACACTTCTTTCAGGATAAAGTGACTTTTGTGTAAAAATATTATTTAATATATTATAATAATTATATTACAGAAACTATATTTGGATTTCAAAAGTCTTTATACGTCGAAGAATTTCCTGTGATAAATAAAATATGCGAATTGTAAGTGTAATATTTTTTAAATGTTAAAAATTTATGTTTCAAACGTTTTATTTTGTGATATTTATTTCTCAAATTACGCTTAATACGTAACGTTAACGTTTATTTAAAAAATGTGGTATTGCTGAAGATAAAAATATATTTTAGTATTTTTAAAATAATAAAAACTTTTACGTTTAATCTACATGATAATTCCAAACTCGCTTTAAAATTAGATAACCGTTTGTATTAGCCATGAAATTGGATAATTTAATTACCAGGAAAGAAGCTTCAACAAATATGAAACAAAAGTTTAAAAAAGTAAATATAATGGATAAATGATTGTAAATTTTTAAATGGTAAAATGATTTATGGACCACCCTAGAAACTGGTGCGTAATGAACTTTTTGGATTGAGCGATTTGTTTTTTTTCGGTCCGCACATGCAAAATAATAATAACCCTAACTACGACGTTAATAAAAACGTTAGATGGAAACACATGTTAACATGTGTTTTCATCTATCATCATCATTATCATCGTCGTCGTTGTTTTTGGTTTTATTCTTGTGCTGTTCTTTTGGTTCTTAGCAATAGAAAAATTTGATATACCGTATTTTACGGACTATAAGACGCACTTTTTTCTTCGAAAAATTGCTTCCAAAATTTAGGTGCGTCTTATAGTCCGTAAAATACGGTAAATAACATTTGAAGGGTAACAACAACAACGTCATTACAGTTAAAACAGAATGAATCTTATTATGCAGCACGAGTCTGTATTAAACATTCTCTTATTTAAGAAACGTGTACACTACACAAAAGTTCAGAAGCACTAAATCTTGATAAAAACATATACATGGTACTATATAAAGCTGAAATATTAAACACGGGTCATATTGTTAGGTAATTTCTAGATGTTGACACATATACCAAGAATACAGAAGAACAATAATGTAACACTTGTTTCGGTAGCTATGCTTTGACTTTCGTCCGGCAAAACACTTGGGAGAAGTATTAGCTGAGCATCACATTTGCAAATAACAATAATAATTTAAAAAAAAGAATTTTCAATAAAAGTACAAAAGAAATAACTAATTTTATTAATTTTCTAAAGCATTGAAACATGATTTCGAAAACATACGATTTCACGCGATTTCAATGCTGAACAAGTTGTATCCTTAAATTCTAACAAATGGTTCTATTCTTTTCGATCTCGATTCTATTCTACAATCGTCACTTTTCTTGTATTTACAATTCTGTAAATAAACTCATAAACAAAAACGCTACGCACTGATATGAAATTGTCCAATTAATGCAAACTTCTGACCATAGCCATGTCTGACACAAGTATGTAAATAATTACCGTCGTGGTTCGATAGCATGCAGGTAATACCATCAGCTGGCGCCGTAAATTTGTGGAAAGGTTAGAGAGGATCATGGTATTCATAATTTCAGTGTATGGTAGCTATTGTTTGGAGATCTTGGAATCCCGCGCATGTATGTACGATGTCGTCAAAGTCATTACTCACAGCTGACGTAGTTTGACAATGGCCCATTATCAAGAAACAGAAATAGATTAATTGTTTCGACATGACTGTGAGAAGATGTAGCGGATAATTGAGCGCCTGTAAGAGTGTCATGTGGTCAGTCTGTGAACGCCACAGACATACTGACATGAAAGATGATAGTTTGATTGCGAAATAAGTACGAACAGCTGTAACGCCGTCTTTGATCATCATTTGGAAACACATGGAAATCTCATTACAAAACTTTGCGTTTTCCTATATCGTTAACGAGCGATTAGCAGAAGCTAATTTTCTTGCATATTACTGCTGTAAGTTCTGTCATTAGGACACAAGTAGTCGGTTTTATTTTTAGAGCTGCCGTGACAGGGAAGCATAAAATGCCATGGACTGGCAAACGGTGATGTATCTTGATTGCGTTCGGGAACGGATAACTACTGTGTTATGTTATGGAGAACCATTGGCGAACGATTCCATCCCGTTTCTACTATGAGCGGTACACTGTCACATTGATGGGGTGTTGGTCTGACAAATCATCTCGTATGACAGTCGATTATCCGTAGCTGTATTGCGCAAGGCATTGATGGCATAGCGATATCTTTAGGAAATCTGTGTCCTCATTCTTTGTCATTCATGGCAGAGCTGCTTCAGAGCTGCTTCAGATTATCATGAAAAGAAAGAATCGAATTATTTAATGTATTTAGATGCTAATAACTTATATGGATGGGCCATTAGTCAATATTTACCATATGGAAGATTTAAATGGTCTGATATAAATATAGATGTAACATAGATATCTGATGACTTAGAGACTGGTTACATTTTAGAAGTTGATCTCGAATATCCTAAAGAATTACATGATTTTCATTCAGATCTTCCTTTAGCTGCAGAGAATAGGGTGCCTGATGGATCAAAACAATCAAAGTTATTAACAACACTTTTTGATAAAGAAAAGTATAAGTATGTAATCCATTATAGAAATTTAAAACAGTGTCTACAAATGGGATTGAAACTTAAAAAGATACATAGAGTTTTAGAATTTAAACAGATTGGTTGAAGAAATATATAGACTTGAATACAAAAATAAAAACAAATACTAATAATGATTTCGAAAAGGATTTTTATAAACTGATTTCTGTTTTCTGTATTTGGAAAGAGACAATATAAAACATAAGGAAGTTACGTTGTGATGCTGAAATGGTTTAGAAACTGATTGCTAAACCTAATTTCAAAGATAGAACTATATTTGCTGAAAATCTTTCGGCCATTTACATGAATGAAACGAAAATGTATTTCAATAAACCTATATATGTGGAAATGAGCATATTAGATCTATCAAAAACTGATGTACGATTTCCATTATAATGTTATGAAAACAAAGTATGGTGATAATATAAAATTGTTATATCAAGAAACAGATTCTTACATTTATAATATAAAAACTGATGATTTCTATCAGGATATGAAAGGAATGATTAATTGCTTGGATACATTAGATTATAAAGAAGGTAATAAATATGGTATACCTAGAGCAAACAAGAAAGTTTTAGGTAGAATGAAAGATGAGAATAATGGTAAGATAATGACTAAATTTGTTGGATTAAGAGAAAAAATGTATGTCTTGAAAGTTGAGAATAAAGTTGAAAAGAAAGCTAAAGGTATTAAGAAATGTGTTGTTAATAAGAAAATATCATTCGATTATTATAAAGACTGTTTATTTAATAAAAGGGAGCAATATAGAACAATGAATCTAATTAGAAGTAAAAAGCATAAACTTTATTTTGTGAAGGCAAACAAGTTAGCATTATCACTGCATGATGATAAAAGGCATATATTAGAAGATGGTATTCATACATTAGCATTAGGCCACAAATTGAAAGATGAAGTTAATTGAGATTCAATATCTCAAATACAAATTGTCAAATACAAAAATTGTCTGAAAATATTTGTTGACTTAAAAATTGTCTGAATTGTCTGAATTTTTTATTAATAAATTGGAAAATAATACAAATACAAAAATTGTCTGAATTTTTTATTAATGAATTGGAAAATAATATCAGAACATCAAATTATCTCTGAAAATTTTACAAGACAAGCTGAAAAAGTTAATTGGCAATTCATTTCTATACATCAATCGTTATCTTCAAAATTTATCATAGAATATGCAAATAAAATAGATTGGGTTGCGATATGTCGATATCAAAATTTAGATAGTGACTTTATTAGGAAAAATGCTCTAAAATTAAATTTAAAATCGCTTATAAGATATAAAAACATATCAGAAGGATTACTCTAAGACTTAGATCAATTAAATGTATTAGACTGGAAAATAATTGTTAAATATCAAGAATTATCCGAAGATTTTATTATAAAACATAAAAATAAAATTGATTGGTGTGATGTTATTTTAAAGAAAAGATTCTCAGACGAATTTATTGAAAATAATTATAAAAATATAGTTGTTTCGTTGTTAGCTAGAATTTGTAATAATTGAAATTATATTGAATAAATTTTTTTCTAAATAAATGAGGACTCATCTTAAGTTTGTAATAACTCACAAGGGTGGGAAATTTCAGATGTATTATACAGTCAAACCTGTTTTTATGCGGTCTTTTTTTGTGCGATTTTTTATTTGTGCGGTTTTTTGTGCGGTTTTCTTTGTGCGTTTTTTATTTGTGCGGTATAGTCGGCAACTAGTCTCATGCGTTTTGTCATGTCTCACGTTGACTTATTATAGCTAAATAAGGTTATTATAGCATAAATGAACTTATTATAGCAATATTATTTCATAAATATGCGAAAAATGAAATACAGTAGAGTATCGATTATCCGACTCAATTGGTGACTGGAGTTGGTCGGATAACTGAAAAAACGGTTAACCGAAAAGTATGAAAAAACACATTAGTATGATATATTAGTATGTTAGTATATCCCATGTAATTAGTATATTAGTATATCGCTATTAACCTACTTTGCGTTGAATTATCATCGATGTTAAGCTTAACAACTAAAAAATAATAATAATAATCGTCGCTATTGTATCGTTTAAAATTATTTCTTTATTTTGCACAAAATAAATACTGGCCTCCCTTTCAGAGTCGAGCCAGTGTTACCAGCTAAAACACGCAAAAGTTTAACAAAAATAATATTAAAGTAGCCAAGACATAGCTAAATATTGTAGCAGCACATCACTAGCCGACATTTGAATTTGCCGACTAGAACGCAGTCGGATAACCGATGTGACGGTTGATCGGGGGTCGGATAATCGATACTCTACTGTAATTTATTTTTTAAGTCAACAAAACACCACCTGGACAAAAATAATTAAAACAGACGATAGACAGGACGATGCAGTCAAGTGCTGACATCTGTTGTCAATAAATTCTACGTCTGTTTTAATTACGTTAATTAAACCTTCAAAGTGCTTTCACATTCCTGGACTATTAAGATAAGATTCATTTCAAAGCGTAAATTGAAAGTAAATATACTGTATTATTTACGTATTTTCTAAATCAGATTCCAAAAGGTTTGGCGAGATTCCAAGTAGCTGCCAAGCCTCGTCATGATTTCGTTTAAAAAAACAATTCCTAGTTATTTCGTACGGTTTTCAGTTATTTTCTATGTGAGACTTTTTTATGCGGTCCCTATTCACCGCATAAAAAATATTTTTTTAATTGTGTTGCGAAAACTATTTTTTATAGCCACTCGTGAAGTTTCGTGCGATTTTTTTATGCGGTCCGTATTCACCGCATAAAAAATATTTGATTAATGTGTACCTAGGTAGCCAAGATGGCGGCCGGGGGAATTTTCCCTACTTCGGAGACTGCGACGGGGAAAAAATTTTCCCCTGCATTCAAGATGGCCGCGGTTCCGGCCGCCATCTTGAATTTCTCTGCAGACTCCGCGGATTTTTTAACCGAAATAAACAATAAAAAAACAACAAAAAGAGGAGTTTTTTACTCACTTTTCGATTGTTCGATATTCTGAGTATGATCTCCTCTTTGGGGGTCGACGAAATTTTTCGAATGGTTGACTGTTTTATGTTCGACCGCTACTCCTTCTATGTCGTCAATGGGCATATATCCTTTCCATTCGTCCGTTACTATCGTACTGCCGGAATTCACGTATTTACAAACGATCCAATTCACAGTGTTTTCTGATCTGTCGTTCACCTGACATATGAAGCATTTCTTATCTTCATCGCAATGAATGCAAACGGACTCGGTCGGCTGTATGCTTAATTTTACAGCAAAATTCGATGCGTTATCGATACGGGGAGGCAAACATTGCTCCGAAAAGTCGTCTTCCATTAACTTGTAGAAATCACGGAAAGTGCATCTCGACCAAAATTTTTCGTTGCAACTCAAATCGGCAAAACTAGTCATTATCGGACAATTGGCAATAAACTAAACGCGGGGAGGTAAGGAGAGGAAAAAAACACGGTCTTTCCTTAATTTCTGATTACTTGGTTCTCTAACTTTTAGGATTAAATTGTAATAAAAAAAATAACAATACTTAGTAATACTGGAGGAATTAATAATAATAAATATTCACCGATAGCAATTTGTGTGCAAATGAAATATCGTTACGAAAAAAAAAAACACAGCAATTAATCCAATACGCAATTTGTCGCAACACAGCAGTAAACGATTCCAACAGGAAACTAGTCTATTTGCATAAAATTGCCCAGAAATGAACAGAAATCACGTCGCAGATCATGCATTTGCATATTCGTTCGTAACACCCCTACGAATTTTCCGCCGATTTTATTCTCGCACGACGTCACGAAAAGGCTCCCTCTACCGTCGCAAATTTACACACTACCGTCTCCTTTTCGAGGTTACAGGATACTCGGCAACGTCGAACGCAGGGTAGAAACCGAACGGGGAAAAAAACCCCCACGTCATCGACGTCTCGACTCTAGGGAAAAAATTTTTCCCCGTCGCCGTTTAGAATGTAGGGAAAAATTCCCCCGGCCGCCATCTTGGCTACCTAGGTACACATTAACCAAATATTTTTTAATTGTGTTGCGAAAACTATTTTTTATAGCCACTCGTGAAGTTTCGTGCGATTTTTTATGCGGTCCCTATTCACCGCATAAAAAATATTTTTTAATTGTGTTGCGAAAACTATTTTTTATAGCCACTCGTGAAGTTTCGTGCAATTTTTTATGCGGTCCCTATTCACCGCATAAAAAATATTTTTTTTAATTGTGTTGCGAAAACTATTTTTTATAGCCACTCGTAAAGTTCCGTGCGATTTTTTATGCGGTTTTTATGCGGTCCCTATCCACCGCATAAAAACGGGTTTGATTGTATTTGTAAGGAAAAAAGCGGGCATTTACATATAGATTTTGTTGACAAACCTCATGTAAGATTTTTACGTACGCCACGAGGTAGATTTTTGCGTATTGATAGATAATTTTTTTATTTTTGAATCTATTATTTGTTGGGTATTTTTTTATTTTCTCATTCACATTTTGAATGATTTTGAAATTTTCTAATTTTGAGTTTTAAACGTTTTGAGCCATGTGAATAATTCAAATTGTGAACGGTTTTGAAATTGTTTAATTTTTAATGATTTTTTATGGTTTTTAAGTTATTTGATTTAAAAATTTTATGATTAAAAGTCATTAGAAATCATACAATTTCGAAATCGTTCACATTTTGAGGCGTTCGTATTTAGGTGGGCTAGAATCGGCATATATACACTACTATTACTTTCAATAAGAAAAATCATAAGAACACATTTTCTTTAGACTTCAGAATTCAGAATAACCATATAAAAAGCAATATATTTTTGTTTATTTGTTTATTGTATACAGTTGTTCAACAGAAAGTAAACTATCTTATTTACAAATGTTTTCAAAATAGACAGTTTGACCGGGCCCTTCAAAAAACCGAGCCCTAGACATATGTCTCATTTCTCTACGCGATGATCCGGCCTTGATCCGATGTGACATGTCTCATCTTTTGACAAATCTGGCGTAGAACAGCGAAAGATGCTTTAATGTTTCCATGCCCGCGACTTCATCTCTGCACTTATCCTATCAAAAGGCTACGTGCAAGATGTTAAAGATTCGTTAACATTACCATCATTACTCAAAAAAGTGTTTTGGTACGATATTATAATAATTTCTTATTATCTTCATTATATTTGCACCAACACAGTAAAATATTATTCAACTTCAATGCTTCTACAAGGTGGGTAAGTTTTTGAAAGTAAGTGTAATTTTGCATTTGTAATTGCTATATTGTTGAACTCCATCGCATCAACGTATCGGTTCAACGATACGTTGAACGTAATACTCTGTTTAAGGCTTCTATTCTTATCTTTTTCGAAAAGTACTAAAAAAATATAAAAATTATATTTATTACAGTGTGAACGAGATGAGTTGGAAACGAACAGTAAACGTATTTCTGAGATCAAATTTACTCTTTGATTATTTTTCGAATGGGAAGAAACTTAAAGAATATTGCAACGTCTTAAAACAATTATCTGAAAAAGTTATATATATATATATTTTTATTTTAATTAGATTTTCAAATATTATTTAATTATACAATTATATTTCTTCAGATACTATTGGGAAATTTACGTTCTATTGAAGATGATGATGATGTTAAATATGATGATTTGGATAACGAAAGTACAACGTTTATCGATATACAAAGTCAAAATTTAAAACTTAAAGATTATATACCAGACGACATTCATCAGGATTTCTGTGCATTTACTTCTGGTGTATTTATTTCTATTTTTTAAATGTTTCATTATAAATAATATAAATTAAAATTAAATCATTCTAGCATTTTAGTATAAACACAGATAATACAATACAACCAGCGGCTAAATGGATAACACTGTTGGAAATAGATGTGTTTGATTCTGGGTTTTCACTTGACCAAAGAGTTGGCCGAGTGGAGTTTTACGAGTTATTTCATGTGTAAGAACTAAATAATCGAAAATGCCGACTAGCAATTTGAGCAAGAAATCAACGTGCTCTGCACAGAGTGTGAAAAAATTATAAGTTATTAAAAGCATAACATATTTAAATATATTTCCCACCCCTTTTATATATGTTGTACATAATATTATACACAATTTGTGTGAATTGATATAAACCAGTGTTTCCCAACTTTTTTTTGTGCTATGCCCCACCTAAGCCTTTCAAAAATTCTTATGCCCCTAACATATACACAATTTTTAATATTCAAAAATTTAAATTTTCATTAAAGAAACTTGAATGATCGGTATTAGGAAGAAATCACTAGGAAATTATTGAGAAAACAGTAAGTAAATTTTCAAAACATATAACGGAGAACTGAAATTTAAGTACAAAATAATTTTAATGAAATATTTTCTATAATATTTTAATTATTAGTAATTATTCATTATCTAAATTTAGTGAGACCCTTGCTCTTGATGCTTTCTGCAAAGAGATTTTATGTCAGGTTCCAATTTAGTTAACTTTAGTCTCAAGTCTCCCCGTTTAATTATATCCAGCCGATTTCTTCTTTTTTTTAGCAGCAAATCATTTATGGCACTAAATCTGCATTCAGATAAATATGAAGATGGAAAAGGTAACAATAGTTCTTTTGCACAATTGGTTGCATTTGGATATTCGATTTGGGTTTCCTCACAAAGCCAAGCCATCGCACCTTTTATATTAAATGATGTTTTAATTGACTCATCATTTTGCATTTCTGCGAGTTCTTCTTGGTACTGCATATTTGAAATAGCAGACAAATCCACTAACATTGGCTGCATCATCCAAGTTGGGAAATCGAATTTTTTCAAATCAGAAAATCTTTCTTTTAAATCAGCCGATAAAATTTTCAGATGATCGACAATAACAAGTATAGCAGTATCAGTAACTTCACACTTTTGGAGCCAATGAAACTTTTCAAAATTTTTGTTGTAAATATTTGTCTGACATAATTCAATAAAGGTAGTGAAACCAAATATCTTCACTTTTGAGTTTTAAAAAAGTTTTGTTTGTTCCTTGAAGTTGTCTATTTAATACATTTAGTTTTTCAAAGATATTGGCTAAATAACTTACAAATGCCTTACCATCGACTGTTAACAGATTTTTCATTTCAGGTTTGTCACGTAAAAAATCACCAAGAGTATCAAATAGTTCCATAAATCTTTTCAAGCAGTTTCCTTTTAAGAGCCATCTTACTTCACTGTGAAGTATAAATCTCACATGGTTTTTGTTTTTCACAAAATAACTTGAAAAGATGTTCACATTTGGTACTTGCTTTAATAGTATTGATACACTTTATAACTAAATTTAGTACTTCATTTAGAACAGGTGAAATGTTTTCAGCTACAAAGTTTTCCCTGTCAATAACACAATGCACAAGAAGCATTTTTGGATTATCGTCTTTCATCAATTTTAAGCAGCCGTTTTTCTTCTCCATCATATTAGGAGCACCATCTGCAGCACAAGATGTTATATTTTTCATTGGTATATTATTGACATCTAAGTAATTTTTTAGCTTACTATATATATCTTTGGAGATTGTAGTGCTTTCTAATGATTTACAGAACAACATTTCTTCAGCAAACTCACCTTTTTCAATATATCGTACGTAAGTTATAAGTACGGCCTCACTGTCTCTCAAAGTTGATTCATCCATTTGCACCGAGAATTGTCTTGATTTCAGCTTTTCAACAAGTTGTTTTTCAATATCCTCACTCATTTCGTCTATTCTTCTGCTAACAGTATTGTTTCTTAGTGGCATAACTTTAACATCTTTGTCCAGAATCGTTTTATGAAATGCTGATATTGACGGTTTGATTAAATTCTCCCCTATAGTATGACTTTTCCCAAATTTAGCGATGAGTAATGAAATTTGATAACTAGCTTCCAGAGTACGATTGATAGTTTTTTTATGAGTAGTAAATAGAGACTTTAATGTTATTCTTTTTTCAAAATCTTTCTTCAAAGTTTGAAAGTACAGTAATTCAAATCTGAATTAATATGAGCATTATGTTTTGCCTTCAAATGTGCCTCAAGACGACCTCGTTTCATTGATTCGTTGGGATAAAAGATAAAAAGGAGACCGTTTATCGTGGACAGAATGTATAAAACCAAATTTTAAATATTCCTCCGAATACCTACCAACATTTTTTCTTGCTTGCACCACTCATTTCCTTATGAGCTAGAAAAATATATATAAAATCAATTAGAAACTTAAAAAGAAATATGTTGGATTCACGCGAAATGGTGTAGAGCTGTAGATCGACAAAAGAAACACGTTTCAAAGACTATGCGACGGTATGGTCAACGAAGTAATTTATTTCGCATAAATGTACAGGTTTTATTTTAGATTCCAACTCCACGGTATTATAAAATAAGTAACAATAATACGGTGGAAACAACATATACCTTTTGCGACAATATAAAAACTATAACTAAAACTTATATACTACCTTAAAACTAGCAATAGAAAATTTAGTAGGAAAAAGATAAGATAGGAAATAGAACATAGAAAAGATTGGAATACCTACCTGGGTCTTCTTTTCATGCTGAACTCTACAATCTCTGGGTGGGATATCACGTTTAACACTTTTGGAAGGTCTCTCGTTGTGGTGTTCGTTGAAGTTTCTCTTGCACTTTCCAGTCGTTGCCAAACGCAACCTGGAACACCACAACTCATGTCTTGACGTCTGGGCAAAGAATGTCCTTTCTCCTCTTTCACCGGCCTCAGGGCTTCATTTATATCTTTGTTCTCAGTGGTTCCCAGAAATGTTAATCCCACCCTAAGGGAAATAAAGAAGAAAGAAAACTAAAACTAACTTAAATCAATATTTACAATAAATATGGCATACAGCAGCTATACGGTTAACTTAAACTCTAAACAAGTCCATTTTCGAATTACCCCCTTAAAGATCAAATTGCCCCCTTGTGGGGCGAGGGCCCCACGTTGGGAAACACTGACATAAACTATAATTTGAAAAAAAGTCATTAAAATTGTAACCTGTATATAAATATGAAGGTTTTATATTACTCTTCTTAAAATTATATTTCTGTTTCTGTATCGTGAAATTTCTTAAACGATATTCACTTGGCAATAATTGGACAACGCTTGACAATTGTAAATGAATGAACTTTTCAACGCACACCTATACAGTCCTTTACCAGTTATCCGGCTCCCGATAATTAGCTCCTTTTGAAACTGTGTAGATTTTAATTTAATGCGCTATAACACAGCTGTAGCTGGTTCAATTGGCATACACATCAGCCTATTCTACAGTAGTATAACTGCTGGAATGTGTTGTGTTGAATTCAGTTCAGTTCCTTACTCTCCATTATCGATTATATACGGCAAGAAAGTATTTAGCCCGCGTTCAGTCAACCTGAAAATCCAAAAAATTGCAATACTACCGAACCCAAGCTTTCAGGATATATGGTGCGGTAGTATATAAGATTGCAAGTATTTGGCTACTGGTTTATGAAATATAATTTTTCTTTTTCGTTATTTTTATCATTTATCTTATAGAAATATGTTATTGGAAACTGTTTGTATTCTTTTACTAAAAGTAATCTTGAATCAATAAAAAATTAAAATGTTTAAAATACGACACAACGAGTGCAAATACCCAATTTTTTCCGACTTCGAAGCAGTTGACACAAGACAAGCGGAAATCCTCAGACAACAATACTTTTATTAAACAATTATCCCCATTTGCATTACGCTACAAATAGCCTCCTTAGTGGTTACTCTGTTTAACAATATTCGCGCTTTTATATTTGACAAATACATCCCAACATGCATCAGTGCTTACTCCTGTATTCAAATTAATTGTATTTGCATAGCTACTGATACAATAATGTTCTACAAACCGTCTTATGAATATATTATCTATTTTAAAAAGAATCTTTACATTATTGCGGTCAATAGTACACATATTATTATTACAATGCTGGTACCATGGAGATTCAGTTCTTTTAAGACGTACCGCCGCCTAATGCTCCTTCAATCGTACACCAAGTTTTCTACCCGTTTCACCAACATAAATTTTTCGGTCTGAACATGTGCATTGTAGTTTATAGACCACACTAGCACTCTCCAATGGATTCTCTGTTATAGTGCTTCCTTTATTAATTAAATAAATAAATTTATCAAATCGATTACATTGTTTACCTATTAATTCTATTAGATAATTATATAATAAATATTTATATTTTTAATACAGATTTTTAATATATGGTATATCGATGAACACTTTATCTATTTTTTTATCTATAACATTGTATCTAGTACTCATATAAACATGATGCCATTTTTGTCTAAGCTGTCGCGGGTAATCATTTAACAAATATTTTTTATAAACATTTACAAGTTCCATATCTATGTATTCTTGCAAGGTAGTTCTATATAATTTTTGTAATTCCATAACAAATACATTACGTTTTATTTTTTCCGGACAATACGATCTATAATTTATTAGTTTATTAATATTACATGTTTTCTCGTACTTACGAAATAACAGTTTTTCTTCCTGTCTTATTATCACATCCAAATATGCTATCTCATTATGTGTCTCCTCGTCACAGGTAAACTTAATATTATTATTCAATGTGTTCACATCACTTTCAATATTTCCTGCCGTAGTAATATCGGAATCATACAGTATTAGTATATCATCGACATACCTCGCATAAAAGACTATACCTTTTAATTGAAAAATTGTTTCATCAATCAGGATCATACAAATTTCCCCCAACTTCGGGCCGACAACAGCCATTGGACAGGCATTGCTATGCCATCCTTCTGGCGATAATATTTCTTTGAGACTAATAGCGTAATTCATATGGTGATAATTGTTTTAGAAAAGTATTGTTGTCTGAGGATTTCCGCTTGTCTTGTGTCAACTGCTTCGAAGTCGGAGAAAATTAAGTATTTGCACTCGTTGTGTTTAAGTATTTTAAACATTTTTATTTTTTATTCATTCTAACAACCGATCCCATTGTTTTATTTATTTTAGTATTCTTGAAGTTTGTAAATCTGGAAGAATTACTGAAAATGATTTCGAGCATTCTTTTTTTTTCAATAGTCATATGCTACAATATCGAAAACAATAAGTTGGTGTTTGTACGAAGTTGGAAAAAATCCTGAAATTCTGGCAAAAATACAACATGAATTAGATTCTATACTTGAAGACGTCAATTCTCCTATTCGAAAAGAAGAGTTGCAAAAAATGGAATATTTAGAATGCGTCATTAATGTATGTTGTCTTCTGTTACACTGTGGACATATTATCACTTTAACTTTTACAACATTACGCGTCATAATTACGAGTAAAAATATATTAACACTTTAGTATTTCTAAATATGTGTGTGCTGTACTGTACGTGTAACGAACTAGTTACGCAATGAGGAAAGAAGTAGCGTCGCCATGACTGTAAGTAACCGCGGAACTGTACTTTTATCTTCCCTACTGTCCAATCAGTTCGTCATATGTACTGTACACATAGTCTTTATTATAAAATATAAGTACGTTAATATATTTTTACTGCAAGTTAATTTGTATTTTTAATATCATTAATGTAAATACATATTATTATTATTATTATATGATATTTATATCAAATTTACTATTATATATCTGTTGTGACACAGTAAATTTACAGAAAGGATGTGCATTTCAATGCAAAATAAGGAATAAACGATTTAAAACTACCTACCTGAATTTTGCAGGATATTTGTTCGAAAGTTTATACATTTTAATTGATAGAAATTGCAACATCAAGAAGTACTCGACGGATTAGCTGGAAATTTGCATAGTGAGTACATCATGGCATTTGGTAGTAAACGAAAATTATTATAACAGGAAAATCGCTGTGCAAACTGCGCCTAGTCAACTATATGGGCATAAACATAAAGATAGACCTAAGAAATTTTGTAAATTGTGAATTTAAAACTGTACTTTCCGAATTCGGAATCTGTCATATTGATAAAAGATAAATCCGTATGTACCGGTCAGAACTGTTGACTTCTAAAAGGGTGACTATTCTTAAATAATATTACAGCTTTTGTTAAAATAAACGCAGATAAAAACCCGGGAATTTGGGAATGAGTAAAAACAAGAACGTTCATTGTTGGGGATGAAATTTGAACACAATATACCACAGATGAACAAGAAAACTCTCGTTTTAGCTCATTCTAGCAATTGCGTTCATTCGTTAACTACTTCGCCAAAACCATATATCAAAAGTCGACGTAATTGGCAACATGAATTGACATGTTTGTGATTGTTTATCATTAACTAGCAGATAAGCCCGGCGTTGCTCGGACAAAAAGAAACGATAGCCAAAGCGAAGAGTTTTATAAAAAAAAAGTTGTTTTTGTTAAAATCTTTCTATAAAATCATGCCTAAATATTACGTAAGATACGTAAGGGGAGGGGGATCAAAGAAAATATTACGGTTTCTTACACAGGGGTGGGAGGGGGTCTAGTATGGCCAAAATCGCCCTTACGTAATTTATGGATGGCCCCTAAGTATCTAGCAGCATATATGCTGTTACCTGGAGAAGTCAATGGAAGTAGGCAATACACGAACTGTAATAAATCAAACATATTTATTTATAAATGTATAAAAGGAATAGATTACAGTTAAAATAATATTTAAATGACTAATATAACAAAATGATAGTCGAAGGGTTAATCCAATATTTAAGGGTAACTATTCTCCGTGGCTAGTAGCATGTGACTAAAAGCCAATATTCGAGATGATTTTCGTCTTTTATACAAAATTGGTAGACCAATGAAAAATGTCCACAGTTTTTTTCCTACACTCTGTTACTACGGGAAATATGAAGTGTAACTTTCATCCCCCAAAGGAACTATTCCGTTCTCTCTTGACTCAGAGGAGTTGAAAATAACAAATAATGCTAAAATTTCCATTTAAAATATTAAAACGTTCCATAATAAACTCCCGGTTCTCCATTTGTTATATTATAGTATTTGATTTATATAAAACTACAAAAGTTGTCTTACGTAAGAGTTTATCACACCAAGTGTCCAATCTAACACATTTAAAAAATTCTTTATTCCTCTACTGCATGCAATCTAAAGAATTTATAAAATGTATTTGATTGGTCACTCGGTGTGATAAACCCTTACGTAAGACAACCTTTGTGGTTTTATATAAATCAAATACTATGATATACTGTAATATGGTTAGAAGTGCGAAATAATCTAATAATCCTAATGTTTGTTCTTATCTTTTGCTCGGGCAACGCCGGGCATACCTGCTAGTTTACTTATTTATCTATAGTATTTTCCCCTATATTATTTTTTTAAGGTTTTGAAGTATTTTCATTATCGATAAGTTTTGATAACTTTATATAGTATTGTTATTTATCACAGGAAACAATGAGAATGTATCCAGTAATTCCTATAACAGCTAGACTTTCGGGAGAAGACATATGTATTGGTAAAGATGTAATTTTTAACATTTTTAAAGTAGAATTACGTTCATAAAACACTGACAACTTTAACCTTTGGCAGGCAACCAGGTTTTTCCTTCAAATTATAATATCCTGATAACAATTTATCATCTTCAGCGAAATTCAAAATATTTCCCTAATCCGAACAAATTCGATCCACTTCGATTTCTTCCAGAAAATTCAGCAAGTAGGCATTCTCATTGCTTTATACCATTTTCAGCTGGGCGTAGGAATTGCATTGGTAAGTTTTATAAAAATTTAAGTAATGATTAAATTAATATTAAGCATTCTCAAAAAAATCCATATATGAAAAATGATCCAACTGATGTTTATATTACAATAATAATTTTCTATTATTTATGAATAGATTTCGCATCACATACGTTCTCATACCATCAAATAGGGAATTTCAGACGTTATTGAGCTATTTTCTTTTCGATTAAATGCTGAATAAATCTATTTATACAATACAATAAAACAGCCATGTTTTTTTCTTTACATTATATTTCTTACACAAATTATTAAATTTTAAATGCCATTCATCATCAATTTCATTTTCATTATTAACATCTGCATTTATCATCTGTTTTTTTTAGTAAAAGGCGTTTTATCTTCTACGCTAGAAAAAAAAACAGTACAGACACATTTTAAGTGTAATTTATAATATGCAAACATTTATATAGCCTAATTAGAAAAACATTGCATACAATTATTAACCATTGACCAGAAAGTGATGAACTGGTGTCATAACAATAAAAATGAATTTGGGATAAAGTAATAATAATACGTACATATACGTAAATATCAATATTTAATTTTCGATAATTTTATATTTTTAACTGTTAGAAAATGGCAAGAAGCTTAATTTCCGGAGTAGGGATGCGTATTATAAAAATTGTAATGCTAATAACGAGTAAAATCGTCATTATGTCTGACCCTGCTGGAGATACAAACCCCCCCCCCTTTATCTCCCTACTCCCTCGACCTTTAATCACGAAAATTTAATAGCATCAATACCCCTAATAAGCAAACCTACATGCAAAATTTCGGAAATTTTTGACAAAAACCACAAGAGTTATTAAGCTTCAGAGTGAACAAAATCGTGATCCCAACACACTAACATACATACAGAAAGAACCCCCGAATATTTTTTATTTTCAAATGTGTAAAAGTCTGGGAGGGTGATTTTTTTGACAGATTGCATTAGTTTCCCTCTGTTATATATAACAGCCGAGTAACTGAAATTACAAATATAAGGCATGATGAAAATGTTTCTGTTCGAAAGCTGCACAGTCCAGATTTGGTATGCCAGTCATGCAAAGGCGCCATGACCATTTACGCAAGCATCCCACTGCTTCACCAGGTTGAATATATTTCGTTGGTAAAACTCCTGTTTCTGCTGCTTGAAGAAGTCCGAAACTGCCTGCTGCACTTCTACGTCCGACCGGAACCGTCGACCTTTCAAGGACTTCTTTAAGGGACCGAAGGCGTGAAAATCGCACGGGGAAAGATCAGGACTGTATGGCGGGTGCTCGAGTGTCTCTCACTTTAGTGCGCGTAACTTATGCGTTACGACATTTGCGGTATGGGGACGTGCGTTATCATGAAGCAGAATTTCCCCATTTCGCAGTTTTCCTGGACGTTTCGCCTTAATTGCACGTCGTAATCTCTCCAGCGTTTCGCAGTACCGTGCCCCAGTGATGGAGACACTTGGTTCCTTGAAATCAATAAGCAATGGGCTCAGGTGATCGAAGAACAGAGCAAGCATCACTTTTCCAGCAAATGACTGGCTCTTGAACTTCTTGGGATGAGGGGACGAAGGATGACACCACCGCATGATCGCCGCTTTCGACTCAGATTCCCATTAGTGGCACCAGCTATTGTCGCCAGCAACAATGCGCTCAAGGAACGTGTTGCCTTCAACATTGAAACGCATCAGGTGTTTCAGTGAAACAGCAATCTGGTTTGATTGTTGTTCGGAATTTAACGCCCGGGGTATCCACTGGCTGCAGACCTTACAGTAGCCTAACTTCTGCTGGATTATGTGTTGCACGCTACCGAAGCTTATGTCGAGATCTTTTGAAAGCACACGTATGGATATGGGACGATCCGCCTTAATCGCATCATCAGCTGCCCGCTTGTTGTTGTCTGTATTGGATGTGGCTGGCCTCCCAGATCGACCTGCATCTTGGGTCGAATCGCGAGAAGCTCTGAACTTTGCGCAGCATTCCACTACGGTGGTTTTTGACAGGCATGCTTCTTCATACACGTTCTTAATTCTCCGATGAATGTCTACCGGTGTATTCCTTCGGCAGCCAAGAAAAGAATCACAGCACATTGGTCCTGTTTGGACGCATGTGATATTAACGTCGCCATTGTTCACATTTCAGCGTTTTCCACACAATAATCCCACACCTCGCTGTCGCTGCTTATATGCCCCACATCGGCGATGCGCTAATTTGCATATATGCTGCAGCCATGTCTTTAAACAAAAACTTTTTGATTGCCCCTTATAAAAGAAAATATAATAGAACACGTTATTGAAAGAATAGAAAGATATATTTGAACAATCCAGAAGCCAAAACGCAGTATTTCTTTCGTGTATCTAAGAACATTGGATATTTTTCTGTTTTTTAAAGGTTATTTTTAACTCGCAATCAGCATTACTCTATTAGGACCTGGAAACTAGAGCACTTGCCCAGAGCCTGTTCTGAAGAAGTTTATTTTCTGATGTTTTTGCCATCTCGCCTTTTCACTGTAATTAGGCGTAGTGACTCTATCTGTATATATAAAAGTCAATTTTGTTTGTTGGTTTGTCCTTTATTCAAATCTTTATTCTTAAACTGATCTGGACCAAAGTTTATACGATTATTATGTCATCCCGAGAATTGACACTAAGCTAAGGTGACAGACGTCCCGGATTTGGGCTCTTAGTCCCGCATTGAACACCGTCCCAAAAAGTGTCCCGCATTTGGTCATGTAACATTTTCAACATGTTCGCAAGTTGTCAAGAGCACAAAGTTGTCGTTTTCTTTTACTACTAGTAGCCCAGGATGCCCCCTAGTGGGCGTTCTAGCAGCAACGGTGTCATTCCGTGGTATAAATAATAAATTCATATCAATAATTCAATAATAAATTCCTATTGCAATAATAATATACTGAATTTATTATTAATTTAAATACAGTCGACTCTGCATAAGTCGTCACCCGGATAACTCGACACCATCGGTTAAGTAGTCAATTTTCTGTGGTCCCGGCCGACTTATATAGGCATTAATGTTAAAAAACTCCGGTTTACTCGACACCGTTTAAGGGCTGTTTCTCGCTATTACCGACTTGACCGATCTTATAATCGGACCGACTAGTAGTAAAAGCATTCACACTAAGGGCTGTTTCACACTATGACCGACTGGGCCGACCGGTCCGACTCCTAGTCGTATTGCCATGGCAACAGCAGTCGGTCGACCGAATGGTCGTTCCAGTCGGACAGATTTAAAAAGTTAAATATTTGTAGTCGCGTCGGAGCAGTCGGTGAGCTGCAGCCAATGAGAGCTTCGAAGCTATAACCAATCAGAGTTTAGATTTATCCGAAGTTAGAAAATGGCGGAAGGTAAAGTTTTCTCGGAAGCTTTAATAAACGAAGCCAGAAAATATCCATGGCTTTATGATATTCGGCGAGCCGATTATAAAGGCGACATTGAAAAAAATAATTGGTTAGAGTAAAGCGAAAGGTATCCAGCTAAAAAATAGTCTTAAACTTCATATTAACGAATAGACGTAGACATATCTAAATGTAATTTGATACGCTGAATCGATTGGTATTAAAAAAAATTACTTACGATCAGCCGTTTAAAAGTTCCGAACGATTTTTTATTTCCGTCTATTTGCTTCGTTTAAGAACAACTTTATTAAGAAATACGCAGGCACTCATCGATATTAACAAAACGAATTACTTTAATTCACCATAATACATTTCATTTATGAGAAAGCGACATTAAAAATGCTAAAATGGTGTCGTTAGCCCGCGAACACGCGTACACAAAACAACCTTTCAATGACGGCCATGTTTTCTGTTTAAATTGAAAAACTTACCACGATTGGCTAGTGTTCTGACCTGTAAGACGCGTTCCGATTGGTCCTTACGAGTCGGCCACCGACATAATCGTACTCAGTGTGAATTCTTTTACTACTAGTCGGTCCGATTATAGGATCGGTCGGGTCGGACCGGTCGGACCAGTCGGTGACAGTGTGAAACAGCCCTAACTTGTAAGTACGATTACATGTCGGTGGCCGACTCGTAAGGACCAATCGGAATGCGTGTTACAGATCAAAACACTAGCCAATCATAGTAAGTTTTTCAATTTAAACAGAAAATATGGCCGTCATGGAAAGCGATCGTGCATTTCGAATTGTTTTAAAACATATTTCATTCGAATCCAAAAGTTGTACTTCTGAATATGTAACAATTTATCGTCAGGCCATATCCTTGGCAACAATATCTATTGGAATGTTTTATAGTCAATCACGTACCTTCAACGTTTAGTTTCTTGGAAATCTCTGTCCAAGAATTATTTTTTAAATGCCCGTCTTTATAATCGGCTCGCCGAATATCATAAAGTCACGGATATTTTCTGACTTCGTTTATTAAAGCTTCCGAAAAAACTGTACCTTCCGCCATTTTCAAAATTCAGATAAATCTCAACTCTGATTGGTTATAGCTTCGAAGCTCTCATTGGCTGTAGCTTATAGACTGCTCCGACCCGACTACAAATATTTAACTTTTTAAATTTGTCCGATTGAAACGACCAGTCGGTCAGCCGACTGCTGTTGACATGGCAACACGACTTGGAGTCGGACCAGTCGGTCATAGTGTGAAACAGCCCTAACTTGTCACTACTGGGTAAGTCAACATTAGGGTTTCTCAAACGGGATTCCGGGATATCGGGATCCCGGTTGTTTTTTTCACCCGGGAAATCCCACAAATTTCTTGAAAATTCACTTTTTTCTTATTTTACGTTAAGGTTGAGGAAATTTTGCAAATAGAAAGTATAATTAACTCATAAACTGTCAAAATACATTTGTATTTATTAATTTTAAACTTACTTATTAGTTTTTTTTTAAACTTTTGTTCGTTATGGCAGGTCACAAATGGTCAATAATCAATACATAGCTTATTTGTGGCAGAACTCTCAAAATTCTTTACCAGTAATATCTGGAATAATTGTGCTTATGATGTCTTAATTTTTAACCATGCCCAGTAGCTTCAATGACTGCATAATGCCAAGTTGTGCAAATTGGGCAAGGATACAAACGAGTACGAAGTCAGCGGTATGAAGTTTTTCTTCATAATCTGATTATTAAAGACAAACGAACTGCCGAAATATTGGGCTATGATGTTTCTATTAAAGTAATCGAAGTAGACAAATCAAGAATACTAGAGAACGAAAGAAGTACTACAATCTCGAAAACAAACTAGAAATCTTTCAGGATACAGATGAAAAACACATAATATTTGTCTTCTGTTAAATGCATTAAACACGATTCCAATCACATCAATTGAATCGGAAAAGGCATTCTCGGTAGCAAGACTTTTCATTACTAAAATAAGAATCAGATTGAGTGATCGGAGTATTGACCATCTTTGGTTTTTAAAATCTAATAAAAATTTACAATATTTTGTATTATATTTTATTTAAAAAATAAAAAATTACCTTCTAAGTTAGAAGTTTGATCTAAGTTCATTTTTCTTTAAATTTTCAACTCAATACAAAGTCATTTTTTGTTGTTGTATGCAGTTTCCAGCAAACTTTAATAAATTTTTTCTATTTGTGAAAATTTCTACGTAATTCAAAGGTAATTTTTAGTATATATCTTACACAGCATTATTAATATGATTTTGGAGGTTGCAGAACGTATTAAATTACTTTAAAAAACGAAAAATAATTATATCATTTGATTTCATGATATTTTGTATATCTTAAAAATAATTAATTTTGTCCCGGGATCCCGGGAGATCACGGGAAACAGTTCACTTTTATCCCGGAATCCCGGGACAAGCAAAAGACTGGGAAATGAGAAACCCTAGTCAACATATTTTTGCAGTTTCACACTCCGATAAGTCGTCACCCCCTCCTGAAACAATAAATTCACCCCGCACGTGTGGTGCGAACTCATTTTTTTCTCAGGAGGGGGAGTCGATTTATTTATTAGTATATAATTAATATATTTCATAATATAATAATATAATATTATTATTAATATACAGTATATATATATACATATTAACGAAAATGCCTTAACATTTTATGTATTTTTTATATAAAATAATAACAGATAAACAAAAAATATATATACAATCTACATCAACGTCACACCAGAATCTAATTTTACATTTTTTCACGCTAGAGGCATTAAGAATCCTTAGACGTTACTTGCCAACAATTGACAATTGCGATGATGTTTTCAAGGCGTTCGTGATCGTTGAAAAAGAAAGTCGAGACAGTTAGGTGCTGAAAACAAACAACACTAAACGAATTTTTCAGTTTTTCATCTACAGAGTAATTGTAAATGGAGGACACAATGTATTGTAAGCCTGTACCACTGTATAACGCACTACTGTATTTTCCTAATTGTAGTATTGTGGTTTTTTCCCAACTTCGCTTTAGTCGTCACATCGGATAACTCGACACATTTCCACTTCCCCTTGGGGTGTCGACTTATGCGGACTCGACTGTAATATCTACGGGCGCTCCTAGTGGCCGTTCTAGGCATACTATGAGAGATATGCAAACAGCGCCATCAAGTTGTGAAAAAACAACTTTTTTTTCTATAAAGAGTTATTTTTAAGTTTATTTATGCATTTATGTATTTATATATTTTTCCACTAAATTATTTATTAATGAATTAGTTATTATTATTATATATATGTATGTTGGCGGTCTACTCCACTTTTAGCTCCCACAACCCAGAAGCATTCCGTATTTCAACCTAACATATCTGGTCACTTTACACTAAGCTATATACTGCTCCAAAATATTGGGGTAGTATATAGATTCATATATGACTTTCTGCCTTTTCATGCAGCATCATCTGTTGGTGAAAATCATAAATAAATGATAATTTTTGTTGGTTTGGTGTCGATTTTCATCTATCTACCTCTGTTTTTATAATTACTAATTTAAGGAAGGACAGACACACTGATGCCACTGTAAATTTATAGGTCTGCAATTTGAAAGTTTAAGCCCAAATATTTAGGTTTTCAAATGCACAGTTTTCGGTGCAATCTTTATAGACTTATTTTATTATTAATTATTGTACTCCAAAAGTTTCATCTCATTGTATACAGATTAATTATGATCACATTACATACATTTGAAAGCAACAGGATAAAGAATGCACTGCGAAGTGAGTAAGGACATCGCAATTCCTACCTAACTATTCCAATAAGTAAACCAATTGGGATGATAAAGGTAAGGTGTACTGGCATGCATTTACTGTAAGTTACCTGTCGCTGACTCTATTTTTATGTTGTCAAACATGAGAAAGATAGAATTCGAGCCACAGTTTAGGATTTGTATTCAGGATAGTATACATCATTTTCTATAGCGAAGCCTGGTACCTCAACTAGTTATGTATAATTTTAAAATATTTAACAATTGAAACACGGAAATAAACGTCAATAATTTTCTTTTGTATATTTAAATAATTACAACGGCCTGCGAAAAATACATTCCAAAAGGGTCGATTAGTAAAAGAAGTGTCCCCTGGTGGACTAGGGAAATCGGTGAATTGCGCCGAAAGACTAGACAACTAAGGAACATCTTCCAGAAATGTCGTAATAATAATACCAGGGCACAGCACAAGGAGGCCTACCTCGCCTGTCAGCGTATCTACGAGAAGACCATTAAGGCTGAAAAAGTTCGCAGCTGGCGGGACTTCTGCACAAGAACCTCGAGCAATCCATGGGGCTACCTTACCAAAATGTGCTCCAACAAACTGCGGAGAACAAAGATCCTGACGGATCTGCAAGAAGGTAGACAGCTCCCATCACTGTTACAAGCAATGACTTTGCAACTCCACTCTTACTGTCCGGATGATGACCCCTTGACTGACACTGATTGGCAGCGGCATCTCCGTTCTGACTTAAATAAATTAAATGATACTGAAGATACACCATTGTTTACTGTAGAGGAAATTCACTGGGCAATTACCACTCTCGGACGGCGCAAAGCGCCGGGTATTGATGATATAACCTCTGAAATCGTAATCGAATTGTGGAACACCATCCCACACCATCTAAAAAATCTTTATAATACCTGCCTCAAACGTGGCACATTTCCGAGAGCATGGAAGAGGGCACGGGTAATTCCAGTCCCGAAGCCTGGATCGTTAACCGACACTAGACCAATCTCACTACTGCCGATTATGGGGAAAATCCTCGAAAAATTAATCACCAAGCGCCTTAACTGGCACATAGAATATCACAAAAAATTAAACGACTCGCAATACGGATTTAGACCGCAAAAATCGGCAGAAGATGCCATAGAAAATGCCATTAACAAAATTCAGCATCTTTTACAAGACAGCAAGTACGTCCTAGGGGTCAGCCTGGACATATCAAAAGCTTTTGATAGTGCCTGGTGGCCCCTAGTGACACACCAGCTTCGCCAAATTGACTGTCCGAAGAACCTGCTGAGTCTCATCATTAACTACTTTAAGGAAAGAGAGGCCATATACCAGTGTGGGCCACAAGCTGTTTCAAAGAGCATAACCAAAGGGTGCCCACAGGGGTCAGTGTGCGGGCCACTCCTGTGGAATGTTATGTTCAATGCATTCTTGGAAAATAACTTTGGTCAAACGCATAGTATTGCGTACGCAGACGATGTGTTCTTGATATTAGAGGGTAGATCGAGAGCAGTCTTGGAGGATAAGGGAAACAGAATGCTTCAGAGCATCTATGAGTGGGGCGAGAAGCACAAGCTTAAATTCAACACACAGAAAACGAAAGCCATTGTGTTTAACAGGCCTAAAAAGAGTAACCTCTACCGGAGACCGCCCCACTTGAAAATGAACGGCAGCACCATCAAGGTGGAACGCACTCTAAAATATCTAGGTGCTATTATTGACTTTAGGCTAGCTTGGGATAGCCACATAGAATATATTACTGGGAAAACAGGACTTATATGTCAGGCATTTGCTCAAGTCGCCAAACGGAACTGGGGCCTCAATTCCAAGGCCATGTCGGTTATTTATGATGGCATTTATGTACCAATTACAACCTATGCGTGCGGCACGTGGGGGTGGGCTGTCACCAAGGTTCACCCCAGATGTAAACTATACTCCTCACAGAGACGTGCTCTTCTGTTGATCTCAAGAGCTTACCGCACGACCAGCAACATCTGTCTACAGGTTCTGTGCAAAAAACCGCCTATCGATCTTGTTATTACTCAGAAGCAACGTTACTGTAAATTGAAGTGGGGAGGTAATATACAGACTGAAACCAAAAACATAGACAACAAAGATATTGAATGGCCATCACCTTTCGGCAATACCCTTCCACCTTTTGAATCCTATCTGGTCACCCATGACAGTACTTCTAGTGCGGACCTAAAAGTTTACACAGATGGGTCATGTCATGACAATGGCGTGGGAAGTAGCTACGTCGTATACGATGAAGATAATGAAGTATACCACCAAAAGTTCCGTCTGCACTGCAAGTGCACTATTTTTCAAGCAGAGATGTGGGCTATCAGCAAAGCAGTGGAGCATATCAGCACTAATTATAACAATATGCATGTCTCTATCTTCACCGACTCACTATCTGCCCTCAACCTCTTAACTAGCAGAAACCAACATCCAACTGCAGAAAAAATCAGAAGGGATTTACATGCTTCCAGTTGCACTTTTGACATAAACTGGATCAGAGCACACCAGGGTGAGCGGGGAAATGAGAGAGCGGATACTCTGGCCAAGGAGGCTGCCACGGACAAATCCCTCTCCATTTCGTATTGCAAACTGAGTCAACGCACACTCCGCAACTTTCTGCGTAAAGAGACTCTTACTCTCTGGCAGCAAAGCTGGGACCAACATGAAGATCATATAACTCACACCTTTATTCCTAACCTCGAGACATTCCTGCAAAATAGTTGGTACACCCCCAACTACTATAATTCTCAAGTATTCACAAATCACGGAAGGTATGCTGCTTATCTGGTCAGGTTTGCCCACGGCACATCACCACTGTGCCCGACTTGCAACGTTGGGGATGGTGCTCTACACTACCTAAATGACTGCATGATATTGGATCAGCATAGACTCGAGTTACAACTTTTACTTCGGGAGCAGGGTGTGGGGTGGCCCTGCGATCCGGCTGACTTCTGGAGGACACGGGAAATTTTCCAGGCTTTCGACAACCTGGCTAGAAAGATTAGCCAAATCACACATAATCTCACTTTCCGCTAGGGGTACCGCGAGTGTTCTGTCCTTTTGTGCTGTCCCCATGCGCTGGCACTGTAAGAGCGAAGGCATGCTCGTACAGCCAGCTGGGTTCCTTACTCCTATTTGTTGTTACGGTTTTGCCGACACGCGCAAAGTTTGTCGCGCGGTTAACTGTTAATTCACTCTCAATTCTTTCATTTATGTCTGTAAAAATTTATATATCAGCATACCTGTAAATTTACCTGTCTTTATTCCCGGTAGTGCCCAAAGCGGAACCGGGACATGTACTAAAATTGGTACCTAATAAACTTAAAATGAATGAATGAATGAAAATGTATATTTATGCAAATTATAAACTTAATATTTCTTACTAGTTACAGTAATAAATTTTTATATAATAATTTTTACACAATCTGAATTATGAATGTTATATTTGTAGGCAATCGTTATGGAATGTTGGTGATGAAAATCTTTCTAGCAATTGTCTTCAGACATTTGAACGTTGAATCTATAGGGAAAGTTACACCAAAAATTATGGGAATAAGTTTGGAGCCCAACGTACCATTCCATTTCAGAATAAAAAGCAGATGTTAAATTTGCTATTATTCACGGAATATAATTATAAAAGTCCAAGAATGATTTTCCATATATGAAATTTATATTATAAATACAGAATTTGAAATAATTAATATATGTGTTTATAATATGTTATTTACATGTATTTTTTTCACAGTATTAAAAAATAATTTCATAAAAAATCGATTTTTGTTATTAGATATTGATATTTCCTAACTAAATGTTTCTGTTGTCTTATAAATTTAGTCAACAATTTAAATCGTAGTATAGGATTTTATACGTTTCTGTGTGTATTTCGATAAAATAATAGAATTGAAACAAAAGATATATGATAGATATATTCAAGTCCCACTTATTGAAGGCTGTCTACAGATATATTTAACAGTTTAGATGCAAACAAATTCTGTACGGTAACATTTTTGGTAGTTCAGAAGACAGTTGTGTAAAATATAATTAGTACCAAAACTCACCATAATAACACTTTTGGCACTGCAAGCAACAAACGAAATTTATGGAACTCATTGCTGGATTTTTAATAAAATACAATTTACAATTTTATGATATAACCAAGCAATACATTCTTTAATGAAAAGATTATAGTATACCATTTTATCCACTATAAAAGTTTCCAGAGAGGAGAAATGCATATTAGAAAGTATGAAAAAGTTATTAAAACGATCAATTATCTATAATAAGTAATTTTAATCGAATTTAAACAATACAGCAAAGTGAAGTATGCATTTTACGAAGCATTATTGAAATTGTCCTCATAAAATTTTTAATATGTTCTAAAATTAATGTGAATCTATAAGAAAATTCTGCCATTACCATTATGAAACTAAATAGTCTTTTACATTTTCAAACTTCAATGCATAACTTTTTATTATGGTCAGTGCGTTATGAACGTTCCTCCGATAATATTTCGTCATTTATCCTGAATAGCGAACACGTGCATATGAATTTTTATGGCATGAATAACATTTCGAGCAAAGTGAGTCACTCGTTCGATTTTACACAGTTAAACTCACTACAACAGCAATGAACTAGACTGGAATCAACGAAATCTGTATCAGCTGCCTCTTAAGACCATGTTGGACGACTGCTTTAATTTACGGTTTGGAACCTTTCGGAGCATGTAATTGCCGAAGTAATGACTTTACTTCTGCACTTACATGCTTGAGAATAACTTCATTGCGAATAATTACTTCTCAATTACTTGTAATTGAGAAATAATTATTCGCAATAAAAAATATAAAAGAAAATACATTGGACCCCCGATATAACGGGCATGTCGGGCGGGACATAACACCCGCGTTATAAGGTGAACCGCGTTATACCGAGCGGCGCGGTGGCGACACGATACATTTACTCAGAACGATTTGAGCTATATACCGAAACATCTCATCAACTACATCCATATTATGTATTTTAATAAAAAAGACCAATTTATTTATTAAGTGTTTTATTAAAACTCACATAACATAGTTATACATTTTAATAAGTACAGTACATACTGTATATGTATTATTTTATTTACGTACATAAGGTACGCTTGAAAATACAGTACTGTATGTAAAAACAAACACTATCTATAACTTGACTAAAATCTATGTATTCGACATCATTTCCATTACAAAACATACATAAAAAAGTGAGTAATTTTTGTTTGTTTGCTTTTTGATGACTTCTGTAGCATTTCCCTTTAAAAGATGCTAACTGCATCAATCTGACACTTAATATTTTCTCGTAATTCAGCCCATTTTATAACGAAACCATGGTTGTTATTGCTTCTTTGGTTGTTGATGGTATACCAGAGATCCCACTGGCACTTTCTTCATCATCATCTGTTTCTTCTTGAGAATCTTCGTCACCGCAAATGGATTCGATAATCATTTCATCAGTCATATTCTGACAAATATCTTCTCTAGTGTCCATATCTAACCAATCAGTCAAAGAATCATTAATTATTTCTGGCTCATTCAATATTTCCCGGATACGAGAAATTTCAGCCTCAGTGAAGATATTATCTGAAGCTGAATCTGAATGTGTTGTGGTTTGGTCAAGATCAACTTGATTATTACATTCATTTAATTTTTTCCAACAGTTTCTAATTGTCTCTGATGTGATTGCCTGCCAAGCAAGTCCAATACTGTAGGACACGTCTTTGAGATTCATCTTTTTAAAAGAAAATATGTTGACGTCAATATCTGATGCTAATAATGACTTCATCATTTCTCTTCGGTAATTTGTTTTGAAAGCACTAATAATGCCTTGATCTAAGGGTTGTATAAGAGCAGTAGTATTTTTTAGAAGATACATTACTTTTATTTTACCATCGTCAGACACAAGGTTATCAGCCGGTGGATGAACTGGGCAATTATCTAAGAGAAGCAAAGCTTTTCGATCTAGACTCAATCCTCTCAGAAATTTTCGCACAGAGGGAACAAAGAAATTGTGAAACCAGTCATGAAATATGTTAGAAGTCATCCAGACGTTTATGCTGTTTTTATAAACAACTGGTAGATATCTTATATTGATTGACTTGAAACATCGTGGGTTTTGACTTTTACCTGTAATGAGTGGCGTAAACTTGTGATTACCAGCTTTATTTACACAAAATAAAGCTGTTATCCTTTCCTTGCTTAGTTTTAATCCTGCCTTTTGTGGGTTACTTTTTAGATCTATGGTTTTACTTGGCAACATTCTGTAATATAATGCAGTCTCATCACAGTTATAAACTTGTGCATCAGTATACCCTTCTTTCTTAATGGAAATTGTGAACTGTTTGGAAAATTCTGCAGCAGCTTTAATATCACTAGACTTTGCTTCACCAGAAATGGAAATTTGGAAGATGCCATATCGTTTTTGCCAATGCCATAACCAACCGTCAGAAGCATTAAAATCTCCTTCTGCTTTTAAGCTTACATGGAATTTTTCAGCCTGCAACTTTAAAGCAGTTTCAGATACGGAAATACCTTCACTTCTTTTTTGCACCAACCATGCATAGAAGCAATCATCAACATTTTGATTTTTTCCAAGTCTTGTCTTTTTTCGAGTAAGCCCAGCATCTCGGTCAAACTTATCAACAAATGATTTCACTTTTGTCTTTTCTGCCATTCAACCCCTTACAGTTTTTTCAGGTATGCCGTATTCTCTTCTTATGTTTCCTTTCGAAACTCCGCTGTTTACTTTAGCAATAATGTCAAGCTTTTCTTTTACTCATCATGCAGGAACTCAATACATACACAATTACTCAATACGCAGTAACAATAAACCGCACTACTCACTAACGCCGCACGGACCTGTATAAACGTGTTTGAGCTTATCGCGTCGCGAACATTGCCCGCGCTATAACAGAGCGCGGGGTATAAAGAGCAGCGCTATAACGAAGGTCCACTGTATATTCAATTCGTCGAGTTGACTTTTTGGGTCCACGATTTTATTTTATTATGGCTGCATGTACCAATTTGGAACAGCAATGCGATTTATTTGAGATTGTATGATTTAGTCAAAGATAATACCGTGGTACTGAAGGTAGCACTCGTAAGCTTATGTTTCAGTTACACGTTTCTTTTTAATTTAATGAAGGATAGGAAGACCCGTCTAATAGTAAAGTTAAAAAACGAATATCTTCTGGAAAACATAAAAATCGTAAATACTTTCATGAACAACCTTTGTCTTCTTATTTTTTCTTGCATTCGTTTTGATTTGTTTCCAAATTGTAAATCAATTTTATTTCTATCCAGCGGTAAAAACAGTAGAAAAATTTCAAGGAGACGCGTTGCTATGTACTGTTGAGTTTCGATTGCAATGCACTTTGCTTTATGGCTTCATTGGCTACGGTTTAATAATGGCAGCCATATTATTAGTTCTCATCAATATAGAGTTCAAACAACTTTTGCAAGAATATTCTATAATAAGAAAGAATGACCGCGGTTTTTATTTAAAACTACAGAGTTTGATGATTCGTCACGAAGAAATCTGGAGTTTGGTCGAACAGCTCAATACCAAATTCAGCTATCCAATTGTAATCATTTATTTTACTATTACTTCTACAACTAGTTTCATTTTCTATGCTTACATATATATAGAAGTCAACGATGTAATTCGTTACGGATTTCTTGGATTGCTTATCCTATTTACTTTCGTTTGCATTATCATTCCATGTTTATTTTGTTCTTTCGCATTCACGGAAAAAATTCAGTTTTTTGGTAAAAACTTAATATACTTTTTGTCAATGCTGTGTACCAGGGGTTGCCAAAGTGGTCGATAAAACATTATTTGGGGGTCGATGAAAAGACTAAAACTTACAAATTTCGAACCGAATATTGCTAATCTTGCTAAGGATCATCAAGCTTATTTGTCTCATTGATTGTCAATTACAAAAATTATTATTAACATATATACAATAAATGGAAAAATTAAAAAATATATATTAAAATAGGAGGAGCATTTTTTTTTGCGTATAACACCAACTTTGGTGGGGGTCTATGTGAGGTTTCGAAAAGTAGTAGGGGGTCGACGATCAAAAAAGTTTGGCGACCCCTGCGATAGATGCTAATAATCTCTATGGATTTGTAATGAGTTCTTATTTACCTGTAAATAATTTCAGATGGTTATCTGAGGATGAGATAAATGCTTTAGACATTCATAATATCCCTGATAGAAATGATATAGGCTATATTTTAGAAGTTGATTTAAAATATCCCCCAAATATTCATCAGCATCATAATGACTTACCGCTAGCTCCAGAACACCTCATTATTCCTTATGATTTATTATCAAATTATCAAAAATCAATATTAACTAAATTAATTTAAAATATAATAATAATAAGAAATTAATTCCAACTTTTTTTGATAAACAAAATTACGTAATTCATTATAAAAATTTAAAATTTTGTTTAGAAGAAGGATTAATATTGACTAAAATTCATCGAGTGCTTGGATTTAACCAAGAGCCGTGGCTTAAAAAATATGTACTTTTCAATAACAAAAAAACGCCAGGAATCGACAAATGATTTCGATAAATCTTTTTTAAATTAATGAATAGCAGCTTTTTTGGGAAGACCTGTCAAAATGTGAGGAAACGCTTGAATTTAAAAACAGATTGAAAATCAATGTCGGAAATATTTATCCCAGATATCTCTCGAAAATTTTCAAATTATTAATGATAATCTCACAAATTTTAAAATGAAAAAAATTAACTTATGTTTGGATAAACCAATTTATATAGGGTTTTGTGTATTAGAATTAAGTAAATTACATATGTATCAAACATTTTATAAAATATTTTAAAATAAATGTGGTGAAAATGTGAATTTATTATATACTGATACCGATTCACTAATGCTTCAAATTTATACAGATAATTTATATAAGGACTTTAAATCATTTTCAGATATTTTTGATGTTAGCAACTATCCAACCACACAAACTATTTGATGTAAAAAACAAAAATAAACTAGGATATTTTAAAGATGAGACGTCATCTAAACCTATAATAGAATTTTGTTCATTAAAACCAAAAATGTATTCATATATTTTTGATAATCAAAATAAAAAAACAGCTAAAGGAATTAAAAATCTGTTGTTAAAACCTTTAACTATGAAAAATATAAAGAAGTTTGTTTTAATAGTCGACTATTGAGAAATCAGCAGTTTGGAATTAAAAGTAAAAATCACGTTGTGACAACATATCTTTAGAATAAAATATCACTCTCACCATTTTATGATAAAAAATTTATTTCTGATAATGGTATAAATGTGAAATCATTTGGGCATTATAATTTTTATATTTAAATTCTTTCAGATTTTCTGATATCATCATACCCTCAATACGGTTATATATTATTATACAAGAGGAAACGAAATTCAAAAACTTGTTTAATACATGGTGTTTCGAGTAAAACATATCTTTGTTTAAAACAAGCTGTGAATAAAGCCAGATTATTTAAATTACCTGAGAATAAGAAATAATATTGTAAATTTTTTATACTGACTAACCAGATAACAATACTGTTATGTAATAAGAATTTTATAAAATGTGGTTGTGTTAATTGTAGTAATTAACTGTAATTATCATTATTGTACTTTTTTAAAAATGTTGTAACCAATAATATGTTTATGTAAAAAAATAAAAACTTTATCCTAATACTGAGTTTTTTTTATAGAGTACACATACATTACTTCACTGGAATGGGAAAAATTCTCGAGTTTACCCATGGATGAAAATAACATCAGACGTTTTAAAAACTTTGTTAAATGGGAAATTATAAGCCAAAAAACTGATTTAAGTCGAGACTTCATTTCTGAATTTGCAGATAGTTTAAACTGGGAATTAATATGGAAAAATTATATATTCACTACTACATTCAACAAAAAACATATTAAACATGAAAACTGGAATTTAATTTCTGAACATTAAGTATTAGATTCATGGATAATTTTTTAAAATATCTTAATTGGGATAAAATAGCAAAATTTCAGCTTCTCTCTGATAATTATGTTAAAAATTTATTGATAAATTAAATACGAGAATAGTTTTAAAATATCAACGATTAAAAACAGATACACTGAAGGAATTAAAAGATTATCTGCACTGGGATTTAGTTTCTCGCTATCAAATACTGAACGAAGATTTTATTCATGATTTCAAATATCATCTTTTCTGGTGTTACATTATAAAATATCAGAAACTAGATCATAAATATATTGCCGAAAATTCTCATAGTTTGTTAGTCTATATACTTCAAGATATTAGTAACATCGTTGATGACATAATGGATCGGTTAAATAAATTCGATGAAGAAGAAGAAAATTAAAAATCTGTAATATTATATTAGATTTTTAAAAATAAAAATAATTAAATTTTAAAAGAGTCAATTGTATTATCTAGAAATATATCCTGATATTTCTAACATCATTGGTTAAAACTTACATTTTTTAAAAAGAGCACAGGATTTCACTTCAGTTCTTGTTACAAAAACACTGACATATGAACGCATCGATAGAGAAATTGCTTCAGGTAGAGAGGCTACTTTCAGGATGTTAGAAAGGTGAATTTGTAATTACTCTAAGGACATGGGAAAGAATTTTTATAATCTATTTTAAAGTCAGAGTAGATATAAATCTCTCATTTAAAAAAAACAGAGGCTACTACAAAAACGTCTAAGGTCATTAGGGACATGGGAAAGAATTTTCAAAACCAGGGTAGGAGACAAATTTTATAATCTCTTGTTAAAAAAAAAATAGAACCTACTTCACAGATGCTAGAGGGAACGATTTTTAATCTCTACAGAAGTCAATAAGAGATGATTATCAGATGGGTGAGGTAGGAAGGGAATTATTTTTGATGCTGATAAGAAACAATTTTTGACTTCAGAGTAGAGTGTAATCCTCTTTATAACTCAGTTTGTATCATTAATTTACATTAAAATCTATATGAATTAAATTTTATAATCCAAAGTGCATCTTTTCTATACTACTAACAGATCCTGCACTCACCTTCAACAGCGTCTTCTTTCGCTTCTCCCGCGGCGTCCTCATCTCGCTACCTGGCAACCTCTAGCCTGTTCTTGATGTGTAGGTGAGGACGGAGTGAGGCTGCTGGTTCCCGCCTCGGCTAGGTCCTGGGAGTCGATGACAAAGTCGGTGGTGGTGGTGCCGCACGATGTTGTCTGAAAAATCACATAATCCAGGTTTCACATCCGCAAAGAAGTATCCTTTGGTCGCGCGCACTATACAGAAGCTGCACTACTCACTGGGCGGTCGTCATCCCCTGCTGTTCCTCTTCATCGCCCTCGTGCATGGAAAAATCTAAATAAAGTACGCCTGGCAGCAGATGTTGATCCATGGACACACCAATTGTCTGAAGTTGGAAACCCTGGCGACCGGGGCCCAGGTAGACGGCCACGATGTCCCCGGAGAAACTGCCGGAATTTGGCCGATGTCATTGGCCATTGGAACAGGAACCACGTCCGGTACACATAGGTGCAGATGTAGCTTTGCAGGCTCTTGTCTGTGCGGAGCGACTTTATGGACTTCTTCAGACAGCGATTTCGACACTCAATGTTCTGAGTGTGGGCCTCGGGATCATCCGTGTCTACGAATGTACAAAGAAAAAAGATAAATGTCGCTTCTCCATAACGCCCGCCCATTTCTTTCAATTAGCTCATAACAGTTTAATGCTTCTTACCTCCCGGGGACTCGCCGGCTGTGATTCACGACCTTATGTCGGGAGAAGGCCATAAAAGCCACACAACCGCGATACTGGGCCACGCTGTTGGAAACGATGATGGAATCTGGAGTGATGTATCTGAGCATGTGACTCCAGAGAACACGTCTGCTTTTGTTGTCCACCTGAAAGAATACGAGAACATATAACACGTCTAAAATCCACCAGTGTCTGCCGGACAGTGTGCCTTTTACAATAACTAAACAATAAAAGGAAGTAATGTTTCGCTACTACTTACATGCCAGTATATCAGCTCTCGCGTTTCCCGACAGTAGGCACCAAATATTGTAATTTGAGTTCCTACACCTACGCGGCCGCGGTTGTATTTTCGCCTTCGGATGAAGGTCTCATCGATCTGAAGAAAAAAAAACACATTAATATAGACAGACATTTCAGCAAAGTCAGAAACGTGGGTCAACAGTCACCTCGAGGTGCAATCCTTCACCACCAAGCTGGATGTTCTGTGCGTGGGAGACGAAAACTTCCGCAACTTCCCGGCAGAAGTTGTACCAATCTACCGCTGTCGCGAGGGCCATATGGCATTGCTCCCCAGCGATGGTGACCGGCAGCTGCATGACCCACGAACATATCAAAATCAGCACCTGTAAAATACAAACAAAACACATCCGTTATACATACATCATCGTAATCGGCACTATCAAATTACAGAAATCGGCGATCAACTGTAATATCATACTTCTTGCACTGAAAGTCTCGCCCCTTCAAAGAATATGTTGTGGGTACATGACAGGCTACCGGTGCACACGGCCCTCTGGACAGTGCCACCTGTCCATCCTCGAACTGTTTTCTTTTCTTTCAGTTTTTCGCAGCAGTAGATGAATCTGAACCTCTCAGGTGAAGCCGGTTCCATTTGCATCGGGCCTGCAAAATTACAATAAACACATTGAAACGGCTTAGAAAAGTAGCACTGCGAATATTGGCCATTTCTGTACTGTAGTGTACATGCGGGAATCAAGCGATGCTTACCTCCGCAACGAGTGCACAGTGGAATGGAACCAGTGAGGTCCGGATGTGGCACAAGCTCCACAAGATGACAAAATTTCTGGGCGGTCTCATCGGTGGGGAGGTAGGTACGAAATGCGTATGATGTGATATTGTCAAATATGTCGTCAGGATCCAAAACGAGAGACGCTGACATGTCACACGTGAATGGCATTATACGAATACAAATACTCCAGTCCGTGAAATACTAATCCTCCAAATACTGTAAAATACTGCAAAGACAGTAGAGCGCCGTTAAGCCGCAGATTAGTAACACGCGAATTCGCTGGAGCCGCAGGTCAGTAACACGCGAATTTGCTGAAGCTGCGGAAAAAGCTTGGATCTGAATTTTGCACTATCATAGATTAAATATTTGGTTAAATTTCACTTACGCATTCTGTCATGGTGGCACTTCTGCTAGGTTAGATTTTTTTTTTTAAGAAGAATTCTGCATTACTAAACACGGCCCTGACCTTTTTATATAGACCTTACATTTACTGCCGCAATCTACTGGCAAAAAAAATTGAAGAAAATGTAAACATTCCATTTACTGATTTACATCAGAAAATCGTACGTTTAATTTTTTTTTAATTTTAAATCGAATGTAAATCAGCAAATTGACAATATATTTACTTAAATTAATTAAATTCAACAAAATACATTAAAAATAATTTGTAATTACACCCTCATGGTTTCAATTTTTAACCAGCGGGGACTCTTTTTTTTTTTTTTTTTTTTTTTTTTTTTTTTAACTCTTTCCGCCCTGTGGGCACTAAGAGGGCCTCTTTTAGTAGGCCCATTATGGGTTCGGCCAGGCCCACAATGGGGCGACCGGGTGGTGAGGGACGGGGCCCGACATATCCGAACGGACCACCCCCCGAAAAATTCCTGGGGATTATTCGACCCGTTCGGATTCGATCCCGGGTCCCCCAGAGCGGTAGGCTGCCACCTTTACCGCTCGGCCATCCGGCCGTCACCAGCGGGGACTCAGAATAAGGTACCTGTATAAGTGAAGTAAAATTTCTTAATTTTCTATTTTATTTCTATTTTAAATGTGTGCTTATCTTATAGTATATGTCTTAATTTCGTTTATACTCCAAATTTAAGTTTATCATATTGTTTATATTTTTATAACAATTTTGTTATCAAAATTGGGAATTTATTTCTACCTTATTTTGTGCAGTTTAATAGGCATCAACTGAAGAGAGACGATATGAGTCGAAATGCATAATGTTAAAGGTACTTAAAAAATAAAAAGAAAAAGAGTTATAACATACAAAATTCGTTGTAACAAGTTCGGTTAAGAACAAATCAGTATTCCGTTTTCTGAGTTTATATATTCTAAAACAGCGGTCGGCAACCTTTCTGACCTCACAGACAACTAAACTCACAATATTGAATCTCGCGGACCACTAAACTCACAATTTTGAATCTCGCAGACCACTATCAAGAATTTTTTTAAACGATACAAAATCTGTAGTAAAAGTTCAATTTTACTATATTAATATGACCTCGCGTGTTTAATTATAACAAATTAACGCAAGACTAAAGTTCATTGCTGCTTGTTTGAAATAAGTTTATGGATTCTTAGCGCTTTTCCACGAAAGACGACTATCGCGCTCAAAATATTGTTTATTGTTCATTATTTATTAATAGCAGTCACTTCGTATTTGGTTTTAAATTCGAATAGAAACCCATTAAGTGAAAAAGTAACTAAGCATTTTGCATTTCTTTCATAATACTTCGCATAACCTTCAGTTGATCAATGTCCAAATTTCTCCACGGACCACCAAAATTTTCTCGCGGACCACCGGTTGCCGACCGTTGTTCTAAAAGACTTTCGGTCTTTTAAGTCTCGTTTTCTTCCATCTGATTACGCCACCCAAGAAACGCTTTTTTCATGGAAAGTCTTCTGCTGCTAAAAGAATGCAAGCACAATGAGTAACTGAAACAAAAGTAAAACGCAATGAAAGAATTCAAATACAAGCTCAAAGAAATGTTTTATTCAGACAGCAAGAAACAAAAGACAGACATGATACGCTACTTTAGGCTGAAAGAATAAGGCAAGCTCAATCACGATGTTTAGCCTTCAACACTCGGCAGTGGAATTTAAGTCCCTTTAACTATTATCCACAGTACAGTTAAGCATCTAACAATGTTTTTGCTATTGGATCAATGTCTGAAATATGTGTTAAGTGTAGTGCTAAGGAGTGGGCTAAAGAATTACATGGGGTGTGTTGTAACAATGGAAGAGTGCAATTACCCGTACTCTTAGAACCTTCAGAACCTTTGAAAATATTTTTTATAGGCAACACATCCGAATTCAAAATTTTCAAGGGTACAATTTTGCATTTCAGATGACTTCCTTTCAAGATAACAACATTAGTGAACAAGGTTTTATACCTACAGTTATTTAAAATTCTAGGTCAAGTATATCACAAAATAGGATCACAACAGCCATTTCCACATGAAAAACTAAGATACCTTCAATTGTACTTTGTATCTGATTACTACCATCAAGCACAAAACAGACGCAATAAAAATTTGAACTAATTATTCAACTTCAAGACATGTTTCAATATTCAAATAATAACATTCAAAGTTTCAAATATGCCCTAGAAAATGTACCTACTATGAAATACAAAATAATTATTCATGCGACAACAGACCTCCTCCTGAACATGCTAGATTTAATTTCCCAGAGTGATCATTGTTACTCAAGAACAAGGCAAAAGAGACATTGTGCTTAAAACGCGAGACAATACTCTGCAATTCATCAGTAAAATTCATAAATCGTATAATTTTTTTTGCAATATCCTTTTTTATTTCCATTGGAGAAGCTGCATATCACTTTGAAATACTTCATACAGGTGTACATTATAACAAAACAGTTCGCTGCATAAACTGCTATGTTTATAGATTTAGGGTTCGTAGTAATTCATTAAATTATCTTGTTTGATAGAAATCTCTTTCATTAATTTGCTGTTGATATGTATGCAAAAATAGAAGCAGAAAAATTATGTTATATTAGAACGTATCAGAAAGAATTAAAATGTGATTCATATATACATATAGAGGATAGAATCAATAATGATGTAGCTGGAAAAGGGCTTGGTAAAATTGGCATTTTTCCATTAAATATTGTAAGCATCCCACGTTACATGCATGAAAAAGCTCAAGATGCAATGATATATGTTCGCACTAATGGTCGACCTGATTTTTTCATTACATTCACATGCAATGCCAAATGGAAAAAAATTCAGGCCGAGTTATGACGTAGACAAACATACATTGACCACATAGCCAGGTTTTTCACTTAAAATTACTAAAATTGATAAACATAATCACAAAATGTAACATTTTCGGCCTTATACGATGCCATATGTACAGTACACACTACTGAATGGCTGCCACATGTTCATATTTGCATTTGGCTGATCAATAAAATTCAAGCTGATCAAATTGATTCGGTTATGGTAAAATTCCAGACTTTAATGCGGACGAAGTACTCTTTCAAATAGTTCAAACTCAAACGGTGCATGGCCCATGTAGTTTTTCATACAAGGTGAATTGAAATTTTGAAGACAATATATGAACTTTACCCAACACAATTTATATAAGACATTCAGACAAGAGAAAATGGTTATTCTTTATATCGCAGAAGAAACCTGGTGATGGAGGTTTTAAAACGAGAATCGGATTTGATGAAATCGGTAATAGTTGGATATGGAATTAATTTCGAAATTTATTGGTATATTATTTATTGCGGATTTCTCCTCGTCTCAGTAAATAAAATAAAATCACATAAGAGATGGCGCTACACACAGTATAACCTTTATTGCTGGGAAAGTTACTCAACTTATTTCCTGAATATATTTAATATCCTTTTTCTTGTATTACTAAATTAACGAAAAATTATTTGGTTGTGATACTTACCAGAATTATTATACAGAAAAAGTAAATAGAAAACTGTTTACAGAAGAAAAATGTTGCTTTGATTGTTCTATGGTAGTTTATTTATTCATTCTTAAATAAAGTTTAAATCTAAACATTTCATTAAGAAATTTCTTTTCTTCTAACCTACATCTAATATTTCAAAGTAAGCCGTATTAATTTTCCATTTCCAATCTGTTAACACACTTTCGATCTTTACGAAAATATTTATTTCGTGACATCTATGACAGCTGTAGTGTTTAATCTCGAAAGATAGCGCGAGTATTATATTTCTGACAGTGCACAACTTTTCTTACAGCGTTCAGTTAAATATATTACGAGAAGAATCTTCTCTTTTCTCAATTATCAATTATGGTAAGTTGTTTCACTCTTTTATATATTAATATCAAGTATATATCTATTAAACTTAGAACATCTAATTACACATAGATTTTTTATTAACTTTGATATTTAGCATTTTATAAATATGTTTAGAATTGTACAAAATATTCAAGAAATGATATTTGTTTATTTACATAGTAAACTCTACTTTCTTTATACTATAATGGTAATTTTTCAGTTATCGGATTTTCAATTTTATTAGATTAATCAGGTTATTAAAGATAGCCATGTAATGCTGTTGAACTGTTTTGAGTGAAAATAATATGACATGACAAAATAGTGAAAAAAATCACTATCAACGTCCTTCTCCGGGTGACGTCCTCTTGTTCTTTGTACTGGATACTGTACATGGCGATGCCTTGCTAATTAGGGATAAGTGACATTTTACTATAGTTACTGTAATGACCCAATATTTCGCTATTCTGTAGTCAATTATTTCGTAACCACAACGAAGAATACACCAAAACAATCTCAATCGTAGTTACAAAAATCAGCGGAATATTGAAATATTAGGTCACTGGCACCATCAATGTTTTAGTAACCAGGATTCAACAACCTGTACTAAAATATGGCTGTCCATTATAGACTTGAACCGCATCTTTAGAATGTAGCACCGTTTATTATTTATTATTTTCCGTACATGTGAGCACAAAGAATATAAAAATATGACGTATTTTGTGATGCGATACTGAAAGTTATGAATTCATACGTGTATGATTACAACGATAAACACTGATTTTAATGCTGGATTGGGATAGCCGGCACATATGTTTTGGAAGTATAAAGTTAGCGCAAAAATTTATAACACGAAACAGGCAGAGGGCACGTTTCATTTATTAAAAAATGATCGAAGCGTTACCAGTTGAAGGATTATGAAGAAACTTACACATTTTAGTTATATTTTTTAATTATATTTGCACATAATGTAACTATTTCTGTATTTAAGTATCAGACATACGCTAAGAGCAGAAGTCACTGGCACAAAATCGGCTAGAAATTGGTAAACATTCAGGAATTAAAATGGAACAGGTTAGAGGGAAGACGGAGTAGTAAGGAAGAAAGAAAATACAAGTCATGAAACCCTCTTGATAGAACTCTGATAGAATTCACATTACCCTATTTTTCAAAAAAACCTTGACATTTAGATATTCTTTTTACGTGAATAATGCCGTTATCTGACCCATTTGTTAAAATGTTTAAAACATAAATCAAATATAATATATATATATTTTTTCTTTTATTATAGAGCAGTTCCCTGACAACGATCCTCGCATCAATTTACCAAACAGACGTAATATATTACTTATTTGGTTCATGTTTAATTTGTTTCTTCATTTCAAATGCGAAGACGTATTTACAAAAATGCGATTGGTCGAAACTGCCAAAGTATAATCAAAGCAACATTTTTTTTCTATGTAAAGTTTTTTTACTTTCTCTCTATGATCATTTTGGTAAGTAATTTAATTAAATAATCTTTCGTTGATTTATTAATGACAGAACAAAGAAATTTCAGAAATGAGTTGTATAGCTTTCCCGGCAATAAAAGTAGAATTCTTTGTGGCGCTACCCGCTATGAAATTTTATTTTATAAACTTTTTATATTATAAATTATTACAAAAAGGCAAAAAAAAGTTAATTTTGAGATCAGAGAAGAATTCTGTTCAGAAAATTATAAAAGCTAGCAACGAGTAAAATTTTGATTAAATATGACCCCACTCGAGATATGACAATTGATTTCCCCTCTATCCTCCTACTCCTTTGATGTTAAACCAACAAAATTTAATAGTATGAATACACAATACACAAACTTTCATGCAAATTTTCAGAAATTTTTGACAAAAGGCACAGGAGGTATTAAGCTTGAAAAGGACTGAAGAAGATCCTGTCCCCAGTAGTTGAGTTTCTACACATAGTATGATCTTGACCAGAACTGTGCAAATAGTTTAAATCATATTATCAATTATATCATGTGTTTTAGGCTATTAATTAACATGATTTTGTAACTGTGCCATAATCCTGGCATTTTTAACGTTTTTGCATACTGAAGCGCATTAGTAGTGTCTAATAAATGGCCGGTTCTGCTACAGAGACTTGTTTTCTTGAGGTGTTTTAAAATTGACGAAATGTGAATACATTCATTGTTTCTTCTAATATGGTGAATACCTTTTATGTAGTGAATGAGAACCATGTTTGAATGTCCTTGTTTTATAGAATCATTTGTTACGATTATAATTTATACGAAACCCTATGTTCACATTTGTATTGTTATAGAAATTTCAGTTTCACGGAAAACTGAGTGGTGTTCAGAAACCTAAAATTCAATGTGTGATCTTTCTAGCACGCTCCACTATAATAGTGGTGTCGATGTTAAGACATTTGCGTGTCTTTCAGACGTGTTCCGTTCAATCTGTAAATTTTCGTTTACGGTCACTGTAAGCTATAGTAAAAACAACCCGGTTCCTCTGAAATCTATAAACCACATCCCTTACTGTATATTCAGTGAAAATTTCTGTGCCTATTGTCGAAAATTAATATTCGATTCACTTTTGTGGAGCGTGCTATCAGATTGGCTTGACCAACCGTATTTCATCTAACAGTATAAAAATATATTATATTTAATTTTTACATAATAAGCAAGTAAACATCTGAACTATCTTTTATTTCAGATGCCACAATGTTAACACCTGTAATTGAGAAAAATCATGAAATTGGTTTTATTCATTTTAACATTTTCATTATGAAGAGCATACTTGTATTCGACGCGGATCATGCAAAGGTAAAGAAATTCAATATAAAAATCATTAATAAATTTAGACAACTTTATTAGTATTATTTATTACTTATATTACTGTATAATACGTATACGCATGAACGCAACAAGTTCATTGCTATGGAATTTTCTTATTTCAAAACATTGGTGCTCTTCTTAATTATTCTCACTACATTCACTTTAGATTATGCTCAACAGTACTAATCAAATTCGATATGAACATCGTAGCCTAAGCCCATTACTTCCTGAATGGATAAAAACCATTGAACACTGATAGTTGCTCGAGGGTTTCGGCTAGCCGTGTGGGATTTTCTGGGTTTTTTCACGTATCTAACACCTATATAGATACGAGGTTATAGTTTATATATGTTTCCAGAAAAGTTTTCCGAGAGGCTTCTATCTTCCTATTGGCACATCGCTCTTCTGCGCTGCCTAATTCCATGAAATCAATAAATCCTCGTAGCGTATAGCTTGTTCACATGTAACATTTACAAATCAACTGGTTTCTTTCTTAACTACCAAAAAATTGTTTCTACTCCTATCAATTATTTTTACTGTTTTTTTTGTAATATAAACGGTGCTACATCCGAATCTGGCAACAGAATTGGACTAAAACCAACCCCTTTTTAAAGAATTGCAGCTATTCAAGGAAAATATTTTCTGTTCAAAACGTTTTATTTATCGGCATCACACGTCACTAATTGACTAATCTTTGTATATATATATAATCAAGATGGGTTGATGATGATGATGATAAATGCAGAGCCCAAACGGTTAAGAGTTGAAGGTTGAAATTTGGTACACAGTTAGGGTGCGTCATGAGAACGTACACTAAGAAGGGATTTTTCGAAATTCTCCTCCCCCCGCGGGGGAGAGGGACAGGATTAAGGCTTACCGTGAAGAACTCGTCTTCTATTATACTATTTTAGATCCGTTTTTTTGCGTTTTTGATTGCGTTTTAATAGTGTACGTCACGAGAATGTACATTAAACGGGATTTTTCGAAATCCCCCCCGCGGGATAGAGGTTGTTAACACTTCAGTGGGAATCTGAAGAGGAAGGAGACAATATTAAAGTAATATTCCAATCTGATTCTAACCTCTACCTCCCCGGAAAATGGATGACAAAGCAAAAAACCCAAACCTACACATCCTATTTCTCGAGATTTCTTGATAGATAAAACAGATCAAATATCGACAATAAGGTCGCAAGACATATCCTGACCTTAGTCACCACCAGCCATTAATTCAGTTTGTTTGACAGCTGTTATGAGGTAGAATGAGTAACAATACCGGATAGAAGGAGGTAATAAATTAGACGAAACGTTCGACTTCTGACAACTAACATAAACAAACTCTAGACACAGATCAAACTTGGAACGAGTAACATCATACTTAGCATTAGTCAGCTCCCCGGAAACGGGTATAAAAAGGGGTTTGACACAATTCTCAGGGCGGACATCAACGACGGACATCGCCATATTCCTAGGCCCGTATAAACGACGACATATATTTCCGGCCCGAAGCCGCTCTATCCGCCGGCTCTCCGACGTCTACCGATTCTCAGGTGAATGTCTTCAGGACAACGCCTGAGAATCGGTAATCCAGGATTCATGAACAGCGATCATGAGGTATTAACTTAAACCGGTTTTGAGCATTGAACACAAGACCGTGTTATTTATTAAACACCTGGCTTTTTTACCTTTATTTGTCAACTAATAAAGGTGGAAAAAGCCAGGTGATTGAATGCTCAATATACAGTAAAAACACGGTTTCAAAAACATTTAAACTATTAGACCAGTTTTGTAAACTCTCTCACCGTGACCGAGATTTTGACTAGAGTATCCGAGCCCTCGCCTCGCGAGGTGCATAGGAAATCTGTTTTTCGGAATATATCTTTGTATCTTTAACCGCGTATAATCGCCATATCTAGCCATAACTTTGTAATCTTATGTATGTTTGTTTAGAGATATTAAATTGTTGTTTGTTATGTTGAACCTGTCCATTACTGAGAAACGGCCAGCACCTATCGATTTACTCGCGACCTTCCCACTTTACTACTTGCCCTCCAAAAGTCATCTCCTGACAAGGCAGCCGATAAGTGGGGTCGAGCTCGCAGCTTAACACCCTCGGTTCTCACACTTCCTCCCGCGGGGGAATTGTTAACAATTGAAATGGTTAACAATGGAAGTGCTAAGAGAAATCGACATGCAATATTTAAAGGCGCAGATGCGGTCTTTTGCGGAAAATCGAACATATTTTTAGACCCATCTAAAAAACTCTCTAATTAGACTGGAAACAGAGAGTCCTAATTCTTGCATTCTGTGAAAACTTGTAAGATTGGCTATAATGTAATAATCTTAATCTTACTTTTTGCCCCAGCAACACAGGGCTTATCTGCTAGTTACCTATAAATAAATTTATGTTAATTATTCCTTTTTCATAATTCTATACATTTGAAAAGTAAAACACTTAATGATATGTTTTTTTTTTTATATTCTTGTTTTGTGGTCTATCGATGTAAACTCCAGCAATAATCTGTTAACGTGTTTTCGTTCCACGTTTCGCTGTACCGTTTTTCTATTCGAGAAGGAGATTGATGGAACCTTTCTTCATCTTCATCACAAATAGCTTCTATATTGGAGAGAAGAACATCTGAATAACAATGTAGAAAATGTATCTTGTGCTACATGTTGGAACCCACAGTTTGGTAGGACCCGTTACCGACTTCCGCAATATTTTATCATAGTTCAGTGATGAAAAACCAATGGCACACGTGTCCAAAGTGGCACGTAACGTATTATACGATTGCAATATTTTTCTTACCATATACGTTTTTTGCGTGATCGGGCTACTTTTTTTTCCATGTAGTGATTGGTTCTTGCTTGACTAGTCCAATTCACACAAAAAAGCAAAGTTTGCTGCATTTTTGATAACTTGTTTGCGTTGTAATAACTTTGAGGTCAGCACACACATTCCACTCATGCTCAATGTATCTTTATATTGTCTTAAGTTTCATGTAAACAGCACGAGCGACCGAAACAGTACGATGTTTGTCGCAGAAAAATGCCCATGATGCATATTGTATCATGCATTTTGTTTTTGCTATAAAGCCTTTAACGTCAATCATGCAAAAGTAACAATCAACGACGTGATTTTGCGGTTCCTGCTACACCAGAGGGACAGCTAAAGGCATTGATTTGTGTGTGCCCTTTAACCATCCAGCTTTTTCCGGTAGATGCGTCAGTGATTTTTATTGCGCTTTCATAGCCAGTTATCCAGAAATAGTCTCGTTGGATTTTACACACATATGACATGTGAAATCCGAGAGATCTAGCATTGAGTTCCTTGCATCTCTGCTGTATCTTATAAATCTGACACATCACGTCTTCCCATATGACAGGTGAATGAACCGAACCATCTTGCACCAGACAGCTGACACCTGCAGTTTACTAAGATGTAGCACCTGATTTTGGAGGGTCCTTTTAAAATAATTTTAGGCAATTAAGCAAACGTTTTTTCAGGTTTTGTATTTTACTGAAACGACAGTAACAGGAAAGTTATCTTCTAAGAGGCGTCTTTTGCAAAAAATGATATTTTCAAAATTGTGGGTAATAGAAGGTTTTGGACTTTTTATTCATATTCAGCACTCTAAAATATGTTATGAAATCAATTTTCTTCCACGGAAAGATTATGATGCAGAACAGTATATAATCAGTAAGAATTTTTAAATTATGATTTTTCACTGTCACCGAACTGTAATTCTATTTATGTGATTTTTTGTGAGTCTATTTTTGTTGTTGCATTGATAAGACAATTTATCATAACTAGAGTTGAATAAAGTAAATTCAGGTTTTGTTCGATTATGGGTGAGCCAGGATGGAATGCCTGCCGGGAGGTCTTTTATGGGAAACTGGCTTCTATTTAGATATTACTAACGTGAAGAAAACTCGAGAAACCCGTGGCCAGGCCGGCGTGAACACTCAGGCTCTGGTGAGCATAAAATAAAAATTTATTTAGTTTTTACGTTTTGGAGTTAAAAATTGAAAATCCAACATCCACATCACGTTCATAAATATTCCACAGGTTGGAATGCTTTAGGCAATTTGCTTCCAAGAAAAAATATACGTAACCTCGTATTGATCGAATGCAGCAATTCTGCCTTGTGTGTAGGGGACATTGCTATAACTGGCCAAAACATATAAACTTTATTTGGATACCGCTTCTTTAAAGATACGACTAGTCTCTTCTTGATACACTCCATATTTTTTTTTTATTTTCGTGTAAATGCAAAGTTTAATAGTACGATGAAGGCCCGACACATCTCTTGAGGGCTTATGGCTTTTAACACCAAAGCACTTTTCGAGCATTTTGATTCACGTTTGAAATTTCCTTCTACACTCATGTTTATGAAAATTGCAACACCATGAAAGATTTGTGCAAATTGAACCAAACTTACAGGAAATGTAAAGTGAGGTAAGACATGCAAATGATTAGAATTACAAAGCGATTGCGATTGTATGGAACGAGAACCGGCTTCTTATCAGCCTTTTGTTCCAGGTACATAAAGGATTGTAAAAATGCGTTGAAATCCGTTTATCTTCCTCTGTCTGCGGTAAACGTTTCATTGGTGGTCAGTGTGCCTCGTCAAAAGCGGAGGAAGCCATACCAACAACTAACAGAGTTCGTAGGAGGCCGCGTCGTCCGTATGCGAGAGAGTTTCATATCGAAAAATCGCAGCCCACACGCAGTGTAATGCCACAACAGTGATGCCTGTTTGGAAGATACAAACAGAAGAGAACCAAATAAGGCGAAAACCTGTCACTGGGGCCAGCAATTGCACAACGGCACGGGACGACAGACATCTCATCCGCATGGCTGTGATAGATCGTACAGCGTCCTCTCGTCTGTTAACACAACGTTGGAGCATGGCTACAGGTGTTTTGTTGTTTAACTCCGCGGTTCGTCGCCGTCTGCTGCAGCACGAACTGCGTGCAAGGGTTCCTGTACGCAGGTTTCCCCTCTCGCTGATTTACAGATGTCTTCGACTTCAATGAGCTCAGCAACACAACGCGTGACGTGCCCAGTGGCAACAAGTTGTTTTTTCCGATGAATCTCGCTACAATCTGCTCTACAATGATGGAAGAGTACGCGTCACACGTTACAGTGGGGAACGACTGCTCCCACAGTGTGTTATCCAGCGTTATACCGCACAAACGCCTGGCATCATGGCGTGGGGAGCTATTGGGTATAATTGTCGATCCCATGTAGTGCACATTGCGAGCAACCTCAACAGTGATCGCTACTTACGGGAAATTGTAAAGCCAGAGGTCTTCCCCCTTCTTCAACGCATTCCGGGTGCTGTATTTCAGCAGGCTAATGCCCGTGCACATGTTTCTCAGACTGCACAAGCCTTCTTCAGTGCACAACAGGTTTTACTTCTTTCATGGCCTGCTTATTCCCCAGATATGTCGCTCATCGAGCATATCTCAGATTTCATTGGTCGGCGAATCGCTCATACAGCTGATGGGGCACACAATAAGAGTGAACTTTGGCATCAAGTCGAAGCTATCTAAAATGCCATTCTCTAGGATTACATTCAGAACCTCCATGATTCAATGCCACGACGTGTACAGGCTCTCATCGCTCAGCGTGGCGGACACACAAAGTACTGATTTCTGACGTTCTTTTTGATTTTTTGTCTTGTAAATTTGATCGTTTATTGTACACTCTCGGTAATATGTGGAATAAATTTCATTAATTTCTGACAATTCCTTCGTGGTGTTGCAATTTTCACAAACATGAGTGTAGTAAGTTCTTTCATTATTTACAGTAAAAACCTTTATTATCTGTACATCCAGATCTATTTAATGTAAAATAAGACTCGTCCATAACAATATCAGCTTGTTTTGAAACTGCAAATGTCTTATACACTGAACAATGCAGATCTGTGGTCAGTAAAAATGGTCCAAGTAACCCTGTTTGATTTTCTAACTGCTTCACAATATACTTCAGTGCAGAAATTCTTTTTCGAATATCAATATTCCTTTCCATTAATATCCCTTGCATGTATGTGAGATATTCTGAACTTTCGATTCATCTTAGAGAGAAACTCGCCTGCCTTAATCATCATCCGGCATCGGTTAACTATTTACCCTTAACTTTAGCCATTTTAACCAGTTTTATTCCACTTCCTTCAGATGTAAATAGCGTTTCCTTCTTCTCCATTCTCTTAATTATATCATATATTGTTCACATAGAGAATCCTATAGATTTAAAATGTTCCATACTAAAAAATATATCGTTCATCAAATTTCTAATTGAAACATTTCCAATAATCTATTGCCCAGTAGTAGACGATTGAATAAAACTACTGTGTAAAGGTCCGCTTTTAGCGTAGCAGGTCGAAAAGCCACGCCACCGGGATAATTGGTCCCACCTGGCGTTGGGGCTATAAACGGCCGGGAAGAACAAAGGGATAGCGTCTCCGTTTATGGGTACACGTCAATGTGTTTGCCACGTGTTGCTCGGTTTGAGAAATGTAAACAAGGGACGGACGCGACTGTAAGCTACGTCATCGGGAGGAGGGCTGACGTCTTTGGAAGCTCCCAGGGGAAAAGCAGGGCCTGATTGGTCGCCGTAAAACTCTTTAAATTGTAAGAGTGGCGAGAGGAACGGAGAGAAGGGCGAGAGACCGGATACGTGGTAGTCTCTGACACTTAGGAAGCCCGTGAGGTGTAGAGAAAGTGTTCTCCTCTTAGGAATTCCTCGGAGAAGGGTTAGTGTAGAGACTGGACAGCCACGCGGTTGAGCCAACTCCGCAAACCGACCGGAGTTTCCCCAGAGTCTAATAGTTCCCAACAGACAAGCTGTACGTGAAATATACCACACCTTTGTGGCATCGTGTGTGTAATGTTGTCAAACTTGTACATCCTGTAAATATTTGTTTTGTAAATAAACTGTAAATATTCACTGGACTGAGTGTGGAGGTGTAGCTTTCCTCGAACCATCGTACGGACATTCTCGAGTCGTAAGAACCAACTCGAGACTGATCATCGTAAAGATCGTAGCGGATTACATAAGGATCTTCACTTACTGTATATGGTAGTTGGTCGCGGATATGCGTCCGGAAAACTTCCCGTATTTAATATATAAATTGTGACCAATTTCCTAAAGAAATTTCACCTAGGAGGCCTCTCTTTTTTCATATTGCCCAAATCTGCGTTGCCTTATTCCATTTAATCATATTGTATTATAATTTGTAAACTTTTAAATTTAACTTGAGAAACGACTTTCTTTTTTTATAATTAAATATAAGGATGTAAACTTAATGAATCCATCATTAATTTAATAATTATCTAAATAGCCATTTGGTAGAGATGAGAAGCTACGAACTGGCTATTGAGATAATTATTAAATTAATTTTCTAGAGGAAAAAAGCTTACAACTATACGAATCCACATTTTTATATACAGTAGTTATTGATATTTTGATATGACTAATGAAATGTTTTTGAATTTTTTTAGTTAATTTTGAATAATCCTAAAATCTTGGATAGATCACCAATCGTATATGGCCTAGAAGGATTTTTAAGTAAATCTATTACGTTCAGGTTTGTTGAATTTATTTATATATACAGCCTATAGATACAAATGAAATGCATAACTGTTTTTAACCAGTCACACTGATTAGCAACTCATATGAGACATTTTAAAGTAAATGAAAATTATATTACAACCATTAATAAAGAAAAATCTTTTTGGCTTTTATTTATATAAAATCAAAATGATATAACATTAATATGGGTAAAATATTTTTTGTATTAAACTTATTGAAATGTGATTAATTATTTTTTTACTTGTGGCTGTCATTAAAAATATGTAAATATACTAAATATATTTAATAGTTGTTTTCGTTTACATATTTAGTATATATCTTAGTAAACAAACCAATGAAATAGTCTGTTTCGTATGAAACCAACTATGTCATTGGCTTGTTTAATTAACTGCTTCACTCCAAGACTGGTCCGGTGCTGTAAATTACTATCCCTTAAATATATAAGTACATTTAATTAAGTGATATGATATCTGTATTTTAAGCCCACCAGTCGGCGAAACGAAAAAACACTGAACAGTAGTCACCAATGAGCTGACTGTATGTACTTTTTCGAATTTCTGCACTTTATTATTGAATACATTACTTCTAGTCTCTTGCATTGAACATCGTATTTATTGTGCTTTCAAGTAACAATTATTCAGTGCATTTGTTATAAATTTTGATTTTAAACGTACTTTACATGTAATTTATAATTTAAAAAGCTATAATATTTAATCAACTACATTTCGCACTCAACAGTCTGAACGAATCACTAGTTACTGTTCATGTATTATTTACAAATTAAAATGTGGCAGAGCCTTTTTATAATTTCTGATATTTCTACTAAATGCATTTACATAAATTATTAAGTTATATTTTTTTTATGCAATTATTAATTTTAGTTATAATACATTAATGTATTTTTATTTCAGTAGTGGCAGTGAATGGGTAAAGAGAAGAAAATTATTTACTCCTGTTTTTCGTAACAAAAATTTAGATGATTTTATTCCAAAAATGGAAAGACATTCACGCAATACTATAGAAAAGTTAAAAAATAGGAAGAGCGATGTCTCATTTCTTCTAAAAGAAACAGTGCTTAAGATTGCTAACGGTAAGTTTTAAAAACTTTAATTAGGTTTATATCCAGTGAATATTTTGAAACCCAAGTTGAATCAAAAGTTTAAATTTTTTCTTAAATTTATCTTTGTATACTAGTACTGTACATTTATCAATTAACAGGACATTTATCAATTAATATTTAGACTTACAGATCAGAAATAATATTATTTCTGATCTGTAAGACTAAATATCTGAATCCGTAATTTTCCAGTATAATAAGCCCTGTTAATTGTTAAATGTACTAGTATACAAAAATAAATTTAAGTTACGATAAAGGACACAAAGATATAATAATTGATTCAAAAGTCTTCTTACATAGATAAGAGACAGACCTGAATATGCCGTCAAATAAGTCATTGAATATTTTCTATGTTGATGCTAATTAATTTGAATGCACACATAAACACTAGAACGCCGGAACTGAGCCTATTCCGATCAACACCTTGAAAACAATTTCCTAGAGCATCTATTAAATTGGAGCAAGATGAGACTTAAATAAACTAGTATAAAGAGGAAACTTATTTCTCAGTTTTGTAATCTACAATATTTTTATTGTCCATTCCTCTTTTTTTTCAGTAGTAATACGTGCAACTTGCCTTTAAGGATTACCTTTGCTCCTGTATATATGAGAAAATAAACTCATTCGTCTTGAAAATTTAAGCAAAATTAAGCGCTCCCAAATTGTAGCATTTATATTTATTTGCACAGATGTTGCGTGTTTATTTACCTGGCTTGACATAACACGATCTCTGAGGAATCATTAGGGTTGCTCTCTGATGAATCAGTATTATACATCCATGCATGACATTCAAATTTATCTCTAAAGTTCTCGGATTCAGCAAACAATACATAATATTTCCTCGCAATGATTCATAAAATAGCAAACAAAATTGAACTCAAACATGGCGACAGTGAAAGTCCAGAAAGGAGTTAGGAAAACTGCAAGTCCAGATCTGGTACATGTGACGCTCCAAAACTAATAACGCAGCAATCATCATTTTTAGTTATCGTACATAATATACGATTTGGGATATAAGTAGTAAATTAATCAACTTTTAACTTAAAAGAACACAAAAACACGTTGTAAAACAGAGAGCGGTCGATTGACCGCAACCGAACACCAATTGTAAAATCGATATTATCTTATAAACTTTATCTTAAAAAACTATTATTTCTAGTCAAAAATAAACCAGCAACTAGTTGCCGAACTTTTCCGGCAACGTTTAAAATTTATGTGGCGTCATCTGTTATATTTTATTCTAGAAATTTTATAAATTTTAAGTATTATAAAATGGCAAAAAGCTTAATTTTGAGGGTAGAGATGAGTTATATATATATATATATATATATAAATCGTAAATGCTAATAACGAGTAAAATCGTCATTAAATCCGACCCTAATAGAGATTGGCACGACCCAATTTTCTCCCCACTCCCATGTCCTTTAACCATCAAACTTTAATAAATTTTCCCTAATAAAGTAATTGCCTTGTCAAGTTTCATAAATTTTCAAGAAAAAACACAAGAGTTATTAAGCTTCAATCAGAGTGAACAAAATCGTCTCCCCACAAACAAACAAGCACACACACACTAACCACCATACATACAGAAATTACCTCCCGAATTTTTTGCATTTCGCGACGTTTGAAGGTGTCCTAAGTCCAATAATGTAAAAATCTCGGGGGTTGTTATTTTTTGATTAATTGCCATAACTTTTTTTCTGTTATATATAACAGCAGGGAAAGTAAAACTTTTAGAAACACTTATATAAATATCTTTGAATAAACATTACTAAATACGCAGATTAACCGATAAGAACACAGTGGTACTCTTAAGGGATAAAGTCTGAAAGCAACAAAACAACATCTGGTTGATAGGAAAGTAAGTGCAATCTTTTTCTTCCTTGTTCTATCATTTTTCCTTAATGTAAACCTGACGAAAAGCACAAAATAATTTGAAAATTTCAACACTCTAACATGCGTGGGCAAATGTAAAACGACACTTGAATTTAAAAAATATCGAATAAAGAAATTTAAACTTAAATATTTTGTACGCAGAATTCCCAAAACCATATTACAGCGAAATTGGCATTCATGTTGTATGGGGGATATCCAGTGGCGTAGCGTGGGTGTCAGCCGCCCGGGGCGAAGGAAAATTTTGCCGCCCCCTTATATAGGTATCTCAATTCAAAAGACTAAAATATACAGTAATTCTAAAGAACTTTTCGGCAAAGAACAATCATCATTATTGTGTATTGTACAGGTGTAATGTGTATTGTGTATTTATTGTGAAATTTTGCCACCCCCTAAAAGTGCCGCCCGGGCGGGCCGCTCCTGCCACTCCACTACGCTACGCCACTGGGGATATCCCCAATTTTCAAACGGTATTAGAGCGAAACTGTATTGTAGAAGAACCATATTGTTTCAGGAATACCTGTATATACGTAATAGACTATCTGCCCATCCCCTCATTTTATCCTCTCTATTAACTCCTAATCTTTCTGCCCGATCTGTACCAAACTTTTTATACTTATTCTCTGTGACTTCCAGGCATATATAGACTACATATAAATCATGGACACCCCGCCCCTTCCTTGAGATTTCCAAATCTGGTGTCTTCTTTTACCTTCGTAAATCTGTTCTTAACATTAAGGAAAGACAGGCAGTAGAAATGTATAGGTCTACAATGTTTTCAAATTGCAGCCCAATGAATACTAGAAATTTCCAGTGATTCATATTGTCTAATATTTTAGATATATTTTTTGTAATTTCGTGTTAAAATTATATTATCAAGTTTAACAAAAACACTTCTTTCAGGATAAAGTGACTTTTGTGTAAAAATATTATTTAATATACAGTATTATAATAATTATATTACAGAAACTATATTTGGATTTCAAAAGTCTTTATACGTCGAAGATTTTCCTGTGATAAATAAAATATACGAATTGTAAGTGTAATATTTTTTAAATGTTAAAAATTTATGTTTCAAACGTTTTATTTTGTGATATTTATTTCTCAAATTACGCTTAATACGTAACGTTAACGTTTATTTAAAAAATGTGGTATTGCTGAAGATAAAAATATATTTTAGTATTTTTTAAAATAATAAAAACTTTTACGTTTAATCTACATGATAAATTAGATAACCGTTTGTATTAGCCATGAAATTGGATAATTTAATTACCTGGAAACAAGCTTCAACAAATATGAAACAAAAGTTTAAAAAAGAAAATATAATGGATAAATGATTGTAAATTTTTAAATGTTAAAGAGACTTATGAACCATTGTGGAGACTGGTGCAAAAATGAATCTTTTAGATCGAAGTGCTTTTTTTCTGTTGATCCCCAGATGCAGAATAATAATAACCCTAGATACCATGTTAATGATGACCGTACCATGGTGATGACCATATATGGAAACAGATGTTAACATGTTTTTCCACCTATGATCGTCATCGTGGTTTTGGTTTGTTGCTTGTGCTGTATTTTTGGGTCTTCGCAATAGAAAAATTTGACATGAATAACAGCTGGAAGTTAACACCCACAATGCCATCACTGTGTATATAGTGTAAAATGTGAAGTCTGTATTAAACGCATTCACAGTTAAAGATGTGTAATCTTTTCAAACACGAACCCACAACGTTCTTCGTGGATTAGTACCATTCATGGAAATTCTGCATGCTAACTAAATATTCTATAGTTGTATTTACAGTCAAACTTCAGGTTTTGAATGCCTTGCTTTTCGAACAATTCGGTTTACAAACAAAATTTTTAACTCCTTTCTGCTCCGGTTTCCACCCGAAAACTAGGTGTCCAACGTTCAGCTTCCTCTACTTTTTATGTTAAAGTAAGTTGACAACCCGACCAATCAAAGACAGGACTACTGATTCAGAAGTTAGTGGCGTTCAGATCGCTCCGCGTCACGATACGAATCATAGATGACATAGCTATTTAAATTACATTTTCCGTTTTTTGTTACAGTACATTCCACAGTTAATTTTAAATTAAATTAATTACTAAAAACCAAGTTAATTGACATTCACGTAATTAAATAGCATCCAGCGTTACGTGTTTAATACGCATTTGATTTTGTTGGGATATGGCCTTTGTCGAAAATGTCATGCTCCAAAAATTTAATTTGACTGTGCGAGTAAAGACATTTTTTTGGTTTCAATTTTAAGCCCGCCTGCGTGAAGCGTTTAAAGATTTGTTCCAAACTAGTCGGATGACTCTGGAAATCTAGGCTAAAGTCAAAATATCATCCATGTATACTAAACAAGTATAAGTTTCCCTTTAACTTAAGAAGGATAAAGTTAGCAGCCCGTTGCCAGGATGCTGGGGCTCTGCAAAAACCCACTGACATACGATTCCACTGGTAATGATTATCAGGTCTAGAAAATGTGGACTTCCCTTTATCTGTCAAGGCTAATTGCCAAAATCCTGATTGTGTGTCTATTGTTGAGAAGTATTTAGACTGACCCTTCAAACTGAGTAGTTCCTGAACTAAAGGTAAGCGATATTGGTCCATTTTCGTGATTTTATTTAACATCACGTAATCAATGACAAGATCGGGGGGTGCCACGATCCCCGATCTTCTTGACCAATAATTTAGGAGCTGACCATGGTTACTTGGAATGTGTTATTACTCCGTTATCTAATACATCATCAATGATTTTGTTCATTTGCTCTCACTGCACGTAGGGTAATTTATATGGAGGTTGATATATAGGACAAGCGTCTCTGGTATTTATTTCATGTTCAACTACCTGGCAATATCCCAAGTCATAGTCGTTAGTGACAAAAAACATGTCGATATTTATATAGTAAGTCTAATAGAGGTTGTCTTTTCCCTTTTCCAATATGGAACCAGTCGAACAGCTGACTAAATTGCTTCTTGTTAAAATTTGGAATAGATAGTTGATTGATAGATTTTGGATTTTTGAGAGTTTTGTCTTCTACAGCTTCCAAATAGGTTCTTACGCATTCACCTTTTGTTAGTTTCCTAGATTGGGTGGAGAGGTTTGTTAGGCAGATAAGCACTTGTCCTCACTTCTTGGTTTTTGCTAGGATATCTGCCCCTACAACTCCATATTGGTTAAGGATTCCTGACTCTATAATTTCCAGTTTGCCCTTCTACTTTATTCCACTGATTTTTGTCATAGTAATTATTTCTGTTCTTGAAGGAAGATTACAATCTGTCAACAAAACTACATCTTGAGTTTGTTCTGTTGGTATGTTTTTCGGTGAGATATGAGTAGCTTTGGTGGTAGAACGGTTAGGAGTAGAGTAGGCATTACATTCTATATATGTGCCTCTACGATCTCATTTTTTATCCACCTGCAATAATCTCATTGTTTCTTTTAATTTGGGGCGTTTTTGGAAGTGGATCTCCTCTCCCTTTGAGAGAATTAACTTTTCCCTCGCTAAACAAATCATTAACTTCTGTGCTTTAATGATATCTCTTCCAACGAGTCTGTCAAAGGGTTTGGTAATTTGATCGTCCACTACATAACAAGAATAGGAGAACCGCAGGTCCAATGTGGAAGCAGAACTCCATGGCTCTCCGCACGTTGTTATTCCATGGCCCGTAATGCTCTGGAACAGTACCTTTCCTTTTCTCCTATTAAATTCTATTTGAGCTACTCTTTGAGTAAATGATCTGGATAGAAGCGTTACTTTAGAGCCGATATCTATGGCTAATCAAGCCAAATATCCGTTAAACCTACACGATAAGCTTGGTTTGAGATCACAACCTAGTGATCTGATTCCTCCTCAGTTTCAGAATATTAAATGTTTCATTTCTTCCTTGGTGTGTGTCTGTCAAGAGATCGGAGATTGGAAGCAATCCTTTTCTCTATTTTGTTGAGAATAATCCAATCTTGGATAGCAACAGAAACCTGCAGTTTCTTGTATGGGGCCCGGCCCCTTCTTAGTCTCTCTGCCAATTTATCTTTTTAATTCGCCCATATGCCTGTCTCTTAGGTGGTATGAAATTTGTTATTATGAAATAATAATTATTATTTAAAAAAGAAAATCTTTCAATAAGAAGACAAAACAAATAACTAATTTTATTAATTTTCAACAGAATTCAAACATGAATTGGAAAACATACATCACGCGATTTCAATGCTGAACAAGTTGTATCCTTAAATTCTAACAAATGGTTCTATTCGTTTCAATCTCGATTCTATTCTACAATCGTCACTTTTCTTGTATTTACAATTCTGTAAATAAACTCATAAACAAAAACGCTACGCACTGATATGAAATTGTCCAATTAATGCAAACTTCTGACCATAGCCATGTCTGACACAAGTATGTAAATAATTACCGTTGTGGTTCGATAGCATGCAGGTAATACCATCAGCTGGCGCCGTAAATTTGTGGAAAGGTTTAGAGAGGATCATGGTATTCATAATTCCAGTGTATGGTAGATATTGTTTGGAGATCTTGGAATCCCACGCATGCATGTACGATGTCGTCAAAGTCATTACTCACAGCTGACGTAGTTTGACAATGGCCCATTATCAAGAAACAGAAATAGATTAATTGTTTCGACATGACTGTGAGAAGATGTAGCGGATAATTGAGCGCCTGTAAGAGTGTCATGTGGTCAGTCTGTGAACGCCACAGACACACTGACATGAAAGATGATAGTTTGATTGCGAAATAAGTACGAACAGCTGCAACGCCGTCTTTGATCATCATTCGGAAACACATGGAAGTCTCATTACAAAACTTTGTGTTTTCCTATATCGTTAACGAGCGATTAGCAGAAGCTAATTTTCTTGCATATTACTGCTGTAAGTTCTGTCATTAGGACACAAGTAGTCGGTTTTACTTTTAGAGCTGCCGTGACAGGGAAGCATAAAATGCTATGGACTGGCAAACGGTGATGTATTTTGATTGCGTTCGGGAACGGATAACTACTGTGTTATGCTATGGAGAACCATTGGCGAACGATTCCATCCCGTTTCTACTATGAGCGGTACACTGTCACATTGATGGGGTGTTGGTCTGACAAATCATCTCGTATGACAGTCGATCATCCATTACAGTAGTGCGTGAGACATTAATGGTACTGTACATACAGCGGTATGTTGAGGAAATTCTGCGCCCTCACTCTTTGCAGAGCTGCTTCACAATTTTTCAGCAAGATTACGCTTAACCAGAAAGCTTAGGTTTTTTAACAAAAATGTCACGTTATTGCAAACTTGGCCTACTCGCTCTCTAGATTTGCTACTATTGGTTGAATCAGATTGATGGAATAGAGCATCCAATGCATAGACAATCTACTAAAGGAAGTGCCTTCCGAGAAGACTTTCTATCTGAAACTGGCCCCCTTCAGAAATATGAAGGAAATACAGAAAACTCGATGTGGCACTTATCAAAGAGGAAATACGCATTTAAAGTTTCCAGGTTTTTTTGACTCGGCCACTGGTGCGCCACAGCATTTCTAAAACAAGACGAACACCGCCTTCTGCCATCAACAAATGTGAGGAATCCGATGTGACAAATGCGTCACTTTTTGATGAATCTGGCGTAGAACAGCGAATAATGGTTTTGTGAGTATCCAACGGTCAAGGCTTGACTTGACTCGTTTATCGGCAACAGTTTGGTAAAAACTGCTCACTTGTCATTGGATGTCTTTTAGATAGGAGGGCAAGTGGTTGAGTGGGGAGGTGCGATGGGTAAGCCAATTGCGTGTCCGTTTTTCGAGTAAACATATAACAGGTTTAACAGACAACAAACAAACGTTTATAACTGAACCTAAAATACATATGTATTATAAGTACACCAAGAAATAGGAGCGTATACAAGATTAACATACGATCGAGAAGGCGAAGAATTAGCTATGGCTGCGGTTCTAAATCTTCTTTCTTTAAACGCAGAGAGAGTTTACAAATGCTAATACTACCTCAGGTAGAAGGCTGTACGAAGATAATGACGAGTCCTTGTTCTCGGAGACACTCACCTGGATATGGAGCTGGATGCTTGTCCCATCGGCGATTAGAGCTTCGTCTGGCCGATGAACTCCTGTTTGTCTTCGTATGGACCAGCTTCTTTAGGACGTCTACCTGACAGTCTCAGCTTCCTGTGGACATTTCTAAGAGACAGGCACTTCTATCAGACATTGATATGGGACATCACTTCCATCCGACTTTGCTTCTATTGGACATCGCCTAAAACTGGGCGTGTCTCGTCCTTTTATTCTCTTCTGCCTGGGGAAGTGATCATGTGATCAATGTTTTCGGAGTCCAAGGTTTATTCTCAGCTGCGAGCTCGAGGACAACTTTCGTGATGTAATAGAGACCGCTTTCTGCTCCTTTCATAATCGGATGTTATCGTTTCGCAACTGACAGTAAACTTTCCTATCCATTTGTTGATAGTAGAGCTGTCATTCAATCCGAATTCGGTGCAATGTTTTTTTCTAACTATCGCGACAGATATTTACTTAAAAATTCTATTAAAAATGGGTTAAAATAGCCCTAAACTCATACATCTCACACTTTAATGTTTCTATGCTCGCGACTTCATTTATGCACTTATCCTATCAAAAGGCTACGTGCTAGATATTACAGGTTCGTTAACATTACCATCATTACTCAAAAAAATTTTTGGTACGATATAATAATTTCTTATCGTCAATATATTTGCACCAATACAGTAAAATGTTATTCAATTTCAATGACTCTCATTGGTGGGTAAGTTTTTGACAGTAAGTGTAATTTTGCATTAGTAATTGCTACATTGTCGAACGTATTACTCTGTTTAAGGCATCTGTTCTTATCGTTTTCGACAAGTACTGACAAAATATAAAATTATATTTATTACAGTGTGGAAGAGATGAGTTGGAAACGAACAATAAACGTATTTCTCAGATCAAATTTAATCTTTGATTATTTTTCGAATGGGAAGAAACTTAAAGAATATTGCAACGTCTCAAAACAATTATGTGAAAAAGTTGTATTTTCTTTTTATTTTAACACGATTTTTAAATATTGTTACAATATACAATTATATTTCTTGCAGATACTATTGGGAAATCATACTAATGAAGATAATCATGATGTTAAATATGATGATTTGGATAACAAAAGTACAACGCTTATTGATGTATTAAATCGAAATTTAAAACAGAAAGATTCTATACCAGATGACGTTCATCAGGATTGCGTTGGATTTATAGCTGGTGTATTTATTTCTATTTTTTAAATGTTTCGTTATAAATAATATAAGTTAAAATTAAATCATTCTAGCATTTTATCATAAACACAAATAATATAATACCACCAGCGGCTAAGTAGATAACACTGTTGGAAATGGATGTGTTTGATTTCGGGTTTTCGCCTGACCAAATAGTTGGCCGAGTGGAGTTTTACGAGTTTTTTCATAATGTGTAACAACTGAATAATCGAAAATGCCGATTAGCAATTTCAACTTGACTAAGATACAACATGCTTAATAGTGATGCAACGAATATTCGGTTACTATTCGGTATTCGGCCTATTTTTGCTATTCGGGCGAATACCGAATACCTAAAGACAGGAGTAAGAAATAACAAAAACACAGTACCAAAATGATTAATTTACTTAGATTTAATGTTATCGGGTTAGTGTAGTTTGTTTATATTTATTTACAACTTATAACCTGCACAAAATAAAAAACAAAATAATATTAGTCACATGTATTCACAATTTATAACTACAAAGATCAGAACACGTACACACCTATTCGTTCGAGAATCGTCGCACATCTGATGGTCTGACCCTGTCTATCCTTTTTTTTTTAAGCGCTTGTCTTTGTTCTTCCCTTTCTCTTTCCTCTATCGCTCTATATGTGCGCGCACGATACTTTCGATTCGTCACTTTTCCGTCGTAGATTTCCCATTTTACAATTACGTGACTCATAGCCTGGTGATAACAAAGAAAAGAGACAGATAGGACGTCGGTATAAGTCACAGTTATGATTTCACAGATTTCAGACAGCTTGGTAGCCCGAACGGCCCCAGGCTTTCGCCCGTGCACGCTAAGTGACTTTCATTACAAGCATTTAGCTTTCCGAAGTCTATGAGAACAATTATTTGGCATTGACGGCCGCGAATTTCGCGCCAATAAGCTGCCTCGACGTGTTCGATTATGTTATCGACTCAAATTCATATTTATTTTCACACTTTTATTTCGCGGTCCTTCTCTGTTCTTTTCCGTTATTTACACGTGTAGGTCATTTCATTGTTATCCACACTTGATATCATCATTTATCACATACTGCCATGACGCTCATGTCTGTCCGCTACAACTGTCAAGAATTAACGCGATTGGCGAAGCGTAATGAAAGCGGGCCAATAGAGAGCAAGGTCCTTGCCATAATGCGGTTTGCGCGCCAATTTTCGTACGATCGTTAATCAAGCCGAATAGTTTGGCCGAATATACTATTCGTCGCAACACTAATGCTCAACAATGATGTGGCCAGTGTAATTTGCAATGTTGCCAACTCTAATTGAAACAAAATATCTAAAAAATGAAATAAAGATATCTAAATCTCATAGGCTACATGCTATTAGAAATTCTGTGAAAAAATATCTGAATAAAAAAATAAAACATTTAAATTCATTAGGCCACATGCCATAAATTTTGGTGAAAAACATCTAGACGATGTTAAAAGTACTTAGATCTAGATGCAAAATATTTAGATTGGCAACAGTGAGTGTAATAGACAGGATATTTTAGTTGCCAAATCGCCATTATACCCGAGACGGCCCTATTTTTACTTCTTGTGTATTCGGTACTTTTAAAATTTTACCAAATAACCGGGAAAAAATGACAAACTGACCGGGACGCAGATACCACATCATCAAACCGGTACAGTTCCTGTCAAAGTGGAGCATCTGGTAAACCTACGGAAATCCACAGGATGCCATGCTGCTAGCTTATTTGTCAGTATCTTTTAAATAAATCCTAATTTATATTTTATGATTTGTTTAACTATTTTAGGACCAATTAAATGTATCAAGAAGTAAACTTGCTCGGCTCAGAGTGTGAAAAATGTATAAATTATTAAAAGCATAATACCTTTAAATATATTTCCCACAACTTTTAATATATGTCGTATATAATATTGTACTCAAGTTGTGTGAATTGATATAAACTATAGTTTGAAAAGAAGTAATATAAAAATTGTAACCTGTATATAGTTATGAAGGTTTTATATTACTCTTCTTAAAATTATATTTCTGTTTCTGTATCGTGAAATTTCTTAAACGATATTCACTTGGCAGTAATTGGACAACGCTTGACAATTGTAAATGAATAAACTTTTCAACGCACACCTATACAGTCCTTTACCAGTTATCCGGCTCCCGATAATTAGCTCCTTTTGAAACTGTGTAGATTTTAATTTAATGCGCTATAACACAGCTGTAGCTGGTTCAATTGGCATACACATCAGCCTATTCTACAGTAGTATAACTGCTGGAATGCGTTGTGTTGAATTCAGTTCAGTTCCTTACTCTCCATTATCGATTATATACGGCAAAAAAGTATTTAGCCCGCGTTCAGTCAACCTGAAAATCCAAAAAATTGCAATACTACCGAACCCAAGCTTTCAGGATATATGGTGCGGTAGTATATAAGATTGCAAGTATTTGGCTACTGGTTTATGAAATATAATTTTTCTTTTTCGTTATTTTTATCATTTATCTTATAGAAATATGTTATTGGAAACTGTTTGTATTCTTTTACTAAAAGCATTCTTGAAGTTTGTAAATCTGGAAGAATTACTGAAAATGATTTCGAGCATTCTTTTTTTTTCAATAGGCATATGCTACAATATCGAAAACAATAAGTTGGTGTTTGTACGAAGTTGGAAAAAATCCTGAAATTCTGGCAAAAATACAACATGAATTAGATTCTATACTTGAAGATGTCAATTCTCCTATTCGAAAAGAAGATTTGCAAAAAATGGAATATTTAGAATGCGTCATTAATGTATGTTGTCTTCTGTTACACTGTGGAAATATTATCACTTTAACTTTTACAACATTACGCGTCATAATTACGAGTAAAAATATATTAACACTTTAGTATTTCTAAATATGTGTGTGCTGTACTGTACGTGTAACGAACTAGTTACGCAATGAGGGAAGAAGTAGCCTCGCCATGACAGACTGTCTGTAAGTAACTGCGGAAATGCACTTTTATCTTCCCTATTTTCCAATCATTTCGTCATATGTACTGTACACATAGTCTTTATTATAAAATATAAGTACGTTAATATATTTTTACTGCAAGTTAATTTGTATTTTTAATATCATTAATGTAAATACATATTATTATTATTATTATATGATATTTATATCAAATTTACTATTATATATCTGTTGTGACACAGTAAATTTACAGAAAGGATGTGCATTTCAATGCAAAATAAGGAATAAACGATTTAAAACTACCTACCTGAATTTTGCAGGATATTTGTTCGAAAGTTTATACATTTTAATTGATAGAAATTGCAACATCAAGAAGTACTCGACGGATTAGCTGGAAATTTGCATAGTGAGTACATCATGGCATTTGGTAGTAAACGAAAATTATTATAACAGGAAAATCGCTGTGCAAACTGCGCCTAGTCAACTATATGGGCATAAACATAAAGATAGACCTAAGAAATTTTGTAAATTGTGAATTTAAAACTGTACTTTCCGAATTCAGAATCCGTCATATTGATAAAAGATAAATCCGTATGTACCGGTCAGAACTGTTGACTTCTAAAAGGGTGACTATTCTTAAATAATATTACAGCTTTTGTTAAAATAAACGCAGATAAAAACCCGGGAATTTGGGAATGAGTAAAAACAAGAACGTTCATCGTTGGGGATGAAATTTGAACACAATATACCACAGATGAACAAGAAAACTCTCGTTTTAGCTCATTCTAGCAATTGCGTTTATTCTAGTTTTCGTTGAATACTTGGCCAAAACCATATATGAAAAGTCAACGTAATTGGCAATATGAATTGACATGTTTGTGATTGTGTATAATTAATATGTGATATAGTTTGGCTATTTTTAATGATAGCGATCGTTGTCTAGATTTTTTCACGGTAAATTTCTTTCTTTTCTTCAACGAATTGACATCAATTTTGAAGAACAACTGGAGTGATTCAAATTCACATTGAAAATGTAGTAACAGATGAAAATCAACATCAGGCGTGAATATATTGTAGGGAGAAAGACCCAAGTAACTATTCAACACCATCCGGTGCAAACCAGAGATCGTGTTGTTTCATTCAAATACTTTTCCATCTGAAAGTTTTAGATAGATACACGACACAACTCTATTGCTAGCAGATAAGTATGATATACAAGTGCAAGACAAGACACTAGTAGCTTGCGGTGGAGAGCATATATTTTAAGTTAAATAAATTAAAAATATGGTTAAAAATTGCAGCTTGGCATTGTGACGATATCACAATATATAATCCCTCGTTATTATTACACTTTTCGTCTGAACTACAAATGTTATTATGACTATTTTAATTCTTTGCTTTTTGAAAATTTAGATCTAATTAATTAACAAAACTTGTGAAAATTTAGGATTTCTAACAAAATCATAAAATACCTTTAATTAATTAAATATAAAGCATTTATGTATCAATAATTCCCTTATAAAATAGATCTTACTTCAAATTTTTTCAGAATCCAACAGTTACATAATGGGATGTAGAAAGGAGATTTAGCATTACGTGACAACAAGAACTCGCCTTAGTGGCAGCACTGCACTGAGTAAAATGAAGCGTTCTTGCTATGAACATTTATGACTCAATGTACTGTACGAAGATACAGTCAAACCTGTTTTTATGCGGTCTTTTTTTGTGCGATTTTTTATTTGTGCGATTTTTTTGTGCGATTTTTATTTGTGCGGTTTTTTGTGCGATTTTTTATTTGTGCGGTATAGTTGGCGACTAGTCTCGTGCGATTTGTCATGTCTCACGTTGACTTATTATAGCTAAATAAACTTATTATAGCATAAATGAACTTATTATAGTAATATTATTGCATGAATATGCGAAAAATGAAATAATTTGTTTTTTAAGTCAAAAAAACACTACCTGGACAAAAATATGTAAAACAGACGATAGACGAGACGATGCTGTCAAGTGCTGACATCTGTTGTCAATAAATTCTATTTCGTATGGTTTTGAGTTATTTTCTATGTGAGACTTTTTTATGCGGTCCCTATTGACCGCATAAAAAAATATTTTTTTAATTGTGTTGCGAAAACTATTTTTTATAGCCACTCGTGAAGTTTCGTGCGATTTTTTTATGCGTTTTTTTATGCGGTCCCTATCCACCGCATAAAAACAGGTTTGACTGTAATGTCTATCTTCTAAGTTGCTGCTTATTTCACAACAGTACTTTCTGAATATTATCTCTAAAATTGCGGCCGCTGATCTGCTAGGCATGTTAAACATCCAAAACATTGCAAAATTTTAATTAAGAAAAAAATGAGTGAGATACGACTTTGGAGTCATGTATAAAAGTTATTAAAAATGATTAGTGGATATTTACAAAGTGTAGAAAATTTATGAAGAACAGAGCTCTTTATCGGGCCATACATTCCTTCGTATACTATATACATATACATACATACAAGGAAGACATTGGCCGTACACGAAGCATTTAGCCGGCAGAAAAGGGGGTAAGGGAAAAACAGAAGAAGGGAGATAAACAGTAGAGAAAAGTAGGATCCCTCTGAACGACATTCATATGGCTACAGTAACCTCTGTGTTTGATGTTGGCGTGCGGTTTTTAGGCTGCAAGGCCATAGTCCCCCAAAGGGTCTAAAAGAAAACCTGAGATTAGCAAACACCAATAATTGAGTGCCGCGACGAATAGCTAAGTGCAGAAGTTAGTGCCAAGTGGCTGTTAGTAGGAAGACTTATATCTACTTAATACTAATAAAACTGAACGCGATCATGAATCTTAACACTACTTAACAGCTAGACAAACAGCGCGGAAAGGAAAACGAACACAATGACAAACTAGACAAGAAAAACGGACCGACAGAGACAAATGGGCAAGACTTCAATTTTTTAATTTTTGGGGGGGGTTTATTATTATTTTTATTATTATTTATTTTTATTTTATTTTTTTAAACATTAACTTACTCACTAACTAAACTAACCTACCATAACCTAGGACAAACCTAACCAAACGACTAAAGCTAACAAACCCTAATCTAATTTAACCTAATCGGAAACCAAGCTAAGAGTCCCTAATCTAAATTACAACTAGGACTAACCGAATTTAGACTGAAAAGAAAACAGGAAAAAAGAATTAAAATACGAAGTTAAAAGGCGGCTATATACTGACAGTTGAAACAAAGCAAAAGAAAGCTAATTGCCATCCGTGCCCCTGGAGTGAGTGCTCTCAAAAGCCCCACTAAGGGATATGAATGTGAGGAGATGATGGAACATTGTACGCGTGTGAATGAGTTGGTGCGGATTGCAAGGCCAGTTGTACACTTCAAGAATAACAGCTCTCATTAAACTATCCCTAATGCGATTGTACCTATTGCAGTGAAATACTAAGTGAAGTGGTGTTTGGTCCTCCTGAATACCACAATCGCATTGTGGATTGTCCCCAAGGTTAAACCTATGCAAGTGTTGCTTAAATTTGCCGTGTCCTGTAGCTGAGTGAGGGTGTAACTCGGGTAAAAGTGGCGAAGAATCGCAGTAGTGTCAATCTTGGGATGAAAGTGTAGGTGAGCCTACCAGTGGTGTCATGGTCCCAGCTGTCTGGCCAGAGAATGAAGATTTGCTTCTTGACGTGACTGTTGATATACGAGGTAGGAATGTAACTGAAAGTACTAGTGACTGAAGACTTTGCAGCTTGTTTGGCAAGACGGTCAGCGGTCTCATTGCCGAGAACTCCCGCATGACCCGGGACCCATTGGAAATCTCTTCTAATGTTGTTGTCTAAGTGAAAATGTGGTGTATGAGATGGACGAGTTTTAAGCGGCTATCAGACTTCGCAATCCTGTGTAAAGCTACCATACTGTCAGAATAAATGCGATAATATAAGTAGTGTATTTTGTCCTTCTTATGTCTAATGTGAACTAAGCTCATATAAATAGCTAAAGTTTCTGCCTGTGCTATTGAGCAGTGTGAACCTAGACAGAAGCGTGCATTGTGAAGCTCACGACCTATGTCAAAGTAAACTACAAAAGCAGCACTCACAGCGTCATCCATCTTGGAACCGTCAGTGTAAATCCTAAACATGGATGATCATCTGGATTTTCGAAGTAAACGTCAGGGGCAAGCTGATGGGAGGGGTGGTAATCGTAAGTTGGGAGGGTATTTTTGTTGACGCTGAATTTTTTAATATCATCAATCAAGATCAAACTGAGAGAAATCTTACCTACTCTAATCATTTTGTCGACATCTGAGTCGCTATAATCTCGCCAGGGTAAGGTGACAAGATTTTCCTGCCAAATAATGCGTTTAATTACTAAGTCGATAGGGTTCAATTCTGACATTACCAAAAGGGTAGAGCCCTGCATCAGAATCAGTTCGGATATAATCTAATAATCTTAATGTTTGTTCTTATCTTTTGCTGGGGCAACGCCGGGCTTATCCACTAGTTTACTTATATATCTATTGTATTTTCCCCTATATTATTTTTTAAGGTTTTGAAGTATTTTCATTATCGGTAAGTTTTGATAACTTTACATAGTATTGTTATTTATCACAGGAGACAATGAGAATGTATCCAGTAATTCCTATAACAGCTAGACTTTCGGGAGAAGACATATGTATTGGTAAAGATGTAATTTTTAACATTTTTAAGTAGAATTACGTCCATAAAACAATGAGAAATTTCACCTTTGGCAGGCAACCAGGTTTTTCCTTCAAATTATAATATCCTGATATCAATTTATCATCTTCAGCGAAATTCAAAATATTTCCCTAATCCGAACAAATTCGATCCACTTCGATTTCTTCCAGAAAATTCAGCAAATAGGCATCCTCATTGCTTTATACCATTTTCAGCTGGACGTAGGAATTGCATTGGTAAGTTTTATAAAAACTTAAGTAAAGATTAAATTACTATTAAGAATTTTTTTAATAGACCATATCATAAATGGTCTAACTAATGTCTCTGACGAGATTAAAATGAAAATTTTCCTTTATTTTCGAATTGATTTGGCATCACGTATGTACAAAATTTCTCAGCAACATAAGGTGTTGTGTTTTGATTTACATTTTGCTGGGTTGGTTTATTTGAACATTGATCACATATGTTCTCAACAAATAGGAAATTTCAGAGGTTATTGATCTATTTTCCTTTTCGATTAAATGCTGAACAAATCTATTTATATAACACAATGAAACAGCCATTGTTCTTTTCTTTTCATTATATTTATTACATAAATTATTAAATTTTAAATACCATAAATACAAAATATTAACGATTTCATTATTATCATTTGCATTCATTTTTCATTTTCTGTGGTAAAAGGCATTTTTATTTTCTGTACTAGAAAACAAAACAGTACAAATACATTAATTGTAATTGAGCTTTATATCTACTAGATATACAGCTCAATTAATTACTAAATATGAAGCTCAAATACCTCCAAGTGGTAAGGATGGAAAAAAAACGTTGTCTGTAAAATCCTCCAGTTTCAATTTCAACTTTGTAATTTTAATTGGATATTTTTCTATGTTTTTTAAAGGATGTTTTTTTAATCTTGACGAATCAAGCAACTAAAAGAAAGGTTAGGTCGTCAAATTATTGTATTCCGGAACACTAGAAATAAATAAATGCGGGTTTCCAGTTTTGGACAGACTGTGTCTTCAAATTAATTTTCGTGAAAAAAATTCTAAATCGGTAAACCGCTAATCATTACAGATAAAAACATTAATTATCGTCAAATGTCTGAAGATAACAGACAGGATCACATCTAAGTTACAAATTATAGCTTAATTATGTTAAAAACTAAATTTTAAATATGTTTTGGCATAAATCTTACCTGCACCGATTGAGACAAAAATAAATTGGCATTCAAGCTCATTTTGTTTCTGAACTCCTAGTAACGAAGAAAGCATTAGAGACTTGCAATGTGAAATCTGACAATTGAATATCACTATTCGTCCACTGAATATACGAAACACCGTAATGATGAAGCAAGTTTTTCATGCAAGAACCCCAATTACGTCAACTATGAAGCAGAAAATTCCTACAAGCTCTAACAAAAGAGAATTTAAGTCAGATTTGTTATATAAACTTATTCAGAGAAAGCAAACAATAATGATTGTTTATTTTCTCTGAATAAGTTTTCTTCAATTGCAGAAACCGAACACCAGAACAATAAGTCTTATTAATAAAATATGTCCTAGTAGACATTTATATAACAAACTGTATAAAATAAAAACATAAAGACATATGCATTAAACTCAGATTTGTTTAGCCAAGATAACGTTTGCAAGACAATGAAATTATTATTAAACACATGAATCATGAGAGTATGCTGACACACAGCCAATGCGATACACAGACATTCGTTAATCATTACTTAAATATAACTCGCAATCAATACGTCTGTAAGAACCTGGAAACTAGGGCAATTGCCCAGGGCCTGTTCTTAAGAAGTTTATTTTCTGATTTTTTTTTTTTGCCATTTTGCCTTTTCACTGTTTTAGGCGTAGTGTCTCCATCTCTATATATAAAATTCACCTTTTGTTCGTTGGTTTGTCCTTCATACAAATCTTTATTCTTATACCGATCTGGACCAAACTTTATATGACTATTACTTCGTCCCGAGAATTGACATTAAGCTATATACTGCTCCAAAATATCAGGGTAGTATATAGCTTCCCATATGACTTTCTTTCTTTTCATGCAACGCCATTTGTTGGTAAAAATCATAAATAAATGCGAATTGTTGTTGGTTTGGTGTCGATTTTCATCTATCTAACTCTGTTTTCGAAATTACTAAGGAAGGACAGACACACTGGAAATTTATAAGTCTGCAATTTGAAAGTTTAAGCCCAAATATTTAGGTTTTCAAATGCACAGTTTTCGGTGCATTCTTTATAGACTTATTTTATTATTAATTACTGTAATCCAAAAGCTTGATCTCATTATATACAGATTAAAGGAATTATGATCACATTACACACAATTGAACGCAACAGGGTAAAGAATGTACTGCGAAGTGCGTCATGACTTCATAATTTCTATGTAACCATTTCAATAAATAAACCAAGTGGGATGAAAAACAATAAGGTGTACAGGCATGCAATTACTGTACTTAAATTACCTGTCGCTGACGCCATTTTTATGTTGTGAATCATGAGAAAGATAGAATTTGCGCCACACAAAAACTGGAGGAAAAACGATACTATAAAACGCTCTCACGCAGTGGTTAAAATATCAAAATCCAACAATAGCTTTACCATTATTGGAATGTGAAGCAGAAATGCCCAGAAAAAAAAATGACTTTAGCTTAAAAGCCACAAGGGAAGCTTCTCTGGTAAAAAAAATAAAAAAAAATTACAGCAATATGCAAAAATTGAGCAACAACTCTTCGTAGTTGGTCAATAGTAGTTAGATCTCCCTAATGCTTTTATCTATATACAGTAAGACCCCGCTTAACGCTGCCTCGCTTAACGCTGATTCAATATAACGCGGTCTGTTTGACGCCTAAAAAACGCTCAAAATTTACGCTGATTCAAAATAACGCGGTATTTCAATGATTCATATATAATACGATATACCCAAACACGAACCAATCAGCAAAAGGTGGCAATTTGTCGTAGCGCTGTATTTCCCTTAAATATATGTTTGTTTTACGCAATTTTGGAAAAAATATAACATCATGGATGCCACAGGAAATATCTGTTTCGCCTTGGCAAGAATTAACTGAGAAATGCATGAACGAAATGTGGAAGAAGTTATGGCTGGAGGTATCCAAGAATTCTCATTGAGAAGAGCCTGTCGCTGTATCGTTAGGTTGACAAAATTGTCAACTTAATCGATACAGGAGATGCAGACGATCAGGATATTGGAGAGGTACTGCAGGTTTCTGGTAAGAGCCTTACCAACGACGACTTCAAGAACTGGCAGAACAATGAATTCGTGTAGAACTGGAAAATAGAGATTCTGAAGACGAAGAATGCGTACAATTTTTCTACAGTTTTCCTTAGTAAAAGGTTGGTAACGATAACCGAAATCGTTGAACAAATTGTAGCGAATGATCCAGATTTTGATAGGAGTGCCAAAGCAAAACGAAGCATTTTGGATGCGATCTTCTGCTGCCGACATTTGCTTAAGGAAAGAAAAAAAAAGCGACCAATGAAACTACACGACTTTATCGCAAAAAACAAGAATTTCACAAGATCCAGGACCTTCGTCACAAAAAATTAACTTTACATTTCTGTGCGCATATGTTTATGTGTTATTTAACATATATTATTATTCAAAAATTTATATAAAAATAACTTAAAATTGTAGTAAAATTGCTTATTCTTTGGTCGCGTGTTCTTCCATCCCTATTTACTCTGTGTTAAAATGGTCTCGTTTAACGCTGTTTCGCATAGCGCTTTGTTGTCTAGCAACGCATCCCCCGCGTTAAGCGGGGTCTTACTGTAGGCTGTATAAAATCGAATTCATGCCTGGTTAATCGAATATCACGTGACTCCGTTGAATCGCTTTCTATGAAATTTTGTACATATATTCAGGATACTCTGAGAAGTTTGTACGGTTATATACAGTTGAACCTGTCTATCTAAAATACGTTTATCCGAAAACCTCTTTACTCGAAATTTATTTTTTTTTTTCCTGAATTTCCGTCCTAAATTCAATGTATTTTATATTTTTATCTTCTAATACTTCTATATCTCAAATTATGTACTAAAGTGTAAATTACAGTTTCAAAGTTCAGCGACTACGTTTTGTTAGTAGAAACTGTAGTTGAGAAAAATCTCATGCAATACAGTACACAGTTGTAATTATTGCTGGTTTTTCTGATTGGCAATGAGTGTGGCTCGCAATGATCTGTTGACAAAAGTCGGGCATTGGAAACTATTAACAAATTATTTCTCTTAAGGTATGTCAAAAGTGTTTTATTCATATCTAATACAAGTACGTACTGTACTTGCTTGCTATTGTATCAATAAAATACCGTTCCTATAACACTGTTTAGGAACGTATATATCTCGAAACGTGTATCGAATTTTTTCTAGTTAGAGTGAGATTCGAAATCGATAGGTAAAACTGTAGCTACTTTTCAATTCACGCCTCACTGTCTGTTTATCTAACTCTCTATTTCATTGGTTGATATGGAGTGTACAGCCTTTTCGGCTATAATACTCCGAAAGGGCGGTGGCGTTAGCATCCGATAATCCGACCGAAGGTTTTAACTGTTTGACCTTAGGCGAGAATGGGGAATAAAGTTTTCCGGAAGGTCTTTTCAGGGTAACTATGCAGACATTACAGACGTGGAGAAAACCCGGAGAATTCCACATGGCCAGCCCGTCCGAGCGAGGCGCGAACCTACGACAGAACCTCCAGTGTTCATTGTCTGTTTATTTGGTGAAGTATCACTTAGAATAGCTGAACCGATTTCTATGAAACTCTGTACATAAATTCAGAATAGTATGCATCATTATCTTTAGCGAAGCCTGTACCTCAACTAGTTATGTATAATTTTAAAATATTTAACAATTGAAACACAGAAATAAACGTCAATAATTTTCTTTTGTATATTTATGCAAATTATAAACTTAATATTTCTTACTAATTACAGTAATAAATTTTTATATAATAATTTTTACACAATCTGAATTATGAATGTTATATTTGTAGGCAATCGTTATGGAATGTTGGTGATGAAAATCTTTCTAGCAATTGTCTTCAGACATTTGAACGTTGAGTCTATAGGGAAAGTTACACCAAAAATTATGGGAATAAGCTTGGAGTCCAACGTACCATTCCATTTCAGAATAAAAAGCAGATGTTAAATTTGCTATTATTCACAGAATATAATTATAAAAGTCCAAAAATGATTTTCCATATATAAAATTTATATTATTATAATGTTGGGTTAAATGAGATATACTCGGTTAACACCGGTGGCTGTGTACTATGCCGGACTAAAGTCAAGGCATAGTAACCAAAACAGAAATTAAAGAAGTGTATCAGTGTGTGTATCTGTGTTCAGGAATTTTCTCACAATATGACATGTGATGTATGTGTTTCTATTCAATTGTAATGTGCCCAGGCTTTTGTGTAGTGTGTGTGGTATGACACCTGTAGAGGAGAGAACAACAGGTACAATAAGCACCCTATCCATCCTCCACAAATGCCTTATTTCCTGGGCGAGTTCTGTGTACTTGCTAATTTTTTCAGTGAATGCGTTTTGTATATTGTGGGTGTTTGGAATGGATATGTCCATAATGTATGCGATTTTATTGTGTTTGTCAATGAGTGTGATGTCTGGTCTGTTGTGGTAAATTGTTTTGTCTGTGATTATGGCTCTGTCGTAGTCCATTTTGTGCGTGTTGTTTTCCAATACTGTCTGTGGAATGTATTTGTAGTATGGTTCGTGGATGTCTACTAATTTGTGTTTCTTTGCAAGCTCTTGGTGTATTATATTTGCTACTTGATTATGTCTGTGTAAATAATCTGTCTGTGCCAAGAGCTTGCAACCAGAGGTGATGTGTTGCATAGTTTCTGGCATGATGTGACATTTTCTGCACGTGTCATTTGTGAGTGTTGCATCTTTGAGTATGTGTTTTCTGTAGTTTTTAGTATTTATGACCTGATCCTGTATGGCGATCATGAATCCTTCCGTCTCCCCAAAGAGGCATCACCGAGCTAACCAGCTGTTTGACGCAGTTTTGTCAACAAAATCCTGGGCCAGATCATAAGGATGCCTGCCATGGAGTGCCTTTCGAGCCCACGATTGCTTAATGGTGTCTATGCTTTTTATATGTTGTGTTGTGTCCATATGATGTGAGTGTAAGTTTAATGGTGTGTTATTTGAATCTGCTAGAGTTACTGCTTTATGTAATTGTGATGTTTCTTGTTTTTTGTAGAAAAACTCTCGCAGTGACTGTATTTGTTTGTAGTGAAGGTTAACTATGTCAATCAGGCCACGTCCGCCATTTTTACGTGGAAGGGTTAATCTTTCTGTGGCGGATTTAGGATGATGTTGTTTATGCTTAGTAAGTGTTGTTCTTGTTTTCCTTTGGAGTTGCTCGAGATCTGTGTGAGTCCAATGTATAACTCCAAAAGAATATGTGAGTACTGGAATGACATATGTGTTTATTGCTTTAACTGTGTGTTTAATGTGTTTGCATTTAACTGTGTTCTGAGAATAGCATTTAACCTACTTTGGTATTCTTTAATTAATCTTTGCTTTATTTGTGCATGTTCTGTTAGTTTGGCCTGTTGGAATCCTAAATACTTGTAGAACTCGCCCTCTTCCATGGATTCAATAACATCTCCATTTCCAAGTGCAAAATCTTCTTTCTTCAGGATTCCTTTTTCTATGTGAACTGTTTTGCATTTATCTAGGCCAAATTCCATTTGTATGTCCTTGGTGTATGAATGTGTGATTTGTAGGAGTTGATGAAGTTGTTTTTGTGTGGATGCATAAAGTTTTATGTCATCCATGTACATGAGATGTGACAGTGTATACTGTGTTGTTTTTTCATGCCTGATATTGTAGCCATATTGTGTGTTGTTTAACATGTTGGATAATGGATTCAAGGCTAGGCAGAACCAGAGAGGACTCAAGGAATCTCCTTGAAAAATTCCTCGCCTAATAAAGATTTGGTTTGTTTGTATGGAAGTGTTACTAACCCTGAGATGTAGTGTTGTTCTCCAGTGCTGCATAGTGTTTTGAAAGAATGCAATGAGTGATGGATGTATTTTGTACATGTGTAGAATATGTAGCAGCCAACTGTGTGGAACACTGTCGAATGCTTTTCTGTAGTCTATATATGCCATGTGTATGTTTCTGTGTTGTTTGTGTGCTTGCCGTAGAATGACTGAATCTATGAGTAACTGTTCTTTGCATCCCCTGTGATTTCTACGGCAACCTTTTTGTTGTTCCGTTAGAATGTCGTGTTCTTCAACATGTTTGTATATTTTGTTTGCGATACAGGATGTCAATAATTTTTAGAATGTTAGAAGACATGTAATTGGTCTGTATTGTGTAGGGTCTGTGGTATTGTTGTTTTTAGGTTTCATGTAGGTGATGCCCTGAGTAAGAAAATTTGGCATGTCTTGTGGATTGATGATGATGTGTGTTAGGTGTTTGTGTACTTGCGTAGAATGACTGAATCTATGAGTAACTGTTCTTTGCATACCTGTGATTTCTAGTTCCTGGTGTAGTGATGTGAACTTTTTGTACCAGAAATTGTGAATGTTGTCTACACCAGGTGTCTTCCAGTTGTGTGTTCTGTTAACAGTGTATTGGAAATCATGTATGTTTATTTCAACACAGGGCATAGTTGGTATGTTGTGCAAGTTTCTGTTTTCCTCCTCGATCCAGCCTGCATCAGCATTGTGCGTGACAGCACTGGACCAAAGAGAAGACCAATATGTTGTGAGTTCTTCTTCTGTTGGTGTGCCACTGTGCTGTGTATCAGTGTTTGCTTTGTTATTAATTTGTCTGTAAAAGAGTTTTTCATTGTTTGTAAATAATTTATTTTGTTGTTTTCGTAGTGTACATGTTTTGTATCGTTTGAGTCTACGTGCTTTGGCAGCAAGTTTTTGTTTTAGTGTATCAATGTATTCTGTAATGCGTGTGTTGTGACGTTGATGTTTTGTGGGTGTTTTTATTTTCTTGAAAATGTTTTTGAGCTGTTTCCTTAATTTGGGTGTTATGTTGTTTTTAGTGTATTGTGTCAGCCTGCCTAATTGTTGTCTAATGTCATTTATTTGTGTTTCTATTCTTCTCTGCCAGGCAGGCTTGTTATAGAATTGTGTTTTCTGTGTATCTGTCTGTGATTGTACTTTCAGCCCATGGTGTGTCACTACTGTGACTGCCCCAGCATAAACTAATGTATGAATGTCTGCGAGTGTAGAAATTGAATGAATGTAGTGTGGTAGTAAGTGAAGTGTTTACATAATTTAGTGTTTTTCCTACTTCTTTTGACGTGTTGATTTTTGGTATTCGTGGTCGTTGTGTGGGATCTGTACCTGTATATTTAGTGAGTGTCTCCTGAAATATAAGTGAGAGTGTATTAACTAAATCCATGTCTATGTTATCAGTGATGAATGAGGAAGTGTCTGTAGTATCATTAGTGGTAATTGTTGTATGTGTGTTATTATCAATGCTTGTTGCTGGATTATCCTGACAGGTTACATGATCTTCATTAATGTTAGATGTTTCTGTTTGTTGATGTATTTGATCAGCAACCTGTTGTTTGATAAGTTCAAGTGTTGTTTGTGGAATAAGGTTGTTGTGTATAATTGTTCTTTTTTGATCAACAACCCATTGTTTGGTGACAGTGAGATGAGGATACTGTTGTGTGAATTTATGGTGTAATTGATGTCTGTATGCTGTCATGTTTGTTTCGAGTTTTGCGATGGTGTAGTAAGTACGGATGATAAACTCGTTCATTTCTACTGTCCATTTCATCCGTTGGCGTGGTTTTCCAGCCTTTGTGGTCTGTGGATGCATTGCCACAGAAACACCAAGGCTGGGTTGGTTCCTCACATCTGTTGAGGGCATTGCAGTAGCCATGCTTGGGCCGGTGCTGCTTTCGCCACCGGTAACCAAGGGAGACGGCCTATTTTCCGAACGTGAGCCTCTGCCTAACCCACGAACGCGGACCTTGTTAACCCGGGCGACGTCCGAGCCGGTATCACACTTTGATCTGGTTATTACCATAATAAATATCTCCACAGAATGTGGGTGTGGTCACTCTTAGTTTCATTTCTCCCCATAGACCTTACTGGCATGGGTGTCCCTACCAGGAGCTTGTGCTCCAGCCTGCATTGCTCCTATGGATTAGTAAAATTACTGGGCTCTTCCACCACGACCAGGTGGTGACCACGGGAGAGTTGTTATTATTATTATTAATTTATATTATTATATTAAATACAAACTTTGAAATAATTAATATGTGTGACCGGCGGGTCGGCACCTCTTCGATGCCTCGCCATAATTGACACCACCGTGTCTTAGCTGACACGGAAGCCGCGGCCGTTCAAAGTTAGGTCACGCGACCGCTCGCGTGACCTTACGGAGCGATCGGATTCGGGATGCAGGGAGAGACAGCGCTCCGGGAGTAACTTTTGCAGAGACCTCGTTAACGAAACAACGTTTATTTACACAGGATGAGAACATGATCGACATACATTTAAAAAGGGTAGATAAGCCTAACGTTGCGATTCTCGAGAGAGAGAGTTTACATAAGATTCGCCTGGCGATAAATACCTGAAGTTGGTTGCTTGTCCGATTTAGTGAAAATAACGTGATGGCGAAATTAGTCCACTTAAGCTTTCGGTATTCTAGTTCGGCGAATAGTCCGATAGACGACAGACTTAATCCAATAGATCGCACACAAAGAATTGAAGCACTACGAAATCAGGGATCCTGGCGATTGTAGATCTGGGCGACGACTCGAACTCTCGGAGGGACGGGTGACGACTTCTTGAGTCGGAGAGGGATAGGCAACAACTGCCTAATTCGTTATTAAATCACATCGATAAAATCGAGATGGTATGTCAAAAGGTGGCGAAAAAGTGTCATTTTGTGCCTGAGAACCGAACACATGTTTCGCTCTCAGGTGTAAAACTTGACAGTTAGTTGACAAAAGGGTTAATGTGACGCTGTGACGTTATGAAATAACAAGACATATTGAGGGCCAGTGCTTGGGATCCTCACATATGTCTTATAATATGTTATTTTCGTGTATATTTTTTCACGCTATTAAAAATAATTACACGAAAAATTGATTTTTGTTATTAGATATTGATATTTCTTAACTTGTAAACATTGTAGAATTAGCGGAGAGAAATGTTAAATTTGTATCAATCCCTGAAGCCAGAAAAAAACAATTTCTACACGTAGACGTTTCTTACGATATTTTTATTAAATGTTTACGTTGTCTTATAAATTTAGCCAACAATTTAAATCGTAGTATGGCATTTTATACGTGTATGTGTATATTTCGATATGGAAATTGTTAAACATCAGTTAGGATTTAGTCAGTTATAAAATTCACTTGAAAATTTTGGTAGATATAAAATTACATGTATCTCAGACTAAATTTATAAATATTTGAAGGAATATTTGGACTGTAATATTTAAAATATTACAATTCAAATTCACACAAATGCCATACGGTGACATTTTTGGTAGTCCGGAAGACATTTGTGTAAAATGTAATTAGTAGCAATACTACCAAAACTTACCAATATGACACTTTTGGCACTGCAAGTAACAAACATTTTATTTCTACAAGACCACATGCAAAGAGCTTTTCTATGTACGAAATACTGTTCAATTCTGATTCCCAGTCTGAACATGTAAAACTTGAAGGTGATAATCAGAGTAGTTCAACCACTGACAGTAATTAATTTTCTGTGATGCTTCCCACAGGCAGTATGATATTGAAATTCAAGGCTGTCCAATTTGCAACACGTTGTCTATAAAGTACACATTTTAATTATCTGCACAAATCTTTTTCGTTGCTTACAGCGTTACGAGTGTCACAGTGGTAAGTTTCAGCACTAATTTTATTTTACAGAAATATCTGTTTCACAAGTGTCATCTTACGTAGAGCTATATGTATAGAGACAAATACAGGATATTATATTAATATATTGTAAAACATTGTACCATTAATAATAATATTATTGTTATATATTGTCATTTCATCTTTTATATCACACAGATAATCTCGAATGATGTTGTATTACACCAATAAGTCGGTAAACAAAATAAACACATCATTTATCCTTCTGATTGATCTAATTTAAGTGTCAGCCGTACACGAACCAAAGTGCAACTAATCCCCTCGCATAACTTACTTCCAAATATTTAGTGTTAAAATATAAAATAAAAAAAAAATCGCTGCGTAGATATAACTTTTATATATGTAAAAAGGTCTACTAATATTTTAGTACTTCAAATTTCAAGACATTCATTCATTCGTGCAACAGTAATTAAACGAAATTTCTCTCATTCACGAAATTCATACATTTTATCTATCCCATAAAAACTGGTGGAACCAGCTTGAGCTATTTTTTCAATTTGGTTTTTGTGGACATGAATGACTGTAATTTTTAAAACTATTTTTTAGTCATCAGTAAGTTAAATAGAATAGTTTCCATGATAAGTCTATAGACACCTAATAGCATGCAATACATCATGTCACATAATAACTAATTGACTAATAACATACCAAAATTTTCAAAAATCCAGCAACGAGTTGCGTAACTTTCCCGGCTGTTAAAAAATTACTTTTACAGTATATTTTTATTCATAATAAATAAAATTGCGTACGACGCCATCTTGTATGAAGTTTTCTTGTAAAAAATCTTTAAATTCTTAATTATAAAATGGAAAAAGCCTTAATTTTCAGGGTAGTAATGAATACCATAGAAATTTTTAAATACCAATAACGAATAATAAACATCTTTATTAAATACGACCTTTCTCATATATGACACGTGACATTATTTTAACTCCTCACTCTTCTTGAAACTTTCAGCATCAAAATTTACTAGCATCAATGGCCCTTATATTAAGGCTACCATGCCAAATTTTGTTTCTTCATCATTTCCCCATCCTAAGATATTAAACGAAATACATGCCAATTCACTAGACATTTACAACGGGCATTTAGCATGCACGATGTCTTGGATAAATCAATTTGTAATTAATTAAAATAATAATGGTTATATTTAAAAGAATGAGTAATAATAGTAATTTTTACGCTATAATTGTAATATTTATTAGATGGCATTTTGCATTGACAATAACGTTAAATAATAGAACGTTAAATAATATCAAAATGTTACGCCTCGTGGTATTTATTTGGTTTATCTGACTCAACATATAATAAAAATTTTATTTTAAATTAGATATTAACTTACTAATTAAGAATTTAGTTATAACATTTTTCAAACTTTATAAACGAAGACAAGATGGGCTTTCAATCAAATTCGTCAGATGCTCATATTGTTTTAATGGTTATCTATTCTCCACGAAAAAATGATACATGTAAATGTTTAATCAACCAACAAATCGTAAAGAATTTTATTGCATATTTAGTTTGATTTGAAAATGTTTCCTTTGAATAATTATTTGAGTAAATATAAAAGAAAGCTACTGAAGCAAATCGAGTCAATATAAATAATTTCTTTTATTTTCTATAAAACCGAATCGAATGGATTATTTTCAATATCAATATTTAATATATTTTAAAATTATTATTTTACTTTTCTAGCTGTAATACTTTCCCCATATTTATACACAAGAGAAGTACGGCGAAAAGGTCAAAACCTGACCCACCAAAGACCTTTTTGTACTCGGAATCTAGAAACGTAAAGAAATACAAAAAACAGTTGCTTTATTTTTCTTCATGTTTCGTTTCATATTGCATGTGGGGGCAACATTTATTTCATGCAATTTAAACTTTAATAACTCCCGTGCCTTTTGTCGAAATTTCTGAAATTTTGCAGAAAGGTTTCGGTATTAAGGGCATTAATTCTATTAAATTTTGGTGGTTAAAAGTCGAGGGGTTGGGAAGATAAGAGAGGTCACCTCTCGTAAATCGAATGTGGTCGTACTTAATGAAGAATTTACTCGTTATTAGACTTACAATTTTTTATAAAACCCGTTTCTACCATCGGTATTAAATTCGTTTGCAAATATATAATAACTAATTAATATTAAAAAATTTTTCATATAAAATCTCATAACTGCTGATACACACAATTTTAAATTATTTTTCCATGCAACTCATTGCTGGATTTTTAATAAAATACAATTTGCAATTTTATGATATAACCAAGCAATACATTCTTTAATGGAAAGATTATAGTATACCATTTTATCCACTATAAAAGTTTCCAGAGAGGAAAAATGCATATCAGAAAGTATGAAAAAGTTATCAAAACGATCAATTATCTATAAAAAGTAATTTTAATCGAATTTAAACAATACAGCGAAGTGAAGTATGCATTTTACGAAGCATTATTGAAATTGTCCTCATAAAATTTTTAATATGTTCTAAAATTGATGTGAATCTATAAGAAAATTCTGCCATTACCATTATGAAACTAAATAGTCTTTTACATTTTCAAACTTCAATGCATAATTTCTTATTATGGTCAGTGCGTTATGAACATTCCTCCGATAATATTTCGCCATTTATCCTGAATAGCGAACACGTGCATATGAATTTTTATGACATGAATAACATTCCGAGCAAAGTGAGTCACTCGTTCGATTTTACACAGTTAAACTCACTACAACAGCAATGAACTCGGCTGGAATCAACGAAATCTGTATCAGTTGCCTCTTAAGACCATATTTGTTTCGGTTGCCGAACAAGCCACTCGGCACAACACGGGTCAATTCCCTTTATAGTAGTTAATAAGGTTTTGTAAGCAGAATCCATGACATTACAAATGTTTGAAAACAAACGACTATTAAGTGCCCGGCTTTTAACGAAGTGAATGATTATAATCTGTAATCTAAATCAACCTCAGCAGAATTCAAAATAAGTCTATAAACACCTTTTTTGGCTGCTGGGATTCGTTTTTATTTTGCAAACGTTATCAACCTAGTCTAATAGGCTATCCTCAGGCTACAACCTTTCTTGGAACATATTTTACCATTAAATATCGTTCCAAAATAGAATACAACAAAAGAATAACAACCTTTAAATATTTGAATGTAAAGCAAAAATAACTAAAAATTAAATAGGTGGAATTACATTTCCAAAAACATAGCGCCAGTTCATAAAACTAAGCCTGTAGGAATAAAAATCATTAGCCTGAGCACTATATGAATCACTAATTCATATAGTGGTACATGGGCAAGATCAACCGGCGACCACGTGGAGATTTTTATATTTTTTCACAAGTTTTACACCTAAATGTGGGCTTTCGATGAATACTTTTACATTAATAGAATAAGATTTGTTTTAATTCTTTCATATTTTATAGTAGAGAACAGGTAAATTTGTTTGTGTGTTTGTTTTATTAAGTTACGGAAACGCAACGCTTAGAAGCGTTCAACTTAGGGGAATGCCTTCCGGGAGGTGTTTTTAAGGATAACAAGGCCATATTCAGGCGTTATAGACGTGAAGATAACCAGGAAAACTCCACGTGGAGTTTTCCTTGGTTCCTAGTGTACAGGGAACGGTACCGCTTGGCTACTGGTAGGTCATGAATTAATTTAATCTTAATTTTATTAAATTTCAGCACTAAAGTACAAAACTAACTAATTCTCAATGTTACGCTAATGAACATTATTGATTAAACTCGAAAATTTAATTTTCTATGACAAAAACTTCCAACTTGTGCCACACACGTTTGTGATCTTGGCTCAATTTAATCTGAGAGTAAATATTTACTCTACTTAATTGAAATCTGCTTTTAATTGAATTACTTACATTGCTTTGTAATTTATTACGAAAATCTTAAATGATTTACTCTCTTAGAAGTAATTATATGTGATTTTAAACTATACGTACTGTACGTTAAATTGAACTAACGCAAACACTCTTCGTACCTTAAGCTAATAGATTCGTATGATAAGAATTTAATAAAAAGACGTTGGCTAGTCAGTTAATTAAATCAAGCTAGTATCGTACACCTAAATGACTAAAACCATATTATATTAAGAGCTACTATAACTCGGTTGTTAGATCACTTCTCTTAATGCTCTTACAACAGAAAAAAATCGAAAGCCAAAATAAGCCATAGTATATGTCTAAATGATGATACGAACATCGTCTAATTTCGTCATAAAAAAAGATAAAAAAACTGTTCTAATCAGAAAAACTTACCTTGATTCAGGTCAAATAATACAAGATATTGTAGAAATGGATTCGTTTGTAACTAACAATATATGCATGAGCTGCTTAATGAGCCCATTTTGGACAACTGCGTTAACCTACGGAGTAGAACCTTTCCAAACTTGTGATTGCCTAAACACTCATCTTTCTTTTTTAAACAATACGAAATATAAAAGGATGTACGTAAACCTCGTTGAGTTTATTTTTTGGAATCATTGCGTTATTTTATTGTGGCAGATTATATCAAGTCCCGAAAGCAATGCACCCTGCAATGGTTGGTACAATGTAGTTAAAGGTAACGCCATGTTGATAAAAGTTACACTGTTATTACTAAGCAGTTCTTGCGCTTTAAATTTGGATTATTCATCAATTTCAACTACGGATTAGTCGGCTTCGGTTTAATGATGGTATTAATAGTGTTAATTATCATTAAAATGGAATTTCAACAACTCTCGGAACGCTTTTTACAAGTCAGAGTAAACGATTTAAACGTGTATTTGAAAGTGCAAAATCTTATGAATCGTCATGAAGAACTCTGGAAATTTGTTGATCAGCTGAATACGAAGTTCAATTATCTTGTTATGATTATTTATTGCGCTGTCACTTCACTGACAAGTTTTCTGTGCTACACATTCCTACAGCACGATAGAAATGACCTACTCAGATTTGGATTACTAGGACTACTTATCTTATTTACCTTCGTATGTATCATTGGTGCCTGCTTGTTGTGCACTTTTGCATTTACAGTAAGTATACAGTGCTTAAGGTATTTTCGTCCATAATTCTAGATACTAAATAATTTCATTTTATAGATGGAGAACGTTTTTCAGGACATCCGACGGATTTTTCTATGCAGAATACGTATAGAAAAAAAGTTGAAAGTAAGTATTGTAACACTAATATATTTCTAACTTAAAATACAGTCAAACCTGTTTTTATGCGCTCTTTTTATGTGCGATTTTTATTTGTGCGAGTTTTTTAATGCGAATTTTTAATTTATGCGGTTTTTTTTGTGCGATTTTTTATTTGTGCGGTATAGTTGGCGACTAGTCTCGTGCGATTCGTCATGTCTCACGTTGACTTATTATAGCTAAATAAACTTATTATAGCATAAATGCACTTATTATAGTAATATTATTGCATGAATATGCGAAAAATGAAATAATTTACTTTTTAAGTCAACAAAACACCACCTGGACAAAAATATGTAAAACAGACGATAGACCAGACGATGCAGTCAAGTGCTGACATCTGTTGTCAATAAATTCTATTTCGTACGGTTTTGAGTTATTTTCTATGTGAGACTTTTTTTATGCGGTCCCTGTTGACCGCATTAAAAAAATATTTTTTAATTGTGTTGCGAAAACTATTTTTTACAGCCATTCGTGAAGTTTCGTGCGATTTTTTTTAATGCGTCTTTTTTAATGCGGTCCCTATCCCCCGCATAAAAACAGGTTTGACTGTATAGCCAAACATCTTAATACTCGAAAGCGCTGGAACCGTCGCAGTGTGCTTCCTACTTCATGAAATCATTTTTTATTTACAGTTTTAATTTTTATCCGGTAATAATCTTAAATATTAGTAACAATAAAATAAATTTTTATGAATTTTTATTTTTGCAGATTCTAAATTTTATGAAAAGATTTGGGAAAATCTCTTTATGTCTCACCATTGGTGGTATCTATCTGGTTACAAAGCGAATTCCTTTTAAAGTTTGTAATTATTTCACAGCCTGAAGAATTTTTAAATGTTGATAAACATAGAACTTGTACTTTATAAACTTTACATCAAGTCTATAACTCTTCAATAAAAGCTATTCTTAATATTGCTAATTCATAATTTATAAAATAATTTAAATGCCAGAGATATATTATTTAATTCCTTTTATGTGTAATTGATGATACGTTGTTTAAAGTTTATATTGAAAATTAATATAAATATTTACCAAATATTCTTATCTATTTTTACCATTATCTGGCTAATTTATTTCATATTCTTGCAGGTTGCAAAAACATTGCATTCCTTCTTTTCGACTTTCATGAAACTTAAAGATGTATCGAAAGAAAAAAGCAGCTGTAATAACTTAACGTTGTAATTGAATTCTTCAGAAAAAAATTCCTTTGGACATTCGTATTTAATACAATTCATAATATGCCCATAATTTAAATAAGTTATGTTTAAAATGCAATATGACCGTTGCAATACATGGCAGAAGGAAAATCTCTTGTTTCTATGAAGGATGAATATAGCTTGCTTAATTCGTTTATACTTAATAGTTGTTCTGTAAATCTAAACCGATTTATTACGATAAATAATTGTCGTATAAAGACCCTTTGATAGCGATAATAATAATTCTCACGTTTCATGTAACTAGTAATTAGTATCATTTCAATTATTGGAAAAATTAGTTGAGATGTCGACAAATGTCTAATTGGAAAGCTAGATTAAACTAATTTTAATTGTTTTCTTGAATATATAGTAGAACTGATTGTTCTTCGATATGGAATGATTCTGGTAAACAATAAATACTTTTTACTACTCAGACACCTTATACCTCTAAGAAATTATTAATTTAATATTGCAAACGTTTTTCACCTGTTCCACAGGTCATCTTCAAGCAATTTTTACTTTTGGAATGTTATCTCGTGCAGGTTCGAATGTATATGCGCAAGATATTTCAAATTGTTAAAAACCGTTGGAACATTCCATGTAAAATATAAAATATAAACAATAATAATTTATTATTGTTGTTTATTCTAACTGGTTCACCTGAAGATTTATGAACACTTATCATTATCATCCTGTGGTCGCTACAGAATGCAGAATGCCGACGAGACAGTTATTTTATCCTTAGTTCTAGCGCCGAAGACCGCCAGAACTCGTGGAAAGTGAGGCATTCGTAAGCCCAGACTCGATTCCCTGGGTTCGCATAATAAAATATTAGACTTTGTTGCAGAATACATTATAGAAAACTAGAATTCGTAAAATTGTTTTCTTCAATATCCATACAGAAATCAAAGCGTTTGTTATTTTTTAATCATTGCTGGTAATGTACTTGTAGTTAATCGGTTTGTTAATCAATCCACACACAATAATTTATGTAAAATTCAAATTACGATAATGAAAAATTATTATTAGAATTTAGATTATTGAAATATTCGTGATACACTTAGTTACGCGTATACTAAAAACGAAATTCAAGAATCACCTAGCTTGAGTGAGGTATTAAAAACAATTCAGGAATGTAATCCACAATATTTGTTCAATAAAAACTGTTATTAAAATCAAAATGAAAATGTACTTTGGTCTAATTATGTTAAATTTGAAACTTTTTAAAGGGACTTTTTAAAGAGTAAGCAGTCGCGTAGCCTAAAAAGGAAGGTCCAGCTGTCTATAATTTTGTTCTGGAACATCAGAGTAAATGGTGATTGTCTAATAAATTTTGGAGCGACTTGTCTTCTATTTGTAAAATATAGTTGTATTAAGTTATTAATTATATTGAAGTTTTGTAATCTTTTTGTTCGGGAAGGTGCCTAAGTACGATTGCAATATGAGTTAGTTATTGTACATCTGAAGAAACGGATCGATCATAAAGCCACACCGCAGTCGTAAGCATGATTTCGAGGAAGAAGCTTGTTTCTGCTACATTGGTGTTGTGCCCGTGGTAAAGTTAAGGAGGACTTGGTGAAGTTATTTAAAAGTAAATGTTGCATACAAAGTTCGGTCTACGAAATATCTAAAGAAGTACCAACAGATTTCACGTGGTGTCAGCATTCTTATCTTTTGGTCAGGATACCTTTAAAATTCAAGGTAGGTGGTCAGGACGATAGATATTAAAAATAATTAAAGAGAAAATAGCGTTTTTGTGCACGAGAATCCGCATGAGATGGGTAGAACAATTGCATTTCTTTACCTACTGCAGCTAGTTCTATCTACTTCAGATTGGCATTTGGCATATTTTTTCCTTTTCATTGGTTGTACCAAAGTTCCAAAGTACCAAAATCAATCAAATTGTAGTTTTTTTTAAATCCTCATACGTCATATTAAGCATTACGGGAGGGTGCAACGAAAGCAATGAGAATGCGGGCAAGTTCTCCTCAGGAAAACGCTGTTCCGGAGACATTATTAATGAATCTATGTATGGAATAATTAGTAATCTTCTCCAATACTCGCTAGAAGTCTGTGCTGGTGGATTAGCACGGTATTTCTGATGATTTATGACTCGCGGCATATTGAAATCTGTTCCAAGAGGCTCGGCGATTGTTTCAGCTTCTCTCTTCTCTTTCAGTTTAATGCTACTCAGAAAGAAGTACTGTCCATTATTTTAACTTTCTTGAACTAATCAACAACGTCACCATCATGAACCCATTCAAAATAAACGAAATTTGCCTGGGCTGCTTCCTAAGACCATATTATGCAAATGCTCTAATCTACGGTTTCGAACCTTTCAAGACTTGTAACCATACAAACAATAACGTTCTAATTATGCATAATAAATTTAAAAACGCTTATATTCAATTTATTGAATTTATACTTTGGAATCATTCTATTACAGTAGAGCATCGATTATCCGACTTAATTGGGGACTGGGATTGGTCGGATAACTGAAAAGTCGGATAACCGAAAAGTATGAAAAAATACATTATTAGTATAGTGTGTTAGGCCTGGTTTAAATACTAGCCTCCCTTTCATGGTCGAGCCAGTGCTGCCAGCTAAAATATGCAAAAATTTAACAAAAATAATATTAAAGTAGCCAAGACATAACCAAATATTGTAGCGCCACGTCACTAGCGGACATTTGAATTTGCCGACTAGAACGCGGTCAGTTAACCGATAAGTCGGTTAATCGGGGGTCGGATAATCGATGCTCTACTGTATTTCATTGTGGCAAATTATTCCCAATTGGAATAAAAATGCAGTCTGTCTATGGATGGTACAATATAATTGAAGGAGATGCGACGCTCGCTAAATGTATAGTTATATGCTTGCAAGGTTCATGCTCTTTCATTTTCAGTTTTTGCAAATACAAGAAACTGATTTTGGCATTAAAATTAAAGAATGAATATCTTCTTCGAAACATAAAATTAATAAACTTCGCAATGAATGAGTTTTGTCTATTTGTCTCTTTCGTAATTATTTTCTCAATCATTAATCAGAATGCTCAGAATCTTATAATCCTATATCCAGAAGTAGAGAAATCGGCAAAATTTGCAGGAGAAGCATTATTCTGTACCATCCAGCTTGAATTATTTTGCACTTTTATTTGTGGCTTAATTGGTTACAGTTTAATAATGGCAGTTATATTGTTAATTCTCATCGAAATGGAATTCAAGCACCTCTCTAAAGAATTGGCTCTTGTAAGAAGAAATGATGGCATGGCAATTCTATTCAAAATTGAAAGATGTGATGATTCGTCACGAAAATCTATGGAAGTTTGTCGATCAGTTCAATACGAACTTCAGTTATCTTGTTATGATTGCTTATTTTGCTGTCACTTCGACTACGAGTTTTCTCTTTTACATGTTCTTATACACGGATGCAGCCGACATAGTTCGTTTTTCATTTCTAATAATGCTTATCTTGTTTACTTTCATATGCATTATTGGTGCATGTTTATTGTGCTGTTTTGCCTTCACGGTAAGAATTATTTTTTTGTAATATATTAGCGTAATATTTTAATATTTTTTATTAATAAATTACTTGATTTTGCAGATGCAGAATGCCTTTCAGGACATCCGAGAATTTTCTGTATGCGATTTACGTGTAGAAGTAAAATTAAAAGTAATATGCATCGTTTACATATGTACTGAAATTATAATTTAAAAAAATACACACATTTGAGTAGTAGGAAATACACAAAACGAGCTCGAGCATTAAGTTCTCATCGGGAACCATATATTCATAATAGAACATAGTAAACTAAAATGATCAAACTGTATCTTGTAATTACCTAAAATTACAAGATACCTCGTAGTATGGTGATCGCTAAAAACTGACCCCACAAGATTTTTATATTTTTGGACTTAAGAGACCTTGAAACGTCGAGAAATGCAAAAAAATTCGGGGGTAATTTCTGTATGCATGGATGTTTGTGAGGGGGACACGATTTTATTCGTTCCTTTAAAGCCTAATAACTCCTGTACTTTTTGACGAAAGTTTCTGAAATTTTGCAGAGAGGTTTGTTTATTAGGATAATCGATCATATTAAATTTTGGTGATTGAAGGTCAAGGGTATAGGGAGATAATGGGTGTCGTGTGTATCTCCAGTAGGGTCGGACTTAAAGACGATTTTACTCGTTATTAGCATTTACAATCGTTTTTATGAAACTCATCCCTGCCCTCAAATTAAGATTTATGCAATTTTATAATAATTATTATTAAACATTTTTATATTTTAAAAATATCATAACAGATGGCGCTATCAAATGTTGCAGGGAAAGTTATGCAACTCGTTGTTGGATTCTTTTATGTTTCCATCGGTGGCCGTTGTTCACAGGTTTGTTCCTATTTTAGTCTATCTCTGTTTTCCAACAATTAAATCAAGCAAGGATTATTTTATTCTTTCATTTAATCATACAATTATAAGTTACGTATCAAATGACTACACTTCTGCCTTTTCAGTGTTAAAGATGAATGTGAATATGATCTTTTGTGTTTTGTAGAAGTGTATTTTTCGAGTTATTTTAGTAGATTTATTGAATTAAATGGATCACACTGTAAATAAATAATGTTGAAAATATATATTTAATGTAATTAAGTATAATATAAGTCAGTGTTTCTTAACCTGGGGCGCTTTCATCCCTGGAGGTGGGAAGAACTATTTCCATTTGTGGGTTTGATAATGGTACCGCTCTACCTTTGCCATCTTAAACACAATTTTGAAAGGGACGAGACAGCATAGACTCATAGCTACAATTTATTTTGTGTTATTTAGTTCTGTGTTTGTTATATCTACGGAGACTATTTGTTATCTTATATATAAAATTCTCGTGTCACAATGTTAGTTACCGTACTCCTCCGAAACGGCTTTACCGATTTTTACCAAATTTGATATGCATATTCAGTAGGTCTGAGAATCGGCTACTATCTATTTTTCATACCCCTACACCATCTCCCCCCTTTCAAAAATATATTTATATATAAATTAAGGCTTTTATGTCCAACAGATGGCGCTACCTTCCGACGAACTAAGTTTGCTTTTCTGTCAGGCATTATGCTTTTCTGTGAGAATGGACTGAAGCAGATCATTTTCTATCTATCTATATAAATAATATATAACGTTCGTTTGTTCTTTTCTATGTTGTTTATATTAGTTTTAGTTTACGTTGTTTAGCATCGCGCGTGAGTTCTTTTGTATTTTATTTAAATTTGAAATTGGTTATTCGGAACAGTATTCGAATGTTGTTAGCCTGACGATGGCCATGGAATGGGCCGAAAACGTTTGTTTATGATTAAAGTTAAAGGTTCTCAGCATCAAGGTGTTGTTGTCTTACAGTGTAATAGAGTCTGAGTGAGGTTAGGAGAATAACTATTAATTATTCCTATTTTATTAAAATTATTACTTAATATAAATATTAATATAAATAAAATATAACGTTCGTTTGTTCCTACCGATTCCTTTGAAATTTTGACACAACGTTGCATTCGAATACGCACGTGTTTTTATATAATATACATGTCGAAATTCCCCCCAGTGGGGGGAGATGGACGGGATTAAGGCTTACCGTGAAGAACTCGGCTTCTATTATACTATTTTACATGCGTTTTTTGCGTTTTTAATTGCGTTTTAATAGGTTACGTCAACAGAATATACACTAAAAAGGGATTTTTCGATATTCCCCAGCGGGAAAAGTGACGGGATTAAGGCTTACTGTGAAGAACTCGGCTTTTATTATACTATTTTAGATGCGTTTTTGATTGCGTTTTAATAGGGTACGTCAAGAGAATATACACTAAGAAGGAATTTTTTGAAATTTCCCCCACGGGGGAAGTGTTACACATTTATAATAGATACATTTTGAGCCACAACAACGCGTGGCCGGGTCAGCTAGTATGTATGTATTATTTAAGATTTTATTAAACATTTTTTTTTAAAATTATTGTTTTCTTTAGTCTCCGGCCCCAATTAAACATAACTTGTATGTATTTATATGCGAAATTATACCCCGACTTGCGCGGTTATCGCTTGGTTCCACCTATCGCGTAAGTTCGTGGTATTACTGTACTAATAACGAGTAAAATCGTCATTAAGTCCGACCCTACTGGAGATACATACGACACTCATTATCCACCAAAATTTATCAGCATCAACCTCCCTAATAAATAAACCTTCTTGCAAAATTTCAGAATTTTTCGACAAAAAGCACAGGAGTTATTAAGCTTCAAACAGAGTGAACACAATCTTTCCCCCCACACATCCGCACGCATTCATACATATAGAAATTTAGTTGTACTAGCAACAACAAAGGCATAGCTTCCTTCCTCGTTTACTTCGATCACGGTCTTAAGCAAAACACTAGATATATATAAATCTTCTTTAAATTCTTCCGTTTTAAATTTAGGAAACTTTAAATCTACTACTGTAGCGTGTAATGTGGAAATGATGTTTTCAATTTATCTGCATCAATTCTACTTTCTAACTGTTGCAGTCCGTCGTATTTATCTGGTAATAAAATTATCATGCTAATTTTGATGTTTTAAAATGATGTTTAAAGCTTTAAATTACCTGTACAACTTTCGGTTGCTATATTTGTATTATGGATGTAACGGTTAATACAACGAACTGTAACAAAACCTGACACTGTAATACTGCTGATGTATTATTTACAATATTCTATCAGAATTACTAAATAGAAATAAACAGCTGATTTATAACTAAAGTATATTATAACAGGAATCGTTACTTCATAATTGTTTACTTGAGCTGTATTAATTTTACATATGTAGGAATAAACAGCTCATATTTGTTTCAAATTTAATTTATAAATGTACTATTATTATAGGTTAAACATATTGAATTATATATATATTTTATTTTATTACACATATCTTAATTTTTTCTATAATAAACAACGTAATGTGCACTTATTAAACGTTATATTTTATTGAATTAATATATAACACAATATCAAATGATTTCTTGACGCTGTAGTTTATAACAACAGAAAATTAATGTAATATAAGATCGTGTATGGGCATTACGGTTAACGGACACATAATTTTAAATTGCTTTTTATGTATTATTTTCTAATATTTTTGTCGTATTTTTCCAGCTCAGTTTGTTTTTATTTATTTCTACATTTTATTTCCTGTCTTCAGGCTCTTGAACGTGAGTTATTGTTATAATCAAAGTGTAAAACGGTCTTGAATAAATTGATTATAATATTAAAATTTTTAAAAATTTTTTCTCAATCTTTATACAAAAGTACATGCGTTGTATTTTCTTTCAAAATTTCTTTAAATATTGTGTAAATTCTATAAGAATTTTTCTTAGGAGATCTTTCCTCGCCCCCTTATAACGGGTTTTTCTCAAGATTGGTGCTGGAGAAGACCTTTGTACGTAGTTACAATAGGGTATTACAAAATATTTAACTGTTTTTATAAAGGAAAATTTGAAATTTCATCATATTAAGATTCTAATCCGATAGAAACGGGAAGTCATGTTATTTCAATTCAACCCCCCTCGGAAAGGAGTTAGATAACCGGCGCGACTCTGGTGTAACGGGAAAAGTAGGATGTACAGGAGGAAGTCACCACTAATTTGAGGTGGAGAGCACATATTTTATATTAAATAAATTAAAAATTGCAGCCCAGATTTCTGATTATGTCATTATGTATAAATTTCATGTAATTTGGTTTAATTATACTGATTAAAATATTTTATTAATAATGGATTGAATTATACAAGTGTAATTAATATTATATGACTAGATAAACAAAAAATACTACAAACTGTTTACACGCCCTGCGAACAAAATCATATCAGTTCTGCGATCTCGGATGAAGAAGAGGAAAGGATGATCCGCGTGAAACTTCGGAATTCTCTCTATAGGAAAACTGCTTTTTAATAAAAATATTATACCAGTAGCAGCAGCAGCTTCACTTCCTTCTTCGTTTACTTCGATCACGGCTTTATGCAAAACACTAGATATATATAAATCTTTCTTTCCGTTTATTCCCGAAAAATCAGCTTGACCGGTGAAAGCATCTCGCATTCCTAAATTACTTAAACTTCCTTTCAGTTCTTTAAAATCTTCCATTTTAAATTTAGGAAACTTTATATCTACCTTGATCGGATACATATTGGAAAAGATGTTTTTCAATTCATCCGCATCGATTCTACTTTCTAATTGTTGCAGTTCATCATACTTATCTGGTAACAGGATAATCATGCTAATTTCTTCGCCTTTGTAAGGTAACTCTAGAGCCTGAAAACCTGGAAATGAGGCGTAAGGAAACACTTCACTCATCTTCATCATGGGGACGGATATTTGTTTGTTTCCATTATTAAACAATGGACTATTTCTAGTCGAATCGGAGTTGAAAGTTTTCTTCCAGGTTCCTTTGAAATAAATTGCATTGAGCAAGATCATTCTGGTATCTGGAGATAAACTATCGAGGAGTTTAACGATTTTTCCGTTAGTTTTTTGGCTGACCCAGTTATTGACTTCACCCACAGCCTGGTTACTGTTTCCTGAAAAGTCCACTTCTTTGTGAAGGGCCTGATAACTGTTTTGTAGCAATGCTTTATATTCATCTGCAATGTCATAGCCGCTTTGAGTAAGGATGGCGTTGGCCATTTCTAATCTGTACTCTTCGGAACCTTTACTTAAGAATTCGTTCAGAGATCGAAAGAATTGATGAATATTTTGGTCCGTCAACCCAGCTTTATCATATTCGAGAGCGTCTTGCATCTGTCGAGCCGTTTCACCTCTTGCAGCTCCGTAAGCCATACCTAAAACAGTGTAGATGCTTACGGCAGAGAAAAAGGCATTTTGCCCAGATGGAAATGTCTTCAAAAGGGACAAACACACGTCATTGTTAGCTTTGGCTAATTGTTTGAGATATTTTTGAGCTTCTGCTTCCATAATGCGTATTCGCTGATACCAAGGAATGATGTTTAAAACTTGAAATTACCTGTGTAACTGTACAAATAATATCGCTAATTTTAATTTTAAAAAAAAAACTTGAAATGAAATCAAATAAGATTATATTATTAATTAATATATAATATACTATGGGATAACTTGCTATAAATCAATTAATTTTAGACGAAAAAACGAAGTCTCTGTTGATATATATGTTTTATGGTTGTAACGGTTAATACAAGGAACTGTAACAAAACAACCTGACACTGCAATACACTAGAAGAATGTGTCACGAGATGCTGACGTATAATTTATGATTTTCTATCGGTATTGCTAAACATAAATAAACAATTTAATTACAATTAAACTATATTAAAGTATAACATGAATCGTTATTTCACAATTACAGTAGAGCATCGATTATCCGACTCAATTGGGGACTGGGGTTGGTCGGATAACTGAAAAGTCGGATAACCGAAAAGTATGAAAAAATACATTATTAGTATAGTGTATTAGACCTGGTTTAAATACTAGCCTCCCTTTCATGGTCGAGTCAGTGCTGCCAGCTAAAACATGCAAAAATTTAACAAAAATAATATTAAAGTAGCCAAGACATAACCAAATATTGTAGCGCCACATCACTGGCGGACATTTGAATTTGCCGACTAGAACGCAATCGGTTAACCGATAAGTCGGTTAATCGGGGGTCGGATAATCGATGCTCTACTGTATTTACTTCAACTTATTTTAAAAACATTTTTTGTTTTTAAAATAAGTTATTTTTTGTTAGTTTATTGTTACTATTATAAAACTTTAGAGTTTATATAAAACTATTCATGTATATCGTATTTTATAACATTTTTTAATATATATATTATAGTTTTAAAAACTTTTTAAAATAAGTTGATGTTTTTTTACGTAATAATTCAATAAAATGTTACGTTTGATAAGTACACATTACTTTGCTTATTATTGAAAACGTGTGCTGTATTATTGTAATAAATAAATGAATACAGTTGAATCCGCTTATTGTGATCACTTTGGAACTTACGACAACTTTTGATAATAATAACAGGTGGATCGTTGAAGAGAGAATAAAAAAATGTATAATATTGAATTGAATTTATTATAAGCAATTACAGTATGAATGCAATTTTCTATAAATTCTTATCATTTGTTCTCAAGTGTAATTATCATAATTGATAACAATAGCCGAAGTTTGATTATAATAACCAAATAATTTATAAATATTTTTATATGGAGTGTTTTGGGACCGACTGATTATGATAACAATAGCCGATTGTTAACATTATTTGTGATCATAACAGCCGGATTTCACTGTACATGAAGAACGACAAAAACCAAGTCAAAGATCGTACTGTCTGTAGCCTTATTGAAGTGAAGATTCTAATTTCCTAGGTTGAAACTTTCAGGACACCTAATTCCCATGACAATGCATTTTAATGATGTTTTAATGGGTTTGCACCGCCCTATTATTTTACCTTGATTTATCGCTTATCTTCATCCGCTTATATTAAGGGGGTTCTTTATCAGGTAGTTATGAAGTAAGTGAATTTTTAGGTACGGTGGCCTGACTTCCACTAAGTACATAAATAAAAATATCCTTTAAATTTTCAACTTTGAAGTTTAGACTATTTACGAAAAAATATAATATTTCTTTGAGTCTATCTTTAATCCTTTTCACACTACCATAGAAGTAACAGTTACAATGGTGTTATTAGAAGAATAAAAACTTCTTTCACAAAAAGGTAAAAAATTAACAAAGTTAAAAACGATGAAGTGCCAGCCTTTCATTAGAGGTTCTGACACTTTTACATTAAAAACACAAAGAATTCTTCTCACCATACTGTCCCTTATCCAATTAATAACTGCTTTTAGCCCTCTGATGAGTTACTCACTCGCTCCTTTAAATTTGTTTGTTTTGAAGGGATACGCCAATGCAAAACGTGATTGATCTGCAAAGAGGGTGCCTCTCTGGAGGACTACAGGAAACTGGCAACTATGTAGGCGTTACACAGGTAAGGAAAACTCAAAAATTTCCACGTGACCAGCCCGTTATTGAGCCAAGTAATTATTGAATCAATGTAAAATTTACCAAATATAATGTTAGAATCATACGGATTTTACAGTTCAGTAATTTTCAAATGTCAGATCTCTGTAAAGTTTCTGTGTTTAATAGTGTAGAGCACAATACAGGAATTGAAAGGATATCCGTCGCGTTGAACTTTGAGTGTTACGTATGACTCATTGTTACTGTTGAAGTAAGGTTAACGTCAATAGAAATAGGAATAATGATTGGAACGAACACGGATAACGAATAAATCGAATGAATGTTTTGTATATAAAGGTTTCAGATTTTTTATTTTTCACAAATTAATTAAACACTAGGCACGTTTCGTCTTCTGTCCGAACACGAGCTAGGAATTGAGTCGAATTCAGTTAATAATTTTGTTTCGAGGGGAGGATCACTTGCCGCTACCACGGCAGAGACGTCACACTGGCATAAAAAAGAATTTGAAAAGAATAAAACTACCCGCACTGGTGCTAGCGGCCTTGAAAATTGTCACTTTGACCCCACTGAATCTCGAAAACTAAGACACGCACCGCAGATTTTTATTATATTTTTACTCCCTCGTCTCATATTATGTAAAATGAGAAAGTTTTATTAAAAATCGAGCAATCAACGTTTGAAAACAAACACAATTCCGTAAGCCACATAGAAGACCTCAATAAAATAATGTTTCATAAAACAAACTTGATTTAAAGTTAATTTTAAAATAAAATTTCTAAATAAATCCTTATTTAATTTTATTTTCTTTTAACCTTCTCCACTTCTTTTTATAAGGAAAGTTAATTATAAAGTATTCTTTGAAAGAGAAGATCGTTTATTTCTACATTTTATTGTTTGATTTCACGTCCTTGAATGTGAGCTATTGTTCTAATCAAAAGTATAAAACGATCTTGATTACAATATTAAAACTTTAAACTTGACACAAGATTTTTATGTTATATTTTATTTCAAAATGCTCTTTAATTACTGTTATAGAAATAAATAAATAAAAGAATTAGAAAGAAAAATCTGCAATTCTATCTTGAACATTCTAAAAGCACGAGCTAATAATTAGAAGTACAATTTTACTTTTAAAATGACTTATAAATTACACGTTATTCAGTTTAATTATATTGATTAAAATATTTTATTGATAATGGATTGAATTATACAAGTGTAATTAATATTATATGACTAGATAAACAAAAAATACTACAAACTGTTTACACGCCCTGCGAACAAAATCATATCAGTTCTGCGATCTCGGATGAAGAAGAGGAAAGGATGATCCGCGTGAAACTTCGGAATACTCTCTATAGGAAAACTGCTTTTTAATAAAAATATTATACCAGTAGCAGCAGCAGCTTCACTTCCTTCTTCGTTTACTTCGATCACGGCTTTATGCAAAACACTAGATATATATAAATCTTTCTTTCCGTTTATTCCCGAAAAATCAGCTTGACCGGTGAAAGCATCTCGCATTCCTAAATTACTTAAACTTCCTTTCAGTTCTTTAAAATCTTCCATTTTAAATTTAGGAAACTTTATATCTACCTTGATCGGATACATATTGGAAAAGATGTTTTTCAATTCATCCGCATCGATTCTACTTTCTAATTGTTGCAGTTCATCATACTTATCTGGTAACAGGATAATCATGCTAATTTCTTCGCCTTTGTAAGGTAACTCTAGAGCCTGAAAACCTGGAAATGAGGCGTAAGGAAACACTTCACTCATCTTCATCATGGGGACGGATATTTGTTTGTTTCCATTATTAAAGAATGGACTATTTCTAGTCGAATCGGAGTTGAAAGTTTTCTTCCAGGTTCCTTTGAAATAAATTGCATTGAGCAAGATCATTCTGGTATCTGGAGATAAACTATCGAGGAGTTTAGCGATTTTTCCGTTAGTTTTTTGGCTGACCCAGTTATTGACTTCACCCACAGCCTGGTTACTGTTTCCTGAAAAGTCCACTTCTTTGTGAAGGGCCTGATAACTGTTTTGTAGCAATGCTTTATATTCATCTGCAATGTCATAGCCGCTTTGAGTAAGGATGGCGTTGGCCATTTCTAATCTGTACTCTTCGGAACCTTTACTTAAGAATTCGTTCAGAGATCGAAAGAATTGATGAATATTTTGGTCCGTCAACCCAGCTTTATCATATTCGAGAGCGTCTTGCATCTGTCGAGCCGTTTCACCTCTTGCGGCTCCGTAAGCCATACCTAAAGCAGTGTAAATGCTTACAGGAGAGAAAAAGGCATTTTTACCAGGAGAAAATGTCTTCAAAAGGGATAAACCTACGTCATTGTTAGCTTTGGCTAATTGTTTGAGATCCTGTTGAGCTCCAGCTTCGATAAGTAACAGAGCAGATACTAATAGCGACAGGTGTTTAAGGGTAAACATATTCTGTAAAAATATAGAAATAACGTTAAAAAAATTACAAATGCTAACTTAATTTTATAATAAAATTATAATATATGAAAAATACACGATAATTTATTAAAGTATTTAATCAAATAAATAAGTTCTAAGCAGTAAACAGTTGAGAATTTACCTGTGTTGTTTAACAGTTGTGTCGCAGTAACAGACAACACTGCGGTTTATATAATAATTCAGTGAAAGTGGGAAAACCTGTCTGTTGACACGGAACCGGATGTCGCTAGAGAGTGACGTAACTTCCACCTTCGTTACCGGGAAGTAGTAAATGAAGCAAGGTAAAAGAATTGCAGCAGCAAAATTAATTATGCACTTACGAAAGAAGTCTTTCGTGCGTAACTCTCTCCTATAAATTATATTATTTAAATGCCGCCTATTATTGTTTAATAATTTATTTTTTTTATTTCTTTATTGTTTCTGTTTCTAAGAACCGCAACATTATGAAGACTTTTTTTAACAGTATCAATTTAATATTTTAATATATTAAATTTGAATAAAACTTGTTTAAAATTAAATTTTTCTTTTCTGCTTTTTTTTAATAAATTTTTATTTTCTGATATTTTATATAATATTATAATTATTATTGATTTATTCATTTGAAAATTTAGGTAATTTTTAGTTTAATTTATGCGTTTAATAACGTCAATAAATCATTTAAAATTTAATCATTAATGGATATGAGATTGGGGGTTGGGATTTATTAACCTGAATATGTATTTTGACTTATGTATATTGTAGATATATTTGGTAATTAATTAATAAGTAATTATATGTTATTTATATATAAGGATGCGTGAAAATATTTCTGAGAATTTTTTTTTTAATTAAGGAACACTTCTGTATCCGGTCTTGAGAAATAAAAGAAAAAACGGAAACGTTGCTGATATGAGATTAAAAAATAAGATGGCTTACTATAAATCAAACTATTTAATCATATATTTTAATGTATATTGCTTTTGTTTTGTTTATTTTTTAACTCTCTCCTCCCTGTGGGCACTAAGCAGGGGTTTTTTTTTATTGCAAGCCCATTATGAGCTAGGACAGATCCACAATGGGGTTGCCTGGTAGCCAGGGATGGGGTCTGAAACATCTGATGCTATTAAATTTTAGTGGCTAATTTATTTTAATTGATTTATTTTAGTGTTGACGACCAGATGGCAGAGGCTGTTAAGTTGTCAGCCTACCTCTCTGGGGATCTAGGCGAGCAACTCGGGAATTTTTCGTGGGTGGTCAGGGCCCTGTCCATCAGGTTGTCCCCATTGTGGGACTGGCCAAATTCACATTTTGTGTGTATATATATATATATATATAATGCCTTCTTAGTGACAGCAGGACAGAAAGAGTTTTAAAAAATTGAGGTAAAACTGGGGCTTGTAGAATTGTTATCAAAGGGGAGAGCAAAGAAGTGTAGTAATGCCACCTTCTGCAAAGACTTCTTGCTTAAGACTTAGTGATAAAATGTTACGTGGTTTGTCCTCCACTTATGCATTTGACTCACAAATTATGTAATATTAATCTCTAACATAAATTCTCATCAAAATTGAAACTAGACACCCACACTTTAACAGACAAGGGCCTAAAAGACGATGTAACATGACACATTTTTACTTTCTCGACTGTTATATATAACAGAGAATAAATATGGCGATCGGTCAAATAATGACCCTCCAAGATCTTTACATTTATGGACTCAGGGGACCTTGAAACGTACAGAAATGCAAGAAATCGGGTTTTTCTTCCGTATTTATGGATGCTAGTGTGTGGAGGGAAACACGATTTTGTTCACCATGTTTGAAGCTTAATAACTCCTGTGCTTTCTGTCGAAATTTTCTGAAATTTTACAGAAAGGTTTGTGTAATCGAGATATTGATGCTGTTAAATTTTGGAGTTTAAAGGTCGACTGGGTGGGGAGATAAATAGAGATCGTATGTTATATCTCGAGTAACAAGACAGAGGAGAAGGGATGATAAGAGCGTGTAAAATTGCTGATTGACGTCACACAGGGCTCAATAAGAGGAACTCGTGAAAATGTCCGATGATAATTGCATTTAAAAAATTGCAAAATAATCAGAAAAACATTTTGTTTATTAAAATCTAAGATGAAAAATATAATTACATTTTAAATGGAATATAATATTATTGTTATATTTTTAAGAATTAACTAAACCTGTTTGTTAAATTTAATGTTAAATTCCGGTTTGCGCTCGTTGTATAACATGAAAGACCAAAGTTCTGTATTGCTACAGATTTTCAACGAAAATAAATTACGTAATATTTTTAGAATTATTAAAAGTATATATTTATTTTTAATATAAATTTTTCGACTTTTTTCTACCGGAAAATATTATTTTTTAAGCGATTTTTTAATGTCATCTTCGACCTCATTTACGACGAGACAATCGCAATTTACGTAGACACAGGAATACCGTGCGGTGTAATGAAGTAGACAAATCGGTAATTTGATAGAAGTTGCCGTCTACGGAAGAGAATTACGTCACCGTGGAAAATAAATAATGTATAAGAAAGCTGGCAACGTTAATTGCTGGACTTTCCCTTCGTTTTCATCCCTAATAATTGCTAACATTACTTTTAAGTCTTCAGATACGTTCGGGAGATATTACGGAATTGGGGGCCATATCTCTCGAACCAACGGTTCGATTTTCTTTAAAATTTCTGTAAACATGTCGCCCTAACACACAAATCTCTCTGCCAAATTTCATAAATTTTTGCTTAAAGGCACAGGAGTTATTAAGCTTCAAATGGATGAACCCCAACTCTTTGTTTTCTCTAAAAAAAAAACCGTTCTTGAATTCCATTTTTGAAGATAGACTTTAATATTATATAAATTATATAAAATACCTATTATTATATAACAAGTTAGTGTATTATGATAGTGAAATATGCGTATGGAACAATAAAAACTGAAGTGAATAGGCGTTACTATGATATATAATACGTATGTGACGTTAATGCAGGCTGTAGCTAAAGCTGTAGTAACGGCCTACATATTATATAGGTCAAATGTCATTTTTTATAAGGCTATGAAACCTGTCACACCACTTTCGCTTCTATATTGCTTGCTCGAAAGCTATTTTAAATGTTTCAAGGGTAATTAATCAATAAAATTACTAATTTTTTCAAACTGCATATTGATAACACACAATAACCCACTTAATTTTGATAATTTAAATTAATATTGTAGTGTATCAGCTATTTCCGTCCAACCTCTGATAACGACCGTTTTGTTTGTTCCTAGCAGTGGTCATTCTTAAGAGGTTCAACTGTATAATCGAGTTTATTCACCGAATGTAAGAATTTTATCAGAATAGAGCCTTAGAAATTTTCTAGACAGTTTCTATGGTTTAGAAATGTCTTCAGGAGGGTGGTCATTTCTGAATTTCTAAAAATGAACATCAATACACTACTTTATAGAGATGTTAACGAAAGAATGGCCTAACTAGGGAGGTGATATTTCATGGATTTATGAAATAAAACAATGAAACACAAAGGGATGCCTCCAGGGAAGACTTTCTAAGGGAAAATTGGACCCTGTTTAGTTGTGTAAAGCACGTAAAGCAACCACTCTAAATAGTATTTCAGTGTACAATAGCTAGTTGTAGGTACCATCAAACACGGTTCTGGGGCCCTTAAACGTATTCGAGTGGATCAAACACCCGAGGAATTTTCACAGGTTGGTCCTTACTCCATTGTGGGTATGGCCAACCCACGATGAGCTTGATGAAAGGCCTTCTTAGGGCGGAATGTGTAAAAAGAAACCGTGACCGTACAAGGTGAGTGGAAAGTAATTAGGCATTAAGAAATCGCTATAATTTTTACAATGATAATAATAACAACAACATCAATACAGTCATAATACAATGTTTCCATCATGTACTGTACTGTACATCAATAAATGAAATTTTATAAGTATCGCATCAGTGGGGTGGACAGTGATCGAGACAGGCCTCACGCGTAGTGGCCCGAAAGACGGCCGACCACTTTTCTGTTCAGGAGTGAGAGCAGATTACTGCAGGCAATGAGATATTGAAAACAGTAATTTATGTGCAGAGATAGTGGCGAACAGTGAGGGGACGTCATGCCACAATCCATCCGAGAACAGTTAAGAATTGTCATACAAGGCTAAAATGAGCACAGGTTCAGATGCAGGGGCACAGAAAAATCTTCGTCTATCCGCATCACGGTCTGAGGAAAACGTGTCGTTGGCCGATGTTGCCGGTACCTACATTAAAAGTTTTGTGTACATAAATATTTCCATTTAATGAGATATATATTAAATAATGATTATCAACTTTTCTTTAGAACTAATAGAAATTATGGCAATTTCTTAACGCCTAGTTACTTTCCACCCACACTGTATTTGAACTATGACTTATCAATCAATTGTCTTTACACATAAATATTTAATTATATTATTTTGTTTTATTTAGATAAAAATGTGTGACAGTTTTGCAGGGAAGTTTGTATATTAGGAGCATTGATAATATTAAATTTTGATGCGTAAAAGTGCAGTAGGTGGGGAGATAGAAGGGGTCACATATGATAGGCCTATCTCGAGTAGGGTCGGACTTAATGACGATTTTATTTGTTATTAGCCTTTACAATTTTTTATAAAACACTTCTCTACCCTCAAAGTTAACCATAGTTTTTCATTTTATAATAATTAATAATATAAAAAGTTTTTACAACAGATGAGGGTTGAATTTCATCTCTAAAAACACTATGAATAGATTCCACGAGTCATCAAGCGCGATAGAATTGAATTTATTATTATTATTATTTGAATTAATGCTTGACAAAACAACAGAATTTTGATTAATTTCCTTCTGTTATAAGTGTCGCCTTTCTATATGTAATGTATTAAAAATATATTTGTAAATTGTTACAAAATAAGGCGTGTTTTCACTACTCCACCTTTACTCTTACGCAATTTTTACAGGAGATTTCACCACAATGAGCGTTTTAATGAATTCCCAGGCTTTAAAAATCCCCAAATTTACCTTCTGTGTTTTATTTTGTAGTATATTTTTTTCATATTTATTAAGTTTTAAGGTGATTTGTGCATCGTTAATGAGTGATTTCGTGTGTTAATTAACGCAAAACTTGATTAAAATGTTTAGAAAATGCTAAATATATTTTATTATCAACAAAATATTTCAACTGTTTAATCAAGATTATAAAATTTATATTATTTTATAAGTATTTTTGCCTTATTTCTCGCGCGATTTGGGCGATTTCGTCGCGCGATTTTCAAGCTATCGAAACTGCGCATGCCTGAATTTAAAAAAAATTGGCGTGTAAATCGCGAGAATTAATCGCAGCCAATCAGCAACGAATAAAATCGTTTTCGTCATTTTCTACAAAACGGATTCAGCGGATGAATACATCGACTTAAAAATGAATAGGAGTTCGCGATTTAGTGAGGAATTTTTGATGAACGAAGTGATAAAGATGAGAATAAACAAAATTAATATTAATAATAATAAACCGATGACGATATTCATCTTTTTAGCTGTTAGATTGGCGATTTTGACGCGATTCTCGCTTCATTCGTATTCATCCGCCGAGCTGTTTGAAAATGACGTCAAACCATCTTAGTCGTTTCTGATTGGCTGATTCGTGCCTAACAGCGAGATTTAAACGTTTATTTTATTTACTGTATTAAATTTTTTTACTAGGTCGCGCATGCGCAACGCCGAAAACGTTCAAATCGCGCGACAAAGTCGCTCGTGTTAAAAATAACGGCATTCAACGGCCTCTCTACACTTTTTCACCTGAAGTTTCTTTTACTTCCCATTCTGAATTTAAAATTAAATTAATCTTTTAGAATTTCTGAAAAAAAAGAAAATATATATTATATGGATTCCGCCCCGGGTTACTAAACATGGCCGAGTGAAGATACATCTTCAGCTTTCCTCCCTCTCGTTGTTCTTGCCTTCCTTCTATAGGCAACTATTGGAGAAAAATATAATCGTCGAATCAGGACAATGCATTACAATCACCGAAGTTGCAATTTGCTTCCAGCATAATACTGTGAATGTTAAAATAATTTATTGTTATATAATAATATAATAATATATTGATTCGTTTAATCAACCTTTTGAGGCCTTATTCATTCATGTATTCAGTCTTTCGAGGCCTTATTCATTTACTTGATCAGCCTTTTGAAGCTCACTCTCTGAATAGAAACAGGCTTATTACCACTAAAAATAGATAGTCCAGTTGAAAGTGTATTTCCCATCCTCCGCCAGCAAAGTCCATAATTTCGATAGATTTTAAATATTTTTTTGATAACATTTATAATTATTAATTGGAGTGCATTGTTTTATTCTTGAAATTTATAACACATAAAATAAATGGCTATAAATAATATATAATTAGAAAATCTGTAGGGCGTATTGCAAAGCGACAAACCCCATCCGACTGTCGTTCATTATTCAAGAGAACGGAGCTAGGTATATAAAAATCGAGACCAGATATGGAAAGCGTAGGGCCCGGAGCCCCGATTAACTTCATACGCGTTTTGGTCGAGAAAGGAAGACACGTAATTAATCCACCTCAAATTAAAAGTGTGTTTCCCTGAACATCATACTTTTCCTGTTACAATAGAATCGCGCCTGTTATCTGATGTATAAATAATCATATATAAACTATTTATTTATTAAATTAAGTAAAATATGCAAATGAGTAAATACCGTGTTTAGTAGTAGTACCGTCGTAGTAAAGAGGTGAAAGTCTTTCCTTTATTCAAAGCGGATGTGTTTAATTTGTGCCAAAGGACTTTCCATGTTTGTTCAATGACACGTAGAATGATCCATAAAAGAAAATAATAATTTATCTGTAAGTTTTGTATTGCATTTTTACTTATATTATATAACATGATTTTCTCCTAATTTCAGTATAAAAAATCAGAAATAAAATTCTGAAAGAGGAAATTAATCCTGTTGTCCGTCCGTTTGTCTGTCTTTCCTTAATCTCGAGAACAGTTAGATGAAATCCGAGACCTATTGTAACGGGAAAAGTATGATGTACAGGGCAAGCCGCTATTAATTTGAAGTGGAACCACCCCTAAATTACGTAACGCATAATCTCGATCTCTTAATTGTACTATAAAATACACAACATGGGTACCAAACGTCACATTATTTTATTAGTTACATATATAACATACAAAGCGGTAGCTTAAACAATACGGTTCGCAACACAACCTTTTAGAAACAAAATGGATCATTATTTTATCCAAGGATTGAGATTTTGGCATTATGTAAGGTTTATGTAGACTTCTCCTCCCCGTTATAAAGCAATGATTATATGTATACCGGATTCGAATTTTGGCAAGTCAAATTTTTCGGGAGATGTCCCGGATATGTCGGGTTCCTTTCAGTTCCTCACCACTCATTGTGAGTCTGAGAATAGTGCCCATAGTTTTGACAGTTTGAAAATCGCATAATTTAGTGCTGGAAATGAATTGTACTTAATTTATTTACCGGTAACTGCGAGAAATGTAATTTCTACAATAATTTCTTACATAGTTAGTAAACTTTTAATTAAGAACTCACCAGTGGTCGAGTGTATGAAATTACATAAATGGTTGTGGGTTCGAGCCTCTCCGACGGATTAGCCACTTTCCCGTATTTTCAGGGTCTTTTCATATGCCTAACACTTAAATAGAAGTCACTTTCCCATACAAATCTTCCAGGAAGGCACCTCTCCTTTGCAAACACCTAAATAGACATACAAATTCCTCTAGAGGTGGCACCCTACCCTTGCAAATTGTCCACATGTTCTATGGACTTATCCCATTAATCGTACAAGGATGAAACGAATGCCTTTCAAACTCATATGCTAAATTTTAAGTTATACAGAATTAAGTGCATTTGCACCTTACAAATAGTCCTTTATTTTTCTTTTATTTATAGATTAATGTGTTTGAGTGGTTTTTACAGAACCCTTCATTTAAGCAGGTTATCATAAGAATGTTTGTTATTACGTGATTTATATGACGTTATTACTGCTAAGGTGTATCAAATTAGTTAATATCCGGGAGAACATCCCAAAAAATCCACTGTTGAATACAGCAACGAATTGCTTAACTTATCTTGCAAAACAATACATGGTGCTATCTGTTACGATATTTTATTTTTAAAACTTTTATATTATTAACTATTATAAAATGGCAACAAGCTGAATTTTGAGAATTGCGATGAGTTTAAAAGGGTTTGGGTTAAATGGGTTTAAGTATTAAAAAACTGTAAATATAAAAATTTATTGCATATTTAAATAAACAAACAAATTATAACTTATTAATTCGTCCAGCGAACAAGATCATATCTGTCCTTCGATCACGTATAAAAAACAAAAAGGGACGATTCACAAAGAAATTTGATGTAAAGCTCCTAGTTCTCACTACAGACAATATACCAGTTGCAGCAGCAGCTTCGCTTCCTTCTTCGTTTACTTCAATCACAGCCTTATGCAGAATGCTTGAAACGTGCAAATCCCTCTTGCCGCTGATTCCCGAAAAATCTGCCTCGCCATTAAAAGCATCTCGCATACCTAACGATTGAAAACTCTGTTTCAGTTCTCTAAAATCTTCCATTTTAAATTTCGGCAATTTAATATTTACTTTCCTCGGTGTCAGATTTGAGAATATGTCTTGTAGCTTATCGACATCAATTTCATTTACTAATTTGTTTAATCCATCCATTGCATTTGGCAGCACAATAACCATGCCAATATCCTCTCCTTTGTAGGGTAATTCTAATGCCCGAAAGCCTTCATCCTGAAAATCTGCGTAAGGAAACGTTTCCTTCATATTCATCATAGGAACAGCGGCACGTTGGACTCCGTAGTTGAGAAAGGTTTCATTTTTAGTGGCATCGACGTCGAAAGTTTTCTTCCATATTCCTTTAAAGTAAATTGCATTCAGGAGGATCATTCTTGTCAAAGTGGAAAGACTCTGGACCATGCTCGAGATTTTCCCGTTGGTTTTCTGACTAACCCAATTATTTATGTCTTCAACGGCCCGTCCGTTGTTTCTAGCAAAGTCGACTTCTTTGAGAAGTGCCTTGTAATTGCGCTGCAATAACTCTCTGTATTCGGGTAATATTTTATAATCACCTTGCGAAACAATGGCATTGGCAATCTTCAGTTTATATTCGTCGGAGCCGTTGTCTAACAGATTAATTAGAGAAGCGAAGTTCCGGTGGACGGTTTCTTTGTTGGCACCGATTTCGTTGTATCGAAGAACGTGGCTCATTTGTTCAGCCGTTTTGCCTCTTGCAGCACCGTAAGCCATGGCTAGAGCCGTGTTGATGCTTACAGGTGAGAAGAAAGCATTTTTCTCGGCAGGAAACGTTTTCAGTAGAGAAAAACAGAGTTTATTATTGGCTTTCGCCAGGTGTTGAAGACGTTCTTGAGAACCAACTTGGGAGAATAAAGCAAATATCGCTATTACAAGCGATGACTGTTTCCAGTACATTGCAATCTGCAAATAATTAATATGCATATACATGTTATAATTCTACAGATTAAGCTTTCTAATCTTTTTTCTTATTGACTCTTTTACAAAATTACATTTACTTTAGCTAGAATTTTCTATACTGATAGGAAATTAGGGTAGAATACATTAAGATTGAAATTAGAAATGAAATAGGAATTAATAGAATAATATTTTTAATTTAATTCAACGCTGCGTTCCCAGTAATTGATTAATCCCATAACTGAATAGATTTTTTTCCCTTGAGGTTCTTGTAACTAGAATTAGGAAACGTTGCTGTATTGTACAGTGGCCCATCTGTCCATTAATAAAACTACTGAAAACTGGTAGTTGGTCTTGGGTTCGTTTCACCAAAGATCTGGCCACATGGGTTTTCTTCACGTTGGCAACACATAAATAGGGGTCAATTTCCCCACATAAAGTATTCCCAGAGGAATCCTCCCTTAGGCACATCGCCCATGTGTCATGGCCTACTGTTGGCGGAGTGGATAAAACCACTGAACCAGTTGATCGTGGGTTCGCGCCTAGCCAACGAGCTGTCCACATGGAGTTTTCGGGGTTTTCTTCGCATTAATAACACTTAAATAGGGGCCAGTTTTCCATAAAAGACCTCCCGGGAGGCATTACTCCTCAGCAGCTCGCCCGTGTGTCGTATACAAACAAAGAAGAATGACTATAGATGATGGATCGACAATATAATTAAGATTTAATATAGCCAAACTGTTTTTCTATAAGGTTGGATCAATAAATAACTAGCCAAAAGCTAAAGCGTGGTTGGCTGTCCCGGCTGATTATTTATTGATCCACGCTAATTTATAATATCCTAAACAAGAGAACGTAGTATTTATTCTTATTGAAAAGTAAGTCTACGTTACTATAATTGTAGAGTCAATAATTATAATTAATTATATAAAACACTACGTAATTACAGTAAAAATTGTATAATTTACCTGTTGATTTGTGAATCGTAGTTTCCTATTGGGAGACAAGTTCCTATACGATGTTTATATAGCAATTGTAATTTGTACATTCATTGTGAACGGGAAAATCCAGTTATTGTAATTTGTATGTCAGTGATATTTCCTCAATATTTTCTACTCGGAATCGTTGGAATGAAGCAAGGTTGGATATTAAAATGAAATTAATTATAAAATTGCTTACAGAAATCGAGCGTTATGTAACACACACATTTCGTATTCTGTAGAGGAGCATAAATTATTGACAGATATATATTTTATTATAAGGAAATATGTATATAGAAAGTCACTTTTTATTTATAATTAACAACCTTTTTCCTTCTTTCGTTTTATATATCATTATATCGAAGGTTTTCTGGCTATTGTTGATAATGTTAATTGTATTGTTACAGTGTTTAGTGCTTTCACTTCAATTATTTTAACCAATAAATATAAGAAATTTTGTATCTCAGATATAAATTGGAAGTACAATTTCATGTGTAAAGTGACTTCCGAATGACGTACGTTATTATCAATGAGGATTAATAATTGAACTCACGTTACAGGAGGCCGAAGTTCAGTAAAGTGCTCCATCTTAACCATTCTGTGTCGAGAAATACTATGGTGTAGAAGAATAATAATACTCCATTACTCCATAAACGGGTGATTTGAAGCATGTGCTGCAGGAGTGACTTCCAGGTTCCTTTATATAATTTTACATCATAGACTAGTGAAGTCTAATTGTAGCTATTTATAAATTATTATAGTATATGCAATTGCGACGGTAAAATTGTTCTATTTTTTTCTAATTTCGGAGCCCCTGGGGCTTCTAGGCATTTGTCCCACGTGTCAAGTGAGTTACATGTTTCTTTTTTGCATAATATGTTTCTGTTAATCAGTTAAATAACAAATGAATGTTTCTATCAAAGGGTCTATTCAAGTCATTCGTAAAAATTCCTCATATTTATATACATTTTTTTGCACATTTAATATCTAATTTGTTATAATTAAAATATATTCTCTTCACCTCAAATTAGCAGTGGCTTGCACCTGTACATCATACTTTTCCGTTATTCCTTTTCAAAATCTGCACTACAGATGGTTGGGAAATTCCACAGCCTCGTAAAACGGCTCTCGTGATTTGAGGGGTTGCATTAACTATTGCTAATTCCATTATCTTTACCTGTCCTTAAAGCTGGTCTGCCCAATATGGATACCTCTTTGCAAACAGCAAATACACTTCTTGGGCTTTCACAAACTATCAATTTCGACCACTTAATCTCTTGTAAACTTCATTCTAGCATTCAATTATGCTAGTGAGGACATTTGTATCATTACTGTGACGTGTTTTTTTTTTCTTTTGTGATGTTAAATATCCCTGCTTAGCATTAATTGTACTTTCCCAGCTGTTATACATAACAGAGGGAAAATATGGCAATTGGCCAAAAAATAAACCCCAAATTTTTACATTTTTGGACTCGGGACACCTTGAAACATCGAGAAATACAGAAAATTTCGGGTTTTTTTTCCTATATGTATGGATATGGGGAGCACGATTTTGTTCACCCTGTTTGAAGCTTAATAAGTCCTGTGCTTTTTGTCGAAAATTTCTTAAACTTTGCAAAGAGGTTTGTGTATTAGAGGGATTGACGCTGTTAAATTTTGGTGGTTAAAGTTCGAGTGGGAGGAAAGATAATGAGGGTCGTGTGCTCGCGAGTACGGTGTGACGATGACGATTTTACTCGTTATTAGCATTTACAATTTTTTTTATAAAACCCATTCCTTAATTAAACTTTTTGCCATTTTATAATAATTAAAAATATAAAAATTTTAATAATAAAATAGCGTAACAGATGGCGCCACGAAATGTTGCCGGAAAAGTTAAGCAACTTTTTGCCGGTTTTTTGGGTTGCAGACGTAAGCAACTCTGCACTGCTGATAAATGTAAAATTGACTTAATTTAACGTGTTCTTGGAGAAAATCAAGCAATAAAATTGATTTGAAGCAAGAATTAGACGAATTTCCCACAACCTTATAGTGGCAAATTTGATGTATCTGCCGTGGCAAGTAAGATAATATTTGAATGACCTTCAAAATTATTTTCAAGGTCGATAAGTGTTACCAGTAGTTTTGTCATAAACGATTTACTAATGACAAATTTCACTTTTGTACACATAACTTTCACTTTTTCATAATTATAGGGCGTTCCCACATTTATGAATCACAATGTATAATAATAATAGCGGGTTAAAATTTCCGAATATTATTTTTCTCGAAATATGAGTTATATTGACGTAGTTTGAGCCCAACCTTTGTTCCACGTATTCACGTATTCGTTTATTTAATACTCAGTTTAACAGCGCAATTATTTGCGAATAAATTTTTAATAGTTTCAACCCTTTTTACCCCATTAAGATGGACACTAAGAGGACTTTTTCCATGTCTATCGTGGGTTTGGCCAAGCTGGGTGGTGGAAGTGGTGTGGTGTTAAAATATTATTTTCTATTTCAATCAATTGTTTGTTATGTAGATTTTATGTAATTATACTGGCGAAGGTGAACCACGGGCGAGTTGAAATTTAAGGTTCAGCTTATCTCGTGATACTTACGTAAATATGTTATAATTTTGATGAATTATAACTTTTCTCAAGTAAATTGTTGAGAATAACGCTGTTCTTTTTTAAATGGTCGAATGGATAAAACTACCGAACACTGTTGGTCACGGGTTCCCAAAGAGGTGGTCACGTGGAGTTTTCTGGGTTTTCTATACGTGCCTAACACCTAAATAGTGGATAGATTCTCATAGAAAGTCCTCCTTGAGGCATCCCTGTTGGGAGATCACCCAGGTGTTGCGTTACCATATCCTACCAAACCATTCTCACTTTTAATAAATATCGAAGAAAATATACAAAGAATGAGGTTAAACTCAATACAATCGCTCTAAGAAATGAATGAAAGAATAAATTAGCTACACGAAGCCTTGGAAAAGTTATGTTAATGGTCACTTGGAATAAACCTTTAAAGAGTAGAGTAGAGTAATTCTATTTTTTGTTCTATAGTAATTGAAAAAACAGAAAATTCACGAATAAGAATTTATCTAGGTCTATATTAAGCAACAAATATAAGCGAATAATTATCTTTCCTTTGCCACTTAATGATTGCTCTTATAATAGCAACTGAATTAAAGTAACTTTAATAGATGGATCTATAAATAGATTTTTGCCTCTAGGGAAATTTATACATTTGGATAAAGTAAAAACATGATTCATTTCTCAGCTATCGTAGGAAAAATGGCCGATATCTTTTATATAATTTGTCTACCGGGTCTAAAAGATTTCACCTTGACAGAAGATTCGTTTCACCTTCGTTACACCACAAAAATTATGTTTATTGTTCTCAATTAATGAATTTGGAGTAGTGAGAAAGGCAGCTTTAGAAAATATAAAATACAGTGAAACCTGCTAATGTGACCACCTGTGTAAGATGACCACTTTGAGCTGGTCCCTTCAGTGGTCACGGTAGCAGGTTGCACTGTAGTTCAATTCCTGATCTTTATTTAGATTATGTTGAAACTTCTCGATAAAATAATTATTAAAACGAGCTTTATAAAGTCACGACGAAAGTTTTCTTCGAAGAAAATAATAAATTTCCGAGAAAATTGTTGATTTAAACTACATATTTTTTCATTCTGTTTCACCTTTACACGTCAATCTAATTTCTGGTTTACTGCCAATTTCTATGCTCGTTCTCAATATAAATATTAATTTATTTTTTAAGGAATTAATTTAGTTTATAACTATGAAAAAAGTTTTCTTAAAGGTATGAAAGCTGGCTGCCGCGATGCTTCTACAGGAAATTGTAAAATCGTCATTAATTCGGACCCTACCCGACACCCATTATCTCCCCACCCCGTCGACCTTTAACCATCAAAATTTAACAGCGTCAATCCTCCTAATACACAAACCTCCCTGCAAAATTTCTGAAATTTTCGACAAAAAGCACAAGAGTTATTAAGCTTCGAACAGGGTGAACACAATCGTGTCCCCCCACACACTAACATCCATACATACAGAAATTACCTCCAAATTTTTTCCATTTCTCGACATTTGAAGGTGGGTTTCGGAGTGTCCCGAGTCCAAAAATGTAGAAATTTGGGGCTCATCATTCTTACTTCCCCTCTTCAGTATATAACAGCCGAGGAAGTAGAGTAAGTAGGAGTGACTTAGTAATCAACAACTAAAATGGTTTTCTCGGGCTGCAATTCGTATGGGGTTTTTTTTTTAACTTTTTTCGCCCTGTGGGCACTAAGAGGGCCTCTTTTAGTAGGCCCATTATGGGTTCGGCCAGGCCCACACTGGGGCGACCGGGTGGTGAGGGACGGGGCCCGACATATCCGAACGGACCACCCCCGAAGAATTCCTGGGGATTATTCGACCCGTTCGGATTCGATCCCGGGTCCCCCAGAGCGGTAGGCTGCCACCTTTACCGCTCGGCCATCCGGCCGTCTTATGTACGGGGTTATTCGGATAATTTTATAGGGGTGAAATGAATCATTAGAATTTATAAAAATCTGTCTACAGAACACGATAACAGAAATAATGACCATTTTTTAATACTACTTCTCCATCATTCCCTAATTATGTGATCATTCTAGACGTTTAAACCATTCACAAATACAAACGAATTATTTCCTGACAATCTTGTGATTATTGGGGAGAAAAATGCTTACGTTATCAAAGGTCTTTTTCTCATCGTCAACAATCATCAGATACAAACGAATCCCTCCTTCATAAACTGGTGACTTAATACTTGAATGGTCCCTAACACGGAGAGAGTCAGACGTTCGAGTCTCCGATTCCGACGAAACTTGGTGAGCACGTAGCCCTAAACACAGACAGGTCCTTGTTCAAATAATAGGACCCACTTCTCGAGCGTTTCCGAAAAACGGGCCTCTGAAAATTGTGTTTAATGATGTATAGGGGCAAGCCACTACTAATTTGAGGTGGTGAGCGTATATCTTAAATTAAATAGATAAAAAATATGATTAAAAATTGCAGCTCGACGTTGTGACGATGTCGCATTAAATATTTCCTCATTCATACTACTAATTAAAATGATTGAAATAAATAGTTACATGATACATTAAGCGACACTTTCATCATAGTAATTTTGAGAATTCAAACTCTTATTTATTTACTATTAAATGTATTAAATTTGGTATAAATTTATACTGAGTCAGTAGTAACTATAACAATATGTAGGCTTATCATAAATGCGGCCATGTTATCAATGCATGTTGGGTGAAATGTAACCTTGTTGAAGAGTATTCTGAAGAATTAAAGTGGAGACTATACCTTACTCACACGTCCCATGAATATGATGGCATTAGTTTTGCGATCTCGAATGACGAAAAGAAAAGGTTGATTAGCATTAAAGAAAGGCACTCCATATTCTTTAAAACCGGGTTTAAGTTCAAGTCCAAGAGCCGTTATGGCATTTACTTCAGTTTCTTTTTCATTTACCGAAATTGCAGCTTTATAAGGGAATTCTGCGATTAACAAATCCATCTCCCCATGAATTCCTGAAAAATTGGCGTATTTTTTATACGTGTTTGAAGAGCCGAAGGCTTCGACAGATTCGTAACTAAATTTTGGGAGTTTAACGCATAAATTAGCTGGTCCTAAATTCGAAACGATATCGTTTATTTCGGTTTCATTCATGTCTTTCTCTAGAGCACTAAATTTAAGGTCATCGTCCGGTAATATAATCAACATGCTGGTATCATCTCCCTCGTATAACAGTTCTACAGCTTCATAACCTCTATCCGGAAATGATGCATAAGAAAAGGTATCATTAACACTCATCATTTGTGCGTTAACTGTAGAAAATTTTTGAATATAAAATGCTTCATTTTTTGTTTTTTCAAATGGTTTCTTCCAGCTCATTTTGTTATAAATTGTATTCAGGTAAATCATTCTTGTATCATCCGAAAGCGCTTTGACGAGGCTGGAAAATTTTCCCTTTTCTTGTTTTTTAATCCAATCGTTAATGGCATCCACGGCTTGTTTGCTGTGCCCATCAAAATCAACATCTGTAAGATTAATGTGGTAATAATTCTTCAGCAAATCCCTGTATTCAGGAAGAATGTGGTAATTAGTTTGTGAGAAAATTGCACTAGAAACATCGAATGCTTGTTTACGTGACTTTTCACTAATTGTGTAAATGAAATCGTTAAATGTTTGATCAAATAATTCATCAGGAAATCCACTTTCATTCAGGCCTAAGTTCCTTCTCATATCTCGATGAGTTGCTCCTCCGCATGATTTATATGTCATAGCAAGTTCCGTAACAACACCAACAGGAGAGAGAATAACATTGTCGTCTTTTTTATACGTTTTTATAGTATAAAATGCGGCAATATTATTGGCTTGTCCGAACTGTTTAAGACGATCTTCGGCATTGGTTTGAAAAATTAAAATCGATAATATTGTTACAAGCATCAATCCTTTCAACTGGATCATTGTTGTCTCCTGAAAATAAATTAAGACGATAGACGATTTATAATGATTCAAATATTTAAAATGCCATGTATATTCTTTATATATTTGTCTTCTTGATTCTTAGTTACAACACAATGCACAACAATTGAAGAGCTGATAAAGAATTGCTCTGCATTGCAAACCGATGTTTTATCATTGCTTCAACGACTCTTTAGTAATTTTATCAATTTGAAATCTGAATATAACGTAGCCTTTACATAATTGAACAGAAATAATATTAAAAAATAACCTTACCTGTCCTCTTAAACTGTTCTGCAAAGGAAGATAATCGTAAAGCAGGGGTATCACAATCCTAAACAATTATTTCTCTAAATTTAAAAACTTAAATATTACTCATTACACTTTAAGGTTACGTTTTGCCTTCAGAACAAGCAATTATTTAACTTACGACTATTAATATCGACTTAATTTCTGCAGTGCGTAATGTTGGAGATTTTCATCTCATGGATGGAACTCGCACTCAAACCCACTGCCATTTATATGAAAATTAATAATAAACAATTGTAGGAAATATTTACATGTTGTTGTTTATGTAGTTTAATTAATTATAAATTTATTACATTATACAACAGAAGGATCATATTTTGTTATCCTTTATCGTTTGAAATAATTCATTTATGAACTTTCATCGATGGAATTTCCTATAAAATATTGAAAAAATAAATAAATAATTTATTTATGATTTAATAAATATATTTTAATGGCAAAATTTAAAGCGTATTAATAAAGAAATGTGATTTCTAAATAACAAATTAATTGGTATAAATTTATACTGCGGTCTGCGGAATCCAGCAAGCCGCAAGAGAGAGAATAGGCTAGTAGGACGAAGGAGAGAAAGAAAATTAAAACATCACAGACTTATATAATCGTTCGTTGTTGATCAATATACGTTACTTTATTGGGCAAATGTACTGTATGCTAATTAGCACCCAACAGATGTCGAAAAGATTCATTGCATTTCATACGTGTCAAACAAGGTCATTCATTACTGAAACAGATTTATCAATGAGGATCATCAGACGTAATAAACCGGCAGCGAATGAAAAAATCTGGATCTTCTCTTTGCGCCAAATACACTACAATCTCGGTAATCCGCCTTTTATGGGACCAAAACGACCGGATTACCAAGATTTTACTGCACGCACAAAACAACACACGCACTCGTTTTCCTTCCTGTTTACTTTTATAATTTAGTCAATAAATATTTAACAAAAATGTTTAAAATTGAAAGTACTGTAATTTTATACGCGAATGTTTAGAAAAATCATTTATTTTTATTTATTATTTTGAATGATATCAGTTTTCTTTACCAACAGGCAAAAAACCCCAGGAATATTTTCATGGCCAGTGGGCGTTATATCTTCATAAGGCCCAGACAAATTTCAATTAGTAGGCCCAATGTAGAGTGTTGATATCAAACATCTTTCTTAGAGGGAACTTTTGGGGAAAATGTTTTCTTATAAGAGATTGAAATTGGGGCCACCTATTGATGGGGGCCGTAGGCAATTGTCCTTTTTCCCGTACGATAACACGTCATTGTTTACGGCCCGTCTGCCCCGAATTTGTCGAGTCCAGCCCATCGCGCAGATGACTCAATAGTGAGCCTGGCCGAACCCACAATGGGTATCATTAAAAAAAATCTCTCTTCGTGCCTGTAGGACGAAATGAGTCATAAATGAAAAATTAGATTCTTTGTAATTTTCACAATTATAAATGGGTGTTTACAATTGGAATTACCCTTACTAGATATACTGTTGCGTGAGGTTATCGTTCACAAAAAGCTGTGTGTGACTATAATCAATAATTGAATAACTGCCCACGTGCCCACAAGTGGCCGAATAGATAAAACCGCTGAACACTGGTCGCGGGTACGCATTTCACCAAAGGGCTGCTGGCCACGTGGAGTTTTCCGGATTTTCTTCCCGTTTGTAACACCTGAATAGGGGCCAGTTTCCCATAATTCCCGCTATTCCTCCTCACCCGGTTTGGCATGTGGTGAAGAATAGTGCTCAACCTGTCCGGGACAGACAATTTCCGAGGTTTTTCGATTTGTTCGGAAGCGTTCCCCGACTCTCAGCTGAAACTTTATTCGCTGTAGTAGGCTGACACCTTAATCTCTGGACATTCCCGGCCGTAAACATTATTGCGGTTGTTGTGACATATACACAAAGAATATGATGCTGAAAATACAAACAAAACACCCTCTTTTATATGGTGTTAAATATTTTACAAAATAATATGTAAAAAATAAATCTCGATCGGTAATAGGCATTTGTTTTTTAACTAACTCTTTCTGCCCTGTAGGCACTAAGAGAGTCTTTCTTTAAGGAGCCCATTGTTGGTTCTTCGAGGCCTACAATGAGGCAACAGGGTAATGAGGAAAACATGGCCCCCGAAATTCGATTTCGGGTTTCCAGAACGATAGGCCGGATGGTCGGATGGGCTGGGCCCCGACGAAATCCCAAGGAACAGGAGAACCCGATGGTCGAGCGGTTAGGGCGTCGCCCTAACCGCTCGACCATCCGGCCCTCCACTTCATCGGGATTTGTCACGGATATGGCGAGCCCGTCCCTCAACATCCGCCAGTCCTTATTAAAGGCATACGAATAGGTATAAAATTGTCATTAAATCCCACTCTACTGGAGATATGGCACTCGATCTCCTTTATCTCCCCGCCCCGTTGACCTTTAACCACCAAAATTTAATAGCATCAATCCCCCTAATAAGCAAACCGTCCTGCAAAATTTTGGAAATTTTCGACAAAAAGCACAGGAGTTATTAGGCTTCAAACAGGGTGAACAAAATCGTCCTCTTCCCCTACATACACGCTAACATCCATACATTCAGGAAAACCCTCGAATTTTTTTGCATTTCTCGACGTTTCAAGGCCACCTGAGTCCAAAAATGTAAAAATCTGAAGGGTCATTTTTTGATCGATCGCCATACTTTCCCTCTGTTATATATAACAGCCGGGGATGTAAAATGGCAATTAAGATTAGTCGTAAATTATTGTCATCAGAAAAATACAGTAAAACCTGTGTAAACCGTTACCAAATATTTTCCGTTTTGGCAATTGTCCGTTTCGAACAGGTTTTTCCACATGAAAGAAATCCATCTGTTCCAAAGAATTTTTTCCGTTTAGGCCGGTGTCCATTGTATTCAGGTTCCGTTTTAGACAGGTTTTACCGTAGTTTAAATCGGTGATTTTATCGGGAAATTATCATTTTCTTCAAATAAAACTTTCGTTGTGACTTTTTAAAGCTCATTTTAATAATTATTTTATCGAAAAGTTTTAAAATAATCTAAATTAAAGTCGGGTTTTGAACTAGAACTACAGCGCAAACTGCTAATGTGACCACTGAAGGGACCGGCTCAAAGTGGTCATCTTACACAGGTGGTCACATTAGCAGGTTTCACTGTATTTTATATTTTCTAAAGCTGCCTTTCCCACCGCTCCAAATTCGTTAATTTAGAACAATAAACATAATTTTTGTGGTGTAACGAAGGTGAAACGAATCTTCTGTCAAGGTGAAATCTTTTAGATCCGGTAGACAAATTATATAAAAGATATCGGCCATTTTTCCTATGATAGCCGAGAAATGAATCATGTTTTTACTTTATCCAAATGTATAAATTTCCCTAGAGGCAAAAATCTATTTATAGATTCATCTATTAAAGTTACTTTAATGCAGTTGCTATTATAAGAGCAATCATTAAGTGGCAAAGGAAATATAATTCTTCGTTCTTATTCGATCTCAGCCTCTCAAAGCGGTAGGCTATACAAGGATATAATGGCAATAGGCAGAGAGGCAGAAGAATTGTAAGCAGATGTTTATAGCGATTGCTGTAACGCTCTACTACACAAACCAATGATTTATAATGCATAATATACAATTGGTTTTCCTATTGTAACTTTTGTCGCTCCTACCTGTCATGTTTAAACACTTATTTCATTAAAAGTCATAGTTTCTACCATATCTATGAGCAATTTTATAATTAACCTCAATTCAATATTCAACCTTGCTTCGTTTGTTCGATTCCAGGTAGAAATATTGAGGTAATATCGCAGACACAACAGATCCGGTTTTAGAATGATTAAAATAAAAATGGGTTTTTCCGTCTGTAATGATTTGCTATATAAATTTTTGTATAGGAACATGAGTCTCAATAGGAATTTGTCTCCGATTTTCATATAAACAGGTGAGTTATTTCATATGAATTACACAAATTTTAGTGTAATTACGTAATATTTTATTTAATTAATTTAACATTTTTATCAAATTATAATATATTTTGCATTAAACTAGTATAGTAACGTAGACGACCTACTTTTTTTTTAATGGTATGCATGTAATTTCAACTTGTTTACAAACAAAATTTGTGGTAGTAAATGTAAATAAATATAGGAAAGTAGCGTGTAATTTACTGTATTAAAACTTTAACAAGACATTAAGATTTTATATCAGATTAATAGTTTGAAAACATCGATTACCTTTAATTATAGTCACTCACATATTTTTAGCTTGAAATATAAATTACTTTTCTCTAGTAACTTAAGGCTTAAAATAAGATAATTTAAAGAAATATCTTTAGAATTATAACATGTATATGCATATTAATTATTTGCAGATTGCAATGTACTGGAAACAGTCATCGCTTGTAATAGCGATATTTGCTTTATTCTCCCAAGTTGGTTCTCAAGAACGTCTTCAACACCTGGCGAAAGCCAATAATAAACTCTGTTTTTCTCTACTGAAAACGTTTCCTGCCGAGAAAAATGCTTTCTTCTCACCTGTAAGCATCAACACGGCTCTAGCCATGGCTTACGGTGCTGCAAGAGGCAAAACGGCTGAACAAATGAGCCACGTTCTTCGATACAACGAAATCGGTGCCAACAAAGAAACCGTCCACCGGAACTTCGCTTCTCTAATTAATCTGTTAGACAACGGCTCCGACGAATATAAACTGAAGATTGCCAATGCCATTGTTTCGCAAAGTGATTATAAAATATTACCCGAATACAGAGAGTTATTGCAGCGCAATTACAAGGCACTTCTCAATGAAGTCGACTTTGCTAGAAACAACGGACGGGCCGTTGAAGAAATAAATAATTGGGTTAGTCAGAAGACCAACGGGAAAATCTCGAGCATGGTCCAGAGTCTTTCCACTTTGACAAGAATGATCCTCCTGAATGCAATTTACTTTAAAGGAATATGGAAGAAAACTTTCGACGTCGATGCCACTAAAAATGAAACCTTTCTCAACTACGGAGTCCAACGTGCCGCTGTTCCTATGATGAATATGAAGGAAACGTTTCCTTACGCAGATTTTCAGGATGAAGGCTTTCGGGCATTAGAATTACCCTACAAAGGAGAGGATATTGGCATGGTTATTGTGCTGCCAAATGCAATGGATGGATTAAACAAATTAGTAAATGAAATTGATGTCGATAAGCTACAAGACATATTCTCAAATCTGACACCGAGGAAAGTAAATATTAAATTGCCGAAATTTAAAATGGAAGATTTTAGAGAACTGAAACAGAGTTTTCAATCGTTAGGTATGCGAGATGCTTTTAATGGCGAGGCAGATTTTTCGGGAATCAGCGGCAAGAGGGATTTGCACGTTTCAAGCATTCTGCATAAGGCTGTGATTGAAGTAAACGAAGAAGGAAGCGAAGCTGCTGCTGCAACTGGTGTTACATTTTATGCCAGAACTAACGTAAGAAATAAGGTTTTACCTCTTTTCTTTGTTGATTACCCGTTCCTGTTTTTTATACGTGATCGAAGGACAGATATGATCTTGTTTGCTGGGCGTATTAATAATTTGTAAGTTTATTTATTTAATTAAACCATACAAAATTAATATTTACCTGTGTAACATTTATTTATCTATAACGCACCACTATGTATTGAAAGCTTCGATCGGCGACCGTCATCGACCGAACTGTACATCATCTTAGGTTTTTTACAAATAGAAGACAAAGTCGCTCCAAAATTTAGACGATCACCATTTCCTCTGATGTTCTAGAACAGAATTAGACAGCTGGACCTTCCTTTATAGGCTACGCAACTGCCTACTCTTTAAAAAGTTCCTTTAATAAACAGAAAAACCTAATAAAGATTAGGCAGTTGCGTAGCCTATAAAGGAAGGTCCAGCTGTCTAATTCTGTTCTAGAACATCAGAGGAAATGGTGATCGTCTAAATTTTGGAGCGACTTTGTCTTCTATTTGTAAAAAGTAAATTTATTCATCCGACGGAAAACCAAAAATCATCTTAGGTCTTAATGTAATAATAAAAGCATTAACCAAAAGACAATTGATATTCAAACAAAAACGCCTGAGATAATACTATGATTAGATCTATAATATATTTAAAAATTTTTCTTTACTACCATAACTACATTTTCCTTTCTCGGCTGTTATATATAACAGAGAGAAAGTATGGCAATCGGTCAAAAAATGACCCCTCAAGATTTTTACATTTTTGTACTCAGGCAATGTCGAGAAATACAAATTCGGAGGTAATTTCTGTATATTTGGATTTTATTCACCCTGTTTGAAGCATTATATCTCCTGTACTTTTTGTCGAAAATTTGTGAAATTTTGCAGGGAGGTTTGTTTATTAGGGTGATTTATTTTATAAAATTTTGGTGGTTAAAGGTCGAGAAGATGGGCAGATAATAGGATCGGTGTATCTCCAGTAGAGTCTGACTTAATGGTGATTTTACTGGTTATTAGCATTTACAGTTATATATATATATATATATATAACTTACCCCTATTCTAGAAATTAAACTTTTGGCCATTTTATAGTAGTTAAAATATACAAGTTTTTAAAATAAAATATGATAACAGATGGCGCCACTAAAATTTTAAATGTGTCGGGAAAGTTGAGCGACACGTCGCTGCTCAACTTTCTTAGTTTTTCTTTTTAAACATAAACTTGGCGCTTGGTAGCGGAATTCAGAAGATTTAACTCGTCATATTTGATTCTTTATTGACGTCAATACGTCGTTATCGTTATCCACGACCACATAAAAATGCGCTTGCTGTCTGTCGGCCATATTGTTTTTGCTTCGGTACGTGTCTTTACAATCTTGCACTTTAGTTATCGTCTGTTAATTATTTAATTGTTAAGGGTCGATTTACACACAACAGTGACGTGCCGGCACAGTGCAGTAAGCATCGATAAATATCACACATAGCCAATCAGTTTTTCATGTACGACACTTGTATGATTGACAGAATACAGATCACGTGTCGTAGATGAAACTCTGATTGGCTATGTGTGATATTTATCGATGTTTATGCACCAAACGGTCACTGTGCCGGCTCGTAACTGTTGTGTGTAAATCGACCCTTATGCTACGATATAATCGTTGACATCTCCAGGAGGAAATAAAGCGAGAAGTTCAATGGTGTTCATGTCTATTACCTTTTTATAACGTAACGGGCTTGGATGACAAACCGATGTGTTTATAACGTAAAATACATCGTGTGCAAACTCTGTAATGATTCGTCATTGTTATGACTAATGCAGTTTCCTTTTAATGTGGCATTGATAATCTCAAGAACCTCTAACGTACTCACGTTATTAAAGTTCAATTGATTTAATTGTTTCTTCGAGTGTGGCTTTCATCTGGAACGTACCAGGTTTATGTTTTTCAATGTTGTAATTATGTTATAAGTAATAGAGCTTGATATAATAGTTTACCTTTATCCAATTCAGGTGAATGTAAACATTCTACCATCACTCTGCTGCAACTCTCATCCATTAACTATAGATTCTGAGCTGGCTGGTGCTCTATAGTTGAATGAACTACCTGGAAATATTACCAGGGCTTCCTCCCGAATGTTCAATCAGTGTTACTTCTTCTGTAGTTAATAAAATAAAAAAAGAAAATTACATTGTTTGAAGTAGGAAGGATTAATTTTTTCTTTCAAAATTTAATGTTAGTTATTAATTTGATTTTTCCTTCGATATATCAATTAAAATGGTTATTTCTTCTTCCGATCAATTTTCGGAGCGTTTTTTCTCGTTTTGATTGCATATTTGTACCTCTGCTTCCGCCATTTTTTAAGGAAGACGGGCGGACAAACGACAATGGGAATTTACAGGTCACAATATTTTTAAAATTGCAACCCAATATAAATTATTATAAAAATTAATTACAAGAATTCAATATAAATATTGGTTATTTTAAAAATAACGAGTATTGTTATTGCTTAAAAAATTGTATAAAATGTTTAAAATGAACACCGTAAAATTTTAGGAACTTTTATCATCCATTACTAAAGTATAATTTTAGTGTTAAAAGCCTTTTTTAAAAATATTATAAAGATTAAGACATTTATAATATAATAATAATTGATTTCCGATAAATATTAATCACTATGCCTTATGTGTAAGATGAATTAATGCGTATTATCCATTCTGATAACAGCTGAACGTCTTATTACACTTTATTGATTTGCGTTAAAGAGCATCGTAAAATATAACATAAGTACAAACTTTCAATGAATAATAGATGTATTAAATCGCTGTATACACTTAAGAAATTCCTCTTACTAATGAACCTGGCTGTTTTATAATAGGAATTTATAGTCACAAACTATATACAGAGTATTATATAAGTAACAGAGCAAGGCTAACGGATCGCAGTCATATGTTTGTATTTTTAACACGGCTCGTGTTAAAAATACAAACATATTTTACTTATTCCAGTCGTATTCAGAAAATTTTAAAAAAGTCATGAATTCGTTCGCAATTAACGAAATCTGTATGCATTGTTTCTTAAGACCATTCTGGGTAAATGCGATGATCTACGGTGTGGATCCTTTCGAACCATGCAACTGCCGAAATAACCAGTTTTCAGCTTTAATTAAAAGAAATTTTATGAACAAATACACTCGATTTTTGGAGTTGATTTACTGGAATGGTGCATTTCTAATGTGGTGGCAGATTATTCCGGGTTGGAATGAAAAGGCAATTTGCTTCGGATGGTCCGATTTATTTCAAAACAATACTCTTCTGTTCAAAGTAACACTCGCGTGCTTACAGTGCTGCTTTGCTTTTACATTTAGTTTCTTCAAAAACAGAAAAGTCACTCTAATAAAAAAATTAAGAAACGAGGATCTCGCGAAGAAGATAAACCGAGCAAATGTCTTCATTAATATAATTTGTCTGCTGGTTTCTTTTGGTATTATTTTCTCTTTGTTATGCTTTCAGATTTTCAATGTATTCTTTATCTACCCAGCGATAGAAAAAAATGAAAAGTTTTGGGGAGAAGCTTTGATCTGTTCAGTCGAATTTGGATTTGCAGCTTCTGTAGGATATGGCGCCGTGGGTTACGCCATACTGTTAATAGGGGTATTATTAGTTCTTACCGAAATGGAATTCAAACAATTGATACAAGATTTTTCTCTTGTGAGAAGAAGTGAGAGAAATTTCTATTTTAAATTGAGAAATTTGATGCTTCGTCACGAAGAATTGTGGAATTTTGTCAGTCAACTTAATACTAAATTTACTTACCCTAGTGGTGTTATCTATCTCGGTTTTATATGTGCAACCAGTTTTTTTTATTATGCATTCTTATTTATAGACGTAAATGATGAAATTAAATTAGCATTTCTGGCACTAGTTGCCTTCTTCGCCTTTACTTGTATCATTGGAGCTTTCTCGGTAAAGAATTTGTTTCAAAAAGTTTCTTTCATAAGAGGAAATGACGTTAATTAAAAACCTTTTAATTCTATTTTCATTATCATATTTCATTTTTCAGATGCAAAATGCATTTCAGGATATCCGGCAATTTGCTGTCAGCAATTTACACCCGGAAGAAAAATTAAAAGTCTGTATTTTATCTATTAATAAATCATTTTACAAATTTACACATAATTTCACTAATTCTTTATTGTTACTTTTATTTTGTAGATCTTAAATTTCATGAAGAGATTTGGAAAAGTATCGTTGAGTTTCATGATCGGTGGTATTTATCCAGTTACAAAAAGAATCCCCTTCAAAGTTTGTATTTGTTTACAGTAATACGAAATATATTTACAGTTCAAAGTATTTTTAAGCGCCATTTGAATATATTTTATATATTTATATTTATTTGACATTAAATTAAACATATATTTTATATCGATTTCTCATACAGGCATTCCACAGGCAACGTAAATAACCCGTTTATCCCAGACATTCCGTGAGAAAACGTTACTTGAGAGTCTATTTCCCATAATTTCCAAGGAAACATAATGCATAAAATCAACTGAAACATGCAAAAAGTTTGCAAAATTGTAACAGGCACAGAAGAAAATGTCTTTACACAATTAACAAAGTATCACGTAAGCGTGTAAAATGCTTAAAACAATGCTTCCTAATAATTAATCAATAACCTATTCTAAATTATTAATAGGGTTGTTAACAAAACCGTTGTTTTGTATACAATAATTTACATAATCTGACAATTTGCGAGCCAATCCCCTAAACATATATCACTGTAAATAGCATGCACCCACTGGCGGATAAAACCTCCGATCAGTAATATTAGGTCGCATGTTCCTGCCTCAATAATAGGTTGGTCATGCGGACTTTTCGGAGTTTTCTTCACGTTTTTAAAAAACAGCCGGGATTCCGTTAGAGAAACTCTAGTGGACACGCTCTTGGATGTAGTCCTGGCTCATGTAGAGTATGCTGTCTTCTCGAGAAGTTCAACCACCAATCACTGCCAGAGCTGTTCCAAACTAATAAATGATTGATAAAATTACCGGAAAATAAGTATAAAGTTTGAACATTTACAACAATTCTCAAATAGGCAATACTTTAAAAGAAAGTGTCTTCTCACTTCCCCCCTTTCTCACATCAGGAAATAACGGTGTCATATAGGAGTCGACATTTTTTTATGGGCTTCTCATCCCACTTAATATGTAAAACGTTTAAAGAAGGGAAGTGAGAAGACACCTTTTTTTAATGTATTGTGAATTTGAGAATTTTTGTAAATTTGCCAAGTTTCTACTAAATGAAGTCAAGAGTTACATCGCCCCGTTGAAATTAATTGCGTTTTTTTCATGAATCTCTCATCCTGCCGATTGCATTTGCAATGGAATTCCACACTTATCTCAGAAACTGTTCTGTGAAAACACTATATTGACGACAATATAAACTAATGCGACGTTATCAGAGGGCGAGAAACGTTGAATAAAGACGTTTCTATGTTAAATGTATTAAAACCAAAAAACATTTTACAGGGAAAACGTTCTGTTGGATATGCCTGTATCTTTATCTGAAGTTTATATAATTTATATAAAACTTTTGGTGTTTATACATAATTTATATAAATTCAAAATTGCTTCTTTGCGGAACAGGTATTTTCAAATCTCATCTAGTTCTACTTGTAAGGTTTATTATAAGATGCAACATAATTATATGCCATACAAATGCTTTTTTTCAGGTTGCAAGTAATTTACATTCTTTCTTTTCGGCATTTATGAAACTGAAAGGAATATCGAAAGAAGAAGGAGTCTGCACCAATACAACAAAGTTTGATTGAGTCGCAAAAGTTCGCACTTTAAGCATTGCATTTATGTATCATTAGTTTAAAATTTCAATAAAGTTAATTGAAATTCTTAAAAAATGTTCCACAAGAATTGAATTTGTAAGAATTCGGAAATATTTGGGAAAAAATTCCATCTTGTCATGTATCAGTTAGTTGGGCATGAGCTTCTTGGCTATATCGTCCCGTGGGGAAGTGTGACGTAATTGTCATGTAATAGTAGTTGTATGCGTTTATGATGGTCATTACGCGGAAAATAATGCATTCCGAGAGGTCTTTTTAAAAGTAACTGGCCCCTATTCGGGCTTTACAGACGTGGAGAAAATCCGGAAAACACCACGCGGCCAGCCCGTTCGAGTGAGGCGCGAACCGAACTCCCAATGTTTAGGAAATGGAACCAGCCTGGCCAGTGCCGTCTTTAGAACGTAAGGGACCCTGGGCCAGAAGAATGTTGGGGGCCCCCATGAAGAAACCGAATCAATACTAGATTACAAACCTAGGGGTCGCTGGTGTAGCTAGCACGGGCCAGACCGGTTACGGATATCGTGCTATCACCCTTTTAACATATCCCAGAAAATCTGTTGACCTGTTTTTTTTTTTTTTTTTTATAGCCAGTGAGAGTTTTCACCCTGTACTCAACATTTCACACTACGTGTTGGTGGAGTAATTTCAATCGTATTATTAATGGTTTCTTCATTTCAAGTAACCTATTTGTTTTCTTTGTAACTTTATTACTTTCGGATTCAAGGGGCCCCTACGACCTTGGGACCCTGGGCCCGGGCCCCGTAGGCTCTTCCCTAAAGACGGCACTGAGCTTGGCCACTTGTGGGCCAATTTACCATTTTCTGGCGTTTCTTTGACCAAAAGTGCCAAGGGAAAAAGGTTAATTATCACAATAATAAGAAAAGAAAATATTTTTGAATTTTAAAAGTGATTCTTGCAAATTTTACTTTCCCGGATCTGTTATATTTAATAGAGAAAAAGAATGGCGATCGTTCTAGAAATAACCCCAAGACTTTTATATTTTTCGGACTTAGAGGACCGCGAAATGTCGAGAAATGCAAACAAATTCGGATGTAATTTCTGTATCTTTGGATTTTATTCACCCTGTTTGAAGATTAATCTCCTGTGCTTTTTGTCGAAAATTGGTGAAATTTTGCAGGGAGGTTTGTTTATTAGGGTGATTTATTTTATAAAATTTTGGTGGTTAAAAATCGAGAGTATGGGCAGATAATACGGTCGTTATTATCTCCAGTAGGGTTTGACTTAATGGCGATTTTACTGGTTATTAGCATTTGTAATTTTTTATATAACTTATCCCTACCCTGAAAATTAAAGTTTTGGCCATTTTATAATAGTTAAAATATAAAAGTTTTTAAAATAAAATATGATAACAGATGGCGCTACAAATTCTTAATGTCGGAAAAGTAGCGCAACTCGTCGCTATTTTATTTTTTCTTGGTTTTTCTTTTTAAACATAAACTTGGCGCTTGATATAGGAATTCAGAAGATTTAACTCGTCATATTTGATTCTTTATTGACGTCAATACGTCGTTATCGTTATCCATGCCCATATAAAAATGCGATTGCTGTCTGTTGGCCATATTGTTTTTGCTTCGGTACGTGACTTTACAATCTTCCACTTTAGTTATCGTCTGTTAATTATTTAATTGTTAATGCTACGATATAATCGTTGATATCGCCAGGAGAAAATAAAGCGAGTGCTTCAATGGCGTCCATGTCTATTACGTTTTCACAACGTAATTGGCTTGGATGCGTAAACCGTATATAACCAGTGCCGTCTTTAGGGGAGGGCCTACGGGGCCCGGGCCCAGGCCCTTCCCTAAAGAGTCAGGGTCTTTAGGGGCCCCTGAATTCGAAAGTAATAAAGTTACAAAGAAAACAAATAGATTACTTGAAATGAAGAAACCATAATACGATTGAAATTACTCCACCAACACGTAGTGTGAAATGTTGAGTACAGGGTGAAAACTCTCACTGGCTATAAAAAAAAAAAAACAGGTCAACAGATTTTCTGGGATATGTTAAAAGAGTGATAGCACGATATCCGTAACCGGTCTGGCCCGTGCTAGCTACACCAGCGACCCCTAACGTTATGTGTTTATAATTATAACGTAAAATACATCGTGTGCAAACTTTGTAATAATTCGCCATTGTTATGACTAATGCAGTTTCCTTTTAATGTGGCATTGATAATCTCAAGAACCTCTAACGTACTCACGTTATTAAAGTTCAATTGATTTCATTGTTTCTTCGAATGTGGCTTTCATCTGGCATATACGGCAAGTGACGTCCCAGGTTTATGTTTTTCAATGTTGTAATTATGTTCTTTAACTGAATCGGTGATTGTCTATCCGTAGCGCCAATATAAAGTAAATATCGATGAAATGGTTGAGATTTGTTATATCCCCGTTACCCTATCTAAAGTTATAATATCTTTGCTATCCCTAGGTTTCCAGAATTTATTCGATTTCCAGATAAAAGGAATGAAGTTGAATCAAAAATTAACGATTTTTATGTGTATTTGGGATTTTCCACAGTGCTTCAAATCAATTGATGCAACGCCTAAAAAAGAATCTGTTGATTACTACAACTATTAAGCATGGTATTCCATAGATCTTCTTGTAGTTGTAGGTGGCAAGTATATGTTTACTTATATAAATGTCGGATCTCCTCGTAGAAATAATGATGCATATATCTTAAAAACTTCTCATTCACTGTTAATCCGCTTACAGTATATAACATCCTTAAAAGTGGAGAAAATATTCCACTTTTACTCAACGGTGATTCTGCCTTTCCTTTATTGTTAAATTTACTGAAACTATTTTCAAATAATAAAGAGAATGAAATAGAAAAAGTGTTCAACTTTAAGTTATTTACAGCTCGGAGTGTGGTGGAAAATGCATTTGGAAGATTAAAAGGAAGATTTCGAAGAGTTGGAGTGGATAACAGCATTCAAATATCAAATTTAATTGCAAGAACTTGTTGTGTACTGCATAATTCGTGTGAGAAGGGAGATAATCCGGTAGATAAAACCTGGTTTAATGAAACAGATCAGACTGATAGAGAGAAATTGCACGAGAGGAAGAAATAATGAATGAAAAAGCAGTTTTAATCAGAAATGCTATAGCAAGGAGTTTTACTCATGTTTAGGTTTATAAGAATTCTATGCTATAAGACAAATTTTTATCTTAAGCAATATTTCCATTACTTTGAATGCATATGAATAATTAAATTAAGCAAAATAAATGGGCATATACAATAAAAATTATTGTTATTTCGAATCAATTAATTACACGTTTTCTTCATTATGGATAATTATTCCTTTTCCAATTGTGCACTCTCTTAATGTAATTGCAGTCCTTCCTCGCCGATCATTATTAATTTCCTTTCTAAGTCCTCACAAACAGCATTACTTCGTTTAATTTCAGTCAGTGATTCATGTATTTGCGTTCCAATGAAATAAGGGTGATGACCTCATCGCCCTCATTTCAACAACAACTGAAACATCTTCAATTAATGCAGTGAAAATTACTCTATTTTCATTGTTCTGTAAGAGAGACAAGCACAGTTATTTAACAATATACACTATTTTATTTAAATAATCATAAAAAACGATGTCACTTATATGAAAATATTAATTTATTAGAGTAAATGACGATTACATGTTTAGTAACAACTTTGAAATTTAACTGGTATTCCATGGTTCTTGCAGTTATACATGCCAAACGGTAATAACAAATTCCAGAATGTTGTGTTATATTTAAAAGCGGCAGAGAATTACGGGAAGTTAAGTTATAGCAATAAATTTTTTCGAATGTTATAAGTAATAGACCTTGATATAATAGTTTACCTTTATCCAATTCAGGTGTATGTAAACATTCTACCATCTTCATTCTACCATTGGACTAGTCTAATATAAATATTCGTTATAAGTTGGAAAATATTTTAAAATAAGTTTTACCTTCCATTACTAAAGTATGCATTAAATATTAAAAGCCTTTTATAACAGTATTGTAATGATTAATTTGTATGATGTTTAAGACGTCTATAATATAATAATAATTGATTTCCGATAAATATAATTACAATGCTTTATATGTGAAACGAATTTATTTGTGTTGTTAGTGCTTGTTATCGATTCTGATAACAGCTGAACGTACTATTTTATTACTTGTCTTTAAAAGTGAATCGTTAAACATAATCGTATTCTAAACTTTCAATGAATGTACTTAAATCGCTGCGTACACTTAAGAAATTCCTCTCACTAATGGATCTGCCTGTTTTATTATACGCAATTTATGGTCACAAACCAAGTACGGGAAATTACATAAGTAACAAATTCAACAACAAAATATAACAAATCAAAATATCTCGTGTTAAGGGTAGAAATCTGGGCTGTGGAGTCGGTAGATTTTTACACGACTCCCACTCCGACCGAGGGCGGACTTGTTAACAAAGTAGGCCCGGAAATTCTGACGTCATCACGTGACCTCAGAATATTAGTATCGATAAATATAGTTCTAATAAAGATAGAACGTAGAAACTTTTTTATTCCAAAGCTAAAATATTCCTCTAAGTAATGAGTCAATACGATAACTTTTACTTTTCTGGCTGTTATATATAACAGAGGAAAAGTGTGGCCATCGGCCAACAAATGCTCCCACCCCAAACTTTTGCATTTTTGAACTCGGGGCATCTCGAAAAGTCGAGATATGCAAAAGATTCGGGGTTTTTTTTTTTTTTTTTCCTGTCTGAGAAAGTCATTCTTTTCCTTTGTTATAGACTTATACTGTATAACAGCCGGGAAAGTAATAATGACGACGATTCTGATTATTTTTTAAAAAATACGAAATAAAACGATTTTTAAAAATTAATTAAACATTAAAATTTGACACATCTACCGAATATATAAGTTCACATTTATTGGCTCGTTCGGTGATGGCATCGGTATTTGGTAAGCGTGTATGAATAAAAATAGTAAATACATTCTTATACAAACAAATTAGTTTAATAAAAATGTTGTATAGTACATAATATACGAGTATATTGGGTAATATATAAGTATACAGATACATTAAACTAAGTCAAGAATGAGAAATATAACATTTAGACTGGTAAAAAAACAGGTTGCTTATTTTGCCACGTTGATTAATTTATTACTTTTCATCTCTGTTATAAACTGAATTACTCCTTACAAAAAAAAAAAATCACTTCTATTAAGTCAGCATTGACTGAAGCTCTTAAATCATATTTAATAATTTTAAGAGCGGAAATAAACGCTTTACCGAAACTTGGTTGGTGGCAATGCTGTGACAATCAATGTTGTAGTTTGGATAATGTCTGGATAGTGCAGTATGGCCGTTTTAACACTCAAACTTAAAGAGTGGTCAATGTCATTTGTTTTTCCAGTGCATAATAAATATCATTTTCAAATTTTGTAAGATTTCCTTTTCTGTCTGTACTCGTATTAGAAATCAAGCTTAATTTTGAGGGTAGAGACGAGTTTTATAGAAAATAAAAATAAAATTTAAAAAAACTAGCAGATAAGCCAGATATTGCTCACGTAAAAAGTAACGATAACGAAGATTAAGATATTTAGATTATATCCGATTTTACCCGTTTTCACTGGGTGCAAGAATTAGGTCCTCTCTCTTCCGAGACTAATTAGAGAATTTTTAGATGGGTCTAAAAGAATGTTCGATTTTTCACAAAAACGCAAAATACCGCATCTAAAATAGCACGGTAGAAACGGAGTTCTTCGGGGTAATCCTTAACCATCTCCCTCTTCCCCCCGCGAGAGGAATTTCGAAAAATTCCTTCTTAGTGTACATTCTTATGATGTATCCTAACTGTGTACCAAATTTCAACTCTTAACCGTTTGAACTCTGAGCTTATCATTATTATTATATTAGCCCATCTCGATTATATTATAAGATTGTGAATGCTAATAACGAGTAAAATATTCATTAAGTCCGACCACACTGGAGATATGACACATGACCCCTTCTATGTCTCTACCCTGTCGACCTTTAATAAAGAACCAAAATTTAATAGCATTAATGCCCTTTATACACACGCTACTGTGCCAAATTTTGTTTCTTAAACTTTACTCATTCTGAGATATTGTTTAATAGTTCGGAACAGAATAAAGAAATTAAACAAATTAGACGCCAACATACGCGCGTGGACGGGCAAATTTTTCCCTTTATTTGAGATTTTTTGGGTTCGAGAGATCTCCAAACGTATAGATTTATATCTTTACTTGTTGCTTTGTAAGAAAACTCCTCGCTTATGGTAAGAGTTAGAGGTGACTGTTCGCCGTTAATGTTCTCTGAGACTGGTGATAAGCAGGGCTGTATTTTGAGCCCAGTCTTGTTTAGTATTTTTCTGAACGATCTCTTTGGTATTATTAACTCTTTCGATGATGGTATAGAAATAGATGGTTTCCAAATTAAAATACTGGCTTACGCAAATGATATTGTAATTTTATCTGATTCTGTGGTCGGACTTCAAAGATTGATTGATAAATTGGCAATTTATTTAGATGGAAATAGTTTGAAATTGAATTTGAATAAGTCTAAGATTGTTGTTTTTCGAAGAGGAGGTAAGAGTGCGAGGGCAAATGAATGGTGGTTTAAGGGTTCTCCAATTCAAGTTGTCTCTGACTACAAATATTTGGGTGTTACATTTTCGTCTAATGGTTTATTCCGTGTGCATTACATTAATAAGAGAACTCATGCTAGATTATTGATGAATAAAATTATTCAGTTAGGGAGATCTGCCAAATTACGTAATCTGATAATGCACAGCATGAAATCTTATACTTTGGCAGATAAAATTTTATAAGATTTATCATTCTTTCTTCCAGTCCTAAAGTATATCCATAACATTAAAAACATTTTATAAATATGCCACATATATTTTAACTTGTATCACGTGTAACATATTTATAATAAAATAAGAATTCACCTCTAATGAATGCTGTTAATATGAATTATAAGACGAATTACATATACTTCTATCGAGTCTATCGATTATCTTTAATTAAAATTAATCGTTAAATAGGATGTTATTTTAAACTTTCGGTAAAGTGATCGACGTAATTAAATTGTGTTTGCAATCAAAAATCCTTACTTAGTGAGGAATTTCTTGAGTGCAAACAGCAATTTAATTGCATTTAATTTAATGACGCTAATACAGATTGCATAAGCATCCGTTGCTTATGAAATCTGTAGAACAAAATTTCTCGTGTTAACGATAGACACAGATTTTACTTATTCTAGTTGTACATAAAATTAGTAAAGCGAATCAATCATGAATTCGTTTGAAATTAACGAAATCTGTATGCATTGCTTCTTAAGACCATGCTGGGTAAATGCGATGATCTACGGTGTGGACCCCTTCGAACCATGCAACTGCCGAAACAATAAGTTTTTAGCATTTATTAAAAGAAAATATATGAAGAAATATATTGAATTTCTCGAGTTGTTTTACTGGAGTAATGCAGTTCTGTTCTGCTCGCAGATTATTCCGGGTTGGAATAAAAACGCAATTTGCATTGGATGGTACGATTTAATCAAAAGCAATACTCTTCCGATGAAAGTGGCAGTTGCGTGCTTACAATGCTGCTTTGCTTTTACATTCAGTTTCTTCAAAAACAGAAAAGTCACTTTAATAAAAAGACTAATAAACGAAGATCTTGTGGAGAAGAAAAAGGAAGCAAATATTTTAATTAATATTATTTGTCTGCTCGTGTTTTTTTGTATTATTTTCGTTGTGTTCGGCTACCAGATTTTGAATGTATTCTTTATCTACCCAGCGATAAAGAAAAATGAAAAGTTTTGGGGAGAAGCTCTGATCTGTTCGGTCGAAGTTGGATTTGCCTTTTCTGTAGGACTTGGCGCCATAGCTTATTCTTTTTTATCGCTTGCAGTATTATTAGTACTTTCGGAAATGGAATTCAAACAATTGATACAAGATTTTTCTCTTGTAAGAAGAAGTGATAAACAGTTCTATTTTAAATTGAGAACTTTGATGCTTCGTCACGAAGAATTGTGGAATTTCGTCAGTCAACTTAATACTAAATTTAGTTATCCTAGTCTTGCTATGTATCTCGGTTTTATATGTGCAACCAGTTTTTCTTATTATGCGTTATTCTTTATAGACGTAAATGATGCAATTAGATTAGCATTTCTGGCACTAGTTGTCATATTCACCTTTACTTGTGTCATTGCAGCTTGTTTGTTGTGCAGTTTTGCTTTCTCGGTAAAGAATTTGTTTTTAAAAGTTTCTTTTATAAGAGGAAACAATGCTAATGTGAATATTTGAATACGATTCTTAATATTATATTTCGTTTTTCAGATGCAAAATGCCTTTCAAGATATCCGACAATTTGCTACCAGCAATTTACATCGGGAAGAAAAGTTAAAAGTCTGTATTAATAAATCATTTTAAAAGTTTACACAGGATTAATTAGTATATTCTTTATGGCTTACTTTTATTTATAGATCTTAAATTTCATGAAGAGATTTGGAAAAGTGTCGTTGAGTTTCATGATCGGTGGTATTTATCCAGTTACAAAAAGAATCCCCTTCAAAGTTTGTATTTGTTTACAGTAATACAAAATATATTTACAGTTCAAAGTATTTTTAAGCGCCACTTGAATATATTTTATATATTTATATTTATTTGACATTAAATGAAAGATATATTTTATATCGATTTCTCATACAGGCATTCCACAGGCAACGTAAATAACCCGTTTATCCCACACATTCCGTGAGAAAACGTTACTTGAGAGTCTATTTCCCATAATTTCCAAGGAAACATAATGCATAAAATCAACTCAAACATGCAAAAAGCTTGCAAAATTGTAACCGGCACACAAGAAAATGTATTTATACAATTAACAAAGTATCACGTAAGCGTGTAAAATGCTTAAAACAATGCTTCCTAATAATTAATCAATAACCTTTTCTAAATTATTAATAGGGTTGTTAACAAAACCGTTGTTTTGTATACAATAATTTACATAATCTGACAATTTGCAAGCCAATCCCCTAAACATATATCACTGTAAATAGCATGCACCCACTGGCGGATAAAACCTCCGATCAGTAATCTTTGGTCGCATGTTCCTGTATCAACAATAGGTTGGTCATGCAGACTTTTCGGAGTTTTCTTCACGTTTTTAAAAAACAGCCGGGATTCCGTTAGAGAAACTCTAGTGGACACGCTCTTGGATGTAGTCCTGGCTCATGTAGAGTATGCTGTCTTCTCGAGAAGTTCTACCACCAATCACTGCCAGAGCGGTTCCAAACTAACAAATGATTGATAAAATTACCGGAAAAATAAGTATAAAGTTTGAACATTTACAACAATTCTCAAATAGGCAATACTTTAAAAGAAAGTGTCTTGTCACTTCCTCCCTTTCTCACATCAGGAAATAACGGTGTCATATAAGAGTCGACATTTTTTTATGGGCTTCTCATCCCACTTAATAAGTAAAACGTTTAAAGTAGGGAAGTGAGAAGGCACCTTTTTTAATGTATTGTGAATTTGAGAATTTTTGTAAATTTGCCAAGTTTCTACTAAATGTTGTCAAGAGTTACGACATCGCCCCGTTGAAATGAATTGCGGTTTTTCACGAATCTCTCATCCTGCCGATTGCATTTGCAGTGGAACGCCACACTTACCTCACTAACTGTTCTGTGAAAACACTATATTGACGACAATATAAACTAATGCGACGTTATCAGAGGGCGAGAAACGTTGAATAAAGACGTTTCTATGTTAAATGTATTAAAACCAAAAAACATTTTACGGGGAAAACGTTCTGTTGGATATGCCTGTATTTTTATCTGAAGTTTATATAATTTATGTAAAACTTTTGGTGTTTATACATAATTTATATAAATTAAAAATTGCTTCTTTGCGGAAGAGGTATTTTTAAATGTCACCTAGTTGCACTTGTAAGGTTTATTATAAGATGTGACATAATCATATGCCATACAAATGCTTTTTTCCAGGTTGCAAGTAATTTACATTCTTTCTTTTCGGCATTTATGAAACTGAAAGGAATATCGAAAGAAGGAGTCTGCACCAATACAACAAATTTGGATTAAGTTCGCACTTTAAGCATCGCATTTATGTATCAATGGTTTAAAATTTGAATAAAGTTAACTGAAATTTTCTTAAAATGTTTCATAAAATAATTGATTGTAAAAGAATTCGGAAACGTTTGTGAAATAATTCCATCTTAAAGCAAAAAATAGCAAACTTTATGTAACACATTTCGGTGAGAATTTTTGAACTGAAATAACGTGCACCGGCAGTTTTTATGTACTTAATCGACACCTCCTGCCTTTAATACCCCCTTTCGCTGTAATTTTTAATCTGAAATAAATTATATCAGATTACTGCTAATGGAGTTAACTACTCGTTCGCATTGAGTAAAGTAAAGTCAATTTCAGACTGTAAGATCGCGATTATAAATTACGTTATATTTTAAATAAAATTAAAGTTTTATTTTTATTCGATAAACTATTGCAAACCAATTTATTTATTATAATTTAAGTCCTTCGACTTTACAAACGTACTGTAATCAGTTGCCTGTTTGCGAGTTGTACACATACAATCCTTGGGTATACAACACGGATTGTCAGTGTATCACATATCTAAGTCAGGAAACTTGCAAATATATTATATGTGTGTAAGTAGTATGTACCAAGTTTATGAAAGGAAATTGTATAAGTATATGGTAGCCTGAATATGGATCTAGAAGAGCCGCACGCAGCTCACGAGCCACAGTTTGCCCACCGTAGGTATATACAATTCCGCATTTCTTTAAAAAGTTACTCGCCAATTTAATGATTTCTATTTCGATGAAAATATTATTTAAAGAAATAATTTTGTTTCTAAAAAATTAAACTGTTTTAACCGTAATTAAAAAGAGAATTTGAAGTATACGAATGCTTTAAAAGCGTATAAAAAGTCAATAAAAGTTCACTTAGTTTTTAAGTGATACGTCGTATGACTTTTAAATTGTCTGGATACTTCTTACATGCAAAGAATTTCCCGAATTTCCTTCATTAGAATTTATAATTAAATATCTATTACCATTAATAAATTGTTCTACAAATTAATGATAAGTAATCAATATAAATATTCATTCTTTAATGACTCGAATTAATAAATATTGATAATGCACAGCATAAAATCTTATAAAATTTTATCTTCCATACTTTGCATAGTTATCATTCTTTCTTCCAGTCCTAAAGTATATTCATAACATTAAAAACATTCTATAAATATGCCACATATATTTTAACTTGTATCACGTGTAACATATTTATAATAAAATAAGAATTCACCTCTAATGAATGCTGTTAATACGAATTATAAGACGAATTACATGTACTTCTATCGATTCTATCGATTATCTTTAATTAAAAGATCATCGTTAAATAATATGTTATTTTAAACTTTCGGTTAAATGATCGACGTAATTAAATTGTGTTTGCACTCGAAAAATTCCTTACTTAAAAGGAAGAATTTCTTGAGTGCAAATAGCAATTAAATTGCACTTAATTTAATGACGCTAATAGAGATTGCATGAGCAACGGAGTAGAACAGAATTTCTCGTGTTAAGGATAGACACTGATTTTACTTATTGTAGTTATACTTAAAATTCGTAAAGCGAATAAATCATGAATTCGTTCGCAATTAACGAAATCTGTATGCATTACTACTTAAGACCATGCTGGGTAAATGCGATGATCTATGGTTTGGATCCTTTTGAACCATGCAACTGCCGAAATAACGAGTGTTCACCTTTAATTAGAAGAAAATTTATAGACAAATATATTCGATTTTTGGAATTGACATATTGGAATAAAGCGGTTCTCCTGTGGTGGCAGACTATTCCGGGTTGGGGTGAATATTCAATTTGTTTTGGATGGTACGATTTATTTCAAAACAGTACTCTTTTGTTGAAAGTAACACTCGCGTGCTTACAATGCTGCTTTGCTTTTACATTTAGTTTCTTCAAGAACAGAAAAGTCACTCTAATAAAAAAACTAAGAAACGAGGATCTTGTGAAGAAGATAAACCGAGCAAATGTCTTCATTAATATTATTTCTCTGCTTGTTTTTTTTGCCATTAATTTCGCTGTGTTTTGCTTTCAGATTTTGAATCTATTATTTATTTACCCAGCGATAGAAAAAAATGAAAAGTTCCCGGGAGAGGCACTGTACTGTTCGGTCGAAATTGGATTTTTTGCTTGTGTCGGTATTGGCGCTTTGAGTTATGCTTTCTTATTGCTAGCAATATTATTAGTTCTTACCGAAATGGAATTCAAACAGTTGATACAAGATTTTTCTCTTGTAAGAAGAAGTGATAAACAGTTCTATTTTAAATTGAGAACTTTGATGCTTCGTCACGAAGAATTGTGGAATTTCGTCAGTCAACTTAATACTAAATTTAGTTATCCTAGTCTTGCTATGTATCTCGGTTTTATATGTGCAACCAGTTTTTCTTATTATGCGTTATTCTTTATAGACGTAAATGATGCAATTAGATTAGCATTTCTGGCACTAGTTGTCATATTCACCTTTACTTGTGTCATTGCAGCTTGTTTGTTGTGCAGTTTTGCTTTCTCGGTAAAGAATTTGTTTTTAAAAATTTCTTTTACAAGAGGAAACAATGTTAATGTAAATATTTGAATACGATTCTTAATATTATATTTCGTTTTTCAGATGCAAAATGGCTTTCAAGATGTCCGACAATTTGCAGTGAGCAATATACATCTGGAAGAAAAGTTAAAAGTCTGTATTAATAAATCATTTTAAAACTTTACACATAATTTGATTGATTGTAAATTCTTTATTGCTTACTTTTATTTTGTAGATCTTAAATTTCATGAAAAGATTTGGAAAAGTGTCGTTGAGTTTAATGATCGGTGGTGTTTATCCAGTTACAAAAAGAATTCCCTTTAAAGTCTGTATTTCTTTATAGTATTAAGAAAATATATATACAACGATAAGTATTTTTTAAACACGATTTGGATAGACTTTATACATTTATAATTAATTGATTTAAGTTATTTATTATTTATAATTATCTTATACATGTAATGAATCTGTAATTAATTTAGACGTATATTTTATAATCATTTTATACCCAGGCATCCTCTTAAGGCAACGTCAGTAACACGTTTATCCCAGACAGTCTGTGGAAAACGTTAATTATAAATTGATTTCCCATCATTTACAAGCAAAAATGGCAAAGCATTAGTAGGTGAACCAAGGATAAAATATTTGAAAAGTCGTAACTGAAACACAAGGAAAATGTCTAGATATAAGTGACAAAGTATCATATTTGCATATAAAATGCTTAAAATATTGCTTATTGATTAACACCTGAATAGGAGCCAATTTCCCATAGAAAATCTTTCCGAGAAGCATTTCACCTTAACAAATAGCCCACCCGTTGCAATGCCATATCAAATAACAGGCAGCAATACAGAAATTTGTTAGAAACAAATACGAATAGAAATTTACAATAAAAACAAGAATGAAGGTCAACATACATAACATTGTTTCTGTATACCTTAGATTTTGATCGATTATTGTTTGTGACGGCACAAAAAAGCTTTTGTGCTTGTAATGAAAGCTGTTGATATGATGCTGGACGTCTTTTTCATCGCTAGAAACAATTGGTATATATCAGGTTGTAAATGTAAAATTTATACGTTTTGAAAGAAAAATGTATTGACAATTAACTCAACAACAATTAGAATTTAGCCTGGTAGACACAAAATGGCGTGATGTGAACGATATGGATGGTAATCACCATTTTTTTTTTTTTAACTGTTTCCTCCCTGAGGGCACATTGCATCTTAATATACTCTGGTAAGCATTTCGATCGAAGCGATGTCTTTGTCTTTTCTTGCAAAGTTTCTCTGTTTGATTTGGTCTGTAAATTCGAGTGTCGAATAGAGTATTTTTCAGTTGAAGTTCATGACGCGCACCTCTACAGATGCGTGTTTTTAAAATATATTTGTACACTATGTACGAATAAAGTGGAAATTACACTAAAAAAACTCCTAATTTGTACGATTGCAACGAGGTTGTTTGAATACCCGTTTAATTTCTTTTAATTTTAATTTCTTTCATTTAATTCTTTATGGAATAAGTAAAAAGAAGTACTTTAAAACCTCATCTAGCTGTATTTGTTTCATTGTTTTGTGCTTGAAATTATAACACGTAACATAATTACAAGTCATAGCAAATGCATTTTTTTCAGGTTGCAAGTAATTTACATTCGTTCTTTTCGGCATTTATGAAACTGAAAGGGATTTCGAAAGGAGAAAAAGTCTGCATCAATACAACAAAATTGCATTGAGTCACAGAAATTCGCATTTTAAGAATCTTATCATACTTTAAAACTTAAAGAAACTTGACTGAAATTTTTAACCACAAGGAAAACTGACTAAAAGAAGAATAAAAACTGTGATGTCCCTTAAAATCGCCAAGCATCAACAACTGGAAAACATGTAATTTATTTGAATTGGCCAAATAAACGCCAAACACGATTGTGTAATGGACGCAACAATCAAACACCAATCTTTCTTGTTTGGAGAACAGACGGGCATCACAACTATAGTGATGGTTAACTGACAAAGGCCACATGCCATAACACTGTGCATCTATGCAATGTTAGAATTCAATTCATCTCGCCGAAATGCACTGGAATGTCACATCCTATAAATGCAAGAATTATAAAATGTTTCAAGGCTCATTAATCGTGGTCATCGAGTGAAACATATCACCGACTTCATTAACGATAAGAAGCGGAAGTGATAACCAAAATGATCTACAATAGTTAGACCTACATTGGGTTGACCAAACAGAGCACTTATTGATGTTTATAATAAAGCACCTCACGAAACATTACAATAGCTGAACACTTCTTCCAGTATTGAACATCTTATGCACGTAGAAGAATTTTAAGCCATCGAGAATAATGCCGAATTCATGCAGACATGTCAACGGAAGACATTTTAATAATCGTGTAGCCTGATCTGAAGTCTCTTCAGAAGAGGATGAAGAGAAATAAAATGACAAAACCCCATTACAAAAGAAGTTAAGAGGGATTGTTGAAAGCGCAAAAGTTCTTGGAAGCGTTATATGTCATATCATCGCACTGGAAAACACGTTTAGAAGAATTAGAGAGAGGAAGAAATAACAGACTTCTTCAGCCCCACTGGTAAGACATTAAACACGAGTTATATTTCATTAGCATTATTAGCATTTACAATATTTTTTCTTTTTATAAAACTCATCCCTATTCTCAAAATTAAGTTTTTTTTACCATTTTATAATAATTAAAAATATAAAAAATTCTTAATAATAAAATATAGTAACAGATGTAATTTAGTATCATTTACAAATTTTATCGAAATATATTTATATAATTGTGAAAGATAAAATTTTACATTTTTAGCTAAAAGGTATCACATCATCCGCTGATAATATTTGCTTAATTATTTATTTAACTTATCAACTATTGGCGACGATATCAAATTTCGTATGCTTGATATACGAGAAGTTTGTTTGTAAGGCTTGCACTGACGTAACAATAAACTGCCCTAATTCCAGCTTAATTAACATGCAATTTAATTGTTATGTCGACTTGAATAAGGGCTTATTCTTTGCCTAGTATTAGCTGGAATGAGGATAGTTTGTTCGTGTGTTCAGGTCAATACAAGACATATATATTCCAGCATATCAATACAAGCTATGAAATACAGGGATCCGATCCCTTCTCGTAAGAACGTAAAAAGGCCTTTGTAGCGTGAGATCCTAGGCTAGTAGTATTTTACGTCACCCTTGAAGTGCCGCAACGACACTTCAAGGGTGACGTAAAATACAGTGCCAAGTAGCGCCATAATATCTGTTACGTGTACTACTAAAAGTACTAAAGCGCTAAGTAGGATTACCTGAAGAAAACAAGATTACCAATTTAGGGTACTAAAATTAAATAACGATTGAAAAACACTATCCTAAGCTGTAATTTACCTCGATATTACTTTGATTCCGTGCATAATTATCAAAGGAGGTAATTGGAAACGATATTGCCACTACCAAATTAATGATTTTCAAATTCTCAAACTGAAACTTGCAAGACCAGGTTACTATACAGTATATAGGCCTAATTCTTATTGTTAGAATTACCTCAGTTTAGCGTCACATCCGATTTAGCGCTAACGTCAGAGCCGAATTAATTGATAACTTTTCTAATTATTTACTGTTTATTTGTGTCATTTCTCCTTCATTAATTTGAGGGGAACGTACTTTCTATATGACATTTTTATAATTTTCAAGGTAAATTTTTTTCACGTCTTGAAATTTAATGATATTTACTGACTGATATTTTATGTGAATTTTTCCTTCTGGAGATGATAAATTAATCAAGGACACGTTTCCTAAGATAATAGAAGACATATATTCCGCGTTAAGTGCTGTAAATTTACATTTTCTCCACTTGCGAAACGTTTCGGCAGGCAGAAACTCATTTAAAATTTGCTCAATATCTATAAATACTTAAAAATTTCGTTTACTTTCAGATTTAAAAGAATGGCTCGTTTGCTGGTTGCAGCATCTTTCTTGATGGTAGCTTCAATTGTTCTTGCGAAAGAAGACAGGATAGAATCATTAAAATATGTCAATAACGTAAACTTTGGTCATAAATTATTCAGGAACATCAGTAGATACGAGAAGAATTTCTTCTTTTCTCCTCTCAGCGTATCCAGTTTAATGAGCCAAATCTATATGGGAACTAAAGGAGAAACGCGTGGAGAGATAGGAAGTCTTGGCCATATTTTCTTAGACCTGTTTGATATTAACGTACACGAAACGTATCACAAGTTATTCAGACAATTAGAGAGGAGCACAACGGATTATCAGTTGGAGATAGCAAATGGTCTGTTAACGCAGGTAGATTTCGAAATTTTGGATGAATACAGAAATTCATTACAGCGTTACTACGATACTTTAGTCAAAGAAGTTGATTTCGTACAGGATAGCAATAGAGTTGTACAGCAGCTTAATTCGTGGGTAAGAGAGAAAACTCATGGAAAAATCGCCTCACTCGTAGATCAATTAGATTCAAGCACTCGACTTGTACTACTCAATGCTATATACTTCAAGGGAACGTGGAAAACTCAATTCGACCCCGAACTCACCGAGGACAGGCCATTTTATAATAACGGAGGTGAGAACTCTGTGTCAGCTCCTACTATGAGGATAAATACCAAATTCCCTTTCTTCAATGACTATGATAGAAAAGTTAAAGCCTTACTGTTACCCTATAAAGGTAATAATATTAGTATGTTAGTTCTTTTACCCTACGAAAGAAACGGTTTGGAAAGGATGAAAAATGAACTGGTAAATGATGACTTAGCTTCATTCCTCGACAACTTAGATACGACTAAAGTTATTGTTTCCCTTCCCAAATTTAAGTTTGAAAGCTCTAGAAAATTGAAAGAGGATTTCAAAAAGGCTGGAGTCGTTACGCTGTTTGATAATCGTGCCGATTTATCAGGTATCACCGGAGATAAGAGCCTCTACGTTTCTGAAATCATCCACAAAGCAAAAATCGAAATTAACGAAGAAGGAAGCGAAGCAGCTGCAATTACAGGAGGATTTATATCTAATAAAATGCTACCTCTGCCTTCGATTATCAATGAATTTAACGCAGATCATCCTTTCCTGTATTACATCGTACATAATCCAACAAAGGTTATCCTCTTTATGGGTAGTGTTGACGAATTGTAATTTAAACAATTTGTTAAGCTGAAAGATTTTACCTTTTTCCTAGTAATAAAAGAATTTAGAATTTAAATTTGAATTTAATTCTTAGATAATTCACAAATAATCCAACAAATAATTTTCATTAAGTCCGACCCTACTCGAGATATGACACATAATCCTCTTTATTTACCCATACCGTCGAGTTTCATATTCCAAAATTTAACAGCTTAAATGCCCCTTATATATAAATTACCATGCCAAATTTGGTTTTTAAATCTTTACCCCATTTTGAGATATAAAACAAAGTAGATGCCAAAACACACACACGCACATGCCCTAATTTTGAAATGACCCCACCTCATTTTATAATTTATAAAACTTAAATTTATTCACAAAAATTTTCAACGAACGCAATTATTTAGAATGCAGTCCTTTTAGTATTAATGGTAATGGTTGGTTGCATATAGTGTCTTTTGCCTTGGGAACAAAAGGTAGTGTGATGCATACAAGGTCTTTATCAGCATGCGGATTTCAACATTTAAAGTAACTTATATATATTTTTCATTGAGTAGTTTCGATTTTAAAGATAAATAGGTATTGACTTTAACAGTAAAATAAATTAGTGTAATGAGGAGTAATGATAGAGGCATAACCTATGGCCTTAATTCATATATTCCATCTCCCATATCTCCAGTCGAACCTAAACCTGCTAAAATAATATTTTCAAATAAAACAATGCTATACAATTTCTGCATTTAAATATGTAAAGTAAAAGTAAAGAAAGTACAATAATTTTAATTACCAAACACCCTTTAATCCATTTTAAAAACCCGTTTAAGAGCATTGTTACATGAAATATAATAGTAAGACAAGGGTGCACCTAGTAGGGTGGGCAGCAGTATATGCTGTATATATAAAACTAAATAGCCGGCAGCTCCATCTTTTAAATATAAGGCATGATCAAAAAGTTTCCGTTCGAAGGCTGCACAATTCAGATTTGATATGCCAGTGATGCAAAAGTGCCATGACCATTTAGGCAGGCATACCACTGCTTCACCAGGTTGAATATACCCCGTTAGTAAAACTCCTGTTTCTGCCGCTTGAATAAGTCCAAAACTGCCTGCTGCACTTCTACGTCCGACCGGAACCATCGACCTTTCAAGGACTTCTTTAAGGGACCGAAGGCGTGAAAATCGCACGGGGAGAGATCAGGACTGTAAGGCGGGTGCTCGAGTGTCTCTCACTTTAGTGCGCGTAGCTTATGCGTTACGACATTTGCGGTATGGGGACGTGCGTTATCATGAAGCAGAATCCCCCCATTTCGCAGTTTTCCTGGACGTTTCGCCTTAATTGCACGTCGTAATCTCTCCAGCGTTTCGCAGTACCGTGCCCCAGTGATGGAGACACTTGGTTCCTTGAAATCAATGCGCCCTGGTGATCGAAGAACAGGATAAGCATCACTTTTCCAGCAGATGACTGGCTCTTGAACTTCTTGGAACGAGAGGACGAATGATGACACCACAGCATGGTCGCCGCTTTCGACTCAGGTTCCCAGTGGTGGCACCAGCTTTCGTCGCCAGCAACAATGCGCTCAAGGAACATGTTGCCTTCAACATTGAAATGCATCAGGTGCTTCAGGGAAACAGTTATGCGGTTTGATTGTTGTTCGGAATTTAACGCCCGGGGTATCCACTGGCTGCAGATCTTCGATAGCCTAACTCCTGCCGGATTATATGTTGCGCGCTACCGAAGCTTATGTCGAGATCTTTTGAAAGAGTACGTATGGATATGCGACGATCCGCCCTAATCGCATCATCAGCTGCCCTCTTGTTGTTGTCTGTATTGGATGTGGCTAGCCTCCCAGATTGACCTGCATCTTGAGTCGAATCGCGACCAGCTCTGAACTTTGCGCACTATTCCACTACGGTGGTTTTCGACAGGCATGCTTCTCCATACACATTCTTCATTCTGCAATAAATGTCTACTGGTGGTATGAATGTCCTTCGGCAGCCAAAAAAAGAATCACAGCATGTTGGTCCTGTTTGGACGCATGTGGTAATAATGTCGCCATTGTTCACGTTTCAGCGTTTTCCACACAATAATCCCACGCCTCGCTGTCGGTTCTTATATATCCCACATCCGCGATGCTCTACTTTGCATATATGCTGTAGCCACGTCCTTAAACGGAAACTTTTTGATCGTCCCTTATACATGCACCAATGATGCATATGAAAAATCCCTTTTAGTGCCGTCTTTTATTAAAGCCTAATTTACAACTAATTCCTTTACTGGCCATTAAAACTTTTAAAACATATAAATAGCTTTCACAGTGGTAACTTAATGACACGTGTAGGGATTAGGAACCCATAATGGGCGGGCTATACAGCATAAAACCTGATGATACCACGCATGAAACAATTTGCATTCTATAATATCATTCTATAATATCTAATGTATTTTTAGTGGTTCCATATTTAATATATCGAATTTTTTCGCGAATAAATTAGAAAAAAAGAAAGGAATTTGTGAAGTTTTCGCACGATTTATTTTATTTTATTTTTCACTTAATTTGCATAACAATTAGGACTTCTTATACAAAAGACAATGATGGCGATGGATCTTCATTGCCTACTTTTGACCTGTATTTTTAAATATAGGCTATTTTAATTAAGAAATATGAACCTAGAACGAGAAGATTATGCTATTTTTACTATAATGTTAATCTTTTATATTTTTAATACGTTCGGAATTAGCCCACTCCAAGTAAGATTTACATAATTCTTGTATATAATAATAATAATAATAATAAGAAATATCATACAAGGGGGTCAGTGAATATATAATTAAAATGGTAAATGCTTTCTTGCCCTTCAATAGAAGGTAAAAATTTAAATATTTCATAGATGTAAATGTGAATAATATGTAAATAAATATCTAAATATTAGTGTTTAATCAATTTAAATATTGTATTATCTTAAAATAATTAATATAATTACAGTATACACGAATCTGGTTCAGTGTGGTATATAAAAGTGTAGAAATTAAACATATTTTTCTCCTTCAGTTTCTTGTAAATACATGTACAATTACGAAGTATTTGACCAATTTACTATTTTGCAATTTTATTGATCATTCTGGGTGTACTATAGATTACCACCTATGGAATTTCAGGACTTTGATTATATATTTGAACTCAGGGGACCGAGACGAGTTCAACGGTACCCTATTTTTGGACCGGAGACGAAAGATAAAAAAGTTGTCATACTTTTCAAATTACCATACTTTTTTAATGCTCTCATGAAGACGGCACCATAGTTGCTAGTACTGCCATCTTGCGGTAAAGTCTGCAAACCATGACGTCGGACTACGGTCATCTCCAGTAGGGTTAACACGCGATACGAGAGCGGAGAGAGCGACGCGACTTCCGATCATCGCGCGATCGCCATTTCGGTTAATGTTACTTATGGCAGCAAACATAGCGGCCGTTCCCACTGTTCGTGCTCCCGACTGACCTCCCGAAGGGGAGCCGCCGGCAGGCCGCCATGTGCTAAACGTCACCAGTTATTGATTCACGGTAGTTCTTGAACAAAGTAAAAAAAAAAGGGGGGGAAACGCCTACTGAAGGCAATTTTAACGGCAAGCGACGCGACTCCCGATCGCGATAGCGAGGCCAACTTAGCGACGCGACTGCCTATCATCGCGCGATCGCTGGAAAAAAGTATGGTAACTTTATTATTTTTCGTCTCCGGTCCAAAAGTAGGGTATCGTTGAACTCGTCTCGGTCTCCTGAGTTCAGATATATACTCAAAGACCCGAAATTCCATACGTGGTAATTTATAGTATCCCCATAATTCTTTATAAATATTAACAGGTATTAAAAAGTGGAACTGTGATCACGTTCTTTCCCTTATTTATATTCAGAAGTTATTCTCGAATGAGGGATCATCTTGCATGTTTCACTTTATGCTTTTCCCTTTTTGTCTTAAAACGACGATAGAACTATTAAGATGGCTGTGGTAAGTATTGCTTACTTTCCTTTAAATATACTATAATTCGGGCCGCAATATTTCACATAAAATTGGCAAGCATTAAACAAATATTTATGGGTGGAATCAGCAACACGAAAGTCAGATGAGTTATTTGGATTTAATGGTTTTATACAATAGATTTCTATTGTATAAAACCATTAAACAGCTGTAGTTAATCGCGTGTTTGCGCCTTAAGAATGGCTTAGCCACGTGTTTTCTTCATGTGTCTCAACATCAAAATAAGGGCCAGTTTCCTATAAAGAATCCATCCACCTAAGAAGATTGTCCATGTGTTGCGTGTCCGATCCGATCAGTCCATATCTCAGGATGGGATAAAGATTAATAAACGAAATTTGGCATGGTGGCTTCTATATGAAGGGAATAAATACTATTAAATTTTGGTGGTGAAAGGTCGAGAGGGTGGGGAGATAGAGGAGGGATCATGTATCGCGAGAAGGGTAGGATTTTATTTGTTATTAACACTTGTACTGTTTTATAAAGCTCATCCCTACCCTCAGAATTAAGTTCTTTGCCATTCTATAATAATTAAAAATAATAGTAATTTTTTATAACAAAACCTGTAACAGATGGTGCCATACGCAATTTTATTTATTGCTGCTTAATAATGAATTTTTATTTAAAAAACATTATAACAGCCGGGCAAGCTACGCATCTCTCATTTCTAGAATATCATTTTTTGGGGGGACCGCTCGCCCTCCGTTATATACAATAGCAGAGAAAGTAGTAGTAATTTTTACTTTTAAAATATTTTAATAGATATTTTTTTTTTAATTTTTTTCCCAGCGAAAATTTGATATATATTCCCGACGAAAATTTCTGGCTGGATCTATTTGGAATCTTATCAATTTTTATATATTCAGTTATAAGCTACATCATGATTAGTACTGTTTTTAAAATAATCTTTTTACATTTCTTCCTGAATTAGATCGAAAACATTGAAATTTTCCCGATAATTTGATGTAAGAGATGATAAATTTTAAAAGTTGACATTGACATATTGCATAGTTTACAAATTTTAAATTGTGGTGATGATTTTAATTTTGTATTATTGTTCGTTTTTTTCAATGATATTATTGAATAAACACTGCAATAAAAGTTTTGTTTGTTTACAACACGCTTTACGCAGCATACTAATTAATAATTATTCAAATTAAATTCCAGCATCTCCCATTGTGGGCACTATTGGAAGGGTCCACTTGGTGTCCGCAGGAGGCAACTGAAAAAAAACTGATTTTCAATATATAATTTAATTTTGATAATTAAATCTTAAGTGGGTCCTATTATTTGGACAGGGATCTGTTTGTGTTTAGGGCGACGTGCTCGCCATATTTCGTTCGAATCGGAGAAGTGAACGTCTGGTAGTTTCCTTGTTAGTGTTCAGTAGTCCATGGCATTCATATTGATTCAAACTTAACGTAAACTTTTATAGCTCATAAATGCAATGAAACTAATGTAGGGTGGCGCACGTAACCAGAGCCCCCGAAATAAATGAAGAGCGGTCGGTACAAAGAGCATTTCGGGCTCCCTTTCGGAGATACTGCTTATACAGATAAAATAATATAATAATAGCGAGGTTGCGGCCGAAGTTTTTAACGAGAAACGTGTACGTAGGACGTTCAGCGCCGCAATCCTGTAAGCCCAGAAGTTCGACAATGGCGTTTGGAACGTCAGTGGAATCATGCTCGATGTTCCAAACGCCATTGTCAAACTTCTAGGCTTACAGGATTGCGGCGCTGAATGTTCTACGTACACGTTTTTGCGTTAAAAACGTCGGCCGAAACCTCGCTAATATTGAAATTGAAAAATAATCTAGTGTAAAGGTTAGACCACAGCCAAAGTTTTATTATTATTTGGCATTTCAAAATGCTAGATTTCTTCTATGCATTTTGTGCAAAATAAAGGAATAAAACTATTTACATGCGTCATTTCTTTAACTTTTGCTTCATCTCTGCATCGCGATATCATTGAAAAGGGTGGTATCAAACGGGGCTTCCTGGACTCCTCACATCGCCGTTTCTAGCTTCACGTTCATGGGAAAAAGTTTAGTATGGAAGAAATTGCAAGAATATAGAAACTGAAAGCAGAAGGCTGAGATCTACTCCTGGAATTTATAAAATTTTGGGAAAATCATCACAAATACCTCCTATACATAGATTAGGAAGATCCAAAATCACATCTAAAAGGGATGATAATCGAATCGTGCGCCTTGCAACGCAACAGGATAAATCAGTTCTTCAAATTCTGTTTGAAAGTGGGCCCGCCAGTGGTTAATCGGTTCCATTTCCTAAAACTGGGAGTTCTGTCGTATGTTCGGGCCACTCCAGGACGGGCTGACCACGTGGAGTTTTCCGGTTTTCTCTACGTCTGTAACGCCTGAATACGGGCCAGTTAACCTTAAAAGACCTCCCGGAAGGGATCGCCCAAGGGTTGCGTTGCCATAACTTAACAAACAGCAACTGTTTAAAAGTGAATATCAAAAAGCACTGCTCATCGAAGAACTTCAGCAGTTCCATATATAAAATTTCTGCTATGATAAAAAAACCACTACTAACAAAATGAGGTGGGTTAAAGATCACATGGTGTGAAATGACCAATGGCTCTCAGTTCTTTTCAGTGATGAAAAGAAATTTAATTTGGATAGCCTAATTTCTGGCATGAAATTACGAAAGAAAAGTGCAATTTTTCAGCAGGCAAAAGGGTGGTGGTTCTATTATGGTGTGGAGATGCTTTGGATTTAATTAATGGTTTCCATATCTGGTCTACACTTTCATGTATCTAACTCCGTTCTCGATATTAAGAAAGAACAGACAGACAGACGCCAGTAGAAATTTATAGGTCTGCCATATTTAAATAGCAGCGCAATATAATGAAGTGTAGAACCAGTACAGGGCATCCGTGTTTAAATCATATATACAACTATACAGAAACAAATAAATTTCACATGAAAAAAAAATGTTACTCAAGGCATAAACTTTTGTTAGTATTGAGTAGTCATCGGCTTAATTATTCGAGAAAATTTTAAGAATAATTTGCCTAATACTGTTAAACGGGGATTCTTTCGTATGGATAAAACGAGGCATATCTGACGTTAATAGTTAGATAAAGCCGAAAGACAAGATTTTTGATCATACCCTGTGTAGTATACTTTCTTCTTTAAAATTTGTAATTTTTGTTTGATTATTGAATGTTTAAATAATCAAAGAGAAGTTATTTTGTCCTATGGAACAATGAACACGGTTGAATATTTCCCTAAGTTACCGAGGCAGTTTGACTCCCGGGAGGTCTTTCATGGGAAATTGGCTCATAAAGTGAAAAAAAAAACTCGAAAAATCATCGTAACCAGCCCGTTGGCAAGGTGCGAACCCACGACTACTGTATTAGTTTTCAATGGTTTTACCCACTCAGTAACTGGTGGCGGCAGTCAGAACACCAGATTTTAACATTCTCCGATTATCTACACTGGAAATATAAGGCAAAGAACATAACTAGTGTTCAAACTTTGATGCCCCTATCTCGGCTCAACCTAAAAGAAAAGCCACCTAGGACATTTCATAAAATTAATCAATAAATTATAAACAATTTTTGTGACATCCCAACTAGAATAAATAATATTCACAAGGTCGATTTACAAAAGAATAAACTTAAATTTCTATCGGCATTAGCTTTAATTATTATAGTTTAAAATTTATTTATTACTTTTAAAACAAATTTTAAAAACATTTTTAATAGGAAATGACTGTTTCATACTTCCAATTTAAAATTATCAGTTGATGCCAGTTGCTAAAGTTTTCCTATAATTTCCTTTATTTCATTCGATAATTATAATCATTAAACAGTCATTTCCGATTCCATAAAAGTAAAATTATACCATTAACCATCTGTTTTAAGTCGGTAATGCTTTAAAAGTTACTCGCAATCCAGTGACGACTGAAACAATAATTTTAATAAGTAAGGTACATATTCTTAGTTATTTTTCTATTTTTAAATATCTTAACATATAATTCGTTTAATTTATTCGATAGAAAATGTACAAGAAGGAGATATTATTTGCAATTGCAATATTCATATTGTTTATCAATACCAGAGCTCAACAGGAAATAAAACAGCTATCAAAAGCAAATAATGATTTCGGTTTCGAACTTCTGAAAATATTTCCTAAAAATCAGAATATTTTCTTTTCTCCTGCCAGCATCTACGTGGCACTAGCCATGGCTTATGGAGCAGCAAGAGAAGAAACAGCCAGACAAATGTATAATACCCTTCAATACGGAAAAGGTGGATTAAATGACGAAAACATACACCATACTTTCTACGCTTTGCTACAACTGTTAAACAATGGATCGGACGAATATAAACTGGAGATAGCCAACGCCATTCTAGTTCACAATGATTATAATATTCTATCCGATTATAAAAACTTGCTACAAATTAATTACAATGCCATGTTTAAAGAAATCGACTTTCTTAAGGACAATCAGCAGACTGTCGAGGAAATTAACAATTGGGTTAATGAGAAAACTCATGGAAAAATTACAAAGTTAATCGATAAACTTTCGCCCATGGCCAAAATGATTCTCTTAAATGCTATTTACTTTAAAGGAATTTGGAAGAAAACTTTCAGACGTGATTCCACTGTAAATGAATACTTTTTTAACCATGGAACTGATCGTACGTCTGCTCCTATGATGAAGATGAAGGAAGACTTTCTTTATGCTTCGTTTTCCGGAAAAGGTTATCATGCTATAGAATTACCTTATAAAGGAGAAGATATAAGTATGGTTATTCTATTACCATACGAATACGACGGACTGAATCAACTAGAAACGACAATGGATTCAGACGTGTTGCAAGACGTTATATCCGGTCTAAGATACAGCAAAGTAGACGTACAAATTCCAAAATTTAAGCTTCGATATTCAAGAGAGTTGAAGGCAAATCTACAAACTTTAGGAATGCAAAATGCATTTAACGTTAACGCAGATTTTTCAGGAATAACAGGAAGGAAAGAACTTTACATTTCACAAATATTTCATAAAGCTGTAATCGAGGTAAACGAAGAAGGAAGCGAAGCTGCTGCAGTTACTGGAATAATATTCTATCCGAGAGTTGGAATAAATGTTCACGTAACACCAATATTTAATGCTAATCATCCTTTTCTGTTTTTCATACGAGATCGCAGAACTAATATGATCTTATTTACTGGACGTGTAAACAGTTTGTAACATTATTACATTAATTAAAAAAATACACTTAATTAATAATTTAAGCTATTTTTATTTAGAATACTTATTTAAATCATTCACCATATTGTATCATTTTTCTTTTAAAAATATTAATTTTATAAGAAATATTAAAATTGACCTATAAATATAGACGAAAATACATTATTTAATTAAGTACAGTATACACTATTAAAATGTATTGTTACTTGATTAGTCAAGTGCAAACTACTACACCGGGCCACCGGTGAGCGACAAATCAAATTTGAAATACCTCGATAGTCACTGAAAAAAAATTCAGCAATGAGTTGCTTAACTTTCCGGGCAACTTTTAAAACTACGCGTGTAGCGCCATCTATTATGATATTTTATTACTAAAAATATTTTTATATTTTTGATTATTATAAAATAACAAAAAGCTTAATTTTGAGAATCGGGATGGGTTTATAAAAAAATTATAAATTGTAATATAGTGTAAAATCGTCATTAAGTCAGACCATATTCGAGATATAACACACAATCTTCTTTTATCTCTCCATCAAGTCGACCTTTAACCACTAAAATTTAATAGCATCAGTTTCTCTAATAAACAAACTTTCATTCAAAATTCCACAAATTTTCGACAAAAAGCACAGGAGATATTAAGATTCAAGCAGGGTGAACAAAATCATGTTTTCCCGCATATACAAATATTCATACACAAAGAAAAGAAAATTCGAAATTTTTGCATTTCTCGATGTTTCATGGTGTCCTGAGACCAAAAAATATAAAACTCTTGGGGTCATTTCTTGATGGACCGCCATTATTTTTTCTCTATTAAATATAACAGATCCGGGAAAGAAAAATTTGCGAGAAACACTTTTGACATTCGGAAGTACAGTAGAGACTCGTAAATCGGAACCCCGGTAATCGGAATCGCCGGTAATCGGCACGATTTTCAGTCGGACTGTGTCGTGCTGAATCGAACGTTTTTGATACTAAATTTACTTCTAAAGTATAATTTTCATATTTTTATATTCTTCAATATATTTATTTTGTTTGTACAAAATGCAGAAATAATTTTTAACGATACGATAGCCTCGATTATTATTATAAAAATTTTCGTTAGGCTTAAAATCGACGAAAATTCAACACGAAGCGACACGCAACGGAGAAAAATTTCAACATCGGACAGGTTAATATATTTTTTCGTACATAATCGGTAATCGGAACAAATCCCTAATCTGAACAACACCAGTCCCCAATTGATTCCGATTTTCGGTTCACTACTGTATTTTCTTTTCTTATTATGACGGTAATTAAACCTTTTTTCCTCGGCACTATTGTTCAAAAAATGATGAATTCAATAATGTCATCTACTTAGCTATTGTTATCTGCTGTAAATGAGTTATTTTTCGATCTTTGATTCACTTTAATTGGGTTGCAATTTGAAAAAATTGTAGGCCTATAAATTCTCACTTCTGTCTTTGCATAATCTGGAAACATTTGAAATTCGAGACTAGATATGGAAACCGTAGGGGCAAGAGGCCCCTATTAAGTATATGATTTTTAAAACAAGACCGTTACTCCTGCGTTTATGATGAAACGTTTTGAAATGACAACTCCATAAAGTAAATTTCTAACATTAAATAATCAGGAACGTCTTGATGTGTAATCACTTGGATGTTTGATTCGTATGTAATGTCAAGCAGATGTTTTATATTATTTGTAAATTCTGTTTGTTAATGCGTGATCTCTTTCACCGAAAATTCTTCATATTAATTTGCATGATGTGTGATAAACTCAATAATTAATAATGGACAACATTTTCTTAATGTTTATTACAGTTTGGTACTTATATTACATAAGCCTGACAATTTTCCGCATTAAGATGAAATTATTACACAAAATGTTTTGAACTCTTTCACAAACAATTCTTCTGTGAAACAGTTTTAAAAAGATTCAATTAATTTTACTCAAATTTTAAACCATTGATACTTAAATGCAATGCTTAAAGTGCGAACTTTTGCGACTCAATCGAACTTTGTTGTATTGGTGCAGACTCCTTCTTCTTTCGATATTCCTTTCAGTTTCATAAATGCCGAAAAGAAAGAATGTAAATTACTTGCAACCTGGAAAAAAAGCATTTGTATGGCATATGATTATGTCACATCTTATAATAAACCTTTCAAGTGCAACTAGGTGACATTTAAAAATACCGGTTCCGCAAAGAAGCAATTTTGAATTTATATAAATTATGTATAAACACCAAAAGTTTTATATAAATTATATAAACTTCAGATAAAAATACAGGCATATCCAACAGAACGTTTTCCCTGTAAAATGTTTTCCCTGTAAAGTCTTTTTGGTTTAAATACATTTAACATAGAAACACCTTTATTCAACGTTTCTCGCCCTCTGATAACGTCGGATTAGTTTATATTGTCGTCAATATAGTGTTTTCACAGAACAGTTTGTGAGGTAAGTGCATTTGCAATGTAATCGGCAGTATGAGAGATTCGTGAAAAAAACGCAATTAATTTCAACGGGGCAATGTAACTCTTGACTTCATTTAGTAGAAACTTGGCAAATTTACAAAAATTCAAAAATTCACAATACATTAATAAAGGTGTCTTCTCACTTCCACTTTTTAAACGTTTTACATATTAAGAGGGACGAGAAGCACGAAAAAAAAAAGTCGACTCCTCTATCACACCATTACTTCCTGATGTTGTGAGAAAGGGAGGGAGTGAGAAGACACTTTCTTGTAAAGTATTGCCTATTTGCAGTTAAAAACGTCAACCGAAAACTTTCTGCAGTTTTGGATTGACGCTTTTATGAATTATCTGTTTCCTTGGTAATTATGGGAAATAGACTCTCAAGTAAAAATTTTTCACAGAACGTCAGTGATAAACGGGATACTCTCATTACCTAAGGAAATGTCTGTATATGAAATCGACATGAAATATATGATTAATTTAATGTCCTTTAAATATATTTAAAGTATTCAAATTGTGCTTAAAATTCATTTTCATTGTAAACATATTTAGTATTAGTGTAAACAAATACAAACTTTGAAAGGAATTCTTTTTGTAACTGAATAAATACCACCGATCATGAAACTCAACGATACTTTCCCAAATCTCATCATGAAATTTAAGATCTACAAAATAAAAGTAAACAATAAACAATTAATGAAATTATGTGTAATTTTTTTAAAATAATTTATTAATAGATAAAATAGAGACTTTTAATTTTTCTTCCGGATGTAAATTGCTCACTGCAAATTGTCGGACATCTTGAAAGCCATTTTGCATCTGAAAAATTAAATATAATATTGAAAATAGTATTCAAACATTTACGTTAACGTCATTTCCACTTACGAAAGAAATTTTCAGAAACGAATTCTTTACCGAGAAAGCAAAACTGCACAACAAACACGCTTCAATAATACAAACAAAGGTCAAGAATACAACTACAGCCAGAAATATTAATCTAATTGCATCATTTACATCTATAAATAAGAAAGCATAATAAGAAAAATTAGTTGCACATAAAAGACCTCGATAAATAACCACACCAGGGTATCTAAATTTAGTATTAAGCTGACTGACGAAATTCCACAATTCTTCGTGACGAATCATCAGATTTCTCAATATAAAATAGAAATTTTTATTACTTCTTCTGACAGAAGAAAAATCTTTTATCAATTGTATGAATTCCATTTCGGTAAGAAGTAACAATACTGCTAATAACAGTATAGCATATCCTATGGCGCCAAATTTCAAAGAAGTTGCAAATCCAATTTCGACTGAACAAATCAAAGCCTCTTCCTGGAACTTTTCATTTTTTTTCATTGCTGGGTAGATAAAGAATACGTTCAAAATCTGAAAGCAAAACATAGCGAAAGAAATGGCAAAAGAAACCAGCAGACAAACATTATTAATTAAGATATTTGTTCGGTTTATCTTCTGCACAAGATCCTCGTTTCTTAGTTTTTTTATTAGAGTGACTTTTCTGTTTTTGAAGAAACTAAATGTAAAGGCAAAGCAACAGTGTAAGCACGCAATTGTCACTTTCAGCAGAAGATGATTGTTTTGAAATAAATCGTACCATCCAAAGCAAATCGAATATTCATCCCGACCCGGAATAGTTTGCCACCACAAGAGAACCGCTATATACCAGAATGTCAATTCCAAAAATCGAATATATTTGTCTATATATTTTCTTTTAATTAAAGGTAAAAACTCGTTATTTCGGCAATTGCAAGGTTCAAAAGGATCCACACCACAGATCATCGCGTTTACCCAGCATGGTTTTAAGAAGCAATGCATACAGATTTCGGTTTTTGCAAACGAATTCATGATTGATTCGCTTTAATAATTTTAAGTACAACTAGAATAAGTAAAATATTTTATTCTATTATTAACACGGCGAATTTTCTTATAACTTCTATTCGTCAGCTATACTCTGTTACTTATGCAATACCCCGTATACAGTCTGTGACATAAATTATGTAAAGCAGCCCGGTCCGTTAGTGTCATAAATTTCTTGAGTTTACAGAGCAGTTTAGAACGTGGAATATTCATGAAAATTCATGTTAATGCGAATCAATAGAGCCTAGCAGGACGTTCAGCATTTTAAAACATTCAATTTAATAACATTCAATTTCATTTTAAAACATTCAACTTATAAATGCGCAGCATTTATAAGTTGAATGTTTTAAAATAACGAATATTTATATTGAATTCATATAATTAATTTTTATAATGATTTATATTGGGTTGAAGTTTGAAAAAGTTGTAAACCTATAAATTCTCACTGTCTTTCCTTAATCATGAGAACGAAGTTAGATGAATAAAATTCGAGTCCAGATATGGAAGCCCTATTTCACTTTCATACGGTAATTTTTAATTAGGCTTTGATTTTTTTATTAAACGATTTAACTACTCAACTCGAATTGCTTTCCCAAACGAGCTTAAGTCGCTTTGAGGTCTGCCATAGGTTCAAAAAAATGGCGGAAGGGGATGTCCAAATGTCGGATCAAAACGAGAAAAAACGCTCTGAAAATTAGTCGAGAGAGGAAATAACGGTTTCTATTGAGATATGGAGGGAAAAATCGATAACCGACGTCGAGCCAAACGGAACAAATCGATATACGAAGCAAAGGCGGAAGAAATTCGTTTTCAAAGGCCATCTTCCAGAGCCCGAATGTGGTCTGAAATAAGGAAAATTCAAAATTTAACCTCCAGATACAAAACTGTGAAAATACGTGATCCTTAAATTAGTTCACGTTTAGTATTTAAATGAAGAATTCTTTAAACAGTCATATCTCGAACGTTGAACGTTTTTCGTAACTCGTATGATAATCGTAAATGAAGTAGAAATCAAATTAATAACTAATATTAAAATTTTAAAAGAAGAAAATTAATAGAAAATTAAATTAAATTAAATACACTACTTAAAATAATGTAATTTTCTTTTTTCATTTTATTAACTAGAGAAGAAGTAACACTGATTGGGCCTTTGGGAGGAAGCCCATCTACCTGGCAATATTTTCAAATAGTTCATTGAATTATAGGGCATCAGCCCGCTCAGAATCTATCGTTAATGGAAGAGAGTTGCAGCACATTGACGGTAGAATGTCTACAGTCACCTGAATTGGATATTGGTAAACTGTCATCGGATGTATCCTATCATATGTAGGTCTATTACTTATAACCATCTAAAACCATTGAAGATGTACAGTACCACTCGATGTTCAAATAAGGGTGACAAGGTCATCAAAGAGGAAGAAACGGCCATTGCTACAGTAAATAAATGAATCACTGACTGAAATTAAACGAAGTAATGCTGTTTGTGGGGACTTAAAAAGGAAATTAATAATGATCGGCGAGGAAGGACTCCAATTACGTTAAGAAAATGTACAAATGGAAAAAAAATATTTTCCATAATGAAGAAAATGTGTAATTAATTTATTGGAGATAACAATAATTTTTATTGTACATGGCCATTTATTTTCCTTAATTTAATTATTAATATACATCCAGGGAATAATAAAATTGCTTAAGACAAAAATTTGTCTTATAACATAGCAGTGGCGTGCTGTCATTGGAAGCGGTGGAAGCGCCGCTTCCACCTTCCAATGACCTTCCCTTGTAGTTTCTAAAATATAAATTTTCATATTTTAACGTACTTTGAATTAATTAAAATTAATATTTTATTATAACTGCATTATGTATCTTATTTAAAAATTCTATACTATATGTGAAAAAACGATAAGATTGCTATTGTATATTCGAATGTCAGTGGCGGAATGGAAGCGCTTCCGAGACAGCTTACACGGCGAGAATAACTGAATGGTGTAAAGCAGCCAGAGGGCATTGGCGCATGCGCTTTACAGAGCACCAACCTCAGCCGGTTTAGCTGGTGGAAACTACACACGTGTAACGCTTCCAACGATTCTATCCCTTAGCCACTGGCAGGGAGCTATCTGACTAAGTGAATTGGTTAAGATTTAAAAAGTAAAGAGTATTCAATGTTATTTTTATGTACGTTTTTTTGCAAAGTTATATTTAATTACAGTATAATTATAAGAAAATTATAATTATATTGACAGATTTTCAGACATAAAATCTTTAGAATTTTTACCACTTTTAGATGTTAATAATTTTAATATTATGAAAAACAATTTTTCCAAGCGTGTTTTAATTCTATAAATTAAGTAAATTTTATGGGAAATTTTTTGATTTATCTAAATTACGTAGTGAATCGCAATATTTATATTCGTGTCCGGACTATATTGACAAATAACTCTTAAACGTAAAACATATTATAATTAATACCTATCCGAACAAAGACGTACTAAAAGAATTATACGATTTAATATCATTAATTTTTACGGTACCATCTACCAGTGAGTCTGTTGAGCGCTGTTTTTCGACCACGGAGCGAATTCATATATTGGCCAGGAACACTCGGTCAGAGGAAAAATTGTCGTCGCTAGCGTTGCTTTCGATAGAAAAAGAGCATTTAAATACGTTGATGGAGTCGACGACCAACGACTTTTATGATAAAGTAATTAACGACTTTGCAGAAAAAATCACCGAATAAAATTAGTTTATAAAAAAATTAAAAAAACAAGTTTTTCTATCATTGTTTGTATTGTATCAATTTGTATTATGTATGTATTATTTGTATTTTAGAACTAAAATACATAAATTGTTTATTTTTGTCATTTCCAGTATTTGTTCAAAACTTTTATGGAAATGTGAGGTACCGAACGGGTCTGACCCGTCACGAAAGACGCGAAAAAACGGTTAATTTAGAGAAACATTTATTAGTTTAAAAGAACATAGGTAAAAGTCGTTTGTGGTCGGACACCCATTGTTTATATCAAACTGCCAGGCAGAAACCATAAATCGCGGAAGGAAGTCGTCCTATGGAAGATCGAATTCATCTTCGATCTTGACTTTTCTCACTCTTCAGGTAAGAGTCTCGTTACGTTTAGTAACCAGGGACCAACTACTCGGGAAGCGTGATTGAGAGAGAACGACCAATCAAAATAGATGAAAGAAAAAACGGAGATTAATATAATCTCCGATAATCGAGGACACCTGGCACTCGGTTAACGTTCCGAATAACCAAAACGCCGTGTGTCAACGCGCAAAAAAAGGGGGGAAACAGTTTCTCGTCTATTGTGCCAACCTGTAACCCGTGCCACTTCGGACTTAGACCGTGTCCCCGACTCCAACAGACGAAGTCTCCCCGTGCCCTACAGACTTGTCAACGCCACTGTCCCGGGGCCACCTTCGATCGACTATCGAAGAACCACATCGGCGCTCAAGACGTCCGAACGGCTGATTGTCCTAAAGCAAGCTATTTTGTACATAGTGTATGTTTATTTTATGTTAAAATAAACGGTTTTTGTCAGATACTTGTCGTCTTTGTCTCTATAGCCATCACCCATGTACGAATGGACCCAAGACCATTACTGATGTGCAATTAACTGATTGCCCCAGGAAGTCGGCTTCTTACAGAAACACAGCTTCCCTATCATCAAATGTCACGGCACGCCACTGTAGCATAGTATTCTTATAAACCTAAACTTGAGTAAAACTCCTCGCTGCAGCATTTCTGATTAAAACTGCTTTGTCATTAATCTTTCCTATCATGCAATTTCTCTTTAATTTGCTGTCAGTTTCATCTGTTTCATTAAACCAGATACCATTATCTACTTTTCTCTGACAAATTATGCGGCACACAACAAGTTGTTACAGACATATACCAGACATATAATTTTTATTAGCACCCGACACTTCTAGACACAATTGGGAACGTTGTGCAAATACATACAGATATATAAACAGGTAAATGTGAAATCCGCGAATTTAACGCAGTCGTCCAAAGAAAAATTGTAAACAATTCTGATAGAAAAAAAAAACACTCCTTATGAGAATTAGATCGGAGATCACAGTTTGTGATAACAATTAGATGAGAAAGTTGACACATACGTATCAAGAATGTACCGTTATTGTCAACATATGACGATCATGTGATTTCTTTCCCACAACAATTGAATAAAAGCTCGAGCCCCCGGAAGCTCAGGACGATCCAAGGGAAGTTATACTTATCTGTTTGATACATTCGTCTCTCGGCTCAACGAAAGGAGAAGACTCCGGTAGAAGAGAGATCACAACTTCAAACTTCCATACAGCTCGCCATATCGTCATATCGACTAGGACTACGATTTCTACGAACCGTACGACGCATACCGTTCGTTTCCTCATAGAGGTATTTTTGTTAGAACATTGTGAACTCTCTCTCTCTCGCTACGAGAATAGGCTTAGTTAAGAGCTGCCCTTTTATACATATATCTAGTCGTTAATCTCATTTAACCGAGTATAGCCTTGTAAACCTTGTTAACCTTAGATTTTAATAAATGCTTTGTTTATTTGTTTAACCTGTCTCCTGTCTATCTAACGACGCCTGTCGACTTGCTCACCTCCCTCGCCACTCGATTTTGCCTTCTTATAGCCATCTGACGACTCCGAGGTCGGGTTTTAACAACCTGTACCGATTAAGTGGTTAATAAGGAACCCCCTATAGCCCCGGCTTATCTCACATACATAAACACAGAAAAATATAAAAATAAATTTAAGAATAAAAATAACGAAAGTAATAAGGGAAACAAACCGAGGAAGATGCTGGCCAGCATCGAACAGTAATTACGTAATGGGCGGCAGTACAAGCCTTACAAACAAACTTCTCGTATATCAAGCATACGCAATTCGATATCGTCGTCGACGTCGCGACTCTAGGGAAAAATTTTTTCCCCGTCGCAGTCTCCGAAGTAGGGAAAAATTTCCCTGGCCGCCATTTTGGATCCTAAGGTAACATTAACACTATATTTTATTACTAAGAATTTTTTATATTTTTAATTATTATAAATTGGCAAAAAAAACTTAATTTTGAGAATAGGGATGAGTTTTATAAAAAGAAAAAATATTGTAAATGCTAATAATGCTAATGAAATATAACTCGTGTTTAATGTCTTACCAGTGGGGCTGAAGAAGTCTGTTATTTCTTCCTCTCTCTAATTCTTCTAAACGTGTTTTCCAGTGCGATGATATGACATATAACGCTTCCAAGAACTTTTGCGCTTTCAACAATCCCTCTTAGGCTTCTTTTGTAGTGGGGTTTTGTCATTTTATTTCTCTTCATCCTCTTCTGAAGAGACTTCAGATCAGGCTACACGATTATTAAAATGTCTTCCGTTGACATGTCTGCATGAATTCGGCATTATTCTCGATGGCTTAAAATTCTTCTACGTGCATAAGATGTTCGATACCGGAAGAAGTGTTCAGCTATTGTAATGTTTCGTGAGGTGCTTTATTGTAAACATCAATAAGTGCTCTGTTTGGTCAACCCAATATAGGTCTAACTATTGTAGATCATTTTGGTTATCACTTCCGCTTCTTATCGTTAATGAAGTCGGTGATATGTTTCACTCGATGACCACGATTAATGAGCCTTGAAACATTTTATAATTCTTGCATTTATAGGATGTGACATTCCAGTGCATTTCGGCGAGATGAATTGAATTCTAATATTGCACAGATGTTCAGTCTTATGGCATGTGGCCTTTGTCAGTTAAGCATCACTATAGTTGTGATGTCCGTCTGTTCTCCAAACAAGAAAGATTGGTGTTTGATTGTTGCGTCCATTACACAAACGCGTTTGGCGTTGATTTGGCCAAATGAAATAAATAACACGTTTTCCAGTTGTTGATGCTTGGCGATTTTAAGGGACATCACATTTTTTATTCTTCTTTTAGTCAGTTTTCCTTGTGGTTAAAAATTTCAGTCAAGTTTCTTTAAGTTTTAAAGTATGATAAGATTCTTAAAATGCGAATTTCTGTGACTCAATGCAATTTTGTTGCATTGATGCAGACTCCTTCTTCTTTCGAAATCCCTTTCAGTTTCATAAATGCCGAAAAGAACGAATGTAAATTACTTGCAACCTGAAAAAAATGCATTTGCTATGACTTGTAATTATGTTACGTGTTATAATTTCAAGCACAAAACAATGAAACAAATACAGCTAGATGAGGTTTTAAAGTACTTCTTTTTACTTATTCCATAAAGAATTAAATGAAAGAAATTAAAATTAAAAGAAATTAAACGGGTATTCAAACAACCTCGTTACAATCGTACAAATTAGAAGTTTTAGTGTAATTTCCACTTTATTTGTACATAGTGTACAAATATATTTTAAAAACACGCATCTGTAGAGGTGCGCATCATGAACTTCAACTGAAAAATACTCTATTCGACACTCGAATTTACAGACCGAATCAAACAGAGAAACTTTGCAAGAAAAGACAAAGACATCGCTTCGATCGAAATGCTTACCAGAGTATATTAAGATGCAATGTGCCCTCAGGGAGGAAACAGTTAAAAAAAAAAAAATGGTGATTACCATCCATATCGTTCACATCACGCCATTTTGTGTCTACCAGGCTAAACTCTAATCATTGTTGAGTTAATTGTCAATACATTTTTCTTTCAAAACGTATAAATTTTACATTTACAACCTGATATATACCAATTGTTTCTAGCGATGAAAAAGACGTCCAGCATCATATCAACAGCTTTCATTACAAGCACAAAAGCTTTTTTGTGCCGTCACAAACAATAATCGATCAAAATCTAAGGTATACAGAAACAATGTTATGTATGTTGCACTTCATTCTTGTTTTTATTGTAAATTTGTATTTGCATTTCTTTCTAACAAATTTCTGTATTGCTGCCTGTTATTTGATATGGCATTGCAACGGGTGGGCTATTTGTTAAGGTGAAATGCTTCTCGGAAAGATTTTCTATGGGAAATTGGCTCCTATTCAGGTGTTAATCAATAAGCAATATTTTAAGCATTTTACATGCAAATATGATACTTTATCACTTATATCTAGACATTTTCCTTGTGTTTCAGTTACGACTTTTCAAATATTTTATCCTTGGTTCATCTACTAATGCATTGCCATTTTTGCTTGTAAATAATGGGAAATCAATTTATAATTAACGTTTTCCACAGACTGTCTGGGATAAACGTGTTACTGACGTTGCCTTAAGGGAATGCCTGGGTATAAAATGGTTATAAAATATACGTCTAAATTAATTACAGATTCATTACATGTATAAGATAATTATAAATAATAAATAACTTAAATCAATTAATTATAAATGTATAAAGTCTATCCAAATCGTGTTTAAAAAATACTTATCGTTGTAGCCTATATATATTTTCTTAATACTATAAAGAAATACAGACTTTAAAGGGAATTCTTTTTGTAACTGGATAAACACCACCGATCATGAAACTCAACGACACTTTTCCAAATCTTTTCATGAAATTTAAGATCTACAAAATAAAAGTAAGCAATAAAGAATTTACAATCAATCAAATTATGTGTAAAGTTTTAAAATGATTTATTAATACAGACTTTTAACTTTTCTTCCGGATGTATATTGCTCACTGCAAATTGTCGGACATCTTGAAAGCCATTTTGCATCTGAAAAACGAAATATGATAATGAAAATAGAATTAAAAGGTTTTTAATTAACGTCATTTCCTCTTACGAAAGAAATTTTCAGAAACAAATTCTTTACCGAGAAAGCAAAACTGCACAACAAACAAGCTCCACTAATACAAGTAAAGGTGAATAAGACAACTAATGCCAGAAATCCTAATCTAATTGCATCATTTACATCTATAAAGAATAATGCATAATAAGAAAAACTGGTTGCACATATAAGAGCGAGATACACAACCCCACTAGGGTAAGTAAATTTAGTATTAAGTTGACTGACGAAATTCCACAATTCTTCGTGACGAAGCATCAAATTTCTCAATTTAAAATAGAACTGTTTATCACTTCTTCTTACAAGAGAAAAATCTTGTATCAACTGTTTGAATTCCATTTCGGTAAGAACTAATATCATTGCTAGCAATAAGAAAGCATAACCCAAAGTGCCAATTCCGACACAAGCAAAAAATCCAATTTCGACCGAACAGTACAGTGCCTCTCCCGGGAACTTTTCATTTTTTTCTATCGCTGGGTAAATAAATAATACATTCAAAATCTGAAAGCAAAACACAGCGAAATTAATGGCAAAAAAACCAAGCAGAGAAATAATATTAATGAAGATATTTGCTCGGTTTATCTTCTTCACAAGATCCTCGTTTCTTAATTTTTTTATTAGAGTGACTTTTCTGTTCTTGACGAAACTAAATGTAAAGGCAAAGCAACAGTGTAAGCACGCGATTGTCACTTTTAGCAGAAGACGATTGTTTTGAAATAAATCGGACCATCCAAAGCAAATTGAATATTCACCCCAACCCGGAATAGTCTGCGACCACAAGTGAACCGCTATATACCAGAATGCCAATTCCAAAAATCGAATATATTTGTCTATATATTTTCTCTTAATTAAAGGTGAACACTCGTTATTTCGGCAGTTGCATGGTTCAAAAGGATCCAAACCATAGATCATCGCATTTACCCAGCATGGTCTTAAGTAGTAATGCATACAGATTTCGTTAATTGCGAACGAATTCATGATTTATTCGCTTTACGAATTTTAAGTATAACTACAATAAGTAAAATCTGTGTCTATCCTTAACACGAGAAATTCTGTTCTACTCTGTCGCTTATGCAATCTCTATTAGCGTCATTAAATTAAGTGCAATTTAATTGCTATTTGCACTCAAGAAATTCTTCCTTTTAAGTAAGGAATTTTTCGAGTGCAAACACAATTTAATTCCGTCGATCCTTTTACCGAATGTTTACAATAACATCTTATTTAACGTTGATCTTTTAATTAAAGATAATCGATAGACTCGATAGAAGTACATGTAATTCGTCTTATAATTCATATTAACCGCATTCATTAGAGGTGAATTCTTATTTTATTATAAATATGTTACACGTGATGCAAATTAAAATATATGTGGTACATTTATATAATATTTTTAATGTTATAAATGTGCTTTACTAATGGAAGAAAGAATGATAACTATGCAAAGTATGGAAGATAAAATTTTATAAGATTTTATGCTGTGCATTATCGATATTTATTAATTCGAGTCATTAAAGAATGAATATTTATATTGATTACTTATCATTAATTTGTAGAACAATTTATTAATGGTAATAGATATTTAATTATAAATTCTAATGAAGGAAATTCGGGAAATTCTTTGCATGTAAGAAGTATCTAGACAATTTAAGTCATACGACGTATTATTTAAAAACTAACTGAACTTTTATTGACTTTTTATACGCTCTTAAAGCATTCGTATACTTCAAATTCTCTTTTTAATTATAGTTAAAACAGTTTAATTTTTTAGAAACAAAATTATTCCTTTAAATAATATTTTCATCGAAATACAAATTGTTAAATTGGCGAGTAACTTTTTAAAGAAATGCGGAATTGTATATACCTACGGTGGGCAAACTGTGGCTCGTGAGCTGCGTGCGGCTCTTCTAGATCCATATTCAGGCTACCATATACTTCTACAATTTCCTTTCATAAACTTGGTAGATACTACTTACACTTATGTAATATATTTGCAAGTTTCCTGACTTAGATATGTGATACACTGACAATCCGTGTTGTATACCCAAGGATTGTATGTGTACAACTCGCAAACAGGAAACTGATTACAGTACGTTTGTAAAGTCGAAAGAGTTAAATTACTGTTACTTGTACTTTATCGCTAACCGGTAAAGAAACGGCGATTTTACTATAGAACAATTATAACTATAGTATTTTTATTGTTGTAAAATATAAATATACATTCTAATAGAGGATATGTAAGTTCGCCGACCTTTAGGGGGGGATCGTTAATCCCGCGACAGGATGGTCTAGGGTCGTTCGCGTGTGGGTGTGAGGGAGGTGACACAGACAACAAGTGTCTCACAAAAATCGTTTATTTAGTCGTAAAGGAACTTACACCTAATACAAGACTTCTTCTCGAACGATAAAATTTTTCGAAAGGTCTCAGTCACGCCGGCGTTTTCCTGACGTCTTCTACTGTAGGCCCCGGGGCAGCAACAGGTGGAGATGTTCGCCTCTGGTCACTGGTGGTCTGTCCTTAGTGGCACTAATTTGCAGATCGGCATGATGAAGGAAAAATAAATTGTCTTTGAGTGCGTATTAGCCGTTAGCGGATTCACAGTTTTTTGTCCGGCCTCTTTGCGCGTAGAAGGAAAAAGACCTCTCTTCTTCCTCGCTCGGCGATTATCTCAATCTCCCTCTTTCGAATTGTTCATTTTGATTGGCTCTACGTCCCTCCTTTCTCGCTTCTCGATTGGTCTCTCGCTTGTCTCCAAGCGAAAAACGACCCCTGTTCGAGTCACGAGAAAGAACCGCCTATACAAATCTACTTGACACCCTCCGTTTACTCAGGATGGAAAGAATTGATGGAACTTCGAAACTTGCGCTCATATTTTCCCTATTGTCGTCTAGTCTGAGAGATTTTTGAAATTCAATGCTTTGATATGAAGTTCCTTTTTATTGAAAACTTTTCCCTTTTTCAAATATTAATTGATCTAAATTTCGTATACGAGCGACTTGTCAAAGGTCCATCTATACTGGGAGGACGTTCGTCTACAATTATTAATTGTTACAATAATCGCGTTTTATTTTACATTAGGCCCTTTTTGCCTTTTGACATCTTTCTCCTTTTTTTTCATGCGTTGCGGTTTGTCGCGATTTCAAATGACTAACGCGTCTAATCCGATCTTTGATCGGTTTTTGTCTCCTGTAACAATGGATGATTTTCTACATTCGTTTTAACAATCTTCTAATATAAATAATTACTGTTAACCCGTTTTTGGGACTTCACAGATACGACTGTCGTGTAATTCTGATAGGCAGTGTATGGCTCCTATCGTGGCAAGATTTTGCTGCCCCTGGTAGCCCTATACCAGGCCTGGCCAACCCAAATTGTTTTGCGCGCCACTTTGATCACGCGTAGTATTATAATGGGCCACAATTTAGAAAACATGCTTTTAAAAAAGTAAAACAAATACAAAATGAATAAGATTTTATTGTTATACCAAGAGTTCGTACTCGTTCTTGGGCATTACAACAATGACACATGCAAATTTTCATTAATTTAATTGTTTTGGTATACACATAACGGAAAACAAAAGTTTTAATTGATATATAATATCGGTTAGCGGGCCACACAATTTAACATGACAGGTCGCGGGTTGGCCAGGCCTGCCCTATACTGTAAAATTCCTAAATGGTTTCGACTAAATGTTGTCGCTTTGGATGAGATTTTATTAAATACAGTATCATAAAAGTGTGGTGTATCATTTAAGTTTTGTATTATTCCAAATTTAAAAACAATCAGTAATTTTCTCTTGTTTTAAGCGTGATATTTTTTGAAGTGCATCTTTTTTCGCTTGCCTCCTCTGTTTTCCACAAAAGAGTTTTCACCTGTATGTTTTCTAAATTTGAAAACCTTTGCAACACAAAAAAAATGCTTTGAGTTTGTCTATAAATTATCTAAGGCAGATATGAGTGGATGGATATGCAGAAGTACAGTACTATAGATTGGATACACTTCGGGATATATTTTTCTTAATTCAAAGTGTTTTGAGTATGCATTTTGATTTACAACGTTACAATCAATTTATTGAGTATTTCTGATGAGGTCTAATTTTTTAATCATTGTTTCCAAAACGCAGAAGTGGGCCTACTTACAGGTGAAAAGGGATGAAACCTAAGATCGTGCTTGCAGGGCCCTCGAAGACTTAACAGTATATTTTAGTAGTTAAATCATTACTTATTGAAAAGATAATCATATTAATATCTGTTGCATCTAAAACATAATCATTTTACAATTAAATTTGATCGATAACTACCTTCAATCAACAGTGCAAGAGAGTTTTTCTTGACTTTCGATCTTGCCCATTTACATTGCTGAACAATTACACTTTTCTTCTTTAATTGATATATTTAACACTGCTAACAGAAGGAAAGCAGTTCTGTGGGTGAACTTTCGTACACTTATTGAATTTTCCGATTCATCGTAAAACCGTTGTATACATTTTTATTATTTTATTTTGTGTTCTATTGACTCTTTCTATATTAAAAGCGTTTCTGTTAGGTTAGTTCTTAATACATCTACATTCTGCCTCCATCACTCGTTTAATGTGCTCCAAATTTAAATTTTTCTATGGCCTCGCATACCGCAGAACCTACTCTGTGTAAGAGCCGGCTTTTCATTTAATGTTTGGTATTCGCCAATTAATACCCATTTTGCTTATTTAATTGAGCGAAGCTCTCCATAACTCAGAACATCTTTTCTCTGTGATCCAAGTTTAAAGCAATCGCACTATCATTAAACATGAATTTTTGAAAATATGTAGAACTTGGCAAAGCCAATGTCGTAACAAAGCCGTAATTTTGAAATTTCATCTATGCGCTAAGACATTCGAGGCCAAAATTTGCCATGTAAAGTGTATTGCCCGTTGTAACTTTAGAGCAACCGAACGACCACAAGGCATGAGTTTGTGCAAATAAAGTCTGTTCCAAAAATAAGCCGCTGTAAAATAACGACATTAATCTCTAAAAATTACACACCTAATCAGCAATAAGCAATTAAAGATCATTCACATGCACCAGAATTATTAATAACCATTTTAATCAGTTTTTATTTAAATACCACGTAATATGCTTTATAACGAATCTCTATACAAATAATCAACTACCGAATGTAAATTTACAGAGAATTTCGTAAACTTTGCCTCTTTATCTAGCTAACACTTTTTGGAATTAGACCGGAGGAAACTGCAATATAGGCCCACAGCCATTAAAACACCTGTATAATTTTAAAACTTATTTATTGCATTATATATACAAAATATAAATAGACTATAAAACGAATACAGCAATTAAAACTCTACATTAACATTTGTTTTAATAAATATTTTTACCATTTCATCTATAATTGTTTCATTTTATATTGTCACCAACAGACTGTAATATGTTCTGGTGACATAAGCATAAATGTTTCCATCAGACATTAACTTGAATTATTACAAAGTGTATTTAAAATGTATTTTATTTTCGAAAATAGTCTTTTGCAAAATAACTGAGTGTATCCAATGAAGTTTCTTCAAATTTTAAGATATTGATCCATAAATATGTTTCTTATTGTGATTCAATGCAATTTTGTTGAATTGGTGCAGACTCCTTCTTCTTTCGATATTCCTTTTAGTTTCATAAATGCCGAAAAGAAAGAATGTAAATTACTTGCAACCTGAAAATAGAATTCGATATGGCATATAATTGTGACACGTTATGAGTTCAAAGATGAAAATGGGATATATACAGCTAGAATAGGTTAGAAAGTATTTATTTTTGCTGAGTGAGCAAAGAAGGAATTTTGGCTTTTATGTAAATTATGAGTAAACATTATGGCGCGTTATTCTATGGACAAAAAGAGAAATTGCCAGAAGCCCCATCAACAGACTCCCCCAAACAATTCGTTTATAAGAAAATATTTCCCCTCAAAATTTTCCGAAGAAAACTGCCCGAAGTCAATACAGTACATGGGGTGTCCGAAATTCAAATTTGCCTAAGCACCCATGAAGCTTGTTTGTTTGTTTTATTAAGTTATGGCAACACAACACCTGAGCGATCTGCCTAGAGGGAAGTCTTCCGGGAAGTCTTTTTAAGGGTAACTGGCCCCTAGTGTTGCCAATTTAGCGAAAAAGTCGCTAAATTTGGCGAGTTTTTGCTGTAGTTAGCGCCTTTTTTTTGAAATTTAGCGATGGAGATTTTTTTAGAGTTTTTTAGTAAATTTAGCTACATTTTAGAGATTTTTTAACGAAATCAAAAAATTTCATAAAACTATTAAAATTTAATAAATTTCTTCATTTATATTATATTTAATGTGCAATAATTATGTGCATAAGTCGGAAATCTTATTTCTAATAAGTAGCAACACTAATCAGAGCTCAAGTTTTCTTATTCGACCAAACATGGTAAACATTTGTAAAGGGGACAGAGGCATGGGCATTATCGTTGCGACTAACAGTAGCAGGTCAAATAGTTTGTCAATTTTCTTAAAGTTTGATAGTGATCGTTGTTACATTCAAAATTTGGGAATCCTTATAAGTTACCTATCCCGCATCGTGAGTAACCAAGTGCTGTAATATAGTGATAATATTACTTCCTTTTATTTATTGGTATTGCAATTTATTATTTATTACCCTGATATCAGTGAAAATGTTAAATGAAAGAAAATACGCTCAAAAATTTCGAATAGAATGGCTAAGTGACGATAGGTATAAAAATTGGTTGCAGGAAATAAAAGGAGAAAATACAAGTATCGCTGTAAATATTGTAACTGCATTTTGATAGCAAAAGTAAGTGATTTAGAAAGAGCATAGGAAAACTCAAAAACATATAAAAGCTGAGCCATCGTTTTGTATTCAGCGGAGTAGTGAGACTCGTTGGATGTCAATTCAGACCGCTATTGATACAATTTTGAAACGATGGAATGATTTAAAGGCAAATTTTAATTTGGCCAGAACAAACGAAAGATGTTATACGGCAGAAATTTTGTTCTCAATGTTTGATGATCAAAGAAATTTCTTATTTCTTTTATTTCTTAAACCTGTACTTGATGAAGTTCAGAGATTAAATAAAATATTTGAATCTGAGAATAATGATCCTACGAAGTTGCTACAGGACTTGCTAAACTTAATAGAATCTTTTGTTCTAAGATTGTTATTCCAGGAACAAAAATAACAAATGATGTAGTGATTGAAAACCATTTTGCACTCAATCCATATTTGGGTTATCAGTTTTGAAACTGAAATAAACAATTCAGTACTGTTAGATGAAGAAAAGAAAAACATTCGTAGTCGCTGCATTGCCTTCCTTTTGTCTCTTATAAAACAACTTCGGCAAAGGTTACCTGACAATATATCAATGTTGAAAACCATGACGTCACTAAGTATTGACCATTGTCTCAACCAAATTAAAAGTGATATAATAAACCTTGCGAAAATGTTTTTCACTCATGATGCAGTATTAACTCGCATTGACTTTCAATGGAGAAAAATCCCTACAATCCAGTGATAAGAAACTTCCAGCACGATAAACCTGTGGATGGAGGTAGCTCAATACCGAAATGCTGCCAGAGAAAATTCCTTTCAAGACTTGGTCAATTTTGTTCTAAAAATTCTTTTATTACTTCACTCAAACGCAGAAGTAGAGCGCTTATTTAATCAGATGAATATTGCTAAGACCAAACTGCGGAATGGATTGAATATTATTTCACTCAGTAGCATATTAACGATTAGATATAGTTTGAAAAGATTAAGGAAATGCAGCTATGATTATGAATTGACAGCAAATGTCATTCGAAAAATAGGCACTTTAAAATCATATCAACATTTACAGTTTGAAGCAGGATCATCTTTTGAACACAATGAAGAAATTGAAAAAGTAATGGAATTTAGCGACGAATGGGATTTTTGAATAAAGTTAAAATTAGATTAATTAAAGGTTGATTTTTATTTTTTGTTTAGCTATTTTTTAGAGAATTTTGAAAATTTTTTAGCTATTTTTAGACAGTTTTTTTGTTTGCTTTTATCTACTTTTATTTTTTTCAGTTGGCAACCCTACTGGCTCCTATTAAGGCGTTACAGAGATGGAGAAAACCCGGAAAACTCCACATGGCCAGCGCGTTAGCGAGGTGCTAACCCACTACCAGCAGGGGCAGATCTGCATAGTATCTAATAGGGCTTAAGTCACGAACCCCTAACTCTCAAAAGCCCACAAAATCTGAATTAGTGTCATAAAGTTTTAATACTTTTTCATTAACAATGAACACTTATCGTATAGTAAAAAATAGTTAATACGAATAATATAATAATAATAATAATTTATAGTATTATTTGTATTAACAAAAAATGGAGCCCATTGGATTTCAATAAGCCCTATAGGCCCGTAAAACCTAGATCCGTCCCTGACTACCAGTGTTCAGTGGTTTTATCCTTCAGTCACTGGTGGGCAAATCAAGAGAGAATCATTAAGAAGATTATTGTAAATAGATGAGCGAGAACGGGTTACTTGGACGGAAAACAGAATGCATAAAGGAAGACAGAAGAATGAAGGACACCTCAGAAGAAAGTTGACCGTACAAGCGAACTTTCGAACAGAATCGAAATACATCGGCTTCGAAAATTTCGGCGAGAAAACATTCCACTTGACACACGAATTTACAGACCAAACCTAACAGAGAAACTTGTCAAGGGAAGAAAAAGACTACTTTTGGATCGATAAGTTTACTAACTTGTAAACCTTTGTTTTTACTGACGTTTCAAAAGACGTCATAACGACATATCATACCAATACGTAGTGCCGGGCAATTCGAAAAATTGCATATCACAAAGCACAAAAGCTTTTACGTGGCATCGTTAACAGTGATCAATCAAATTCTACAATTTACACAAGTGTCAGATACGTTAAGATTGTGTTGCAATTCATTCTTGTTATTACTGTAATTTCGTAATTTTTCCAAACAGATTTCTACGATGCTGCATGTTATTTGGTATGTTTTCTTTGATGGGATACGGCAACGCAACGCAACACGGGGACGCTATGCCTCTCTGAAAGACTTTCTATAGGAAACTGTCTCCTATTCACACACGTGAAGAAAACTCGACCTCTCGACTTTTAACCACGAAAATTTAACAATATTAATTCCCCTAATAAATAAACCTCTCTACAAAATTTAAATCACGTTTTTAATTTATTTAGTTTAAGATATATGCTCTCCATTTCAAATTAGTAGTGTCTAGCCCCTGTACATCATACTTTTCCTTCAACAATAGAGTCGTGCCGGTCATCTATCTAATACGTTTCGGGGGAATATTGGAATTGAAATAACGTAACGTCCGCTTTTTATTGAACGTTTCTATATAGTTGTCTCGAATTTTATATGGCTCATTCCGTTAGTAAAATTAATGAGAAATAGACGGACAGACGGATGGTAGTGGGAATTTATAGGTTTACAATTTTTTTTAATTGCAGTCCTTTTCCATGTATCACGCTTTTAAGAAATTTTTTTCTATCTATTTCCTTCAAAATTATACACTATGTATTGTAAAATATTGCATTATATATAAATGTATACGTCAACCTCTTACATGATTTTTAAAAGACATCTTCCTACATTTATTTAAGAGCAAAAACTATAATTTTTTTCAATATATTTAAATAAATTATTTATATTTGCAAAGTTTTATCCATCCCTGAGGGGTCAATGCCGACTTCGTTAAGTTTCCGTGATTTAAACAATCGAAATAACAACACATAAATTAACCACATAATTGTGTAAATTTTATGCATAGGAAAATAACTTTGGAACCACATCAAACTGAGGAAAGAAATTTCTATCGCATGTTTTCTATCGTGTTCAAAACCGGACTGTTTGCTGGCCAGTCTATTAGTTCATGACATGTTGGGAAGGAAATTTTTAACAGTTCGACCCCTACTAAAAGTTGCATTGTCACCTTGCAAAATCACCTTTTCACCAACAAACATATTTTCCATGGACAAAATAAGAAATATTTCCAAAAAGTCGACTTATATCTAACATTAACTGTTGATGTAATACAGAACAGCATACGGTATGCCCGTTCCTTTATGTCACACGCAACCCCAAATAATAACTGAGGTATGAAATTTTATCGTTTTCTTTAAATAGTCATCCTTATAAGCTTTATTAAAATGGCGCCAGACAAAAGTTCCAACACCACCTCCGTAATCAATTCGTATTCGTAAGTTACCACTAAATATTATTCTTATTTCTTATTTTTCTTGTATGCTAGAAAAGTCTGTAGCTCATATGTGGCTTTATACCACTAAATATTACTTTCTTCCAATCGTCTGTGTCCACCATTGCTTTGCTTTATTCCATTGTAACCTCATTATCATCTGTTTTTGGTGTAAGTGCTAATTTTCGTTTTGATTTGGTGACTAAAAGTTCCAATTCTTTCAAACGATTTTTCATTTTTCTATCACAGACATTAACATTTTCTTTTTTCCACTTACAATTTATCTCTTTGGCTGTATTTCTAAGATATGTTTCCTTTACTTTCTTATCTTGTGACCGTTTGTGGTGGACCAGTTTTCCTTTTATAATAATCTCTGTTTACTTAAAATTGCACCAAATTATAGATACGCAGACTGTGAACAACCCGCATATTTTGCAACAGTCTTTCAGTTGCGATTCTTAAGCAGTTTTACAATTCTTCCCATTGTTTCGACGAACAATTTCCTTTAGAAGCCATGATTTTGTTACAAGGACAAGACAGTAAATCATTTAAATGGCAACAAACATAAACTTTATGTTCAGGCTTACTATTTGCATATAGAACAATACACAAACAATGTTTTAAATATACTACATATCATATGATTGCAGAATTTTTTCCTCGGTATGATGTTAAAAAATTATGTATTTAATTTATATAGTGTTATTTTGATTGTTTGTTCTTAATTACGGGGAAAATGTATGCCCGTTGTATAGATTCTTTCTTTTGTTTATTTCTTAAATGCTTAAAAAACTGTAAAAATATTCTCATGATGATGTTAGATTAAATTTACAGACATTAATTTTTACTAGAGGTTGCAAGGGATGAACAACTTACCGACGTTGCCTGTATATGAAATCGATGTAAAACATGTACAAGTAAATATTTTATACATAACACAATACCCATTAATTATAAATATAAAAAAAAACTATTCAAATTGCATTTAAATAATACTCTTCATTATAGATACAGTATATAGATATATACATTTCTTATTATTATTTATAAATACCAACTTTGATAGGAATTCTTTTTGTAACTGGATAAATACCACCGATCATGAAACTCAACGACACTTTTCCAAATCTCTTCATGAAATTTAAGATCTATAAATAAAAGTAAGCCATAAAGAATATACTAATTAATCCTGTGTAAACTTTTAAAATGATTTATTAATACAGACTTTTAACTTTTCTTCCCGATGTAAATTGCTGGTAGCAAATTGTCGGATATCTTGAAAGGCATTTTGCATCTGAAAAACGAAATATAATATTAAGAATCGTATTCAAATATTTACATTAGCATTGTTTCCTCTTATAAAAGAAACTTTTAAAAAGAAATTCTTTACCGAGAAAGCAAAACTGCACAACAAACAAGCTGCAATGACACAAGTAAAGGTGAATATGACAACTAGTGCCAGAAATGCTAATCTAATTGCATCATTTACGTCTATAAAGAATAACGCATAATAAGAAAAACTGGTTGCACATATAAAACCGAGATACATAGCAAAACTAGGATAACTAAATTTAGTATTAAGTTGACTGACGAAATTCCACAATTCTTCGTGACGAAGCATCAAAGTTCTCAATTTAAAATAGAACTGTTTATCACTTCTTCTTACAAGAGAAAAATCTTGTATCAATTGTTTGAATTCCATTTCCGAAAGTACTAATAATACTGCAAGCGATAAAAAAGAATAAGCTATGGCGCCAAGTCCTACAGAAACGGCAAATCCAACTTCGACCGAACAGATCAGAGCTTCTCCCCAAAACTTTTCATTTTTCTTTATCGCTGGGTAGATAAAGAATACATTCAAAATCTGGTAGCCGAACACAACGAAAATAATACAAAAAAACACGAGCAGACAAATAATATTAATTAAAATATTTGCTTCCTTTTTCTTCTCCACAAGATCTTCGTTTATTAGTCTTTTTATTAAAGTGACTTTTCTGTTTTTGAAGAAACTGAATGTAAAAGCAAAGCAGCATTGTAAGCACGCAACTGCCACTTTCATCGGAAGAGTATTGCTTTTGATTAAATCGTACCATCCAATGCAAATTGCGTTTTTATTCCAACCCGGAATAATCTGCGAGCAGAACAGAACTGCATTACTCCAGTAAAACAACTCGAGAAATTCAATATATTTCTTCATATATTTTCTTTTAATAAATGCTAAAAACTTATTGTTTCGGCAGTTGCATGATTCGAAAGGGTCAACACCATAGATCATCGCGTTTACCCAGCATGGTTTTAAGAAGCAATGCATACAGATTTCGGTTTTTGCAAACGAATTCATGATTGATTCGCTTTAATAATTTTAAGTACAACTAGAATAAGTAAAATATTTTATTCCATTATTAACACGGCGAATTTTCTTATAACTTCTATCCGTCAGCTATACTCTGTTACTTATGCAATACCCCGTATACAGTCTGTGACATAAATTATGTAAAGCAGCCCGGTCCGTTAGTGTCATAAATTTCTTGAGTTTACAGAGCAGTTTAGTAAGTGGAATATTCATGAAAATTCATGTTAATGCGAATCAATAGAGCCTAGCAGGACGTTCAGCATTTTAAAACATTCAATTTAATAACATTCAATTTCATTTTAAAACATTTTAATAACATTTTAAAACTTTCAACTTATAAATGCGCAGCATTTATACGTTGAATGTTTCAAAATAACGAATATTTATATAGAATTCATATAATTAATTTTTATAATAATTTATATTGGGTTGAAGTTTGAAAAAATTGTAAACCTATAAATTCTCACTGTCTTTCCTTAATCATGAGAACGAAGTTAGATGAATGAAATTCGAGTCCAGGTTCATGACCCGCAAGTTCGATAGGAAATCGATCGGATGTTGATTACACATCCGATCCGATCAGAAAGAGAAATCAAAAATCCAAGTCATCGCGATCAGATCAGAAAGAGAAAACAAAAGTCCAAGTCATCGCGAGTCAGCAAATTAGTCATCGAACATTGAATAATAGACTGGCTCAATGCCAACAACGATAGTATAAAAACCTGATCGACTCTGGAAAGAGCGCGATCATCCAGGAAGGTCTGAATCCAGTGTCTCCAGTCCCGGACATAAGACTGATTCCAGCTTCCATAGTCCAGGAGGTCGTCGCATACGGTCATCGGACCACCTATCAAGATATATTGACTTTGTAAACTCTCTCCCACTAGACTGTATTGGTTAGCTCGCGATTAGCACTAGGCATATATTATCCGCATGTTAGCAGTAATTATCTGTATTCTTTATTTTATGTGTATCTTTAGTGTATTTAGTGCGCTTTTGTTAGTTAATAAACCTTTATTGTTTTTGTCAAACCTGTCTCCTGTCACGCTTGGACGCCTGTCGACTTACTGACGCACCTCACCACTCACTTTTTGCCCTCTTAGCCATCCAACGACAACGAGGTCGGGTTTTACCAACCCGTGCAGCGTAAGTGGTCAGCGAGGTTATCCCCCTGATCCTCTGCTTATCTCACAATAGTATTCGTATAAACCTAAACTTGAGTAAAACTCCTTGCTGCAGCATTTCTGATTAAAACTGCTTTGTCATTAATCCTTCCTATCATGCAATTTCTCTTTAATTTGCTGTCAGTTTGATCTGTTTCATTAAACCAGCTACCATTATCTACCGGGTCATCTTTCTCCTCAGACAAATTATGCGGCACACAACAAGTTGTTACAGACATACACCAGACATATAATTTTTATTAGCACCCGACACTTCTAGACACAATTGGGAATGTTGTGCATAAGATATATTGCAGATACATACAGATATATAAACAGGTACATGTGAAATCCGCGAATTTAATGCAGTCGTCCAAAGAAAAATTGTAAACAATTCTGATAGAAAAAAAAACACTCCTTATGAGAATTAGATCGGAGATCACAGTTTGTGATAACAATTAGATGGGAAAGTTGACACATACGTATCAAGAATGTACCGTTATTGTCAACATATGACGATCACGTGATTTCTTTCCCACAACAATTGAATAAAAGCTCGAGCCCCCGGAAGCTCAGGACGATCCAAGGGAAGTTATACTTATCTGTTTGATACATTCGTCTCTCGGCTCAACGAAAGGAGAAGACTCCGGTAGAAGAGAGATCACAACTTCAAACTTCCATACAGCTCGCCATATCGTCATATCGACTAGGACTACGATTTCTACGAACCGTACGACGCATACCGTTCGTTTCCTCATAGAGGTATTTTTGTTAGAACATTGTGAACTCTCTCTCTCTCGCTACGAGAATAGGCCTTAGTTAAGAGCTGCCCTTTTATACATATATCTAGTCGTTAATCGCATTTAACCGAGTATAGCCTTGTAGACCTTGTTAATCTTAGATTTTAATAAATGCTTTGTTTATTTGTTTAACCTGTCTCCTGTCTCTCTAACGACGCCTGTCGACTTGCTCACCTCCCTCGCCACTCGATTTTGCCCTCTTATAGCCATCTGACGACTCCGAGATCGGGTTTTAATAACCTGTACCGATTAAGTGGTTAATAAGGTACCCCTATAGCCCCGGCTTATCTCGCATACATAAACACAGAAAAATATAAAAATAAATTTAAGAATAAAGATAACGAAAGTAATAAGGGAAACAAAACGAGGAAGATGCTGGCCAGCATCGAACAGTAATTACGTAATGGGCGGCAATACAAGCATAAAACACATAGATAATAGTAGTTCTTCCAAACTAGCGTTCAATTATTTCTTCAAGAAGATGAAAGTTCTTTTTTTCAGAAACTGAAAGCTCCAGGTTGCAAGGACAATTGGCCCCACTTTCAAGAGTGAGATGACAAAGAGGATGCCGTCTGTCTTCCAGCATGGAACCGTCCATAAAATAGTGGTACACCCCGTCACGTGTACCACACATACGACAACAATCTGAGTCACTGTGATGGAACCTGTGCAGATACGCATTAATACGTTCATGCTCAGTAAAGAACTGTGTAAGATGATGATACGGGTGATTCCACTTCCAGTTAAGCTGACTGTCAATATTAGGAAAGGATTGCCTTGTGATATGGGTCTCTGGCAGGGAGTTCCAATCACTTTGCCAGCTCTCAATCATGCCATTCCATAGCCTTTGTCTGATGTTGGAGAAGAATAGCTGATAATAGGCAAATTCGCCTTCACAGTGTTCCGTGGCAGTGCAGGCAAAGAAATCTGCCCTCTCGTTGCCCAGAGTGCCTTGATGACCCCTGATTCATTTGATATGGATGGTGTTAGATGACAGGGAGGCAGCAGAAATGATGTCCCTAGCAATATGGTAAGTGGTATCCTTATCCTGTAGGATTTACATAGTGGAGGCACTACCTGTGCTGATGTTGATGAGTTTTTCCTTATACTCATTATTGCAATACTGTACAGACACGAGGACAGCAAAGGTTTCTGCCTGGAACACCGAGCACTGCAGATGAAGGCTGAAAGTATCATAATGCTTCTCCACGTCAAAGGAAAAGATGACAAATGCATCAGCCGTATCTTGTGAAATCTTCGAGCTGTCTGTGAAAGCCTCTACGTCAGAGGGCCTGTTGAACAGGTCAAGACCTCTTCTAAATGCCAGGAGCAGAAGTTCTGCCAGGACTTCAGCTTCGCCTTTTTTATTTCTTGCTTGTAGCTTCTCTGATACTCCAGAAAACAAGTATATGACTCACTCTTCCTATGGCTGCTGCACCGTTGTAACATTCTGCAAAACCAGTTTTTCTCCCTTTTTATTGCTGAGAGGTTTACATTCCACTAAGGGAAGGCCCGCCTATGATTTCTCTTCTTCGGGTGGTATCATTACAGACATCACAAATCTGATCAATAACAGCGTTAACATAGGCCTCAACCTGAGCCTGTGATGAGTTTTCATTCATCTGCAGGCGACACCCTTGCAACAAACTCTGAAACCTGCACCAATAACCAGGCCTGGTGTTAAATGAGTAGAACAGACTTTGATCACCCTCTCTTCTTGGATTGGAATAGTGCAAGTCAAATGTAATGTACTCGTGGTCCGAGAGACTATCTGTAAAACCAACCTCACAGTTACCAATAAGTAGGAGAAGACCATCAGAGCAGATGATTCTTACAATTAAATTTGATATTTGGATACATTTATCCATTCCAAGTCTTCGAAACCTTCCTTTAACGTTCCTAATACATTTTCCACTGCACGCCGAGCTGTAAATAACTTAAATTTGAACACTTTTTTCATTTCATTCTCTGTATTATTTAAAATAATTTCAGTAAATTTAACAATAAAGGAAAGGCAGAGTCATCAATGAGTAAAAGTGGAATATTTTCTCCATTTTTAAGAATTTTATATACTGTAAGCAGATTAAAAGTGAATGAGAATTTTTAAAGATATATGCATCATTATTTCTACGTGGTGATCCAACATTTACATAAGTAAACATATATTTGCCATCTACAACTGCAAGAAGAACTATGGAATACCATCCTATATAGTTATAGTAGTCAACAGATTCTTTTTTAGGTGTGGCATCAATTGATCCAAACACTGTGGAAAATCCCAATACTCATAAAAATAATTAATTTTTGATTCAACTTCATTCCTTGTATCTGGAAATTAAATACCTGCTGACATTAAGTATTTTACAAATGAATTTTTCAAAATTCAATGATAATTTTAGAAACGGTAAAATTTCCTACGCCAGATAAATGTGAAATAGTTGTATATTCTGATTATAACAACAATTACTATTCTTTTTCCTATAGAAATACATTGCCTGGGATGGGTATTGTTTTACTTTAATAACAAAAAAAAAACCGTAAATGTTTCTTTAGTCGTTTAACGGAAATGGTGGAAACAAGCTCTTCCCACCATTTTTGATTTCTGGCTATATTCTGTGGTTACTTGAAAATGTCGAATAAATCATTACTTTAAACTCGTTTTTTTAAGGCGATATTTTTATTTATTTATAAGTATACGCTCCTTTAATTTAAATATTTTGAATAGCAGAAGCATACGTATCAAAACGTCGATTGTTTGCATAGTCGGAAGAACAAAATTAAATTCGACTTGCCACCAACAATAATAATAAAAGCGAATGTTGGATAAAATATTTCTTTAAATAATTATTTCAAATTAATATTTTAATCTTTAATTATACCAAGTAAATTACTTTGCAATAGTTTATCGAATATAAATAGAAATTTTAATTTTATTTAAAATGTAATGTACTTTATAATCGCTATCTTATAATATGAAATAAGTGACTTTACGTTACTCAATGCGAACGAGTAGTTAACTCCGTTAGCAGTAATCCGATATAATTTAGTTCAGATTAAGTATTTAGCTGGCTTAAAAATTACAACGTGAAAGGGATGTTGGGGGCAGGAGGTGTCGATCAACTATATCAGAACTGCCGGTGCACGTTATTTCTGTTCAAAAATTCCCCCCGAAAGGTGTTAGATAGATGACCGGCACGACTCTATTATTAAAGGAAAAGCGTGATGTAGAGGGGCTAGCCACCACTAATTTGAGGTGAAGTGCATATATTTTAAATGAAATAAATTAAAAATATGATTAAAAATTGCAGCCCGGCATTGTGACCATGTCACAATAAATAATTGCTCGTTGTCATTACCTTCCATGTTATTTACAATTATATTCGATTTTGGTTTTAAATTACCCATTTAATAAAGAAATTGTGTTTCTGACATTAATTTCAGATCCTTTAAAAAATATAAGAAGTTTCTTCCTGCATTTACGATGAAACGTTTTCAAATGACAACGCTATAAAGTAGATCTCTAAAATTAAATTATCACGAACGTCTTGATGTGTAATCCCCCCATCACTTGGATGTTTGATTCGTTTTGTAATGTCAAGCAGATATTTTATATTATTTGTAAATTCTGATTTTTAATCTGTAATCCCTTTTAATTCGCCACGAAAAATTCTTCATATTAATTGGCATGGTGTGCGATAAATTCAATAATTTATAATGGAGAACATTTTGTTAACGTTTATTACAGTTTGGTATTTATTAGTGATGCCACGAATATTCGGCTACTTTTTTCAATATTCGGTATTCGGCCCAATGTTTCGTACTAGGCCGAACACCGAATACCAAATCATGGAAAAAAACGCACATACTACTCAAAAATGTGTTTATTTTAATTACAAATTATTACATTTAATACTTAAAATCTATCAATGGTAAGTTGTGATGAACGAAAACAATTTTTTCAGCATTTGTTGATAGCAAACGATTGCGCTTGTCGTCATAAACTATACCCGCTCCTGAAAATATCCTCTCACTATATACATTACTGCCGGAAGACGACAGATAAATCTTAGCGAATTCTGTCAGGCTTGGATACTGATTTGCGTTTGCTGACCACCACTTGTAAAGGTCTGCCGTCCGATCTAGGCGAACACTTTTCATATAAAAATCAATCTCATTTGCAATAGCACTTTTCTTTTCCACATCCCATCATTTTGCATGTTTTCTGTAGCAATTTTCTCAAAACAGTTCCAGAAACTGTCGTGTATATCAATGGTTTTATCATTTTCATTGATATTTCTTTTCTTACGAAGTGAAAAAGAATCATCATCGGCACTTGTAGACTCATCACAACTAATTTTCAGAGCTTCTAAAAGAACGTTTTGTTTTGCTCTTTGCGTTTGAACTAATCCGAAGAAACAGGTTTTCAAACGCGGGCCAAGAAAAGTGGCAACCAGATATTTGTCATTCTCATCAAAGTTGAACTGTGTTTCAAGCTCAAATTGTGTTATACTAATAGTCATAACGACTATTAGTAACACAATTTGATGTAACAATGAACATAATGCGTGTCGTGACACGATCTACTCGAAAATAAAACAAATGCGCCCGCGGCGTCGCTACCGCACCCACCGCAATGAGACAGGTCGTATCCTGTCATCCGCGAAATGTACACATATTTTGCAGAACATTCGACGCTTCGGCCAAGAGCGCAGCCGAATATTCGGTATTCGGCAAAATCACGGGTGTACTATAGATTACTCCCTATGGAATTTTAGGACTTTGATTATATATTTGAACTCAGGGGACCGAGACGAGTTTAACGGTACCCTATTTTTGGACCGGAGACGAAAAATAAAAAAGTTATCACACTTTTTAAGTTACCATACTTTTTTAATGCTCTCATGCAGACGGCACCGTAGTTGCTAGTATTGCCATCTTGCGGTAAAGTCTGCAAACCGTGACGTCAGACTACGGTCATCTCCCGGAGCGTTAAACACGCGATACGAGAGCGGAGAGAGCGACGCGACTTCCGATCATCGCGCGATCGCCATTTCGGTTAATGTTACTTATGGCAACGAACATGGTGGCCCGATTGACCTCTCGTATGGGCGCCACCACACGCCGCCATGTACTAAACTAGTGATCGATTCACGGTTGTTCTTGAACAAAGAAAAAAAAGAGGGGGAAACGTCTACTAAAGGCAATTTTAACGGCAAGCGACGGGACTCCCGATCGCGATAGCGAGGCAGACTTAGCGGAGAGCGACGCGACTCCCTATCATCGCGCGATCGCCGGAAAAAAGTATGATAACTTTTTTATTTTTCGTCTCCGGTCCAAAAGTAGGGTATCGTTGAACTCGTCTCGGTCCCCTGAGTTCAGATATATACCCAAACACACGAAATTCCATAGGGAGTAATCTATAGTATACCCAAAATCACTATTCGTGGCGTCACTAGTATTTATATTACGTAAGCCTTGTTATTTTCTGCTTTAAGATGGAATTATTTCACAAAAGTTTCCGAATTCTTTCAGAAACAATCCCTTACTAAAACATTAAAAAAAATTCAATTAACTTTATTTACATTTTAAACTATTGATGCACAACTGCAATGCATAAAGTGCGAATGTTTGCAACAATTTAATGCAATTTTTTTCTGAGTTTTCTGTTTTTGAAGAAACTGAATGTAAAAGCAGAGCAGCCTTGTAAGCACGCAAGTGTTACTTTTAGCAGAAAAGTATTGTTTTGAAATAAATCGTACCATCCAAAGCAAATTGAATGTTCATACCAACCCGGAATAGTCTGCCACCACAAGAGAACCGCTTTATTCCAATATGTCAATTTCAAAAAATCGAATATATTTGTCTATATATTTTCTCTTAATTAAAGGTGAACACTCGTTATTTCGGCAGTTGCATGGTTCAAAAGGATCCACGCCATAGATCATCGCATTTACCCAGCATGGTCTTAAGTAGTAATGCATACAGATTTCGTTAATTGCGAACGAATTCATGATTGATTCGCTTTACGAATTTTAAGTATAACTACAATAAGTAAAATCTGTGTCTATCCTTAACACGAGAAATTCTGTTCTACTCTGTCGCTTATGCAATCTGTATTAGCGTCATTAAATTAAGTGCAATTAAATTATTGTTTGCACTCAAGAAATTCCCCGCTTTAATAAGTAAGGAATTTTTTAAGTGCAAATACAATCTAATTACGTCGAATATTTTACCGAAAGTTTAAAATAACATCTTATTTAACGATGATCTTTTAATTAAAGATAATCGATAGAATCGATAGAAGTATATGTAATTCGTCTTATAATTCGTATTAACAGCATTCATTAGAGGTGAATTCTTATTTTATTATAAATATGTTACACGTGATACAAATTAAAATATATGTGTTACATTTATATAATATTTTCAATGTTATAAATGTGCTTTACTAATTGAAGAAAGAATGATAACTATGCAAAGTATGGAAGATAAAATTTTATAAGATTTTATGCTGTGCATTATCGATACTTATTAATTCGAGTCATTAAAGAATGAATATTTATATTGATTACTTATCATTAATTTCTAGAACAATTTATTAATGGTAATAGATATTTAATTATTAATTCTAATGAAGGAAATTCGGGAAATTCTTTGCATGTAAGAAGTATCTAGACAATTTAAAACTCATACGACGTATCACTTAAAAACTAAGTGAACTTTTATTGACTTTTTATACGCTCTTAAAGCATTCGTATACTTCAAATTCTCTTTTTAATTACGGTTAAAACAGTTTAATTTTTTAGAAACAAAATTATTTCTTTAAATAATATTTTCATCGAAATAGAAATCATTAAATTGGCGAGTAACTTTTTAAAGAAATGCGGAATTGTATATACCTACGGTGGGCAAACTGTGGCTCGTGAGCTGCGTGCGGCTCTTCTAGATCTATATTCAGGCTACCATATACTTATACAATTTCCTTTCATAAACTTAATACATACTACTTACACACATATAATATATTTGCAAGTTTCCTGACTCAGATATGTGATACACTGACAATCCGTGTTGTATACCCAAGGATTGTATGTGTACAACTCGCAAACAGGCAACTGATTACAGTACGTTTGTAAAGTCGAAGGACTTAAATTATAATAAATAAATTAGTTTGCAATAGTTTATCGAATAAAAATAAAACTTTAATTTTATTTAAAATATAACGTAATTTATAATCGCGATCTTACAATCTGAAATTGACTTTACTTTACTCAATGCGAACGAGTAGTTAACTCCATTAGCAGTAATCTGATATAATTTATTTCAGATTAAAAATTACAGCGTCAAGGGGGTATTAAAGGCAGGAGGTGTCGATTAAGTACATAAAAACTGCCGGTGCACGTTATTTCAGTTCAAAAATTCTCCCCGAAATGTGTTACATAAGGTTTGCTATTTTTTGCTTTAAGATGGAATTATTTCACAAACGTTTCCGAATTCTTTTAGAATCAATTATTTTATGAAACATTTTAAGAAAATTTCAGTTAACTTTATTCAAATTTTAAACCATTGATACATAAATGCGATGCTTAAAGTGCGAACTTAATCCAAATTTGTTGTATTGGTGCAGACTCCTTCTTTCGATATTCCTTTCAGTTTCATAAATGCCGAAAAGAAAGAATGTAAATTACTTGCAACCTGGAAAAAAACATTTGTATGGCATATAATTATGTCACATCTTATAATAAACCTTACAAGTGCAACTAGGTGACATTTAAAAATACCTGTTCCGCAAAAAAGCAATTTTGAATTTATATAAATTATGTATAAACACCAAAAGTTTTACATAAATTATATAAACTTCAGATAAAAATACAGGCATATCCAACAGAACGTTTTCCCTGTAAAATGTTTTTTGGTTTTAATACATCTAACATAAATACGTCTTTATTCAACGTTTCTCGCCCTCTGATAACGTCGCATTAGTTTATATTGTCGTCAATTTAGTGTTTTCACAGAACAGTTAGTGAGGTAAGTGTGGCATTCCATTGCAAATGCAATCGGCAGGATGAGAGATTCGTGAAAAACCGCAATTCATTTCAACGGGGCGATGTCGTAACTCTTGACAACATTTAGTAGAAACTTGGCAAATTTACAAAAATTCTCAAATTCACAATACATTAAAAAAGGTGTCTTCTCACTTCCCCTCTTTAAACGTTTTACATATTAAGTGGGATGAGAAGCCCATAAAAAAATGTCGACTCCTATATGACACCGTTATTTCCTGATGTGAGAAAGGGAGGAAGTGAGAAGACACTTTATTTTAAAGTATTGCCTATTTGAGAATTGTTGTAAATGTTCAAACTTTATACTTATTTTCCGGTAATTTTATCAATCATTTATTAGTTTGGAACCGCTCTGGCAGTGATTAGTGGTTGAACTTCTCGAGAAGACAGCATACTCTACATGAGCCAGGACTACATCCAGGAGCGTGTCCACTAGAGTTTCTCTAACGGGATCCCGGCTGTTTTTTAAAAACGTGAAGAAAACTCCGAAAAGTCTGCATGACCAACCTATTATTGAGGCAGGAACATGCGACCAAATATTACTAATCGGAGGTTTTATCCGCCAGTGGGTGCATGCTATTTACAGTGATATATGTTTAGCGGATTGGCTTGCAAATTGTCAGATTATGTAAATTATTGTATACAAAACAACGGTTTTGTTAACAACCCTATTAATAATTTAGAATAGGTTATTGATTAATTATTAGAAAGCATTGTTTTAGGCATTTTACACGCTTACATGATACCTTGTTAATTGTATAAACACATTTTCTTGTGTGCCGGTTACAATTTTGCAAACTTTTTGCATGTTTCAGTTGATTTTATGCATTATGTTTCCTTGGAAATTATGGGAAATAGACTCTCAAGTAACGTTTTCTCACGGAATGTCTGGGATAAACGGGTTATTTACGTTGCCTGTGGAATGCCTGTATGAGAAATCGATATAAAATATATGTTTAATTTAATGTCAAATAAATATAAATATATAAAATATATTCAAGTGGCGCTTAAAAAATACTTTGAACTGTAAATATATTTTGTATTACTGTAAACAAATACAAACTTTGAAGGGGATTCTTTTTGTAACTGGATAAATACCACCGATCATGAAACTCAACGATACTTTCCCAAATCTCTTCATGAAATTTAAGATCTACAAAATAAAAGTAACAATAAAGAATTATTGAAATTATGTGTACATTTTTAAAATGATTTATTAATTTTTCTTCCGGGTGTAAATCGCTGACAGCAAATTGCCGGATATCTTGAAAGGCATTTTGCATCTGAAAAATAAAATATGATTTTCAAAATAGAATTAAGAGGTTTTTAATTAACGTCATTTCCTCTTACAAAAGAAACTTTTAGAAACAAATTCTTTACCGAGAAAGCAAAACTGCACAACAAGCAAGCTCCAATGATACAACTAAACGCGAAGAAGACAACTAGTGCCAGAAATGCTAATTTAATTGCATCATTTACGTCTATAAATAAAAATGCATAATAAAAAAAAACTGGTTGCACATATAAGACCGAGATAGATAACACCACTAGGATAAGTGAATTTAGTATTAAGTTGACTGACAAAATTCCACAATTCTTCGTGACGAAGCATCAAAGTTCTCAATTTAAAATAGAAATTTCTCTCACTTCTTCTCACAAGAGAAAAATCTTGTATCAACTGTTTGAATTCCATTTCGGTAAGAACTAATAATACCCCTATAACAGTATGGCGTAACCCACGGCGCCATATCCTGCAGAACCTGCAATTCCAAATTGGACTGAACAGATCAAAGCTTCTCCCCAAAACTTTTCATATTTTGCTATCGCTGGGTAGATAAAGAATACATTCAAAATCTGATAGCATAACATAGCGAAAATAATACCAAAAGAAAACAGCAGACAAATTATATTAATGAAGACATTTGCTCGGTTTATCTTCTTCGCGAGATCCTCGTTTCTTAATTTTTTTATTAGAGTGACTTTTCTGTTCTTGAAGAAACTAAATGTAAAAGCAAAGCAGCATCGTAAGCACGCGAGTGTTACTTTCAACAGAAGAGTATTGCTTTGAAATAAATCGGACCATCCGAAGCAAATTGCCTTTTCATTCCAACCCGGAATAATCTGCCACCACATTAGAAATGCACAATTCTAGTAAATCAACTTCAAAAATCGAGTGTATTTGTTCATAAAATTTCTTTTAATTAAAGCTGAAAACTGGTTATTTCGGCAGTTGCATGGTTCGAAAGGATCCACACCGTAGATCATCGCATTTACCCAGCATGGTCTTAAGAAGCAATGCATACAGATTTCGTTAATTGCGAACGAATTCATGACTTTTTTTAAATTTTTTGAATACGACTGGAATAAGTAAAGTGTTTGTATTTTTAACACGAGGAATTCTGTTATAACTGCGATCCGTTAGCTTTGCTCTGTTACTTATATAATACCCTGTTTATAGTTTGTGACTATAAATTCCTATTATAAAACAGCCAGATCCATTCATGAGAGGAATTTCTTAAGAGTATACAGCGATTTAAGTACATTCTTTGAAAGTCTGAAATAAGTGTGTGTTTAATCGTGCGCTTTAAAGACAATTAATAAAGTTTATTACGACGTTTTTCTGTTATTAGAATAGATAGTTTTAATTTTATTACATTATAAATATCTTTATGCATTATCAATATTTATGGGGCAAGAAATAACCCCTTCCCCAAGTTTGTGTATTAAGGAAATTATTGCTGTTAAATTTTGGTAATTAAAGATGGACGGGATAAGAGATAAAGGGATTTTCGTGTCATATGACCCTTTGCCTTTCAAAACTGGTAAAATCAGCCGTGGGGCTTTGTCGAAACGATCAAGGTCTCTTCCTTAATGTGAGCGATGACACCCACCTGAATAATTAACAGGCAAACCAAGACGGGATAGGCGAGTTTGAATCAAATTTGAGGGAGGTTTGCACAGTCAGCGTGGAATGACCCCATCATATTAATTACTTTCCCTCTATTTTCATATTGTATTATTTAACGAATTTCGTATGTTACGACTCGAAATTTTTGATTAATACAAGAGAAAAATGACAAAAGAAATTCGCCCTTGAAATTTCTTGTGTGACGTAAAAGGGGAAATTTCTTGTGTGACGCCCTTGAAATTTCTTGTGTCGAGGGGAGACTCGCTTCTATTCACGTTTTTTTTTAAATAAAACTGATTCAATGCTAAAGTTCTTAACGTGTTCGTTGTCAATACAATAACCTATTTTATTGTTTGATGTGTTTTCTGTTGATTAAAGCTGTTCAAACGTGCAGACACTCACACGTACTCCTCGAAAAAACTGTACTGACATTTGTGAATAGAAAAAAAAATATATATATATTTTTCTCTAATTTTTCAAATACAGTAAAACCTGTGTAAACAGGAAATACTTTTCCAGTTTGGCAGATCTCCGTTTTATTCAGGTTCTGTCTTAGACGGTTTTCATTGTATTTACTCAATGTCACTTATATAAAAGGCATAAAAATCTCTTCAAAGATCTTATATAACTTATATTAGGTAATGTATTTTGTATCATAAACTATTTATTGTAAGACCCGTCTAAAACGGAACCTTATTAAAACGGAAACATGCGTAATCGGAAAAAATTTCTAGTAACGTAGCGATTTTATATGTTAACATACACCTGCTCAAAACGAAAACCTGCCAAACAGGAAAAAATATTCGTTACAGTATGGGCCCGGTTTACACAGGTTTCACTGTAATAATATATGCCTGTTTAAAATATATATAAATTAATTCAAATATACTGTAATGAATATAATACAGCTAAACTTCTAATAACGACCACCACTACACAACGGCCATTTTATAAGTTTCCGTCGGTGGCCGTTGTCTAGAGGTTTGCTAGTATTATCATTGAATACAGTGAAACCTGCTCAAAACGAATCTTTAATTAATAAAGCGAAAATCTGCATAAACTGGAAATAAATCCTACGAGTCCAGTTTACACAGGTTTTACTTTATAGGCCTATATATCTTTTAATTACAAAAATTTGAATTCACTCGTCAGAAAATTAATACGACAGTAAATATAGTTAATTAAATTTAATAATTACAGTAAAACCTGTATAAACCGGAATGGCACAGTACGGAATATTTTTTTCGGGTTTGGCAGGTTTTCGTTTTAATCATATTTTTTAACAGAAAAAATATGCTCCATTTTGAAGAATTTTTCCGTTTAGGCAGGTTCCGTTTTAGACAGGTTTTACTGAAGTTAAGATTTTAGACTTAAATAAAAAATAAAGGATCTCGTTACATTATTTTTATCGTGTTTCCTTGGATTTACAGTAAAATTGTTCTCTTGAATTACAGTAAAACCTGTGTAAACCGGAATCGCAGCACGATACCGAACATTTTTACGGGTCTGGCAGGTTTCCGTTTTGAACAGGAGTTTTTTTAACACAGAGAAATTTGCTTCGTTTCGAAGAATATTTTCCGTTTAGGCAGGTTCCGTTTTAGACAGGTTTTACATAGGATAAGATTTTAGATAATAAAATAGAGCAGTGATTCTTAACAGGGAAGCCCCGGCCCCCTGTGGTCCATAATTAGTTTGCCGGGGGAGCCGCCAAATTATTCGAAATTCCTTCAGAATATAATAAGAAGAAAATTGATGTACAGGTACTCCTCACTTTACGACCTATCCGCTTAACGACCGCTCGCACTTACGACCGATCGAGCTTCGACCTGCAATTCGGGGAATCCCCTTTTTCAGCTCGAGTGTCGGTCAGTGGCGTATGGTGACAAATGATAATATGTACACATGCATGTCTTTTTATGAATAAATTTGAAGTTTGTTGCATACTTTGTATAATTTTATAACGATCCTATATTCCCGGCGCGTGCTCCTCGCTTAACGACGTAGTCGTCGGAACGGAACTCGGTCGTAAAGCGAGGAGTACCTGTATAATGGGCTGAAGAGTGAGATAAGAAAGATAAAGTTTTCCTATTTAGTTTTATTTATTTATTTTTTATTTCTTCCTACATACAACGTTGTTAGTATCTATCTTCTTACCTTGGATTTTCCCGAAGCGGTTATGTGATCTACGAGATTATATTCTCTTGTTGACACAATAACCGGTTGCTGATGTCAAGGAAACGTTACGAAACAGCGTAACCTGTTACTAGTATTTATTAAATTTACAAATCTTTACGATACACAGAAAGGCGACGAAAATGTGGATGACAAATCAGGTGAATTTTTTTAAAAAATTATTATTTAATTTAACGTTTAATTAGCGCGTTACGTTAATTTAATTATTAGAAAAATTAAGGGAAAACTTTGTTGACATTTCAGGTTACTACTTTCATGGTATTATTTACGTTATTTCTAAGTAAAAACTCGTATATCGAGGGTGAAGAACAGGTTAATAAAGATGCCGAAGGAAGCCATTTGGAGAGTTTGGCTTTAGCAAACAATAAATTATCTTTTAAATTACTAAAAACTTTGGAAAATGATAAGAATATCTTCTTCTCGCCGTTTAGTATCCACACAGCCTTATCCATGCTCAACGAAGGTGCGAAAGGCGTAACATCTCAAGAGATACGGGAAGTTCTCGGTTACGATATAACGGGGGTTAACAGTAACGCTACATCGAGTGATTTTAACGAGTTATTACGGCTTGTAGAGAGTTTCGGACCCGAATATCAGTTGCGAGTGGCAAATGTTTTACTTACTCAATCGAATTATCCCGTTTCTAAGGAGTTTGCGACGAAAATGAGTAACGATTTTAAAGCTTTGGTTAAGAATATTAATTTCGAAACGGGTGAAGATTCCGTTGGAGAAATTAATAATTGGGTGAATGATGCCACTCGTGGAAAAATAAAGAGCATGATTAAAGAAATACAAGAGGATACTAAAGCCATAATACTAAATGCAGTCTACTTTAAAGGTTCCTGGGAAAATCCATTCGACGAGAGGAATACAGAAGATTTCATTTTCTATAACAATGGCATTAATCCCGTTAACAGTCCCATAATGAGCAGGGAAATAAGTAAATGCATGTATACCAGAAATACAGAAGAAGGTTTCCACGCCGTATCACTTCCGTATAAAGGTAACAATGTAGAAATGATAATTATTTTGCCATTGCCAAGATACACCATAAAGGATATACGATTATCAGCTGAAAAGATGGAAGAGATTATCTTAAGCATGAGAAATTACAAAGTGATTGTTAAGCTACCGAAATTTACACTTGAATATTCTAGGGAATTAAAGGAAGATTTAAAAACCTTGGGAATGAAGCAAGCATTCACAAAGTTCGCTAACCTTACGGGGATTAACGAAGATAAAAGGTTGTTTGTTAGAAGTGTGTTACACAAAGCTGTTATAGAAGTGAACGAAAGAGGAAGTGTTGCAGCAGGATCCACGGCCGTAATTGTTGGAACGAGAATAAGCCCTATGTTATTTATATGTGACCATCCTTTCCTCTTCGTTATTCGCGATAGAAGAACAAGGATGAATCTTTTCATCGGACAGATTAATCAATTGTAAACAAACAACGCTCGTCACTTCCATTAAAAACCTTTATTCGATGCTAAATTTTTGCAATGTATACATATATTGGAATAAAAATAAGAATTATTCACTAATTTTAACACCTCTTTGTTAATCATTTACTTAAAAGAGAAAGAAGAAATCCTGTTACAGATGAGTAACTCGCCCAGTAAATAAAATAGCATTCGTTCTTTTGTCTCTTATGAAAAACAAAAATGGATGATCAACGTAAACACTAGGACTTGCTGAATATTCCACAATAACAACACCAGTAACAGCAGCAGCTTCACTTCCTTCTTCATTAACTTCAATAGCGGCTTTATGCAAGATTTCCGAAACAAGTAGATTCTTCCTACCATTAATACCAGAGAAATCCGCATCCGTTGTAAATAATTCACCTAATCCAAGATAAGTTAAATTGTTCTTTAGTTTCCTACTGTCTTCTAATTTAAATTTTGGAATTGTAAAGTCCATTTTTAGCGGATACATTTCCGAAATGCATCCATCTAAGCTATCGGCATCCAATCTGGATTCAACTTCACCTAATTTATCATTTTCTGTGGGCAATATTATTAACATTGATAAATGTTTCCCTTTGTAAGGTAATTCGATGATTTGAAATCCCTTATCACCGAAATATCCCGTTAAAAACTTGTCTTCCATGTACATCATTGGCACAGAAACTGGATTTACACCATGGTTATAAAAAGTCCCATTTCTAGTGTGTTCGGGATCGAATTCTTTATTCCACTTGCCCTTAAAGTAAATGGCATTGAGTAATATCATTACCGCATTTGCTGGCAAATCTTCGAGAAGTTTGGGGATTTTATTATCGGTTGAATTTTTAACCCAATTATTGATTTCTTCAATTGTCCCTTCGACGTCACCAGCAAAGTCTGCTTCCTTCACTAGCGCATTGTAATAATTTTCCAGCCCATTTTTAAATTCGGGTAGAACAAAATAACCTTGCTGATATAGAAAAGCACTGGCAATTGAAAGTTTATACTCGCTCGGTGCTGCATTTAAGAAATTAATCAGGGAATTCAATGATTCGTGAATGGTGCTTTCATTCGTTTTAACGCTGTCGTATTTAAGTACCCGCTGCATCACTTCTGCTGTTGAACTATTAGCACCAGCAAATAACATTCCTAAAGCAATGTAAATGCTAATTGGTGAATAGAAGACATTTTGATCTTCGGGAAATTCCTTTAAAAGAGCGAAACAAAATTCGTTGTTAGCCTGAGATAAATTTGTAAGATTCTGCTGCATTGCTAGAGCAAACAAGTAAAAGATCACGAGTAAAATAAACGTCTTCATCTTTTATCTGAAATTAAAACGAATTTCTAAACTTTTAAACGATAAATTAATGAAATTCGCGCAAATATTTATAATAGAAAAACACATTAAATTTAATATTCAACAATAACTAAACCGGACAAACCTCTCGACTTGCAGACAAGAATATATACTGCAGGTCTGATTACATTTATCATTGTTTTCCTGGCGATTTTCCGTTAGGATGTTTACGTAGAAACAGTTTCCTTTAAGGATTCATTAGCAAAATATTGGTAATTTCCCCCCATATAAAGTTATTATATTATTCTGCATTATAAAATATTTAGTAATGTGTACTTTTCTTTATTAAATACATAATACCGTTTATAAATAAAATATAAATTTAATAACGTAATAAATCATCTCATCGTAAAATACGAACAGTTTGTCTTATTCTAATGAATTTGGCTCAACAATAGACACTACTAAACACTAGCCCGACTAACAGTGCACTTTTCTGGCTTTTCTTCACGTGTTCAGTAGGGTTCAACTTCTCATAGAAAATCTCTCTGTGAGGTTGGTCCATGTTGAATTGTCTTATCCTATCAATTCAATCCAATATTTCGTAAACTCCTGTTACATTTTAATATTACGCAATTAAAATGTATTCATTATACACAGAGAACAGGTTAGGATACTTCTTCTGCTTCATTACATTCAGCAAAAGCTATATAATTCATAGCATCTATCCTACAAAAGTAACTTATAAAAATATACACCTATTACTATATAAAGTATTAGGTGAAATGTTTAAAGACTGGAGATATTTATGCATTATGTATTAATAATAATAATAAAAAAAAACTACTTACACCTGAACTGGAAATAAAAACACGCTCCTCTTACTCAAAAGCTAGGTGTAATGTATCGGGCACACCACTTCCTCTCTGTATTTATTCACTAGAGAACAGGTGAAAACAGGTCATGTGCTTCCCAGAATTGAGCAATAATCACTCTTCTAGAAATTTATATTAATTTAAAATAATAATAATACGTGTGCCTTCAATCGAGCAAAGTTTTCTGAATTCGCATCGTGAAACTTAAACCCTTAATAAATACAAAAATAATTAAGTTTCAAATATACGTGAATTGAACGTTTATCGCGTGTTAAAGACGTAAACAAATTATCATACTAAATTCGGATATTTAAATAAAATTAACCTATTTTCATATCTCAATTGATGTCACCGAAAGACATGGAGATTTTTGCCATTTTGGTTAAACGTTAAGGCTGGATTTATAGCCTAAACATGCTACAGCTTAGGGCCTCGTGCCAGAAAGGGCCTCGCTCCAATCTCAAAAGAATTAATATATTAACAAGTATTATTTAATGAAGAATGTAGGGCCTTCTGTACATGGTAGCTTAGGGCCTCGACACGTTTAAATCCATCTGTTGTAAAGACACGTATACTTTTTTATAAAATGAAAAATGCGATAGATTATGACTATTCATTTTTAAATATATTAATTAACATATTTACAAGTAAATATGTTTATATATATATATATATATATATGTTATAGTAAAAACCCGTTTTAACTAGTTGAAACTAGTTTTTACTGGATGTCATTGTTATAACTAGAATTTACTGCTAGTCAAAAATGAATTTGAGTTAAAACTAGTTTTAACTAGACAAAACGGGTTTTAACAATGACATCCGGTAAAAACTAGTTTCGACTAGTTAAAACGCGTTTTAACTAAAAACGGGTTTTTACTGTAACATATATATAAATTAAAATAAATATCAATATAAAGTTCACAAATACACATTATTGCTATCGCAATTGGAACATGGCCCACTTACCTGGCTGTTAAAACGTGATTATTAATGAGAAAATCATTACTTTGAACGAAAAATTCCAGTAACGAGTTGCTTAACTTTCCCCGACAGCATATAAAGCTGCGTGTGTGGCGCCATCTGTTATGATATTTTATTACTAAAAACTTTTAAATTTTTAAAAATGGTAAAAAGTTTAATTTTTGAGGATAGGAACGGGTTTTATAAAATGTTATAAATGCTAATAACCAGTAAAATCGTCCGACCCTACTCAAGATAACTGACACACGATCCTCTTTATCTCCCCACCCCGTCGACCTTTAACCACCAAAATTTAATAGCGTGAATCACCCTAATAAACAAACCTCCCTGCAAAATTTCAGGAATTTTCGACAAAAAACACAGGAGTTATTAAGCTTCAAACAAGTTGGGAGTTTACGCCTCAACGTGCAGTTTTCTGAATATTCTTCGTATGTATAGGGGCCAGCTTTATTACAAATAAAGTCCCTTGGCAGATTGCCTTAAGCCATCACGACACCAACTTTAAAGAATTAAGGTCGTGCATGAATATACATGAAATGAATATTAATTGCATTTCGTGTATTTGTTTAAAGGCGGTATATTGTAGGAGTATCATGAAATACGTGTAATTTATCTCTGATTCTACAATTTCGATGAGTTCTAGTGAAAAAGAGGGTGAAATTTCTTGGGCCCGGGATTCACAGAAACCTCAATTACCCTACTATTCTACAGCAAATAACCGCAGTTAATTAAAACTTTAGTAATATAATACACTAGCTGCGTGTGCAGGCTTTGCTCGATTTTTTGAGGGTGTGGGGAGAGGGTGATTAAAAAAACGGTCTTGGTGGGGCCTACATTTATTTACCCAAGTATTTACTTGTGCAATAATGAAATTTCAAGACGAAAAATTTGCTAGGGCTAAAGTTAAGCGGGAGTGGGTTTTAAGGGTGTTTGAAGTAGGATTTCAAAGAATAATATTCATACTAAGTTTGGCGTGGATATGTTGAATTGTATAGAACCTGTTACCCAACAAATGTATGTACTGTACATAGTTAAAGTGAGCAAGATGAGAGATTGCACTTGATGGATACTAACAGTATTTATTTTACGAGAGATAGGGTGATGGGATGAGTGACTTTGCAACTTACCGCTTGCGATTTGCAATACAGGTCCAAACATAGAAGCAATCATGAGCTCTTTGCAAGCTCATACAAAGGGGTTTAAATAGCAGTGACAGCGTAATGTACGTGGTAATACGGGGCATATAAAAACGGTAAGAAATATGTGAGGAAGGTGACGGGTCTAGCCCTAGGTCCTAGAGTGATAGGCAACGATGGTTGCTTGGTTTATATTTATTGAAAGTCTGATAAGAGCCTAGTAGGTGTTCTTATTGTTGAGCAGAATTTTGTGGTCAGTCGTTGGGAGTTTATTGCGGTCAGTAGGTTAATTTCGATCAACTCTGTTTCCAGAATGAGACAATTAAATCTGTGTCGTCTGGGGTGGTACAAATAGTGAAATTGCAAAGTCAAAAAGGACATTTCAAACGAGTGGACTACATGAGGACTTTTGAAGACAACCCCTGGTGTAGCCTATACTTACACCACGGTGTCATGCTGCACGGCATAGATCAGTTACATGCGTGTTACGTTTTGTACATTCAGTAATAACAAAGAAATTTAAGGGTTACAGTACAATTCACAAAACTGGCGCCATTAAGCGACTCTCTCCTATATACGTTTGATTGTTTTAGTTGTGTTTAAATGCGTGCTGAAAGATTAGGGTTTGACGTCGTAAGTTATGATTTTTTGATTTAATCTAATAAGAAATGGACTACCAATTAACGTTTTCCCACGAAACGTATCATTATGATGAACTGACATTAAGAAGCAGACGCCTGTATATGAGGCAAGACCAGGGCCGTATTCTGGTCACTTATCTTTCGCCTCTCCCTTCAAAGACGAGTAACGTCAAAACGAGAGACGAAACTCGCTTTCCAGAGACAAATGAGATTCTGGTCACTCTTAACGATCTCGTCTTTGTTGTTGACGTCACGATTATACTAGGGGAGGCGACGAGAAAGACAAACCAGAGCGCGTAGGGGATTAGGAGAGGGTCATGTGACCAATTTAGTGCTGTGGGATGGAAAACGTTTTGCAGTATCTTTTGTAGTGTTTCATTTTTTATATTAATTTTGTATTGTAAACTTTGCATCTTTCATCGAGAAGAACTCTGAGGAAGTTCGAGTCATATAAGATGGTAATAGCTACAAATGTCCTACCTCTATTGTTTCTATGTAGCTCTTATATGACTCAAACTTCCTCAGAGTTCTTCTCGAAGAGAGTCTTCTTCGTTTTGTTCCAATTGAGTTTTCACTTAAATATTTTGGTATTCCAGGACTTTGTTGTTATGGCATTTGACTTTAACTTTAGAATTTCTTTCAAGTATTCTTTTACTTCACCTTTCAATATACGCTTATCTTTTCTGATGATATCATCCTTTGTAAAATGCTTGATGCACATAATAGATTCTTTATTCCACTAAAATCTGTAGCAATTTTCTTCAACCATCCTGCTTATAATGCATCTTTTGGAAGTGGTAACAGTTTATTTCTCATTTCTACAGTTAGATTTGCAACCATCCATTTTACCCTTTTGGGTGTTTTTTGTTACTGTTACATATAATTAACTTTTTCTTTTTGATATTCCGAAAAAATAAAATCATAGTTTTATGTAATCAAAAAGCTCAATTTTGAGGGTAGAGATGAGTTTATAAAAAGTTGTAACGAGTAAAATCGTCATTAAGTCCGACCCTACTCGAGATATGACACACGACCCCCCCCCCCATCTCTTCACCCCGTCGACCTTTATTCACCAAAATTTAATAGCATTGATCCCCCTAACAAACAATCCTCCTCGCAAAATTTCTGAAATTTTCGCCAAAAGCACAGGAGTTATTAAGCTTCAAAGAGGATGAACAAAATCGTGCCACACACAAACTACACACATTAACATCCACACATACAGAAAAGAAAACTCTGAATGTTTTTGCATTTCTCAACGTTTCAAGGTCCCCTAACCCCAAAAAATGTAAAATTCTTCGGGGGGGATCATTTTTTTGACCAATCTCCATACTTTTTCTCTGTTATTTAATAGGGAATGTAAAAATAAGAATCGATGACTTCGTTTTCGATATACAAAGGTATTACAGTGATAATATCTATTCTCTCTGATGCCTAACGGAATTTAGGCCTAGTGGTCAAAAATAAAAACAGTATGACGTGCGCCTAACAGAAAATACCTTGTAGAAGCGAAAAAGAACGGATAAAACACAAGAACAAACAATCGCCATCTATTGCTTTGTTCTTGGATCGTCTCTCCAGTACCTGGCAGTGTCTGCCGTGGTCTTTGCTTGATGTCATATAGTATCTCTATGGGGCAATGAATTTTCGAGGTGATAGGACCATAACTGTAACTGATAATAATCGACGTACTTTTAGCAGAGACTTAATAAGTTCAAAATGTTTTAATATAACCACACCAAACCTTTATATTTTAAAGATACATTAATACATAGTTGGACCGTTTTTAGCTTCTATGAGATTAAATATTGTTAGCATAGAATTACAGTTTGTCCCAAAAATATAGATAATGCATGTTTTTATTTTTTTAAAAGGCATTAAATTTCATACGTGGAGCTGCTGAAATTCTTTGATGAACAGTGTTTTTTGATATTTTAAATCCATTTTCACACAAAATTTGACAAGATGATTTATTCTGTTGTGATGCAAGATGAACAGTACAATTACCATCCCCCTGAGATGTGATTTTGGCCCTTCCTCATAAATGTTTAGAAGATATTGGTAATGATTGTTCATTAAAACAGCAATTTCCTCGACACTACAGCCTTCTGCTTTTAATTTCCATATTCAATTTCTTCCATATTAAACTCTTTTCCATTGTTACGTAACACTTTTATTGTTGACAATTTCATTGTTACGTAACACTTCCATTGTTGACACTTCCATTGTTACGTAACACTTCCATTGTTGACATTTTCATTGTTGACACTTCCATTGTTACTTAACACTTTCATTGTTGATGGAAGCCTTAATTTTGTCTCTCTACCCCGTGGGGAGGAATTTAGAAAAATCCCTTCTTAGCGTGCGTTCTCGTGACGTACCCTAACTGTGTACCAAATTTCAACTTTCAACTCCTAACCGTTTGGGCTCTGCACTGATTATTATTATTATTATTATTATCAACTCGTCTCGATTATATATATATAGATTATATATAAAGTAGTGTTTATGAAATAAAGATTACCTCAAAAATATTAAAAACTGGGCAACACCGGATGTTTAAACTATTATAACACTTTTATAAAGTGTTACAACAGTTTAAATATCAGGTGTATATTAAGTCCGACCCCTCTGGTGATAAGTGAATCCCATCTATCTCCCCACCCCTTCGACTTTAGAGAATGTTTGGGTTTCCTAGCGATCATCCTAGCTATACTTCCGCGCAGGAAAGAGTAGACTTAACTAGAAGGGTCTACGTCAGACAAAAGGGAGGGTCGAGACATGAATGTGATCTCTTACAGCAAAATTCGTTTTCCAATCAAACGCTTTAAAAAATGATAATTATAAGCTGCTCAATCGTCCAATCATCACAATCATTCCCGTATTCCTCTCTCGAATTAAATACATAAATGGATGATCGACGACCATTTTAATATATTTGGCATTAGATCTTCTGTCTAAAAACGAATCGACGATCGTCGAAAGGGAAAGTCTAGTGCCTTTTCCGTTTACCTCGATGATCGATTTATGTAAAATATCTGAAATATAGAAATCGTCTTTCGAGTTGATATCGAAATAACTTGCTCTTCTAGAAAACGTATTTTCTATACCCAAATATTGTAAATTCTCTTTCAATTTGCTCGCCTTTTCCATTCTAAATCGTGGAAATTTTATATCTACGTGTTTAACATCTAAGCTTTTCCTAATATCTTCAAACACATCGTAGTCAATTTGATTTTCCACATCACTCAATGAATAATTCCCGAATGGTCGTATGATAAACATTTCGTATTGTTCACCCCTGAAAGGTAAATTAACTGCTTCGATATTACTTTGGTAATTTCCATAACCCAATTTTCCTCTTAAGTTTACCATTGGAGTTAAACGTACTTCCTTACCATAATTGTAAAATACATTTAAATTAAGCCAATCGTTCCGTTCCGTTTGTGCCCAAGTTCCTTTGAAGTAAACGGCATTTATCAGCATCATCCTCGAATCTTTTGAAAATTCTTTTAGTGTGTTGCGGATTCCTCTATTCGTGTTTCTATAAATCCAGCGATTTACATTACGTACAGCATTTGTATTATTTCTAGATAAAAATGCATGGTAATTTTCCTTTACTAAATGCTTATATTTGGGCGAAATTTCGTACCCGTCTTCGGATAGAATTGCATTTGCAATTTCCATTCGGTTTCCGTTTCTATCACTTTTTAATAAATCAAACAAAGAGTTAAAAGACTGATGGAAAGTTTCTCGTGTCATTTCAGTCTTGTGATAATGAAGTGAGGTGTTCAATTGTTGAGCGGTTTCTCCCGTTGCTCCGGCATAAGCCATTGCCAGAGACACGTAGATACCAATAGGAGAGAAACCGACATTCCTCCCACCGGGGAAGGTTTTCAGAAGTTCAAATGCAAACTGGTTATTGGCATCTGACAATTTCGTATGGTTTGTATTTGCTTTAACTCCAACAAGTAGCACGAGTAGAATTATAATACGGGTTGACTCTTCGCAATAACACATGTTCATCTGGAAAGAAACGTAAATTAACATCATTACTTATTGTATAATAGATAATACGTTTGGTGCATTAACAGTAATTTTCTATTGTATCGTTCGCTATAATACACTTACAGGAACCTAATTATTATACATAAGTAATAGGTAAGCGAAAAGAATTTATTGATTTAGCAATTAATCAAAGTGATGAATTTTAGGACCTCTTGAATGCAATACATTGCTATTTATGTATAAAATATTGACATACAGTATTTATTCTCTTGGAATATTATCAATAATATTGATTTATCTATTGATTTGAGGTGGAGAGCATATATTTTAAACTAAATCAATTTAAAATATTTGCTCTCCACCTCAAATTAGTAGTGTCTTGTCCCCTGCACATCATACTTTTCCTGTTAGCATAGAGACATGCCGGTCTAATTCTGTTCTCGAGATTAAGGAAGGACAGATAGACAGACGGACGGACGACAATGGAATTTATAGGTTCGAGTTACAGCCCAACTAAAAAAATCTAGCAACCACTTGCTTAGCTTTACCGGTAACATTTGGTGGCTATTTTTAAAAACTTTAAGTTATAAAGTCCGACACTACTCGAGATACGACACACGATCCCCCGTATCTCCTCACCCCGTCGACCTTTAACCACCAAAATATAGAAGCTTCAATCCCCCTAATACACGAACCTTCCTGCAAAATTTTAGAAATTTTCCACAAAAATCACAAGAGTTATTAAGCTTTAAACAGGGCGAACAAAATCGTGCCCCTACATGGTAACACCCATACATACAGAAATTACCCCCGAATTTTTTTTTGCATTTCTCGACGTTTCGAGGTGTCCTGAGCCCAAAAACAATAAAATAATTCTGAGAAGTATAATTAATTGTGAATAATCATATATTTTCTACGATATTAAGCTAAAATATGTGAAAAAAATACACTTACGAGTAACTCCTTTTTTTGGCATATGGAAACGATTAACACATTTGTATTCATTTTCCCTGATTTATATAGTTTATACACCTCTGGGGATTCTTCCTCTTTCCTGATTTAAATTAACATAAATATAATACTATATTGACAACTAACAGAGGAGACGTTTCCAATCAATTCTCTAACAGGAATTTCATAAATTTAAAGGTTAATGTCCGTAATACTCTCAAAACAATTGATGCGTACAGTTTACGTATATGTGGAATATTTAAATCAGTCTTATTGTCACGATTTCAGTTTTATTTCGTGTAGATTTTTTAAAATAAAATTATATCTTAAAAGTTCAATAAATTCAAATTCGATAGCTTAAAATGCACTTCGAATCAAGTGGAATTCTGGTAGATTTGGAAGAAAAATGGCGGAGGAGTTCGATATCGATGCAACTATTGCTATAGTCGAAGTCTGGTCTCTATGTATTATACTCTATACGTACTGTACAATTAATTGTTATTTATTTTATTGATCACCGTCTGTTTCCCATTTTACTTATGACCCTTCTTTTCATGCAGTTGATCTGGTATTGTTTAATATTTTAATTTACTTGTAATATCTAATTTAGTGAAGGCCCGAGCCTATAAATCTCTTTTGGTTTAATGATAGAATAAGAGGGGGTAGCTTTATAGGTAATGTAGGCCTATATAAATTATTTTGTTAAAGGAATGTCGAGTTTTATTAAGAGAAGTCTTTATTATACAAAGTTTAGATAATGGTCGAATAGTCAATGTCTTTACGTTGTTGATAATCAAGGTGCTTCATTTATTAACGTTTAAAACTAAAACCTGTGACTGAATAAATGTTAAAATATCCTTATTTTATCAATACGAAGAAAATGCACACGTCAACAAGTTTCTTACACATAAAAGTTTATTTATTATTATAGTTTTTAATGAAGAATATAGCGGAACGTTAATTACTGTATAATATATGTATCGAATAATACAAAATGTATAGTGACGAAAGCAAATTATAAATTTAGATTTACTTCCCTTAAAATATATATTTTGCTTTAATTGCATTATTTAATTACGTTATAAACTAATTGTCTTTATTTCGGTACAATAGAAATTCTATCATAAAAGGTGGAAGAGGTAGTTTAATAAACAAGCTTTCGTCTAATCCCTTCCACACTAGCGATAACCGCTTTCTGATGATTGTCCTGACAATTTGAGTGAGAGGAAGAGGCCTCGTCCGTAAATTCTCTATCCAAGAATAGAAATTCTCGTCTTTCCTCCAATCGGATGGTAATCGGGAAGGGTGTAATCTCCAACGAGGTCGTATTTGTGCACCTGCATTAACCAACAGTTCGAACATTTCGCGATCTTCCTTCTCTACAGCCCAGTACAAAGGGGAACGTCCTCGCGAGTCTTCGTAATCTAGATGACATCCCCTGACTACTAGAGCTTCGGCAATACGTATTCTTCCACCGTATTTAGCGCACAAATATAAAGGACAGTCGCTCCAACATTTGAAAGCGTTAACATCGGCACCACACCGAATCAATAATTGGACTAAGTCGTACCTCCTCTCTTTGGCAGCGATCCATAATGGAGTCTTGCCGAAAAAATCGATTCGATCGGGATCGATCGACGGACATTCTAGTAGCATTTGACAGATGTCGAAATGTCCCAACCTACAGGCAGAACATAGAGGTGGTTCTATCCTACCCAAGTGATCCTGACTTCTCTGATTTACACTTGCTCCTGCTTGAATTAATGCACGTACAGTTTCTGCATTCCCTCGATAGACGGATAAGCTTAAAGGAGTTGCACCCGCTATCAGATGATCGGGATCAGCTCCCGATCGAATAATCTTTTCCACTGCCTTTGCATCACGGCGGACAACTGCCAAAAACAAATCTGCTGTAGTAGCGACGGCCATAACTCTGGAAGGATGTTGACAGATGAGAGGATGCTGAGCACGACAGACAACTAAAAATAGTGATGCGGTCGACGATCCTGCTCTAATTTCTTGTGTGTAAAATCTTGTAAATAAATCGAATATTTTCGAAAGCTTCTATATGTATTTTTAAAAAAGAATTCATTAATAACGACGGTTAACTTCGAACGAATTACGAATCGTTCATTCTTCTAGAAAAGGTCGACTCGTTCCAAAAATACAGGCTTCTCGAGTTACCGAAGTTATTTTCGTACACATTCAGAATCGAAAAGCACGGCTTTCAGAGTGTGGTTTATTCAAAGTAAGGACGATTTGGCCTCAACACACAACTTACAGGTGCATTATCCTTATAGTTGTTAGCAATTGTAACACTTAATAAAAATAATTGCTCCGTCAATGCAATTTATAATGATTGTAGATAAATGTATTTACGTCCACTTATAGTAATTGACTTTTGTATTGTTTATAAAGTAAATAGAAATTGTTATTCAAACGTGTTTGTTAAAGATCTAAACGATAAGCGTGAATCATTCGAGAAATATTAGTTCCATTTAAACGTAGAAATCGAATTTTCTTTGCTTTCTATTAATAATAGGATACAAGTTATGCACTGAAGCATGATATATATATATCATGCTTCAGTACATAATTAGTTATAAATAACATAGTTCAGTACATAACTACTTTTAATTTTCGTTACACGTGACTAGAGAGTCATAATACAGTATTATACAGGAATTATTTTGTGTCTGTCTATCTGTCACGCTTTATTTCTTAAAAGATTATTTATTTGATAAATATGGTCGATTATAATCATGTTATATCCTTATAGGAAACGATACTCTTTCTAATTATCTTTTATTTTATATTTTTAATTTAACAATCGGTCGTTCCTGCAACGTCACACTTACAAGGGTGTCCTATAAGTCTGGAACCGTAGAATTTACATTCATGTTTATTCGTTTGCAGGTGATGAGGAACTAATCCAGGTTATTTTGATGGTGAGGAACCGCAGTCAGTGTGAAATTACTAGTGTTTAACAGGCTGCATTCGAACTTACTAACAATCATACACCGGTCTTGTTGATTTTAGCTGCTAGGGCCCTTCTCTCTCTCTCTTTACCTACTTGCTGGATGGTGCAAGGGCCCTAGCAGGCAGGTAGAAGGCCTTCTTTCCTGCATATCACGGATTTGAATGACGAGGACGGTGCTGGACGATGTTTTTATGTCAAAGGTCTATTGCTGTGTTCTACATTTTTGGACTTTAAATCTTAAAACACGTGTCTTAAACATTGTATCGCTAATCAAAAGTTCAAGTGAACCTGTTTATTTGAGCTTTTCGTGGATTTTAAATTCTTATTTTTATCTTTTATATCTTATTTATCTCTAAATGAATCATTTTATTGTTTTATTCATATTGATGATTATCTAAATTCAAATAATACTCTTAGTGTTAATGGTGTTTAAGTTAAGTCTGTTCCTAATGGAAATATAAAATATAAAATATATTTTATAATAAAAAGACGTATAGAAAGTATATTTTTATCTCTTATATTTGCCATTTTAACACGTGTTTTGCGCTTATTTAATGAATTTGATCAAACAGCAGGGTCACAGCTGACGTAATGACTTGCGTAAGTACTTTCAAGCCCCTGACAGTTCTAAATTTAATCGTCAAAACAAGAATTTATTTTTAGAATAATTCGCCTGTTAACTAACTTCTGCTTGCGTATTGTGCATTGTTTCCTGTAAATCAGTTCGTAATATGTTGACGTGGAAATTATCAATGTTTAAAGATTGAAATCCCTTATCTTTGCGGATCTGATACGTCATTACAGCTGTTTTTAGACACGGTGATACTTCAATGCGGTTTTCTCTTATCTGTTCGACATACTTCCTCCATTCAGTATGGCAATTTCTGTCGATATACGCGACCTGTTCTTAGCGGTGTCCAATCAGGATACCTGTACTGTCAGGAGGATTATCCAGTCGGGCGTCGAGCTGGACTTCGTACTTGATGGCACCACCCCTCTAGGACTCGCTGTTTGTCAAGGAAACGAAGGAATAGTTCGCTTATTGGTTCGGGCGGGAGCGGATGTTAATTTGGGAAGTTGCGACCGCGAAGGTAGGACAGAACCTCCTTTGTGTACAGCTTGCCGGTTAAGCCGTCTGGATATTTGTTGGCTACTCTTGGAGTCACCCCATATCAAACTAGATCATTCTGATATATATCTTAAATTCCCTCTATATATCGCTACTAAGGAAGGTAGGTATGATCTAGTCAAACTCCTGCTGCATAAGGGAGCTGATGTAAACGCTCCTCGAATCTGGTACGAGTGCCCTTTGTACTTATGTGCCAAATATGGTGGTAGGAACCGTATTGCCGAAGGTTTAATCGCTCACGGAAGTCCACTGGACTTATACGACTCCGTCGGGCGTACTCCTTTGTACTGGACTATCGAGAGAGAGGATAGAGATATGTTTCAGCTACTGGTACGAGCTGGAGCTCAAATTCGTCCTCGTAAACGACTACATCCTTCTCAATTACCGCGATCCTGGAAGAATGATGCTTATTTCAGAGCTTGGCTGGAAGAATTATGGAGGAAACCTCTTCCTCTGACTCATTTAGTCAGAGCATTTGTCAGAAGGTGGTTGTCTTTAAAGTGGAAGGGTCTGGACGATCGACTGTTTCACAAATTACCCCTTCCTCCGTTCCTCGTAGAATTTTTGTTACTCGAACGTAAAGACGGTTAATCTGATATATTTTTAAGTAAATTTTCCCGTTATTCAACAGCCATTTACCTTCTTTCTTTAATTCAAAAACCAAAGCAGATGATACCAAAAATTGGAATGAGTTGTTTTGATTTCAGAATGAGCCTGATATATTAATACACATACTGATATTAATTAATAAATTTTTCAAATTATTATTTGTCAATTTCAATTAAAAATGAGACGTAACAAGGCTTATGTTTTCCTCCCTAGAGCGAAGTGGGATGTATTAAATGATGACCTTGACTTATTGTACCAGTAGAAACCAACTCGCGCGTAATTTACTTCTACATGAGTATTTTTTTTTTTTTTTTTTTACTTTTGACAGACTCACGGTCCATTTTTTCAACAGTTATACTTTATCTTGGATCGATATGTACTGGTGTTTACGTTTGATGCCCTCGTCTCTCTTAGAAGCCATAGCTAGATTTAAATTTAAGCAAAATAAACTAAGAATATCACAAAAATCGCGGTATTACCACCGACACAGTGTAAATAATGTAAATAAGCATGTCCTACATACAATGCCATAAGTGTCCGCCCAGTAAACTAGTCTGGTGATGACGTTCCCTCTCGTAATTGCCCACCTAATTACCAATTACCACTACCGAACACTGGTAGTTGGTGGGTTCGCACCTGGCCAACGTGGAGTTTTTCGGGTTTTCTTCACGTTAGTAACACCTAAATAGGAGCCAATTTCCCATAAAAGACCACTCGAGAGGCATTCTCCCCTCGATATAACGATAAAATCAATTAAACCCTCTCCTGATTTTGTCCGGATTAAAGGAGGTGCTGGAAATTCTGTGGTGTACCCGTATTTAATAAAAAACAAAACAATAGTTTTTATAGCAGTTTTAGTACTTCCACTTTATTATCGTTAATTAACTCAATGACAAAATTTGAGGGGAAAAATTCAGTAGAACGGACACATTTTTGAATAAAAGTTTAGTAAACACTTATTCCTACAACTTAATTATTTAATTAAACATATAAAATAATTCTTACAAATTATTCACTCTTCCAGCGAATAAAATCAAATTTGTTCTTCGTTCCCTTATGAAGAATAGGAATGGATGATCAACGTTAAACAGTGAAAACGATGATACTGGCACTGCTTCAAACGCATTGACAGAAGCTGCTTCGGTTCCTTGCTCGTTAACTTCAATCACTGCCTGATGAAAGACATTAGAAATTAAGATTTTCTTATCGTTGCTAATGCCAGAGAAATCAGCAAATCTATTAAATAAACTGCCTAATCCAAGATACGTCAAGTTTTCTTTAAGTTCTCTGGAGTCTTCGAGTCTAAATTTCGGGATAACCACAGATAATCTGTGTGAACTCATCTTTAACTGAGATATGATTTCGTTTAGACTTTTATAGTTAAGGTTTTGTTCTACTCCGTCGAGTACATTCGAAAATGGAAGCACAATTACCATACTTACGTCATTCCCTTTATACGAAAGCTCAATGGCTCTTAATCCTTTATCCGGATACCAGTTCATCGGGAAGTACTCATCGATATGCATCATTTGAACGAGAACTCTATCGACTCCATTATTATAAAAATAAGCATCTGCAGTCGATTTTGGATCGAATCTTTTGTGCCAAGTACCTTTGAAATAAACGGCATTCAGCAAAATCATTACTATGTCCGGTGGAAGTTCATTCAAAAAATTCGGGATTTTTCCGTTTGTCTTTCCTCTGACCCATTCGTTTATTTCTTTAATAGCTTCACTTTCTCCCTCGAAATTGATCTCTTTGATAAGAGCTTCGTAATAATTTTGCAGGACCTTTCTAAACGAAGAGCTAACGTGGAAATTTTCTTGAAAAATCACAGCATTAGCTATCTCCAGCCTATATTCACTGGATTGACTCTTTAAAAAGTTGATCAAACTGCCGAATATTTCATGAATGGATCGATCATTTAATTGATTATCCTGGTAATTGAGTACTCGTCGCATATCTTCAGCCGTCCAGCCTTCGGCTCCAGCATATAACATACCCAAAGATATGTAAATGCTCGCAGGAGAGAAGAATACATTTTGCTTATCAGGAAACGTTTTAAGAAGAGAAAAGCAAAATTCGTTACTTGATAATACTAAATCTTTCAGTTGTTGAGACTCGGCATTAACAGTAAAGTGTACTGAGAGTAACACCATCAGCACTTTGATCGCCATTATGACACTAACAAGTAAAATTCAAATGTAAATTAACTGAATAGAATAAAGGATTATAATGCTTGAGATATTCTAGAATATAATTTAAAGTATTTAAATTATTACATTTAAATATTTAAGATATACTTACTGTTAGTTCTCGCTCTAAAATGAAATATGGCAGCTAGTGTAGTTCAAATTTAATAACTTCTTATCAGTCAGAATGTGTGGCACAATGTTTTTAGATTGTAGACATTATTTCCGTTCGTTAATTAGAAATGTTATTATTAATTTTTTTTTAAATTGAAGTGTTTATCACGAACGTAATGATTACAGAATCTGTTTTGTAATGATTACAAAGCTGATTCTGTAATAAACCAAAATACTGGTTGTAAACCTTACGCAATTGTTCTGTGTTTATTATTCCTTTGTGATTTTGTAATTTTTTCCTTAAAAATCTTTCTGTACTTGGCCCTATAATTAATGCAGATTGCTTCTTGTTTCTAGAAATCTGTAAATAAGGCTGATCCTTCGACAGCAGAAGAACGCAACTTCCTCTGTAATTTGGTTCAACTGAACAAGACCTTGGAAAATAAAAACAAAAACGACAAGACCTGCTGTAATAAGCGAAGCAGGGGTTAACAGGATTTGGCCCAGCAGTTTAATTCTGCTGATTCGTCACAGAAGATTGGTGACAACCACACGTATATTTGAAAAATTTGAAAGCGAGAGTATAGCAAGAAACTGCAGAGGTTTCACACTTTGCTAGGAAGCCATTATTGAGTAGCAAAACCTGATAATTTGGATGAGGATAGTAATCCAGAAATATACTGTTTCTTCTTCTGTTCCATCCCTCTCCGTAGCAAATACTTTCATCCGTTCTGTGCAGGCAGCCATTTTTTGTTTGAAATCGCGAGATTCCTCTAGCTTCTCTGTCGCCCATGATAACCAGGATCAAGATTTCGTTTACCGATTCTTTGTATTGCTCTTAATTTAATCTTTATTCATGAAATCACTGGATCAATTAGCTCAATTTTTTGAAAAAAAATTTTAAAAATTTTCAATATTCTTCAATGCATACATTTATTTGTGAAATATTCTTCGCAACCCCTTAAACCCCCGTATACACGGAAGATAATGTTCTTACCCTATATTCCAGTTAACTGACTTTTATTACATTACATTAAGGTAAGGATAAGATGTCAGTTAATAATCCATATAAGAAAAATAAACATAAAATGGTATTTTAATATATATTTTATTAATTTACTTTGCCAGATTATACAAGAATAAATCTTACAAACGAGTAACTCGTCCAGCGAACAAAATCATATTTGTTCTCAAATCTCTTATGAAGAACAGAAATGGATGATTGGCATAAACAATACCAATTGCTGATTCCGGTACAAGTTCAATACCGCTGACGGCAGCAATTTCGCTTCCTTCTTCGTTAACTTCAATCGTTGCTTTATGCAATATTTCAGAAACTAACAAATCATTATCGTTGTTAATGCCAGTAAAATCGGCATTTCTATTAAATATATTATCTAATCCTAAATACGTTAAGTTACTTTTGAGTTTTCTGCAATCTTCGAGATTGAATTTTGGAATAGAAACATCTATTTTGGTTGGAAGTATCTTCAAGCGCGAAATAATATCCTTCAAGCCTTCCTCGTCAAGATTTTTTTCTATCTCATCGAGTTGATCGTGCCTTAACGGAAGTATAATTAACATACTGATGTCTTCACCTTTATACGGAAGTTCGACGGCACTCAACCTTTTCTGGGGGTACCATACGTACGGAAAATGATCTTTGATATTCATCATGGAAACGGTAACTTCATTTACTCCGTCGTTATAAAATGTCGCATCTTGTGTCAATTCGGGATCGAACTTCTTCTGCCAAATGCCCTTAAAATAAACAGCATTTAATAGCATCATTATTAAATCCGGTGGCAATTCGTCCAGCAATTTTGGAATTTTTCGGTTAGTGTTTTCTTCCACCCATTGATTAATTTCTTCGAGTGATTTTTCGGCGCTTCCTTCGAAATCCAATTCTTTCACGAGTGCCCCGTAATAGATTTGCAAGATCTCTTTAAATTGAGGAGATACGTGGAAGCTTTGTTGATAAACTAAAGCATTGGCCAACTCTATTCTGTACTCGGCAGATTCGCTTGTTAATAAATTGATCAAATTACTAAATGCCCGGTGAACATTTTCCTCGTCGCCATACCCGAGTACACTTTGCATTGTTTCAGCTGTCGATCCTCTTGCACCAGCATACAACATACCCAAAGCTACATAGATGCTTGCAGGAGAGAAGAAAACGTTTTGATTAGTGGAAAACGTTTTCAGAAGAGAGAAACAAAATTCATTACTGGTTGAGGCTAATTTTCTAATCTCCTGTTGAGCATTCACAATTAGGAAAATTGAGTAGAATAATAATAAAATTTTCATCATCTTCGGACTAAAAATAAATAAAACAATGCATAAATGAGTAATTCTTGTTTCAATTACAATTACAAATTTAATACTTTTTCCATATTTTTATATAAAAATTAATTACTTACTTCAGCTCTCGGTACTTGCTTCAATTTGAAATTAAACGGAAATAACTCGATTAATTTGTCTTATCCATTAGGAAATATAAAAAAAGGCTTCTAAATTGTGACAATTTCCGTTCTTTAATTAATAAAATAGATTATTTTCTAAATAATTGTAAAAAATTTCTTCTCAAATTTATTTTGCTAGACTTTCCCGATATTCTTTGTTTTCATACACAATTGCTACCGTTACCTTTATGTCTTCGATTGTTTCTGGAGATGTTATGGGAATGGGGCCATATTTCCCGAACCAATGGTCCGTTTTTCATGAAAATTTCTAGAAACATTTCTCTCTAATACACAAACCTTCTTTCAAAATTACAGAAGTTTTCATCAAAAGGCATAAGAGTTATTAAGCTTTAAAGAGGGTAAACAAAGTCGTGCCGCATACCTACACACTAACATCTATACATACAATGGTTTGTGAGCTCTAAGGTTGGCTTTACTTTACCGCTAGACTTATTACACCAGCACAGGACATCAAATTAGACTTAGAAAAACACTATTTTATTCTCAGAATGCATTTCGGACGTGGAGTCCCTCATCAGCTTCTTTGCTACAAAATTAATTAATAGGAGGTTAACAATTTTTAAAAACAGGACTGTAATTGACAGGAATTTTTAGGGTGTAGACTTGCATTTAACATGTCGATTGGATGTTTTGAATATTAAAATATTAAACACGAGATAAAACAAAATTTTTTCACAATGAGGTTAGTGCTGATACAATTACACAATAATAAACAGAAGTACTGGTCAAACAGTAAAGTAGTGAAAATATACATTGTTAAAACAAAATACTATGCAGATACACAGTAACACGAATAGAGTAACGAGATGATTCGAAGTACAGTACATTCCAGAATAGCCGTCACCCTCTCCCCTATCCGTTTTCCCACTTCCCACCTCTCCCCTTTTTAAGTATTTTGACAGTATCCTTTACAATCGACAGCCTTCTTCATTATAGTGGGCACCGCCGAGTTATCATTATTGTACGCTATGGCAGAGATACGTTCATTAAAACGGACCTTCAGTTTCCTACTAGTTTCACCAATGTAGGATTTGGGTGTGGTACAGTTGCATTCAAATTCGTAGACAACGTTTTTTTGGTCCCATACGTTAGCTTTACTGTTAAGTACGTTTATATTGTTATGTAAGCTGTTGTGATGTTCGGGTACCAAAATAATACCATAATTAAATAATTTGCTTTCAAAAACATTCATAACGTAAGGGATTTTACAAAATTTATAAGCTGTGTTGTCGACTGGTTGTTTGTGTGTAATAACATTTTTATTATTAATCCAGTTACTGATCATGCGCTTGCTATAACCATTCATTAGGTACATTTTTATGATGTCTTCGATTTCATTGGATTTATCGGTATCATATGTGGTACGTTGCATAATTTTATCCAAGTACATGTAAAAGGCATCCTTTTTATATAAGTGGGTACTTCAGATGAAAAGTGTATGACGCTGTCAATAGTACAGGGTTTTTTATATTTTTTAAGAATTGTTTTGTCGTTGAGTCTCGTAACGACAATGTCTAAGAATGGTGAAGAATAATTCACTACTTTACTGTTTGACCAGTACTTCTGTTTATTATTGTGTAATTGTATCAGCACTAACCTCATTGTGAAAAAATTTTGTTTTATCTCGTGTTTAATATTTTAATATTCAAAACATCCAATCGACATGTTAAATGTAAGTCTACACCCTAAAAATTCCTGTCAATTACAGTCCGGTTTTTAAAAATTGTTAACCTCCTATTAATTAATTTTGTAGCAAAAAAGCTGATGAGGGATTCTACGTCCGAAATGCATTCTGAGAATAAAATAGTGTTTTTCTAAGTCTAATTTGATGTCCTGTGCTGGTGTAATAAGTCTAGCGGTAAAGCCAACCTTAGAGCTCACAAACCATTAAGAAGACTAGACAAGAAGCGTATCATAGTATTCATCTATACATACAGACAAATAAAACCTAATCCGTTTTTGTATTTGCCGACATTTCAAGGTCTCCTGAGTCCAAAATTGTAAAAATCTTGGGGTTAACATGGTCATAGCAGATACGTAAAGTAAACGAGCAATTCTTTATTGTGACCATAGGCGTAGCTAGGGCGGGGCGGTGGGGCGGTGTCACCTGTGTAGGGGTGACATCCGGTAGGTCTGTGCCTGAAAAAAAAAGGTCGACGGCTCGCCTCCCATGACAGTTTCTTCGCTACGAGGAGACGCCATGAGGGCTCGTACCAGCTAAAAATCTTACTATGATTTATTCTATAAATCTAAACTCATACGTCGCGACATCGCATATTCAATAAAGCGTTCAAGTTGCTCGAGTGCGAAGATATTACAATTCAACAGTGTTTTATAAAAGAGTTAAAAAGGGTGACACCACGACATCCGCACCGGGTGTCACCCTAGCTACGCCACTGATTGTGACATCGTCACAATACACTTAAGTTTAGTAGTCTTGCCCCTGTACATCATACTTTTCCTGTTAACAATTGAGTCATACCGGTCATGTATCTAACTCAGTTCAAGAGAAAATATTTGAATTGCAATAACGTCACTTCCAGGTTAAAGTGTATATTCCTATATACTTATTCGGGGTCTCCTACCTCTAAGCTTTTCATATCTGGTATCGACTTTCATCTATCTAACTCCGTCTCGAGATTAAGGAAAGACAGTGGGAATTTATAGGTTACAATTTTTTTTTCAAATTGCAGCCCAGTAAATAATATAATCGATACAGAAAACAAAATTATGTTGTGTTTACAATGTGATATGTCTTTTTGTTTAATCATATCAATATATTATTATATTTTATAAAAAGAAACAAAACTATCACCGTTATTAAAAAGTAATTTTAATTTACAAAATATAAATCAAGTTTATAAAACAATAAAAATTACAGTTGCTGGACACGTCCAGCAAACAAGATCATATTTGTTTTACGACCCAATACATAAAAGAGAAAAGGGTGATTAGCGTGAAATACCGACAAAGTAGAACTGTGATAAAATAATTGAATATTAGAAGCTGCAGTGACAATGCTTCCTCTTTCATTAACTTCCATTACAGCTTTGTGCAACACGTCCGATACGTACAGATCGTAATTTCCATTAATTCCAGAAAAATCTGCCTTTTCGTTGAAAGCTTTTCTTATGCCTAGGTTAATAAGTTGATTTCTCAGCTTTTTGGACACGTCTAATTTAAATTTCGGAATGTTAACCCCGACAGTTTCCAGTTCCATCTGGCGTAGGATCCTGTTAAGTTCATCGGCATCAATGTTTCTTTCAATAATATTGAGATTTAGGAACTCGATAGGGAGTACGATGATCATGCTGATGCTATCGTCTTTGTATGGAATTTCGAGTACTTTTATCCCTTTATCTATTGAAATAAAACTGTTAAATTCTCCGATGGTTTGCATCATGGGCACCAAAACTCCATCTTTGCCATTATTGTAAAATATACCCATAGACGTAGTGGAATTGAATTTGTTTTTCCAAATTCCATTAAAATAGATCACGCTTAATATCAGTAATCTGGTATCTTCTGATATATCGTCTACAATTTTATTTATTTTACCTTTGGTTTTTTCTTTAACCCAATCGTTTATATCTCTGACAGCTTCTTTGTTTCTTTCATGGTTGAATTCTTGCACACCAGCATCGTATTTTGTCTGTAAAAGTTCTTCGTAACTAAATAATAAGTGAGTGACATCCGATGCAAATAAAGCATTCGAAATATCTAAATGATTCGAAGAATTCTTCAATTGATTTAGCAATTGGCTGAAAGATTCGTGAATATTGTCGTCGTCCAATTCTGCTTTTCTGTATTCTAACACGCGAGATATTTCTCTTGCCGTCTCCAGTTTCGCTCCCGCATAAAGCATAGTCAAACTCGTGTATAAACTCGTGGGGGAGAAGATCAAGTTTTCTTCTTTTGGAAAATTTTTAAATATGGCAAAACAAAATCTATTATTTAAATCTTGCAATGTGCGTATCACTTGTCCACTGGAAAATTGCAAACTGAAAGTGATGGCTGATAAAATTACGTACTTAAAGAAAATCATATCCTACTAAGTGAGGAAGATAATTGAATTCTTTACAGTTTAAATTAATTACAAGCGGTAAAATATAATTAATTATACTTACGAATTTGTTTAATTTCGTAATTGCAACAATTGAACTGTATATTTTAAATTTGACTTCCTCTTTATAAATATTTAAGAGCAGAAAACAAGTAATTCGATACCTTCGTAATAATAATACTGACGACGTGTACGTAGATTTTAAAACAATTTTTCGTTTATCGAACACCTCTACCATAGAAAAATATAAAAATACAAGTATCGCTTGAAAGCCCTATACACTTCGGGTCGAACAACCTCAGGAATTGATATGCCGGTCCTGTCCTCATCACCGAGTCACTAAAGGGTCTTTTTATCGAGCCCATTGTGGGCCGAACCCATAATGGGCTTGATAAAAAGATCCATATCAGAATACCAGCTAACTCCTGTACAGGGTAAATGTACAAATAACAGAATTTGGAATTTGAAATGTCATAAACAAACTCAGACCGGGAATATTTCTATTTGTTTTCATTTGATTGCATTAACTGTTTAATGTTGATTGTAAATAATTCAACACAAAAACAAATGTATTTTATAAATATTTTTATAAAAATTTTATGTTATAAAACAGTTTTAAACGTACTTTCAACCAATGTTTCTAAATAAATACAATAAAAGTGCTGATTAATTATTCACAAATATAAATTGGAGGTAACTCTTAAAGTTACCATGTTTTCCTCCCTTCCTCTTTGAAACTTAACTCCTATGCCTTTTGTCAAAAATTTTGCAGGGAGATTTCTATATTAGGGGGATAGAGGCTAATTAAATTTTGGAGGGTTAAATGTCAAGGAGTGAGGATAGAAAGGGGTCATATCTGGAGAGGGATCGAACTTAACGAAGATTTTACTCGTTATAAGCATTTACAATTTTTTATAAAGCTCATCTCTGCCCTCAAAATTAAGCTTTTTGTCATATTGTAATAAACGATATAAAAAGTTTTTTTAAAAATAAAATCACTTAACAGATGGAACCACTCATACTTTTAACTTTTTTCTCCGAGATACGCAAGTCTTTGCTGGATTTTTTTTTACAAGTAACCAAAAATACCCTGAAATGTGAGAAAGAAACACTTTGTAACAGCTTTTTTGGTGGTCTTCCATTATGGATTTCATTTAGTTGAGAGAATTATTGATGATAGTATGTAGTTTTATTACAGTAAGATTGCCCAAAAATATTTCATCAAAAATACAGTAATTATTACGATAAAATAAATAGAAGCAGTATGATTTTTATGTATAAGTAGCAACAGGTTTGAATACGTTTTGCTTCCTAAGTAGCTACTTTTGAATCGCAGTTTCTCGTGATTAATATGTATCATATAAGGCGCTAGAACCTTTTTTGTTTGCTATCCTGCTTCGCTAAAGCATTTTTCGTTAAGATCAACAATTCGAAACGGTACATTGTGTGTATATTGTTTCACAAAAGTTTTCAAGGAACAATAAAAATCAAATTTTTATTAAATTCTTGAATGATTTTGACAGTTTAAACTGGAAACTTTTAAGTAATCTTGATAGATCTTAGCCCGACTTTTGGAATAAGACTCCAGACTCACATCTGTGTAAATTAAAGTTTAAATTGATTAAAAAAATATATACTACTGTATTTTTATGTACTGTAGAAATGATCACATTTGCAATTTTTTTAAATTACAAATTATATTTTTATTTAAATCAAGAAAAAAAATTTGATTAATTTAAAAAAAGCAGAGTATTAGTTTAATATTTTACTTCATTATTTTCATATAGTTTTAATTCCGGTAAATTATTTAACTACATTTTTAATTATAAAAATTTACGCTTTAATTTTATTACAGGGAAAAAAAAATTCATACAATTAAAGATATTATTAATTCTTCAATTAAAATCACTTAATTATATACAAAACTTTTATATATTCTGTGTATAAAAACATCTTTCCCGTTTTATATATCTTAAAATCAGATTTCTAATTATAAACGTTTAACTACCTTTTTGCACCCTAATATACTGAATTATAAAAAGCACCGTAAAACAATAGGAAAGAATAAACTATAATTTATATTATTCTTTTTCATTATATTAATACTATATTAATGATACTATCTTTTAAATATATGTAACAAACAGACAACAACAATGTAAATAAATAAGTTTTACACTCCTGACTTACTAAATTCATCAAAAATAATTTTAAATTTCTAACAAAAAAAAAGGTAAGTAGACATTATGCAACTGTTATAAATCTATCGTCCATAAATATAATCATTTGAATATTTACATTATTTTATGAAAAATAATGAAAAATCTTAACGCTTTACCTTATAACCCTAAATACAATCATATTTTCAGATATATAAATGGTCCAACTTCTTGGAATAACTAAATTTACTAAAGTAAGAAAGTAATAAGAACATAATTAATCAAGCCAGTTGAACTTTGGCTGTCACCAGTATTTTTCGTTCTTGCCCGTTTGAGATTCGACACAGACCGTTCTTCTCTTCGTTTGCCATGTTGATGTGGTTTCTTATATCGTGAGTCTGTTCCTATTAAGTAAAATTTAAGCCGTGAGTAAATAATACTTGATAAGAAAACAATGAAAATTACCGTATTTTATGGACTATAAGACGCACCTTAATTTTTAAGCAATTTTTAAAAAAAATACCTATAAGATGCTACGGACTATAAGACGCACCTGAATTTTGGAGGCAATTTTTCGAAGAAAAAAGTGCGTCTTATAGTCCGTAAAATACGGTATATCCATAATACCAAATTAAACATTAAAGAAATAAATTTATAACACAGACTTTTTAAAATTTAAACTGGCATAATGGAAGTATATATCATAAAAGACTTTGTAACTTTAAATAAATGCCATGATACCCATAGAAAAGAAACAAATTCATCTTCAGACTGTTAAACTACTGTATTTATATTAAAAACTTTTAATTTTTACACACATTTCTAAATATATTAATAATAATATTTTACAGTAATTTGTAAAATATTATAATTTGGAGTAAAAAATTTCAATTAAAAAAAAAATTATAAAAAAACATGAAGTAATGACAATGAAAATTTGTTCACAACTATCTGGAAACAAAATTAAGCAGTGGCAGTTGAAACCGATTCAAAAATAATAATTAAAAATATCAAAATAAATAATTCTTTACACAAAATAATAGTAAAATAAATTACATACCTTTCACTTATAAAAATAAAGAAAAATATGAATAATTCAAATAAGTACAATATTCGTTCTGATTTCAAATTACAAGAATCTTAATGCTTTTGTGTTTTTTCTACGAACAATTATTTCAAAATCCGTGCTTAAGTTCACAGAAAATCATTTGAGACATTTCTGTTCCTTCAACAGATACAAATATAAAATGCCTTATTTGTATTCTAAAATGCTTTCTATTAATTCTTTTAAAAATAAAACATTAGGAAGATATACATAATATTCAAGATTATTTTAAGATTCGGCTCCATTCAGTCTCGACAAATATTCGTGCTTATACGTTTCCCTTATATACCATTAATGTACTTTAAGCAAGCTTCACATTTTTCTTCAATCAAAATAAAAAACACTAAGTACACGATTTTATTTAAGACACGATAAAGTTTGTGTTATTTAGAAATATTTAGAAAATAACTTCTAAAATTGTGAACCACTGAATATCTGTATATAATTATACATTTAGTGGCTAATCTTTCAGATAATTTATAGTTTCAAGTAATTTTTAAACTAAATTTGCATGTGTTATAAACATTATAGAAACAAGCAGTAAATTTTTTTTTTTTTTTTTTTTTTTGATTGCAAGTGCTAATACTACAATTCCTTATCATTTTTAGTATTAAACATTATATTTATTCTCTATAAAATGTGTTTTTGGTATGTATTTTAGAGTGTCTAGAATAAATTAATTGGATTTACATTCATATGGAAATAACTGCCTAGGTTTTCTTCGATTTCAGATTTCGCAGATTGTTTTTTGACGGATTATCGACGAAAACCAAAGTATCACTGTATTACGTATGAAAATATCAACTGGTTGATATAAAAGTTTTTCGAGACAAGAATGCGCATCGGTAGTGAATATGTTAAAATCCATTATAACAAAAATGCTGTGATTGAATTATACATGTTTTTATTAGAGTTATCAGTTATATTTATCCCTTCATTACCTTTGATACGAATGGAGGAAAATGTTTTTGGTGTGAATTTAATTCTATTAATGGTTTACGTTCATATTGACGTCTGTGCATTTCGTCTACGTGCGTAAGATACCACGTTCCCGGAAAAAGATCTTCAATATTTCCTTTCGGAATATAAGGTGCTATAAAAGAAAAAACTTCTTAAAAATTGAATATTTAACATTTAAATTATTCTTTATTAAAATATTTTCATTTTGATCATAACAAAAATACCTTAAAGTTTTAATAGAAATACTAAATTAAAACTTACATTATGAAAAAGATAGCAAATGTTAAAAATTTTATGAATTAAAATACAGTCAAACCTGTTTTTGTGCGGGGGATAGGGACCGCATTAAAAAAAAAAAAAAAAATCACACGAAACTTCACGAATGGCTGTAAAAAATAGTTTTCGCAACACAATTAAAAAATATTTTTTTTATGCGGTCAACAGGGACCGCATAAAAAAAGTCTCACATAGAAAATAACTCAAAACCGTACGAAATAGAATTTATTGACAACAGATGACAGCACTTGACTGCTTCGTCTGGTCTATCGTCTGTTTTACATATTTTTGTCCAGGTGGTGTTTTGTTGACTTAAAAAGTAAATTATTCCATTTTTCGCATATTCATGCAATAATATTACTATAATAAGTGCATTTGTGCTATAATAAGTTTATTTAGCTATAATAAGTCAACGTGAGACATGACGAATCGCACGAGACTAGTCGCCAACTATACCGCACAAATAAAAAATCGCACCAAAAAAACCGCATAAATTAAAAATTCGCATTAAAAAAATCGCACATAAAAAGAGCGCATAAAAACAGGTTTGACTGTAATTCTATTTCATGTAACATTTATTAACAAAAATAAAATTTTAATTTTTGAATTTTTTTAAATTTCAAAAACAAACAAGAGCAAAATTTTAATCTTCTCTGTTCATATTAAAATATATAATTATAAGAAAAATATTGTTTTTGAATACAATTGTATATTTTAGAGAATAAATTATCAAATAACTAATAATTTATTATATGAAATATTTGAAGTAATTCATAAAATTGCATATATTAATACTCTGATCAAAATACATCAATTAATGAAAGTAGATTATTTAATATTATCAAATTAATTTTTTGCTTATTTTCACTGAAAATTAAGTTCTTATAATATAACTGCAATTTTAATATTGAATTTGATTTTTAATTTTAATCACTTAAACTGCTTTTTGATTACAATAAAACTACATAGAAAAGTATATAAGCACACACACACACGCAAGTAAATTATATAAAATAATAATTGTCTTCTCTCAGGAGTCTCTCAGTCAAATACCAAATAAATCTGTCTTTTTGGGATTTAGATATAGCAAAAGGTGTCTTTGTAACAATTTGGAAAGTTTTTCAAAGAATCAACTCAAAACTTTTTTGTTACATAAAGTCCGACTGACTGAAGCAGTTGTCGTAAGTCCACACTGGCAATGTTAAATCACACAAACAAGCATTCATACTTATGGCAAATTCTAGACAGACAAGTAACTGTAACGTTTCAAACAGTAGATTTATTAGTATCAATGAAATCCTAATTAAAAAAACAACCATTCCTTTATTGCAACCACCAAAAATTTTATTGTTTCAATAAGGTTTTAACACACATCTTCGAAAGAGCAACACTCCAAAAGTAATGTTGGATCAATTTATTTTTAACATCAATTTATATTCTAGAATACAAATACTAGTAACAAAATTGAAAGTGTAATCACATATTAGGCTTAAGCCTTCAATTTGTCAAGTGTAGTCAGTGATGACTGTACACTGGGGTATTTGGCACGTGCGCCCCTCTTTTCATCTGTGTTGTCCTTTTCCTAATCCCCAAATTCCATTATCGACAATTAAAACGACAAAGCCATATTTGGGACAAGACTATGTCTCGGAGACTCACTACTAAGTGGGATCACTTTGATGCTCAAGGCGGATCTCGTTCTCGTTCTCCAATCTTCTTTGGTATTGCTGGTTTTGAGCGTGATCGTTTGAACTTTGCCGGCCATGACTACAAGGTCGTCCACAATGCATTTTCGGTGAAATTAACCTATCTTTCACTGTAGAAAGTTCTTTCCATTGCATGTCAGCCCAGGTTGAATTTTTGTCAATGCCTAACGAAAATTTCCCATTTTTGAAAAAAATAATCGTGGCTTTTGTATCGTCCAAAATTATTTTTTTTATTTTGCACAAACAATACTGGGTTGCATCCTACCGTGTCTGTTGACCTCAACCACATGTTCTGCATCTTTTGCTGCTGGTAAAAATTAACTGAGAAACTGATAATTTACTTAATTTTGATTGGCTACGCAATATTTACAATAGTGTCCAGATATAATACAAATCCAAGATCGGCATGGCTGTCGACTCTAAAGGTTAACTAACATGAAGTAAAAAGATGTCTCTCCTTGTAGGAGTTAGGAAACAAAGTGAGATCAGAGGGCAAAGGTCACGCAATGGCACCCTCTGCCCTACAAGTCAAATTTTTATCGATCCCATGATTTTCCTATACTAGATAATGTTAAAAACCTCACTTGTAATGACATAAAATCATCTTAATGTCATATTTGAAGCACTCCCAAATTTACAAAATTAGATTTCAAATTTTATTTAAAGAAAATACTACCCGTTCAGTTGCAAGGTCAGAGTTCACTTCTTAGAATGACTGTGGGTGGTACTCTCTCCCACCTAACTTCGGTGGGGTGAGGTGCCTGTTTTGCCTGTTTGTAGAAGAGGGTCGCCATTTTGTATTTTATTCTGACTTGGTTCTTGGTCCTGACTACCTACAAGTCTGGATTTTTTATGCGCAAATCATTTGGGCACCTAATACTCTGTGCCAAATTGCAACTCCTGACATGCCTTCATATCTCTAAGCTGGTAACACAAGCCGGCAGTACGATTTTATAAACAAGACATAGTCTTGTCAACAAACAATAGAAAATTCATGACTTCTAGCCTTTTCCACAAATATAAAAGAAACTAATGAACAATATTTGTCCATCATCCCATGCAACTTATTTGTATGCTGATCAAAACTTGAAATTTCAAGGCCAAGTTAGCCCCAATTGCAACTAGTGTCATTTTGTGGTACCACCGTCCAACACTGAATCACAGAATTTGAAGCTCCTCGTATAATGTATGATGTTCTTTTTTTATAGCTTATGTCCCCCTTTTTGATAGTCTGTGAGCACCATTGATTAAGATTCATGCCAGAGGTAGTTTAGTTGGTTCCACCAATGAACCAAACCAAAATTGCCTGTAATCTGGACCATATCTGAGTAAATCCCCTTTTCCATATCAAGTATACTAAGGATTTGGCAAATTTATCTCTTGGACAAGCCAAGTTGAGTTGGGCAATAATATAAGAATATACAGAAGTTTTTTTCTTCCACTACTTTATATATCTGGAATTCAATCAGAATATAAATGATTGCACATGCACACAAAATAACAGAAATGAAAATGTGGAAAGAGTTAATACACACTATATTTTCATACTGCACAAAAGCAAATTAGTTTTGGTTAAATTTTGTAAAAATAAATCGACTTAGGCCGCGACTCCACTAGCCGTAAAAGGGCCGTAAAACCCCTCACCGTAAAAGCTTTTAATCACGTGACCGTGATATTTTACGCCTGAGCAGGTCGTAAAACCAACGTAAAAGCGAGTTGAACACTGCTCAACTCGCTTTTACGTTGGTTTTACGACCTGCTCAGGCGTAAAAGCTTTTACGGTGAGGTTTTACGGCCCTTTTACGGCTAGTGGAGTCGCGGCCTTACTGATGATTTTATAATTTTTCTGAACTGATTAGATTGACAGTAACCAATAGAATCTATTATCATTCCTTCACTAATTCCAGGAAATAGCAAATAATTTTTTCTGACAAACTGCTCACAGAGCCACAGCAAAATATGATTCTTAAATATGTATTAAATTTTGAGATTTTATAACTTTTTAAAATAGAACAAATACTTTATAACTAGCAACTTTATTGTAATGACAAAAATAGTTATTTATGTCCTATCAACATAAATCATTTAAAAAATTTTAAATATAAGAGCAAATGAAAATAAAACTGTACATGATCATCATCAACAAAACAGAAATTTTGATTATGAATATCAATTGCAGATAAAAGCAAGAGAAAAATGGAAGCAAACCTTTATGATGAGTCTCCTCGCGAAGTTTTAATACTGCAGTGAATTCTGAAGGATCTACTCTTTTTCTGGAGTCAAGTCTACTACGAATATCACTTAAACTGTTGTGAAGTTTATCAAGAGCAGAACCCGGACTTGCATCATTTACAAAATATAGAGAATACATTGTAGCTGCCATTCCAGACCCATAAGAAAACATGCCTACCCGTTTCCCAGCCAAATGCTCACGTGTATGGCTAAAACAAAAAGAAAAAAGATTGATTTAATAATTCCAGTATTTATATTAAAAAACAAAAAGTTATTTGAATTATTCTACATAAGTAACTTTTGAAGGAACAAACAAAATATTCCATAAAAATATATTATTAGATCACAAATTGAACATATATATATGTAAGGTAACCAAATAAATAATGTCATTTTTTAAAATGTAAATAAAAATACTTGTTTTTTTCATTAGAATAAGTTTATTCATCGAAATATTCACCTTTACATTTAATTACACTTTCCAAATAGGAGGGGCAGTTTGACTATTTGAATAAACCATTTTTATAAATGATTTGAATGACTCCCGAAAAAGTTCTTTCTTTGTGTTTGGTGGATTTTGAGGGGTATTGTTTATCATGAGTACTTTAACGTTGGTCAAACCCTCATAGCAGATTTGTACAGCGAGCAGCTACAAAGAGTACATGACAAATTACGGCAAAAACAACCATCTTTGGCAAATCGTCCAGGTGTTTTGTTTTTAAAGATAAAGTTTGCCCACATGTTGCAGAAATTACAAGAAACAAAATAATGCAATTGGGATTGAAACTTTTATCTCATCCTTCCTATTCTGATAAAATAGTATGGTAATGTGATGGAAATAAGTTATCTTTGGATAAATGCATGCATGGAAAATTTACAAATCACACAGCTATAAAAAAAAAAGTAACTCAATTTTTAATGCTAAAAATTTTCAAACTGCCCTTTCATTGGGAAAGTGTAATTGAATATGAAGGTGAATATTTTGATGTATTTTTTGTTTAAAATAATTTTATTCAAGTATTTTTATTCACATTTCGAGAAATGACATTATTTATTTGGTTACCTGATATTTATACTTTAAATTATTATTTCATCACATATATGAAAATATTTTATGCCTGACAGCATATTTTTACAAATTTTATATAAAAACTAAGACAGTAATTTAGAAATATTCTCTAATTTCTTAATACATTAATAAATTATTAAAATACACACACACAAAAAAAATCAAAAAGCATATTTAATACACTAGAATGAGACATTACTTTCTGTAAAGTAATAAATAGGAGTTAATAAATAGAGCCCAATGAGAGAGAGAGATTCTAGAAAACTATCTTTGAAGAAAAAAAAAAAATGGTTGGTTCTTTAGCTAGTGCATTTTATCAAATAAAGAGAAATAAAAAGGCAAAATTTTTTTAAAGTAGTTTAACAAGAAATCGATACATCAGTGATAATGAATAGAAGAATATTTTAAAACTATTAAATGTATAAAATCCAACTTTCGAAAAAAAAAAAAAAATTTTATAATAAAGATGAAGTGTGAAGAATTTTCTAAATTGTTTTTAAAAGGTATTAGTAATTATTTTAATAGGTTATTGATTTAAAATCTTTTATTTAACTGATATTAAATATGTTTAAACAACAACATATATTATAATTTTAACAATAAAAATTGCATTAAGTGTTTATAAACTGCAAAAAGTAGCATTTCCCATTATATATAGACAAAATCATATTGTAATTTTTTTGCTATTCTGGATTTATTTTGTTTCAGAAAACTTTCCTGTCAATATCATTCATAAGTTGTTAATTAAGCATTTTTTCAAAACAAAGATTTTTATTTTTTAAGGTGTCGATTTTATGCTTGACACAGAAATGGCCTTTGCCATTGAAATTAAATGTCATCAAATGATCACAACTGAATAATAAATAACAGCAAAGTGACTGTATTTGAAAAATCCAGACAACCTGTATATACCAATATACACAGTTTATTCCAATAAATTCTAAATAATCCTTTATAATTCTCTACAACATACCGTATATTTCCGCAGATAAGACGACCTTCGGATAAGACGGTGTATAAATTTTTGTCAAAGTTTTATAGTTTTAGCATATATCTGTCCGATAAGACGACCCCCAAACTATCAATGGCCTATGAATTTAGTTTAGATTGGCGATCATTATCTGGATAATAATACTGTATAGATTATACAGAATTATGTCCTATTCATAATTTTTCGAATGAACAAATTTTATTTTCTGCCTCGCTATTGTTGCAAACGTTCGCACTGATTCGGGCATTCGGGTAATGACCTTGACTATTCACAAAAACGTTGTATGGGCTATTCTATTTTGTGGACATGCCCTACTTTCTACTAGTAAATAATTACGGTTTGTCCGTTTTTTATAATGGTTTTAGTTTATATAAATTTCAAGCTAATTTTTATATATGTCCTATAAGACGACCTCGGATTTGGAAGCCTTTTTTTATGATTCAACTATCGTCTTATCTGCGGAAATATGCGGTAATTTACTACAAACTAAATGAATATCAAACTCTGTATAAAGATCACAATAAAATAAAATTGAAAATTCTTAAATTAAAATGAAGTTAATTTATATTATTAAATGTCTTTAATAAAAAAAAATATACTCTCTTTAAATTAATATCTCCTATAGTATAGTATATTTCACATTGAGCATAGAAACTAATCCCATTCAAACTATTATATATATTTATGAAAATACCACTGCATATAATACATAAATTTTTTTGAATTTATATGTTATATAAATAGTTTATTTTTTGTAATTAATTAAATTAATTAATGATATATAAAATCTGCTACTTGTTTAATTAAAAATTTCTTTGACCTGATTTAAGTTCATTTCGAGTAGAGTATTGTTAATTAGGAAACAGTTAACTGTACAGATTCTTTTATGATTGAATTAATTAACTACAAAATTGTTACTTTACAATACTAATATGTATAATATGAAAGTTTACACAAGAAATTTCATTTTGTAATAAATCAATCCAATAATTACTAATGCATTTTCTCATTCTACAGATTTTAGTATGTAGATAGAAAGCTTACATTTTAATAATTATCCTTTAAAATATGTGAATAGATACAGAGCAACAATAGATGCATTCTTACTAATCATCACTACTAACAAAGTAATAAATAATCAAATGCCATGAAAAGGCGTTAGTAATAATAAAAAAATCATCGTTTCTTTTATTGATTAACATAAATAAAATTTATGTATATTTTATTAATTTCAGAAGTAAAATTGTATTGTTAGCAGTCATAAATGTTGTATATTATTAAGTAGATTACTTTCAACAGCAATGTTATTCTAGACTTAATTTTTTTCCTTTAACTTTTCACAGCAAGTTTCATCAGTATAAAACCAGTTTTTAGTTAGTCGAAAATCTTAAAATAATATTTATTTAATTTGTCATTTTATGTATCATTCATTCATACATATTTTAAGAAATCAATTTTAAAAAACAAATATTTAAACTTACTTAGCGATATATGATGCTAAACATCCATACAGAGATGGAGTATACATATTGCCCACTTCATTTGCAACTAATAAGCTTGGTTTTGTTTTGACATTAAATATTTCTTTACTGAGTTCCACAAAAGCCTTTTCAACATCTTTATTAAAATATGTTTCTTCCAGCAACAAATTCCTACATAAAAAAATATATTTATTTACAATGACAGGTTTAAATTAATGTACAGTAGAGCGTCGAAAATCGGAACGTCGGTAATTGAAATGGCCGGAAACTGGAACGATTTTCAGTCGGACTGTGTCGTGCTGAATCGAATGTTTTTGATACTAAATTTACTTCTAAAGTATAATTTTCATGTTTTTTATATTCTTCATTATATTTATTTTGTTTGTACAAAATAAAGACATAATTTTTAACGATACGATAGCCTCGATTATTATTATAAAAATTTTCGTTAGGCTTAAAATCGACGAAAATTCAACACGAAGCGACACGCAACGGAGAAAAATTCAACAGGAAGCGATACGCAACAAAGAAAAATTTGAACATCGGACAGGTTAATGTATTTTTTCGTACATAATCGGAAATTGGAAAAAATCACTACTTGGAACGACCCCAGTCCCCAATTGGTTCCAATTTTCGACGCTCTACTGTATTAGTATTCTTTTTTATGACTTCTAACTTGATATAGTTTTAAACATTAACAAAATTCTTACCTATAACTGTCTAGTCCTTTGTATTTTTCCTTCATATCTGGAGTTGGATCCCTCAGAAAATCATTAAAAACCAAACGTCCTAGAGATTTTTGAACAAGTTTACAGTATGGTGCATGAAATATAACAGCATCCAAATCATTGAGTGTGAACTGATTAATACCTACATGGAATATATATTAAAAAAAGGTTATTTAATTTTGTATAAGTTATAAAAATCTTAAAGTTGCATTGCTACTTTAAGAAGCAAGTTAAGAAGCAATTCAAACAAAGGAAAATATGCTTTAAAATAATATAAGAAATAGTTACTTCAAAAAAAATAATTACCAAACTACGGAAATTAACTATATAAATTTGCATACTTTAGTATCATTATCCAAAATTTATTTTCTTAGAAATATATGATGATAATTAGCAAGATATTTAGAGATAATTGAATATTGAAGTTTATTCAAATTTAATTATACACTATACCCTCGACGTTCATGGACATCGGTGTTTGGGAATTTGTGAGGGTCCAGAAATGTCTCGATGCTCCATAAATTCACTAATATTTAAAATATCATTTTTATTTCCATAAAAAAGAAAAATTGATAATAATGAAAATAAAAACATTTTCTCCAAACATGATAAAGGAAAACTAAACAATGTAAGTTCAAAGATCAACTAACTCCGGTTGGAATCAAATAAAATGTTTATTTTGACTCATCCTGCAATCTAAGTTTGAGATCTTGTTACACTTAGTAACGAGTGAATTTCAAGAACTTCTCTTTCCAGTTTCTCTCAGTATCAGACCTTACTTGACTGCATTCTCAACTTTACTCTCAATTCAACCTCTCTCAGGATTCTCACATCTAAACATAAAACAAAAGATTCAACAGACTCGCTCTTTGCCTGCAGAGAACACCAAGAGCACTAATTTCTGTAAGCCTTTTTAATATAAATAAAATCAGGACAAATGTTTTGTAACCATCGAGTCCATCTTGGTGTCTGTAACACCCACATATGAATCTGCACCTCTCTTTCATTCTGACTTGAGTGCACAATTCAGCAACCTCACAAACTTTTCAACTTTCGTAAAAGGTTTTGACCTTCTGGGAAATGGGAATTACATACTACTGTAAACTGGACATTAGAGCAGTCACAATGCAAAAAGATTATTGTACTCACTCATTTGTATGGTGTCTATCATAATTTACATACTTTTCTTTATTTTTTTTTTCTTTTGGCTTAAGTAAAATGACTTTTGCAGCACTATAAGTATTGCGCAGTGTACTTATTTAATAAAACCATTCATTTCTATGAAAATTTTTTAAAACAGCAGTAATACATAAGCCTTGGAAAAAATTACAAATTTAACATTGAAAATGGAACTTAAAGTTCGAGAATTCAATGTTTATGAAGGATTACTTGATCCCAATTATATGCAAACTTGCGGAGGTCAGTGTATTCTAATTCAAATACAACAAACATTTTGATGACTCACGAACATTAACAATTTTATATTCAAATAATTATATTTTGTAAATAATATTGCATATGAGTAACCATCAATCACTAAATATATAAATGGCATAAATGATAATAATAATAATTTGTATTATTATTAGTGAATGCACAACTTTAATGTATAGATTTAATATTTTAAAATTTAACTATTATTAATTTAATAATCATAGTTAAATACATGGGCTCCTAATAACTTTTCTGTATTTAAATATAAAAATATGAAACAATAAAATACTATAAGCATAGCATTTAAAATACTTTATAACTTATAATAAATAGATAATAATAATATAATATATATATGTATATTAATTTTTGAAATTTCATTTCGGATTTATTGCATAATGAAAAACATTTAACACATGCAATATATCTGAAAATAATGCATATTAAATATTAATATATTTCTTAACTAAATGAAATTTCAATAAACCGTGACATTATTATTATTAATATATATAATTAGAAATTACAAAACATAATTCAATATTTAATGATTACATGAATATAATAAAATGTATGATTTTATTTTAAAGTTATTTTCTAACAAACAAAATATTTAATTGTTCATCATTGGACAAAAAGAATAATTTCGTTTAATAAATACTTTATTCATAATGAGATTAAGTGATAATCGAAACATAAGAATCTTTAACAACAATGTTTTTGTAAATGTTTAAAAATATAATGAACACAAAGTCTGTTTAAGAAGGAACCACCATTTATTCACTAATTTTGACAGCCTAGTATCCTACAAAGAAAGGTCGGTCGTCAAAAGTTTGTATTCCAGAACATTGAAAGTGAATAATTGGTGGTTCCTTCTTAAACAGACTTTGTCTTCAATTATATTTTAAAATATGTTTATGTAATTAAATAGTTAAAAACTAAAAAAATTGATATAATTATGACAATTTTAAATAAAATATTGAATCAATTATAGAAGTGTTTATGTAAATGTAATCAATTTGAATTTGCTTATTTAAAACTCCATGAAGGAGGAACATTTTGAACAAAAAATAAATGTTGAGGTGTATATAACAAGTCTTCAGAATCAATTTTTGTAACAAATACTATTTTTAGACTGATGAAGACTTTAGTAAAATAAATACATCATAATTTCTAATAAAATGCACAACTGCATTAAAATAAATTCACATAAAATATTTTCATACATTTATATAAATTAGCAAAACTGAAATAGTTTGTATATGTTCATATTTCATTTCAGCGGATATCCAAATTTCCCCAGTGTCTGCCTTTCTTGTTTCTGGAACTTAATCATCTACAAATTAGAATTTGTGATGATTCTAAGGATTCAGTACAGTTAGATGTGTGCTAACCATATTATCTTTTAATACAAATGGCAACAAATTAGTAAACTCAATTTTTGCATATATACAAATTCATAAACAAAGCCCTTTAACATTTTTATACACATAATAGTCAAAAATAAACCAAACTTTTGACACAAGTGATTCACTAACACGCCATTATTTAAAAATATATTGTTATTGTGATCTTGGTGATGTTCTAACATCAAAAATAATAAAAAGTAACCTATTATCTGAATTGGAGATGATGATGATATCTTTATTATGCAACAAACTCTTATATCATAGTACCTACAGAGTTAAATAATCTTTTGCCATCAGCTACACCTTCTGCCATATACTATACCATTTGTAAAAGCAGCTCTAAAAAGAATTGCCATTTACTATTAATATCTTTAATTGTATTCATTGCTATTATTTTCACTTTACTGTTTATTGGAATATGCACTCTTTCAACTTCTCTTGTTTTAGAGAACAGATAAAAATTTGCAGGGACAAAATAAAGGCAGCAAAGAAATTGAGAAAACATTATTATGTCCTTTTTGGTCAAATTTTCACTGACCAGGAATGACTGATAGAAGCAAACTAGAGACCTTAAAGAAATCACAAAAAATAGTTTCAAGTACTGTTTTGACAAGTGGTATGGACACAGGCAGAAACTTACTTTGAAGATAGCCTTCTATAAATAACTATACTAATGTAATAAAAGTTATTTTAAAAATCTGGTTTATTTTCTACTTTACCACACACACAAAAAATATAAGCATATATAAAATAAATAACAATTTTAAAAATATAAAACTGATACAGTAGAGTCCCATACAATACTCAAATAAAGCAAGCAACAACCCTCGAATTTTGTCGATCAGAGGTATATGTTTTTTTTTTTTTCAACTTATAAGCCAAGGTTTAAACTTTCATAAATCTTGTGATGATGCAGGTTTCAATAAAGCAATTTCCTATAATATGTAACAAATCCCCTGCATTGTACAGGACTCTACTGTATTGTTTTAATCATATAAAACAAATATTTATTAATAATCTTATAACAAACACAAATATTCTATAATTAACTTTATAATGCTCGAAAATATCTTACAAGATGAATATCATATGTAATTATTATTAGGAAAACTCTGTCAATGACATTAACACAGCATTTTAATCATCAAAACACATGAATTTGCAAATTTGTTAACTCACTCGTTTTGCATATTTATTAAAATATTCTGTTAAAAACATCGACAGTTTTCTGAATAATTATTACTACTATTGATGTATAATGCCACAATCATAAACTAATATCACATATAACTACATGAAAAAGCAATTAAGCCAGGTAAATTTTTAAGTGTTCAAACGTGTTTATTCAGTTTGTAATCTGTAAATGGAGTATGAAATAACTGAAAATGTTAATTAAATAAAGTTGACTTATATAAATTTTGCTGTTTTTAAAGTGAGATGATGTGAAGTGTTAAAAATCCATGATTATCACAGGCAGAATCAAATAAATTCAATCTGTGAAACTATTACATTTTTGGAACAGTTGTGTGCAGCACAATGACAAATTCAAAAATTTGGTCTTGTGACTGGAATTTAAATCATGAAGTTTGACAGAATCTAATTTGGAGTCTTTTTCTTTTTTACTTTTAAAAAAAGTGTTGTGTTACCTGACTCCCTTCCATTTCATTGAGGAATCATTATTCAATAAGACCTTTGTGATAGGTTTATTAGAGAAATTCAAGATCAAATGTACAGTACATTGGAAACATTAGATTTAATTTTCAAGATCAATCACCAAGTTTTGTCTTACTTTTAAGATATTTTGTATAGCTTCAAGTCAAAACATTCAATAAACATTACTGATGAATATAAATTTAACAGTAATCTTATTTTATATGTGAAACTGGATATTTAATGCAACATTATGAAACACAAAAGCTTCAATATAATAAAAATATCATGTTTTGTCATCTATGATAAAAGTAATTTGATTTTTTTTATATTCTAATTACACTGCTTAATGCTTTCAAATTTTTATAACTTATAATTAAATCTCTGCAGTTTTCAAATAATATTCATTAAGATGTTTATCTTAATAATTTAATTATTATTACTCAAAGATTTTAGATTGTAATACAAATTATTCATATTCTAAATTACTTTGATGATGAATTATAATAAATCTAAAAGTAGCATTTTCTTCTATTGAAGTAAATATAGTTTTCCTATTGTATTGAGGGGCAGTGATATTTAACTAACCCTCCCCCCTCAATAAATAACAATTTACATTTAATATAGCCAAAACTTATTACCTAACACATTTTTAGCTTTTCTGCAAAATCCATCATAGCATTTATCTAATGCATTTGCATAGCATTTTACGGATAACTTTCCATCGACACAAGGATATTCTGTACTCATATCTGGTTTATAAAAGTCGTATACATGAGACATGTGAGATGCACGAAGTCCTGCAAAACAAAAGATTTCTCAATAAGATATTTTATATAGCATTCATAATAATTATCAATATAATATATAAATTTCATACTTTATGCTTTTTAGATAAGTGGTATCAAACTTTTTAATATTAATTTTTGTATAATTTTCAAAAATAAACCTTGTATTTTAAAGTAGTGTCCCTTTTTCTATAAAAAAATTCTTTATCCCTTATGCCAGGGGTGGCAAACCTACGGTATGCATGCCAAAAGTGGCACGGAAGGAAAAATCATCTGGCACGTAATGTATCATATTATGATACATTACGTGCCAGATTTATCACCTGTCTTTATCAATCATCCTTCTGGTTTATCTCCTGATCATCCTTTTTTCAATCAGTTTCTTTACATTTATTTGAATTACAGTATATTTGTTTGAATCACGTTATTTAAAGAAATTCAAGTCTAAAACTTTCACACGCATAAACAACTTTAAAGCTAAGTATGCTGATTATATGGCTTGCAGGCTCAAAAACATTTGCCATCCCTGCCCTATACTTTTCATAAATTCATACTAACTTACAGTATTTTTTATTTATTATTGGGTTGTTCGGAAAGTAATTTCGTTTTTTCCATAGAAAAATAAACGCAATATTCTTATAATAAATAAATATTTTATTGAATTATATATTGACCATTTTGATCAAATACCTGTTGTCGTTGTTTCTGGTAGTAGCATGATTTCACATTCATAAAAATTTTGATCGTTGTTTACAAAAAACTGATCCAAGTGATTTTTGACATTGTCATTTCAAGTAAATGTTTTACAGTTAAAAAAATTCGTATAGACTGGAACAAGTAATAATCTGAGTGTGCCCGATCTGGCAAATATGGTTGGTGTGATAACACATCCCATCTAAGCTATAACAGTTTCTGACAAGTTACCAAACTTGTGTGAAATTTGGCATTATCATGGTAAAACACTACACTTTGTTTGTTGATCAATTCTGGCCTTTTCTGTTTGATGATATTACTCAATTTGTTTACTCGATGGCAGTACACTTTCGAATCAATTGTTAAATTGTCTGGTAAGAGCTCAAAAACAAATCTCTTTAAAATCCCACTATAGAGAGCATCTCTCTTTAATAACATGTGGAACCCATATAACGAGCTTTGAAACTAAACCAATTCGTTTTAAGTAATAATAAACGGTTCAATTTAACAGATTTAATCTCTTGGCGATTTCACGTGTTGTTATACGGCAGATTGCTTCAATCGGTACCTTTATTTTGTTTTCATTGGCTTCAAATGGCCATCCAGAATGTGGTGTATCTTCGATATTAAAATTGCCAGAACGCAATTTTGTAAACCAGTTTTGGCACTGTCTTTCTCTCAACACATCTTCTCCAAACATGTACCACAAGTTTTTTTCTTGTTTGAACAGCATTTTGATTTTTTAGTTATAAAAAAGCAAAATATGCCGAAAATGATGCTTTCGATTTTCCATATTTGATGGGTCGTCGAAAAAAAAAACAATTGTACAGAATCAAACAAAATTTTTTACAAATAAGCCTTAAAATGTCAGCTGTCAAAGTATATAATGAAAATGTGGTTTAAAATAAAATTGGCTGGTAAAAATACATCTAATTCCTCTAGTAATAAAAAAACGAAATTACTTTACGAACAACCCAATAGATTAAGATGCATTCTAAGATTTCATTACAGGTTTTTATAGTAAAAGAATTATATTTCAAACAAAAGTAAAATAGTATACAGATATACCACTAAATAAAATCAAATTTTGAATTGTAGTCATAATTGTAATGTTAACTTGTACATTATTACAAATTGTAATGTAATAATATTAATGAAATATAGAAATTGGGAAGATTTTTAATGCTACATTATATTGAAACTAGAGATAAGAATATTGAGTATGTGTAGGAGTTGAACTCAAAAATAAACACTAATATTGCATTTCTTTGTACCTCTTAGAGAGAATCTCATTAGGAAAGCATACCCCATAGTTTGAGAACCAGTTATAAACAATAAAATAGAATTTACTAAAATATTAGACTAAAATAATGAAAATATAAATCATAACATATATGTTTATAAATAAGTATTGTATATTACCTCTTTCAAAAACAAGTGGTGCATTTGGTCCAACTAACATTGCAATGGCTCCAGCACCTCCAGTTGGACGAGCATTACCACTGGCGTAAATGGCAATGTCTCCAGCAACTACTAACGCATAGCGACCTGTATAATAAAAATTTGTTTAAAAATTACAGATAATAAACTTAAAATATAATTTTAAAAATCACAAATCTTATAATATAATTGAGATGGGTTGGTAATAATAATAAAAATAATAATGATAATAAGTGCAGAGCTCAAATGGTTAGGAGTTGAAAGTTGATATTGAGTTCGAGTATGCCACGAGAAAGGATTTCTGGAAATTCCCAGAGAAGGAGAGGGTTTAAGATTTATCCCGAAGAACTTGGCTTCTACTGTAGTATTTTAAATACGTTTTCTTGTGTTTTCGCAAGAAATCAAACATATTTTTAGACCCATCTAAAATTTCTCTAATTATCATTGGAAGAGTGGGGGACCTAATTCTTGCACCCAGTAAAATAGGTACAATCAGCTGTATAACCCTTTATGGTTATACAGCTGATTGTAATCTTACGTAAGGGTTTTTCACACCAAATGACCAATCTAACACTATTTTAAAATTCTTTATTCCTCTACTGTAGACAATTTAAAGAATTTTTAAAATGTATTAGATTGGACACTGTGTGATAAACTCTTATGTAAGATAACCTTTGTAAATATAAATCAAATACCATAACATAACATGGTACAAGGGTTAAAAGTACAAAATAATCTAATAATCTTAATCGTTGCTGTTGTTATTTTTTGCTAGAGCAATGCCAAGCTTGTCTGCTATCTTAAAATATTTACAGCATGCATCTAATTTTATGGAACAATTTTAAATAAAAAGAAAAAAAACATTAAAATTTATAAAATTTATCACAGTTCTTTTATATGAACATTAATGAATCATTTACGAACATTATTACAAAATAATCCAATTTACATTTAAGATTAAAAAAAAAATGATATTAGTATCAAATTTCAGATATTATTTACAAACTATCTAACAGGATTTGTTTTGCTAATAGAATTAAATATGCAAATAAAATTAATAAAAAATGTATTGCCTTTTTTAATTTTAAAGTCAATGTACGGTACAGTGTTTATCTAAAATGTAAGCTTTACCAATGAAACCTTTGAAAACAAAGAGTTTTATTAATAAGCCATAGAACATATTCTGCAATCAGTAAATGTTGTTCTATAGCCTATTCTGATAAAAACATGTCCCTGCAAACATAGGATCAGAAATACTTTCCTTCTAACCTATAGCATATTTAATAAAATGTAAGTCAGAAACCTTAGTAAAGTAAATAATTTTATTTCAGTTATTACTGCACACTGTACGTAATCAATTAAGAAAGCTACATCTACATTGTAGCAAATGTTCTAAATGGGCTCAAAAACAGTAATACATACATGCCTTAGCACTTAAAAAATGTGAAGTGCATGACAGTTGGCTAAGTCTTAATTATGCATCAAGAACAATTCATTCAAAACACTTTAATCACACTTGTTACAGCAGCAATGCATTTCAGAATAGAAAAAACATCCGCTCTTTGAGCTACAAACAATGTATATAGCTAATATTGACAATTTAAAAAATTTAAGATATAAAACACTGACCCAAAACAGTTTAAAATCTATTCTTTACATAAACACAGTTAACATTTTCAAAATGAAAATCACTAATCATCAAAACCACAATCAAAATAAGCACTTTTCATACATTCCTCCCCAAATTTTTCCTTTTTTCTGCAATATCCAAAGAAGAATATTGCAGAAACAAAATTATTTCAGTTTAGTAAATATCACTAGTAAAAATTTCAGTTTTAATATTTTAATAACAGTTTAACCTTTGCAATGTGATCATTGTAATAAAATTTGTATATGCATAAATTAGTTCTCTTTTGTTGCCAATAGTTATTGTTTCAACATTTATCCGACAACCCAAATTTTAGCACAATTGCCAGTTTAGTTTGTAATGTAGTGTCACCACCTTTATGGATAATGTACAGTAAATTTGACTTCTTCAGCATGACAAAGCCTGTGCCATTTTCTGATAAAATAAAAAGATGTTCTGAATAGCATATTGGAATGTTGGCCACCCCAGATTGTATATATATACACACACACACACACACACACACACACACACACAGAATCAAAAATTACAGCCTTTTTTCAACAATAAAATAGATTCTGAAAGGGAGTAAATTTGATTATTAGTGCTACCATTACTTCATGCATCAGTTGTTTGTCCAAGACAGTGCAGTGACAGTGAAAGTAAAGTATAGAATCCGCCAACTCAATGCTGCTTGTCCTGAGATGGCCGCTATCTGAATCTAGACGTAATTATGCACACAATACCTTCCAAGGAAACTTTAGCTGTCTTCCAACTCTATAAGAGTTTTCTTATGGAAAGAAAGGCAAGCATAATGCTTGGCTCCAAAGTCATTACGAGAGATATAGACAGCGGGTGCCCACAGGGCTCTAGGTCTGGGCCAATACTGTGGTTTGCACAATATAATGATATTTTCAAACTCCAAGAAACCTCCTTAGTAGACACTACTATCGATATATTAGGATTTGCTGACGATACAATGATACTGATGTCACACAAAAACCAAAAAGTCTTACAGAATCAGATGAACAAACTTCTAAAAGTCGTAAACTTATGGGCAAAAAAGAAAAAACTGATAATCAACCCAGCTAAATGCGCAAGTATACTTTTCCCATGGCATCACCCTCTTAAAAAGAAACCAGCAATTGAACTGCTGGGCATAAGATTAAACATAACTCATACATTAAATACTTAGGTTTGAAGATTAACGAGACTTTAACATGGAAATCACACGTCAGCCACATCCACAACAAGGCAGTTACGATGGCCCACTCCCTACACTGCATCTCCCGGAACATGTGGGGAATAAATTCTAAGACTAGCCAGACAATCTATAAATGTGCAATCAAACCGGTCATTACTTATGGGGCAGAGATCTGGGGAGTAGCTGCCAACAAGCAAAACATTAAGAAATGGCCTTAACTCTATCCAACGAATGAGTTTAATATTGATAGCTAAAGCATACAGAACAAGCCCGATGAACGCATTGCAAGTAATTTCAAACATTCTACCACTAGACCTAAAAGTTTTAAAATTATATTGGAAATACCAACTTTTAGGTCAAAGGGAAAACAGCATTCAAACTCCTAAGCCAGTAGTTCTCAAAGCGGGTGCCGCAAGTACGCCACAAGGGTGCCGCAAAATTTTTAAATAATTAAATTAAAATTACTTAAAATAATGGAATTAAAGTATTAAATTAAATAAATAATTATAAAAAACAATTATAAAAAACGAATATTGGTTTTTTCTACTAATCTTGTTACATCGCCACTTGTCTCAATGACTCGGTAATTGGCGATACGTAAATACTATTAAAAAAAAAAAACGAACTAGTTACTAGTTGTCTGTTCTTCTGTTCCTGCAGCGAGTAGAAGTGCAATATAAATGCATTGAATGCAGTAAGTAGTTGTTTTTATTATTGTTATATGTTCAGACAATAACGAGAAAGCATCATATACAAATATTTTTCTTCTTTACAACAAGAACAAATAAATTATTAACTTGTAATTAAATTTTATAATAAAATATTGAAGTTAATTATGTCGTTCAATATCATGAATAATTTTTTTCATTAAAGAAAGAAAACGTGAAGATTCTAATGATCAAGAAGTGGTTACTGGTAGCAAAGCTAAGGAATCAATTAGCACTAGTAAATCATCAAAAATTCAGAGCTCATTTTATCACCAGATATAATAATAACTTTTGTTTTGAATATTTTTGTGTTGTTTGGAAATAAACTTACTTACTTTGAAAAAAAATAAAAGTTTTTTAAAGACTTTTCATCCTTCATATCTTTACTAACCGTAAAAAAGCATATAATAATAATAATAGGGGTGCCGTGAATTTTATTTAATAATTTCAGTGTGCCACCAGACAAAAAAGTTTAGAAACACCATCCTAAGCCATGGAGGGCTTTGTCTGTTTTCCCCCCAAAGAGGCTGTTCATACGCATTTTGTGTGTTGAGCACCAAGGCAAGTTAGCTGTTATGGGACTCCTAATGCCTCAAGTTGTAGAGGCAGTCATTCTGTACACAACTATAAGTTTGTAATTTGTATTCATTGATGTTATACAATTGGCTCTCGGGTGGCACACTGTAGTCTCATATTTCACACTTTCCTGTCATACTGTTCTTTTCTTCATTCTTCTAACTTCTATAACTCTTCATATTTATTTTTCCAAGGCTATACCTATTGGTGGAGGCCTTCTAATCCTTTGGTAAATGTAAATGTAAATGTCTTCCAACTCAGTCGAGAGACCTTGAAAAACTTTCTGGGGGATCTTTGTCTCTTCACTTTTAAAGAGATCGTCCAGTCCAATCCAGAGCAGGGTCAGGCTTAGAATTTTTTTAAGAGGTGGATGATCCAAATATGTCAGATGTCACATTTCGACAGCTGGCCATCCCATTACGGATCTGGCCAAACCCGTGATGGCATTGATGGGGTATGATTAATTAAAAGATCGTCTTAATGTCCACAGGGTGGAGAGTCACAGAATGAAAATAGTTACAAATTGTTAATGCAGTTTGTGATTTCTTACACAAATTTTAAAAGTGCAAACAATACTAGAAAAACCAACAACCGAGAAAAACTGAGATTTTAAAGATTCTTTTCTTTTAGGTGTAATTTTTTTTACATTTTCGTTAATTTGTAAATGCATTTGGGCACATTTTATTATGTACTTGGATCAATATAGTCTTTAAACCATCCATGCACTCATCTAAATTAATAAAGAATAAAGCTACAATCATTTATGAATAAATCATGGATAAATCTTACATTCAATATATTGCAAGCAATTTCTTAATTTCAAATTAAATAAATATGAACAATTATATTTATCATAGTTATCTCAATTCTATGTGAAATTAAAAATTGTAAATAACTTGATATTAAATTATCAACCTCATATACTATACTTGGAATGTAATCTGTACTAAGAATCATATGTTTGTTTTATTATGTCATAGCTTCATTCACTGTTGAGTCTATAGTAAAGAAAAGAATCTTATCTAGTGTATAAAGTCTGAAGTCTGAAAAGTATATATATTTATATCCTCGTTGAATTATATATTTATATCCTTGTTAAATTATCTTGTTTATTTTAGGTCATCAACAATAAAGTTTACTTTAACATCAAATCCATTAAGGATTTTCATTAGCATATTAACTATTATAATGAGTAAACTATAGGCTAACATTCATTATATTAATTATGACAAGTAATCTAATATGTATTGTGTGTTTAAAACAGCACTTCATTACAATTATTTTATCTTTTAAGACAATACAGATTAAAATAAAATGGGACAGAATGCTAAATTTATATGTAGATATATAAAAATTATATATTCACCTTAGTTAATTTTCAGAATAATAATTACTATTTTACTACTTATTAGTAGTAATAATAATAATAATAATAATTACTACTAATTAATATTTTATCAAGAAAAATACTTTACTTTGATTCACAAATATGCCAAACGACTGCCAGATTGAATCAGGCTACTTTATCGCTATTATTTTTAATTAAATTCTAAATAATTTGGTACTCCACGTAGCATAATAGGCAATGCATCCACAAGGTAAACGGGCATTGCGGGCAAGTCTCCAGGCTAATTCTTTTCTTCCAAAATATTCTAATTTATTTATTAAATATTAATTTAATTATATTTATTAAATTTAATAAGAGATGGCACCCAATGTCTATGCCCAGTACCAAATTATTTAAAATTTAATTTAAAATAATTTTGGGCTTCAGAGTGTTTATATATGAATAAAACAAATACAGTCAATTCCGCTTAATTGGAACACATTGGAACTAATCTATTTTGGCCCAATTAAGCAGCTGCCCCAATTAAACGAATTAATAATAGATTCTATAATAAAATATATAATATGTAGGTAAATAAATAAGTAGGTAAAAAATAATAATTAGGTACCTATTTTAATGCTTTATTAAACCAAAATACAGAAAATATTTGTACTATAAATTTGCCAGACTCACGATAGATAACTGATTTGCATAATACTAGTGTTGCCAAATATTAATAGTGACATACACAAGGGTTGACCATTTGATCTGTTCCTGATCAAACAATTTTTTCTTTCTTTCTTTTGTTCTAACTAAAAAGGGAGAAAGAAAAGGGTTTGTCCAAAAATCATTTTACAGTCTTCCTTTGAGCACAGTTTCTTTTACTTGGAGATGGGCCACTTTGACAGGAGTGTCCATAGAATCTGCCAACTCAATGCTGCTTGTCTCGAGATGGCTGCTATCTGAATCTAGACTTAATTATACACACAATACTTCCAAGGAAACTCTAGCTGTCTTCCAACTCAGTTGAGAGACCTTGAAAAACTGTCTGGGGATTTTCTTTTTTTCTTTCTTTTCTTTTCACTATTTAATATGGAGATTATAGCCTTTGCGGCTCTTTCTCCGACCAACGTTGCCAGTCTCTTCACTTTTAAAGGGATTGTCCAGTCCAATCAAGAGCAGGGTCAGTAGCTCACATTCAGGTCCATCTCAAACGAAATCCCCGTATGATACATCCCACTATGCTGACCCCTCCAGAAAAATCGAACTGCCCAAGCAAAAGACAAAATCACTTTCTCTCTGCCAATCGTTAGGCCTACATGACATTAGTGTACGTAGTGCCTACATATTTTCGGAAGATTATTAAAATATATCAAAAATTGTTAAATTCCTTTTCTGTTAATGTCCCAATTAAACAATTAAATTACATATTAATTTATTAGTTTGGTTTCCTTTCTTTGAGATTTGGCCCAATAAAGCAGCTGCCCTGATTAACTGGTGGACCAATTAAATGGAATTGACTGTATTTGATTTTACTCATAGAAAAGGTAAATATTTTTGAATTCTCATTTCAGGAGGGATATTTAGTAAAAGGAATTATCTTGTGATGTTAAAAAAAACAGCCATAAGACTATAAAAATTAAATTTGACTTTTTACTGTGTCCACAGTCTTAAAATATTAAGGTACTCATTCTTTTATCACAGAAAAAGCTATTATATTCATTAGATTCTTTCATTCCTCTCTTTTCCTTTTTTTTAAAATACATTGCTATCAAATTTTTCCTTACACAGAAAGGCCCACCATACATGATCAATATGTTCCAAGACCTTTCACTTAAGTGGAAATTTGCATAAAATGGCAACCCCATTAATAAAGCATTTCCATAATCACCATGCTTCTTTTATGAAAAAGGTAAATAAACAATATATTGGTAATAAATAGCATGATACTGCAAATCATAAAAGCATTAACTTTTATTTTTAAAAATTTTTGGAAGCAGATTTAATCTATTTTCACTAAGTTTAAAATTTTAATTTTTTCCTCTAAAGTAAGCACTTCATGAATTTTCTTTGGCTTATCAGAGCCAATTAGCATCGCTACCCTTGTATTTTGAAGCAATGTTTGCAAAATAATTGAAAAAAATTGAATAATATATGAAACTAAGAAAAGCACTGGTATCTTATTACAAGCAAGAAACTCTAGACCAGGTGTGGCCAAACTTTTATCCCTTAGGGGCTACTTTTTTGGTAAACTATGAGTATGGCAGGCGACTACGAATATGGGCAAACAATTTTAGGATTTTTCAAATTTTTCATAGATATTTTAATAAATTAATTAACAAGAATTTCAACTAAAAAAATATTATGGCAAATAAAGAAAACAAATAACTATATTTTTTTATTTTATGAAGCACAATAATATTTATTAAATTAAAAAAATTACAATGTAAAGAAATAAATACACAAAAAAAATCTAGCAAATAAAGAAAAAAATGTTAATTATAATTTTTTTATTTTTTGAGATGAAATACTTATTAACTTAAAAAAAATACATTGTGAATAAGCAAATGAATAAAAATGTTTAATTGGACAAAATCTGACATTGCATAAGTGCAGCAAGTTTTTCAAAATTTGGCTAAAACAATAATTAATAAACTAACATACCTGCTTCTGTTCGCTGTATGAATAAATAAAAAAAACTAAAATTTGAAAGTAAATACAAGTGCACTAACAAGGAGTAACATGTGGATTGGAGCCAGGGGCTGTCACGTTACTGTCTGGCACATGATTTTGCACCATTTTATGCGATTACCATTTATATGCGCATGCATTGCGACTACAATTAACCACTCAGCAGTGAGGGACGTATATATACGTCGAGGGCGATCGTGTGGCAGTGGTGAGTGGGTTAAATTCTTTTGGGGGTATCACCAGAATCTAGCCAAAAACTACCGCAAAAAAAAAATTCACATAAAAAATGAATTATGTAACAATAAAAAAAGACTTTTCTTTACTAGACATAACTGTTTACAAATACTTTTTCTAAAACGGAAATGAGAAAAATTGCGTGAAAAAATACTTTAAAAATTTTTCGGGTATATTCTCCACTACTAAGGGGTAGAACCATACCTGACTCTCCCACTGCTGAAAGGTTAACTTAAAAGTTAACATTCATTTGCATTGTTCATTGGGATAAATACAAACAGTGTAGGGTATGGAATCGCCTAGGCAGGCGATTTCCACCCTGTTTTAATATAACGAACTTTCATAACGGAAGAAACGTTAGAAGGACTGTTAGAAAGATCTGTTAGAAGAACCGTTGAGTTTCAAATCGACGACAGACGGACGATTGGCTGGCGAAAAGTGACCGTTGGCCGGACGTTGTGGAAACGTTCGAATTTGATTGGAGTAGGGTTCGAACGCCGTCGACTATTTAAGATCGGATCGGGGGGATCGTCGTGATTGAAGTGCTAACTATCTCTCTCGTTGGACGTTACGGAAATCTGGAGAAAGTGAACTCCAGTGGATTATTACAAACTTGTTCCTGACTCGGAGATGTTGTTAATTATAAGTCTGTAGGTTGAAAGTCGTAAGGAGTTTTTCCGACGAGCTTGTACGGATATAGTTGGTTGTCGTGGGATTAGTGTTTGTGCATAATTAATTGTAACTCTAATTTGTATTATTTTGTACATTTTTACTGTAAATATAAAGTTTGTGTTTCGTCACACCGACTGAGTGGTTATTTTGAACATTACTAACAGTATGGGTACGTTTCACAGACAGTCTATTATTGTAAGAATAAATTATCGAATTAAGATTTTTAAACATTAATTTAAGTGAAAGCAAATTGTTCAACTTTAGCTTCACGGGCTACTTTCAAAACCTTTGCGGTCGACCGGTCAACCGCGGTCTACGTGTTGGCCATCCCTGTTCTAGACAAAGACTGGTGCAAATCTCAGTGTTCAGAGCAAAACAAAGAAATGAGTTATAATAATGCTTTCTCGGAATGAGAATGAGCGACAGTGCAATGCATTTCTCTATCAATCACATTCATTCTCAAATGCATGAAACTCGTACATCTTAAAAAATGGAGTGGATTTAGTGTGCAATTATGAATTTTTATTTTACATATTTTCCATTTAATTTTCCTTCAAACTGCTAATAGCATAAACCTGAAATCACATGTGAAGAATCTGTAGATAGCAAAGGTCCTATTGTAATTACTTATCCGATTTATTTTACAATTAGAAAATTTAATAGAATGAAATACTTAAATACAAATAATAATGAATGTTTATAAACAAAAGACATATAGTTATGGTTTATTGACATTAAATATTTTAATTTCGATTATATGAGTTATGTATAATTGATATAAGTACTGTACTTTAAACAAATTTCCAACAGTCGTATTTATTGAATTCAATAGTGCAGACAGACTAGAATGAAATGTTATTAACAATAAATTTTGTGCTAAAAGCTAATACATGTAATCTATGTACAGTACTATCAAATTGATATACTGTATACAGCAACACATGTTTCTTCCTACACTCTTGAAAATTAGATTGGCTACTTGAAGTGTAAGTTTTAATGAAAGTGAAATTTATGAATGTTTTAGAAGAAATAAAATTAAAAATTTTACATTAGCAACCTTGAGGACTAATTTAAAGTAAATAAAGAGATTTATAAGCGATTTGACACGGCATGTAACCAGAGCATAAAGCATTCATAATGTAGAAATTATCTCTCATAATTAATGAGTTTCTGTTTTTGAAATGTACAGCAATCACTGTTTTCTGAAATATTGTTGATCTAACTCAAATTAGTATTAATCATATTTATATTGGATTAAATTATTCATTAGATATTTTTAGAATAAATTGAATTTGAAATATATCACAATTATACATTCATATAATATCTATAATTCAATGAAAAATTAGCAGAACTATAGGCTAGTTTAAAAAGTCTTGCAACATTTTATTTATGTTTAAAGATTAAAATTTTTAAATCTATAAATAATCTATTAATTATACTGTATTATCAATGTAAATTTGACTTTAATTGTTAAATAATTAACATTATTATTTAAATGATTACTACTCACCATCCCAAGCACTAGATTCAACCCATGAAACAGAATTAAATAAAGCAGCAGTTCCCCCATAGCATGCATTTGTCGTATCAATGCCTTCTATGTCAGTATTGCCACTTTCTTCAAACAGTTGCATTAAAACAGTCTTGACACTTTTTGATTTATCAATAATAGTTTCAGTTCCAACTTCTAATCTTCCTATGCTTTCGTATCCTAAACAATTCCTTTCCATAAGTCGATGTACAACCGTCAAACAGAGCGAATTGATGTCTTCCCGATCGGTACAGAAACCCATTTTGGATTGTCCTAAGCCTATGGTATATTTTCCCTTGGACACTTTGTCAAAGACTTCCAATTCATTCTGATCTACATACAGATGCGGAAAATATAGTTCCATTGCCAAAATTCCAACATTTGGAGGCCAAGGAGAATGATCATATTTCTTAAAATATAAAGACATTTCTATAAAAATAAACAAAAGAAAATATTTAAAATTAACATACTTTCTATTGAAAAGAAAATGATGAAAAATTCATAAATCAAATATGATTTAAATAAATTAAATCATAATAGTTTAAGCAAATTTCTTAAATAGGAAAAACTTTTATGATAAAGAATATATAATTATGTGATTACAAGAAGAATCAGGTCATGTCAATTTATAAAAGAAAGCATGAAAATAATCCCGGAAATCAGTCGTTGAGTTCAGTACCAAGGTCAATGGCACGAAGCACCTAGAATAGCTAGAAGCAATATTTTTTCAAGGTTTTTGACCTATAACAGGTAGTAAAATGTGAAACTAAGGTTATTCAGAACTTAGTTATGATAATACATAAAGTATTTCCTCAAAAAAAAATCTCAATAACTCACACTACCCTTATAGTAATACTTGAAAATTATCTTTTGTTTTTTCGATTATTAATTGAAATGGAAATATTAATTATGAAAAAATATCTTGTATCAGTCTTAATATTTATTTAAAATAAAATTTATAATCAAAATAATTATCCAAACTTGATTGCAATGTCTCTAAACATTAAATTAGTATGATAAAAACAAAAATAATAAGTACAGTATTTACATTACTTAATTGAAATGTAGGTTAAAATAAAGCTGATTAAAATTACTATTAAAATATTATATTTATTCATGATTTAAAATCAATAATCATAACACAAAATATACATGTTAAATATATATATATAAGTTCATTAAAAAAATGAAGATTTTCGCTTCATTACTTATTCATTTTTATTGTAATTGAGAACTCTTAAAAAGAATGCTTATTTTAGTTTAATACAGGCAAAAAATTTTTCATTCATCTGTAGAAATAAAATGCCCGTAAACTACCTTAAAACATTATTCTCATCATATAACATTCAATTGATACTATTAAATCTCTTTTTTAAATCAATCAACAAACTTTAATTCATTACAAAAATTTTACTTTAAATTCTTGTCAAAGTCCAACTTGTGTAATGTATAGATAACAAAAATTCAATAGAAAATTAATTTTTACTACTTAATTATCTGAAACACTAAATGTACTTTGCACTTTGAATCATTAACTGGCCATAGCATATACTAGTACTTTCAATATTGTATATCTCAAGATGTTTATAAAAAAAAAATGGTCATTTATGTTAAATTTTTTCGACAATACTTTTGTAAACAACAAACAAATTTAAAAAGAAAAATTGGCTTTTAATTATTACTATTAAAAAAATTTTATTTGCTTGTTTGTTACTAATTTTATATTTAAAGTTTTGTTTATTCTTCAAATGCATAGTCATAATTACAAAACAAATTTTACAAATACTGTAGTTTGTTTTTAGAATTATTATATATGAATATGTCAGTTAAAAAAATAAATATGCAATTTATCTCACATGTATTTGTGTAATAAAGAATCAGAATACCAACATTACTACCATTTATACATTAATAAAATTACCAATACCATACGTGGCACAGTTAAAACTCTTAATCTAATTTATATATTTAAATTGTAAATGTTTAAAAACATCAAATTAAAAAGTTAATTTCATTGAACAGGCAATAAAAATTGCATCTGTAGTTACAATAACTATTTACTTAAATTACTGAAATTGTATCTATATGATACAAAACTCTAATTTTTTGTTTTGCCAGTTTAACTGAAATTTTAACGACATATTTAAAATTTTGTGAGTATTCTATCCTCATATGAATCTCACGAAATTTGGGTTTTATATTATCTTTACTTCTGACAACAGTTTTTAATTATCAAAACATTCAAAATTCTTTTATATTTTGCACTAAAAGAAAAAATAAATTCGGTTTGAATTAATGTTATCTGAAGAAATCTATTTATAATTTTGTCCTGTAGAATTATTTGATGTTTTATCCCAAGTGCACTCAATTATACTGTGTGTGTTTACAATACACAACTATTGCTTTTGCCAAATTAATTCTAGTTGTAAATAATTCCTGACAAATTATTGCCGATAGAATTCTTAATTTTTCTTCCTATTTTCACATCTTTGGTATAAACCAAATTAAGAACTGTATTTCATATTAGGTCTGAAATACAATTCAGATTTTAAAAACTCAAGGATGGAATACATTTTTATCATAAGTAAGAATTTTCATTCATTATTTCAAAAATTTATTAACGAAAGAAGTTTTTCACATCTTTTTTTTAGCTAAAATCTATTTTAAAGAATAAAATAACATTTTCTGTGCTTTAAAACAATTTTAAAGCAAAATAAATTCATTTCTCAAAGAATTAAATCATTAAAAATTTATTTCCAGACATAAATATGGAATTGGATTTTGCTTATTGTTTTCAATATTTCACATGCAATTGTGTTAATTTTTTTATGATTAACTAGATCATTTTTAAAGAAATTATCTAATTAAATATACTGAAATCTTAATATTCAGATATATTTAATAAATTTTTAGCTAAAACTAACTTTATGATGTTACTTTAACCTAACTATTTATTCTTTAATAAATAACCTCTAATCATCCATTTATATAAGCATTTTATTATATATTTAAAAAGAAATTTCATATTTCTATGTATATTTATAGAATGTAAGCTCAGACATGCATAAGCATTATTTTAAAAACTTTTAATTTTTATTAGATATTGATTTATTTCCAACATTTAATGCCAAGATAATGGCAAATAAAAATAGGTACTATTAATATTATATTTATTCATTATTATTTCCATATTGTATATAAATATTAAAAATATAGATTTGTCTAACTTAGGCACTTTCCCCATACTGATCTAGTACATTTAGCCTATACTTAGATCACTATGCAAAAGGAAAGTGCAAAAATCTAAAACAAACCTTCATGTTATTCCTGAATAAAATATAATTATTTTAATTTATGTTAGCTAGTGTATTTCGCAACTAGTCTAAGTGCTAAAAACTAAATATCAGTTTTATTATTATTTATTTTATTTAAAAATAATTTTGATCCGCTATTTGTTTAACTTTAAGAAATTGACATTTCATTTTAATAATTTATTTCTATAGTTCTTAAAAATATATTAACTTTCCCATCTCGCTCGCATCCCATTATCCTTTGTCCGGAAAGGCAAATATCTACCGATATCTGTGAAGAAGACTGATTTACAGATGCATCAGTGGCGTAGCGTGGGTGTCAGCCGCCCGGGGCGAAGGAAAATTTTGCCGCCCCCTTATTTAGGTATCTCAATTTAAAAGACTAAAATATACAGTAATTCTAAAGAACTTTTCGGCAAGAACAATCATCATTATTGTGTATTGTACAGGTGTATTGTATTATTATTATTTATTGTGAAATTTTGCCGTCCCCTAAAAGTGCCGCCCCCACTACGCTATGCCACTGAGATGCATACACGACACTACCTCTCCTCAGATTGGTTAAAGGATTCGTCTTATTTAAAAATAATAATAAAACTTGCTCTCTATGGATGCAATATTAAAAACTTCATTATGAAAATAAAAATGTAAGGATAAATCAAACTAAGGATATAAAATTCTTCACCAGATATTAGTTAATAAAACATATTATAATAAAAAAAGCTGCAAACTGACTTACAAAAATTCAAAATTTCACAGTTTAAAATACACAAATTGTGTATTTCAAATTTGTGTTTATTTGCAAATAATATTTATTACAATTTTAGCAATTATTATGTAATCTATTGAGTTATGTCATCTAAGATAATGTTATATAATTAAAAAAAAACCAAATAAACAAGTTTAATAAATGTATTAAGTTAACATCTCACTATTATCTTTATAAAAATCAAAATGCATGACCTTCAGAATGAAAAAACACCTCTTGGGAAATGATTCCAAAGTTAATGGCACTTCTTCCCAATTTTTTTTTTTTACAACTAAGAAACAAAGAAGCATATTAAACAGAATTTTAGAACTTTTGATGTTATATTTTTCACTTTTTTAATTGACTACTATATATAAATTATAATGTAAAAGGACTTTGAGACTGATTAGCCATATTTTTCAATCCTTTCTTTTGTTTTTAATTCAGCTCTCTCAGAAATTAAATTATATATTCAGAAGCCCTTCTTTGCAGAACTTATAAAATACAAAATTAGTAATTTTGTATCTACATCAACAAAATAACCATATCGTATTTGTTAAATGGTAATTTTGAAAAACAAATATAATAACGACATTGTATTTAATTTTACTTATGTAAATTTATTTGTAAAACTTAACCGAATTTAATAACAAAGTCAATTTAGAAAAGTGCATTAAGTCGGTACCAATAGATTCAATCAAGATACATCGAATTTGGCATTTAGCAAAGCATCTCGAAATAACTTATCATCTCGGCCAACAATTAAATAGCCGACGTCTTAAATAATACGTTTTTATAATTAGTTTACGAGATTACAATATATTATGCAATTAATTTTCTTTACCCGTTAAATCAAAAACATTTTTAGTTTAACTCGTTTTTATCAAGCTTTACTGATCCAACAGATCAAAACATTAACAATAATAATTTTTTAAAAACAAAAAAACATTGTTCCAGTTATTATTAGTTTGTCTACAAGTTAAAATAAGCAGCAATTCTTTCTGAATAGCTCGACGATGACTTCATAAACTAGGTTATGAAGATCATATCCGGTTGCTCATTTTGATACTGAAATAAGTCAATTCTTTATTGTACAAAAAATCTTGTTATTAAACACTTCATTTTTCACGGTCAATTAAATTTTTTCCTGTATTTCTAAATGCAGATTTTCCTCATAGTTTTACATATAGGATAATTCTGTCTTTATATAAACATCATAATTATTAGCTTAATGCAGTTACAAAAGTACAAGATAAAAATTTTTTTGCTACTAAAACAAAATTTTGGAACAATAGAATAAAGGTTTAACTTTAAAATTTTCAATTACTAAATTTGTTTAACGTTTACAAATATGCAAAGCATATGTAAAAACCACTAAAATTATTGATTAGTATATAGATATACTAAAATTAGTTTACTGATGCAAATATTCACAATTTAATTTACTTGCATCATATAATACGGAGCATATTTATTTCATTATATCTAGAAAATACCAATATTTAAAACTTATTTTCTTTCAAAGTTACAATCGCATATAAATGGACGGTAAACCAAATGCACATCGCACAACCCATGTTTTGTTTAGAATTTGGTATCAAATACCAGAATTTTGTTTATAATTTTAAAAAATCCATACAATTAAATACATATTTTAATAATAATATATTATATGATTTGCATTATTATACTTATCTATTTCTCATTAATTAATTCACAACAATAGATTCATCTAAATTTAAGTTTAAGAATTATGCATGGATTTTAATACTTTAAAACATTAATTCTCTCATAATTTTATTCTACAATTATTAAAAGTGATGAAATGTTATTATTATTTTATACAGATAAATATTAATTAAATGAATAATGAATGAAGGAGGAAAGATCACCTCCAGCTAATATATAATGAATGTAATTCTTATCACTTTAGTACAATCAGATAAATAAATACAATAAGCAAACAATACACGTGTATCAAAATCGTGTATAATAAAAATGTATGACGTCACACAGGACGTTAATACACTGTAAAGCAGATCAATAGAAGGGTTTATATATGAATAGGCGATCAATAACGAACTCCCTGTAATTATAGATGTACAAAATTATATCTGAGGGTTCTACAGAAAGCTGGAACTTAAAAATACCGTACACTATATTCACACTACACAATTCACTCCTTCGAGCTAGTCCGACTTCTCCTCGCTTGGTGCGCTATGTTCGTTTTATATTGCGGACGTTCTTGTGTGACGTCACAACTGGAAGTCGGCAATTGGTTCATTTGAAATACGAAGGTCAATTTCGAATGTCTCCGATGTTTTCGCTCCTTTTTTCGAATCCTAGATTCATTTTATTTATTTATTCTTACTTTATGCATTAAAGAATAAGAAGATAAACAACATATAGTGTTTAATATGAATATTTTCCAAGTGATTTTTGAAAAAATGACTAAAATATCATGTGTAGCCTGCATCTGTTTGGAAATATGCCAACATTGTTATCATCTCTAGTTATGCATATAGAGGAAGTAGTTTAAGCGAAGCAAATCAATTACGTCACATATAGGTTTAAATTGTGTAGTAAATGTGTAATTACAATATTTAGTCACTTGAAATATTTTTTTAAATATTTTATACAACTGCGTGATTAAATATACATTGATACTTAAATAAACTACTTGGCATTTAAATGCGCAGTTAAAAATCTATAGAATTACTAAATATTATTCTAGTATTATAGTTTTCACTTTGAAAAAATTATTTTTAGTAAAAATACAATAAAAAAAATTTAAATATTTTATCTTAAGTTAGAAGCAAGTGGTAATTTTTTTTTCATTCCATTGCATATCCTCCTTTACAAGGAAGGAAAAAAATGTATATTAAACTTGTCTTAACTGTATTTGTTTTCTTGACCTTGAACTCAAAATGAGGACATTTTATATCAAGGGTAATAAGCGATAACAAGAATACGTTAATGAGTGGCAAACAGGGAGATTAAATGCCTCAAAAAGTCTAGTAATTGTTGTTTACCGAAACAGTCAATAACCTGAGGCTACGTTTCTCTTACTGAAGGAGGTTTTAACTTATAAATGTTAAATTTGAGAACGATTTATCAAATACCAAAGTTTAAAATGTTTATATATATATATAATGAATATATTATCAATTTTCTTAGATGAACCGAAAATTGAAATACATATTGAAAACAAAAGGCAATGTCTAATTCGTTTGTCCATATGATATGGGAGAAGAAGAAAGAGAAGATCCTTAATACAAGAAAAAAACTAAATACTTTTTAAAATCAAACTCAACAAATAAGCAAATTTAAAATTAAATTTAAGCATTTCAAATTTATTCGGGTGCTTAATATAAATTTACTCACTTCATCTTTCTCATTAAGAAATTTTTTCCAGCATAATGAGCAAACCGTTACACGGGTACATGATTCCATAATGAGAAATGTTGCAAAATATCTATTACTATGTTTTGTTATTTTCTAGTTACAGTTAATAGCATGTTGTTCTGATAATTTAACTATAAAAATATACAAAATAAATTTTAATTCTACTTTTTTGCGCATATCTTTGCCATGCAGCATCAAGAGTACTGTTGTACTTTACCAATATGAATTGCAGTAGAAATATTGAATTTATAGTGGATTATAAAATATCAATACGTATTGCATTCGGGGAACTTCTTTGTTACAGTTTCAGGCATCTTGTAATTTATCAAAATCGATGAACGTTAGGAATGTGGATGTTCTCAACACCCGAGGCCAGAGGCGAGACCGGCGCCAAGATTTCTCACATACCTGTCAGGTGAATGCACTAAAGACATTTCTCTACCGTTAATAATTATATTTCGATATCACTATTTTAACAGTTTTGATAATTCCTACATCATTAAGCTATTTACACCAAAAATCATTTATCGTGGTTATGTCGTTACCGTAACGGGAATGATGGAAAAACTTATCAGCATGGATTATTGTTGTTCTGTTGAGAAGACGTGGTGGAATGTGAAGCCCTAGGCATTCCATAATATTCTCGAATTCATTTTCATGACGTCAATTGATGTCATTAGGAGAGAGAAGATTCGATTAAACTTGGATGGAATCATTCGGACGCTCTTCTACCTAAAATCATGAATGAGAGGTGAGTTCTTTAAAAATGTTCTACATTATAAATGCTTAAATGATAAAAACTCAGAAGATAAATTTTTAATTACTGTTTAACCGTAATTTTAATAACTGAAACATTCAATTAAATAAATAAATTTACATATTTTTATACATGAAACACCCGACATTTTCTAGATTGGCCGAATATTTTTTTAATATTTATAGGTTACTAGCTTGATATGAACTGGTTTAACTGATTTAAATTAACCCAAAAGCTATTAAACTTTTTTTCATTTATATTTTGATGACTATGCTGTGTTAATTTATGTATTTTATATAACGTTTTTCCAATTTAAAATACAAAAATATTTCTTTTTACAGATTAAAATTGATTTGTCTTCTATGGTTAGTTTCATCGCTAAAATTTTCCATTTGCAATACAAGTACCATACATAACTTAGTCTCAGCTATTAATACATTTTCGATAGATGTCTACCATAAAATAACAGACAGAGAAAACCATATTTTCTCACCGTATTGTCTAGCTACTTCTTTGAGCATGATCTGGTTGGGTACAAGAGAAAAGAGTAGAGACGAATTAGACATTGTTCTTAATTACCGAAAAGCGGGATTGAGAGACGTTGATATACTCCACAGTTTCTCTTTTATCATCTCGAAACTAAATAACGATCGCAATTTAATCACTGCAAACGGAATATTTGTTAATAGTCCTCATCAAATTATCCCTGATTATAAAAGAAATGTGCAGAACGTTTACAATGCAACAGCAGAAGAAATGGATTTTAATAATGACACAATCATAGAATCATTAAATCAATGGATAAGATCGATAACTAATTCAAGTATCGAAACAGTAATAACTAAAAAACCATCACAAGACACGTTAACGATTTTGATTAGCGCTGTATATTTTAAGGGAAACTGGATAAAACAATTCGATAAGAAGAAGAGTCGGTTAGGGACATTTTATAATCATGGAACTGATCCTAAACAAGTTTCAATGATGTCTGATAAAAGAAAAGCTCCTTATGGTTACAATATGGAGATAGACTCTTTCATACTAGAATTAGAATTTTCACAAGGCGTGAGTATGTATCTAGTTTTACCTAGGGAGAGAACGGGATTTCAACAACTAGAAGCTAATCTGACTTCACTGAGAATACGAGAAATTGTACAAAATCTGTACGAAAATGAAGTTGAAGTCACTTTACCAAAGTTTAAAATTGAGAAAGAATACGAAATGAATACGTTAATACAAAAATTAGGTGCATCTAGCCTATTTGATTCATCGACTGCAAATTTTTCAGGAATGAGTGCCACTAAAGATTTATTTTTATCATCCGTTTTGCATCGATCATCAATTGATGTTAATGAAGAAGGCACAGAAGGTACATCTTCTACTGCAGTCGTAGTCGAAACACTTTCTCTAAAGCCAACTTTTATAGTGGATCATCCATTTTTCTTTTTTATCCATCATCATCAAACAGGTTTGATTTTATTCATGGGGAAAATATCAGAATTGTAATGAGAATTAATTAAATACAAATTAATATGACTATTTAATTAATATAACTGACTAATTTAATTGGAGAACTTATCGTTAAGTTAACCTGTTAATTTTATTAACTTGTTAATATTGCATGTTGTGAATGAACATTTTAGCAAAATATATTTTTTATTGCATTGGCAGAATTGTCTTTAATAACATTTAATTCAATAATTTTCTAGTATTTTTCTAATTTAGCAAGTGTATAATAATGTTTATTTCATAATAAAAGTTATATTTTTGGAAAATTTAGTTCATTTAATCCCCACGCTCCATATACCCAATACCCTATAATTTACCAATTTTCACAGATAATAAAATTTTTTAGTGTTACATAGCATTCTATGATAGATAATCTATGTAACTTACATTAAATTAAAAAACAAATGTTGATACTTTATGAATTATTCTTTGCCTTAAGATAGTTTATGTCGTTGTGCCAATTGTATTCCAAGAGTACAGAGTAAAGGAATAAATTAGCCTTTTTCCAATACAATTAACGCGTACATGATACAATGTAATCTAATTTAAAAATTAATTATATAATTATGATTTATATAACTTTTTTACACAATTCTGTTTAGTATGCTTATAAAGCATACTAAACAGAATTATGCAATAGAAAGTAATATGCAGAGAAAGTATACATAGTTTTAAAAACTTCTAAAGTAAAATTAACAAGATGAATAAATTTTTGTTTTCTGTAAGAAAAAAAAATTATTTATTCACTTAAAAGATTCGTAAAAGAAAATTATATTTATTGCCTACATTGCAAGTTGGCGAAACTAAATAAACAATTACATAAAATGCCCTGATACACCTACATGGCACGCGTTGCCTAGTAAAGGGGTTTTGGATAATAAAACCAACACAATGGATAATCAAGCCAACTACGTGGTGAGTTTGAAATGGTGCCCACCAGTGGCCGAGTGGATAAAACAACTGAACGCTGGTAGTTGCTTGTGTGTTTACAACTCACCAACGGGCTGATACCTGGAGTTTTCCGGGTTTTCCTCACGTTAGTAACACCTAAGTAGGGGGCAGTTTTCCATAAGACTGCCCGGGAAGCATTAAAAAGGCTCGGAAAATCGCCCATATGTCGCGTTGCCGTTTACGAATAAAACCTAAATCAGTTTTAAATGAAATGACTGTGTCGTTGTCTTGCTTATACAGCTGTATTAAAATCGCTTTACTAAGCTGTGATTATTTTTAAATGTTTTTGCTTGTGAGCACTAAGATCTTTTTCCGTGTTATGGTTTCGACCAGATTCCCAATCTGAAAGCTTTAGCCTAAAGAATGGATGGCTTCATAAAAAATTCATGATGCTCCAACATGGATACTTCAGAAAAGTAAAACTCCTTATAAGCCTCAGCCGTGATCAATATTGTAAATGTTAAAAGATAAACTAGCAATAGTAAATAATTCATTTACTATTGTTAGAATTAGATTGCCGATTTAATGCGTCATGATAATTATGGTTTTATTTACAGAAAGATTTTCGTCAACAGTATAACATCTCTTTGTGATTAGAAGTATAAAAGTATATGCTGCAGATAGTATTTAATCATCGTGATCGAAGCTTGAATCCCTCCGTGAATTCTGCTACTCGATCTGGATCCTCTTGATTTTCATTAATCTTCTTCCTCTACTCATACTGCCTAATTCATTGTGGATCTGGTCCTTTTCAATGCGTGTAATTGAATAAAATTAAGACCTACCCAAGCGTCCATACATTGGGGTACTTGCGCACATGTCTCCTTTCCATCTGGGTTGCCTCCTTATCACCAAAGGGGTCCCAAATTCCATTATTAAAAAAACAGAAGAAAATCCATGACTTCTAGCTTTTTCTACAAATATAAAAGAAAGTAATGAACAATATTTGTCCATTGTCCCATGTAACTTTGCCGTATACTCACCAAAAATTAGCCTTGAAAACAAGGAATGTTCCTTGTGTTCAAAACCAAGTTAGCCCCAATTGCAACCCGTGCCATCTTGTAAGAGCGCTGATTCGACATTAAATCATAGTTTGAAGCTTCTTGCATAATATCTTTTTCTATAGCTTGTTCCCCCTTTTCTATAGTGTGCCTCTCGGGAATACTTTCTATGAAGATATGAAAATTGGCCCCTATTTAGGTGTTAGATACGTGAAGAAAAACTAGGAAAACTCCACTTGCTCAGCCTGTTGACGAGGCGCAAACCCGCGACCAACTATCGGTATTCACTGGTTTTAATGGTTTTATCGATTTGGCCACCAATGAGATCTAAACAATAAGCAGGCCCAGACCTCTTTAAACCTATGAGAGATTCTGTGCAATATAATATTAAAATGTTTATTTAAAAATATATGAATCATCAATGTGTAACACATAAAAATAATATATATACACCCAAAGACATAGAGAAAATAGAATTTCAACAAGGGTTTCCTATTCTGCGTGAAGGGTTCTTGCATATTACTATAGCAACGATTGAAGTTTCTGTCTGTAAGATTTGTCAATGTTTATGGTTTTTTTTTAAGTTTAACGTTATAGTGTTTGCTGTATATTTGTACTGAACAGCAGCGCCGCTAGCTGTTTGAGCGCTCGTGTGCAATACCGATTATGCCGCCCCTGTTTAACTACGACTACCTATGCTGAGCTTGCCAGCAATACCAATTTGCCGCTCCCTGGACGTACCGCCCGCGTGCGGTGCACGTCTTGCACGCCCGCTTACGGCGGGCCTGGTACTGAAGTGCCCTTTACAACTTTTTTAATTTCAATTTTTTACATATACAAGTATTTTCGGCTTTTGTGTGATACCTTTTAAAGGAATCGTATTGTTAATTTCTGCCTTTCACATTGTAGTAACCACCTTTTCTGGTAAGGTGATTTGTAGTTCGTTTCAGGTCGAACTTTGAATGAATAATTCATATAATAGCTAGTATTTTTTACATAAAGCATTCAAAATTCAAACCATGGCAAGTAAATAGTGCAGTAAGCAATTCAATCTTTCATTAGGAAGTTGTTGAATCGTTGTGTGCTGTCAAAGCGATAAAGAAGAATATAATTCGAATGAGAAAGACATCGAAGGGAGAAACGGAAAGGAAAGAAAGAAAAAAACAAAAGTGCCCAAACATTGTGCAGATCTACAATGAATGGATAGAATGAACCTCATAGACAAGAAAAAGGTAATTTTCGAAACGGACAGGAAATCTAAAATAAAGTATTATTTTTGACCTTTCAATTATCTTCTTGATATTTCTGTGAACAATGTTTTCATTGTTTGGCAAATACTCAACCCAAATTCAAAAATGATTTCAGGAGATCTCTTGCATGAGGACTTATCAAAATCTTTTCAAACAAGAAGCATGCTCTCCACACTTACACCCCAAAAAATGGAAGGGAAAAAAGAGTCACCACTTACCCAGACACAACATGCAATGCATGAAAAAATTCTGCAAGCAATGAGCCCAAAGGAACATTGAAAACCGAAAAGATGTCATCTGCCCGACTTATTAAGTTCATTTGTGTACAATGAGCAACAGAAACTGCTTTAACGTTATGCATGAAAACTAATATTATGTGCGTTTAAACAATAAAAATAAAAACTTTCTAAGCCATAAATTCAACTTCTGGTATGTATCTTCATGTTATGTTTTTGTATCGTTCACACAGATTAAGACATATTTCTCTCATGCCTTATTTTTAAGATGTATATTTACTGTGTGTAACTTTTAAAACTACAATATATAGACTATACACTACATTTAACTTACTTTTGCAAAAAACTTCAAAATTTTTATTAATTACAATTACTCTTTAGGGTTATAAAACACAAAACAGTGTTAAAAATCTGCATTATATTTTCTAAATAATAAAATTTGACAATAAATAAATAAAGTCCTATTTATAGTCCCTAAATACTAGACCTGCCTCAAAAATATTTTTCAATAAATTATTTATTTATTGGCATTCCTTTTGCATTAAAAAATAAATAGGGCCTGGCATTGCATCTCATTATATAAATGTAAAATATATGTCCGTAAATATATTGTTTATTGATGCATAAACATGTATTAAATTCCTATTAATATGTATATATTTGTTATAAAGAAACTTCTGAAGAAATGTACGAGCAACTTCTAAATTTCTTTAAGAATAAATCACTGGTGGATTTTTAATTGCTTAAAATCTGTGATGTAAACTTTATTCCAATTAACTCGAAGTGACCATTCCCGTAGACCCTGATCCGACGTTGAATTATAGAGTTTGAAGCTCCTTGCGTAATGAACGATGGATTTATTTTATAACACGTCGAAACGGAGAAATTGGTGAAATTCATTTCTTCATAACTTTACGCAGCACCATTACACTTCTCTCGAAATTCTAGTCCTTCAGGTAACTCATGACTTCGCTTCAATTTAAAATATTTCGATGTAAATTCAAGATGGTGGCCATCTGGTTTATGTACTGTACATAACAAATTTCTATCGTTCCAAAATTTCCCCTGCCCAACTGAGTTTGAAGGGCATTTCAGTTAAGCGAGTTTTGACACATCCTGTATTTTTTCAATTTTTGATAAAAAATAATTAATTGTCTATAGCATAGCAATGTATTCAATAGTATTAAATTTCATTTTCATATGTAGAACTGGGAAAAATAATTATCATATTAAATTAACTGGTGTGCATTTTTTTTTTTTAACTCTTTCCACCCTGTGGGCACTAAGAGGGCCTCTTTTAGTAGGCCCATTATGGGTTCGGCCAGGCCCACAATGGGGCGACCGGGTGGTGAGGGACGGGGCCCGACATATCCGAATGGACCACCCCCCGAAAAATTCCTGGGGATTATTCGACCCGTTCGGATTCGATCCCGGGTCCCCCAGAGCGGTAGGCTGCCACCTTTACCGCTCGGCCATCCGGCCGTCAAACTGGTGTGCATTTGCATGCATATCTACGTTTGTTTAAGTTATATTGATTAGTGCCAAGGCCAAGTTACATTTTCAAGAAATGTCTTTTCATTTACTTTTCTTGGTTTCGTGATTTTATAAGAAACAATGACAGGCAAATAAATCATTTAGTTAATTAAGTGTAAATTTCGTAACACGAAGTACAGTGTTTGACTTTTTTTACGTCAAAATCCGTTTGATAATAGGCAGTTAGTATGTGAACTGCATTACTGTTGAGTCTTCTTGATTATACTGTATCTTTCTTAGATAAGATTGAACTGCGCCCTACCTACTGTAGATTTATTCAAGCCATACTGCCCAGCAACATCAGACATCTTCTGCCCACTCTCTACCTTGGCTATTATACACTCGCCTTTCGAAAATAAAAACCGACGCAAAACTTAACGAGTGCCCGCCCGACAGTCTCGCGAATACTATAAAAGAATTGTTTCTGTCAGAAAAATAAAAGGCTGGAATTACAAGTGAGAGTTTCAAAGTTCGGATGAATACTATCCGATCGGTATATACCGGGTTGAGCGTCGATGTCGACGTCTCTCGCGCTCCGAAAAGTTTCGAATTGTTGCCCGAAGACAAGGGAAAACCAATCGGTATTCATTATTTTACGTTGCTTCTTCTTGTGCTCGTTCTGTGAGGTGTTCGTTGTCCGAACATAAAAATCTTTCGCGAAAGTGTTCGTTAACCGATCACCCGCTGTATAGAGGTTCCACTGAAGTTAGGTAAATAGACAACGATAGAGTTCACGTCACTATGGCGCGACTTAAAAACCACGTGGCCATGGCTAATTTATATCTCACGTGGCGATAATAAGAAACCTAATCTTATCCAAGAAGATAAGATTATTATTTATCGAAATAGTTATTTATATAATTTTTTATATTATTTGTGTAAATAAATAATTTTTTAAAAAAAGCAAAAATGAACGTAAATTTATTATCGGAATTTGACGTTTTCTGCGGTGCGCCCGTCTTTGCCAGGGTTGATAATTGACGATTGAGTGGTCTAACAGCGAACAAAGGTATGAAACCAGACGGAGTGGTCTTGGCAGTGGCGTAGCGTAGTGGGGCGGCACTTTTAGGGGGCGGTAAAATTTCACAATAAATATTATTATTTTGTAAAAATTTGAACCATTTCATTTCATATTTTTGTCGCATCTACGATTCGGACCGATTGAAATGAGTACGGAATTTTTTATTACTTATACCTAAATAAGGGGTGGCGAAATTTTCCTCCGTCCCGGGCGGCTGACACCCACGCTACGCCACTGGGTCTTGGCAATGATTTTCTTCACTGGGACGAAGGTAAGCGCTGGGTTAAGCTTGGTTTCTTTTGGATATAGACGAAAGAGGGAAAACCCATATTTGCGGATAGCCAGACGTTTTATCGTAGCGGTTTCGTACGGTCAAAAAGAAATAAAATTTGTTTTCTTGATTTTAAAAGGAACAGATAATGATTAAAAAAAACTCTTTACTTTTCTTATTTATTTAATATATCAGCAATATACAAAAATTGCTTTATTCATTTTCTTCAGAACGTAAACGAGCATTGGCATTCGTAACACGAACAGCCAATTGTTGGGCTCGTTCCACGATGTCTTTGCGTTTCCTAGATGATACACCATGTGCGATTTCTGCACAAAATCTCTTATTCTGCATCATCAGCATCTCCAATTCCTGTAATTATAATAATTTCCATGTAAAACACCACAATAAAAGCCTTACATATTTCTGTTTCATCACTTTTAATAGAATATTAAATTTGCTTATTTTCATTTAGACTATTACAAAGACTCTATATTCTAATAGGAATTAAGCAAATGATTTTGTAAAATAAATACATACCTTTCAAAATTTTAACTGCAAAATTAATTATACATTTTGCATTTTCATCCGAGTGATTTCATTATATGGATATCGTTATCGATTTCTAAACTTACTTTTTTTTTAACACTCAAGCATAAATTAAAGAATCAAAAGCATTATATAGGCACAGAAATTAGTACTCCCTGTACATTGTGTACAAGGAGTGCACATCCTTACTTTTCCCTCACAAATTTGGTCAAAAAGTGTGCATTATACAAAGGAAAATATGGCAATAAATTACCATAATCCAGAACAGAAATTTAAACTCCAAGTTTTCAAATCAGAAAAATTTATTTTTATACAGTAAACACCAACTAACTGAATTCTCGTAACTCAAAAAATTTTTTAAATTAACAAGCAATTATAATAATTTGTGTTTTCAATATCCAGAAGATTTTGTGATACCATACATTATATTTTAATATACTTGGCAAGTTACTGTATACTATAGCCATAAAATTGAGCTCATTTCCCATAATAAATTCAGCAGTATAACTTACTAAAGCTCAATAGAACTTCTGTATAGAACTGACTGTAATAAATTATTCTATTGTATATCCATCGTCTCACTTTCATGACATCAGAGGAAAAAAACACCACTAACTCAAGCTTCGCTCCCCCTCTATTAGTCCAAATTAGCAAGGGTTTACTGTATAGTAATCAATATGAGAAAAATTTAACAACTATTTTTTTTTCTTTAGAATAATATACTTACACGAACATTATGCACCAAGACTTTACGGAAACCGTTAGGTAGCAGGTGCTTTGTTTTATTCGCACTTCCGTAACCAATATTAGGCATTAAGCATTGTCCCTTAAATCTCCTCCTTACTCTGTTATCAATACCCCTTGGTTTTCTCCAGTTTGGCTGAAAAAAAATTTACAAAATCATTTAATTTAATTTTTTAAAATTAAACATTTTTGATATTTAAAGGTTTTTAAATCGATATAATCAAGCCTTAAACCAATTATGTGATTTTAGTTTGGTTTAATTTAATCTTTGCCATATCCTTTCTGACTATATTGCTAAAGAATTAATCTTGTTAAACATTTATGCTCAGATGTTTTCATTTTATGAATTATCTTCAGGTTATATTAATCTGATATTCACTTTTACATCAAATCTTGAATAAACTAATTAAACTAGCCATAATTTATCCTGAAATTAACCTGACATTTAGGTTTATCTTCAATTACTTTTATTTACTTTAAATTATACTACTTAAAACTTCAATATAAAACTGTTTATTGTCAGGCATAGTCATTTATTTAGGCCAGTGGTTCCCAAAATGGTTCCTATGGACCCTCAGGGGTCCTTCGTACCCCTTTGGGGGGTCTGTGGCAAATTAAAAATAATTTGGGGATGCATGGACATCAGGGTATCCGTGAAAAGTTTAATATAAAGTAAAATAATTGTGACCCATTTTCATTATTAGGATAGTTAAAAATAAATAAATTGGCAGCCATTTTTACATTCTGAGTAAAATATAAGTATATAGGTACAGTACATAAAATACAAAATACAAGTAATGACAAGCATCGCACGGTGAGAGTCGAGCCGACTGCGGCCGCCTATCTATACAGGTTTCAACATGAATGGAATCTCGCCACTACATGCAATAACTTGTCTAAAATATGACACTAGACGAGTTGTGCATCTAATCAACAATTTAATTCTGTTTTGTGCATGATGTGAACTGCATAAAACAAATTTTCAAAGTTTTGAAGAGAAAGATGTATAATTTTTTTTAATTGTTACGAAGATAGAGTACATTACGTAAATATTTTTGAACACATTTGATATCTTCTTGTATATTAAATTCATAAGTAAAATTTTACTGTGGCCATCAGCCATATTGTTATATGTATTTTAGTTATATTTTATATTCTGTTCTTCCCTTTTTTGTCATAACTTCCTTCTAGAAACTTCTTTATTAACTCTTATTGCCTTAAGGAGGGATTATACACATCGTGCTGCATAAACTAGCTTCCGATATTATAAGAATTCCACCGAGTAATAATATGGTGCAAAGAAGGATTGACGAAATGGCTCAGTCCGTAGAAAATTCTTTATGTGAGTACTTAAAAACATCTGAATTCTCTATACAGCTTGACGAGGCAACTTTGCCAGGAAATGAAGCATTACTTTTAGCTTATGTAAGATTTGTAAAAGATGAGAATATTTCCCAAATGTTTGGAAAGTGATACAAAAGGTGAAACAATATTTAATGAATTAAAAACATCTTTCGACAGAAAGATATACCCTTGAGTAATATCCTCTCTGTTGCTATTGACGGTGCTTTGGCAATGAGGCTTTCTGGCATATTTGAAACAAACTAAACTGAATATATTATCTGTACATTGTGTCATTCACTGACACCATTTAGTTGCCAAAAACCTTAGTGAATGCTTGCATGGCTCACTAGATTATGTCATTTGGGCAGTTAATAAAATCAAAAGGAATGCCTTAAATGAGAGATTAGTTGCTCAACTTTGTTTAGAAAATGATGAAGATTATAATCATTTACTACTTAACACAGAAATTTGTTGCTTATCTAAAGGTACATGTTTGGATCGATTTTATGCACTCTTTGATTCAGTGCTGGAATTCCTGGACAGCAAAGACAATGATTTATGGCTCAATTTAATTAATTCAAAAAATGACATAGCATATATGACTGACTTATTTGCCAAATTTAACGAAACCAATTTGAAGTTACAAGGTAATCAATTGAATTTAATGAAAACTAAAAGTATAATATCTGCATTTGTTGCAAAACTTTTTTTATGCAAACAAAACTTGGGGAGAGGAGAATGCTTTCAGTTTCCAAATCTTTCAAAATTACAAAAAATGAGATGATGATTTGCTTGTTTATTGTCAACACTTAACGGCTCTTCATTCTGACCTCAGCCAAAGATTTGAAGATATTCTTCACTTAGGCATCCCCGACTGGGTGTTGGACCTATTTGCAAGTAGACCCACAAACTCAGATGAAGCCATACTAATACAGAAGGAACTTATTAATGAGGAGCTGAAACCAATGTTTGAACAAGGATACCAGAAATTCTGGTTACAAAAACAGTTACCAATTTTATATCCTGCATTATGGGCCACTGTACAGAAACTATTGATTGCTTTCCTGTCTTCCTATTTAGTAGAACATGGATTTAGTGCTGTTATGAACCTCATCACAAAAACAGAAATTGACTGCAAATTAGTACTCGCAGAGACTTACAAATGTTACTCACAAACATCGAGCCGAACATAAATAATTTCATATCATTACATCAGATTCACTCATCTCATTAAAAAATAATGTGCTTTTGTATTTTAAAACAAAATTTATAATTTGAATAAATACTAATTTGAATATAAAAATGTTTTATTTATATTTTATTTTTACATCACCATTCACCATCCAAGACATCAAAGTTAAATTTGAAATTTTGCTATAATGCAGTTGTATAGTTATCTCACTTGGGGTTCACAGTCAGGTTTTTGCTGAGGAGTCCATTGGTATAAGTTTGGAAACCACTGATTTAGACAATATTAGAAAATGAAAATAATGTCCATACCATCGAAGATCCAGCACATTAAAGTAGTTTAATGACATAGTTTACTTATCTTTATACACCTTTTTGTTTCATTAATTTTTAATGTTTATCTTTGCCTTTCCTGCAGCTATCATGTGAACAGTTTTCCAAGCAAAATTTGGTTCAACCAACTTTTAAATAAGCTTATTCACTCTCTCTTATATTTATGTCATTGTTACTGGAAAATGTTTTACATTTTACAAATACTTTCAATTTGTAATTAACCTCAAACAAAACAAAGGTGTATCCAGCAGTGTTATTTTCATTTGCCATCATTTGATTTGTCTTTGTGTATGATTTTTTTTCACTTTACAAAATGATTCTTAAACCAATAATCACAAATATACAGTCATCATAACTTATATGACATATTTTCAATAAAAATTTTTGCAGTACTGTACGTAGCACACTTCTGCCAATCAAAAATCTGTATTGGTGCATGTAACTCAATATCTCTATTTACATAACAATATAATTATAACATCTTGAAAAAGAAGTAAATTTGAACATTTTTCTCTATTACATGAATTAAATAATAAAATAGAGGATACAAATGCAACCCTGAATGAGGCAAGTGGGACCTTATCAGAGCTGTAGACCATGTCTATAGGAGTAGTGGTCAAAGGAACCAATGAACTTCATGAGATATAGCCCCGAAATCAGTTTATGGGGTAAAATTTAAAAGCAAAAAATCCAGAACTATTTCTCAAAACAGTGCTAAAAAATCAACTATTTTCCACTTTACTAGAGATGGCAAAAAGTTCATAAAACATAAGAAATGCCATTGCACCAGCTAATTCTGGGGCACAGTCACACTGAACACTCCATTAAGGACGTGCTTGGAAATTCTAATTGGTGTTACCAGTAACTGGTGGTAATTATCAGAGCATTTAGAAAATGCAACCTGAATAACAAACATTGTTTAAAAATCACAGTTATGACATCACCAGTTGTTTGGCAGTACTTACCAAAGTAACCACAGTGGCAAAGCAGTTACAGTGGTTCTATTGAATTACAAGATGGCAGACATATTGTATCAACGTAGCAAATGTAACTATAATTTTAAAAATTTAAAGGAAATAAATCATCATTTTGTTTCTGTGGCACAAAGCGACCAAGAACAAAAAGCCATGTCATCCCAAAATTCAGATGAAGCAAAGACAGCATGGTCAATGGCCAGCAAATGCTATGAAATTATTGATTTCACAGTACAGAAGATTCCCCAAAAACTGGGCACTTGATAACCCGGCAGTCCGGATAACTCAGCCACACTCCCACTCCTCCACCACGTGTCTGGCACTGGTGTGCGCTCAGCCGTTCAGTCTACCTGCAGCCTTTGCAAGGGTTAGTTGATTTCTTAACCCCGTTGTGTAACTCTATGTGAATGGCTGTAAATACATTAATTTTCATTTTCATGTTGTAAAGGCTCTATGCCTTCATAAGTATGCATTTTTCCTTTGTTTAAGGGTATTTGGGCAGTTTAATCTCTGTTGTATTCTCAAGCAAACAATACATACAAGTACAGTACAGTATTTTCTGAGGAAACAACCGTACTTATTCTTTTTTAACCCTATTCCCGATAACCAGGCATTTTCACAAATTCAGCCACCCTTCGGTCCACATTAGACAGAGTTTTCGGGACACTACTGTATAAGCTAAACAAAGTTAAATTTTCCTCTAATACTTGTGCTATAAGTCTATCACATGTTTAACAAACAGGCTCAGTGAAGATAGTCAATGTATCTCACCAAGAATCACAATTAGAGATAAAGTTTCTTTGTTTGGTTGTCTAGGAGTGTCTAAAATTTGGGAGTCCAAACTCCTTTCAGAACTGCAATTTTACCAAGTAGTGCACATTCAAATGTGCTAAAATACAAATAATTGTTACACAAAACTTACTTCAAACATATCTAGAAACAAAACTGATTACAGAAGTCGGTTACCTGGAAGTCACTCTCATTTACAATAATTACTTACGTATTAGCTAGATAAACCAGACATTCCTACATTTTTGCAGACTGTCCCCAGTTTTGCCTGTTTTTAACATTTCATTGTAGAATCAAGAAAAAAACAATTTTATTAAAACCCCAATATAATATCACCAATTTTTAGATTAATAAATTTTTTACAATAACCAAAGCTTAATCAGAAAAAACTCCATTTTCATTGATTCTGAAATGTGTTCCCAGTTGGATTGTAATGTTATGGTCAGCCTATATATTAGGTTCAAAGTTTTAATGCAAAATACTATCAATTATTGTTTTCTGTTCTATTCTAATCTAAGTTCTACACATTGATTCACCTTCCATCTCAAATATTAACCATAATTATAAGTTTCCATTACAACTACACATATAATCAATAATAATAATTTTCCAAAATTATAAAAGCTCACTTTTAGCTTAACATATCGATCTGATTGATGACGACGAAACTTCTTCAACCTCTTTTTCACAATTTTCAACTTTTCTAAAGGTCTTAAAGCCATTGCAGATGGTTTATCTACAGAAAAATATTTTTTTATTTAAATTCCCGTCCGAAACTTTATAAAATAATTAAAATAAAACATTTTCTTAAATTTAAATTCGTATATTTTACATAGAAATATAAATAATTATATTAAAAAAATCAATTAGTTGAATAAATCCTATCTACACATTTGCCACGAGTTAATGTTATTTACAATCGTTAACATAAATAAAAACTTAAGTATATTAAACTACACTTAAAATAATTTTCATTACATTATTTAGATTTTTGATATAAATAAAATCTTATACGATTAGCGCGGATTGCAAATGTAACGAACCGCCTCACCTTTCCTTCTTTCTACTAAAAGTTAAGATGGCGAAAGAATAAAGTGTTGCCAGATCATTCAGTTGGCTTTAAAAAAAAACAAAAAAATTATAATTGTAGCATTACGTATATGATAACATATAAAATTATAAACAATTGAAAACTGTAATAATTAAACGAAACAGAAATTAAGAAGACGTATTTCTATTTTATTTCTATTTTAATTATTGATTTAATAATTTTTATGTGATATGCCAAAATGCTTACGACATAGAAAACAAAAGTGATATTTATATAATACTTTAACTAATGATAATAAACTGAACTTTACTTTTATAGAATTAGCCGCTTAACTGTCACCTTAACCGCTCGGCCATCCGGCCGTTATGGGAATTAAACTCTATATAAAGGAAAGACGGGCGGGTGGCCAATCGGTAAACCTACCGCTCTATAAGATCCGAAAACGAATATGGGCAACTCGAAAAACTCCAGGAATTTTTTAGGGATGGTCTATTCCAGATATGTTGGCCACCTTCCTTATCATCGGCCGTCCCATTATGGGTCAGCACGAACTCACGATAAGCTTGATGAAAAGGATCTATTAGTGTCCACAGAGTAGAAAGACTAAAAAATTGAAATAAAACAAACTTCGCATCTTCTTGAGGATGGTCCTGTGTATTGAGCAGGATTTTCCTTTAAAGTTTATCATGGATTCGGCTATTATTATTTTGTATACTTTTTCAATGTGCAGAGTGCCTTGATGTGAAAAAAAGCCCTCACATAAACTTATAAATTATTATTTTTATATTTTTTAAAAACTCTTTTCGACCTGTGGGCATTAAGAGGGTCATTTTTAGCAAGCGCATTAAGGGTTCGTATAGGTTCACAATGGAGAGACGGCCCGACATATCCCGTGTCCTCCAGTGTGGTAGGATGCCACCTTAACCGTTGGCCATTCGGCCGCCAGTTATAAAGTATATTTACACAGGATCGACCTGAAGCATAGGACTTATTCCGGACATCTCAATTGCCATACAAAACGAGTAGCCTAATTCCATAATATTAATTTTATAGAAAATTTTTATAGAATTTGATTAAATTTACTTCGTGTATATTAATTCAACAATTTTAAAATATTAAGATTAAATGATTAATTTTTATCAAATTAGACAATTCTTTATTATAAATTTTATTTCATTCGATAATATAGTTGTTAAGATCCCTCTAGCGGGAATATTATCTATCGTCTATCAGACGAAAAATACATGACGGAGTGTGACGTCACCATTACGATATTAAAAATCCGTGGGTGGAGATATAAACAATTTCAAGCATGGCCGCACTAAGTGGTAGACATTTACTGAGAAAATTTATTCGTTTTCACAGACCCTCATATTCATCAGTTAAGGTCAGAATTACTTTAACTCACTTCTTAACCGATTATAATAATAATAAATTGCATAAAATGCCCTTAAATGGTAGAAATCTTCAATTTTGTGAACACAAATAATAAAAATGTGCACTTTGTTTATGTTTCCGTTCAGTTTTATTTAAGGAATAAACTCAAACAAGGAGTAAACAAAAAGATTTCTCGCTATTATGGATTAGGCTATGGCACGGTTTGAGCTCCGAATGATACATTTGGGACCTTAACGGAGCCATAAAGCGTACTTGTAGGAAGAAAAAAGTTAAAGGAACCATTCCTCTATTAGCGACCCTTTGCAAGATATAGCCTGACTGTCCCACCAGAGGGTGAGCAGGCGTGTCAAAAGATTAGAGTTGTTAGCGTGGGCATGGAGAAGGGAGCAAATGGGGCACTTCCCCTCCCATGTGGTGCCAGATTAAGGGGTGAGCCGAAACGGGGTGCCGAAATTAAGGTCGGCACTAGGTCTTAGAACCCGTGCTCCTTCCAAAAATAATTACCTGGCAATGGGATCGTTGCTATATTTCTGTATCGTGTGGATTCAATTATTGAAAGAAGATAAAATAATTCATTATCTTCTGTTGATAGAAATGTCTAGTTAGCAAGTACAAAACAATCATGTACAGTACTTAAGAATGCTGTCTATATACTTTTGATCTTTACATATGTACTAGTATGGTTAGAAATTATTTAAGTATAAAAAGATTTAGGAGCATCACACATGGGGTCTGTCAGGAGAGCACAAAATTATCTTGGACCTGCTCCTTTGGATCAAGCAAATTCCACAAATTATAATTGTAAAAGTGGTTGAGATATGTATCCTTATACTCTTGACCATGGGACACTTTGTCTTTTTGTATTGATGTAATACTGTTTTCTTTAATCTACTTGTGAAAAAATCAAAAAAATTAAATAATTAAATAAAAATTTATTGATATAATTATTTGTCTCCAAGCTCTGCCCCTTGGAAAATTTTGTGTGGATGTCCGTGGTTGTTAAGTTTTAAATTTTGTTATTTATTACTTTGTTTTGAATTAATCAATACACCATTAATGGTGGGTGAAGTTTAATGATGTAATATTTTTGACCTGTTCACAGGCCACTTTCAATTGTTCACAGGCATGAACAATTGAAAGTGGAATGCTGGTTAGAAGGAAGGTAGGTTAGACAAGCTGCGAGAAGTGTACCCTTATGGCAGTGGTTGATGCAAAAGACTAAGGAGATATTGCTAGGCTGGGAATTTATAACAGCATGTGTATAAACAGCAGGGACAAGGATTCCCTACCTTCTGCCTGGCAATACTTTCTTAGTCATTCACATCAACTTCTGCTGTTATAGTCCTTTCCACCATTACTGCTTGTTTACTCTATCAGTGTCTATCCCAACTTTTTTTCTTCTGACACTGCATTCCACTTTCAACTGACCATGCTTGAAGATAACCTGTTAACTGGGTCAAAAATGTTAGTGTTAATATATTTAAAAAGCTGTTAAGATCTTTTTGGCTCATGTCAGACCCCCTAATTAGAAAGAGGGGCCACATTTGTATAAAATAGTGATCTCAAAGTTACATATCAATAGACTGCAATCAGTCAAAATATAACTAGATGGATTTTCTGAAATTAAATTCACTTAACAACAGGTTTATTACACAATTTTTTATTATCTCGCAACTTAATTATACAATTCAGGATTGGATTGGTAGAAGTCAATGCAACACAAGAAGTATTCCTCTTGAGAGAAAACTATGGAAAACTTGACCTTATTTATGTCTTAGACATGTGAAGAAACCCAGAAACTCTACTTGGCCAGCCCATTGGTTGGGCTTGACCAACTACCAGTTGTTTAGTGGTTTTATTCACTTGGCCACTGGCTACTATGTTTAGAATATTCCTTATTATACATTCATATTGCTTTTTTGCTCTTTTGATCATGTCTGTTGGTAGCTTAAATAAATGGCTTGATTCAGTAATAACTAAAGCTGCCAGTTCAGAAAAATTAAGTATACCAAATGGTCATGAAAAAAATTACCAAAACTATTATTCTATTTACTAAGTATTTTAATAACAAAAATTGAATAGAAATATCTTTATTTAATAATTTCACATTACATGAATATGCCTTTTACTCATATTATTATTTATTTATATCTAAATTTTATAAGACACAGTAAAATTAAAAAGCAAATTAAAAGATGTACCATTTGTTTTTCAGCCATAAAAGGAAAACACTGACATATATTTACTCTAGTACTGTGAATCTCACTGTAAAGCAGTGTCACTTGACTAATCTATACACACACACACATTAGGGTTGCCATCTTTTGATTTTCCAAAGTAAGGACGATGATGATGCGTGCAAGAGAAAAACTCCTTTCATTAGCTTCTCTTTGATATGGTTGACAAACACTAGATCACAGCTATCAATATTAGCCACAACATTCTTTGGTGCTACAGCGAATCTTGATACCAAAACAATCTATTTTGCTACTTTAAAATATAGCAAAATGGATTGCAGTAATGCATATTGCATGATTTCAATTAGGTAACATTAGGTAACTAAGGTAATTGAGTAACATTCTCCTAAAAATGACAGGGGACATATGCTTTGTTCTCTAGAATCTGCCTCAAGCAATACCTATATTCTCAAAATTCTGATACACCACTGTTTGATTTATGTAAAGTTTTGGATACTCAAAGTGATCTTGCTTTTAGATATTTGTTTTTAGTATTCTCAATAACATTGAGACATTAACTTTTAAATTGTTCTTATAATATTCAATAATTTTTTAAAATAATTAGTTAAGATTGCATAAGAGACATTTACTTTCTAGATCAGATCATTTGATTCTTCATGTAATCTATGCATTTGTTAAGAGTTAACAATATAATGTTAGTATATGCAGATCATGTGACAGTTTGGAATGGTTGATCTAAGAAGCACTTTTAATCTAAAATTTAAATTACACTCATGTATTTTTATAGGATTTGTTCTTCAGACAGAAATAGTTTTTAAAGAATGTTTATTTTATTATAAATTCTAACTTTTGAAATAAGATTATTGTCGTCTAATTATTTTAATTAATTATTTTTAAATAAACTTTTATACAGTATATTTATGACAAAAACGTACCTTGAACCTGTTACTGGTGTGAGTTGCAAGAAGGATAAATACATCACAAATATTTTCAAACCAATTAAAGTTCTTCCTCAGGTGATACACAGAATATCTGATGGAACACAGAGTAAATAGAACACGAAGATTTGAATATTAGATCGAATCTGTGTCTCGTGAAATCGTCCTGTTGGACATGCACATTCGTGTGGGTAGCAGCTGTTGGCATTTAAAGATCGGTGTCCATCAAGGCCTGTTCTTTAAATGCCAACAGCTGCTACCAACACAAATGTGCATGTCCAACAGGACGATTTCACGAGACTCGGATTCGATCTAATATTCAAATCTTCGTGTTCTATTTACTCTGTGTTCCATCAGATATTCTGTGTATCACCTGAGGAAGAACTTTAATTGGTTTGAAAACATTTGTGATGTACTTTATTTTTCTTGCAACTTACGCCGGTAACAGGTTCAAGATACATTGTTGACTTCACCCTGGTGTTGTTTGGATGTTGATGTTTATTTATTACAAATATAAGAATATCCTATATAATTTTTGAAATGCTCTTCTTCTAAATATTATGTAGAAATTGTATAAAAATTCTTTTAAAAAAACAATTGAAAGTAATTTGTAATTATGAACTTAAAACAATATCAACAATTTTCTTAATAATTCAGCAATATTATTTAACAATATAGAATTGTATTATATATTAATACTACAAATTATTTTCTACAAGACTACTTTGTATGCAAGACATATTACTAAAGTTCTTAATGTACAGGGCAAACCACTACTAATTTGAGGTGGAGAGCACATATTTCAAATTAAATACATTAAAAATATGATTAAAAATTGAAGCATATGATTAATAATTGCTCGTTCAGCAATATGTTAATTTTACTAAATTAAAAACTCGTATAACAATATCTTTCTTTGACAATATCAATTCATATAACAATATCTTTCTTTATATATAAATAGATACCAGTAAGCTTTAAATGAATATCAAGATGATGATACAAAACAAATACAAAGTTAATAGAACATTTGATGAATTTTTCTGTTACATTTATCATCAAAAATGTAAAAGAAGTACCGAATAGTTTATTTTTGTATAAATTTAGGCTTTGTATTTTATCAATAATTATATTTATAAAATTTTAGTTTTTACAATGAAATGTTTATTTTTATCTTTGATGATAAATTAATTGATGTCTATAAAAGATGAGGAAAAAAACACTTAATTTTGGAAATCGCATTTAATTTTATTCAGTAACATTTTCATTCTTTTGTAACACCATCAGCTGTGAAAATTATTGTGTATTAGAAGGAACAGGTGTTCCTTTTAACTTGCTTGATATTTTTTATAATGATAATGTTCCTTAGAATTATCAAGTGTGATCTATTCATTTTAATTTGTTCAATTAGTCCACAGGAAGGAAAATTCGCTGTGTACAGCATTATTAATAGTTTCACTGCGCCCGTCCTCAAGCCTTCTGATCTTCTTAACAACAAATTTTCGAACAAACGAAGTCATATTTCCGTTATGGACGTGCCAACCGAATAAAATTTAAATTAAAAAATCAAAAAAATTAAAAAAATCGAACAACTCAAATTCCAACGGTTCAACTAACTTCCGTAAACGAAGCTTCCTCCGAACATTCTACCGTTTTTCTATTTACAAATTCCTACATCGCTTCGCCCTTCCTCTAACGAGTGATGATGTAAGCAGATCTACGTCATTGCTAAACGTCACGCTTTTTAACTAATTTCAAAAACGCTCCTCCACTCTTTCAATAAAAGATCGTCATCCCGTTTCCTTTCTTTTACTCTGTCTCGTTTTTTTGCAGCAGGGCCTGCCAAGCCATCGATAATTTCATCTCATCTTTTGCGTTAATAGGCTGTGATGAACAGAAGGCCTTATAGATTTCTATTTGTTCCAGCCATCTAATTTGCTCAGCATGCTTAGTGGTAGCAAGCAACTTTGCTGCCCCGAAGTCCGGGACTATTTCCGGGTCGGACGCATAAATTGCTAATGAGGTGGTGGCTCTCCCATGCTCAATATCTTTCTGGTGTTCTCTCAATCTTACTTCCATCGCTCTTTTCGTGGATCCAATGTAGACCAATTCCTCATTGCCCCTATTATCTGTTAGTGGGATAGCGTATACCCCAGGAAATAATTTAAGTGGACTGGCACCGGTTATTAGGTTTTTGGGTGAAGAATTATTTACAATCCGGTGTTTTAGTGGGAGTTTATGATTATTAATAGTTTTTTATAACGCAGTACACAGTGAAGTTTCCTTTCTGCCATTTAACATTTGTCGTTAGGATCAAGCTATATTATAGGTATTAGTTCTAATGCACTTGATAATTTTCACAGATGATGATCATCTTACACAAGAAGGAAAATGTTACTTAATAAAATATAATTTGGTTTCAAGAATTAAGTATTTTTTCTTATCTTTTTGGATATGGTGTCAAGTTCAGGTATTATTTTTACTGTCCATAAATTATGATATTTTAAACAAAATTATTTTTTGTTTAGTTTTTGTAACAATTCTGTTAAACTGATATCTTACACTAACATTAACTAACAATAACAATAATTTTTGAATTAAATTTAGTAATTTCATTTAATTTTTATTATATTATTAAATTTAATTCAAAACAGTAATTGATGAAATCAAAACTAAAGACGACATTACTTTTTTTGCCTTATTTTTTAAACTCTGTAATATAGAAATCCATTTTACATTTATTAAACTAACATTTGTATAAAATTTAAAATATTTAATAACTTTCAATGCAAACGTATTTAAACAAAGACAGTAGCTTAGTACAGTGGCATACAGACATACGTGCTCTTGCGTATTGTCTTTGCTAAATTACATCTGAATATTCCTTGCGTGTATGGTACAACACTTAGCCCTAACATGGAAGTGACTACTGAGAAATCCCTCTGAAATATTGAGAAATTCACCCCTGTATTCACTGGCCAGACCTGTAATTGCAGATGTTTATGAACTGTTCCAATTATATAAATTAAGTGTAAAAATAAATAAATATGCAATTTATTGTATTTATTTGGTTCCTTCAAATGAAATGTAGACTGTAGTGGCAACACTGATAATGTTATGGGAGTGTATGGTGCTATGTACAGGTGGAGGGGGTGTTCAGTACCTCTGCTGGAGGGTACTATTTTTAGATTCTTTGGGGCCTGCGGGAGTGCACTATGTCTGTAAATCCTTACATGTAGTACAATAAATCACATGCAATTTTAAGTGGATTTGTTTGCCTATTCTTTACCCAGTTTTCTTCAAAAATCTCACATATATACTATACAAATAGTCATATATCTTCTTGGAAATGTATATATTATATAACTACAAGGCATATTCAGAAAGTAAAGATGCAAGGCCAATAGAAATCCAAATAAAATTATTTTTTTACAGTTTATTGCACTTATGTGTCAATTAGGTTTGTGTCACATGACAGAAGTCACCTAACTTTAATTGCATCATTGTTATGCTTGCAGTGTATATTTAAAATGGTTGTGACAATTTGTAATCCAACCAATTGTGAGATTTGTTCAGTGATTTGATTCTTTGTACAAAAGGAGAAATTACTGCTGAAATTCATTAGAAACTTGTTTCTGTTTATGGCAAAGATATTATGAACAGGCAAACATGACAAAATGTTGTCCTACTGCACAATAACATCTGTCTATACACTGCTTGCATCACGCAAGTCGTTACAGACATTCATATGGGAGTTTTGGAACATCCATTGCACCACCCAGATCTTGCACCAAGCGATTATCACTTGTTTCTGAAGTTGAAGGAACATTACTGTGGAAAGAAGTTTAATGATGACAACAAGGGTCAAGACTTAGTGATGACATGTTTATGAGAGCAGATGGGAGATTCCTACAACATCAGCATCAAGAAACTCATTTCCTTGCATACCAAATGCATTGAGGTCCATGGTGATTATGTTGAAAAGTAAATAAACATGCATTTTAAAATTATCATCAGTCAATATAAAAATAAAATGCTTTAGAAATATTTTCTGAACTTTGTATCTTTACTTCACAAATATACCTTGTAACTCACAAATAGTTTAATGTTTCTAGACTAGTTATAATCTCAAATGTTAAAAATATTAAATATAGTTCCTAATGTTTTGACTTCAGAATTGGATTCACTGTAACAAAAATGATGGTTTTAATTAAGATTATCTGTTAATTTAATGAAAATATTAATTCCTTTTTTTATTTCAGATATCTGTCAGTTATTTTTCAACTAGTAATGCAAGACATGTTGAGTTTTATGATTCTGCTAAAGATGCAATAAATGATATTCCTAATGGAGCAAAATTACTTGTTGGAGGTAGGATGAAAATAATACTTTATTAATCAAAAGAGTTAAAAGAATATCTTTGTTAATTAGCATTTATTTTAAAATAATTTTATTCAAAATTCAATATTTCTTTGGTTAATTATTTTGTCGATATTAAAGAAATAATATACAGAAACATTATAAAGTAAATAACTGCAAAAAATCTGCTGAATTTTTCTGGTCTAATTAATATGATTAAAAATGAATCAGAAAAATTTGAATGTTTTTTCATATTATATAGTTACAGAAATATTTCAAAATTTCATCTTTAACTTTCTAGAAAACAATCCTCATACCGGTACATATAAAATCCAATATATCTTCTTAAACCTTTAACTTTCCGGTACCAAGACAAAAAAATTAACCAACAACTAACGTTTTCGACTCTCCTCCGAGATCTTCGTCAGGTTCTTTGACGGTTTTGAAAATGGAATGCGATGAAAATAGAATGCTTTTGAGTGCGATGATAATAGAATGCTTTTGAAATTCAAAGGATAGAACTTCCCCAGCGTGCAATAACTGAGAAAGATCCAACATGCATTTAATAGACAGGAGACTATCATACAAATGACGCTGTCTATCTGTACAGGAATACTACCCGGCTACCAATGCGGATGCACCTCGGAGATATATTGCCACGCATATGACAAAACGTTACTATCCTTGAAATTAATACACTTCCCCGATTTTGATGCCTTGTAAATCTCAAGGGTCTCCAAAGCCCTGATGCGGTCCATATCGAATGACAAAGAACCGTCCATATCGAATGAACCGTCAAAGAACCTGACGAAGATCTCGGAGGAGAATCGAAAACATTAGTTGTTGGTTAATTTTTTCGTCTTGGTACCGGAAAGTTAAAGGTTTAAGAAGATATATTTGAACTTTCTAGAGTTTTTTTTTTTCATTCCTGTCGGGAACTGGTTGATACTTCTCAGCTTTTATGCCAACTGTTTCAGAAAACATTTGCAAAACTTATTTTTTTTATAAAATTTTGTCAGGATTTTAAAGTGAAATATAATTACAATGATAAAATTCACATCTTAAAATCTTAATAATTGGATTTAAAGTTAATTTAGAATTGTAACCTGAGGATCAGTGGTGCACTCAGAGGTGATCCAAGTGGTCCTGCACCCTCCAAAGAAAAAAGAAAACACTAGAAAATTTTCCAAAAATCTTTTCCTAATTAAAATTAATTTTTTATTTATAATGTGTCATGTCTTCTATTTCTATACTACAAATGAATTAGCAGTCACATAAAGTGGGAAATTTATTAAATTTGCATTAAAAATTTCTTATTCGTTACTCAGCTCTCCAAGATTAAATCCTGAATGCACTACTGCTGAGGATAGTTTGTTAATGTTCATATTGACAACCAAGGATCAAAAATCAGAGTTAAAGTTAACCAATAAGCATTTACATACTAAATTAAAATGAATAGTAATTGGTTAACTTAAGTCTGTGAAGTAACACTTGTAGTATAAAGAGACAAAGACGTTACCTTAACAAAAGGCTTTATTCGTGTCTGAAACACATGACTGTTACAAATTCAAATACAGCGAGAAATGGTGCTGCCAGTCCAAGAGACTAACTACTGTGGGGAGAAGTGTTGCCACACTGTGACACTACTACAACACTAAAGATATTGACAAAAATTAGTTTATTGAAAAAAAAATTTTTTGATGTACTGTTTATGGGAAAAACCCTTCAGTGATCTGACCCTCTATGATACTTTTCACATGCAGTGCAATACTGTCTTTCAAGGCTGAAAAATTTGCAATATGTTCTCAATAAACCACACTTAAAGTGTCTCACATCCAAAATCATATGGATTAAGATGCAAAGAATGAGATGACCAGGTTGTAGAAAATCAACAACTACTCACTTTGTTATCAGTGAAATGTTTCAGAAACTGCTATATGCAGTATCATACGTAGGAGTATTCCATCTTGCACAGAAGTAGTTGACTCAATACATTATCACTGTTGCAGTTGGAATGTGACAAAAGCATTGAGCATTTCTCAGTATCACAGAGCATGTCGCAGACTCATTAGGACTAGCTTCTTTAAAGAAGAATGGCGCAAGAACAAATGTGGCTGTGAATTCGCATTTGGGCAGTGAGTGAATCATTATGGGTGTTCATTATTTTAATGAGGTGAAAATGTGCCTTGTAATACCACAGAACTTTCCATAGCAATGATACATTCATTTCTATTCTGATAAGAAGAAAGATCAATGCAAAGGTTAGTTTTGCTTTCCATGTCAGCAGTAAGCAATTGTTGGTTGTGGCTAACCTTACATAGATAACAATTAGTGATGGGATGATACTGAAATTTCTAATGATTCTGATACCAATGCTGACTCCAATTCCAATTCTTTCCAAAATTATAGTCTTAAAGCTGGCAAGATAATAGAGCTAGTGGAACTGAGTTGACCGCCACTTGTACGCAGACAAAGAAAACTGCTTCGGGAAAACACGTGCATCTTTCGGTTGGATACGTACCGAAACATGGTGATTGTTTTCTTCCCGTGATAATGAACTACAGCTTTCTGCCACACAAAACTTCAAAAAATAACTGTTGTGTGGTCGGTTGTAGTGTTACCTATATTTACCTATATTACTGCGCTGTTAGGTACAAAGTTATGTTCGTTCCCGAATGAACAATACCCTGGGAGGAAAGAGAAATGGCTGGCTTCAATTTAATTCCTGTGGTTAATTATATAATGATGTGTTGCATTCTAACCAATCTTCTGTTATAAAACCTTAGTTGGCTCTATTTTAAATTTAGTTCTCTAATGTAAACTTTAGTAATTTTCTTTTATATTATTTTGTTAATCTGAAAGATATTAATTGCCATATGATGTGATATTTGAATTTAAGAAATCTGTGGAAGAAAGGAATAAGAAGCAAAATTAGTATTTTGAGAAAATGAAGGTTAAAGTTCTCCCTGTTAATACAATGCTATTTGCTACTGTTATGGTTCTTATTGAAGCTCCTCTATATATATGGTTAGTTATAAATTTCATTATTTACCATGCAATGGATATATAGTTTACTTCTTCCACGCCAACCTTTAAACTGTACAAAATTAAGAGTATAATAAATATCAGAATATTAATACTGCTCAGTCCTAATGATCTGCAGTCACTTCTCGAGTTATGACAAAAACTTTCATAAAAAAATTTTTAAAATGTATCAATATTTTATAGTTTTCGTCAAATATATATCATACATATATGTCTTGCACGCTTCTGACGATTGATTGCGTCATCTTTAGTTTTGTTGTACCCTTTGCGTGTGCTTGTGTAAGATGGCTAACTGTTTTGTTGTAAGTACAGTCACTTCTTGACTTATGTCCGAAGTTGCAGAACTGAACCCCGTCGTAAGTCGGGAAGTGACTGTATTGACTAATGCAGGCATTAATTTGACCATAAACTGCTGAATGTACTGTACGTATATATTATATATTATTTAAATATATACTTATAAATAATATATAAATTTATAATTTATCAAATTTCTATTTATTAAAATATATTTAGTGTTACATGTAACATACAAAATTCATATATTGCAAGAATGCTATTATTCCTCAATAACAATCAAATGAGCAAAATGTTAAAACAAAAGTAATGAACATGAAGTACTAAACTTTAAAATTATCACATTGAAAAATCGCTGATAAGATCATCATCATCAGAATCTTCCTCACTAGAATGCTTTTGTATGGTTGAAGCAGATGATGGTTTCCAAGTGTAATGTTTTATCATTGGTGCTTTTAAGTAGCTCCTTTGCTAATAACAGTGCTTCACAAGAATTGGTAAGAACTCGATTATGTAGTTTAGTTTTTATTAAATTTAATTGCAAAAAATACGTTTAACTGCTGAATGAGGAAGCAATAAAAGCATCTATTTACTGCCAAAGTAAACTAAAAAATATAGAAATATAGAATAAAAATGAATGTTTTGAAAGGTACTAAATTGAAAGGAAAGGTATTAGGATTTAATGAATAATACTAGGAAAATGGTGTTGGGTATCTTGGTACTGGAACAAGTAAAAAGGTACAAAAGTATTAGGTGGAACAACACTGGTGCTGGCTGTGTAGCCCCGATTTTGTTACTTGGCGTCGCCACTAGAGGCGCCTTGATCTAGTTTCGTTGTTCCTTCCACTAGCTCTATAATACTACCAAGTAGTTACTTGCATGGTTGCCTGGTCATTTTCATTCAAACATGTGGAATGCTTTCATAAATGTGCCAAATGATGTAAATTTATTCTGTTGCTATTTTTTACTCTGAAATGCTATAAGTTTAATTATTACATTAGAAATCACTGACACTTAATAGTATATTGAACAGATTTATTGTAAAATCTTAACTTTATTTAAAACTTAACAGTAATTGCATCATCAGTTTCTTGTTTGGTCTAATCAATCAAATACATGTAGATTGAGGCTTATTCACAAATAATGTGACACTCTGTTCAGATACAATCACACAAGGATAAAGCCACTCAATGTTTTAGAAGTTTTTTATTGAGGGACTTGGCCCAAAATGCATCTTTGACAAACTGACAGCAATAAAAAAACCTCTATACTAGAAGTTTTTTATTGCCAAACATCACATTATTTGTGAATAAACCTCAATCTTAATAACAAGTATACATGGATTTTGATACTCATTGAAGGATATACATGTAGACATTAAATAAGCTAAGCATAATAAATTCATTTTCAATAGTAAATATTTTGACAGCAGTTCGTGCAGAAATGTAGTCTGCTTCTAATTGTCATTATTGCTGACAGTAATTAATGGAGAATTTAATTTATGCTAAATGTAATCCCAAACAGGGATTGACAATGTGAAATAACTTTATTTTAGTAAACAAAATTAAATTTTTGAATATAATAATACTTGCATAAATGAGAACTCCATATAAAATCAGAAAAATAAATATGCTAGGCAATATTAAGAGTCCAGTTTTTTAATATGATTTAAACATTTTTCAGGGTGATTTGTCCCATCTTCAGAATCTGAACAGAATGGAACATTAGGATCAATAACACATTCTTTGTGTTATAAATGTCATATGTTGAGACTCTCATAACAGCACTACTACTGCTCTGTTCAAAAAAATTATTCACACATTGTGATGCTATTGATTATCTGTCATAGTTAAGTATTCAAAAATCCTTTTAAAATGAGTTCCAACATACAAATATTTGTTGAAAAGGTGGAATTTCAAATTGAAGAAAGAGCTGATAGAATATAATGATGATTCTAATGTTCCATTCTGTTCAGATTCTGAGAATGGGACCAGTTGTCCTGAAAAACATTTAAATCACATTAAAGAACTGAACTCCATAATATTGTGTAGTATACTTATTTCTCTGATAATAACACTTGATTGTTAATGATCATAATTTAAACAATTTTAATTAGGCCTATTACCTGAAATTAAAAGTTTAATTTTGTTATTAAATGTCAAAAAATCATTTTAAGAATTGGAAATCATTGCATAAATTTTTCTCAATTCCAATACCAATTCTGACTACTGAAAAATGCTCAATTTTTTTAATTAATTGCCTCATTACTGATAACAATGTACCTTCTTCTAGTATCATTATCTTCCATACTATTCCATAGGATACACCCAACTGCTGTGCACTGTACTGTACATGTAGTACTGGAGTCTACAGTATTATTCACACATACACAATATACAGGGTGTTTCAAAACTATATGACAAATATAAAGGCAGGTAGAGGAGATCTAAATAAGCAGATTTCGTAAATGAATGTGGGTGCGGAAATGCAGCGAGAGGGCACTGTTGAGTTCGGTGGATGAAAGCACTTCACTGGCTTGAATCGTCATTCCCCACATGGATTTTGAGCAACATGCATTGTTACACCAATATGGAGCTTGCCAACATGCATTTCATGTATGGGTCTGTGCAAGGAAATGGAATGGCTGCTCACTTCAGCAGGATCGTCAGGAATCACCTGGACGCTGCCTACGGCCAGCATTGGATAGGACGGGGTGGATCTGTTCCTTGGCCATCACACTCCCCAGATTTGACGTGCTTGGATTTCTTCTTTTGGGGTCACATTAAGAGCATGGTGTACGATAGTCTCATAACATTTGAAGAAGATCTTGTTGCCCGATTGTCTGTTGCTGCTGGAAATGTGTGTGACATGCCTTACGTTTTTACTAATGTACTGTACGCCAATCCATGCGCTGCCACTGTGAATCTTGTATTGCTGTTGGTGGTTGCTCTTTCGAGCAGCTATTGTAAACTTCTTGATAAATAAATTGTTGCTTTCCTCTGTCTTTACTTGTCTTTTCGCTTACCTGTTGTTAATACTGTCTTACATGCTAGCTAGGGATTGCAATTGCTGGATCCAGCGTATTCTTTGGCCTGCTGGATCCAGCGCTGCGGATTCGCAAATACTCAATTAACTTTTTAAATAATGGCGCAAAAGTCTACGTTGTCAATGTTGCCGCTTTGCTAACTACTAGACTGCTGCTAATTACTTACTACTTTACTAACACTTATAATTAAATTACTTATAAATAAACTATACCTTTATCAATCCAGCAAAATTTAATAAAATAGTAACGTATTCAATCGCTTTTAACGATCTTCCTCAGTTACAAAAAAATACAACACTAACTATAGAACATAAAATGTGTTCGGAATAAATATAAAAAGAATAGTGCTTAATTACATCCCATTTTTAAACTAGATACATAGATGTACTTCCAGGTCTAATAATTTTTGCATTGTATACCGACATAATCCCACTGTTTTCAAACTTTTAAGAAACGATAAAAAGAAAGAGGATCGGAATTCAACAACGGGTATATATTTGGTGCCTTTACACGACCAACGTTTCAATTCCAAGCTTGTTTATGTGGGTGCAACGATGCACAGTTTCAAACAAAAGGCTCAAGAGCACAAATATACAATCAGTAAGAACTTTGACAACACTGCGCTGGCATCATACGCAAGACAGAAGGATGTTAACGTCCAATGGGATCAAGCGGCAATTATAAAAACGACGACGAATAGGCAAACGGTCAAACATCTTGAGAGATTGGAAATCTGCAAGGTGCACATGACAACTGGTTATATAAACCATAGAGATGCAGACTCATTGTCTATCGCGTAGAGATCCTTTTACATTAATTAATGTTATTAAAGGACAATGCTGGTTTTGTTGTCATATCTTATATTTTTTTTTGTTTTTCGATATTTATTTTGTTTATTTATCTATATTTTGTCCGCTTAGGCATTTTCCGTTAATTTTTATATTTATTCTGAACACATTTTATGTTCTATATTTAATGTTCTACTTTTTTGTAACTGAGGAAGATTGTTAAAAACGATTGAAAACGTTATTATTTTATTAAATTTTGCTGAATTGATAAAGATGTAGTTTATTTAACTTATTCTTCTTCCAGTACATAGTTTTTATATACTTATAAATAACTACAGACTGATATGTAGAGCCTATATAAGAAAACTGGTAAGACTGATAGCCACTTAGCCACTGATTATCCGTCCTTACATTATTATAATATAATATATTAATATAAATTAATTAGTAGAATTACCTTTGCTATTATTTAACTTAAAGATTACATTATAATCTAACTAAACATTTAAAGTTAATTATCTCTATCTCAAGTGTTAAATCGAACCAAAGTTAAGTTTACTACCTAAATGTGTAAGAAGTTTTACTGATTTATAGTGACCAGTCTAAGTAATAAAAGTTTCTTAAGTATTTTAAAAGAATGTTTTATTTCTTTAAAAAGCACCATAAATTGCTGGATAGATAGATAGACAGATAACACTTTATTGCACCAAAAATACATCTGCACTGGATCAGCTGGAATGATTTCAATCCAGCAAAAATCCAGCTGGATTGAAAACACTGCTGGATTGCAATCCCTAGTGCTAGCACTTCAACTCTGCATTTCTGCACCCGCATTCATTTACGAAATCTGCTTATTTAGGTCCCCTCTATCTGCCTTTACATTTCTGACATATAGTTTTGAAACACCCTATATACAGTATAATGAAGAAAAGTGACTGTCTAAATAAAAGTCATTAGCTGACAATCAGTCATTTTTCTGGATTATATTGAATTAAAAACTATTTTAAAATAATAGTATACAAATAATTTTATTTTGTTTAAAAATAAAAGTTCAATAAAACTGTGACTAGATGATGTATATTATTTAAAACTAAGACATTGCATGACTTAGTATTGAGGCAGAGTTGGAAAGAAAGAAGTGATTCCTGTACTTTATAGGCACAGAAGAGGCTATCCTTGTATCTGCCAGCCATGGGAGACACAATTCTTGCACTGACCGGGTACAGAGAGATGATCCTTACACTTGCTGACATGGAAGGCAATCCAAGAACAAAGCAATTGCCATCGATTGCTTTGTTCTTGTGTTTTGTTCATATTTTTCACCTATTTTTCATTAGGCACACACAGTGCTATTTTTATTTTTGACTCCTAGGTTTAAATTTCATTAAGCATGCTCAGTTACATCAGCAGGCATGGACATTGTCACTTTAATACTTCTGTATATCGAAAACGAAGTCATGGACTCCTACTTTTTATATTTAAATGGATCCTCATTACATTTTTGAATTCCTTATCACAATTAAAGGAAAACAGCAAAGTTTTATCAAAATCGGTCCATTAAATTTTCAGAATGAACTCAATTCTATAAGCCCATAGAAGATGTGCTAGCAACCATGAAATATCACACGACATCACTTTGTCGTGCACACTCATGCCATGATCTTATATCTCGAAAATGAAGACATGGATCCCCATTTTTTATTACATTTTTGGATTCTTCATTGCAATTAATGGAAAATGGTAAAGTTTAATCAAAATTGATCAAACAGATTTTGAGAACGAACACAATTCTGTAAACCATATAGAAGAGGCTTCACTAATGCTCTGTCTCAGTTAATAATAATTAAAATTTTTGAATAGTAATTTCATTCAAAATTCACAAGAAAACCTTTGTTTGCAACAAAAACAATTTAATTACAAACATTTTTAACCTTTTTTAAAGGCCATCTAGTAATCTAATTTATATATTCAATAGACTTTAAATGTTTCAAATCTTTCTCACCTAAAGATGGCCTTTAAATAAGATCAAAAGTGTGTGAGAATCGGGATTTGTTTAATTAATTTAGCATGGAAAATGCATTAAATTTTTATAAGTTGTTTATATGAAGGGAAGTTTTATTCATCATTTTTGGAGAAAAAAGAAATCAACTTCCTTTCTCACATGGCCTTATCTCTTTTTTCAAATGGCCATATGTCAGTTTACCCTCTTTGCACTTGACACATATCCCGTGTGTATCTTGGATGCTATTGGTCAGAGAAGGGGTTAAAAAGGGAGATTTTCTCACTATTCAGGGTAGTTCATCGTAATTGATATTGCCACATAGATGCCGGTAGTTCTCGAAGACCCTGAGATGCCATAGGAAGCAGTTGACGACAAGATGTAATTGTCACATAACTCCAGGCAGTCCGCTGCCATAAAAACAGTCTCTGACACAATATTATAACTTTGTACACTCATAACTAGAAGACAGTCCCACATTCATCCTCCACCTCCTGTAATTCTCTGACTACTGAGAAGTTGACGAATACTACAATAAGTGAGGTAGTATAATTTGTGAATTGTAAGTTTTCTCTCTCGTGACTAGAGTAGATTAGGAATAATATTCTTGTAGTATTATATTGTAGTATTTTTACTTTTCTTTTATTAAATCTTGTTTTTTGTTAAATATGGTCTCATTACTAAGTTATTATAGTAATTATTATTGTAGTAACTCATTACTACAACTTCAGATTTCGATTTAAGTGCGTGCTGCAATTTCCCACTCATCATCATTGAATAGCCCTCCTAAAGACTTATTTACTTTTAAGATATAAACATAAATGTGTGATAGGGTACGAATCCCTATCTGGTTTCAGGAGCCTGACAATGGAGAGGATGATCTCGGGATTGCCTATCTCTACATTTTCATTTAACAACCACATAAATTGCCATCCTACATCGCTTTGGATGGGATTTACCATCCTGTAGCCAAGTAAGCAGTATCAAGAGTTTAACAGACTCAGTACCCCTGGTTATCCTCACAAGTGTTTGCAAATTAAGATAGTTTAATGGAATTATAAGGTATAATTTAATGATGATTAATTTAATCAATTTTGGAACTCTGAAGTCAATTACCATAGATTAATATAATTATAATAGAAGTATATTATTTGCAGGTTTTGGATTATGTGGAATACCAGAAAATCTGATTAATGCATTAGTTGAATCAAATATAAAAGATTTAACTGCTGTTAGTAATAATGCAGGTGTTGATAATTTTGGTTTGGGATTACTTTTGCAGACAAAACAGGTATTTCTGTTTATTTATTTATCTCATTCAAAGTATATTATTATTATTGTAATTTAATTTAAAAGAGTATTTCTGCACAATTACCATAATACTTTTCCCTCAAAGAACAATTACCTTTAAAATCTGACATACATCCATGCATGATGTATGACGAACAGTAGGTTTTTGATTCAACAGATTCTGATTTGATGGAAATAAATTTTTTCATATGGGAAAAATTTAGAACCTTTCTTTTTATTCACAAGTAGAGCATACCAAAAGATTGTGTCTATGGTTTAATTTGAAGGAAAAATTTTTCCCTTCTTCATTTCATATACCCACCTCTACAGAAATGTAATTATCTCAACCAGACATAGCTTCTTTGCTCTCTTATCAAACTCTTGGGTGTTAAATTTTTACAATTTTGTAAAACTACAAATTTGATTTTACAAACTTGAGTTCTTGAAAATGCCACTCTCATCAGAAAAGTCTAACAAATAGAGCATATTAGAACCCTTGAAGCTCTTGAAATTTTCAAATATGAAATGATTGGAGTGTGTGCTAACTTCAAAGAAGAAAAGAACATATCATATGTTTGGCAATTCTTTTATGATAGCCTACACTCAGCTCTGACATAACATGTTACCACTATTTGACAGCTGTTACTTATCAATGTTATTGAAGTGTACACTATTTCTCTTGTACTTTAAAGGATAGTTTTTAAATAGTAAGTGCATTGTAATAATGTTTATAAATTTTATATACAATAGACCCCCCTATAACACGGGTTCATATAACACGGATTCGTATAACATGGCGAAAAAATTGCTATCGTGTTCGTATAACATGTTAAAAGAGACTCGTATAACACGGTAAAACATCATCGCCGACTTGTATCGCGACAGGATTGGTCGAATCTGGACCAATAGCAGATATTGTACAAACCGTTGAGTTTAAATGAGCAGCGGACTTACTAAAAACCATTTAATATTCAATGGCCATAAAAATTATATTTTTATTAATGATGTCTCCAAAGTTAAGTTATTTTTCTGCGAAAAATTCGCTGATCAGGAAACACGCGCTTGTCGTTCGACAAGCCGCTCCACGACAAAAACAAGCTTAAGCAATGGCGTCGTCGAACGGTGCACACTTGGTAAGTAATCCTACAATTTTTTGTTTATAGCATAGTTTATATGGATTATTCCCAAAAAATTATACATGATTTGGAAATGTTGAGTTAAATTAGTTTAGAATTGATTAATTTTATGGAAGAAAACTTTTCAAACAGCCGTAGCCCCTAAACTGCACACGTGCCGGGCTGTGATTGGCTCATGTATTTAAGTGACTCATACAACACAGATTCATATAACATGGAACGTATCTACCGTGTTATAGGGGGGTCTACTGTATATATTTGTTTCAAATGTTTTTCTGTCCTTTTTGTAATGTGTCATTGTTCTTTATTACATTCCAATTTTGGAATATCAAAGAGACCTGAAGATGATTTTAGCAATAGATTGAGAACATTTCTCTGAAAATTAAGTATATTAAAGTTCTTTACTGGTGATTTAAAGTTTTTGTGGTGTGTTGTTATCATTTACATCAGGGATGAGCAACACGCGGCCCGCGGGCCGCTTGCGGCTCGCCAAGCATTTCTAAAATTGAATTTATTTTATCGACTTTCTCCCGTTAATATATTGTTATAAAATTAATTATAATAAAATGGTAGTACATACTAAACCAAAACAATTTTTTGTGACGAGTTACTCACTTGTCGGTGACTTGTTTAAACATGCAATACGAACGCGCTGCATCTGTGCTTGTTTGTGTTTGCTTCTGTCACACAATCAGTCAGACTGGTAAGCTGTTAACTAGCAATTTTAGCAATTCTTGTGTTTCTTGAAAGGCGTGAGTGCTATATTATTGTCAAAAAGGTAATTTTAGAGTTTTTTTTATTCAAAATTAAGTTTTCCTACAATTTTTTTTTAACTTTCAAATTTTTAATCCATAATAGCATGTCGGAAAAGCAAACAAAAAAACGGAAGGTTGCGGATGAGCACAGGCATTTCCAAGAAAAGTGAAAATTTGATTATTTTTTCACTTTCGTCAAAGATAAAGCTGTATGCTTAATATGCTCAGAGACTGTGTCGACATTAAAAGAATATACAGTCAAACCTGTTTTTATGCGGTCTTTTTTTGTGCGATTTTTTATTTGTGCGGTATAGTTGGCAACTAGTCTCGTGCGATTTGTCATGTCTCACGTTGACTTATTATAGCTAAATAAACTTATTATAGCATAAATGAACTTATTATAGTAATATTATTGCATGAATATGCGAAAAATGAAATAATTTATTTTTAAGTCAACAAAACACCACCTGGACAAAAATATGTAAAACAGACGTAGATCAGACGATGCAGTCAAGTGCTGACATCTGTTGTCAATAAATTCTATTTCGTACGGTTTTGAGTTATTTTCTATGTGAGACTTTTTTTATGCGGTCCCTATTCACCGCATAAAAAAAAATATTTTTTTAATTGTGTTGCGAAAACTATTTTTTATAACCACTCATGAAGTTTCGTGCGATTTTTTTTTATGCGTTATTTTTTATGCGGTCCCTATCCACCGCATAAAAACAGGTTTGACTGTAACATAAAAAGGCATTACGATACAAAACATGAACAACAATATAAAAACTTAACAGGACAACTCCAGATAGATAAGTTTAATCAAATGGAGAAAAACTTGGGAAATCAACAGGCTATTTTTAAAAATCAAGCTATTTTATCAAATACGGCAGTAAAGGCTAGTTTTGTTGTCAGTCAAATACTGGCAAAAGAAAATGAAACCCTTTGCGGATGGAGAGATGATAAAAGAATGTCTGACTGCTGTTGCAGAAATAGCATTTCCTGATAAAATAAATATTATTTCAAACATTAGTTTATCAAGATTCACCATTGCAAGGAGAATTGAAGACTTGTCCGAGAACATAGCAACAACGCTTCGTGAACGCATTGCAAAATTCAAATACTGTTCTTTGGCACTTGATGAGAGTTGCGATATTAGCGATACAGCACAACTGGCTATATTTATATGTGGTATTGATAGCAAATTTAATATTACCGAAGAATTGTGTTCACTGATTCCAATGCAAGGGACTACAACCGGCAAAGACCTGTACGATGAACTAAAGTCTGTTGGAAAATTTTTCAATTTCATTAGAAAAGATTATTGGTATAGCGACAGATGGAGCACGAGCAATGTCAAGCATGGAGGTAGGAGTATCGGGAAGGCTATTTCAAGACATTAAGAAGGTCACAAGAAGGGAAATATTCGTTAACCACTGCATAATTCACCAGGAAAATGTGTGTGCGAAAAGATTGAGTTTGCCAAATGTCACAGTACCAATAATTAAACTAATCAATTTTATAAAGTCGCGTGCGTTAAATCATCGTGAATTTAAAGAATTCCCGAAAGATTTAGAAACTGAATATGGTGACGTGGTTTTTAATACCGAAGTACGTTGGCTTAATAGAGGTGCAATGCTAAAAAGAGTATACAACTTAAAAAGCGAAATACAATTGTTCTTGGATATGAAGGGATATGACTTTCCTCATTTTGGTAATAAAGAATGGATGTGCGATTTTGGGTTTTTTATCGACATGACTCAGCATCTCAATGATCTTAATGTGGAACTTCAAGGCAAAGGACAGTTTATTCACAATTTGTATGATAAAATTCAGGGTTTTGAGCACAAATTAAAATTGTGGAAACAGCATCTTTTGCAGAATAATGTGTCTCACTTTCCACATTTAGAAAAAGAAAACGTTACTACTTCTCAAAAATACGCACAATATATAGACATTTTAATCAACAAATTTCAATTATGATTCCAAATGTTCAAAGCTGAGAAGACAGCGGTTTCCATGAAAATGTTTTCCTCACCATTTAATATCGATGTGGATAGAGTTCCCGAAGACTTTCAAATGGAAGTGATTGACATGCAGAATAATACCGATTTAAAAAATGTATTTTTCTCAGTAAACATCGAAAATTTTTATAAATCTTACGTGAGCCCTGAGAAATTTCCGCTTTTGACGAAAAATGCAAAGCAAATGATGTCTCTGTTCGGAAGTACGTATGTCTGCGAACAATTATTTTCAACCATGAAATTAATCAAAAATGACCACCGATCAAGACTGAGTGATGCATGATTAGAAAGCTGCGTACGTGTAGCTACCTCATCAATTCCGGCTGATATTGATCAACTTGTATCGAAAAAACAGTGCCAAATTTCTCATTAAAAATTTCAAGTAAATTAGTTTTTCTGTTCTTTTCTTGTTTGTTTTTATTTTGCATTAAAATTTGTATATGAAATCTTTACTTTTTTTTTAAATTTTATATTTTTTTATTCTAATGTTTATTATAAAAATAAAGTTTTGTAAATTATTAATAAGTGTTACTTTATGTGCAGCCTGTCAAAAAATTTTAAAATTTAAATTGGCCCATTGATTAAAAAGGTTGCTCACCCCTGATTTACATCAATCCAGATGTAGAAGTTGAATTCTGATTATACACAACTAAAAAGTTGATTTGTAAGATTCAGATTTCTACATGCACATTTCTCCTACACATGCATATTTTTTACATTAAATGTTATGATGTTAAAACTTGATATAAACAATGATTTGGTCTAAGTGGATTAAATTAAGGTTTCTGATAATGCATATTTTGTATGTATTTTTAAAAATGCCTATAAAATATGTGTTTATGCTCAGGAACAAAAATAAATTATGTATGCACTTTAACCTTCAAATTTTATTGTATATTACCAAAACTTTTAACATGCATAATGCATACTTCAGGCATTTTAACATGAGCATTTTTATGTGCATATATTGTGATTTTAAATGCTTATAAATTTGGCCTTGTTTATAAGTGTTATTCTGTAATCATCATTTGACAATCTCTAAATTGCATGAATATTTTTCTACAGATACTGTACAAAGTGCATATAGTCAGCAACTGTTTTGTTTTGCTTTTCAATAGTGCTCTTTTCTTTTACTTTGCTTACCTATTGCTGCCAGTACTTCTAGACAGCAATCTTTAGCAATGCTTAAGATAAACATATCTAGATGATTTCTCCCTGAACCAGAAACCCAGTAGTGAAGTCCTTCCCCAAACTCCGTTTTGTTGAGTTGGGTTCTGGGTGTATCACGATCCAATAGTTGATTCAGGTTTGATGAAAGCACACCTCCACACTCAAATTATATACCATATTTTATGGATTATAAGATGCATTTTTTTCTTCGAAAAATTGCCTCCAAAATTCAGGTGCGTCTTATAGTTTGTAGCGTTTTATAGTCCATAAAATACGGTACTATTTACAGTTTATTTACAATAGGTAGAATGTACAAGTTTGAAAACAATATTTACGAGATAACAACAGGTGGTGTCTTACATAATGGATTAATTATCCGGAACTACACAACTTTAGAGAGACCTAGTCACTTGGGAGTTGGCTCAGCTGCGTGGCCATCCTGTCTCTACACCGGCGGTTCCCACCCTTTTTTTGACCAGGGACCACTTTGATTTCATTGTTGTTAGCAGGGACCACAAGGTTTAAGAAAAATAAACTGTGTTAATCTAAAAATAAACTTTAATCAAAACTATTAACATAAGTAATCATTAGACTCAAAAGTAACATGCTTTAACAGTACTATTATAATAGAAAACATAACATTTTTAGTAAAAATTAAATTCACTTTGTATCAATGTGGGAATAATAATTTAAAATGAATAAAAGTTTTAAATCTTTTGCGGACCATATTTTAGCTCTTGCGGACCACTGGTTGGGAACCGCTGCTCTACACTAACCCTTCCCAGAGGAATTTGTAAGAGGAGAACACTCTCTCTACACCTTGCGGGCTTCCAAAGTGTCAGAGACCACCACGTACTTGGTCTCTCGCCCTTCTCTCCTTTCCTCTCTCTCGTCTTACTATTTACTTACTATGGACGACAACTTCAAACCAATCACGATTCTTCCTTTCATCGGAAGCTTTCCAAAACGTTGGCTGTTCTCCTGACGAAACAAGCTCACCATAACGTCGGTCACTTGTTTGCATTTTTTCTAGCAAGCTAACATGTGGTAAACACATTGCCCCAGCTCACACAAGTCCAATAAACAAAGACGGTGCTCCTTTTGTTTCCCCACCTGTTTACAAATACAACACCAGGTGGGACCAATTCACAAGGTCGTGTCACTTTTGTCCCTACTCTGTTAAAAGCAATCCTTTACACCAGTGGAGAGTTACTTAGTGGTGCCCTTTTGTATTTCATGTACAGAGTGGCCATAATTAAAGTTTTTTTATTCAGAGCACTGTAACAGTAACCAATAAGCATATTGACACCAGAATTTGTATACAGACTATGCAAAATATGCAGAAAATAATTTTATTTTGAAAACTTATGTCGGGGATGTTTTACAGGAAAATACACAAAACAAAACGCCAAAAGCATGGGAAAAATGCATCTATTCATTCTGCACCTTCGTATTCTTTCATATTTGTATGCCAACATTCTTTACATCAGTAAACACTGCAGAGAGTGTTTACTGATGTAAGGAATGTTGGCATACAAATATGAAAGAATACGAAGGTGCAGAATGCTGCTCAATGTGTGTTCCATTGCTCAGTTATAAAATTTCAAGACTAAACAGTGCATTTTATTTCTGTGTGTTTGTGTGTATTCTAGATTTCTCTAACTTATGTTTATTAATTATTTTATTTGAGAATATATTTGTATTGAAATTCTAATTTTATTTTGCAATAGATTAAAAGAATGATTTCTTCTTATGTGGGGGAAAATGAAGAATTTGAAAAGCAATATTTATCTGGAGAATTGGAATTAGAATTTGTTCCTCAGGTAAGAAATATATAAGTACAATTTGGTATTAAATCATAAATTATTTTTACAAATTTTAAACTTTTATATGATCAATTATAAAAAAAACATTAAAATGCATAAATTTATAAAGTATCCATTTACACTCAAACCTGTTTTTGTGCGGTCTTTTTTTGTACAATTTTTTATACGTGCAATGTGTTTTGTGCAATTATTTTTGTGCAGTATACCAATTTGATTGAAATTCATATACTGCACACAAAACAAATCGCACAAATAAAAAATCGCACAAAAATAGACCGCACAAAAACAGGTTTGACTGTATAATATATTTTTATGAGGCATTGAAGATAATATAACTTTTTTAAAATCATTTTGAAATTGAAAATTTTTAAACAGTATTACTTACTGTAGATTCAGAATATAACAAAATAGATAAACATGTTAATTATTATTTATAAGTTTTAAATATTTTTAATTTAACTTTTCCCTTCTAATTAAAATGCTATTTCTAATTATCTATTATCTTTTATTATCTATTAAGTACAAAAATATAAATACAGTGAAACTTGCTAATGCCGTGATACTCAACCTGTGGCCCGCTGAGCTTTTGTGAGTGGCCCGGACGTGACCCATAAATAATGCAGTCAAACTATAAATTTTGAAATTTTTGCGGCAAAAAATAGATTTGGTTACTTCGCCCACACTGCTAAGTTCCTTTTATCCTTTCTGTAAAAAAAGTGCCCAAATGTTACGTTGTTCACATCAGCATATCTGAGTGAAATGTCATACTCAAAAATGAAATATGCAAAGAACATATATATAGAAATCGGCTTACTGATTCACACCTGGATGCCGTTTTATGAGTATCATGCAGCAGTTACAAGCCTAATTTAAATGAAATTGTGAAAAAGTGTTTGCAATATCAACAGTCACACTAAATTTCTAGGGTGAGTGAGAAATTATATAAGTTTTTTATTATAATCGTTATGTTGTGGCCCGCGTGTAATAGCTATCATGTGTATGTGGCCCGAGAAAAAAAAAAGGTTGAGTAACACTGTGCTAATGGGTAACTAAAGAGATCAGCTCAAAGTGGTCACCTTATGCAGAAAGAGGGATGTAGGTGTTCTTGAATGAAATAACTTAAGTAGAAATAAGCAAAAGGTTTGATTATACGAAATTTATATAGAAATCCTAGACTGGATGTATATATGGACACTTCCAACAACAACACTTCCAAATGTAAAATCAAGTGAAAAAAACAAAAACATTTATTGAAGAACAAATGTTTTCAACCTTTACAAAGGCCAACTTCAGCTTCTTCTGGTAGAACACAAATCAAACATAAAAGGAATTTATATAAATTTGTTGTGTATGAACATTGTGTGCACAGGAATACAGTAATATATTACAAAATAAAAAATAAAAACAATTACAAAAGAAAACAACACATAAAAAGGTTAACTGCCTAAACCATACCTCAAAACAACTGGAGTGCTGATATATAATGATAAGAGATGAACATAATATATATGTTACTGCTAAAGCTTGAAAGCCGTTAATGTTTAGTAATCATTACCTAGCTAATCTCCAGATTAACTAGGGTGATCCATTAAAGTTTCAAAAATTGTTCCATTTCTCAAATTACCTAGGTAATGTGCAGATGATCTAGGTAATCTGCACATTACCTACTGGGCACTTGGTAAAGTGAAAATAAGATCTTTGCTGGAACAGCAGCAATATTTCTGCATACTTAAATTAACATAATGTTATGTATTTAATTTTCAATATCTAAAGAAACATGTTAATACAATCAAACAATCAACAAATTAGTTGATAGAATCAATCATCAATCTATTAAAAAACTGCAATACAAAATTCAAACGGTTTAAAATGTTATTACAATTAGGGAAATGAATTTGCAAAACATCTGATAAAATTGTGCTTACTTATTAGTGCAATCTAAAAATTGGTGACACTTTGAGTTACATAGCAATTGGTTTTTGTGACAAGCACACCTATTTGTGGTATATTTAGATTTGCAGTCACATTTTCTGAAACCTTGCCCAGTACCAAGGTATTGTTTTATTGCTGTTTGATGTAAAGATATTTCTACAGCAGGGACATCTTCTTTCATTAAAAATCTCTCTTTACAAACACTGAATTCAGATTTTGCATACAATTGTTTTAAAATACCCATTTTAGTACCAAGTTTATAAAAGCTAGCCTCTGTTTTACTAAGAACCACAGCTAAAATTGAGCGTGCATCAGTTTTTACTCTGTCCTCTTTGGGAAGTAGTAGGGAAAGGAAATGAGAGAAACAAACTTTTGAACTTTAACGATATGGAAACCGTTGATGTGCAGATTACCTAAGTAAAACGCGGAAATCTCTTAATTCTGCGTGTTAACGGATCAACCTAGTTAATCTGGAGATTAGCTAGGTAATGTACGCATTAACAGCTTTTGAGTTTTAGTGGTAACATATATACTAAGTCAGAACTGTTTACAAAACATTACTTATTTGCTAAATATGCTTGAGTACTTCCTCCATGCATGCAACATAGGAGCTGTGTCCCTGCTGTTGATAGCTGTTCCTCTAGAGATAGCCCTGTATATCTCCAGAGTCTCCAGGTATGTTAGACATGATGATGATGTGTTTTGATGTAGAAGGTGAGCTCTATCATAGTGAATCTCTACATCTGTCTCACAAAATTTTGGTCATAGGCTACACTCCAGGGTCCTATGTTTTGTTAACACACCTCTGATTGGAGTCATTCATATCCAAAAAGCCTCTGTTTTGGCTTCTGCATGACCTCACATCTTTGTGTTTGCTAAAGTGCACAAGGAAGGCACACAGATGAGACTTGTAGTGGATAAGACAGCCTCGCCCATCATCTACATCAAGAGGATTCTCAACCGTTTATCTCTAATCATTTCTTAAACTCCCCTTTTGTGGTTACTTCAGAGACTGTGCACTCTTACTCTGGGATCACAGGTGTTCTTTACAGTGTTTGACTATGTATATGTCTATGTATCCATCAATCAGAATTGGAACATGCTTTTGTGAGCTATGAGATTTTCTGTTTGCAAACATTGAGCAGTCTCACAAGTACCATCTTGTGAGACTGCTCAATATTTGCAATGTCCATCTTGGAGTTATCACATTTAATCTGTCATTCTTCATTCTTTACTTTTGAAGATGCTGTTTATCTCCAATCTAGGGAGTACCAATGGGAGAGTCCTATCTCAGGCACTTTGTGTGAACTGGTGGTTTCTTACTGTGTTCCCAGTATGACAATGACATTTTGATTATTTGGTCTAGTGGGAACCACTCTTCCACGACTTCCCGAAGGCCATCAATAACAACCCTTAGGCCGCGACTCCACTAGCAGTAAAATGGCCATAAAACCCCTCGCTGTAAAAGCTTTTAATCACATGACCTATTTGCATTTGCACTCTGATTGTGGTGGAGGTTTTTACGGCAACGGTGCTGCCCCAAGTGTCGAAAGTAAATACTTCTTTGCACGTGAATTGGTGAAAATGAAAGCATTGTAGCTTGATCGTTCATATTTGTCAGTGTATAAAATATTTTAAAATGGATCAGATACAAGCTGATATGATGTTTCAACTTTTTTCTGGACAATTTTTGTTGCTTTCTGCACTCATGAAACGAAAGCAATGCAAGCATCGTTTTTGGGTGAGGCCTTTATTTTGGAATAGAAGTTCCTTAGGTTATCATAATACACTTATGCGTGAACTTCGTTTTCAAGACCAGGAATATTATTATGAGTAAATAATAAATCAAAATTATCACAAAATCTTATAATGCATAAAAGTTTTATTAGTAGTAATGTGAATTTTGCTGATTGTTTTTTAAGAATGACACCTGATCTCTTTGAAGTGTTATTATGAGTAGAAAATCATATAAGCAAGCAAAATACACATTTCAGAGAAGCAATTTCAGCAAGAGAAGCTTATGACTGACTAGCGTAATCTGTTTTAATTAGTTTAAAAGTTCATTTTATCATGTATTTCTCCAGATTTTTAGCATCAGGGGAAACACAGAAGTTTGTCATTTGTCTTTAGAGTTGGAAGACAAACAATAGCAAAAATTGTTCCAGAAACTTGCCATGCTCTTTGGACTCATTTAAAATCAGACTGCATGCAATTTCCATCAATGCCAAATGAATGGAAAGGTATTGCAGAAAATTTTTTAAAAGCTTGGCAATTGCCACACTGCTGTGGTAGCATTGATGGGAAACATGTGTTAATGGTTTGTCCAAAAAATAGTGGAAGTTTAAACTTTAATTACAAAGGGACATTTAGTAATGTGTTGTTAGCAGTGGCAGATGCCAATTATAAATTTTTTTATATAGACTATGGACACTATGGAAGTGAGAGTGATGGAGGAATATTTAGAAAAGTTCAATTTTGCCAAATGATGGAAACCTGCAGATTAAACTTGCCCAATGATGATTACTTGCCAAATTCTGAAATTATGTTTCCTTTTTTATTTCATTGGTGATGTAGCTTTCCCACTTAAAAGAAATTTGATGTGACCATATCCCAGACACTCAGCTATTAGCTGATCACAATGAGTCTATAACTATAAACTGTGTCGTGCTCGTTGAGTAGTGGAAAATGCTTTTGGAATTTTAAGCTCTCGTTTTTGAATCTTCAAACGACCCTTAACATACAGTGAAGATAACATGACAAAGATGGTATTGGCAGCTTACATCTTACACAATTTTCTTAGAAGAGAGTCAGCTTGTTACATTAATGCTGGAGATTGTGATTCAGAAGATGAACATGGCAATTTTATCCCAGGGAGGTGGAGAGCAACAGCTGATCAAATGAGAAGTTTCATGCAGGTAGCAAGCAATATGTACTCTACTGAAGCAAGAGAATTGAATAAATTAGCAGACTATCTATGTACCACTGGGTCTTGCCATAGGCAATAGACTACCATTTTTTTATTACTAAGGTTCAATAAAGAATTATTTTTATTACCCTTGTGTTTTAAAGACATTGTAATAAATATAGGTTTTCAAAAAAATTTATTAATATAACAAAATTAATTACATAAATAAATTACATTGATCTATTGAATTTATTAATTATTAATTCACTGATTCTCTTCGTCGTTCACTGCATCAATTTCGAAAAGAATTTCTTGAATTCTTTTCATTGCTGTTCATTGATTTTTGCTGCTCATTTTTGCCAGCATACTTTCAACAAATTCACAAAATGGTTTTATGTGAGATTTGTTTTTTTGTATTTCAGCATTGGCTTGTTTCATTGCTTCAGCAGACATTTTAAATACTGCTAATAGTTCTTCCATTTGTGGATCAGATGATTTTATAGTTCGTTTTAAATGTGAAGAAGTGCTGTAAAGTACAAAGTATATATCACAAATGTATTAACATACAAACGAAAAGCTTTAGAATAGTACAGACTGAATGTATGTACAGTACCTGCTCTCTGAAGCTTCCATATGTAATTGTGATGATGATTATGCAGGCTATAACAGGTAAAAGCAGGAGTAGGTAAAAAGGCAATCAGTGAATAACTATTGGAGTGCTTACCTAGAAAGAAATGTTTCACTGTCACTAGGACATGAAAGTTCTACCGACTCAGCATAAAGAGGCTCAATATCTTCTGGTAGATCTGCTGCTAAGACCGGTGATACATTGTTGATGGTTCTGTATATATACAAAATTGCACATAAAAGTTCTTGCTTCATCCATAAAATGTATTCTTTTTTAACCTAAAATTCTTACTCTTCATTTGTTTGTGGACAGCATCACATAAACCCATCTATAACATTATATAGGTACCATTGTGATACATAAACAGCATCTCTACCACTTCCAGTACCTTTGCTATCTTCCACCTTTTTACACTCTCTCGTGTATCGATCCCATTGTGTTTTCCAGCAGCTTTCAGCACTGGTAGCATCTGTAACATAAAAAGTTTATAGAAGTGAAGCTTTTGTACAACTTTTTCACAATTCATTCAATCGCATGCATTTTAAGCACTAAAATACAATACAAAAATATTCCATGTCATACTCAATTAATTTATTGCTTGATACATTTCTGACAACACACACAAATAATAAAATTTAATTTCAGAACAGAATAATTTAGTACATAAATTTAACTGTAATTGTATAATTCCAGTGACATGCTTGTATATAGGTAAACAAAAAGAAAATTAAAAACTTGTAAATGAACACATGGGATATAACCATAATTAAATATACCGTATTTTACGGACTATAAGACGCACTTTTTCTTCAAAAAATTGCCTCCAAAATTCAGGTGCGTCTTATAGTCCGTAGCGTCTTATAGTCCGTAAAATACGGTAATCATCATAATTCAGCAGTTGTACAACACTAAAACTTAAATGATTGTGAAATAATAAAAGGAATTCATATAGAAAAAATAATTAAAAGGAAAAAAACAATAAAAAGGAAATATGAATAATTGGAACTAATTAAATTAAAGAAAAAGAATGAATAAATGTTCAGGCACAGTATTGCAAAAAACATGTATAAATATTTGAATCATATTAGTTGTCCAGGTTATGATAGTTAAGAAGAAAAAGTATTAATGGATTTCTAATAGATTAAAGTTGGGATTGTATGTTTTCATGAAAAAATGTTAATTTTTAAAATGAGAGTTTGTTTTGAATAATGAATTATTATATTAAAATAAAATCAATTAAAAACTTTTTGGAAACAGATTCAATAAAAAAGAGAGAATTGTCACAAGAAGAAAAATGTAATAAAGTAAAAAAAAATATTTCAACATTTTATAATTAATTTTTTAAGAACCGTATACTTTATATTATTATTTAAGTAGATAATATAGAAATATCGTTAATAATAATAATTCACAACTGAAGAGGGACTGATAATCAAATAGAGCAGTCTAAAATGCATATTGGATATTAATTAAATGAATTAAAATTTGTAATAATATAAAGAAAAAAAGGAAATTATCTGAAATGTCCAGCGTGATTAAATCCAAATTCTTATAATAAAATTCTCCCATTTAACGTAAGTAAAAACTTGTGTATGTACAGTACAATATAAAATTGTATATGTATATGTGATACATCTTTAAAAAGACAAAGATTATATTCTACGATTTTTTACTATAATTACAAATATAGTAAAAATAATATCTTTAATATCATATTATTAAGATACTATAGTTAGCATGCTAGGCTTAGCTTTTTTAATATGTACTCACCTAAATCATAGGACTTTCCTATGGCCGTCCATATCGCATGTTTTAGGCATACATTCTTGTAATCAGGATGCCTCTTGTCGTATAAACATGGATATTTACGAATATTTTAGATAAATTTCTCCAAATCAATTTGTGGTCTTTTCAAAGTAGCCATGTTAGAATGTACACAAAAGCTCTTTTCCTGCAATTTTCGCACAATGTCATGATGACGTAGTTCCACTGACTTCTGATTGGTTGAAGGCACCGTTTTATGTCCATATTTGCATCGAAAGTTGAACACTGCTCAACTTGCTTTTACGTTGGTTTTATGACCTGCTCAGGCGTAAAATATCTTGGTCACGTGATTAAAAGCTTTTACGGCGAAGGGTTTTACGGCTAGTGGAGTTGCGGCCTTACAGTCTAACACTATGCCTGGAGCAAAGTAGTGACCAGCAAGTGCATTTTTTGGATCTCACCATCACTTTGAATAACAGCGTTCTCACTATGGATGTTTTTCGTAAGGCTACATACAATCCATTCTTCATACCACCATGTTCGCATGATTTTTCAACATACAAGTCAGTCGCCTTCAGGGCCTTATACCCTGTTTGCACTGAGCATTTCAATCTAGATTGTGATAAGATTGGTGACTGTGCCATGGTGCGACCTCTCTCGACCATTTTAATCTCACCATCTCTTGTCTCTCACGATTGAAACAAGGTTCAGTCGTGAGAGACACAAGAGGGAGTTTTTGAAACTAGATCCAGTCATAAGAGAGTTCCCACAATCCCATGCACACGAGAAGAAACAAGATGGCTGCAGAACGCATGTCAGGCTATCAACAGAGAAATAAAAAAAAATATTTGGAGAGATGATGAGATCTGGCTATTATTAGATATATGGCAAGAAAAAGTACTTATTTCTAACCAAAGCTTCCATTTTTTTTTTTTTTTTTTGTTAGAGTTTGTGACTTATTGAGTAGTTGCATCAGTTTTATCATCATTTGCAATAGCCAGGTTCTTCTTAAGAACCTGGCTTTGCTGACAAATATTCTCAGACAAAGGGAGCTGCAGTGCATTTACCAAATTGCCAAAGAGCTTGACACAAACTCATTAAGACTTTGGTTCTCATTAAGACTTTGACTTTGATTGTTACTGTGTGCCCCCCAAAACAATCTCCAAGAAGACCAAACCCTTTTGTATGGTCACCTATAACCAGAATTTAAGTGGAATCCTCAAGGAGATCGGACAGCATTCTGACATTTGAATTGCATACAGGATAACTCTGTGTTTTCATTACTTAGAAACAATAAGGATCTGCTTAATGAAAAGTATCTTCCAGGATTGTACACAATTCCATTGCACGACCATAGAGTAGATTGGCACTATGAATACATTGGCACTACATTTAGATCCCTTATGACTAGGATCAAGGAACACCATGACTCAATTACTAGGAAATCGGGAGGTACGGCCTTGGCCACTTATGCATCAGATGCAGATATAGAGATTAACTTTGATAGAGCTCACCTTCTACATCAAAACACATTACCATCATGTCTAAAATACCTGGAGACTCTGGAGATATATAGGGCTGTCTCTAGAGGAACAGCTATCAACAGCAGGGACACGGCTCCTATGTTGCATGCATGGAGGAAGTACTCGAGCACATTTAGCAAATAAATAATGTTTTTTAAACAGTTTCGACTTGGTATATTATGTTCATCTCTTATCATTATACATCAGCACTCCAGTTGTTTTGGGGTATGGTTTATTCTGACTTTTTGTTATTTATAAGCAGTTAACCTTTTTATGTGTGTTGTTTTCTTTTGTAATTGTTTTTATTTTTTATTTTGTAATATATTACTGTATTCCTGTGCATGCAATATTCATACACAACAAATTTGTATAAATTCCTTTTATGTTTGATTTGTGTTCTACCAGTAGAAGCTGAAGTTGGCCTTTGTAAAGGTTGAAAACATTTGTTCTTCAATAAATGTTTTTATTTTTCTCACTGGATTTTAAGTTTGGAAGTGTTGTTGTATTACAGGGGGGGAAACCTGCGGCTCGCGAGCCACATGCGGCTCTTTGAAGGATTATTTGCGGCTCTCGATAAATGTACTCGAGTTCCCTTCGTTTTTTCCCGATTTTTTGCTACTGCGCATAGTCGCGTGAAAGCTTGTTAGAAGCCGGCACTTTTTGCAATTTTTTTCTGAGTAAACTCGGCGCGCAATAAAAACGTTATTTATTGCATTTTTCGCAGTTCGAAAAAATTGGAGAACTTAAATTTTTTGAAATTTTTGGAAAATTTCAGAAAAAATGCCACCAAAAACCACCAGAGGGCTTCTCACAGAAGCCGGCGATCATAGAAGGGTTAAATTACTGACAACAAATATGAAAGACTAAGTGCAACGTTGTAACAAATTTCATTTCCGTCCAAGTTAAGAATGATATGAGTGAAGATCTTTATTGTAATCCAGTGAAGATCTTTACGATAATTCGTCTCGAGTTGGTTCTTACAACTCGAGAATGTTCTTGCGTTGGTTCGTAGAAAGGTACACCTCCACACTCAATCCAGTGAATATTTACAGTTTATTTACAAAACAAAATACTTCAGAATATACAAGTTTAACAACATTACACACACGGTACAACAAAGTGTGGTGTCTCACGTAACAGCTTGACCTTCCTTCGGGGACAATTATACTCTGGGGAAACTTCGGTCGGTTTGTGGAATTAGCTCAACTATACGGCCTATCCAGTCTCCGCACTTACCCGTCCCTGAGATCGTTGTCAGAGGAGAACACTCTCTCTACGCTCAGCGGGCTGTCCAAGTGCCTGAGACTACCGTATTATCAGTCTCTTGCCCTTCTCCCCGTTCCTCTCACCACTCTTACTATTTGAAGAGTTTTTGGACGACAACTTACGACCAATCAGGGTCCTTCCTTTCCCCGGAAGCTTTCAAAAACGTCCGCTTTCTTCCCGACGAAATAGCTTACCGTCACGTCCGTTCCTTGTTTACATTTTTCTAGCCGACAAACATGTGGCAAACACATTGACGTGTACAGACGAGTCCGATAAACGGAGACGCTACACCCTTTGTCTTCCCGACCGTTTATAGACACGCCAGGTGGGACCAATTACCAAGGTCGTGTTGCTTTTAGACCTGCCCTGCTAAAAGCGGACCTTTACAATATGACCCATCGAAAACTGCGCGAACGAACATAAACAGTGGCGTGATCGTCCGTAATTGATTGACTCCAGACCGATTTTGAATTTGTAAACTTTCATTGCAAAGGACAGTTGACACTGTGCTCTGGAGGAAACAATTTTTACCACTCTTGCTACGGATATAATTTGTAATCTGGAATTTTTAGTAAGTTAACTAAATTTGTTTCGTAGTATGTAACACGTGTTGTTATTGTTTTAATAACATCAATCTTGTATTTTCTAAATTTATTTATTTATTTCCAGTTCTTTTAAAAATATGACGACAGAAAACGAAAATAAAAAAAGAAAATACGAGCAAGAAAATAGAAGTTTTAATAATGAGTGGGAAGAGAATTTCTTTTTTATTGACAATAACGGAAAAGCATTATGTGTTATTTGTAATTCTACGGTCAAAAATTATAAAGCTAGCAATTTACGTTGACATTATGAAACCAATCATCCTCAGTTTTCTAATCAGTATCCACTAAATTCCAAATTAAGATCAGATAAACTTGCTTCTTTAAAATCAAATTTAAATAAACAACAGTCAGTTTTGATGACCTGTAGCAATCAAGTTAATAATGTGGCTGAAGCCAGTTTTGTTATTGCCTGGAATATTGCTCGTGCAAAACGCCCGTATGGAGAGGGGGAGTTTATTAAAAAAACTTGGAAGATGTACTTAAAGTTTTAGATCCAAATAATGCAGCATTGCACAAAGTTGTTTCGCAAATTCCCATCTCGAGACACACAACCGAACGACGCATAACTGCAATTAATACATCTCTTGAATATAATTTAAAAAATGATTTGAAGAACTGTATTGCATTCAGCTTAGCCCTTGACGAATCGACAGATATCACAGATCTTCCGCAATTGGCAGTTTTCATACGTTTTGTTTCACCTGACTTCGTTGTTAAAGAAGAATTATTAGATTTAGTGGCACTTCAAGAGTCAACCCGCGGTGTCGATATTAAAAATGAATTAGATTCCATAATGAAAACTTTTGATGTGCCTCTTAATAAACTTGTAAGCATTGCAACTGATGGAGCTCCGGCAATGCTGGGTAAAAAAATCGGTCTTATTGGGCTTTTAAGAGATGATTCTCAAATTCCACAATTCATACCGATTCACTGCATAATTCACCGAGAACATCTCGTTACAAAATATTTAAAATATCCTGATGTTATGAAAACAGTGTTACACATTGTGAATTACATTCGCACCAATGCAAAAAATCATCGACAATTCAAAAATTTCCTTGAAGAATTAAAGGACGAAGAACTTCCAAATGACATTAATTTCTTTTGCATTGTTAGATGGTTGTCTAGCTACAACGTATTAAATCGTTTTGTAGATTTGTTTGATCCGATAACTGCATTTCTAAAAGAAAAGGGAATAACCTATTCAGAATTAGACGATGACGAGTGGTTACAAGACTTAATGTTTTTGACTGATGTCATGGAACATTTGCAAACACTCAATTTAAAATTGCAGGGGAAAGATAAAATAATATCTGACCTCTCACAGTGTATATTTAGTTTTCAAACTAAATTACGACTTTTTCAAAAAGACATTAAAAATAAAACTTTTTGTCATTTTCCTCGAATTAAAAAAAATTGTTCCAATATTAAACAAGAAAAACTCAGCGAGTATATAAAAAAGCTAGAAGAAATATTGACGGAATTCCAAAATAGATTTCAAGACTTGAAATATTTTAAATCGTCTCTTGATTTTTTTCTGAATCCATTTGAAATTAACATAATTCAAGGTGAGTTTTCCATTTCCAATATAATCATGACCCAAAAAGCATCTGGAGAATTAGAATTAATAGAGATGCAAGAAGATCAAGTTCTACAATTAAAATATAAGTCGACGTCGATTACTGAATTTTGGAAATTTGTACCAGAATCGAAGTATCCTGAATTAAAAAAGGCTGCTTGTCGAATTATTTCAATATTCGGAACAACGTACTTATGTGAATCATTTTATTCCACTTTAAAATTCGTGAAATCCAAACACCGATCAGTATTAACTAACCAGCATCTCAAAGAATTATTGAGAAGTGCTGTCACCAATTATTCACCAAATTTTAAAGAATTATCAAGAGAAGTAAAATAAATGTGTTTAATTTTTAGTATTTAAATTCAATACACATATTTTGTACTTTTATTTATATGTTTACAATAAATATAATTTTTGTAAAAAAATTTTTTAATACCTTTTTTGCATGCCTTTTAAATACATATTTAATTGCGGCTCGCAAAAAATTTCAAATTTTGAAAAATGGCTTGGACTATCAAGGAGCTTGGCCACCCCTGTTGTATTATATGAAATTTAATATGAAATACAAAAAGAAATAAAAAAACAATTGAATATAAAGTATTCTAAACAAAAACTCAGAGAAGAAAAACAATGCAACAAATTCAATTTTCTCAAACACTCATCAATCCTGGATTACTAGAATTTTGTTTTTTAAAAGTCTCATCAGCTACAAATTTCTGTGCTTGATATATTGGCATAAGAACATCAGGACAGCTAGTAGTTGCATAGCAAGAGATTATTTTTTCCAATATATCGTAAAGTTCTCTGTGGATAAAGGCAAGGGCATCTCTTCTTTGTTGGTACAGACCTCCTTTATATTCACTACTTTCATTGTTTCTCTTATTGAACTATTTTAAGACACTTCCAGAAACATCTTCCAAATCAACAAATGATCACAACATCACAATTGCAGTCAATAAATTTAGTGATCACAATATCAAATCACAAAGTAAAATAAAGATGATGAAATAAAGATTTACTGTCTTTTGATAGGAATCATGTTTGCTTGTTGATCAGCATTGTGACTGGTTTTGATCACTTTTATAAAAATCTGTGCTGACTGTAACTTTGCTCCTCATTCTCTTGTCACTATTGCAGATCCACTCAGGAGACTCCTCTGCATACATTTGTGAGTATGCAGATCTCTGCTGGGTAGACTTTGTTGTACCCTGATGAAGTCCCTTAGCTTTTTTGCTAAGTTTGGATAGAGGAAAAGTTGTTGCTGGATGAGTTTATAATTGCAATTTAAAATTAGAAGATAATCCATATCATTGCAAAACCAGTACTTGCTTTCAAATTGACTTTTAAACACAAATCCAAAGGTTACTTTCAGAAAATTATGAATAAAGAAAATATTAAAATGATTAGCATAAACAGAATATAAATTTTTTGACCACATTTTCATAACATTATAATTTAAAGCATTCTTTTTTTAATTTATGGTATTTTCTCAAATTAGTGTCTGGGTGCTTATTTGTTTACACAGGTCAAAATTTCCAGTGCTTATTCAAGGCAGCTATTTGAGGCCCAGCAATTAATTTTTACTGTTGATTCTTTTGACTACTGTATTTTAGTTTGTTTCAGTACAGTTCAGTTCAACTCCTGTATCTTTATTACTATATCTGACATTATTATTACATGCTAAAGCTACAGCAAATACTATTGGCAAATACCAATAAAAGACAGCTATTTTTATATGATATATCCGTGGTACAAGAATAATAGTTAAGCAATTGACTCTCAAACTTGTCTTGTTGGATATTATAGTTTATATGCACTTTCCTTCATACGCTATGGTATTTTATAATGAGGATAAACTATGTATTTAAAAGCATTTCTGCATAAATAAATGATGCTTTCAACACCTGGGACTGTTTATTTGATATTATTTGTTTTTTTCTAAATATTGTGCAATCATTATTTAAGAGAAGACAAACTACTCTTTTAAATCTTTGATTAATATTAAAAATTGATATTACATGCATTTGTTGATGCTTTCAGGAAAGGGAATAAAAATACTCTACAGAAATATATACTGTATTTATATTATCCCTATTTTCAGTATTTTCCATTCTGTTTTTTTTTTGTAGTCTGTATATTTTTATCATCATTTGAATGAAATATATATATATGATATGATATGTTTAAATTCTTCAGCTATAATTCTGAATTTTTATCTTTTATCTTATTGTATATATTTATTTCATTCATTATTATGAACTTGTAGTTTATTTTAATATTTCTAAATAGATAATGAAATGATACCAGTAATATCCAGCAATTTACTAAATAATAAAAATAAATGTTTTCAATGATTTTTAAATCATTGTCATCGGGTTAAAATAGCAGCCAAAAACATTTTTATTATTATTTAGTAAATTTCTAGATATTACTGGTATCATTTCATTATTTATAATTAAATCCAGTTTTTAAGTAGTGAATAGTTATCATCATTTCTAAATAGATTATGTATTTTTATTATTAATATATTTTTGTTCAGGGGACATTAGCTGAAAGAATACGTGCTGGAGGAGCTGGCGTTCCTGCATTTTTTACACCTACGGGATACGGAACATTGATTCACGAAGGTGGTGCTCCTGTTAAATACAATCCTGATGGAAGTATTGCAATCGCTAGTATATCGAAAGAGGTATTAAAGATAAAATGTTAATTAAAAGTTTTATCAAGTAAACAGTAAAACCTATTTTAAAATTTTACTATAAATGAAATTTTAAGCTATAAGTTACATTTTATTATAAGCTGAAAACCTGTCAATATTGAAGCAGGAGAGATTTTGTTTAAGAAAAATGTAACTTAACCTGAATTAAGCAGAAAATTAATATTTTACTTGCAGACACATATGTAAAATTCCCTGGTATAATGATTATCATCAGCATTGTCAGGCATTTTGAAATTGACTTTTTGAAATTGCAGAATCCATTGGAAAATTGTTACAAAATTATTAGCCAGTCTTTGTGTTTGTGCATTATTTGTAGAGTCATCTAGTCATAAAATTTGGTAAATATATCTCTGGATTTGTTGATAAATAGAAAAGCTTACTAACTCATTGTTCACAGGAAAAAGGACATTTCTATGGCCTATAATATTCTCAACTAAATTCTAAAAAGGGCTATATCCATTATTTTTTTACAGATTTATATGCACATTTACTATGTGAAACAACTATAACAAGAATTGTTCGAATTTTTGCGCCTCCTGACAGAGCTTGTTACAAACTGAAAAATATACTGTCCGAGAATACGATGTTTGATCTATATGTCTTCAAAGTTTCATTAATTTATTTTGATGGTAAGATATCAAAAAAATTAACAATAAAATATATGTTCAGTTTCCTGTAGGTTATTTGATCTGAATGATACAGCAGATTTAAAATGGTATGGAGTTTCAGTGGGAATGCCATTATATCATATGGAAAACCATAGACCATAGTAATGCCCTTTCAAATCTTTCTACACTTAGTAATTTGTAGAAATGAAATACAAAAATCATGCTAAAATGCTTTTCTGTGTGGTCTTCATGGTCTGCTAACACTAATGACAAAAGTCTACTGCAGTAAAAAATTGTAACTATAAGTTATGCATAACATAATGCTATATATATAAATCTATTGAACTGTATATCTAATATATAGTATATCTTGTTTGTCAACAATTACCATTTGTTACTGGGTAAATAAATCTCACTTACACAACCAAAAATCCAGCTTATGAACATACAGTATGATGGAAAAAAACAAACATTTTCAATTGCCTTTAGCAATCATCATCAAGTTAAAAAACATATTCAGAAATGGATACTGGAATAGAACGTGACAGAATGTAATCATTTAAAATATAAAGTGAACAATGTCTGATTGGTAGTCAGTGGTCATGTGGTTGTATTGGGATATAAATATCTTGATGTAAAAAATATTAATATCCATAATGATGTTAATATTAAATATCCAATAACACCTTCCATTGCGTGTTCTATTCTGATATCTGTTTCTGAATACATTTTTAACTTGAAAACATTCATTTTTCTTCATCATTCTGTGTTTCATGAGCTGAATTTTTGGTTGTGTAAGTGAGATTCATAATTATCCAGTATATAGTGTGTTTTTAACTTACTGGGTAAATAAAGCAAAAAATTAATTGTACAAGGAAATATTTTGAAATGTTTTCTTACTTTTTGTTAGTTCAGATCACTAGAAAAGTGGGAAATCACTAGATGTAGTAATGCAGGACATCACAAAACACATGAAACAAACTATATTCTGAGAAAAATTTGGAACCTTGTCAGAAAAATGAAGGTCATCATGTGATGTTCATTTCTCTGACAAAGTTTGAAATCATTCTCAGACATACAGACTAGGGCAACAACAGGTACCAGTATATACAGACCAATGCTCTTTTTTAATATTAGTCTTTGTTGGAATTATCCTGTGCAGAATCAAATACTTCTAGGAATCAAGAACTTTTAAGAATTGGATAAGTTTTTAAAAATGACGTTCTCAAGAACAAACAACAAATGAAATTTATGAAAACAGTGAGAATAAGGCAACATTTTCCTTGTACAGAGTAGTTAGTAACTAACTGTTACTGAGTATTCAAAAACAAGTTGATTAATATGTCAATAATTAGAGTGTTAAAATTTCTTGAGAAGTCATATCACAGAATAACTTGGTCTCTACATTACAGTATTGTGATGAAAATTTTCATTATAGAGCAAGATGCTATATTTTAGTACTTGCATTGGCTTGTTTGCAATCATGTGGGCTTATAAGGATAGTATATCTGTGAGAAGCTGGGGGGTCAGTGGATACCGGTTTAAATCCCCTTGGATTAGCGATGGTCTGGTAAAGGCCGTCAAATGCCACTGGATGGCAGGATCTGAGTGACAAAGGGGGTGGATAAGCCAAGATGTGCTGTTCTCTGAAGGAAGTTCACTCCAGACTTGTTTAGCAATTAAAACATTTTAATGAACTTAACACAAAAGACTATGATACAGTAAGCTAATACACTACAGATTAGTCTACTTTTCGTAGGTAACAAGGTCCGAGACTATTTCTATTCAGTCCGTACGACTGTATTGGCTAAACATTAAATCCTTATACACGTATCTACATAAACATTAAAGCCTTATAGGCTAATTGACTGATAGAGAGAGTTTACAATTCTAAGTAAAATATCTTGGAGAGAGTGACAATGTCTTGTGATCCTATTTATTTGACAGACGCAAACCAATTGTGGATCTAGTCAAGGTAGTGTTGGCCATCATAGGATTTTGTAAAGAAGACAAGAGTTGGGTGGACAGGAGTTTTGGTGGGACAAAAGTTTGGTTTGGCTCTTCCAGGTGTGGCCGCTCTTCAAGATGTGTCTTCCCCGATGGTTGGGTCAAACCCTTTTTATACCCGTAGCGTGTGGGAATAGCATCAGGTGCTTTTGATTAAATGTGGTCTAAGTTCAAGCTGTGTCTGGGGTCCGGTGGAGGTGAGCCGATGGCACATTGAAGACCTGGCTGATTCTATGATTCTTATTCCCATATTTGGTAATCATTTTTGACAGCTTCCCTCATTAATAACTGGATGTTTGAACAAAGTTTTTCCAATAAGTCCAAACATCACGATTGTTGATTCCTAAGGTTATTCGATCGGCTGTTTATTTCCCATATCTGTGTGTGACAGAAATATGAGGTGGTGGGGAAAAACTAGGATTTTTTCACTTTCCCAATTAATCGCCTATCAATTTAATTAACCTCAAATTCTCACATCAGAAGTCAAATCACAGAATAACTTGGTCTCTGTATTACTGTATTGTGATGAAAATTTTCATTATAGAACAAGATACTATTTTTTAGTACTTACATTGGCTTGTTTGCTATTGTGTGGGCTTATAAGGATAGTATATCTGAGAAACATTCAAATACTTATAACAAGTTTCTGGGAACAATGAGAACTTTTGCAGTCAAATAGTTTTCAATCTTAGTATTTGAATATTTTCTTTTATAGTTAGAATCACTTTGGATTGATTTTGATTAAGCCTAGTGATCAAACTATTTTATATACCATATATTTCTGCAGATAAGACAAGGTATAAATTTTCGGCAAAGTTTTATAGTTTTAGCATATATCTGTCCTATAAGACGATCCCCAAACTATCAATGGCCTATGAATTTAGTTTAGATCGATGATCATCATCTGGATAATAATACTGTATAGCGTATACAGAATTATGTCCTACTAGCAGGTAGGCCCAGCATTGCTTGGGCAAAAGTAACAATAACAATAATTAAGATTATTAAGTTATAGTCACAAAAGAAAAAGAGTAATTTCATCAACAAACTAAGTATTTTTAAGGAAAGGTCAAATTTGAAAATTGAATGTTCTAATATTGTTCGATTTTCACAATGTATTCTGATTATATCGTTCAATTTTCATCGAATGTTCTAAAGAAGAAAGGTTGAGAAAAACCGAACTAATCTGTTTAAATTTGAAAATCGAATATGTTCTAACATAGTACTCTTTTTTCTTTTTTCTTTTTTTCCAGAGCCCGTAAATCTTGCACGTTGCTTTCTCTTGTTCTCAATTGTTACTTAACACTTCCATTGTTACTTAACACTATCATTGTTACTTAACACTTTGGTACTTAAAATTGGTACCCAAACTGTGTACCAAATTTCAACTTTCAACTCCTAACCATTTTAGTGAAAATGAAGATTATTACGTTACAATCAACCTTATTCATTTTCACAGAATGCAAGAATTGGGTCCTCCCTGTTTCCAGACTAATTACAGAATTTTTAGATGGGTCTAAAAATATGTTCGATTTCCTGCAAAAACGAAAAAAACTGCATCTGTGTCTTGCATGTCGCTTTCTCTTAACAATTCCATTGTTACGTAACACTTCCGTTGTTGGCATTGCCATTGTTACTTGACACTTCCATTGTTGATGGAAGTGTTAAGCCTTAATTCTGTCCCTCTCCCCCATGAGGAGGTATTTCGAAAAATCCCTTCTTAGTGTGCATTCTTGTGACGTACCCTAACTGTGTACCAAATTTCAACTTTCAACTCCTAACCGTTTTGGCTCTGCACTGATTATTATTATTATTATCAACTCGTCTTGATTATATATATAGATTTGTAATTTTTTGAATGAATAAATTTTATTTTCTGCCTTGCTATTGTTGCAAACGTTCGCACTGATTTGGGCGTTCGGGTAATGACCTTGACTATTCACAAAAACGTTGTATGGGCTATTCTATTTTGTGGACATGCCCTACTTTTTACTAGTAAATAATTACAGTTTGTCTGTTTTTTTTATAATGGTTTTAGTTTATATAAATTTCAATCTAATTTTTTTGTATCTGTCCTATAAGATGACCCTGGATTTTGGGGACTTTTTTTATGATTCAACTATCGTCTTATCTGCGGAAATATACGGTATGTAAAAGTGATTTTACTATAATAAATGAATGTAATATATAATATATATAATAAATGAATGTGTGACATTTATCTGGTGTAGTTTAAAGACAAAAAGATGAAAAAATATTAAAATCAGTTCAGAATGGAATCTTGCCAAAAAAACAAGAAATAAATTTGGTATTGTATGATAATATCATATGCCAACCTTTTTGTTCTCCAGTACCAGTTTAACATTTTGACTAACATTTTTGATTTGTTTTACAGTTGTTCTTCAATTCTATCTTTCAGTCACCTTATTCTAATTCTGTTTCATTAAAATTTGAATATTGAAAATTCTTATGATGATTTTTAAATTTTGGAATTACTAGTCAAATCATTTAACTGGTACTGTAAAACAAAAAGGTTGATGTCTGATATTGTTAGAATATTCTCCAATAAAAGCTTCTGATCTGTATTATCAATAAATAACTATGAACCTCATTGGCTTTTCTGTTATAATTACACATTCGTGATGCACCTGCTTGATTTTTTTATTTAATCAATGCAAAATTTTCTAGACTGCATTTCGGCTTGTTCAAAAGCCCTCTTCAGCCAAGTAACATACAGTAGTGGCAAAAAGTACCGTTGACATATTTTTAAAAAATGCAACCTCTATTTTGTTTACCACCTACTACATAATTAACATTGTGATAGTTAAAAAGAGCACAAAAAAGAGTCAAAATACTCAGGTTTTCTCTCAAATCTGTAAAATTTTATATTTTACACTGTCACAAAAGTAGATTTACCAAAGGAAGTATGTAAATTAGTTTGCACTGTTGTATGAAACTGAATGCAATCATAATCAGTTGGGTGAAGAGTGATGTATATTAACTGATTTTATAAGAAATATAACAAAATGCCTTGAGGAATACAATTATCAAATGATATCAAACAAAGAATGACAGATATGCATTTGAAGGTAAAAAAGACCTTTACTGAAATTGGTAAGATCTTTAATCTGTATAATACTGTTGTTGCAAAAGTTGTGAAGTGTTTTCAAATATATGGGACCATTGTTTCTGCCAAAAAGCCAGTTAGACCACGAAAAACAACACCACAGTTGGATCGTTTGATCAGGTGTACGAGTGCAGCCAACCCTTGTTTGACTGCTTCCCATATTAAACGTGAAGTGAACCAAATATAAGCTTAAGGACTGTACGAAGACATCTGACTAGTTTTGGATTACATGGGAGATGACCAGCAAACAAACCACTCACCTCTGCAAAAAACAAAAAGTTGAGATTAGAGTTTGTACATGAACACATTACTTGGACCAAACAAAAATGGTCCAAGGTGTTATGGAGTATTCTATTGTGATGGTATACGATATGCCAGACAACCAGTGAACATGAGATATGACCCAAAGTACACAGTTCCTACAATAAAGCATGGTGGTGGCTGCATAATGGTATGGGGATGTTTCTCTGCAAAGGGAATTGGTCCAATTCATAGAATTAATGGATAAATTGTTTATCGGGATATATTGCAGAATCAAATGCTCCCTCATGCACATCATTCAATTCCAAGGGAATGGATCTTCCAACAGGACAACGTAATATTTTTGTAAAATTTTGTTGGGTCCCAGGCCATGTAGGTATAAGAGGGAATGAAGAAGCTGACGCAGCTGCAAAGTCAGCAAGTCCTGCTCAGCATACAATGTTTATTGAAGGAGGTGACTTGAAGCTGGTCGTTAAAAAACGACTAGCAGAGAGATGGCAAAATGTGTGGAACAAACAAGTCCACAATAAACTTTATGAGATCAAACCTATAATAGAAAATTGGACACACAACAAACAGTATGATAGGAGATCTGAAGTCATTCTTACTTGTCTGAAGATTGGACATACTCGGCTTACTCATCAATACCTTTTGAAGGGTGATGACCAGCCAGTATGCCAGTATTGCATTTGTACTTTAAGTGTTAAACACATACTTTGCAACTGTGTTGCTTTTGACCAGAGTCGCAGACAGCATTTCGGAAATGCAAATTTGAGAGAGATTTTGGGCCAGAGGCCAAATTTTGATAAGATACTGAACTTTTTGAAAGTTATAAATATTAATAAAGAGATTTAACTAATTTATTTATTTATTTATTTATTTATTATATAGTTATATTTGTTTTGTTCTGTTTATTTGCACTTGTTCATGTTTTCGTGTTATATTAATATTTTATGATATATATATATTTAGCTTTGTTTAATTTCATCATCTGTCATGGCGCAGCATAGCCTATATGGCTTTTGTGCCAAAAAACTCAAACCAACCAACCAACCAACCAACCAACAGGACAACGACCCAAAACACACAGCAAATTTGGTAAAGCAATGGTTTCAACAGAAAAAGGTGAATCTTATGACATAGTTAACCCAATTGCCAGACATGTCTGTCTGGCAATTGGGTTAACTATGTCATAAGATAAAATAAGACAGACAGACAAAATAAACTTTATTTCTCCCGACACCGCTAGGCACAGTTGGGGTAGAAAGACATGGAATACAGTAGTGTTACATTCTGAGCAATAGAACTGACAATGTAAATGATAATGAAATAAAAATAAAAATAAAAAAAAACAAAAAAAAACAAAAACGCGAAAATATACATTAACTAAAAAACATATCAGTAAATGAGTCAATGTTTTTGACAATTATAATGACCGTAAAACAGCCTAAACAGAATCCGCGTATAAACAGAGGACCAGGTGACAAACACTGAACAGATCTTATGCAGCAACTTACTCACAGTAAGTATATAGGAGCTCCTGAGCTCAGATAAAACAGATGGAATCGCCCGTAGAACGTAGGCCAGAATGAGGGCACAGCGCAGATTTGTGCAGCAACCAACACAAAAGAACATAGTAGGCTAGTAGAAGATCATGAAAGGTCTTTGGCGATACAATAAAGCTAAAACAGTAAAACAATAATTAGTGTATTACTGTTCTGATGAAGTAAAGTTTAACCATTCTTTGAAAAAGAAAAAAAGTACTTTTTGCTCGACACAAGATGTTCTGGCTTACATGGCCAACTCAGGTTGTCTTCTTCTATGTAGATCTTGAGTTCGCGTCTTATATCTTCCAATATCGGGCACGATAACAGATAATGTTTAACCCCGTCACGCACCCCACAGATAGGACAACAGTCAGTGTCACTATGCCGAAACCTATACAGGTAGACGTTAAATTTTCCGTGCTCTGTAAGCAGTTGAGAACTGCGGTGTTCAGGGTGAAGCCACTTCCACTTGAGCCGTCTTTCGACGTCTGGGAAAAATTGTCGAGTGATGTGCGATTCCGGAGTTCGCTCCCATTCTTCTTGCCATCTGGCAACAGTCTGATGCCACAGGAGTTCTTTTAGTCTTGAAACCGGGAGTTGATTGTATGCCGGAATGATGTCCGTGAGCATGGTTGTTGTACGAGCAAGCATGTCTGCACGTTCGTTGCCCGGAGTGCCACAGTGCCCTTTAATCCATTTGATGTAAAATTTGTTACTAGACTGGTTGGCAGAAGACAAAATTTCTCTTGTAATGGGATGAGTGGTATCCTTATTAGTTAGAACTTGGACAGTAGCCTTGCTATCCAAAAGAATAGAGATATTACAATTGCCAGACCTAAACCCCATAGAGGATCTTTGGGATAAAGTTGAGTGCCGTATACGCCAGTGTACGTATTCAAGTCTGGATGAATTGTGGTCTGATTGACTGATAGGTTTTACTGTAATACATTACATTTTGTATATCTACCAGCAAATAGAATCTAAACATATTTATTATAACACTTTTGATTTTTTTTTTACATTTATAAAAATTGAAATGTTAACATGATGATTTATCTTTCATTGTAACTGAAAAATATTATTTTAAAATGCTAAATATAAAACAATCAAACCTTGATTTAGCATTACCATTTGTTTATCTATGAAATTTACACTAAATCAAGTGTGATGAGAACTTGATTTAATGCAAAATATCTTAAATGATAAGAATTACATAAGGTGGTAACAGAAGGCTACATCTTGTGTGTTATGCAGTGAAGCATTTACTTGTCATATTTGACAGCCTGCTTTGGGATCCCACTTGATATTTCAGAATGCACTAAAAGGTAATAGGATGTATTTTTTCACATGCTACAACTTTTTAATTGACAATGTTGCCCTATTTTTATTAGGGACTGAGATTACAACAGCCCTCTCTGATATGAGGACTGCAGGGAAACAGAAATTGGCACCATTGTTTAGCACATCTCTGATGTGTAATGCATCAGCAAAAGGACTGCAGTGATGGCTTTATTAGTTTTTGAATTAATTGGCCCAGGAGAGACTTTTATTACCACTCTGTATATACTAATGAAGTCCACATATGAGTTTGGAACTTTGAAAACCAACTGATTTGGTAATAAATCATTTATAATGCATATATATATTTAATTATTCACAGATACTGAAGGATTCTATATTTAATATTTATGGAGAAGATTCATTTGCAATATTCATTGATGCTTTTGTAAAGGTGACATTATTTAGGAGAGTTATAATCCTTACTCCTTGAGATATTTTCCACTAAATCAAGTTTACATCAAACTTGATTTAGTGCTATGTCATAATTTGATTATAATCAATACTTCGAAATTGTAATTTATATGCTATTTTCATAATTGCCATTATAACAAAATATTTTTCAATAAACACTCAGAGTTTTGAATATTTTGACTCAAACACCTTATGCTTCCGAGAATTAGTATTTATTATATTACAAATGTTTTCTACCTGCTCAACAGGTCATCATCAGGTAATTTAAACTCTCGAAATGTTTACTTGCGCAGGTTCTAGGTTCAAACGTTTACACGAAACAAAAGTTCAAATGTCTAAAACTGTTCGAACAATCCATTTAAATACAAAAATATAAACAATAACTAAAATTAATTAAATAAATGCATGGATCAACTAAATATAAAATTAAATTAAATTAAACAAATTAAGCGCAAACAGTGGTTGGCCGACAACAAGTTAATATTAACACGAGCTGATAAAAGCAAGCATTTAATAGTAATGGATAAGCAACATTACACCAAGACTCTAGAAGAATATATAGAAAAAACGGGATGTGAAAGAGTGGATCACGCTATAGTTGGTAGATTAGACAGGAAGGTCAAAAAATTAGAGAAATCACCCATCACCACAATCTTTCCATTTCTCAAAGGAACCAGTGTAACAGGCCCAAGTATGCCTAGATTCTTCGGATTTGCAAAAACACATAAGGCTAATAAACAGATCAGACCAGTGGTTGAAAAGTGTAAAGGACCAACGTATAAACTGGAAAAGAACCTACATAGATATCTGTCAGAGCATATAGAAAATAACCAATATGTCACAAAGAACCCACTAAACATGGTTAACAAGCTTCAGAATGCATCTTTAGGGGACGAAGAGATTGCTTCGGTCATGGACTTCGAAAATCTATATCTGTCAATAAAGCTAGATGCATGTTTTCAAGCCTTGATAGTGTGGTCTTACGCCATATCTTTTTTTTGTATATTTTATTTGTACATATATATTTCCCATTTTCCTTTATTCCTCTACCCTTTGTTTCCTTGTCCCCCTTCTTCTGGAAACTTCTCTCTGTGGGTGGCGACGAACTGGTTATAAGACAAAAGAAACGGATAGCCTGGAGGGGCTAAAAGGGAGATAGACTGGACACTTTTGGCTGAGACATCGAGCTGTAAGAACATGTTTGGTGAGGTCTCCAAGAATTTCGCGCCAACGGGAGAACGAAGGAGGCAGCAAGCTGAACGTAGCAGAATCTAGAGAGGAACTCTAGTAATCTAATACAAAAGCCCTTCTGGAAGTTTATTGAAGGAAACACAAAGGAAGGAGAAAATTCGAACTCTACAGTCATCGAATTTCGTATCGTCCAAGAAGGCCTGAGTTATAGCCACCACCATGAGTTCGCTAGCTAAGTTTGGGTACCCGTTCTTGTCTGGTTCTATCCTATTATCTACGCCTTCTTTTTTCTTCTCTAGTATAAGTAGTTTTAAGTAATTAGTTATAGGTTTTTTTTTCGTGTTCCTTTTGTAACGCGTCGTATACCTCAATTCTTTTGTCACGAGATCTTAGAATAACGATTCTGCCCAAGTGTCAAAAATTTATGACCTTGTCCAAGGAGTGTCGGAATACAAACGATAATCCTGTATAAATTAACAAACGCGGGTGAAAAATAAAATAAAGAAGTTTAATTTTCTCCTATCCCCTCATCAGACTCTTTTTCACCACGTGCGTTTTACAACAATAGACACCTTTTGCATGTTAGACCCAAAGGTCTATCCTGAAGATATGAAAATACTGGCTGACTAGATATGTTATCATTCAGTTTTCATTTTTGATGGCAAGATTTATAAACAAAGGAAAGGTATGCCCATGGGCAGCTCTATGTTCGGGTTACTCTGTGAATTGGTTATACGTAGATTGGAGCAGACTACTATTAGAACCTTTAAGGATGAAATAGTTTTGTACAAACGATACATAGATGACGTATTCATTTTATGGAAAAATGACGAAAAAATACATTTTTTGAATGAGATGAATTCTAATAACCATGGCTTAACGCTAAAACTGGACCAGCTTAGCACAACAGAGGTGCATTTTTTGGATATCAACATTACATTTAAAAAAGGTTCCTTATCCACAATAGTATACATTAAACTTACGCATGACCCACTATACATTCCCTCCACATCTAATGATCTGCCCACTTACAAACTATTGGCATTTAGGGCCCTTATTAGAAGGGCATTTGCTTATTGCTCCAACATATATGACAGAATGCAAGAGTTGAATAGAATCAGGGCCATTGCAACATCCTTAGGATTTAGAAAGCCAATAGTTGAAAACTTAAAATCTTACCTAGTACCTAACAAAAAGAAACCAAAAGGGAATTTAAACAGAGAAATCACTAAATTCACTTACAGAAAAGGATTGTCCGCTATAATGAAGGAAGTAGCCAACTGTAGGAACACAAAGTTGATCTATAAATGGGCACCCACCATTTACAGTGCACTTAGGAACGACAAGGATAACATCAAAGGTGATGAATGCTCTGGGGTCTATAAAATACCATACAAAAATGATCAGTTGGATCTTAATAAAGAATACATAGGAGTCACCAACAGGAGCTTGAATAAAAGACTTAAAGAACATATGTATGACATAAGTAAAGGACACTGCAATACAGCCTTATTTAGAATGGCACAAACTGAAGGATCAGTAATTAATTGGAATGAAGCTAAGGTTATTAAACAAATATGCTCACCATCATTAGCATTAACTATGGAAAAATTTGAAATATACAGATCAGGCACCACGGGCATGTGTTTGAACTATAAGGACGCCACAAATTTACCAACTGCATGGAAATTTATGATTGATAATAACCCCGTATAATCAATTATACAGCATACGCTCATCCCATATAAATATATTTATTGTATAGATATATAGTTTTTATTGCATTTTATGTTAGTTTATGTTCTTTAATTTAATATTTAGTTGATCCATACATTTATTTAATTAATTTTAGTTATTGTTTATATTTTTGTATTTAAACGGATTGTTCGAACAGTTTTAGAAATTTGAATTTTTGTTTCGTGTAAACGTTTGAACCTAGAACCTGTGCAAGGAAACATTTCAAGAGTTTAAATTATCTGATGATGACCTGTTGAGCAGGTAGAAAATGTTTGTAATATAATAAATACTAATTCTCGGAGGCATAAGGTGTTTGAGTCAAAACAAAATATTTGTTCAGTACTAATATGAGATAAAAATTTGAATTAAATAAAATCATTTATAAATTTTTATTTAAACTCATTTGATAAGGTAATAAACAATTTTCAGTATTATTATCTTTAACAATTTAACTGAATTTACTTTATTATTCTTTTCTACAGTTATGTAGACCTGTAAATAATAATTATTTATATTTTGTATACTTTTTCACAATATTTAGCTATTTTAAATAATTTAGTGACATTTATTTATATTAAAAATTATTTTTGATATACCATAAAATACTGTGTACTTAAACAGGATTTATTATTTGTTTGTTTTTATTTAATATCATATTTTGCATAGTGAGAAGTAAATTTTATAAGAAAAATTTATTACTTTATAACTTTGTTTGAACTTGTCACAGCATGTAGAACCATTCTAGGTTCAAAATTTTGGTAATTTTTTACAGAACAAAGTTTGGAAAACACTGATTTACAGGATCTTTTTTTTTTCCTTTTTCATTTTAGAAGTTTAACCATGTAATAGCAAGTGACTTTGGGGTGTGCTACAAGTGATGTAGTTTATTATTTGGTATATCATATTATTTGGGACCAGTGTAATATGATATATCACATTGTCATTGTATTGGAAAATTTTATGCTCAATAGTTTTAGTTCTTTAGTATATGGGTTACATTAAAAATTGTAAATACACTGCACTGTATATATTAGATATTCCTTTGTATTGGTTAACTATTAGTGTTATAATTATTATGTTGGTACCGTGTGTTTGTAAGCTGATGAGGGGTCCTTGTACCTGAAATGCATCCTTACCTAAATTTGAAATGTGATTATTAAAGACTAACTTTTTTGTAAAAGATCTGGTCCTTCTTTCTGTCGGCCTTGGTGTGATAAGCCCTCCAAATTGTTAAATCCTATTTATTAGGTTATCTAACTTTATCTAATTTATAGTCGTGGGCTAAAAGCATCGTTTATTATCATCTTTATTGCCACTGAAGACAATTGTTTTGAACATGTTCTTCTTACAAAATAAAAGCTTACCTTTTTGTATCAATTTCTGCAGTATTGTCTTTATAGTTAAAGATTATTTGCATGCTTTGTTAAATTGTATTAAATTGATTTCCTTGGTTATTTTAGCACTGGAATAAGCATGCACCACATGCATACACTTGTGCAATGCTGGAAAGATCTCTTTTGTCCCCGGATATATGGTTAAGGGTCAATTTACACACAACAGTGACGTGCCGGCACAGTGACCGTTTAGTGCAGTAAGCATCGATAAATATCACACATAGCCATTCAGAGTTTCATATACGACACGTGATCTGTATTCTGTCAATCATACAAATGTCGTAGGTGAAACTCTGATTGGCTATGTGTGATATTTATCGATGCTTACTGCACTAAACGGTCACTGTGCCGGCACGTCACTGTTGTGTGTAAATCAACCCTAAGTGGACAGTCTGTCTTTATGTGCACAATGGTGTAAATAGTCTGAATTTTTATAAAAAGTGCAAAATTGATAAAAATTGTGATTTTTCAACTTATTATTATTCTTTCTTCTTTCTTCGTTGGTTATTTATATACTCTACATTGTTTTTTTTCATCTCTTGGCTAATAACAACTACTTTTGAATAGTAAGAAAAAAGTAAAAATTCTCTTCTCATGCATTATTTGATTTTATATAAAGATAATAGATTTATAAATCTATTAAAGTTTATATTAACAACATTAGTAAAGATATTGCAATTAACTCAATGCTTTTGTGATTTTTACCTTGCCAGCATTACTTCAGATGCATGTTGATGATATGTAACTAAGGAGCAAGACATGACATTAAAGAAAAATTTAATAAATACTAAGGTGTAAAACAGTGATTACCAAATTAGTTGCTACCATGCTACCACCTCCTTAAAGATGGTAGAAGATTTGAGGGGGCACTGGAAGGCAAGGGACGGAAGGGGTGTAAAGACAAGGGAGACAAAAATTCATCTTGAAACAAACAAAAACTAATATAATACATGCACTAAAAGAGGATGCTAGTCTGAAAAGTATGGGAAACAGTGTAGTGAAGCTATGTCATCTTATAATATATCATAATAATATAATTTTCAGAGAAATGTGTGTTTATCATATTGCTATTATTTAATTTTTGGGGACTATTTAATTGTTATTTATTACTAATATGATGCTATATAAGAAGAGTTTTATGTATATTACTAATAAAATTTCTTGACTTATATTTTATTTCTAATGCTTTTAACAAATTCAGCAAGCTTTTGAATAATGGTGGTAGTAAAAGAAATATGAATGTTTGATTAATAATATGAGATAAGACAAAAATACAAAGCAAAGTTGTTCTTTTTCTGATATTGTTATTTTATTTCATTTAAAATATTACTTAGCAACATTACAAATAAAATTAAAAGCCTAATAATATGATATAAAATTTCTTTATGTTGTTTTTGATCATTTGGTAACAAAATTTTCATAATTTTCAAAACTAAAATATACTTATTTTAATGCAAACAGAAGAATATTAGAAACTTCCCTTAATAACGAAGCATAATTTTGTAAATATTAGAAGGTTATTGAAAATTTTTACATTTTCTTTCAGGAACGTATCATAAATGGACGAAATTACATTTTAGAAGAAGCTATTACTGGTGATTTTGCCCTGGTGAAAGCTTGGAAAGCAGACAGAGCTGGAAATTTAATATTCAGGTTAGAGAAAAAAAGAATTATACTAAATTCAATATTAAAATTCCCACTTAAAATTAATTTTAATACAATACATCTAGTAGTAGTTCTTTTTTCATCTCAAAATATCTTATTTTCATATAGAAAATTAATAATTAATAACATTATATTAAAATAAAAAAAACCATTCTTATTTTTGCTGTCATTTATCACTGAAATTGAACCAATTAGGTAATTGATTTAATGATCTGTTAAATCATTTCATTTCAGTCTTTAGACCGGTTATTTGACAAATACAGAATACTGAAAGCTATGGATTTATATTGCACTTCTTAAATTTTAAATAAACTGGTAATTTTATTAGACATTTCATCAGAAAGTTATATATCATTGTCAGTTTAATTAAATTATCCAGTACAGTAGAACAGAGGTGTTAACACTCAGATAAACAAAAATCTGGATTTTCATAATCAAACAGAACCATGCATACATGCTAGAAAAACTCCACATGAATGGATGAAACAGATTGAATGTCTAGATATTGGGGAAGCCTTCAATTGATGGATCTCTAAACATAATTAGATGAGGTGTGATCCACTACTGAAAACTAAATGAGAAAAGTTAGATTAAAAAAAACTGAGCTGTAAATATGATCAAAGCAACAGGTGATTGATTATCTCAATAGAAATCTAGTTGTGACATTAAATTTAAGAAAAAATACAGCAAGAAAGCCAATGTTGTTGATATAAGTACTCAGCAGTGAAAATACACTAAATTGTTTAATTTGTACAATATGACATTTACAATGCCAATGAAACAGACTGATTTTATTATGCCATATCTGGATAGTTTCCTGATATATAAACAATATTGGACTGCAATAATTAAACTAGTACTGGAAAGATAAACTATTAAAAAGGGACGGAAGGGGTGTAAAGACAAGGGAGACAAAAATTCATCTTGAAACAAACAAAAACTAATATAATACATGCACTAAAAGAGGATGCTAGTCTGAAAAGTATGGGAAACAGTGTAGTGAAGCTATGTCATCTATGTCAGTTTTTTAATATTTTTTAATATTTTTTAACAATATTGGACTTATGTAATTCATTGTTTTCCTAAACAATGAATTACATAAATTGTGTTATACTGTTTTAATATGTTAGAAAGTTTGCATTTGGTTAAGGTGCTTAAAAAGGCAGCTTAACAATTTCATATTATATTAATAAGAACAAACAGATGATTTCTGAATGGCTAATAAATTCAGGCATGGTGGAACTACAACAAGTTAAAGAAGTCAAGAAAAATTTTGTTGATTCTTGTTATCTGTGTGGCACATTTTTATTTAGATTGTTTAAAAAAAGATCTACTGGAAATATTTAGACATTTTATCTTGGAAAATTGGTGAAATACACTTGTGAAGCAATTGAAGTAATGCTTGATATATATGTTAAATTGATATTATTTTTAGTATAAATATTTTTTCTAATCTGTACCATTTGTTCCAGAATTTACTTAAACATTTTTATTGTTAAATAAATGGTTTATCTTTTTTGTTTCACGTAAAATTTGGAATGGCAAATTAATTGGGCCAAAGTCTCAATTAACTAGAATCTATTGAAGGAAATAGTTATTCTAAAAATTGTAAACATTACAAGATTTGAAAAAAGAAATTCTAAATCATAATATGATTTAGAATTTTTATGATAATTAATGACTAATATTTACAAAAAAATCCAGAATTTATAATTTCATAAATCCATTATAATAATTAGTTTTATGCTTTTTGTTTTAATTTGAGATATATAACTATTATTCATCTTTAATTTAATGTCATAATGTGGGGGTTAGATGAGTTAAATTCCTTAACTGTTAAGAAAATAAACGAGGGGTTGTGGAGGAGACGAGTAAAGGGAGGCAACAGTTGAAGGAGGTGTGAGGAAGACTGAAAATGGTTACGGACACTAGAACATTATCGTCCTATCCATAATTTGAAGACGATTATAACCACTAGAATATTATTGTCCTTTCTATTTATATTTCTACATATTATATGCAATTTAATATTTTGTTTTTAAAAATTTAGGAAAACAGCCAACAATTTTAATACTCCAATGTGTAAAGCTGCAAAAGTTACTATAGCTGAGGTATGTTTTTGTATAAGAAATAGAGATCCTCCAAAACTGAAAAATAAATTTTAAAATTACATTTACAGGTTGAAGAAATTGTTGATATTGGTTCACTTAATCCTGAAAGTATTCATGTTCCTAGTGTCTATGTGCAAAGGATAATTCAAGGACAAAAATATGAAAAAAGAATTGAAGTAAATATTTTTTTTTTATTTCATTCATTTTAACTTACAAAAAATAACTTTAAATAGAAAATTTGTTAATTCAAATATGTTATGCATTTATTTTTTTATTTTGTATTATATATATATAATAATAATGATATGTAACTATGAATTAGAATTTTTCTGATAGTTAATGAGTAATATTTATAAAAAAGTATATGGTGTAAAGTTAGTATTTTTGGAAGAATCTTTTGAAACAATCCATTTTTATTATGCTATTTATCAAGACTGATGCTTGAAGGACTTTGTGTTTATTTAAACCAGAATTAAACTGAGATTTTGTTTAAATTTTCATTATGAAGTCATTTTTAAAATAAAAAGATTACATAAAGCTTGATATCATATGCAAATATTAAAAAATTAATTGTTATAAATATTTTGGTTGATACAATTTATCTTTTGAAATCTTCTTGGACTAATTTAGCATCATTATTTCAAGTAGAACTTAGTTACAATTAAAAAAACAGAATAACAAATAATTGGGTGACGTTTAAAAGAATTCACATTTCGATTTTAGAATGTATTAAAATTCACAAATTTAAATTGTAAAATTTAATTTAAATAACATGAAATAAAGTTTTAAATAATAAACGTAAACAAATTGTTAAATTATTATATGGTAAGTGTAACAACTTTGAAACAGTAAACACTATTTATTTCTAATATTTCAAAAAATATGAAACTACAGAAATACTAACAGTTGAAGAAGTGAGTGTTTTATTTCATATTAACTGATTTTTAAGATGTTAACGTCTTAACAATAGATCCAAACTATAAGAACAGAACATTAAATTTGAACAGAAAAATGACGTGTTAAGAATATTCTAATTATGTTTTAAAACCTCAGAATTGTTTTAAAAAATTTAATGTCTTGAGAACATTTTATTTGAAATAACACACTTACTTTTTGATTTGTTTAATGTTTTTGTGTTTTTGTTCTTCTGAATATTAGATTAGTGTAACATTATGGTAATTTTAATTAAACCTTACTAGTAATTTAGTATAATAAGTGAAGAGTCTTCATTATTTGGCTATCATTTACAAGCTATATATAGATCCTATGCAACATGACTGTTAACCTCTTCATATTTGTGATGATGAGTCACAAATGATGATTCAGTTTATTAATGTTTGAAATGTCACTGACTTATGGGACAGAGTATCATAAGATTTTCAACATATATATTTAACTTTAGTTCTTAACTGATCTAAACTTAATTTATACATTGCTGAGTTATTATTAACACTTTGAATAAGCAGAAGGAACTACTTTAATGTGAAATGACAAATTGTATAAGAATTTCTTTAGTCTTGGTAATAGAATCAATAACATATATCCTGGTAATCAGCTAAAATTTATATAGAAACTTGAAACTTGTTAATGCTGTTTTCAAATTTTATATTGAATAAGACAAGAGAAAGTATATATCAATTTTCTTTGAGGTCTTTTACATGGAAAAAAAATTCAGACAATCTCTATTTTTATTTTATAACTAGCAGATAAGCCCAGCGTTGCTCAGGCAAAAAGTAACAATAGCGAAGATTAAAATTATTACATTATAGCCAATCTTACCCATTTTTACAGAATGCAAGAATTAGGTTCCACCTGTTTCCAGACTAATCAGAGAATTTTTAGATGGATCTAAAAATTTCTTCGATTTTCCGCGAAAACCACATCTGTGCCTGTAAATCTTGCACGTCGCTTTCTCTTAACACTCCCATTGTTAAGGAATACATTGTTATTCCATCCCCACGTCCACTTCCTGTTCAGATATTGTTAAGGAATACATGTTCCGGGATGTTCCCGAACGTTCCAGAACATTCTGGAATGTTGTGGAATGCTCTCAAATACTCTCGAATGTTCTGGACTGTTCTAGAAATTTCTAGAGGGCGAAACTTCCAGCCCTTATATCTTAAACAGCACATCCTTCAGGTAAAAACGGGAACCTTCTTCACTGTTTGTTTTTATTCATTCACTGCACTACTTTGGAATTTTGGCTTCTTTTTTGGTTCTTCTCTTCGTCACTGATAAGAAACTGATGTTTGAACCCACGACAGATTTTGCTTTATATACCCCCACCAATGGGTAGTTCCAGCCATACAAAAAAGGCTTCGAATGGTCCACAATGTTCCAGAACGTTTCATAATGATCTGGGATGTTCTGTGATGTTCCTGAATGTTCCAGAACATTTTGGAATGTTGTGGAATGCTCTCGAATACTCTCGAATGTTCTGGACCGTTCTAGAAATTTCTAGAGGGCGAAACTTTCAGCCCTTATATCTTCAACAGCATGCCCTTCGGGTAAAAACGGGAGCCTTCTTCATGGATGGGGGACAGAGGACTACCATACCATATAACTCCCTTGATTGTACTGGGACTCATTTTTGAGTTTTAGCGGCACGCACATTGTATACTTACTTTTATAATATATATTGATTTTCATGATTACAAGCTAAAAAAGGTTATTTGAAATTATATTTGTTTAGAAAATTCATTAATTTATGGAAAAATAATAATCAAATAAATTTTAGATTAACTATTATTATTGTAGTAGTTAATCTACTACTATTATTGTACAGTCAAACCTGTTTTTGTGCGGTCTTTTTCTGTGCGAATTTTATTTGTGCGATTTGTTTTGTGCGATTTTTTTTGTGCGGTATATGAAAATTTCAATCAAATTGGAACATAATTGACTCCTGTAAAATTTTTAAAAACTCTATTGGTTGTTTTCTATGACATCAGCAGGTTTTTTCATTTTTTATTCAGTAAAATTTTTTTCTCATACGTTTATTTCGGTCCCCTCTTATTTTAATAGCATAAAAACCATAAATATTATGTTATATTTGAACAGATGCATAAGTTAGCTCTCCTCCAGCTTTAGACTGCAGGTGTGAAATTTCAGGCCTTGTTAGATGAAATAACACTTCCTGCAGCCATATTTATCAAATAAAATCATTATTTAACGATTATTTTTAACTTTTTAATGTTAGATTGGTATTTAAGTGGAAATAATTAATTAATATAAAAATTAAAATTCTTAGAGGATTTTTTTCCCCATTAGGTGTTGCAGAAAAAGGCCCAAGGAGTTAAAAAAGCAATTCCTAGTTATTTCGTACGGTTTCGAGTTATTTTCTACATGAGACTTTTTTTATGCGGTCCCTATTCACCGCATAAAAAAAAATATTTTTTTAATCGTGTTGTGAAAACTATTTTTTATAGCCACTCGTGAAGTTTCGCGCGATTTTTTTTTAATGCATTTTCTTTTATGCAGTCCCCATCCCCCGCATAAAAACTGTACTCTATAAAATTAAATTTTTATTATGTAATATTATATGATATAAATATAAATACAGTGAAATGTTGAAAATCTGGACTAACTGGGGCTAGACTCTATTCAGATTTTCAAATATACATGTAAATTAGCATTTTAAATACTGTAAATTGCAAGTATACTGTAATTCAAGTTTGTGTGTTTAACTTAAAGCCAGTATTTTACAAGGAATGTAGGAACGTTGTGCTTATAGATTCAAGATATCATTTACTGAATCACTATATTTAAAAAAGTACACTAATTATAATTTCAAAATTAAAAAGTTATGAATTTTAAATGAATGTTAGACACAGTTCCTTATAATTTTCACCATATTCAAACAGTCACAGAAACATAAAATATGACAAAGAACTTAAATTCTGAATTGGTTAGGTAAAACAGGCATCACTACAATAATTTTCATGCCAAATACTGTATAAACGTTGCAAAAAGTTCACTGAGTTCGGCGTTATATCCACATTTGCTTGTTGCAAGTACTTTCGACGAACCTTACTGTCGTCGTCATCAGGCGAGTGCATAAATTTGCCAAAAAAACTTTAAATGGAACTAATCTGATGTAGAATAGAATGGATAAAGCTTTGCCAAAGCCGTTAAGAATGCAAAAACAAAAATTCAAAACGTTCTAAAGCCGATCGAGCATCTGGCTCCACGACTAGCGAGGCTGCTCATGTGCAGACCCGAGCTCACGCTATACGTACATTAGACAATGCTAAAATGTGCTCAAATGCTTGTACAGCGTGACCCAAACGTTGGGCAGATCAAGAGTGGGAGTGTTGCATGCGTCCAGAGTGGTGGTAAGGAGGGATTCCCAGATGAAAACAATTTTTCTATCTTTGCAGCTCTTGAGCATAAGTGCTTGTGACCATAGCGGATTGTAACCCTGTTCGAGTACCTTTCTTGTAAGCTCTGTGGAGTGCCTACCCCTCGCCACATCATCTTGGTGCTCGGCAAGGCGGCTGGTAAGCATTCTGGTGGAGGCCCCGATATATCGTATGCTTACTCCTGTTGTGAGATTTTCCAGCGGGACAACATAGACCCCCGACTTCTCGAGCATGGAGAACTTGTCTCTATCATTGCAAAGAAGCTTGCATAAGCTCGGAAGTGGAGCTAATGGTAGTACCAGGTTGTGCTTCCTAAATATTCTGCAGATACATATTGAAAGGGGACCGAGGTATGGCAATGATGTTTGAACCACCAAAAACTCCCTCTTGCTGCTTAGCATGGTGCTTGGAAACAATGATTTCTTTACCCTATTGAGCACATATGTAAATTTTGCACCTGAGAAGCCAGCCGTGCGTACTGCCAAACTGATGTTGTCTAACTCGATATTCGCCAGCTCCTGTGTGGAGGAAAGCAAAAACGCCCTTCTAATGAGGGAGGTGATGGCGGCGCTGACATATCGAGGAGGCTGAAAGGCCTCTGCTGGGATGATGTACGGAGCTATGTTGGACTTGTGGTGTATCGAGAATTGTAGCCCTTCCAGAGACTTGTGTATACACAGGTCTAAGAACGTTATTGCAGCATCGTTCTCTTTCTCCCAGGTAAAATTGATGGAAGGGTATACACTTGAGAGCTGTTGCTTAAAGATAAGAAAGGCCTCCTCTGTGTCTTCCCAGGCTACTAAGACGTCATCTACATAGCGCAGATGCAAGCGGGGAATCGAACGTTCTGCGCTCTATCTCTCTCATGACAAGTTCCACTAAGATGGCAGATAAAGGCGAGCCCATGGGGACCCCTTGCTTTTGTAAATAAATTCTCTGGTTGAAACGGAAGTAATTATGCTCAGTGACGAAAATGAGCACATCCTGCAATCAAGCACCTGCTGGATGCTGAAGCCACTTTTTAGTAGGAGAGAGTTGGCCAGCATTATGGCCTCAAAGGTGGGTACAGAAGGGTATAAAGAAATTACATCTAGCTTGTAGAAGGTGTAGGCGTCATGTCGCAGAGCTCTGAGGCTTGACGCGATGGTGGACTTGGCAATAACAGAAGAGTGAGTGACGTATGGGGAATATTCCTAAGTACAGTATAGTCTATATACTGTACTATAAAAAATATGTTTAAAATGTAAATTAAACATTTTTATGTTCATTTAATGTAATGATCAGTGATTAGCATTTTGGTCAAAAGACAGGTAAAATCTTCCACCCAGACCAAAAGAACATCAACAGCAAAGTTACCATTGAAAGGGTTAATATCCATTTTTTAATGACTGGATTTGGATTTTTGATCTTCAGATTTTCAATGCTTTGCTCTACACCATTTAAGTTTGATGTGTTTTAACATTTTGTAACAAACTTATTTTTAATTTTAAAGCATAAGAATTTAGATTTTGTAATTAATATCATTAATTTTACATATTTTTTTAGCGCTTAACATTAAGAAAGAGTGAAAGTAAAGCAACGTCTGCAAAAAATCCTGCTCAACAAATGAGAGAAAGAATAATTAGGAGGGCTGCTCTCGAATTCAAAAATAATATGTATGGTATCCTTTGCATTTTAATCACATTTATAAATTTTAAATATATTATTAATTAAATACAGTTTAAATTAATTTGAATTGCTTTTAACAATCAGATATATTATAAGAGCTATAATAAGATACAAATAAACAAAGATACTTGTATCCTGTTAATAAAGAGTTGGTATGATATAAAATATTGTAATTTTGTTTATCAGATAAATTTAATTTCCTTAGTCAAAAATTATCTTCTATTTTTCTAAAATATAAAAGTAGATAATAGTTAAAAATAGAAAATTTTCTTTGATTCAGAAAGTTAGTTAAATTTGTTGTTCAGAAACAATTGAGGGCAAGCATTCATCTTCCATAAATAATAATAATTTTTCTTCATTCTCTATGTAATATAAAGAGCATACAGAGCTATTGAGCAATATTTCTATTAGAATAATTGCTGAAAAGTTAATTACTAATTAATCAGTAAATTACTTACTGAAAAATAAGTTTAATTAAAAAAGCATATTGGGGAGGTTGGCTCGGCTTCGATGCTGTTGGTGACTTTTTGTTTCAACTTTGAAGTGTTGTTGAAGTGCTTGGGTTTTTTCTAATGTTATGAAGAGCTACCAGATGATTCAATTTAAAATGAATAATCTAGGTTTAAAGTTAATTAAAGGTCTACTATTAATTTCAGGGATTGAACCCAACCCTGGTCCGTTATCGAGATCCCCTCCGGACATCGAGAGGGTGGATATGCAAAAGAGAGATCGAGGCAGACCTCGTAAGGGGGATTCTGGTGAAACTGAAAGATGTAATTTAACTGATGCTGTTGAAGAGGATCTTGTTTTATTAGACGGAACACCATTGAAACAGAATCTGGTGGGAGTAAGAGATGCAAATATTCAGGACTATTTTACTTTGTCAGCTGTTGTGGAGGATGATCTTGGTGAGAAACCGCATTACACTATTAAAGCAGTGTACGATCTAATTCAGGAGAAGTTCTCTCAACTCTCGGCTGATTTGAGTGCAATTAAGGAAGAACTAAGTATATTGAAGAAGAGATATGATGACCTAAAGGAGGACTTGAATATTGTGTCTCATAAAGTGGAAAAATTGGAACAGGATGTTAATTACGACAGTCTGTTGAGAGGTAAGATAGAATTTCAATTAGAAAAGTTATTAAATGAAAAAACGAGGAACAATATTGTTATCTTTAATTTCTCGTTTACAACTGAAGACCCGTCTGCCGAGATTTCTCGTTTTATTAGAAATGGGTTAGGTGTAGAGGAATTTTGTTTGACCAGTTTGGTCAGAATTTCCAGAAATGATACCAAGTCTATAGTCAAAATCTCCCTTGGTTCTGTATATGAGAGAAACTTAATCCTGCATGTATTTTGGAAGGCAAAGCCTAACTTGTTGAAAAGGTATAAGGAGAATATAATATTGATGGCTGACTTATGTAAACGGTCTAGGGTCAGGAGGCAAAAACTAGTTGCAAGAATTGCCCAGGAGAAGTCCAATGGCCATAAAATCATCGTTAGAGATGATTATTATATTAAGAATGGCTTAATGTTCACATACGATATATATTCAAATGAAATCATCCAATTAGACCATTTTTTATAAGGAACCAGGGGTCTCGCACTGGAAATCTGCCAAGGCTGACGAATGATAGTAAGGAGTTATTAAATGGCTTAAGGATCAATAACTTTGTGACTTGGTGAAATAACAACCTGAACTCAATGGTTTTGACTTCTCTGGGGTTGGGTCATTGCGCCGTTGCTGGGAATGCTTACATTACCTTCTGGAATATCCAAGGTATGGTTAATAAGATTAGTGACCGATCCATAAAGCATTACCTAATGTCAAACGATGTTGCTGGTATCTCTGAGACTTGGTCGATCAGTTCTAGTTTTTTGGAGAACATGGTACAGGATGATTTCTGGTTAACTCATAGTGCAGCACACAAGGAACGAAGATTTGGTAGACCGGCAGGAGGCCTTCTATTATTAATTAAGAGATCGTTTGGTTACTTAAGGTAATGTACAAGTTAAACCTTGGTATATTTTTAATTTAATTGGGCTAAATCCCAAACTTCACAAATTGTGGAGAACGAGGTTATTAGGAATTATATTAGTATATATTAACTCAACTGCAAATTATAGTAATTACATCGAGGAATTGCAAATAGTGATTAACCGTTGGAGTAATATTACAGACTGTTGGATCTTGGGGTGAGACTTTAATGCCCGTATTGGCGAAAATATGGATGTAGTTTATCAAGGAGATAATCCGGTTATTAATAACATTAGGAAATCCAAAGACAGTGTGATTAACCCGGCGGGAGGACGTTTCTTGGAATTTTTGCAGGATAACAATTTAACTATACTAAATAGAAGAATAGCTGAGGATGTTCCGGAGAATATACGTTCCTGAGTCTCATTAGGAAATCTGTTATTGACTATATTCTAGTCAATGAAGATATGCTTTATTTCTGCCAGTCAATGTCGGTGGTTGACAATGATCAGTCCAATCATTTTCCAATTCAGCTAACCCTATTGTGTCACTTGAGGGAAACAAATTCTTTATATCCTGGTGGTCAGAAGCAATTAAGATTTGACAAAATAAGAAGCTTAAGATTTAATTTACAAAGGTTAACAAGAGAAGTTCCAGAGAGGTTTCACGAAGTGTTAAATCAAGAGGATAAGTTAAGTCTGCTGGTTAACTATGAAATTTTTATTAGTTTATTAAATTCGTGTCGTGCTAAATTTTGTTTCAAAAGTTTGCCACGAAGGTTTATACAAAGTTGGTACGACAATAAATGCTATTATCATAAGAAGAAAAAACAGCAAAGTTTGAATCAGTTTAGAAAATCTAATAAGGAAATTGATTGGAAGAAATATATTGATAATAAAAGAATTTATAACAATTTGATTAGAGCAAAACGAAGAAGATATTATACTGATTTAAACAAATATTTAATAGAAACCAAAGATTCCAAAAAATTTTGGGAAGTGATCAATAGTTTTCGACGACCTGTTGTTCATTCGAAAAGATCCATTAATATACCTTTAGTTGAATGGAATAAATTCTTTGATAATTTTTCGACTAGATATAAAGATAAATTGGCTATTACTAGAATGGGAAAATTGAAAGAAATGGAGTTTTTGCCAATGGAAGAGGCCTTTAATATACAAAAACTTCAATCATGTGTCAAGAATCTCAAAACTAAATCGGCCCTGGGTTTTGACGGGTTTCCTAATAAAATATTAAAACTTCTACCCATTACAATTTTAAAATATATAATCAGGCAATACAATAGATTTTATGTAATGGGTGTTATTCCTAACTCATGGAACCGTGTGGTTTTTCAAATGGTGTATAAGAAAGGAGATAGAGCCAATCCAGCTAACTATCGCCCGATAGCTCTACTTTCGACATTTCGTAAACTTTTTACTGCTATGTTGTCTACAAGATTTATTGAATGGATTGAATATGAGAATCTGTTAAATCCAACCCAGTTTGCCTTCATTTCAAATCGTGGTACTCAGTTAACTTTGTTTGTTTTGTTGGCCACTATCCAGATCCAGCTATTTAAAAAAAGACACAAAGTTTTTGCTCTGTTTGTTGATCTTGAGAAGGCGTTTGACTCAGTGAATGTTCGGGTTTTACAGAATAAAATGTTACATTGTGGAGCGGATAGTTATATGGTTAAATTGGTCGGTCTATTGTTTGGGCATTATGAGATGATCTATAGATGTAATGATGAACAGGGATGTCTTCGTTCGATTGATCGAGGCCTGTTACAGAGAGACCAAGGGTCTCCCTATTTGTTTAATTTTTATACTTATGATATTAATGATATTTTAGATAATGAGGATGATGGATTCACGATAGGTAGTACTGTGGTCCACTCTATCTCGTATGCCAACTATATTGTTATTCTAGCACCGACAGCAGTCACTCTTAGAAGAAAAATACAACTATTAACTATGTACTTTTCTCAATTGGATTTGAGCATTAATCCTAAGAAATCTCACATAATGATATTCAGGAATGGAGCAAGACTTCCTAAGAAAAATATGTCTTTTTATATATTAATAATAGAGATTGATGTGGTCAACGAAAAAAAATTTCTAGGAGTAATTTTTTCACCTTTGCTTTCTTTTGAAAGACAGATTAAAGATATGATGGTCAAGGCCAATGGGTTAATCCAGGGTGTTATGAAGCTGTGTGCCAAGACGCATTTGGATTCTATCCAAACTCAGTTTAACCTATTTCAGTCCTTGGTTTTTAACTCGATGAGCTATGCATCTCCTTTATGGTGTCTCTCCAATGTTCAGAAGCTGGAAATTATACAGAATAAATTCATACGTAGGCTGTTTTGGTTGGATTATAAAACCCCTGGAAGTATGTTAAGACTGGAGATAAGCAGATTTAGCCCTACGGCACTCTTCATAAAAAGATGTATAAAGCTGATAATTAAGCTAAGAGACAGTGGTGAAATTATGTACAATCTTTTATATCAATTATATAAGAATTCCATACAGAAACCATCTAAAAGAAACTGGGTTTTTCTAATTTCTAAAATGATAAATGGTTTTGGCTGCTCAATTGAACCATTTATATTCTCATCGGATCTTGAAGAAGAACTGTGTCAGCAACTTATCCGAAATGTACTTGATATTTCTCAATCGCGAGACATAGAAGACACTCGTTTAAGAATATCACTAAATTGTTATAGTTTGATATTGTTATATCCAAGTAATAATAGCTATATATTTTCAAATTTACCATTTAAAATGAAGAGACTTTTTATTCAACTTTGACTTAATTCTAATACTCTAATGATAGATAACAAACTCTATATATATGAGAATAATTTATGCCCAAGATGTCACATGTCCTTTTCCAAATTTCATCTGATCTGTGAATGTGAGAAGAGCATAGAGTTAGGGCAGAAATATGATCTTATTGGTCTAAATGAATGTGATTCGGTGGAAGCGATGTATAGAATGTTCCATTGGCCAACATATTGATTTATTTGCAATTTATATAACTATGTTATAAAGTTTTTTAATACTTAATTGTTTTTGTAATATTCTTTATGATACATTTAAGTGGAATAACTCCCTTTGTGACAGGCTGGTGCCTTATACTAATAAATTTGATTTGATTTGATTTGAAAAAAGCATATCATTAGTATATGTTATATGCATATAAACAATAACATATCTTCCATTCTTTTTATTTTTTTCTTAGAAAATAAATGACAATTAGTTTACATAGAAAATTTTTAATTTTTGAGCATTTCTAAAACAAACCTATCTTACTGTAAAGCTTTCTGAAAGAAATTGTGTAATAAATTTGATATTTGAGGATATGAAGAAATTTTCTGGTTAAAGTTTTACTGTGTATTATTTGTAAAAGAAACCAATTAGGATTAAGTGCATATTATCTCTTGTGTTTTTAATTTAACACTCGAAAAATGATTTTTCACTTATTACTGATTATAACTTACAATGTGAGGTTTTACTATTGATTTTTATTGTTCTTATTCTAATTAAAAATAGTGTATTTAATTTTAACAATAATTTTCAAGTATTATATTTACCATATTATTGTAAAAGTGTATTCAGCTAAATTTAATTATAAAATAAATTATAATAAATTATGCTTTACACGAACAGAAGAATTCAAATTAAAATTTTTAAATCATCTTCATAAATACTAAATTAACTTTATTTTATCTCATGGAGATTCAACACAAAATCCAGTTACACAATCTACACTACTAAACAGTTTGTTTAAAGTTAAACAATATTTAATTAAAATAATTAATTAAAAGCACTTTTTTCTCATTTACAACTTGAGCTTCTTCAGTCAATGCTGTTCTAAAATGAATCAAATTTAAATGATTGAGTTACAGATGGTTAAATACTCATAACATAAAAAATATGACTGTCAAAACCGTTTCTTTATAATATTTTGAAAGATTATATTTTCATAGATGAAATAACATAATTCCATAAATTTGATATTTTGAGTGTGGAAACATTGCACATATAGGCAGTCCTCTACTTATGAACATTCGACTTACGAATTTTCGAAGTTACGAACAAAGCCGACAGATGGTGGGTTAAGGTGCAGTTGGTTATTTTTTATGTATAGTCAAGTTTATTTTTGAAGTTTTATGTATGTACAAATGTACATACGTATGTACTGTAAATGTTTTAACATAATAAAACATTTACAGTACATACATATGTACATTTGTAGTTGTTTTAAATGAGTAATTTTAATAAATAATGTACTGTACATGTGATTGATTTGAATTTATACTTCCCTTTAACAATCTTAATTCAACATTATTCAAGTAGCCTAAACATTACATAATTGTAAAACAACGTTGTATTTGAGTTTTTGCGCCAAACATCGTCTTTTCGAGTTACGAACTTTTCGACTTGCAAACGACCGCTACGAACGGATTAAGTTCGTAAGTAGAGGACTTACTGTATAATATATTTTAATATATAAAATTTTTCCAAGAATTTAAAATTGTTTGATTTTATGATGTAAATCAAAGCTTCACTTTATCCTATAAGTATTTCTTCCTTGTTTCTCTGATGATATCCTCTATATGCCCAAACACTTTCTACTTTCCCATCTGTCCCCATCATTACAAAGTTATTGTAATGATAGCAGACAGATATTATTAGAAACACAAAGAAGCAATACTTTAATATATGTTAGGACAACTGAAAGAAATTTAAATAATCATATTACAGAACATCAAAGAGATAATAAATACCAAAGAAGAACAGAATTAAAATTATTTTATAAATCAATTCAAAATGTCTAAAAATATACTATATACAGTATTGATGCATAAAAGCATAATACAATTGCTTTCTTTATTTTCTAATCTAATAGTTATGCTGCTTCATTCAGAAAATAATAAATGTAGTTTTTATGAAATGGTAAATTAGAAAATTTCCTTATTAATTTTCAGTAAATTTAGGAATTGGTATGCCGATGCTTGCCAGTAATTACATTCCATCTGATATTACAGTGCATTTGCATAGTGAAAATGGTATCATGGGGTTGGTAAGAATTTATATTAATTTTTTATTTTTACATAAATTCTAAGAAATCTGCTTTAGATGTATTTCTAAGATTTTTAAAAACATTAATTTTTTTAAAAAAATAATGTATACTATATATTACATTTTTGAAATTCTCTCTCTCTTTCTTTGCGTTTTCCCATAATAGGGGTTAGCTTTGTTGCAACTGTCGTCTCCACTTGGCACAGTCTTTGGCATCTTCTGGGTTGAGGTTTGCAATGTCCATGTCCTCTCTGATGGTATCCATCCATCGTTTCTTGGGCCTTCCGCATGGGCGGTGCCCTCCTGGGTTCAGTTACATGGCTGTTTTTGCTACTGATGTGTCTTTGCCGTGTAGGACATGTCCACACCATCTTAAGTGGGCCTGTCGCATTTTCTTGTCAATTCCTTTTATTCCCAATCATTGTCAAATGTTGTCGTTTGTTACATAGTCAAATCGGGTTAGGCCCAGCATCTACCTTAACATCTTCATCTCTATTACATGTAGAGAGTGTTCATGTTTCCTTGCTGTGGGTTAGCATTCAGCTCCATAAAGAGCTGCTGGGCGGACCACTGTTTTATAAATTTTTGCCTTTAGATGTTCAGGCATTTTTCTATCATGCAGGATGCCCGTGGTTTGTCACCATTTGAGCCAGGCAGCATTTATTCGTGCTATGACATCAGGTGTTGTTTCACCATCTGCAGATAACACAGAGCCCAAATATTTGAACTTGAGTCACTTTATTTATTGTCTGGTCTGCCACTTGGAGCATTTTGTCAGTTTGTGGACCACACTAAAGATATTCTGTTTTCTTTAAATTTTGGCTTAGCCCATATTCATTAAGTCGGTTTCTCCATGCTTGCAACTTCTCCTAGAGAGCTGTACTGTCTTGATGTGCAAGCATTACATCATCAACCTACAGTAGTGTCCAGGGGGAGTGCTGCCTGCAGGTCAGCTGTGACAGTGTCCTTGCATAGTATGAATAGTAATGGTGAGAGTGCTGATCCTTGGTGCACACGAACAGTTATTTTGAATGGTGGTACAGTTCCAGCTGGGCAGTGAACTGCACTTGTCACATTGTGATATAATATTTGTGTCCACTTTATGTATTCCTCTGGTATCCCATGTAACCGTAGTTCTTTCCAGAAAAGTAAGTGTGGAACATGGTCAAAGGCTTTTTCAAGGTCTAGGAAAGCCATGTGTATTGCTTTATTCTTTTCACGATGTTTTTCCACGAGGAGACTAGCAGCATATATGGCATCTGTTGTACTGGAGCCTTTAACAAATCCACACTGGTTGCTTGTGACTGTTATATGGCTTATATTTTTGAAATTATAAAAGCAAATTTTTTGATGATTATTTATTGGTTGACTATTATTTGAATACTTATTTTTGATTTTTTTTAATAAATTATTGGCCTGTATAAGAAATTTATTTTGAATTTTAGATAATATACATTATTAAAAACATTATTTTAAGATTTAAAAATGTAAAAATATACAGTATTGAAGACTTACAAAAAAAGTTTTGAATAATTCTAAATGTCCATTTACAACTATTGTATGTATGTTTAAGTCTTCAATATTGTGTATTTTTATTTTTAAATACATGTGTAGTACTGGATTTTTAATTTTATTATTGTAAGATGTTCATAATAACTGATTTGTACATATAGTTCTACTTATACACTCTGAATTGTCAACAGTTGAACTGTTATGTCTATAGACAATTAAACTAGGAAAAGAATTATTTATTAGTACAAACCTATCTGATCTGAAAATCTTATTAAAACCGGCCTTATTAAATAACATTTTAATAAAAATCTGAGAAGTGAATTTACTAGTTGTTCATATCATTCTTATCGTGAACAGATCTTGTTTCTGCTGTTTTAAATGATCTTATTTAAATTGATATTTTAGTCATCAGAAACAAAATACAAACAAAAAATACTTTTGCTGCTGCTAAGATAATTCCTATTAAATTTTTATAGCATCGTTTAAAAAATTTTGCAGTTTATTGATAAAAATTGGTTCTGTAAGCTAAAGAATTAAATCTGTAAATTGAAAATTTATTGCAAATTAAAGAAAAGAAATTGAATTTTAAATGAATTTATTAAATCGAATATAAAATTAAATTTCTGCTAATTAAAACATAAATGCTAACATTTTATTTAACTATTTTAAAACTTAAACATTTAAAATTCACATTTCAAAACTACATAATGAATACAGCACATTAAAAGAAAAATTATTCTAAATAGAAAAATGCAGAACTTATTTGCTTCATTTTATTTGTATTGTTTTTCTAACTTGTTACTTAATGAAACTTGATAATATTGATTAATTAATTACTTAAAAATTTTTCTCTCATTAGAAAAATGCCAAAATTCAATTTCAAACTCCTGATGCATCTTAGAATCAATGGCGTCTTATAACATAGTAAATACAATATATATAGCACAAAATGAAATAAAATTATATAAAATTACTAAATCAAAATAAATGCTCAATAACAGTATATCAGACAAAAAGAAAATTGTACTGTATTTTTGAAGAATGACCAGCATGCCGGTCATTCTGCAAAAATGAGAGCGACCAGCATGCCAGTAACTCCTGGGTTTCCGACATGCCAGTTAAACTGCAACTAAAAATAAAAGTAATCAAATCTAACACAATTAGTTGTTAATTAAACATTAAAGAGAACATTCTTCCGAGTACAATAAAATAATAACATTGTAATTTGACTGACTTAAAATTGGGAAGAGAGTTTTAGTTTACCAGACAGTAAAACAATTAATTACTTATTGACATTAGTAGTAGTAGTAGTTAGTCAGTTGTTAATAGGTGTAAGCTGAGCTGAGATCATTTACAGCAAGTTTCTTAAATTTAATATGTTTATTTTTGCATTCTTTGAATTGAATAACAATAAAATGCATATAAAAAAAGCACTTTTGGAATTCCACGAGTATTTTACGTTGTTAGAAAGAAGACAAAATGAAGAAATTAAATGTATAATCATAGTTTTTGATGTAATGCTGACAGTTTCACAGTTTTACAGTAGAATAAAAATGTAGTATTTTTTTTTAATGTGCCCTGTAGAGAAGGATGTATAACCTCACTTAAACCAGCATGCTGAGTTTTACCATACGGAAATATCTGATTTCATGGTCTCCCTCAGATAGACTGGCAGGCTGATCATTCTGTGAAAATATGGTAATGTTTTTAAATTTTTTATGATTCTCATATCCAATGAGTGTATCAAGGACGTGGTATTAGCTGAAAGAAACTCCAGATAAATGTTTTTCAAACACTCTACATGAGGATGAGCAGCAGAGTTTCAAAGAGTAGCAGAACTGTTCTTGACTTTATCTGCAGTTCTGCATCCCAACTCATAAGTCACTTCAGAAAAATGTTGGAAGTCATCCATGCATTCTTGTTGGCATAATACTCAACTCGTAAACGGTCTATTTTAAGACCTTTACATCACCGAGGCTTAACTTGCTTTCTAATGACTAATAACTTCTATTTATTATTTCCTGACATATTACAGCGATATGATACGGTAATGCAATTCATTGTTTTTTTTTTAACTTGATGGTACTTTATGTTTATAACTGAGGGAACCATCTAGGATGGAACTATAAAATAGCCCTGTTTCATCTGCATTTTAAATTTGATCACAATTAAATTTCTGCAGCAATTCATGCAACTTAGTTGATTTCCGCTTTTTGGCACTCATAGTGTCAGCACTGTTTTTTTACCATGTGCGCTCTTAAATTTTATTTAATGTCTGGTTTTCTATTGCAATAACCACTCAACTATAGCCCTGAAATTTGTGTGACCCATCTTTGTAGCAAACTCATCTGGTTTGGTTCTTAACATTGGCCCATTAATACAATCCTCATTGATGCTTATGCTGTCCCAAATAAGCGAAGTAAATTTGCCTTATATAATCTCTTTTGTTTCCGAATTTCAATATATGTTTCAAATAAACAGCGGTCCCAATTAACAGCCATGTATTGTATATACAAAACTCCCAAAGTAGAAAATCCTTGTATCAGTATCTATGTTAGGAAGACATTTAATGAAAATAGATTAAATTTTATTCAATAAATATGACAAATTATCAGGAGAAATAGTAATAAAAATTAATATATTAATAATAATTTCACAAATCTGTAATATCATTTAAAGATGAAATTCAAAATACTATTATATAATCACTTAGTTGCCATTGCTTATATCACAACAGAAATATTTGAGGGCTTATTGTGAGATTATTAATACAGTGGGTGATCAGTTAACAAACAAATTGGATAACAAACACTTTCGCAAAAGATTTTTATGTTCGGATAATGAACATCTCACAGAACAAACACAGGAAGAAGCAATGTAAAATAATGAATACCGATTGGTCTTCCCTTGTCTTCAGGCAACAATTTGAAACTTTTCGGAGCACAGGAGACGTCACATCAACGCTTAACCCAGTCAGATAGTATTTCTCCGAACTTTGAAACTCTCTTGTAATTTCAGCCTTTTATTTTTCTGACAGAAATAATTTTTTTTATGGTACAGTGGGTGATCGGTTAATGAAAAAATTGGATAACGAACACGTTCGCAAAAGATTTTTATGATCGGACAATGAACACTTCACTGAACAAACATAAAAAGAAGCACAGAAATAGCAAATACCGATTGATTTTCCCTTGTCTTCAGGTAACAATTCAAAACTTTTCAGAGTGCGGCAGACGTTGACATGGACGCTCAATCTGATATATACTGATCAGATAGTATTCCTCAAACTTTGAAATACTCCTTTGTAATTTCAGCCTTTTATTTTTCTGACAGAAACGATTCTTTTATAGTATTCGCGAAACTGTTGAGTAGGCACTCGTTAAGTTTTGCGTCGGTTTTTATTTTCGAAAGGTGAGAGTACAAAAGCAAAGGTAGAGAGTGGGCAGAAGATGTCTGATGTTGCTAGGCAGTATGGCTTGAACAAATCTACAGTAGGGCACAGTTCAATCTTATCTAACAAGGGGAGGGCACGACCTGGGAAATTCACTTTGGGATGAGACTTGGTATATAGGTAGTACTCCTTTAGGATGTTCAGTCCTCAAAACAAGAAAGCGCAATGGCCAACCAATTTTAAGAAAAAGGCCTTTAAAAATTAGAGCTCGGCTTATGTGCTAATAAGTTTCGCTAGGTCAGCAGCTGCCAAGCAGCTCGGTTGACATCGTTCTTGGCTACTGCCAAGTCGTTCAGGGTTCAAATCTCGGTCTCAATTAGTATTTTTTTTCTTTGTAAAAATTTTTTAAAATAAGTATTTTGAATATATATAAATATTAAAATTTTATTATAATAAATAATTTCATTTAAAAAAATGTTTAACACATATTACATGTCATTTTAATTATAATAATACAAAATAATTAATAATAATCATCATCATCAACTGTTGGTAAACTGATAGTATCTTCATTCACAGACATTTTACTGTAAAATATTGAAACTATTTGTATTATGGTGTGATATATTACAGAACACTATGATCTCTTCGAAATCCAAAAGTAAACTGACACTCCAAATATCAGGTCAGTCCATAAGTCCATGGGCATTTTTATGACCTTGAGAAAAATCTTGTTTTGCTGTTGAAAATGTCAGTCTAATGTGATACTTTTCACACTGAAGTGTTAAATTGGATCTCATTTATATAATGCTGTTGGAATTGGAAACATTTTAGTTGTTTATTTTTGTTAAAATGGAAGTAGAGGATGAATATAAAAGACATGTTTTATACTTTTTATTTTTAAGTGGTGAGAATTAATAAGAGTAGTAACCTTCGAAAAATTTGATACAATAGAATAATAAATGAAAACTGTTGTTCCATAACTAATTATTTATAACTATTATTATTAATTATTTTGTGTTATTATAATGAAAATGACATGTAATATGTGTTAAACATTTTTTTAAATGAAATTATTTATTATAATAAAATTTTAATATTTATATATATTCAAAATACTTATTTTAAAAAATTTTACAAAGAAAAAAATACTAATTGAGACCGAGATTTGAACCCTGAACGACTTGGCAGTAGCCAAGAACGATGTCAACCGAGCTGCTCAGCAGCTGCTGACCTAGCGAAACTTATTAGTACATAAGCTTATTAAGCTACAAAAGGCCTTTAAAAATTAGAGCTCAGAGCTCTAATTTTTAAAGGCCTTTTTCTTAAAATTGGTTGGCCATTGCACTTTCTTGTTTTGAGGACTGAACATCCTAAAGGAGTACTACCTATATACCAAGTCTCATCCCAAAGTGAATTTTTCAGGTCGTGCCCTCCCCTTGTAAGAAAGATACAGTATAATCATGAAGACTCAAGCAGCTAAAGGAGTAACAAAAATCACATCTGAGAAATAAAGAACATTGAAGAGCTCATAATGGAACCTTAAACGGATCTGACAACAGAAGAACGCCAAGAACTCTTGAATGAAGAACACCAAGAAACTCGGCGAGATATGTTTTCTTCTGAAAAAAAGGATTAATGCCGATATCTGTTATTAATTAAAGATCTTTTGAAGAAGTGGGGGATGTCAGGTTAACGGTCTTAAAATGGCATACAAACCAGGTTGAGGTTAATAGGCTTGGGGGATATCTACAGTTACAATGCTATTAATTACTTCTGAAAATCCTGAAGAAGAGAGAAAAGCAATTGACATTAGACAGATTCTATAACCCCACAAACAAAAAAACATGACTAATAAAAATGCAAGACTGTGTAAATATGTATTTTTATTATTACATATAAATAAACGTAGTAAGAAAGTATATATTTTTTATTTTTTGGGGGTCTCCAGAACAACTTAATAAAATTCCCATAAAAACCTATGGTAAATCGAGAATTGGTTAACGAACAATTCGGATAGCGAACAAAGTCTTGGAACAGATTATGTTCATTAACCAATCACCCACTGTATTTGTAAGACTGTTTGGCGGGCCCTCGTTAAGTATTGTGTGGGTTTTTATTTTCAAAAGGTGAGAGTATAATAGCAAAGATATAGAGTGTTCAGAAGATGTCTGATGTTGCTGGGCAGCATGGCTTGAACAGGTTTACAGTCGGCCACAGTTCAATCTTATCTAAGAAAGATACAGTATAATCAAGAAGACTCAAGCAGCGAAAGGAGTAACAAAAATCACATCTAAGAAATAAAGAACATTGAAGAGCTCATAATGAAACCTGAAACTGATCTGACGACAGAAGAACGCCAAGAACTCTTGAGTGAACGCCAAGAAACTTGGCAAGATATGTTTTCTTCTGAAAAAGAGGATTAATGCTGACATCTGCTATTAAAGATCGTCTGAAGAAGAAGTGGGAGGATGTCAGAACAACAGTCAACAGTCTTAGAATGGCATCCAAACCAAGGTGAGATCAATCCGCTTAGGGATCTCTACAATTACAATGCTATTAATTACTTCTGAAAATCCTGAAGAAGAGAGAAAAGCAATTGACATTAGACAGATTCTATAACCCCACAAACAAAAAAACATGACTAATAAAAATGCAAGACTGTGTAAATATGTATTTTTATTATTACATATAAATAAACGTAGTAAGAAAGTATATATTTTTTATTTTTTGGGGGTCTCCAGAACAACTTAATAAAATTCCCATAAAAACCTATGGTAAATCGAGAATTGGTTAATGAACAATTCGGATAGCGAACAAAGTCTTGGAACAGATTATGTTCATTAACCAATCACCCACTGTATTTGTAAGACTGTTTGGCGGGCCCTCGTTAAGTATTGTGTGGGTTTTTATTTTCAAAAGGTGAGAGTATAATAGCAAAGATATAGAGTGTTCAGAAGATGTCTGATGTTGCTGGGCAGCATGGCTTGAACAGGTTTACAGTCGGCCACAGTTCAATCTTATCTAAGAAAGATACAGTATAATCAAGAAGACTCAAGCAGCGAAAGGAGTAACAAAAATCACATCTAAGAAATAAAGAACATTGAAGAGCTCATAATGAAACCTGAAACTGATCTGACGACAGAAGAACGCCAAGAACTCTTGAGTGAACGCCAAGAAACTTGGCAAGATATGTTTTCTTCTGAAAAAGAGGATTAATGCTGACATCTGCTATTAAAGATCGTCTGAAGAAGAAGTGGGAGGATGTCAGAACAACAGTCAACAGTCTTAGAATGGCATCCAAACCAAGGTGAGATCAATCCGCTTAGGGATCTCTACAATTACAATGCTATTAATTACTTTTGAAAAATCCTGAAGGATCTCGAAAAGCATTCGACACTGGACAAATTCTTTAACCCCCACAAACGGAAAAAACATTACTAATAAAAATGCAAGACTGTATATATCAGACATGGCAAATGCGGCTCCGAAAGCCGCGTGCGGCTCTTTTTGAGTTACATGCAGCTCTTGCTGAAAGTGTTAATTTCTGTTTTTTATTATTATTTTTACAATTTTATTTTTATAATTTTGTGAAAATATGTTTATTAAAAAATTTAATATTTGTTTTATATTATATTTATATTATATAATAAAATCGCACGCCTTACCATACTATTCGCTATGACAGTGCAGAACTGCAGCTCCCATTCATTTTGCAAAACCTACATTTTGGCTCCCACTGAACTCTTGCTTGCCCACCCTGGTATATATATACAGGGTGCATAGGAAAGTCCCTTTAACTGGAAAATTCTTGCGAACGAAGAGAGCTACAGCTATGCAAGTGAGATAACGGTATAGTAAAGCGACTATGCCCAACCTAATGCAAACGACAGCAGCGCCCCTAGTGGCGAAATTTGGAAGATAGGCAGTGCAAATCGAAAACGAAAACAGATAGAGCAAACTTTCCAATTAGAAAGTTTTAGAGCATCAATTAATTAGTACGAAACGACATGTGGTTTACACGGATAAGATAAATTGTCGCCTGTATACCCAAAAGTGTCCGAAAGCGATGCACGCCATTTTGTGTGACGTTTGAAAGGAATAGCCATAGGTATGAAGAAATACGCACAATTTATTGCATAAAATACATACTTATGTCAATACAGTTTGGTAACATCACACAAAAAACAATAGAAAGGCAAACTGTCACACAGTGATAACAAGTTTTTGAACATACTCGATATTAACTTGTTATTGCTGTGTGACAGTTTGCCTTTCTATTGTTTTTTGTGTGATGTTACCAAACTGTATTGACATAAGTATGTATTTTATGCAATAAATTGTGCGTATTTCTTCATACCTATGGCTATTCCTTTCAAACATTTACACAAAATGGCGTGCATCGCTTTCGACATTTTTGGGTATACAGGCGACAATTTATCTTATCCGTGTGAACCACATGTCGTTTCGTACTAATTAATTGATGCTCTAAAACTTTCTAATTGGGAAGTTTGTTCTATCTGTTTTCGTTTTTGATTTGCACTGCCTATCTTCCAAATTTCGCCACTAGGGGCGCTGCTGTCGTTTGCATTAGGTTGGGCATAGTCGCTTTACTATACCGTTATCTCACTTGCATAGCTGTAGCTCTCTTCGTTCGCAAGAATTTTCCAGTTAAAGGGACTTTCCTATGCACCCTGTATATATATATATTTTTACTATTACATATAAATAAACATAGTAAGAAAGTATATATTTTTTATTTTTTGGGGTCTCCAGAACAAATTAATCAAATTTCCATGAAAACCTATGGTAATCAATAATCGGTTAATGAACAACTTTGATAGCGAACAAAGTCTTGGAACAGGTTATGTTCATTAACTGATCACCCACTGTACTATATAATGAGATTTCTAATGTGATTACTCTTGATATGTTTGTGATTCTGAAAGAAATGCAGGGCGTTCCCCTTAAATGTTTGTAATTTCAATTGGTTCTGTAAAATCCATTTGCTCAGATATTTGAATAAAATGTGTTGGAGAATGTTGGTCAATACTCCAAGGTTCACGAGCATATGCTTGAAAGGGATGCTGTTGCTACCACATGATCTAGATCACTAGGACCCCATATCATGGTCTGCCTGATCACCTGACAACATCTCTCTGAACTATTTCCATTGTGGACATGTCAAGGATCATGTGCATGCTACAAAAGTACCAGACATGAGAGCCTGCAAACAAGAATTGAAGATGCAATTAACAGCAGGACTCTTAACATGCTGGCTATATTAGGATGCATGCTGCATTCTGATGTACTTGCTACTTCAGGAGCACATGTGGATGGAAATATATGATTTGATGTAGTAAGTAAGTCTTTCAGATGCACTTTCTATTACCATTATCTACAAAACTACAGATGTTTGAGGGGAACAGCCTTTATGATAATTGGATTTTGGCATATCCATCTCCATTTATATCCATCATTGCAATATATTTGTATTATTACTGATATAGCTTAGTAAAATAGTCTCTATTATATACATGAAGAGAATTGAAAGCTACATAAATGAGCATTGTCTAACAGATAAATCATATTTACTTTGCTGATTAAAAAAAAAGTTTTTCTGAGAAGACTACAGAAGTGAAGACCTAAGGTTTAATTGTAATGTTAATCAGAGACTCTGTTTGTTTGAGATTGCTATTAACATTTGTTAAATCCAATTGAAAAGGGCCAGACAGGCTGAAATGCATATTGGACAAATAAAGAGTTAATGAAATTCACTAAGAGTGTAACAAGTCTGATTTATTAGTTCTGGTTAAATACTACTTTGTAAAATTTTATATGGGGTTTGCATATTTAAAAATTAATTGTAATAATAATGAAGAAAAACTAAAATACAGTAAGACCCTGCTTAATGTGGGGGATACGTTCCTAGACGACAAGGCGCTAAATGAAACAGTGTTAAATGAGGTCATTTTAACACAGAGTAAATAGGGAAAGGGAAACACATGACCAAAAATAAACAAATTTTACTTTAATTTTAAGTTATTTTTATATTAATTTGCATAATAATATATGTTAAATAACATATACACGTATGCACACAGAAATGTTAAGTTCATTTTTTGTGAAGAAGGTCCTGGCTCTTCTGAAATTCTTGCTTTTCACAAATAAAGTCATTTAGTTTCATTTGTTGCTTTTTCTCTTTTCTTAAGCAAATATCAGTAGCAGGAGATTGCATCTAAAACACCTCGTCTTTCTTTTGCACTCCTTTCAAAATCTGGATCATTTGCTACAATTTGATCAATGATTTCAGTTATCGTTACCAAACTTTTATTAAGGAAATCTGTAGAGAAATTCTTTGAGGTTCTTCATTTTCAGAGTCACAATTTTCCAGTTCTACATGAATTTGTTGTTCTGCCAGTTCTTGAAGGTCGTCATTGGTAAGGCTCTCACCAGAAACCTGCAGTAACTCCTCAATATCCTGCTTGTCTACATATCCTAGCCCTGCTGTATTGATTACATTGACCAAATTGTCAACCTAACGATACAGCAATAGGCTCTTCGTGTTGAGAATTCTTGGAGACTTCCAGCCATAACTACTTCCACACTCCATTCATGCATTTATCAGTTAATTCTTGCCAAGGGAAGTCAATATTGTCTATGACATCCATGATGTTATATTTTTTTCAAAATTGCACCAAACAAACATAGATTTAAGGAAAGTACAGCACTACAACGAATTGCCATCTTTTGCTTATTGATTATTCCTAAATACGAACTAATGAAATTCCGCAATAATTTGAATCAGCGTAAATTTTGAGTTTTTTTTAAGGCTTCGTGCAGACTATGGTATATTGAATCAGCATTAATCAAGGTAGTGTTAAGCTGGGTCTTACTGTATTGTGGCCGTCGGCCATGTTGTTCGCGTATTTTATATGTTTTTAATATGTAATATAAGTTAGTGTTAGCAATTCCTTTGTTTCTTTTGTATTATCTATCCTCCTTTACTTTCCCCACCACTCCTTTTTACCCTTTGGGTGGGATTAAAGTTTCTAAGAAAGAGACAACGTATAGAGCAATAGAAGGGACGGCGCCGTGGGTCTCGAGGAATGAAAAGTGAATCACTTTTCGACTGGACTGTGGAGAGTGAAGGTGTGAAAAGGAAGCTCTCGACCGAGGCGGATAAGTGAGCAGCAGAAGAAAAGGAAAGGATACGACGAGGGAGTGAGAGATTCACCGAGAACACGAGAAGCCTATAAAATAATCAAACAGGACTCAAGAGTGGTATTCCACCAAGTATTTCAATCTTCGACTATTTTTATCTACATGTATATATTGTTCCTCCCTTTAGTTATAAGTAGGATAAGTTTAGTTTTAAGATCTGCACGCGTATAATTTGTCGGGTTCCGTTTTGAGCGCGCTTTTTAGACTGTAAAAAAAAAGCCTTTCTTTGTAAAGTTGGGATCCATAAAGAACCTGCTTCTGTTCTTTCTGGCGAGAATAAAATCGTACCTTTGTTAAAAGTAACGTGTTTCGATTATTATTTTGTGTCGGTCTGTTCGCGGAAACCGTTACACCTCGTCACGAATCATCACAGTATCATGATAAAAAACTTATTAAACTAGTCAAGTATTCAAAGCCAAACGATCGCCATAATCAATCAGACTATTTTTCAGCTACTATTAATAATTAAATTCTAAGTAATTTAGTACTAAAGGTAGCATTAGATGCCATCTCCTATAAAATTTAAAAATTATAATTAAATTAATATTTTATTAAATAATTTAGAATATACTAGAAGGAAAGAATCAGCCTGGAGTGAGACTCGAACCCACAACTCCCGCTTACCATGCAGATATGTTATCAGTTATGCTACCCGGACCTTCCTAATCATGGAAGATGTGCATTTTGGACTATACATTCTAGTCCAAAATGCATATTCTCCATAATTAATAAAGCCTGTATCATTGTTTGTTCCAATATTATGCGTACTCCTCTTACAAGCAATACACTCACTATATTTTTTCACTTATATTTGTTCATCTATTCTCATATTCTTTCATTATTGACCATTTTAAATTGGATTTGGAAGATATTTCCATAAAACTGCTTTTCTCCCTTTTTTCGTTTTTGAAATGCCAAACAAACTGCCATATTATCTATTGGGCTGATGTTTACATTCCTTTTTTAAAATCCTGCCGACACAAATCTTGTTTTATCACAAAACATTCAATCTATGTTTTGTGATAAAACAGCATCATATAAAAAATATTTCTATGAATTCTGTTTATTAAGGCTATCAAATATTCAATTTTCTTTAAATTTAAAACGTTTTTAGTTTCCTTTGAGCCATCTTCAGTACAAACTACTTTACATTTGATATTCTAAGAATGGTGTACAGAACAAACACTAAATAGAAAAACTTAAAGTCATTTAAATTGTTCTATTCATTGATGTTAAATAATGTTCAATAATTGTCATTGATTATTTCATAACTGTTTATGCATTTCACCTTAGTCTTTGAATTAAATGAAGTGTTTTATATTAGAAAATGATCTGACATTTTAAAATTTGTTTGTTTGCTAAAATTCTTTCAAATTTTTTACTCTGAAAACAGTTAGTTCTTACCACACCAATGTGTTTTGATTCATTAATTTCATTCTCTCAAATATTAAAAACAAAAGAACAAAGTGTAACATCATTGCAATGCCAGGCTGCAATTTTTAATCATATTTTTAATTTATTTCATTTAAAATGTTGATATATGCTCTGGATTTTAGTAGTGACTTCTCCCATACATCATACTTTTCGTGTTAACAAAGAGTCATGCCAGTCATCTATCTAACTTCATTTTTGGGAAAATTTTTGAATTGAAATCTTGTGACTTCTGGTCCAGGCCAGAAGTTTGTATATAGTTAATCGAGGCCTCCTGTCCCTAAGCTTTCTGTATCTGTTCTCGGCTGTCATCTATCTAACTCCATTCTCAAGATTAAGGAAGGGCAGACATATGAACACTAGTGGGAATTTATAGGTCTGCAATTTGAAGACTTAATGACTAAAAAGACAGAAAATTTATGTTTGAATTAAGACGAATATTTTATGCAAGATGGAAATGAAGGAAGTTCTATTTCTGCATTGGATGCCTATGCCAATTTTGTCCAATTGCAGAATATTAAAAAATGCATCAAGATGCACTTGATAAATTTCTGCAAAAATAATTTTTTTTTTGTTTAATGATTATATTTTAATGTATTATTTTTGAACTTGAATTTATTAACATATGTATTCACACTGACTATTAATTATATTTTCCAATATTGTTTTTGTTTTCATTGCTCATTTTTATTTTCCCAGCTGTTATGTATACATAACAAGGGAAAGTATTGGAATTGTGTTAAATTTGACCTTCTAGTTTTTTGCAAATTTCCACATTTTGAGACATCTTGAACCCAAAAATGCAAAAAAAAAAATTCTGTGTCCATGTGCTTGTGTTGGCATCTATTTCATTTAATATCTCAGAATGGGGTAAAGATTAAGAAATGAAATTTGGCATGGTAGTTTGTGTATAAGGGGCATTGATGCTATTAAATTTTGGTGCAAAAAGTTCAAGGGGGTGGAAAGATAGAACTTGATTACATGTCATATCTTGAGTGGGGTTGGACTTAATGGTGATTTTACTTGTTTATAGCATTTACAGTTTTTTATAAAACTTGTCTCTACTCTCAAAATTAAGCCTTTTGCAATTTTATAATAATTACAAATATAGAATGTTTTTAATAATAAAGTTTCGTAACAGATGATGCCACACACAATTAATTTATTAATATGATTAATTACAAAGTTCAACATCATCTAAACACTGGGGTGAAATCAGCACTTCTTGTGGAACTTGTTACCGGCATGCTTCATGAAAATACAGAGTTATCACAAATGCTTTTGAACTTAACTACCACCATCCACACACGAATGCGCATGCCCGTCGCAACGGATTTCGTGAAACAGGCATTCGATTTGTTTTTCGAATATTCACGTTCCATTTTGAAGCGTTCTGTCGGATTTCACCTGAAGAAGAATGGTTTTAAAGTTCAAAAGCATTTGTGATAATATTATTAATAATATAAAAGTTATTTTTAAAATAAAATCTCATAACAGCAGGGTAAGTTCTGCAATTTGTTACTGGACTTTTTATCTTAGATTTTGTCTGTTCTTTTAAAATTTGTTTTATTGGGACTGCCATTTAATCAGGACAAATTAGTCAGGTCCCAGTGTGTCCCAATTATGTGGAATTGACTGTATATAATAACATCTATAATCAAATTTCTTAGATAAATACACTAACATTTTAATAGACAAACTTATTTTATTTGAACTAATACATATATGTCATCAGTTATGCATGCTGTTGCATTCAATAACATCAATGTACTAATTATCATCTCCATTCAAATTTACTAAGTTAAAACCTGATGACAATCATTTAAGACAGTTGAAGAAGTTTGTCTGTGTATTAAAGTGTTTTGCTGCTGTTATTGTGTTTATTTCAGCTCTATCCAGTTGTACAACTAATTTATTATAATAACCAAGTGATCTGCTGGATTTTTATGGCATTACTTTAAATCAGTGGTTCTTAACCTTGCTGGAGGTACCGAACCCCATCAGTTTCATATGAGCATTCACCGAACCCCTTTTAATTGGAAAAATAAAATATAATTTTTCAAATTCAAAACATAGGTATAATAGGTGTTCTATTGGGAAATATAGGCATATTTCCCAATAGAACACACGTTATGTAGCATTAGTTTTCGAAACCAATACGGTTTCTACGTCACGATAACGTCAGGTGGTTGACCTCCGCCGAACCCCTGAGACTGACTCGCCGAACCCCAGGGGTTCGATCGAACCCAGGTTAAGAACCACTGCTTTAAATGTAATTAGACTTAAAGTAGCACAGATCACTTGGTTATTTTAAGAATTTTTTAACTGCTATAATTACATTATTGTTTTCCTTTTCCTTACAAACTGTCTGAGAAATTTAAAACCCATATAATAATATTTATAAGAATAATATTTGTGAATATTATTTTTTATTTAATTGCAAATGAAATAAGTAAAATAATACACTGGTAAAAACTTGTTATACAGTAGGTATTTTAATTAAACTTTTTGAATAATGAAAAATTGATATATTTTTATTAGGGGCCATATCCTTTGGAAGGTGAACAAGATGCAGATCTGATTAATGCGGGAAAAGAAACTGTAACAGCCGTACCTGGTGCTGCATTTTTTTCTAGTGACGAATCTTTTGGAATGATCAGAGGGTATACCATTTGGCTATTAAAAATTATATTTTTCTTTAAATTTAAATGTAAATAGTAATCAAATTTCATATTGTTTCAGGGGTCATATTGATCTGACTATGTTAGGTGCAATGCAAGTCTCGCAGTTTGGAGATTTAGCTAATTGGATGATACCAGTAAGTTTATTAATTATAAAATAATTTACCAGTAAAATATGTGGATTTTAATATTATTATAATTCTTTGACTTTTTATTTCTATGTTGTTATAATTTTTAATAATAATGTTTTAAAAAGATTAACTAAAATACAGTGGCGTGCCGTCTATGGAAGCTGTGGAAGTGCTTCTTCACTTGTATTTTCTAAAATATAAATACATATTGTATGATTATTTTCATATTTTAACATACTTTGAATTAACAAATTTATCACCTAAACACTCCTTCCAGCAGAAATAAACAATAGACTTTAATGCTCTAATGTTTTCGGCATCATTTAGAAGCCTTCTTCAGGAACGTACAACCAAAAAAACTGTTCTATCGTTTGAAACCGTTGAATATCGCGTCCAATTTTTTAAAATATTTAAATATTTAACGATGTAAAATTATAATTTAAAATAAAGTTACAAATAAAATCCTTATCGTTATTACTATTACTATTAATATTACTATTAACAAACTAGTGTGTTGTAAACGATGTAGACGTTTTCTTTTACATATCAGAAAGACGAAAATCTAATTATTGCGCTTATGGCACTGTAAATAATATTTCCATGCTTGTGGAACTGGAATATAATCGGAGTTAATGCAGCATCCCTTTGTGCTTTCTATATAGATCTCAAGAGCTTCCAACGAGCGTAAGTCGTGTCGGTCAAAGGTCCTGTGCAACAGAGTAGCCTCATCCCAACATGGAGAAATCCCGCGTTCGGTAGCATAGGGGCTAGTGTAGTATTATACTTCCACTTGGACACATCGTATTTGTGGTCCTGTATTCTAGCCTCGAGATCTATATGTGGATCCGATGTATGTTACCCGCCGATTGAAACGTTTGTCCTATAATGGTATGCGGTACACCCCTGGCGTTTTTTTGTCATCAGACCTGTCTTTAGCATTAGATAACATTCGGAAAATATTCCGTTTTCTCCTATATGTTAAGCGCAAGTTTAAGTCCTTAGCGATTCTATTATACATTTGTTATAGGAACGGTTCTTATGGTATAATTACCCGATTGTGCTGTGTATCCACACTCCTCGTGTTGGTGGTAGTTATCTTAGATTGCTGGTTGTCTGCGAGTCTGTCTATTAAAGATTGGTGGTACCCGTGTGCGTATGCTATACCCTTGATTTGTTTTAGTTCACTGTGGATATTGGGTGTCTCAGAGCAATGGGAGTAAGCCCTTGAGACTAGGGCCCAGAATGTCGCTATTTTAAAGAGCCAAGGGTCTGCTGAGTTAGCAGGTATGAAGTGCGGATTGTACGTTGGTTTGCGGTAAATACTTGTGGTTATATGTTTATTGGTCACCCTGATCTTGACATCCAAGTAATTAACTTCAGTGCTACTCTCCTGATCTAATTCTAGTGTTAGCCCGTATGCATTTTTGTTAAAAATTTCTAACGTTTTTCCTATATCTGGTTTGGTTCTCCATATAATCAAAATATCATCTACATACCTTGTATAGCTAAGTATATTGTTTTGTAAGCTTGACATGATCAATGTTAATGATAGAACAGTTTTTTTGGTTGTATGTTCCTGAAGAAGGCCTCTAAATGATGCCGAAAACGTTAGAGCATTAAAGTCTATTGTTTATTTCTGCTAGAAGGAGTGTTTAGGTGTTAAATTTTTTAGTATTGTTTCAGTTATTTGTGATATTTGTTTTGTCTGATACTTTGAATTAATTAAAATTAATATTTTATTATACCACATTATGTATCTTATTACAAATTTCTATACTACATGTGAAAAACAATGATAAGATTGCTATTGTATATTCAAATATAAATTCATATATGCATATTCCCAATGGAAGTGCTGTATTGTTGAATATGGGATAGCTTTCATGGTGAAAATATTTGAACGGTGTAAATCAGCCAGATTATACAATTATTTGCGCATGCGCTTTACAGAGTACCAGGTTTAGCTCATGGATGCTATACACCAAAATATTGTATAACGCTTCCAATGATTCTATCCAGGGCCGGCACAGCTTCCTTATCATCAAATGTCACCGCATGCCACTGCTAAAATATAATCTGTTTAAAGCTTAAACAAAACCTTACTGCAAAATATTAGGGATCATAATTTTGTTTTAACTACTGTAATAGATTTCAAGGAAAAACTGATACAGGAAATTGCATTTTCTAATAATTTCTGTTAGTTTTCTGTATATGTATACACAGAGTACCTCATGCTTCAAATTTAATTTGTTCCAGATGGTAGTTTGAACTCTGAATCAATTTTTCCTATTAGAAATAATGAAAAGTGAATTATTCCATTCTCAGACCCTAAACAATACCCATTTTGATAAACTTAAACAGCAAATACACATAATCTAAGATAACATTAACACAATTAAATGAGAAACTCAACTTCTTCTTGACACCGGGGGTAAAATACTAAATTCAGAACCTGTTACCGAATATTCGCATAATGGAACTCATTCAACGAGTTCCATTATGTGAATATTCAGTTTTTGTTTAAATATCCAAGTTCCAACGGAATTTCTTTGCCTGAAGAAGAACTATCTCAAAAGTTCAAAAACATTTGTGAAAAGAAGATTTTTTTCGTGCAAATTACACTGGTAACAGGTTCTGGATTTAGTATACACACAATTAAATACCCTAAAGAATAAGTTAAAGCATGAAAACAATAAATAAAATATATAAATGCTGTATATTAAAACGAAAATTGCATTTACTGTCTGTTGACTTTGGCATCTTAAACATGGCATCCAGATTCCCACGCATGTATTACTTTCAGGTTTCATTATAGGTTTATTCTCATCTTAATTTTCAATTTTACAACCTTCCTCTTAAACTTTGTTGCTTCCGTACACTTCTTAGATACCATGGTTAATAAACTAAAGGTTATATTGAGTTGAACAGAAAGATTTCTTAACAGCTGTTGTTACTTAACATAAGTGTATGATTTAATTACAATAGTTGTGAAATTTAACATATTATTGCTACTAATGTAAGATTGTATTTTTTGTTTAGAAGCTTATTTTAAACATTTTATTTCACATTTTGTTTGAATAGAATCAAGTTGAAATGTCTCCAGATAAAAAGTGTATCATACATATTATGCTTTATGAATTTTGGAAAAGATATAATGCTGTGCATACTCTTTAAATCTGTCAAATATGGTTAAAAATTTCCATTCAGGAAATTTTGAACTTAAGGATACAAAACTTATGGGACACCCAAAAACTGTCAATGAAGAAAAGTTACAGGAAGAAATTGTTAAAACTTGATGAATAACACACACATATATATAACCAAACACACCAAAAATAAAACAAAAAAGCACTGAAAACATACAAGTGTAAAGCAAGAGCAAGAGATGACTTGGGCACAACAGATAGCATTTATGCAGCAATTGCATTTTTTTTCATTGCACACGTATTTCAAATTTAGAAGCATTGTTCAAACTTCAGAGTTAATTTCTGTCTAATTTAGCATGTGAATTCTAGAACATTTGAAGTTACAGTTGTTCAAAGTATGGGGTACCACTGCATATGGAAAAGATATGTAATTTATATACCGTATACAGTTATACAGGCTGTGTCCCATATATGTAAAATCAGCTCCACTAAATGCTTTAGTAAATTATTATTGTTTTATTGAAAAACAATGGAACAAATGATACTGAATAAAATTAGTCAAATACAGTCGACTCTGCATAAGTTGACACCCCAAGGGGAAGTGGAAATGTGTCGAGTTATCCGATGTGACGACTAAAGCGAAGTCGGAAAAAAAAACCACAAAACTACAATTAATAAAATACAGTAGTGCTTTATACAGTAGTATAGGCTTACAATACATTGTGTAATCCATTTACAATTAATCTGTAGATGAAAAACTGAAAAATTCGTTTAGTGTTGTTTGTTTTGAGCACTTAACTGTCTCGACTTTCTTTTCCAACCATCACGAACGCCTTTAAAACATCGTCTTCGCAATTGTCAATTGTTGGCAAGTAACGTCTAAGGATTCTTAATGCCTCTGAGCGTAAGAAAATGCAAAATTGGATTCTGGTGTGACATTGATGTAGATTGTATATTTTCTTTTTGTTTATCTGTTATTATTTTATACATAAAAATACATAAAATGTTAAGACATTTTTATTAATATGTATATATATATATATATATTAATAATATTAATATATTAAATATATTAATTATATATTAATAATAAATAGACTCTTCCTCCTGAAAAAAATGAGTTCACACATGTGCGGAGTGAATTCATTTTTTCGGGAGGGTGGTGACGAGTTAATCACGAGTGTGCGAGTAAACCGGAGTTTTTTAACATTAATGCCTATGTAAGGCGGCCGGGACCACAGAAACTGACTACTTAACCGATGGTGTCGAGTTATCTGGGTGTTGACTTATGTGGACTCAACTGTATTCAGTTTCATTCTAGGTCAATTTTTTTCAACATTTTTTAAAAGTAAATTAGATTTAATTAAATTCTTGATTTTTTTTTAATAATAACTGAATTATTCATTTTACTTATTTAGTACAAAGTACTTTTATACCCTTTGTATGGGGAACAAAGTAAAAAAAAGAAAATAGCAAACAAACATATTGTCCAATAACAACCACAAATACAGTAATTATAATACAGTAAATATAATAATCTCTGTACAAAGTCCAGTTCCAAAATTCTTAATTATTAATCTTGATATAAGATGATAATGTAATAATATAATATCTTGTAGTAAGAATGATTAATGTAGTTAATTAGATTTAAACCAATTTTATTGAATGTAAATTGATTAGAAAACAAAGAAAAAATGTTTCAAACATCTGTTCATTTTGTTTCTATATTTGATATATTGCTTTTCCTATTCATAACTTTTATATATTAAAGCATCTTAATTTATCAGTGGCGTGCCGTGACATTTGATGACAGGGAAGCTGTGTTTCTGTAAGAAGCCAACTTCCAGGGGCAATCAGTTAATTACGCGTCAGTGATGGTCTAGGGCAGGGATGGGCAACCTGCGACCCGTGACACATAAAATGTGAATAAATATATCAATTTCCCAGCTTAAGGAAGTATGCAGCAAAAATTCAAACGTTATTTTTACAACTTTTTATGTGAATAGTTTTTTCCGCAATGAATTTAGTGAAAATTAAAACAAGAAACCGGCTAACAGACACATCGAAACTAATTTAAAACTAGCAGTGACAAATATTTAACCAAATATTTCCAATATATTACGTTCACATCAGTTCCAGAAGCTAAATTAAGTATACCTATGCTAATTTATAATTATATATGAATAAATAATTCTGATTTACCAACATTTTTTTTCTCTTTCTGTTGCATGCGGCCCCGCATCAGTTCAAAAGTCTTAAAATGCGGCTATTACATAGAAAAAGGTTGCCCGTCCCTGGTCTAGGTTCCATTCGTATTCATTTGTTCGATAAGCCAGTAAAAACTGTAGACTTCTCTAAATGTATTTTTAATATCACAATTACATTCTGAATCGCTTGCCACGATATAAGGGCTAAAATTAAAAATAAATTATGAAAACTTACTCGGTGAAATAAAATGTGCGGTGGATATATATATACCTGGTACAATGTATTGTTCGATTGTATTAATATACTTTTAAAGAAAATTATAATTAAATGTAGCTTTGTAAAGAAACGTACATAAAAATAACATAAAATATTTTTTACTTTTTAAATTTTAAAACAATCCACTTAATTAATAAATAAACACACCTGTTTTATATTCGCTGAGCTTATTGTTTTATTCCGAACGTTTTCAGCCTACTATAATAGGTCATCTTCAGGCTTTTCATTTTTTGTTCGAAATGGTAACATTCGAATTTATTGAATTTGCATTTTAAGTTAACCGATTAACATACTCTCAAAACGCGTTGCAAACTAACCAAAAACTTAAAGTAAAAAATAAATAATAAAATACAAAATAACTGAATAATAAGAAAAATAATAAAATACAATAACTGAATAATAATGATGAATTTTACATCTAGATTAATTAATTGTGAATACTAATTCCTATACAATCCAGCCCATATTTTTATGGATTATCAAAGCGGGTGTATACAGTATACCATATGAGAACCAACAATTAGGAATTGATAAAGAATATATAGGAGTGACAAGAAGAAGCCTCAAAGTAAGAGTAAAGGAACATAAATATAGTGTGAGTAAGGGACTAAACAGCACAATTTTGGCGAGTATGGCGCAGGCGGATGGAGCGGTAGTCAAATGGAATGAGGCAAAGATAGTTAAAACAGGACATTCACCGTCCATCGCAATGGAAATGGAAAAAATAGAAATTTACAAAAGTAAAATGAGGAACAGATGCTTAAACTCAAAAGATGCAAATACATTACCATCGGCTTGGAAGTACAAAATTGAAAAGAGTATGGGATTTGATAATCCATAAAAATATGGGCTGGATTGTATAGGAATTAGTATTCACAATTAATTAATCTAGATGTAAAATTCATCGTTATTATTCAGTTATTGTATTTTATTATTTTTCTTATTATTCAGTTATTTTGTATTTTATTATTTACTAGCAGACCCGGCCACGCGTTGCTGTGGCTCAATATGTATCTATTATAAATGTATAACACCTCCCCCGTGGGGGGGAATTTCAAAAAATCCCTTCTTAGTGTACATTCTCTTGACGTACCCTATTAAAACGCAATCAAACACGCATCTAAAATAGTATAAATAGAAGCCGAGTTCTTCACAGTAAGCCTTAATCTTGTCCCTTTCCCTGCTGAGGAATATCGAAAAATCCCTTTTTAGTGTATATTCTGTTGACGTAACCTATTAAAACGCAATTAAAAACGCAAAAAACCGCATGCAAAATAGTATAAATAGAAGCCGAGTTCTTCACAGTAAGCCTTAATCCTGTCCCTCTCCCCCCAGTGGGGGGAATTTCGACATGTATATCATATAAAAACACGTGCGTATTCGAATGCAACGTGGTGTCAAAATTTCAAAGGAATCGGTAGGAACAAACAAACGTTATATTTTATTTATATAGATAGATAGAAAATGATCTGCTTTAGTCCATTCTCACAGAAAAGCATAATGCCTCACAGAAAAGCAAACTTAAGTCGTCGGAAGTTAGCGCCATCTGTTGGACATGAAAGCCTTAATCCATATATAAATATATTTTTGAAAGGGGGGAAATGGTGGTCTTCACATATGCCACAAACCTTCGCGGGAGTGTATTAAACAACTTCCCGAAAGTTTCATGGCAATCAGATAAATGGTGTAGTAATGCATGAAGGACAAACAGACACACAGACAGACATACATTCGTTTTTATATATATAGATTTTTTACTTTAAGTTTTTGGTTAGTTTGCAACGCGTTTTGAGAGTATATTAATCCGTTAACTTAAAATGCAAATTCAAATAAATTCGAATGTTACCATTTCGAACAAAAAATGAAAAGCCTGAAGATGGCCTATTATAGTAGGCTGAAAACGTTCGGAATAAAACAATAAGCTCAGCGAATATAAAACAGGTGTGTTTATTTATTAATTGATTTAAACAGTGCTGAGAAGGAGATAGTTAGATAGATAACAATCCACTTAGTCAAATAGCTCGATACGAGTGGCTAGTGATGGAATCAGAGACGGTCCGGTAGGTGTGCAGTGCGTGCGTGCCGAATCTCGAGGGTGCCAGTACCGGTCAATGTCAAATGCCTCTTTTGTCGCTCACTAGTATATATCAAAGAACGCGACAGGGTTGTTGTAAATTTTAAACGTTTCTCACCATAGCTGTGAAAATCTAAATATGTTAAACTTAATACTAAGTAGATGGTCCATCATTTGTTTTCTAACTAATTCGTTTTAGGACCAGGGTCCATGGAAATTTCCAAAATTCTTTCCCCGGTGTAAAGGTGTAAGATCGACTATAATCTATAATCTTAATCATACGCTATCGTTACTTTTTGCCCAAAAAACGCTGAGCTCATCTGCTGCAATGCATATATTTTGACTTATAAATTGTTTTTAGAGGGTATTTTTACTTTTTATTGAAATCAAAGTGAAATCTATTGTCCAACGACATTTTTTATTGTATTTGAAATAAATAAATTATTGCGGTTAATATAAACACTGAAGTAATAAAATTCCAGTAATAAAAAGAGTGGTTGTCAGCAGCCATATGTCTTTTCTGACAAGGCGTACTTAAATTTGAGGCAAAACGCTACCTCTGCACCGTGCCTGTCAAGTTCAGGCATGTGTCTCTCTTAGTTGGATCTGGCCGCAACACTGACGAAAAATTTCATCGAGACACTGCAGCACAGATCACCAAGCCTCCCCACCACGACAAGGTGGAGACACGACGGAGAGGAGTACCCCCTGCCTTGTTTGCATTATTCCAATCTGCCACTGCCCTCTCCGACCAGGATACAGAACCTGGTCAGATCACACGGGAGTGAGGCAGAAAGGAGATAACCCCGGGGGCACCACGAGGAGGTCAAGGCTCGGAGGATTTGGGTTTCCGCCCCCATTTAGTCCGGAGAGACGCGAATTTCGTCTGTCCGCATTAAATGAAGTCAAACAAATAAAACGCCCGATTGTCATATTACATTCTTATTATTTGTATTGTCGATTGTTTATTGTTTCGTCAATCGGTATATTGATATTTTCACAGAAATTTTTGCAATTTATAAATCAAATTCTTCACAATTATATTAATGTATAATTAATGAATTAAATTATTGCAGACAATTTGTAAATTCGTTCTAGCAACAACATTCTCCATTGCAACTTTTTACTTATCCTGTTTTAAATTTACATAAATTCATAAACATTCACTTTTTTTAAACATATTTCTTCTCATTGTCTTAATGGTAACCACAAAGAGTTAATTATTTTACAGAGAAATCTTCGTTTTGTCATCTTGAAACATGTTGTTTTGCGCGTGGAACGAACAAGGGAGGGTTTTCTTGTGGAAGTCTTTAATATTTAGAAAACTTCTCAATTCATTTTCTCAGTTTTTATATTTAGAAAACTTTTTAGTTCATTTCTTTAGTTTTCATAAAACATCTTGATACTCTATAATATCATTTTCTTTTACATTTTAAAAATGTATTGTTTTAATACCTATACCTGTTTAATACCTGTTTTAATGTTGTATTTTTTTTTTAACTCTTTCCGCCCTGTGGGCACTAAGAGGGCCTCTTATAGCAAGCCCATTATGGGTTCGGCCACGCCCACAATGGGACCGCCAGATGGTGAAGGACGGGGACCGACATATCCGGATGCACCAGATCTTTCTTTTTAGCGTAAAAAGAAAGGTCAGGTCATCCAAATGTTTTAATCTAAAAGCACGTAATAAAATGGTGGCCTTTGAATCGACTGTGTCTTTAATTTACAAAAAATGAACACACATTTTTAATATAACTTTTTAAATTAATTTTTAAGTATGCTTATCAAAGAAATTGAATTGCACATTACGTAAAAGAGGTAATTTTTTTATGATTCACATAGATTATTCTGTAAGGCCGCCGACTTCCAGGGGAAAACAGTTAATCACGCGTCAGGAAAACCTAGGGTCGAAAACGTATGTGGGTGGTGGCGGTAGGAGACAAAGATGACAAGTGTCTTACACAAAACCGTTTATTCTAACTACTAAGTTAACTTACATATTATTGGTACAAATTGCGATCTAGATCGACTCTTGTGGTGATAGAGATCTCCAGTTGTCGGTAGTCGGATGCGGTCCGTCTTCCGAAGATGCGTGCCCGGGGCTGGGATGGCGAACTGTCTATTGCACTGGACGTGTGGCTTGGACGGGGGTCACCAGCTGGCGGACGTAGGTTCTGGCGTCTATGAGGTAACACTGGTCCAGAGGAGAACTGCCGCACTTCTTCCAAGAACGACGGAAGGAGGGTCCACCCTTTGACCTTGCGACTCGGGAGTTTTATAGGAGTTTCCCCCTGAATTTCACCCTTTTGATTGGTTCTATTCTTCCTCTCCCTTACCCCGATTGGTCATTTCTTTTGTTTCTAGGCGAAACTGGAGACCGATCTGGGTCGGGAGAGTTCCGAGAGGTGTTGACGGAGTCTTTGAAGTTCGTGCTCGTATATTCCGGCCGTTATGGCCCTCTCTTTGACGTTTTTGACCTCACGCGGTCCGCCAGATGCTTCGGTGGCCATTTACCCCCCTCTGTTTCCCGTTTCCGACACTCGTACACGAGCACCTGGACAAAGCTCCCTCTCTCTCGGTTGACATCCCCTCGGTCGTTCATTATCGTGTCGCGTTTGTTTTAGGATAAGTTTGGGAGAGTTTCTTTCGTGTCTGGTTTACATCACCAACACATGTTCCTGACACGATTTGACTCTCGAAACTTTCCGACTTCGGAACTTTATAATTATTCACCATTTTTACGCGTTTTTGCGATCCCCACAATTCCGAGTTCACTATTAAATACTTCAAAATTTAAAATTCTATGCTGTATATTAATGTACAAACATTAGAGACTCATTAATTTAATTTTAACTTGCAATATAATATTCCAATGATCTATATTTTTATTGATCTAAAACACACACACACACACACACACACACACACACATAAAGTATATACTGAACTAAATTTAATAGACTATAGGCCTAATATTAAAAAATTGTTCTAATTTTTTTATAATAAACTAATTTGTTATTAAAACTGCCAATTACATTATTTAGTTATTATTTAAAACAAACAAATATAGCCTCTTTACTTTTCTCTATTTGTCTGCAGTTTAAGAGGACTGATGACATTGGCGTTCAGTGAAATGTTGAAATCTTCCCATAATTTTACCTATCTTTTGTTCTAAATGTGATACCAGATTTTCCAGATATATTTTTATGTTCGTCCAAAAAATTAGTTGTTAGTTCAAACAGCCATGCCGTTACTAGCTTTCCACCATATTACTAAACAACACTTGCAACTCTTTCAGTTTGTATTGTGCTTTCCTATTGGTTAAATTAAATGCGGAAGTTGTTTAGTCTGGAACCAACAACTTTATAAAGTCGTAACTATCCCTGTCACCGAGCAGACTTGCAAACTAGTTGATGTATGACTTCAACTTACAACAGTGAGGTGAGCCAACCATAACATTACCAATTGTTATTCAACAACTTCTCACACAGCAGACTAGAGCCCCAGGTCAGCTGCTACATAGATTATAACATGGGCCAGAATAAATTTTACGTTTTTTCCGCAGATCGTAGTAGTTAGTTGACGCCTTCTTGTGACTTGTAATTTTTTTAGTCTGTAAATATGAAATAAATAAATAAAAAGTTAATTACTGCATTTATTTCTCTTATCATTTTCGAAAATTACAAAGAATTGGAAAAATAACTATTAATTAGTTATTTTTCCAATTTAATAATCTATTAAAGATCTCGCGGTCCAGATAGAAACTTTACACGAGCCGTAGCTGGCCCGCGGGCCGGGGTTGCCCGCCGTTGATCTAGTCTACTCATGATTCACATAATCGGGCGAGGGCGGCCAAAATCTAGCAGGCAGGGCTAACAGCCCAGAACCGGTACGAGATATAAAATTGGATGCTTTATGCGTGTGTTGCTTCTACCAGCTAAACCGGGTGAGGTTGGTGCTCTGTAAACCGCATGTGCCAATGCCTATATAATCTGGCTGATTGGAAGTTGACCCGGTTTCGACATTCCTTCCGCCACCGAATTATTCGAATATACAATAGCAATTTTATCGTTTTTTTCACATGTAGTATAGAAATTTGTAAAAGATACATAATGCAGTTATAATAAAATATTAATTTTAATTAATTCAAAGTACGTTAAAATATGAAAATTTATATTTTATAAAATACAAGGGAAGGTCATTGGAAGGTGGAAGCAGCGCTTCCATCACTTCCAATGACGGCATGCCACTGATACTTCGTCTTATCTGAAGGTCGTCTTATCCGCGGAAATATACGGTACTTAATTCACAAAATTTTTGTAATATCTGTAATATAATAATAGGTTTATTTGAATGATAAAGTTATTTATATTTAATATGAATTGTCAATATGTTGTAAAATTCTGCTTGATGATTGGTTAATTTAAAAGAATGTATTCTGTTTGTTTCATTCTGTGATTCAAATGTATTCTTTCGTTAGATAGCTGAGGATAACCTAATAAATACTGAAAACGTTTTTAAAGTATTAGATAGTTTTCTTAATATGCAGACATGTTGATTTTACATATTTTAGTACTTTAGCAAATATATTTTTTTCATGTGTGGAATATTACAAATACTCTCATGTTTTCTAAATTAGGGTCCTAACAAATTTAGAAATAGAGTAAAACCTTGGTTATACATTTTTGAAGGGACTGTCTGAAAAAATGCACAACTGGAAATCAGTACCAAATTGCTCACTAGGCACATGAAGCACATGCCTAATGAATCCAAAATTGAAAAATTAAATCAATTTTACTGTTACAATTGTATATAATAATTTACAAATACAGTAGAGCGTCGATAAGTGGAACCAATTGGGGACTGGGGTCCTTCCAGTTAATGATTTGTTTCAGTTTCCGACTTTGTACGAAAAAATACATTAACCTGTCCGATGTTCAAATTTTTCTCCGTTGCGTATCACTTCCTGTTGAATTTTTTTCCATTGCGTGTCGCTTCGTGTTGAATTTTCATTGATTTTAAGCCTAACGAAAATTTTTATAATAATCATCGAGGCTATCGTATCGTTAAAAATTATTTCTGCATTTTGTACAAACAAAATAAATATATTAAAGAATATAAAAAACATGAAAATTATACTTTAGAAGTAAATTTAGTATCAAAAACATTCGATTCAGCACGACACAGTCCGACTGAAAATCGTTCCACTTTCCGGCCATTCCACTTACCAATGCTCTACTGTAATTCTATAGCTACAGTTAGATATTGTTAGTTTATGATGATGTGAAATTATGTAGAGGGTGTTCCCATGTGATTGACAGGTCCCTCTTTACTTTCAGCTATTGATGCTTCATCAGTTGTGTGCAGGCATGTTTCAGTGCACTGTTTAATATGTCAAATCATAGGCTCATTAAAAAGTAAGCATCACACATAGTTACTAAATAGCCTTTTTGACAGGGATGTGAATGGTCCAGAGAATTCTCTCAAGACATTCTGTTGTGTCAGCTTTCCTGGAGTACTTTCCTGTTTCAGTTATCTCCCAAAGATGCAGTATATTTTTCTCCAGCTACAGATACTTTTTGCATATAGGTATTTCTTCTTTTTTACTTTGACCTAATTGGGTAAATGTTTATGGCAAAGTACTTGGGCAGGATTTACATGATAGGTATTTCCACCTCAGTTGTGATAGCAACTTCCACCTTGAGCTCAAACTCAACCTTGTCTCCATTGAATATCAATGGGGACAAGGCTGAGTTTGAGCTCGATGTGGATGCTGCCTGGGCAGAGTAATTTTGCCCATTTCATTAGCATCTGTTTCAGATTCTATGCAATAGAATCTGATTCAGATCTAACTCACTAAATTTATGGTTTTCAGATTCAATGAAATTGTAATCACTGTTCTTATTTTTAGAGTAATGCCAACTCTAGTTCCCTATCTGAATTGTCTTCTTATATATATATATATGAATATTGTATTTTTTAAGTAGCATGTTTACCAGAACTTTCTGATTATGATATTCTCTACAAAATACCATATTTACTTGCGTATAAGACGAGGTTTTTATGCATTTTTGATTACTTCAAAAACCTATAAGCATGAGCGAAGGATTCTTTGCATTTTTGCAATATTTTTTGTGAACCATGTTTGTGCATTTTTTAATTGGATGCTCACTCTCTAATGTTCACAAACAAAAGTATTTTATCTGGGTTGTTTCAATCGTTCATGTATATTGTCAGGAGTAAAGATGAATAGCAACAGGAAAAGCAAAGCTTTTGAATTGAATTCCAAATTGAATTCCAAAATCACATGGGAGCCCAATATAAGTTTTACTCCATTTCTATGTGAAAACAGATGATTATTCGGAAATCAGAATTTGGAGAAACTCATAAGTGTAATCGATGGAGAGTGGATTCGACTGTTAAGAATTGGCAAAAACGGTTTCTGATTGTCCAACTTTACATGAACAAATTATGTTGTTGATTTTACAAGATTTTTCCTTAAAGTTTAAAATGACAGTAATTTTTGCGAGACAATGTGTGCATTTATGTGCATTTGATATTTTATTTGTAATTAAACGAAATAAAATTAGAATTGTATTAATAAATTTAATTTTCTTTATTTTGATCTTTAAAGTCACATCTTATCCTATATGCGAGTAAATACTATATGTATCATTGAATTTCTCAAAATGTCTTGCATTTGATGGTGAAGTTTTGCTGTTCTATCTTTAGTGGATCAAAAGTTAGTCCTGAAGTGACAGATATTTCTACTACCACTCTTAAGACATGTTCATTCAGCAAGAGCGATGAAAGCAAAAGCAATGAAATGACAAAATTCAGGTCTTACAAGAATGAAATGCTCACCAATGGCACAAGGAACTGCAAGAAGCACTTGGTAATCATGCATGCCCTACCATATTGTCACAAGATAAGTAGAAGCCTTCCGACATGGACAAGAAGCAACCACATTTGAGTATCTGTGCTCAAGTGGAAGAGATGGAACAGATGCAAAGCAAGTTAAAGCCATTAGGAAGTTACTGGAGAAAGATTGTCAATGGACATGCAGAGTTGTAAAGTTAATGTAGTGCCATCAATTGTGTTCAATATCCTAATTAAGAAAATTTCTTATTCTTTCTTTTGGTGTCTATCACTATGTGATGTTAGTAATCATTGTGGAGTATTTTTCATTAACTAACCTAATATTTAATATAAGCCAGACAATCTATTACATTTTTAATAACTAAATTACTTTATATCTATACAAAGGATATATACTATCAACATCAAACTTGAGAAAAATTAAATACATGTTGTATATTTAATTTTTCTAAGTAAACAAGTTTAACATCAAAAGACAGTGTATTTCTTTCTTATTCTATATTTTGGCATTGTATGTGAGTATATTCTTTTCAACTACAGATATTTTATATCATAGAAATTTAGAGATAGAAAAATAAATGATCAAAGGGGTATCCAAATCTTTCATCGGATTGAGTCCTTTTTAAACAAAAATGGGAGCACAGTTCTGGAACTTTTTCTTTGATCAAAAGCCAAAATGGGGATTCTTCTTCTCTCAAAAGAACCTCTAAACATCCACAATATCATACCTAGGGTTCAGTCTTCTTGGCTTCCCAGACCTCAAGGATCCTTGGCCATACAATCATAACCTTCCTGCTACTCGGGACCGATGTCCTCTCTTTCCAGTTCCTGTTAAAAAGTGTCTCCTTGAGGTTTCTTCACTCCTTTTAAATCAACCAAAAAATCGGTTGGACCAGTTCTTACTTGGACAAAAGAGGGCTCCGCCCCAGAATTGGAGTGGACCCATATTGGCAAAGAAGAAAGACAGCTTCAAGATAGAAGGAAACAAAAAAGATAAGGGGGAAAAAAAATTAATATTAGCACATGTAAATTATGGCATATGGCCACACTTTCTCATAGTCTATTAAACATATATAAATATTCTGCTGCATTTCTAAACACTTTTGTGTCAAAATATTCAAAGGTCAAAGTGCTTCTCTTGTACATTTAGTTTTTCTAAAGCTAAGCTATGAAACTGAGGACTATGAAGTTAACAAAGAAACTGGGTTTGTGAAAAATTGTGGTAAAGTAAGTGCCTTCTTATTGAAGTCAGAAATGACAACAGATGGAAACATTATGGACTTGAGAGAGAGGAGTTTTTCACAGAATAATTTCATTTGATAAAACACAAGGCAGATAATATGAACCTAAGGCAAACAAGTAAATGGCGACATTCATCATTACCATGTTCCAGAAAACAGTGACAAGAACTTGGAAAGCTGAAGGCAATAATATCATTGTTTACAACTTTGAAAGAGTTTTTGGTATATGCTGTATTAAAAGGATAGACAATAAATTCTGCCTATTACTGTCACCTGGAAAATCGTATATATAGCAATTTGACAGAAGATGCTTCAGTTGCTGCAGTCGTATCCAATTGTCTTGTATGACAATTGCTTGATGTCATATTTCTTCTACGGTGATGGCTTTGCTGGGACAGTGGCAATGGGAAATTTTGGATAGCTGCCATATTTGCTGGATTTGAGCTCTTGTGGTTTCAACTTGTTCTGAAAACTAAAAGAACTGCTCAGAGACCAGTGCTTTCAAATGGTTCACAGCATCACTCATTCCATATAAGGGTCGAAATTACCTGAGTAATCATTGTAATATTAATTTTACATTTTTATTTAACATTTAACAGAATGTACTCAGCAAATAATTATTAGATTATCAAAACACACTTTATGTTGCCGAGATAATTCATTGAAAACAAACTAACATTTTCGGCCTATTCCATAGGCCATCCTCAGGTTAAACCAGAAGATTGGAACATCAGTGTTCCAAAAATAGAATCTTTACAATTTTATTCCTTTAACAAAGGAGCATGGATCTTTCATCATATATTTTTAAGAACAACAGTAATCATTAATATTATATATTTTTTATTATTAAATTTAGACAGTTCAATGTACAGTACGATACTAATTCAAACTCAAACTCTCACTGTAATTAATCCGGCTATTATTATGCTATAATTAATAATTAAAAACTAGATAATTTGGTTCTAACAATATGTTTTAAATTATTATAATTATTAATTTAGATAATAGATGGTGCCTAATGTCTACCTCTGGTAACAAATTACTTAGTTTCTAATTATTAATTATAGCATAATAATAGCCTGATTAACTACAGTACAATTTCAAAAAAATGATGAGAATGTAATATCTTTATATCTTGATGGAATTAAGCTTATATTTTTGGAAATATTACCTTGTCTTTTCTATCTACTTGTTCAAATTAAACAATAAAAACTAACAGAAATAATAGTCCATTATTTCAATGAAATGACAAAATTCAGGTCTTACAAGAATGAAATGCTCACCAATGGCACAAGGAACTGCAAGAAGCACTTGGTAATCATGCATGCCCTACCATATTGTCACAAGATAAGTAGAAGCCTTCCGACATGGACAAGAAGCAACCACATTTGAGTATCTGTGCTCAAGTGGAAGAGATGGAACAGATGCAAAGCAAGTTAAAGTATTCAGAATTCAATGAGAAAGATTGTAATGCACTGTTCATTATGTTTTAAAGTTAATTATGCATAATTGCTGTTCACTATCAATTCAAAAAAATGATGAGAATGTAATATCTTTATATCTTGATGGAATTAAGCTTATATTTTTGGAAATATTACCTTGTCTTTTCTATCTACTTGTTCAAATTAAACAATAAAAACTAACAGAAATAATAGTCCATTATTTCTGTGTAAAGTAGAGCTATTTTAAGTTTTTCTGTTTCTTTCATTCTATACAATAGTTGTGTTCTGTATAAAATAATAAATTATTATAATTAGAAATAAAAGTAGAATAATATTTAAAATTTGTAAATGTACAATATTAAAACATTTTATGATTTTGTATTATAGGGAAAGTTAGTAAAAGGTATGGGAGGAGCTATGGACTTAGTGTCTAGTTCTTCAGCAGGAACTCGAGTCATCGTTACAATGGAACATACTGCAAAAGGAGGTACACCAAAAATTCTCCCTACGTGTAATTTACCATTGACTGGGAAAAATTGTGTTGATCTCATAATAACAGAAAAGGTTTGTTGTTATTTTGAAATCTATAATTTTTGTATTTTTATTTAATATCTTTATTAATAGTTCATTCAGTAGTATCTTTAGAAAATTAAAATACTTAAATAATTTTCTCTTATTTATTTTTATAAATTTCAACCAGTTTTTTATTTTTTTTTTATGTTTGGTATAAATCTTTTATTCATTGTTGGTTACTGGTAACCAACAATGAATTAAGCTCTTGTTTTCTAAGACTTCTTTTAATAGGAATAAGTCCAAAATACTTATTTAAATAAATAAATGTCATTTTTATAAGTTCTAAGTTATTTAGAAATTTACCTTCTAAATAGTTTGCTGAGAGTTACATAGAGAGAACTGAATTATTAAAAACTTGTTTTACTATACAAGTTAAAATAGAAAAAATATTAATTAAATCATGGATTGAATGAACAAGAAAAAATTAAAGGTGAAACATGTGTGTCTTGAAGTTTCTGGAAAAATCATAATGACAGATAATGTCTACGGAATATTAAGGAGTTTTTTACATTTTCTAAATGTGATTTTAGTGACTTTAGACAAAGGAAAAGCTGTTTAATGAGTTCATAATTTTGTGTTAAAATCAGCAGATAATCCATATCATTGCATAACCTCACAATGCTTTTATGTTGACTTCTAAAATGCAGATAACCTGCAGGTTATCTACACAAAATTACAGTAATTTGGACTAAAGGAGGTGATTAGGTCATTATTCTGTGCTAGTAATAATTACTTTAATTTTAGAATTAAATTTAATAATTTAGAATTTGGGACTAAAATCCACAGATTATGCTTACTCTACAGATTTGTTATCCATTACACTAACCAGACTTTTATTTGATCTTCACTTTCAAACCTATTACTGTAATTTCGATCATATAACTATAGAAATTAACATTATTATAGGATGGCAACCTAACTGCTTGCCTTCAGTTCAAATTGCTTAGTTTAATGATTATAGTATAGCCAAAATAGAAAAATCTAGTTTTTTTTCTATTAAGATAATACAGAAAATAAATGTATGTGTAACAACAACCAAGCCCAAATTTTTTATAACCAAATAGTTCAAAGCTGGATTTCTTCAAGCTAAAGAAATACAGGTTTTAATTATTTGCTTATAAAGATCAGGCTTGTGTGTTGTAATACATCTGTTATGGACTAAGTGATTAATACAGGCATTATGAATAATGATAAACAAAATCAGGCATTGTAATAAATTCCAGGTGTTTAACGTAATTTATCAAATTGACCAATCTTTATAAATACTGCTATCATTTAGTCGGGCAAAGTGATAATAATACATTGAAGAATGATCATTTAATATACACTAGCCAATCAGCATTCACATCTGTGTTGCGCATGCATATTTTGTTTAGTATTGGATTTTAAATTTATATGACCAGTAGTTAATCTTGTGTGACATTTTAATTTTACTTTTGTCTCTTAAAATAGTATTTTCTTCTTTGAAAAAAATAATGATCATGGAGCAATCATTAAGTGATATGAATAATCCCTTCAACAACCAATTAAACAAGTTAATAGCAGAAAATGGTTAGAACAGTCAAATTTTTACAAAATCAGCATATTTGTCAATGATACAAAAAGTGAGAGTCAAAAATGAAAGTTACTTCTAAGTTACCAGAAGAATATCAGTGTTTACATAGATATGATGTTGTATCTATTGGAGAGATAGAAAAATTAATTGTGCCTGTAAAAAAAGGTACTTTGATTAAATATTATGTTCAACTGAAGAAATATTTCAGATATTGCATGATGCCCATATTGCTATTGGCCATGGTGGTAGAAATTGTATGGAAAAAGAATTAAGTACAAAATATAAAAATATTACAAGAAAGATGATCATAACTTATTTGAACTTATGTGAAATCTATCAGAAAAAGCAGAATGTTCCTAAGAAAGACTTGGTAGTTAAACCAGTTTTATGTAATGAAATGAACTTGAGGTGTCAGGTCAATCTTATTGATATGCAGTCACAAGCCAGTGAGCAATATAAATTTATACTCATGTATCAAGACCAAATTCGTTCAAAAGGTATTTGTTCAAAATTCGTACGACCATTAAAAACCAAAAGGGCTGAAGATGTAGCATTTGTTCTTTTAGACATTTTTACAATTTTTGGTGTACCGAGTATTCTATAAAGCAATAACAGCAGAGAATTCGCCAATAATGTCATCAAAGAAATGTTAGTATGTAGCCTGAGTTAAAAATGGTGCATGGAAAGCCCAAGCACTCACAAAGTCAGGGTTCAGTAGAAAGATGTAATCAAGACATAGAAAATATGCTTAGTCCTTGATTGAAGACTAACAATACTAACAAATGGTTGGAAGGATTATGTTTTGTACAACTAATGAAAAATCAAGCACATCACACTGATATAAACTGTAGTCCCTATGAGGCCATGTTTGGAGCAAAGTTAAAAGTAGGACTAAAGAATTTTATACCCAACAAATCGTTGACCAATGTTAATAAGGAGGAAGATCTAGAGACTTTTTAAAACTATCGACGAAGTAAGTAAAAAGTTGCTCAAACTCTGAAAGATCAGGTATCATCCAAGAAAACATTATAAAAGATTATTTGATAATGCCACCCTCACATAGCAATATAACTGATGAAGTTCAGAGATCTAAATCGTCTTCACATGAAAAAGATCTAAACCAGAAGTGTTATTAGTATTACAGAGTTGGTGAATGATGAAGAAAAAATCCAAACAGTTGATCCAAAAATAGAAGAAAAAATAAGAAGTGTGTCTCAAACAAGGGAAATGGCTTTGTTTAATCTTAAAAAACAAGCAGGAAAAAAAAAATGATTGATACATTGAATTCCAAATATACAGCAGGTAATGTCGGTGATACAGTAAGCATTCGTGTACCAGATGTAGATCAAACCTGCAGTGATGGAAAAAATATTTTAGGTGTCATTGTTGTGGTAAAGATAAAAACCTTTACAAACTGGGTACCAAATATGGCATATTAAATCTATTACATTTCAGAAACCAATTTACTGTTTATTAAGGACTGGTGGTACCTGTATGCAGATGTTTGTATAGCATTTGCACACGGGTACTATATGACATATAAAATATAACCACAACTATTTACCACATACCAACATACAGTCCACTCTTCATACCTGCTAACTCAGCAGACCCTTGGCCTTTTAAAGTAGCGGAATTTTAGGCCCTAGTCTCTAAGGCTTACTCCCATTGCTCGGAGACTCCCAATTTACTGTTTGTAAAGAAAACTTCATTTCTGTTGGAGATGTAATGGGTGCAGAAATTTCACTTAGAGAATGTGCAAGAATGTCATCAATTTCTTGAGGCCAGGGTTATAGTCAATGCTGCTGCAAAACTGGTTGCAAATCTAATAGATGCAAATGCTACAAAGAAAAAGAATTGTGTACTTCCAAATGTCATCAAAATCTTAATTGCTCGAATAAGTAAACTAAAAATCATTTAATTTTTAATGTAATTTATAACAAAAATGAAATTTCAGAAGTTTCCTGTAAATTGATTTTTCATTTGAAGTATAAATTTGTTAATAATACTTTTCGTTTATATTAGTTTAATTAATACAGTTAATAGTACTTACTTTTAAAAGATTGCATTTTGTTTTCAAAATACAGTAGAGCATCGATTATCCGACTTAATTGGGGACTGGGGTTGGTCGGATAACTGAAAAGTCGGATAACCGAAAAGTATGAAAAAATACATTATTAGTATAGTGTATTAGGCCTGGTTTAAATACTAGCCTCCCTCTCATGGTCGAGCCAGTGCTGCCAGCTAAAAGATGCAAAAATTTAACAAAAATAATAATAAAGTAGCCAAGACATAACCAAATATTGTAGCACCACATCACTAGCAGACATTTGAATTTGCCGACTAGAACACGGTCGGTTAACCGATAAGTCGGTTAATCGGGGGTCGGATAACTGATGCTCTACTGTACTTTGAAATAATTCACAAAAAATAAATAATTCTAATGAAAAAAGTGGAGTATTTTTTTAATCAAATTGCTCGAAGGGAATGTAGCTTTATTCATAATGTCTGGTCAATTTAATAAATTAATCAATATTTATCAAACTGTATGCCCATTGTAGTCATTATAAATAATTCCCTATTAATCACTTGGTCCATAACACATATGTATATATCTTCTTCATGTATCTTAATTGAAAAGATATGTTGAAATATAATCAGAATATTAGAAAAGACGGGGCTTATCTGGAGGGTACTATTGTGCTGGAGCGCACTGCCTTGGTTTGACACTTTAAAATAAAAAAAATATAACAATACATCTTGCATAACTTCTGTTCGGTAAGATTAGGTAAACAAAATAATTCTAAGATAATTGAGTAATATTCTTTGAAAAACAATAGAACACATATAGAATGTCTTGGTCCCCTGAATCTGCCTTGAGCAGCACCCACATTTCCAAAATCATTAAGAGTATAAAGTTAGTAAAACAAATGTAAATGAATATATTGTTAGTAAAATATGCACATATAATCTTACTTTTATCTAATCTTATTCCATTCTTGAGATTGAGGAAGGACAGACAGATGGGCAACAGTGGGAATTTATAGGTCTACAATTTTTTCAAATTGCAGTCCAATAAATTAGAAAAGGAAGAAACCATTTGAACCAAGTATAGAGAGGAATAAAGAGGTCCTTTATTTATAAAATATCAACAAGAAAATTTGAATCATCACTGATTAAGTTGACATTTATAATTCAGAACAAGTATGAAGTAAAGTGTGATACAAACATAAACTGTGAGGTGCAATCAAAAAATTTTGGGACTGGTCCAATAAAAATGTCTGATGTACATGTTAATTTATTGAGAGTTGTCATCTTTAAAATAAGTTCCTTCTGCGGCTATACAAAGATTCCAGCGATTCTCAATGTTTTCAAAACATTCCTGGAACTTTTTTGTGACATTAAGCATTTGCTGAGATTCTGTTTGAATGTCATCAATGTTTTCAAATCACTGCCCTTTCAGCATTTTTTTCAGCTTGTGGAAATAGAAAGTCACACAGTGAGTCTGGTGAATAAGAAGGGTGGAGAGACCATATTATTTTTGGCACGAAACTGTTGATTAGAGATGGTTGTGTGAACAGGGACATTGTCACGATGCAACAGATTGTTCTGAGCTTTTTTAAAGATCTGGTCTTTTTCATCTGGCATTTTCACACAGATGCTTCAATACTTCCACATAAAACTTTTGATTCACAGTTTGGCCTTGTGGAACAAATTCCCAAAGAATAATTCCCCCTATCAAGAAAAAACAATGAGCATGCTTTTGAGATTTCACCTCACTTGGCAGGCTTTCTTTGGTCTGTGTGAGCCACAATTTTTCCATACAGTTGATTGTCATTTGGTATCAGGGTCATAGCCATAAATTTATGTTTCATCTTCTATAATCACTTTCTTTTCTGTTGCAACCTTACCAAGTTTGAAAGAAAATTTCACACACATACATGCCAGTTCTTAAAAGAATTCATTTTACAAAGCAATGAGAATTGCAAATCAACAAGAACACAAATCTAATCTAAATAGCAAGAAACAATAACTATATAGGATATTGGCACAAAAGTTGGCAGGAAGCTAAATAACCATATTTATTACACATTCTAGTTTGTACAAGTTCAGCATATGGCCAATTCTGGTGCCACATCACCTGTCCCAGAACTTTTTGACTGCACCTCATCATACGTTTTATTTTTGTATATGTAAAATATGAATAAAAACAAAATTAAAACAACAATCTATTTTTTCCAATTTAAAACTCCTATTTTTGTTTAAATATTTTATTTAAAATAAAATATGATCTAAATAATCAAACATCTTTACTACACCCGATACATGTAAAGCTATTGTAGTGAGTATGGTACCGGTAAAGATCGGTCTCACTATTGGTGAGGGAATGCAAGGGCCGTACAAAGAAATAACACTCGAATACTAAGAAGGAAATATTAAACTTTATATATATAAAAAGAAAATCGTATAACAGTCAAAATCACTAGTATACTAATTACAAAAATAAAAACCCGCTTAGCTTAATAGTATATATACAGTATGTAACAATGATGCGTACATGCTGGACGGACCAAATTTCGTTGAATATTGTTCAATCAGAACAAGAACCTCACAACAGGCACGGCGTACTACACACTCTTATGGGTTATCCCCCTTATCTTAATTCTCACAGCAACCTTGATTACGCTATGGGTAGACTCTTCTTGTGGATGCATACGGATTTTCCCAAGACCTCAGTCCAGCTACTATCCCTCCTTCCTTGTTTACCTCCCTTGTCCAAGCTTACTCACTCCTGTATCAGTCCGCTGGCGTGCTTCCACTCTGACCCCGGCGAAGTCCCAAGAAACAAAAAGTACTCCTGCATGTTCGACACTCCCTTTTATATCCTCCCGCCATCCGGGGCTTTTGGCCAGTCACGTGAGGTCACTGCAACCAACCCCAGACCAACGAGTGGTTGCCGAAGATGGAGGTACGTGGCAACGGAAAGTTTTACACAAAAATAACGCGACAATGTGGGGATCCAACGCAGGGTCGATCCCGATACACGCGAGAAAATAAAGGTAAAAAAAAATGTACATATACAAATTAGTGACGGAGCACTACACTATCCACTAACCAAAGCCGAAAATAATCGGGCGAGATATGGCTATAATACTAATAATTTAATAGACAATTTGGCATTAGAGGTAGACATTAGGCGCCATCTCTTAATAAATTTAATAATTACAATTAATTAAATAATTTAAATAATAATTTAGAATTACTGGAAGAAAAGAATCAGCCCGAAGTGGGACTCAAACTCGCAACTTCTGCTATCTGTGCAGACACGTTACCAGTTATGCTACCCGGACCTTCGGCCCGATCTCCTCTTCCAGCACATATAAGCTATAACTATTGATGGTTATAGCTTATCGGGAAGAGAAGATCGAGCCGAAGGTCCGGGTAGCATAACTGGTAACGTGTCTGCACGGATAGCAGAAGTTGCGAGTTTGAGTCCCGCTTTGGGCCGATTCTTTTCTTCTAGTAATTCTAAATTATTATTTAAATTACCGTATTTTACGGACTATAAGACGCACTTTTTTCTTTGAAAAATTGCCTCCAAAATTCAGGTGCGTCTTATAGTCTGTAAAATACAGTATTTAATTAATTGTAATTATTAAATTTATTAAGAGATGGCACCTAACGTCTACCTCTAATGCCAAATTGTCTATTAAATTATTAGTATCATAGCCATATCTCGCCCAATTATATTCGGCTTTGGTTGGTGGATAGCTTTAAAATATGATCTGTTTCTGATTTACAAATTATATTTAACTTATCTGTTTTCTATGATGATTAGATAGTTTTAAATTAATTCAGTGAAAACAATTTTCCTCTTTCAGTGAAGTTTTAACACTCCATTGCTCATGTTTCCTGTCATTTTTGTGACTTAATGAAACAATTCACCTAATTGGTCAGCAGCAAATAGCAAGTTTACTGAAGTTCTTATCAAACCAGGTTTAAAGAATGACAATTCACATCTTAAATGCAGCATAAGAAGTCTATGAGTAGACACTGCTTTTACTCTGAACTGGATTTAGCAAAAGTTTTGCCTTTTCAAATTTGAGAATGAAATTTTCAGAAAAAATTGAACTATTTATAATACACTTTTAGAAACCCATATCCACCATTACTCCTTGAGGCTTTGTTCTTGTTGAATCTACATTTTGTACTGTATGACTTATATGAGTTTAATAGGAAAAATAACCTTACTGTTAAATGTATAAAACTATGTTTTGGAAACATATTCTATCATCAGCAGAGGATCATACAGGTTGTTGAAATGCTTCAAATATTGCAAAACATTTTGTTAAGCTGAATCATGTGTTAGAAGTAGACTGAAAGCATTTGTTTGTATTATTTTTTTCTGCTGGGAGAAACTTATGGTTAGTGTGTTTGTTATTTTTATTTACTTGCCCAGTTTATGGAAGAGTGAAACTAATACTGCTGATGGCATTTGAGCTATCTGATGTCTGGCAACAGGTCATCCATGCAGCTGGAAAATACATTGAAGGACAGTGATTATCATTGTTAACCTATGTTTTAGTATGTAGTAAATGAAATGATTTTTGAAGCTATCACTTCAAAAAATAACCCTTATATCTTAGAGATTGAAGAATTATAACCTGAATGCAGAGACATTTTTGTTGTAAAAATTTCCCATACAAACTGAACTTATACAATGAAGACTAATTACTAATCTAGATAAGATTGTTCCTATCCATTTAATATTATGAAGGGAAAGCCTTGGCCTGAAATCATTGTAGATTGTTTTAAACAGTCTCTGATGTCAACTGTGTCTTTTTGACCTGATATTCTGGGTTTAAAAATTTTCTCCAAGTTCCAGGTTATTTGGTAATTTCTCTGGGTCAAGTGCTTTTTGATTGACAAACAGTACAGTTTAATTTTTCATCAGTTTCTATTGTTTTTATGGCTTGTTTTATATTCATTTTTATAATACTTGTGATTATTTAGTTTAATATAGTGTAATACAGACACATACTACATACACAAAATAAAACCTACTTTAATAGGTATCTTGATGAGCATAATGAAGGAAATATCTTGTCTTAATTTGTCAGTTTCAAACAATTAATCACCTTATATGCTACTTTATTAAAATACCAATTGATGCTATTTGAAATTGCATTAGAATCATTCAAACTGAAATTAATCAGTTGAGATAATTTAAATATCAGTTGTCAGTAGCAGTGTCTTGTGCCCATAGGCCTGGGCCTAGGAGCATAGAAGCACAGTGGCGTGCCGTCATTGGAAGCGATGGAAGCGCCGATTCCACCTTCCAATGACCTTCCCTTGTATTTTATAAAATATAAATTTTCATATTTTAACGTACTTTGCATTAATTAAAATTAATATTTTTTTATAACTGCATTATGTATCTTTTACAAATATCTATACTACATGTGAAAAAAACGATAAGATTGCTATTGTATATTTGAATAATTCGGTAGCGGAAGGAGTGTTGAAACCGGGTCAGTTTCCAATCAGCCAGATTACATAGGCATTGTCACATGCGGTTTACAGAGCACCAACCTCACCTGGTTTAGCTGGTAGAAGCGACACACGCATAAAGAGTCCTACTTTATATCCCGGAGCGGTTGTGGGCTGTTAGCCGCCTGCTAGATATTCGGCCACCCTCGCCCGATTATGTGAATCGTGAGCAGACTAGATCAACGGCGGACAACCCCTGGCCCGCGGGCCAGCTACGGATGGCGAAAAGTTTCTATCCGGCCCGCGAGATCTTTAATAGATTATTAAATTGGAAAAATAACTAATTAATAGTTATTTTTTCAATTCTTTGTAATTTTCGAAAACGATAAGAGAAATAAATGTAGTAATTAACTTTTTATTTATTTATTTCATATTTGAAGACTAAAAAAATTACGAGTAACAAGAAAGCGTCAATTAACTACTACGGCCCGCGGAAAAAAACCATAAAATTTATTCTGGCCCACGTTATAAAAAAGGTTGCCCACCGTAGACTAGATTTATAACTTAACCCAACCGATAGGAATTTACTGGCATGTTTTTATGATAGTTCTGTATAGTTGACAGGAGTTTTAAAAAAAATCCATTAAAATATTTGATATATTTATTCTGCGTTTATTCCGCTCTCCCATCTTATATTACTTACGGATTTCAATGTTAAACCGGTGATATTACGATTTAGTATGTCCCATCTGTAAGGGGATGCAGAAAAAACGTGTACAATTCTAGTACAGTGATAAAAAATTAACTGTTACTTTGGTTGCATCATTTACAACCAAATTTAATGAATGAGACGTACAATGGTACAAAAAAAGCTCTAGAATTTATTTTCCTTAAATTTACAATTTATGTATCGGTTGTCATAAAAATTTCTTTCCACTTCTTTCCCAAGACTACAGATATTCGAGTACAAAGTAACTGGTTTCGACTTATTTCTATTTAAGAAGTAGTTAAATAATTAAGCGATTAGGGAATTAGAAACATAAATAAAACCCCGATGAAAGAGCCGAAATTTTACTTAAACAGAAGCTTAACCGAACCAATCTCTTGCCGAGTACAGTGGGGTCTGATCTTTTCATAATATTAGATGTAATAAAGACAGAAATTTCTCCAGTTCAAGGAGAGTGACCGAAAAGTTGTAAATTTTGGAAATTTCCGTGAACACTCGATCCTAAAACGTATTAGTTAGAAAACGAACGACGGACAATCTGTTAAGTTTAACATATTTAGATTTTTACAGCTATGGTGAGAAACGTTTAAAATCTACAACAACCCCGTCGCGTCCTTTGATATATACTAGTGACGCGACAAAAGAGGCATTTGACATTGACTGGTATCGACACCCACGGGATTTGGCACGGACACACCTACCTGGACCGTCTCTGATTCCATTCATTAGCCGCTCGTAGGGAGCTACAGTATTTCACTAAGTGGATTGTTTTAAGATTTAAAAAGTAAAGAATATTTTGTTATTTTTATGTACGTTTCTTCACAAAGTTATATTTAATTATAAGTTTCATTAAAAGTATATTCATACAATTGAAGAATTTTTTGTACTAGGTATGTATATTCGTCACACATTTTGTTTTACCAAGTAAGTTTTTCTGATAATTTTAATTTTAGCCCTTATATCGTGGCTAGTGATTCAAAAATTTATTTTAAAAAAGTTTTGGCTCGAGACTGTATAATGAAAAAGAAAACATTATTAAAAGAGAAAGACCGATGCCTAAATTAAATATAAATACGTCGACAAAAAATTTCGACATTTTGACGATAAAATTTATGACGAATGACGATTCTTTCGTAAAATTGAAGCAATTTGGAAATCAAAGAGGAATAGAATTTAACATTGGTAGGCAATATAAAATAAATATTGAAAATTATAACAAGATAATTACGATTAATAGATATATCTAAATTAATAGATGTTATATGTTTTTTTCTCAAAGCGAGAATTGACATTTAGAGGGCGTAGGGAATTTATTGAATCTAATAACGGAGGTAATTATATTGAACTTTCTTATTTATTAAGTACATCGGATAATCTATTAAAAATACATTTAAAGAAGTATACGGTTTTTACTGGCTTATCGAACAAACGAATACGGACGGGCCCTGAAGCGCAATTAATTGATTGCCCCTGAAAGTCGGCTTCTTACAGAAACACAGCTTCCCTATCATCAAATGTCACGGCACGCCACTGTAGGAGCATAAGAGTTTGTGAGATGCAAAAACTTAAAAAAATAATAATAACAACAACAATAAAATAATAAAAAATGTGGAAATGATTCCTAAAGGAATTAGGGCAAATTAAAAGCTTAATTAGCGACAAAACACAGTAAGATGTATCAGTTGAGTAGAATTAATTAATTTATGAATATACGAGATATTTTGTATGAACAGAGTGGAAGTACTAATGATTGGTTTTGAATAACAGTGCTCTTTGCCCTTTTAATATTTAAAACTCTGTGAAAATGCAATTATTGCAAAATTAAAATTATAAAATAAAATCATTCAGTGCAAATGTAGCATTACAAGTTTGGGGATGCCTACATGTTGTGGGCCTAGGGGTGCCATATTTCTAAATGTGCCACTGGTTAATGTTAGATGAAATTAATTAATTTTATTTGATATGAATTCTTTTGAATAAATATTTTGGATTATGAAATGATAATATAGACATTTCGTATTACTGTATTTTTTATGCTTATAATCTGTGAGTTATTTGTGATTAGGAGACAGCTTGAAGGGGGTGCAAGTTATGCAATGGGATGGATTTTATACTAATTTTAAATTGCAATTACAAACTTATGCCTATGGAGCAATGGCTGTTCCCATAGGCATGGTCATGTTCTTTATATCTCTCTTGTTATCAAAATTGGTGTTCTTTCTGTTATGATAGTTGACCACTTATATAGAAGTTGTTGCAAGCAGATTTACAAGGAGAGAGGTCAGATGTTTGGATCTCCAATTTGAACAAAACTTGGTGAGCATGTAGCCCTTAACTCAAACAGCTCCTTGCCCAAATAACAGGACCCACTTCTCAAATGTTTCTAAAAAATGGGCCTCTAAAAACAGATTGTTTAGCTTATTAGGCTTTGGAAGTTTCACATTTCCGTGGAGGGGCAATAATTGAGTGGACACGATGGTAGATACTGGAGTGACACGATATAGATTCAAAACTTCATAATTTTAGTTACTTTTTATGTGTAACATAATTATTTTATTATTTTACCAAATCATTAGCATTATTATTACTGTTATTATTCCTTGTGTTTAATACTTTGCATCTTTCTGCATCTGCTTTAATATGCTTTAAAGCATATTAAAGCAGATGCAGAAAGTTGGAATTTTAATTAAAAATGCAAATACTATATCACTGCAAGCGAATAAGCTTTGGAAATTACTGCACATGAACGAAAAAGACAAATCTGTTATGAAAATAGGATGGCATAGCCATAGCATTTGTTTTTTTTCATTGTTATGAACCATTTCCTTACGTGCTCATGTTTGTTTTCACTAAACAGGAAATGATCTCACAATTTTTTAATTACTTATAATTCAAAATGAATACTTAAGAAATAGGTCTTATTAGTTGAATCATGAGCTGTTTGTGTTAAAAGCTACAAGTTTAAGTTTCATTTGAATTGGAGACTTGAACATCTGACTTTCTCCTTGTTAGAACTGTTCAAGCAAGCAATATTAATGCAAGGGTATGGATTTTATATTGCTTTAGGTATAATAGAATCTGTTGTCATTTTGCATTATTACAGTATCATACTTTATGATAGCGTTGAGCACATTTTTCTATGTACTAATAGCTTTTCATACTTTAATACTTCATTTCCTGAAGTAGATGCCACATCTTTATATATAGTTGAGGTCATTTTGACCGCTTATGTACTATACTTGCATGCATAGTTAAGCCAATATAAGTAAAAATAATTGACTAGTTTGATAAATCTGTACTCTAAATTAATACATTGTTGATTTAAAATTCATAGTTCAAAATCACAAATACTTAATTAAAATGCATTTTATAAATAAAATTCAACATGATACACAAAATATATTGTACTGAGTCTTATGCCTTAATATTGGTGACACTCCTTGTCCAGTCTAAGTGGAAGAACCAGTAGTGTCACTGAAACTTCCATGGAGATACGACGGTGAAAGGAAGTGTGCAGGGGATTCCGGGAAAAGGGGGAGTCTGGATGTGTAAAGTCCATGTGGAAAGAGTGAAGAAGGCAGTGCTGTGGACTAGAATTGAAACCATGTACTTAAGTGGCTTGAGGATCATGTGTGATGATTGAGAAGTTGTAAGCAGCACAGTTTTTGCAAAAGTGTTGTTTCCTTTTTAAATATGTTTTGCAAACTGGCTTTTCATATGTGAAACATGTGTCAAAGTTATTGTTTCTCTTGTATTTCCCAATTTTTCACTTTTGTTGTTTTCTATTTGTTGAAGGCTCCATTTTGGTTTCCATAGGAGTTTCTTCTGAGCCTCATTTGCATTGTTTGCTTTTGGAGTAGTTCTTGAGAAGTTTTTCACAAAGCTGTAATATGAAATTTTGGGTCTTTTAAAAGTCAACAATAAACATCCTAAAATATTAAATTACCATAATTTCATGTGGCTAATCCATGACAGTGTATCCACACAGAGGTATAAGCCAACTTATGCTCTAATCCAGCATGATATTTGTTTTCCTCTGTGGATGCCCGTGTGCTGTACAAACAGAGCACTTGCTCTCCCCTGGGATTAAATAAAAAATTCCACAAATTATAATTGTAAAAATGATTGAGATATATAACCTTACACCTTTGACCGTGGGACACTGTCTTTTTGTATTGATGCAAAACTACAATATATAATCTACTTGTGAAAAACCCTCCCCCAAAATTAAATAATTAAATAAAAATTTATTAATGTAATTATTTGTCTCTAAACTTTAACCCCCCAGAAAATTTTCTGTAGAAACAAAAACATGATGTGTATATGCGTGCACACACCATGCTGATACTAAATAGCTTAATTAATGGATAATCGGCAGATTATTTGCCAAGAAAATATTTAGGAAAAAGTATTTAATGTATTTAATCCATCCCATGCCTTTGTCATTTAGCACCAATTTTTTTTACTGTATTTTGGTTTTAAAAAGTAAAATTAGAATGCATACTTTTATAAAGAAGAAATGATCCTATCCAGTGCGTGGCAGGTTTTGCTAGAAAACAACGTTTAAAGGGAGGAGCATGGAGCATGCGCAATACAACCATCTAGCTGTTACACATGATAATATTCAGAAAAGAAATTCAAATCGAATGTTTATTCGAACAGTAACGGCCTATACGACGAAGCCTGAAGAAGAACCCTCCTAGGAGGGGCTGTGAAAATGTTTGCAATTCTAAAAATAGATTGACTCCGGTTAACAGGTTTGAAGAGTTTGCATACTTTTATTTACAAGAGAAAAACAGGAGTTTAAAAGAAGTCATTTATTATTAAAATATTTAACATGAATACATGCAAAAGCAGCTTAATTGTAATATGTTTAATTAAACAATAATATTTTGATGCAATAGTTGCATTAGGTAAAGGTTACCTGTAGCATACTGAAGGCCATTTTGGAGAATCATTAGCCTATGGGAGATTGCAACTTCACATATAAGATACAAGGCAAGTTTTTGAGCCTATTTTGAAGAAAAGTTATATCTTATATGCCATAAAATATGGTAAATTAGATTGTTGCTTGTTATATACAGAAAGGTGTGTAAAAAATTTGAGGGGTTGTAGAGGGGTTAAGGACCTTGTCAATTATATGTAAGCATTTTTCGACAAAAATAAATGGTTTCTTTGTGAAACGCTTGTTTTTTCTGCCTCCTGAAAACCGCCACCCACGTACGTATAGCCCTTAGCCATCCCGACGGTTGGGAATAAAAACTCCCCCCATTTCGGTGACCTTTACAATATGCTGATATGCATTTGATGTATGGGCAAGCTTGCGGGAATGCCCTTGAAGCTAGATGTACCAAGAAACTTTCCCTGGCAGAAGAGTGCCCAATCACCAATCTTTCACTGCTGTAGATAGATGTCTGAGAAAAGAAGGGCAGTTATACCCTAGTAAAAGTTAGGGATGATCACCAACCAGAATATACAAGATTTGGCTCTTCAATTGGTAGAAAATGATCTTGGCACAAGCACTAGGAAGGTTGATGCTATTGTGGGCATTAACCACATAATGGTTTAGCATACTTTGCATGCACAGCACATGCATCCATACCATCTACAGAAGGTGCAGGTGCTGCAAGATCTGAATGATTACTCTCAATGAGTTTTGTCAATGGTTTTTGCATCAATGTGCTCAAAATTATACTTTTCTGAATAACGTTCTTTTGTGACGAATAACGATGAAGTGACTTTTTCACAAAATGGGATTATTAATTTGCACAACATGTACAGCTGGACAGAATAAATCCCCATAGTGTTACCATGTGGTTTTGTCAGCAGCAATTTTCTTTAAATGCTTGATGCAGAATTGCTAGTGATTATTTAATTGGACCTCATACATTACCCCAACAACTAACTGGTTTCACCTATCTGCATTTCTTGGAATGCTTTTTGTCACAATTACTTGAAGATGCACCTCTAATGATCCGATGGGACATGTGATTCATGCACAATGGTGCACCCACACATTTCAGTCTGCTACCTCAATACCATTTATCCCCAATGGTGGATAGGTCAAGGTAGGAGTATTGCTTAGCCTGCTTGGTCATCTGATCTGAATCCCATAGATTTTTTTGTTTGGGCCCATTTAAAATCCAAGGTATATGGCACAGAGGTTCTGAATCCAGTGAAGAATTGAAGATAGTTGTGATTCAATCAAAAATTGCTCAGGAGTGTTTGAACACGTCCATCTATCCTTACATCAAAAGGCTGAAGCTTGTATTCAAGCTAATGGATGCCATTTCAAACACTTTTTGTAAATAAATAAAATTGTTCAATAATGTCTGTAAGGACTGATTGATAAATTACTAATGCATCCTTTATTTTTCCTTACACCCATTATAGCCTGTATTGTTACAAAAAAGACTCAAAATCCAAGTAACATATTAAAATTTCAGATAATGAGTAATGGATATCAAACTAATGTGCAATTATCAACAAATATTTTCATACCTCAGATGGCATTTCACTAAACAGGAAGTGACATCACATTTTTTAAAATCACTTATAACTCAAAATGAATGCTTCAAATAAAAAAAAATGGCCCTAAACTTTTTGACTCAAAAATTAACTCCTCTACAACCCCTCAAATCTTTATACACTTTTCTGTTACACCCTGTATATTGTGTATATACATGCGGGGGGTGTGTGCGCACCATATCAAGCAATAAAATGTTGATTTTTCTGTTTCATTTCTGTTAACAAATTATTGTAGATACACATAAACAACTAAGCCCAAATATTCTATAATAATCATTAATTTCCAGATTATTTGGACTTTAGTTTGGCTAACTATTAATAATTATTATAAAATAATTTTTTCTAAGGATAGACTGTTAAATTGCTATCTTATACTAACATTATCAAATAATTACAATAAGTTTTTTAATTAAATTTAATAATTATTAAATTAAATTCAAAATAATATTACTTGCTTTATTTTTTTAAAATTCTGTAATGTGGAAATCTATTTTATGTCAATTAAATTAATATTTGTGTAAAATTTAAGTTATGAAATTACTTTCAATTTGAGAGCATGTTAGCAAGAAATTCATCCTTGTACCCACTGGCCACTCCCAGAATTCAGTTGTAGTTGTTTATGAGCTGTCCCAATTATGTAAATTAAGGGTAAAAATAAACTAAAACTTCTCACAGGTTTGTTGTATTGTGATAGAATTGAAGCAGAGCCAGAAAGAAAGAGGCAATCCTTGCTCTTGCTGCTATGGGAGAGATAATCCTTGCACTTACTGATGTGGAGAGGTGATCTAAGAACAAAGTAATCAGAATCAATTGCTTTGTTGTTGTGTTTTGTTCATTTTTTGCACCCATTTTCTGTTAGACATGCACAATTTTGTTGGTTTTATTTTTGCCCCTCAATTTCTATTAGATGAACTCAATCACATTAGGGAGCAAAGAAATTGTCACTTTGATCCCACTGTATATCAGAAATTTCCTTTGTCCTGTAATGATTGTAATTTTCATTGTAAATAATTAGAGCGTAAAAACTTAATTTTTTCTGGCTTCTTATATTTTGTTTTAGACTGAAGATTAATCCATATATTAATGAACATATGAGTAGATACAGTAATTGTCAGTCCAGTAGGTTGGTTTCCTGCCACTGGACAGTTATATAGTGTGAATCAATTTTAACTCATGATTGGAATTTAAAGTTTAGAGAATTACACTGTTAGCAATCTTTAGAAAAATAAATTAAAGGAAAATTATGGTTGGAATTTAAAATGGCATATAACCCTTACTCCCTTTCAAATTACATTTTGAACACAGATCATCTGTGAGTTATTTGCGTGAAATTATGGTACCACGAGAATGTATATATCGTATATCTCGGCAGATAAGACGACCTTCAGATAAGACAAGGTATAAATTTTCGTCGAAGTTTTATAGTTTTAGCTTATATCTGTCCTATAAGACGACCCCCAAACTATCAACGGCCTATGAATTTAGTTTAGATTAGCGATCATCATCTGAATAATAATAATACTGTATAGCGTATACTGAATTATGTCCTATTTGTAATTTTTCAAATGAACAAATTTATTTTCTTGCATCTGGCAGCACTGCCTTGCGATTGTTGCAAGCATTTGCACTGATATCAGATATCATTTGGGTAATGACCTTGACTATTCACAAAAACGTTGTATGGGCTATTTTGTGGACATACCCTACTCTCTACTAGTAAATAATTATGGTTTGTCCATTTTTTTATAATGGTTTTAATTTATATAAATTTCAATCTAATTTTTTGTATCTGCCTTATAAGACGATCCCTGATTTTGGGGCCTTTTTTATGATTCAACTATCGTCTTATCTGCCGAGATATACGGTATGTTTACATCTGCTGACAGCTTGAAGTTCAACTGCCCATTCCACATGGAATTTGCCAGAAAAATAGTTCAAGCTTGATGATCAGAGAAATATAAAGACCATAGCATGGTATATATGGTGGGTGGCTTACGCAAAGGATATATTTTCATTCTAGCAATCTTCTGCACAGAATATGCCATTGTGGATTATATGGCACCACGTGTTATATGTATGAAAATACAATAGTTGATATTTGTATCAACTAATATGAAATGTCATTGTTTATAATGATATTTATTGATATTAAATAAAATTGTTATCTTATAACATTTAAAATGGCAATATATTAACACGAATAGTTAATTAAAATTAATTGCATCATCATATAATATAAATTTGTATAATGTATTATTAGTTATGAAATTTTAAAATTAATAACATTGTGAAATATTTGATCTGTTAATCTATAGCAGTGTTTCTCAAACTTTTTGGACCGCGACCCCCCTTATGCACTTAAAAATTTCAAAGGACTCCGAAGAATGAGCATGTGTCGAAAAACATCGCGGAAAGAGGGGGATTAGGCTCGTATTTAAATATTTATATTATTTTTATTATTTATATGTGCAATTTATTTAAGTAAAAATTATTTTATATAGTTTTTATTTCTATTATTTCTAAACATGAATCCATAGTAAATTTATAAAATATTGAAAAAAATTGATCTGGAATCAATTTTTCAGCGACCCCCCCCCCAAATATTTTTCACGAACCCCTTGGGGGTCGCGACCCTCAGTTTGAGAATCACTGATCTATAGTATAGTTTATATTATTTAATGAATAACTGCTGACAACAAATATTTTAAAGTGTACAGAATGTATTTTAAAACTTGGTACTATTTAAAAATTTTTTTTTCATCTGAACATTTTGTTGGTTTTTTTATGTGGATCTGAAGATGAAATTGTAGAAGTTTTTAAAAATGTTTAATCCAAACAACAAATTTATTAGAATAGATTTAGTTCCAACATAAAACTGATTTTATGTCAATTTGATGGTTACAAAATGTTGAACATTTTGTAACCATCATAATAACTATGCATACATACTTATTAATTTACATTAATTGTTTTATGTGGAAAATATATTTAAAATTTTGAGATATAAATTAGATATATTTTACTTTCCCAGCTGTTATATATGACAGGGGTATGGGTGATTGGTCAAAAAATGATCCCTCCAAGGTTTTTACATTTTTGGACCTGAAACATTGAGAAATGCAAAAAATTTGGGGGTAATTTCTGTATGTATGGATGTTTGTTTTGTGTGTGTAGGGGAGCATGATTTTGTTCATCCTGCTTGAAGCTTAATAACTCCCATGCTTTTTGTCGAAAATTTCTGAAATTTTACAGGGAGGTTTGTTTATTAGGGGGATTGATGCTGTTAAATTTTGGTGGTTAAAGGTCAAGGGAGTGGGGAGATAATGGAGGTTCTGTGTATCTCCAGTAGGGTTGGACTTAATGACGATTTTACTCATTATTGGCATTTAAAATTAAGGTTTTTGCCATTTTATAATAGTTAAAAATATAAAAAGTTTCTAAAATAAAATATGATAACAAGTTTAAATTTTAAATGTTGCCAGGAAAGTTGAGCAACTCATTGCTGGTTGTTTTTTTTTTTTTTTTTTTGATTGTATTTAAGTTTTACTGGAATTTTGCTATTGGATGAAACTAGTCAGAAAATTTTTAAAGGAATAAATATTTTATTTACTTTAACTTAGCAGTTAATGTGATTGTTTGTAAATAAAGCTATCTTGAATACCACAAAAAAATTTCAACTGATCAAAACTGTAAATATCTACCTTTAACAATGGATGAAGTTTAAAGAATGCTGACATTTTCAACTTGGTTAATGACCCATCTTCAGACATAGACAGTTGAAAGTGGAATTTTAACTAGATAAAAACTGTTAGCATTCTTTAAACTTCACCCACTCTTAAAAGTGCATTGATTAATTTAGCTTAGTAACTGCAGTGGCTAGTTCAACCCACTTAACTTTAACTATTAAAGAAGATTTTATGAGGATTCATTTATTGAGCTGCAATTTGAAAAATTGTAGACCTATAAATTCCTGCTGTCATCTGTCCATCCTTGTCCATTCCTGCTGTCATCTTGAGAACAGATTTAGATACATGAAAGTCAAGACCAGATATAGAAAGCTTTGGGGCATAAGGCCTTAATTAACTATATATGAACTTCCAATGCAAACTGAAAATCATGTTATTTCAATTCAAAAATTTTCCATGAAAGGAGTTAGATAGATGACTGGCACAGCTCTAATGATAACAGGAAAGTATGTACAGGGGCAAGACCTACTAATTTGAGGTGGAGAGGATATATTTATTTATTTTATTTTATTTCACAATGACTTACAGCAATATCATAATGACAATAATGGCTGAACCCCAAATAACAAACATATAACAATCCCAAAGAGTAAAATTAAATGCATATAACATATAATAAGAACATTTTCACAAATAACACGAAAATTAGTCAGTAGATCATAGAGCAGTTTTTTACAGATGATTTAAATTCGTGATGATCCAGAAAGTAAAATTCTTCAATAGTTTTAAGAGACTTTTGATATCTGAAGAAGAAAGATTTAAGCATAATATTGAGACGAGTGTATGGGGAGTTGTATCTGAAGAATTAAAAGAAGGAACATGTATAAAAAGAAATTTAGACAAGAGAAGACCATTAAAATATTTGTAGGAATACAATCAAAATAATCAATACATTTATAAAAATCAGGGAGACCTAGGCAGACATGGGCTATCTCGGGAGAATCTGTTAGGGGAAGGTTTGCTAGTTTATTTAAGAGGCGGTAAACCTTAGCTAATTCTGTAAGAAATTTATTCGGGGCTGATGCCCAAATAGGTAGAGAATAATCTATTACGGTTTGTAATTTAGTAAAAAAGAGTGCCCGGAGTGTATTCAATCCATAGGAGCATGTTGTGGAGAAATTTCAAAGCAATTTCTCCACAACATGCCCCTATAGATTGAGATTTTTTTAGTTAATAGTTCTATTTAATATTTGAAGGAAAGTTTTGAATCAAAAAAGACACCAAGATCCTGGACAATATCAGCTACATCAAGAATGTGGTTATCAATATAAAAAGTATTGTGAAGATAAGCTCTAACCTGACTATAAATCATAATTTTGGTTTTACTTGTATTAATTTCTAAGTTTAAGGTCTTAAATGAGGCATTGAGATAATCATTTTTATGTTGCAAATAGTTATCACAAGAATTAGCAAGTTTTATGTCATCAGCAAAAACATTTACAAAAGAAGAGGTGATTCGAGAAAGGGATTTATTAACGTAGGCTATAAACAGTTACTTGCTAATATAGATTCCTGAGTGATACCAATCAAAGGGGTAAAGTGTGTAAAGTAAAAGTCTGAAATTTTAATTTGACAGGAACAATATAGAAAAAATTTTTAATCTAGATTAAAATTTTATCATTAATTTCAAATTCAAAAGCTAATTTATCCAATAGGATATCAGGGACAATGGAGTCAAAAGCCTTATCAATGTCAATATATATTACATAAGTAGGAAGTTTAAGCTCAAAATTTGATAAAATGTAGTGCTGTGTTTCAAGGAGGTTACTTGTCTTGGAACGATGGTTTAAACCTAAATGTTGGACTGGACATAAACGAGAAGTAATTTTAAATTAATTAAATTAAAAATATGGTTAAAAATTGCAGCCTGGCATTGTGATGTCACAATAAATATTTGCTCATTAATAATACTTTTTCCAATATAAAAATATTACACATTTTGATTAACTGAAATTTTTTTAATTATTTGTTATACATGTATGTAATGGCAGATTCAGAAATCTTTAACGAGAGTGCAGAAAGGAAATAATATATTTTTTATAAAATATTATCCAAGTGCACTCAGCTTTTCTCAGGAAAAAGGTATACTGTATTACAGTTAAAAATACACACACAAATCAAATGTTCATTGTATTTGCCAGAAACATTGGAGCTGAAAATTCAAATTAACACTCTCATAAAACATTATTGGTTATTTACTAATATATGGAATTGTTTATGCACTACAGAAAAGAAAGTCAACAATAAAATTCAATTTTATATTAAAATTTGTCTTTATTAACCTGCTTCTGGCACATCCTATCCAATCTGGAATTGCCGTTGTGAAAACAAAGGGTAAAAAAATTTACTGTGATGCTGAGTTTTTGAAATTAGAAATAAATTACTGCTAAAGAAAGGCAACACACTATTATGCTTTAATTCCTATTTATATTATATTAATATGGGTTATACTTTTTTAACTCAAATAACAGATTAGACAATCAAATTTAATTAGTCCAGTTTTACCATCAAAACATTAATCTATCTGAATTTTGTTTCATAACACAGCCACAGGTTCTTGGACAAAGCTGCCTATTCATGTGAAAGACCTAATGCAAACTAGACACTACATTTTATATCATAATTCTATCACAATTTATAAGTAGACCCTGTGAACATTTCAACATGGTTTTCAGCTCTCTTTTTCTAGTCCATGCAGAAAAGAGACATTCCTCAAAAAAGACATAACACAAGCAGTAAATCGACATTAAATTACTAATAAATCAATTGCTTGCCGCTCAGCGATAATTAGTGAAAATGTGATTATGGTAATTTAAATGAGAAAAATACAAAGACAGATTTTTTTCCAAAAATAGCCAATAGTCCCATAATTTTCCCCATCTCAAATTTCACAAAGTTTCCAATTGGGCAAGTTCTAGCCTAATCTAGCAGCATTATTTAGTGGCCTCTTCTCAAAATTTCTGTTTTCCTCTTTTTGAGTATCGAGACCAGAGTTTTTGTTTTCACTGTTTTCGTGTAGATCCCATCAATCTACTGCTATGATAATTACTTTACTTGGATACTACAAAAGCAATCACAAAAAAATGCTAAAAGCCTCTTTAACACCTTATTATGACTGACAGCTAGCTGGTAACAGATATTTATAAAGATTTATCTTGGGGGAAAAAAATCTGTTGGTTGTAGACATAAAAACGTAATAACTGTATATATTATTACAGTTAATTTCACCTATGTATAAATAAGTAGGATAAAATAAATTATCAAACTCCAGAAGAGAACAGTTTTGCCCCTAAGCAGATCTCCCCAAAATCTGCCATTGTATGTATGTATTCATAATAAAAATCAGTCTACATGATTTAACATTTGAAACTAAGCAATACATCAAATATTATTAGCGTCGTTAAGTTTCTAAAATAATTATTAATTAATAATATTTTTCTTATAAAATTTTTATGTAACTTATGAGTTTATATACATTCTCTCAGTAATATATCATATTGATTTACTATATTGTTATATTTTTAATATTACATTCCTTTCAATTTTGGATAACCAATGGGTTATCTGCCTTTTAAAGATAATTTGAAAGGAGGCTAGGTTATGTAATGGGGTGCATTATATGCCAATTTTGATGTAGCCACTTCTCTCTTAAGGATAAGTATTGTACCATACACACAAAAAGTCTTGTATTGTACTAAACACATTAGCAAAGAAATATACAAAAGTGTGCTTGGTTATGTATGCTGCTGTACTAAGTTATTGTCTGTGTTAATGTAGACTCCAACTGAAAGTTATTTAATATGTTAAATTTTATACAAATGTTAGTTTAATTAATGTAAAACAGATTTCTATTACAGAGTTTAAAAAATAAAGCAAAATATGTCATCTTTAGTTATGAGTTTGTTCATTATTATTTTAATAAAATTTAATGATTTCATTTAAGTTTTATTAAATTTAATTTAAAAATTATTGTAATGTTATAGCAGTCTAACTTGTCTACCTTTAGAAAAAATTATTTATATTAATTTTTAGCCATAGTTAGCCAACATATAATTAGAATAATGAGAAAATACATTAAGATGATATAAGCCAAAATGTATATTGTCATCAGCACATTTCACGTGGTTGAAATTGTGCCCATTTATTTTGATTCCTTCCTCCCTTTCAACAGCCTCCACTACAATTACATCTATGAACATGTTGAAAAAAGTAGGGAAGAAGTGGACAGCCTTGTGTCACTTCCATGCCTATGTTAATTTTTTTAATTATTAGATTGTTATATTTCATTGTGACTGTTGTAGATTTAAATTGTTGTTTGAGAAAGTCAATAATCTCAAAGTAAGTGGGATTTTGTTCTAAGATTTCAGTCAAGTGAACTTTGATAAAACAAAATGAAAAGCTTGTCTGAAACCTATTAGTCCATGATAGAATCTTATTGTATTACCAGTAGTGTTAAGCTATTATTTATATTGTGAAGATAGAATTGACTGTTGAGTGATTTTTGCTTGAAATCTGCTTGTTTCTTACCTTTGAAATTTTTTATTCCAAAAAATAAAAATTTTAGAGTTTCCTTTTTCTGACTAAGCATTTTTCATTTGTTGATTATCTTTCAAACTTTTTGGTTGATAAGAATTTGACTGATTTGGAGATACAGGTATACCTCACCTTACATCGGTAATTGGTTCCAGGAGAGGCAACATAAGTCGAAAAACGACGTAAGTCGAATTTACTTGTGTAGTTTACAACGTAAGTCGAAACTACACAAGTACATGTCGTAACTACGGTGGAAAACGCCAATAATGAGCACTTAAAGACCACTAAATAAGACGACAACACAGAAACACAGATGTTTTCATGTTTTGTTTTCTAGGATTTATGATGATTATATTAACATTTACTGTAAATGTACATATTTTAATATGATTTTAGGTGCTTTTAACACTTTTCTAGTGATATTACGACTTCAGTATTTGTTGCGGATGGATGTGAAGTCAAATAAAATAACTTAAACTTGATTTTTATTTTTCCGTATATTTTTTTGACAAATGATGTATAATCGAGAATGACATAACTCGAGGTACACCTGTAGTGTTATCACCCGTCCAGTTTTCACCCAGACAGTCCAGGAACTGACTCACTGTCCGGGTGAACTATTAATTTTGTCCATGAATTTCGTAGAAATTGTGAAATTACGACGAAACAAAGTTCTTGCAAATATTTTTATAAATTTACACCATTTGAACAGTGAAAGACTTCACACTCATTGAAACTCATCTATCATTCTGCCATGTTACTCTGTTTACGCTGACATGTGATGCGCAACCTACCTCTCGACATTTTTTTCTTGCTTGTATGTCCATACACGTCTTCTATGGAGCTAAATTATCTGTTCTTTCCCTCTTAATTTAGGTTACATACGTTACTCCTATGCAAGCCCCTAGTCCCTAACTGTAACTGATTTCGAACTGGCATGTACATTATTCTTCACATTGTAAAATGACATTGCGCATGCATCAGGAACTTCTGTTCAAACAAACCTGACCTGCCATCTGGGTCAGTGATTTTGTAAAGGTGGCAACACTATTTGGAGATCTGCAATATCTTTTAGGCCCTATGAGCAATCCTATCCAAAATATGACTCAGTACAGTATTTAAAATGGGGTAATTTTTGAGATAGCTCTACCAATTTTACAGCATTTTTACAGCACTCGGAAAATCTTCACCTTATGGATTGACAAGTAATTCTGTAATATCAATTAAAAAGGCAGACGGTATTACACGATATATAAAATACAGAAGAAACTAAGACTCCTTCCTTTCCATCCTGTCCAATTACCAGAACTAAAACTGTCTTTCTGTAATTCTGTAATTGAAGTTTTATCTAACTCAGGCATGCAGTTTAATGAATTACTGAGCATTCATGCTCTTGCAAATCAGCATCTAGATTATTCTATATTTATTTTCTGAAAGTTTTGTATTTTTCTAGAACTTGCATACAAAACAAAACAGTGTCCTTACTTTGTAAATTAGCCATTGCTTATTGAATGTATCACTGTTTGGAAACTTTCCAAGGTAGTGAAACTTGGGAAATTTTTTTTATCATCATTAGGAAAAGCAATGTCCTGGATAGTTTTGACAATGATTTATATCTGCTGAGTTAATAATATAGTCATAACCCATATCTTAAGAGTCTCAAACATAGTAATAGAAACATCACAGTTTCACTCATCATAATTTAATCATTCTTCTTCACTAATGTCTCTGATTTAGACTAGAGCAATGTTTCTCAACTTTTTTCTCATCACAGACCAGCAAAGATATCAATAGTTTTATATGGACCAGTAATTAAATGTGACTATGAGTTTTGCTTATTTATTATGTTTATATTTGCTTATCTAGAGTTACTGTATTAACAAAATACATAAAGTAACTCTAGATTACTATTTAAATGTCACCCATAATCAACTGTGCCAGCATCAGTATGATCAAATATTTTTCTGCAGACTGATGGAATTTTTTTTTTTGGACCAATGCTTGAAAAATAATGCTTTATAGGATACTGGGATAGTGATTTGAAAGCACTACCTGACAGGACTGGCATGCAATCAGACCACAACTGTAATCATTTATACGCTTGTCTGAGACAGCTATACGCCAAGTTTTATGGTAACTGAACTTCTATCACTTTTTGATAATTTTATTTTGAATTCTAGGTGAAAATATGCAATTCATATATTTCATTTTTTATGTTTTATTATTTAACTGAAAATATTTCAGTATTTGAAATAAGTAAATGACAATAATCAATCACTTTTTAAATTTAAAAATATTCTACATTTAAAGCCCTTTATTTAATCAGATTTTTTAAAAATCTTCCCTAAGTGAAAGATTATTTCTGGTACAGAACATTATTGCTTCGCCATAATTTTAATTATACTATTTTGCAAAACAAATTTATTTTCATTGATTTTTATAGTTTCAGTGAGCACCACTTTGGATTTAGCATGAATCCAAATCTGACAACAGAATTGGTGTAACACCTACCACTTTTGAGAGAAATGAAGTTATCGAAGGAAAATGTTTTCTGTTCAAAATATCATATTTATTGGCTACACACATTGCTAATTGGCCAATTAGATACAAATAAATTCACGTTAATTATTCCTTTTTTCATAATTCTATAGATTTAAAAAGTGAAACACTTAATGACATGTTTTCTTCCTTTTATATTATTCTTTTAAAGTCTCTTACTGTAGAGTCCGACAGTAATCTGCTAACATGTTCTCATTCCACCTTCTGCTATACCAGTTTTCCATTTGAGAAAGAGTCCGACAGAGCCTTTCTCCATGTTCATCATAACAGCTCGTAGGTTGGTGAGAAAAAAATCTAAATGGGAATGAAGGAATTGCATCTTGAATGACAGATTGCAATCCAGTGTTTGATAGGACATTACCAACTTCTCCACAGTTTCCTCATATTTGTTAGTTTATACTTGCCCAAATTCCTGCTTACATTTTCAAATTCATCCCAGACTGTCCTTTCAGCTGGGTTAAGTCTTTTCTTGAAACTAGAATCCTTTAAAAGCTATCTTACTTGGGACAAGCAAAAATTCTCTCCTTTACTTTCACATCTCTCAGATATGAAAACTTTTACTTCAGGTAAGCAAAGCCTTCTTCATCTTTGTCCATACTTTTCACAAAGTTTTTCATCAAACTGAGCTTGATATGAAGAAAAGGTAAGAGGATTTTAGTTTTCTCCACCAGAGCAGGAAAAGCAATATTCTTTGACCTTGTATGTTTGCTGCACAATTGAGCCACTTTTTTGCCACGAAGTGACCAGTTGCTCAACTGTCCCATTTATATAAAAAAAAAAACAGCAGAATTTAGTGTATTCTCTTTGAATACCTGTTAGCATTGCAACAACTTTGAGGTCATTACACACATTCCACTTATGCTCATTGTATTTTATCTTATCCATCATTACCTTCATGTTGTTGTAAGTTTCTTTCATGTGAAACAGCATAAACAGCATGAGCAACCAGAATGGATGGATGTTTGTTGCCATTGTGCTGAAAAACATATTTAAGGCTGAACTTTGATGAGTCAATAAAGAGTGTCTACTTCTTAAAATCCTGTGGAAGCTGAAGCTCCTCCAATAAATGCATTGCAAAATACAAGATTGTCCTCCATTAAAAAATATTTTGCATTTCCTGTTTCCCTTTTTCTGTAACAGGACACCTTAACTTCTTTCTCCGAAAGTTTCCACTGCTGGAGACATGACGGTTTTATATTTTATTCAAATAACAGTTACAGAATGTTTGTCAAAAAGAAACATTTTTTTTTTTGCAAAAAAGTGATGTTTTAAAAACTGTAGGTAATAGAAGATTTTGGACTTTAGATTCATGTTATTCAGATACAGATTCACACTAAAATACATTTAAAAAATCAATTTTTCTTTCACAGGAGGAAATTCCCCTGTGAAAGAAAAAGTGCTGAACAGTGTTATTTGTATCATTTTCACTTCATAATATTTTATAAACCTTTCTAAATTTTTTTAGCACATGGGCATCAACTCATATGGGACAGAACAGACATATTCCTCCCCAATATTTATGTATCAGCAAATTATCCCGTCTCAATCTATTTTTATTTTATACCATACTACAAAAATCAAAAGTAGAAACCAATACTGTATATAATAAATACACCTTATTTTGCATATCCACTCAAAATCCAACAATGGAAAATTTTTCTTACCCATTGTAATTGCCCTGTCCCTCCAATATTTAAACTGATCAAACTTCATGCTCTAGCATATAGTATTTTTTCTGTTTTGAGCTGTTTTTATGATCTGTTGATCTTGATTCAGATGACATTAATTATTAAAATATTTAGCTATATCTGAAAGGCTAAATATTCTTTCAATTAAAAATAACAAATATCCATCGTACTTTTTAAAGGTTTATAAGGTTATTTTACTGTAACGTTTTCACTGTTTGTTAAATTTTTACAAATTATTTCATACCAAAATTTCTCCCATCTTTGGAAGAAATAAATAACTTAAGTTTATATTGCCAATAATACATAAACTAGAATATATTGTCCCGCATATTGCTGGTTTCTTTAAATTTATCTTAGTTTTACACACTGGTGCCAGATTTAAATAAGTTATCATGAACTCCAACTTCTTCAGTTTTCTTTTGTTTTACTGTTGAAGATGCATTTGTTTGTATTGCTCACGAAAAATGTTATTTATATGTCGTACCATTCTATTCTCATATATAATTTTTTCTGTTTCAGGTCTTGCACTTTCAGATTTCTCTTTAATACAGTTTATTTTTTATTTTTAATAAAATTTAAAGTTATATTTTACTTTAAAAGAACTTATCCTAACATTAATCAATATCACATCTTCCTTAAGTCTTCCATCAATACTTTATTAGAACAAATGTTTTTGGCCTAGTTTACAGGCCTGCTTCGGGCTCTGTACTTTCAAATTGAACGGTTTACCGAGTATTCCTGAAGCAGACCCATAAACTAGGACAAAAACATTTGTTCTAATAAAGTATTGCTGGAAAATCTAAGGAAAGTGTGATATTATTGATTAATGTTGTATCTATAACTTGAACTTTCCAGATGACCCAGTACTTAATGAATTTGTTGATTAAATAGAATTATTTCCCTAATTTTAAATAACTATTGTGCCGTTTTTTTTTAAATACAGTATATAAAAATACAATAGGTAGAAGATTTGATAAAGATTTAAATTTAACAATATTTCATATTAATTTTTATATACTGTAAATATGTAAGATATTAAAAATAAAATATAATAATCAAAAATATTAGCATTCAAAATGGCATAAATCTTCAACAATGTAGGTATTTGAAGTTTTATGTTGTCAAGGTATGGGTACATTCATATCACTTTTGGAATGTGATTTAGAATTAGAAATCCTAATTCTAAAATTAAGTTAATATATAAAAAAATTATTAAAATAAAATATTACTTTTTTATTGAAATTAATCTTTTATTTTAAAATGACAATAATATAGTAAGAGATATGTATTTATACTTCAAAATTTCTCATTTTTATTTTTAATAGGGAGTGTTTGAAGTTGATAAAGAGAAAGGTTTAACATTGGTTGAGATTGCGGATGGTGTAGAAATTCAAGATATAGTAAATACTACTGCATGCCAATTTTCAGTAAGGTTTTTTTAAATATATTAAGTATATTATTTATATTTAAGTCATTATGAATAAATTAATAATATATACTTTAACATAAAAAGAAAAGTCCATCTTAAAAACTGTTTTTAGAATCTTCAACTATAGTATGCAAATATTTCTCAAGTAGATATGCAAACGATAACAGTTTCACCACCAATGAATGATCAGATCATATCAAATTCTACTGGAATTTTCCAAAACACAATCTGTATGAGGTTCATTCAAGTTATAACACCTCCAATTTTTTTTCTCAGGACTGGAAACAGATAGAAACATGCCGTTTTAAAATACACCTGCACTCATTGTGAATGCATGACAGAGATGACAGAACTGTACAGCACAGAACTTTAGCGGCAGTGGCAAGAGTGCAGATTGTTTTTGATACTTAAAATGGCAACATTTTCATTACAAGAACAGCGTGTAATCATTCATTTTCTCCATTTGAGTGGCCTGACACCAATTGAAATTCATCGCCAGGTGAGCGAGACATGTGGTGATGGTGTCATGGATGTGTCTAATGTGCGTTCGTGGGTGCGACAGTTCAAAGAAGACAGAACGTCGTGTGACAAGAAACCAAGACAATCTTGACCTCGCACCAGCTGGTTTGACGATATGATCAAGCAAGTGGAGAAAGTTGTTTTGGAGGATCGTCGAGTGAGTGTGGAACACATCGCCTCCAAAGTTGGCATTTCCATAGGATTTGTGCACACAATCCTGTACGAAGACCTGAAAATGTGAAAAGGGCCCTCCAGGCGGGGTGCCACGAATGCTGACGGACGACCACAAGGCTGTTGCCAGGCAATGTTGACACCATCAGCACATGTCTTACTCAACTGGCGGTGAATTTCATCAGTGTCATACCACTCAAATGGAGAAAACAAGTGATTACACATTGTTCTTGTAATGAAAATGTTGCCATTTTAAGTATCAAAAACAGTCTGCACTCTTGCCACTGCCACTACAGTTCTGTGTGCTGTACAGTTCTGCCATCTCTGTCACGCATTCAGAACGAGTGCAGGTGTATTTTAAAACAAACAGCATATTTCTATCTGTTTCCAGTCCTGAGGAAAAAAATCAGAGGTGTTATAACTTGAATGCACCTCATATAAAAGTTATCAGATATTTGCTGTGACAATCTGTTCATGCTTATTTGTGTCGAGTGATCACAGTTGCTCGTGATAGTCTCAAAGATGTATTCAAGCACCTTACCACCAATTAAATGATATGACTCCCTCTCTCAAAATAATCCCAAAGAATCTAATGGGTGCACAAGAGGGCACCCATGAATGCTGTAAAGGTTCTGGCAGGCTCAGGAAGACCATTGTAATTTAAAATTTAGTACAGGAAAATTAATTATAATTTGAATGAATTAGTAAACAGTCTTTTTATTTTTAAAAGGAAAATTTTTAATTATTTAATATTTTCAATACATAATTGGATTTCATCTTCAAAATATATCCTACTTTAAGAATTCTAGAACTGTATTACATATGAAATGTGAAATAGTTAACAATGTAAAGTTTCCATCTCAATTGGTTAAAAAATGTTTAAAACTTCTTAAGAAAAATCACAAAAAATTAGAAAATAAAAATAAAAAATTAATAGTTTATTTATCTACAAAATTTTTGAAATATAAACAACGAAATAATATATAATAAAAAATTTTAAAATTAAAAAAAATTATAATAAAAATTGAAAAGGTTAAAAATAATAATAAATTTAGAAAATATTTCGAAAGTTTCATAATCCATTTAATTTTTAACTTTGTAAATATAAAAATTAAATATTATTTTTTATTTCATTGCATATATACACATAAAATTCTGTAATAAATCATTATTTTAATTTTTATTCCTTATGTTTGTGATTTTATGTAAGAATTTTATTTAATTTTAAATTAATTGAGATGAAAATTTCAAACTGTTGAAAATTCTTTCACACTTTTTAACATAGTTTCAGTATTTTTTAAATTGGATTATTCTGGAAACAAAGTTATATTTTGATGTTGTATCAGTGGCGTAGCATGGGTGTCAGCCGCCCGGGGCAGAGGAAAATTTCGCCGCCCCCTTATTTAGGTATCTCAATTCAAAAGACTAAAATATACAGTAATTCTAAAGAACTTTTCAGCAAAGAACAATCATCATTATTGTGTATTGTACAGGTGTATTGTGTATTTATTGTGAAATTCTGCCGCCCCCTAAAAGTGCCGCCCGGGGCGGGCCGCCCCTGCCACCCCCACTACGCTACACCACTGTGTTGTATCACTAATTAAAAATTTATTTTTTTTCTGTCAATTTGGTTAATTTTGGCACTATCTTTTACAATCATCGGTATTAATAAAGTAAAATAAAATTCTTTCAATAATTAAATTTTTATTTAATTAGAAATGTTTTCAGTCTGTATTTTACCAGCATAAGCTTATATTAGATAAATTAAAAAAGTCATCATATGTTTTATCTCACAATGACACTATATGGATCAATAGTTTGGTACAAGAGGTAGGCATTAGGCACCACATCTCTTATTAAATTTAATATTTATAATTAAATTAATATTTAATAAATAATTTAGAATATTCTGGAAGAAAAAAATCAGCCTGGAGCAGGACTCAAACCTGCAATTCCACCCATATATAATATTATATTAAACACGTCTGAAGAAAAGATCGGATGGAGGTCCAGGTAGCATAACTGTCAATGCATCCGCACAGTAAGCGGGAGTTGCAGGTTCAAGTTCCACTCCGGGCTGATTTTTTTCTTCCAGAATATTCTAAATTATTTATTAAATATAATAAGAGATGGCACCTAATGCCTACCTCTCGTACCAGATTATTTAGAATTTAATTTAAAATAATAGCAGTAAAGTAACCTGATTTAATCCAGTAGTTGTTTGGCATGTTACTAAAACATTGGGCTTCGGGATGTTTATATACTTCAAAAAATATAATGTTAAGTTTGAATTTTCTAAATGCTATCACGAAACACAAGAAAAAGGAAACTAAAATTTTCAAGTTTTATTCAATAATTCAATTAATGTTTATAAGATAAAATATAAGAGATGAAAAATATATTATTAAAGATTTAAAAAAATTTTAATTTGTTTTTGTTATTTATAAATTTAAATAATGATAAATCTTATTTTTATTATTATTTTCCAGTTTTTTAATTTTAAATAATAGAAGCCAAACAAATAAAATCTGTGTTTTGTATCTGTATGTTAATTACTTTATTTTCAGTTTGTTCAATTATTATAATTAAATCTAATATTCTGATAGAGATGTGTCATTTTTCAGGATTAAATTATCTTTCTTTCACCCACTTTCTTTGTGTTAATTCAATAGTAATTGTGGAAGTGTGATTGAATGCTTGTCTTTTAATACATTGCGTTGTCTTTTAGCTTTGTTGCTAAAAATTACATAAAACTTCCAATGTAGTTCTTGTTAGAGTTTAATTTTTTCTCTTTAAATTTGATTTTGTATGCTCTTGATGTTTAATTCATTAATATTTTTCACTTTTATTATTTTAAGCTCTATTTTTTACTTTACTTTACAAAATTTATCATTTTGGAGGCAGTTTATTTATATTATTTATTTATTATAATTATTTACTTTTTAATTGTAATTCATTTTAATTTAACTTGAAACTTTTTAAATTATTTATTTATTTTTGTGATAATGCTTATAAAAAATTAAATCTTAGTTCAATTTGAAAAATTTTAAATGTTTAACCAATCGAATGTAGAATAAATATGTTTATTATGTGATATCTTTATATAATACCATAATTTCCCTGCTAAAATTCATTGGATTATTTGTTAAAAACCTTCTGACTTTGATGGTGTGGATTATACACTACCATGTGTAATTTTTCCACATTAAAAAATTATTCTAAAATCATTTTACTTTGTTAAGAAGTCTTAATACGGTAAAACATAGTAGAATGTCTTATTATTGTTTATACATCAAGTTACACATCTGTTAGCCCTTCAGTAAACATCTCCAAGCTGATAGTAGGTTTAAAATGTGTTTTAAATTTTAGCTTAGATAATCAATAGCAATTAATAGCATCTGACCTAACATCTTGGTGAAGAAGACAAAATGGTTCGTGATATGACAAGATTTATTTTCTTCATTGTTAATATGGAGGAAATTTGCTCCAGTGATGAATCCAGAAAGTTCCTACGGCAGTGCAATTTAAGTATGGTATTTTATTAATAGAAAGATTCACGAAGCACAGGAAGATAAACATGTTCAGAGGAATCAAAAAATCATACTAAGAGAGTATGATTTTACAATCTTTGCATTGAATTAATTTTATTTTTGTTGTTAATTTTTATTTATTTAATTTATTATGAATTCACTTCGATAAATTTGAGATAATCTTGGGCCAAGCAACTAGGCAGAAAATTACTTTCAATTTCGATTTTTGTATGCTAGTGGCATATATATTTTGCAACTCTATTGCTTTAATTTTTAGACATTTGACTATTGTACAGTTTTAAGAGTGCATTATTGAGAACAGTTAATTATCTCTATTTATTATTTAAGTATACATAACAATAAATTCATTCTTAAAAATATAATATTAGCAGACCCGGCCACGCATTGTTGTGGCTCAAAATGTATCTATTATAAATGTATAACACTTCTCCCGTAGGGGGAATTTCAAAAAATACCTTTGTAGTGTACATTCTCTTGACGTACCCTATTAAAACGCAATCAAAAACGCAAAAAAACCACATCTAAAATAGTTTAATAGAAGTCGAGTTCTTCACGGTTTCTGTCTCTCTCCCCCGTGGGGGAAATTTCAAAAAATCCCTTTTTAGCAGGATTGGCATGATTTAAAAAAAATGTTTTAAAACATTTAAAACATGGTTTTTTTTGGAAATAAAACATTGGGATCTAGTAAAATAGAAAAAAAAATCAGAAAAACTTCAGTGTAAGACTCAAGAAGGTACAGAATGTTTTATGTAATATAAAATACAGCATTTTTAAATGTTTCTTTATGAAATGGCATTTTTAAGATTTGCATTACAAAACCAAAACAGGATTGACAGCAGTGGCTTCTTCAGCTTGAAGGATTTCTTATTTTCAGAAATATACAATGCTCAGTAGTGCTTGTTTAGGTGCTTGAAAACTTTAACAAGCTTTGCTGCCTTTTCCTGTCCAAGTCGATTTCTAAGTATTGAGTGAACAAGTCCATAGGTAGAGAAAATTCTCTCAATTCCTGCTGAAGAAGCCACTGCTGTGTGCAGCTGTGTAACTAATTTTAAAAGAGGTTCATCAATTCTGTCATGTAGTGACTGCTACCATGTAAGAGAAGTGATATTAGTTAGCACAGACTCTGCAAACTTGTGTTGCAAAAATGGGCTAGTTTTTGCCAAGTATTTTAAAACTGAAGGCATAGCATCTGGGTAGTGAGCGTGGCACACAGTTAGTGCAGCATCCTTCATACTGTCTGTGAGCTTTGCACCCTAGTATCTTGGGTCCAGAAGATTTGCTAAAAAGTGATAGTCTGTGATAGCCACATCAAATCTATCTTTGGCTGCTTGCGTGACTCCAGTTATCCCAAGTTGTTGCAAGACATTTTGAACACTATAAAAGTAATAATATTGAATATTATTAGATGTATAAAATTAATTACAAAAAACAATTCTGGCTAATGTAACTTACCCAAACCATAATTCAATTCCTTCACTGATTGTGCAGTCATTTCTTTGCATTTTGTCTAATGCAACAGCAATGATCTTTAAACGTGTCGGCAAATCTTCAGCATCGTGCTTAATTTCAAGGTTTTGAACTTTGGCTACAATATCCTTGTGAATTACGAGCCTGTTTTCATTGCAAACCTGTTAACATAAGATTTGTAACTGTTTTTAGGATTAAACACTTAATACTCATTATTCAATACTCATTGAGTACGTGAGTAGAGTTAACTAGCATTAGAGTAAACAGGCAGTTTACAAAATAAAATAATCATATATTTCATCTCATCATTATTACTCCAAGTATATTATTACTATATTACTATAAGTAATCACACTTCAACACAACTAGTATATGCTTTATGAATTAGTGACTTTCCCCACAAAATAAGAAAATAAAAACAACTTAATTAAAGTAATGATAATACCTTCATTAGGATAGGCCAGTTCTGAATGTTTGACTCTAAGCAATCAGCTAAGCTGTTCCAACGTATATCCTGTGGTAATATCAATCCTTTTCCACTTGCCTCTTTGTATTTGGCTTTCGGGAAATTATGCTTTATAAATTGTTATATCAAGAAAGTTAATGTTAATTACATTGCTGTTTGTTAATTTAAGTTGTATTCCTACTGAGTTGTTGTTAATGTGTTTAATGAATTATTTTGCTTTTTCTTTGCCATTCCACACTATAAGTGTGTCATCAATGTACCTTGCAATTAGTTTAATATTATTTAAGTATTCTTCTATACAAGGGGTTTCTGCCCATTTCAGAATGATTTCTGCAATATCTCTTGAGATAGGGATTCCATAGGAACTCCTCTGTTTTGTTGGTAATATTTGCTTTCCCAAGTAAAGCATGAATAGTTTAGGATCACATTAATGAAGCCAACTATTATTCTGTATTTCTCCAAGGAATCTTACTATTTATTGGATTGTTTGGAAAGTAATTTCGTTTTTTCCATAGAAAAATAAACGCAATATTCTTATAATAAATAAATATTTTATTGAATTATATATTGACTATTTTGGTCAAATACCTGTTATCATTGTTTCTGGTGATAGCATGATTTCACATTCATAAAAGTTTTGATCGTTGTTTACAAAAAAACTGATCCAAGTGATTTTTGACATTGTCATTTCAAGTAAATGTCTTACAGTTAAAAAAAATTTGCATAGACCGGAACAAGTAATAATCTGAGTGTGCCCGATCTGGCGAATATGGTTGGTGTGATGACACATCCCATCTAAGCTATAACAGTTTCTGAACGAGTTACCAAACTTGTGTGAAATTTGGCATTATCAAGGTAAAACACTACACTTTGTTTGTTGATCAATTCTGGCCTTTTCTGTTTGATGATATTACTCAATTTGTTTACTCGATGGCAGTACACTTTCGAATCAGTTGTTAAATTGTCTGGTAAAAGCTCAAAAACAAATCTCTTTAAAATCCCACCATAGAGAGCATATCTCTTTAATAACATGTGGAACCCATGTAACAAGCTTTGAAACTAAACCAATTCGTTTTAAGTAATAATAAACAGTTCAATTTAACAGATTTAATCTCTTGGTGATTTCACATGTTGTTTTATGGCAGATTGCTTCAATCGGTACCTTTATTTTGTTTTCATTGGCTTCAAATTGCCATCCAGAATGTGGTGTATCTTCGATATTAAAATTGCCAGAACGCAATTTTGTAAACCAGTTTTGGCACTGTCTTTCTCTCAACACATCTTCTCCAAACATGTACCACAAGTTTTTTCTTGTTTGAACAGCATTTTGATTTTTTAGTTATAAAAAAGCAAACTATGCCGAAAATGATGCTTTCGATTTTCCATATTTGATGGGTCGTCGAAAAAAGACAATTGTACAGAATCAAACAAAATTTTTTACAAATAAGCCTTAAAATGTCAGCTGTCAAAGTATATAATGAAAATGTGGTTTAAAATAAAATTGGCTGGTAAAAATACATCTAATTCCTCTAGTTAATAAAAAAACTAAATTACTTTCCAAACAACCCAATAAACAAATACAGTCAGTGGTAGTGCTATGGTAGGTGGTATAAGTATGGATGGAAACAGATTTCCATAATCGAGGGTGGTAAAGTAGTTTTCGGGTTGGTGTATATTTCTTTAAGAATATTAATAATATCTAAACTACTGCTAACCAAGCATTGAGCTTTAAATATTCTTTTTCCATGCTTATGATTGGGGAATATGATTTCTCTATTACTGGTTTAGTGGCCAATTAGACTTGTGCTTTTACTGTTCCAAATAATTTCGGTGCTACGATTCTTGATGACTTCTTTGCTTTTAAGAAATGGGAAAGATTTTTATCGGATATTACAAAATGATTTATTTCTGTTATCTTTTTATTTAACTTCAACATGAGATAAATTATTCATATCAGATTGTAACTACAATAATACACATTTTTATTCTTAAAACTATTGTACATAATACTACCACTTGAAACTGGTTATACTTGAATTAAAAACTCTAAAAACCTATAATCCAGAAATTTTTTAATACATGCAAACGTTTTCACCTGTGTTGAATGGGCAACATCAGGCAAACTAATCCCTGTGTTGAATGGGGGGATTGCTGTACATTTGTGCAGAGGGGAGGTGACATAAGATGAGAAAAAGGAGAGGGAGAGGATAGTAAGATTTATAGTTCAAAGAGAGACTTCCACAGAGTCAACATCGCAAAAATTAATTGTGGTGTTATTGCGGGTGGCTTTATATATTTCCATCTGCTCAAGATGTTTAAGAAAGGGTTGCCTGGAAGAGCTATATAAGACGCATGCACTGCTGAATTCCACATCATTGTTGGGGTCGGAAGCATTATCTGTGCCTCCACATCCGATAGCCAACGCAGTGTCGGCCAGTTCTTTTGTGATGGAAGTCTGATGTTCCTTGAGGTGGGAATTTAAAAGGCGCATTGTAGCACCTATGTATTCTAAGTGGCAGCCGGCAGCTGGATTTATGATCATTGATGGGGATAGTGTAGATGCCCGGTTGAAGGTGCATGTCCAGGCAGTTTTTAGTGTTGAGGAGGAGGGAGGAAATCAAAGGACCTCTATGGAAGGCTAAACAAAAGTTATTTTTCTAGGATATCTCCTTGTATAGGGAGGCTAGCTTCCTGTCATAAGTGACAGTCCTATAAACTGTGTTCTGGGCATGATTTTTTCGGTGAGACAGAAGTGGCAGAGGAAAGAATATGTATAAGGTCTTTAATAGTCTGTGGAGAGTAGCTGTGCTGAGGTGATTGTTAGGGGCTCTGTATCTCTGTCATGCTTGTCTGATGAATGGGTGAAGACCCTGTGAACCAAGGCTTCAACTAATTTCTTGTTTTAATCTTTCCTATTTTATGAAAATATCAAATTATTATAGAACTCCATATAAAAATTATCAATATTGTGTCTATATTCTGAACTACAAAATAGCACCTTAAATTTTTCTCAATGTACAGCATTCTTATATTCATGTAGTAAAAAACATTCAGTCAGAATAGCGATGAATTTCACCACTAGAAAAGTGTACCTGTATTAAATATAAAATACAAATGTATATTACAAGGTAGTTTCGGCTTGTAACTTTGAGTGACATTTTTTTTATTTTTTTGTGCTTGCTGACAAAACAAGCCTAATGTTAGCAATTTTCCTCTTTATATTAAAAGTAGAAAAAAGAATCTTCCATCAATTCCTTTTCCCTTTTTGTCTGTTCTATCTCTTCAAATAAAAGTTGTATTTAATTTTAGATGCTTAACATGTTCTTTCAATGTCTCTGTTTTAGCATGTTTTGTGAAAATGTCCACTTCTAACTCTTTCATGTTGCAGAATTCCAAAATGTAATTTCCTTCTCTTAACTGATCTTTGATCAAACAGTATTTTTGGTTGATATGTCTTGTTCTCACAGTTATTCTAGGGATTTTAGTTCAGTCAATTAAAGCCTTGCTATCTATCAATACTCATATAGGTTTATTATTTTTTTCATCTAACTCATCTGGGAAGGAATGCATCCATTTTGTTGTGAATACTGCATCACATGCAGCAATCAATTCAGCTTCCATAGTTGATGGTCCTATTAAATTTTGCTTTCTACTCTTTCAACCAATGAGATTAACTTTTTGTGTATATCATCAAACAACTTTCCATCTGACATAGTGCTCCAATTAGGATCCAAATGCAAATTTACTTCATAGTCATTACTATCATTCTCCTCCTCTTTAAAATGTAATTCATATTCTTGGGTTTCCTCTAGATCTTTTTCTTGGGTCCTGGCTATATTAGGACAATTCACTAACTGTAAACATTATACCAGGTTTAACAATAAGCCTTTAATCAGTGGCATGCCATCCACAGAAGCTGTGGAAGCACCACTTCCCTTGTATTTTCTAAAATATAAATACATATTTTGAGATTATTTTCATATTTTAAAGTACTTTGATTTACTTAAAATTAATATTTTATTATAACCGCAATATGTATCTTAATACAAATTTCTATACTACATGTGAAAACCAATGATAACATTGTTATTATATATTTGAATATAAATTCATATACTGTATGCATATTCTCAATGGAAGCACTGTATTGTCAAATAAGAGATAACGTCCACAGAGAAAATATTTGAGTCATGAATAGCAGCCAGATTATATGCATTCTCGCATGTGCTTTACAGAACACCAACCTCACGCAGTTTAGCTTGTGGATGCTACACACCAAAATATCGTATAACACTTCCAATGATTCTATCCAGGGCCGGCACAGCTTCCCTATCACCAAATGTCACCACACGCCACTGGTCTTTAATCCCTTTTTTAAATATTTAATACAAATATACTTTATTACACATACTGTACATAGAATATTATTACAATGAAAGGGTTATCACACACATGATACAATTAATGCCTTATATATCTCCTAAAATGCATTTTGGCCCTCGGTTTTAATGGCTTTCATTAGTTAGGTGGTCATCTTTTAAATACAGTAAGACCCCACTTAACGCTGACTCAATGTAACGTGGTCTGCTCAAAGCCTAAAAAAAAAGCTCAAAATTTATGCTGATTCAAATTATTACAGCATTTCATTGATTCATTTATAATATGATTATTCGCAAACATTAACCAATCAGCAAAAGGTAGCAATTCATCGTAGCACTGTACTTTTCTTAAATCTATGTTTATTTGGTGCAATTCTGGAAAAAACATAACTTCATGGATGCCATAGGAAATATCGACTTTGCTTGACAAGAATTAAATGCATGAACGAAGTGCTGAAGTAGTTATGGCTGAAGGTGTCCAAGAATTCTCAACGAGAGGAGCCTATTCCTGTATCGTTAGATTGACCAAATTGTCAACCTAATCGATACAGCAGGACTAGATGTAGACGAGCAGGATATTGAGGAGTTACTGCAGGTTTCTGGTGAGGGCCTTACCAATGATGACCTTCAAGAACTGGCAGAACAAGGAATTCGTGCAGAACTGGAAAGTAGAGTTTCTGAAAATGAAAGAACCTAAAGAATTTCTCTACAGATTTCCTTAGTAAAAGTTTGGTAACGATAACCAAAATCGTTGATCAAATTGTAGCAAATGATCTAGATTTTGAAAAAGTGCAAAACCAAACGAGGTGTTTTGGATGCGATCTCTTGCTACCGACATTTGCTTAAGGAAAGTAAAAATGCGACAATGAAACTAACTTTACATTTCATCACAAAAGATGAACTTTGCATTTCTGTGTGCATATGTTTATGTGTTATTTAATAGTTGGTGCCCTGGCTTTATCTATAACTGGTCGTAGCTGTTGTCCAGGTATATCGCGATTGAATCTCAGATACTCCTCGGATGTTCGCCTCTGTGAAAATCTATAAACCTGGACAACAGCTATGACTTGTTATTTAACACATATTATTATGCAAATTAATATAAAAATAACTTAAATTTAAAGTAAAATCTGTTTATTTTTGGTTGCGTGTTCCCCTTTTGCTATTTACTCTATGTTAAAATGACCTCGTTTAATGCTGCTTCATTTAGCACTTTGTCATCTAGGAACACATCCCCTGCGTTAAGCGGGGTCTTACTGTAAATAAATATATATGTACTGTACAGGTATCCTTTGATAAATGTGGTTAATTAATTGCTCAATGCTACAGTGTACAGTCAAACCTGTTTTTATGCGGTGTATAGGGATCGCATAAAAAAAAACGCATAAAAAAAATCGCACAAAACTTCACGACTGGCTATAAAAAATAGTTTTCGCAACACAATTAAAAAAATATTTTTTTTATGCGGTGAATAGGGACCACATATTTATTGCAAAAAACAAGAATTTCAGAAGAACCAGGACCTTCATCACAAAAATGAACTTTATATTTCTGTTTGCATATGTTTATGTGTTATTTAACATATATTATTATGCAAATTAATATAAAAATAACTTAAATTTAAAGTAAAATCTGTTTATTTTTGGTTGCATGTTTTCCTTTCCCTACTTACTCTATGTTAAAAAGACCTCATTTAACACTTTGTCATCTAGGAACGCATCCCCCGCGTTAAGCAGAGTCTTACTGTATAAGGCAAAAAATTATCCTAAAGAATTTATTACAAGACTCACATATACAAAACGATAAAATTATAAAACTATTAACCATCAAAATGTTTAAAAAAACTATACACTTAACTGTTGACAACTTTGCAATTGCACAGTGAACATCTTGACAATATATTATGCAACACAGTGGGTTATCTAAAAGAGGTGTTTTACATATGTTGCTGTCAAAGAGCTTTATGTTTTTAGTACTTCACATGGTTCATTGAGTTCTAACTACCTTTTCCAAATCATCATATACAGACACAATATCATAAGTTGACCTATTAATTATAATATGTGAGATAAGCAGGGGGTCAGGGGTTAATCCCTATTGATCACTTACACTGCATGGGTTGGTAAAACCCGACCTCGGCTCAATTCGGATGGCTAGGAGGGCAAAACAGGGGGTTGGCAAGTCGACAGGTTTCCTTGGATAGACAGGAGACATGGTTTAACAAATAACAAAATAAATGTTTATTATATGGCTAACACTAAAATATATGAGGCTATATGGGGTAAAATACATATAGATATAGGTTATATAGGCTGGGTGCCGCTAAATGTGGTTAACATTTAGGTTTCAAAGTCTATGAGTAACAACTGCTTAGTCTAGGACAGCCTTTCCTACTTCCGTTTCAAGGGAGAGAGTTCGCAGTCCGCTAATAATTACCTCTAAAGACGGAGGAGAGCTATATGCGGCGATAACAGTTCTTTGTGGAAGCAGTGGGCGTTGTCGATGTCTTCTACCGGTGTCTTCTTCTCTTCTTGGATCCAGTCCAATGTATGGAGGTCTGGGAGACAGAATACGCACGATGTCCCAATCTAACTCCCATTTAATCGCTCTGGCGACTCTCGCTTTTATCCCCTTGTTGTGGGGAAGGAGGTCACCTTACCGTCAAATGTTGATGCTAATAGTGCTGAGTTGGCACTTACGTGTCAATTTTTTTATTCGCTTCTTATCACAAACGGTGATAATGATCTACTTCTCACCTGGAACGTTCTTCCGTCAGATTTGTTTCAATTTCGGACAAAGTTTAATGTTTGATAAATGCATAAATTCGTGGACATCACAAATATATTTTAGTCTAAATTTAATTAAATTGCCAACTAATCTTATAAAATTATCCTAAAGAATTTATTACTTATTTATTATTATTTAGGTGATACTGAGACGTATTATGCAAATTCGTGCTACTCCAAATGGGAAAAAGTAAAAAAAAAGGATTTTATAATATTAGTTGGCAATTTAATTAAATTTAGACTAAAATATATGATAATTAATAGGTCAACATACAGTTCTGTGTCTGTATATAATCGTCTGAAGGAGGAAGTTGGAGTTTGGTGAAGTATGTGACTTACTAAAGACATAAAGCTCTTTGACAGCAACATCTGTAAAACAACACCTCTTTTAGATAACCCACTGTGTTGCATAATATATTGTCAAGATGTTCACTGTGCAATTGTAAAGCTGTCAACAGCTAAGTGTACAGTTTTTTGAAACATTCTGATGGTTAATAGTTTTATAATTTTATTGTTTTGTATATGTGAGTCTTGTAATAAATTCTTTAGGATAATTTTTTGCCTTATATTTAAAAGCTGCTCACCTAACTGATGAAAGCCATTAACACCAGGGGCAAAAATGCATTTTAGGAGATTTATATAAAGCGTTAATTGTTTCATGTGTGTGATAACCCTTTCACTGTAATAATATTCTATGTATGTGTAATAAAGTATATTTGTATTAAATGTTATATCTGGTCTTGTATCAGTCACTAGATACGTCAGTAACCCCAAAGTTTCTTGATAGAGCTCTTTTGATATTCTTTGAGTTATTATAATCATAGAGTTTTTCATCTACTTTTGCAGGCATGCAGTCTTCCATTCCATATTTCTTTAGTATCTCCTTTACGTAACCTTTCTACAACAATTTAATTTTGTTTTCCTCTCTTATTATTTTTACTTCTAAGAACTTGTTTTTGTTATTACTCTTATTTTTCACTTTTTACCAATTTTTGTTATAACATCATTTCTCATTTTTTCTGAACCTCTTAAGAAAAAAAAATCATTTACATATATACCAATGTATAAGAAGTTTTCATAATCTCTTTTTACAAACATGCATGGGTCAGTCTTTAACCCTTGTAAATCTGCTTCTTTCAATACCTTTTAAATTTATAAAAACTTGTAAATTTAAAAGGTAATATAATTTATAATTATAATTATAATTTAATATTTAATAGGTAAATTTTATATTTAAAAGGTATTATAATTTATAATTTATACCAATGCCTAACTGCAGTAATCTGTATACATTCTTCTTCAACATGTGAGGATCAAAAATTCTTAATGGACCTAACATTGATTTACTTTGCTGCATTTTATTAATTGTTTTACTCCAAATTCTGTAACTTTCACTCAAGCCTAACATCCTTATGGATGACATTTTCATCATTATCAAGCTTTTCTCACCAGATAATGATGATGTATCATCCCTCTTTCCAACAAACTAGAAACTAATAACCTAAATTCAAATTGGCTAAAAATTCAGAAAACTTTACCCAGATTGGTTTAATCCAACTCAATCCATTTTAAAAGGATTAATTGGAATTGTGAAATTCAAGATGTAATGGTCAGTTGCAAGTGTCTGTTATAAAAATTTGTTATGACCTATTAATCAATCACTATAAACCCGGAAAACTATTAGGGCTAATACCTTCTGCTCTGTCATTAGGCTGTCTAGGTAAGCGTGGCACTGCAGGTGAGACAATTTGCTAATCTCTCTTTCCCCCCATGTGTCCAAATTTTTGGGCATGATGAGAAAAAGAATTATTCAATGTAAACCCTCATAAATTTTCTCTAAATAAATGCACTGTTGTAATAACAGAGCATTTCATTCATTATCCCAAACCCATGAAACACACTGTTAATTAAGCATTCCTATATTACGTAACATTTAGGTTCACATAAGCTAACTGCTCAGACCTGACCAAGATTGACAAATAAAATCATGGACCTCACAAACAAATTCACTTCATTTTTATCTTGTTCACACCCTGGAGGTGGTTCCATATTGACTTCCTCATTTAGATAGTTACTTAAATATGCCACCTCTATGTCAAAGTATTTGATCATTGCTTTCTTCTTTACTACTATTGCTAATAGTGTTCTGAATGATTTCTATTTTATCACTAGACTGAAGCTTTTCTCATAATAGTCTATATTCTCCACACATTCAACTGTTGTCAGTTTTATATTTGTTTATCCCATCTGCTTTATCTTTTATTTTAAATATGCAGTGGCTTCTCAGCACTTTTTCATCCTCAGTCCCTTTACCAGTTCCCATACTTTGTGTTCTTTTTTTACTGTCCCTTATTTTTTCCCATAACCTTTTTGCACTTTGTTGCCAGTATATATTGTTGCTTGTTCCTTTGTTAGGTTTATAACAAGTACAGTAGAGAGTCGTTTATCCGAACACCGGTTATCCGAACGCTTTCCAGTCGGACTGTGTCGTGCCGAATCAAACTTTTTTGATACTAGATTTACTTCTAAAGTATAATTTTTGTGTTTTTATATTTTTCAATATATTTATTTTGTTTGTACAAAATAAAGAAATAATTTTTAACGATACAATAGCCTCGATTATTATTATTAAAAATTTTCATTAGGCTTAAAATCGACGAAAATTCAACACGAAGCAACACGCAACGGAGAAAAATTTCAACATCGGACAGGTTAATATATTTTTTCGTACGTAATCGGTTATCCGAAAAATCAGTTATCCGGACAACCCCAGTCCCAATTGATTCGGATAAACGACTCTCTACTGTAATCCTAATGCTTTTGTGGAACTATAAGGAGCTCTTCTGTTTATATGACTTAGGATGTCTGACACCAATCAGTTTTTTCTTGGAGAACTTGACAAATTTGAGACATGTGGGTGAGGGATTTTCACCCTTTTCTCTTGGGTAAGTATGATCATAAAGAAAGGAGGAGACAGGAGACTAGCCTTCTAATAGTGCTTATAAAACTAATTTATTAACCTAAAAAATAAAAGATGGTATTTACATTGCATTCATGATCAGGTGTGTAACAGTTTAATGTGTCAATGATGTATTTCTCATCAAGAGAGAACATGAGAGTTCTGAAGGTGATAAAAAAAATACCTTTCTCAAAGAAGTTAATGTAGACGATTAAACAAGTCTGAAAAGGCATTGAGTGGGACAAACAGATACATACCAAAACAAAAGTGTGAAAGATACAAGTACAAGCACTCTGCTTCATTCTGCTCTCAGTCGTAGAGTTTTTTCCTTGCTCCTTCTCTTTGGAGACCATCTTGTAAACCTATTTATCCCCTTACTTTTGATTGGGTTTTCAGTTGTCACCAGAGGTCTACAAAAGTTACCTAAGATTGATCTCCCCCATTCTAGGAATACATTTTTTTACTCTTTCATTACACTATTGTTTAACTATAATTTTAGAATTTGCTTACAATTTCAACCCAACTATTTTCTCATACATTTTATTTTGGTTTAAAGTTCCTCACTTTGACTTCCTTTAATTTTTCTTTTTAACCAGCTTTGTTTTGTTTTTGTTTTATCTTTTTCTATGTGATTTTTGAACATTTGAACCAAAACTTTCTGTTAACATAAATCACCAAATTCACAAACATCTAACCGCATCATCAGTCATCAATGTCATGACAGGGTTAACCTCACACTTTTTTCTTTTTTCCTCCTCATAATTTTTGATTCTGTCTTCATTTGTTGCATTTTTTACAGTTTCGTTTGCTATTAAGCCTTTTGTGTCTAATAACACTTTCATTTTCATACCATGTAGGATAATTAGCATCAGTAAGTTGTTCACTTGTAGCATTTATCAATTCCATTATTATTATTATAAAGTTTCAATTTACCTTTGTTCTTTCCTTTTTGAAAGTTTACTTCTTAATGGCAGTCTCAGTTTTGATGTCTATTGTCAAACTTTTAAGTAACAGTCTAACCAAGGAAACAGAACAACACAATCTGCTACCAATTTATTAGCATTTGTATTGTAAAAACTGTTCAGTCAGTTAATAGACATAAATTCACCATTATAAAAGTGTATATATATATATTAAACAAAAAATGCAAATGTACAGTACAGTACATTATAAGGATGCTTCAGCTCATAACTTTGAACAATTTTCTTTTCTTGCACCTGCTGACAAGACAAGTGCTGTTGGTGATTTTCTTCTTTATATTAAAAATAGTAAAAAGAATCATCATTAATTCTTCATATTTTGTTCAAAGTTTTGTAGTACAATATGAAAATGGTCTGAAATATGCAATGAAAATACTTTGAAATCTTTGGTTGGTTGAACTTCAACCTTATCAGTTTTGCCTTATCTCATCTAACCAAATCAAGTGTAGGACATGCCGCCACACATTCTTTGGTTTGCATGGATGTATCAGCTTCTATCATTATATAATCAATTATTGATATCTTTGTGTGAGAAATAAATGTGAAAATATCTGGAATATCATTATCTATCCACCCATTCAAAATGATTAGATTTGCATCCATCACCCTCCTCTATTAATGGTTTTCCTTTATCATAATCAGTTATGTTTCTAGAATTTCATACATTTTTTTTACAAGCAGACAGATTCATTATTACCTGGCTTAAAAGCAAATACATTTTTAATGTAGTTTTACAACTACATTAGAACTTTGGTTAATATAAACACACAAGAATTATCTAAATAGTTTCCTCTGAGATTGATACTGATGAAATGTCGAATAAAGAATACATAATAGTAAAATTAATAATAAGGAGGTAACACACTAATGGGCCCATAGAAGATCTTTAACAATCATTAATAGATAAAAACTTCATAATCACTGGAATTAATACTCTGAAGTTGATTTCTGGTAATCAGTTCTTATAATAATCAATGCTCTACTGTATATACCAGGGGTGGTGAACCCATGGCATGCATGCCCAAAGTTGTACATAAGGAGAAATCATCTGGCATGTAATGTATCATGCAATTTCAATTTATCATCTGTCTTTTTCAGTCATCCTTTCAGTTTATTATCTGATCGTTCTTTTTTCGGTCGGCTTTTTTAGTTATTCTAATTAAAGCATATTTGTTTAATTTATTTAAATATCATTGTTGAAATCTAAAACTTTGGCACATATGAATATCTTTAAAGCTAAGTATGCTTACTATATGGCATGCAGGCTCAAAAAGGTTTGCCATCCCGGGTATATACCATTATACAGGTATCCCTTGCTTAATGCGGGATTTGATTAACGTGCAAAATTAATTGTGGCAATCCCTTTATGTACTTGGCAGAAGTTAATTAATGTGACTTTACCAACTGTCTTTACTTAACATAGATACCATATTTGATTAACACAGTAGCATTGAGCAATTAATTAACCACATTTATCAAGGGATACCTGTACAGTACATATATATTTATTTACAGTAAGACCCTGCTTAACGCAGGGGATGTGTTCCTAGATGACAAAGTGCTAAATGAAGCAGCATTAAACGAGGTCATTTTAACATAGAGTAAATAGGGAAAGGGGAACATGCAACCAAAAATAAACAGATTTTACTTTAAATTTAAGTTATTTTTATGTTAATTTGCATAATAATATATGTTAAATAACAAGTCATAGTTGTTGTCCAGGTTTATAGATTTTCACGGAGGCGAACATCCGAGAAGTATCTGAGATTCAATCACGATATACCTGGACAACAGCTACGACCAGTTATAGATAAAGCCAGGGCACCAACTGTTAAATAACACATAAACATATGCACACAGAAATGTAAAGTTCATCTTTTGTGATGAAATGTAAAGTTAGTTTCATTGTCGCATTTTTACTTTCCTTAAGCAAATGTCGGTAGCAAGAGATCACATCCAAAACACCTCGTCTTGGTTTTGCACTTTTTCAAAATCTAGATCATTTGCTACAATTTGATCAACAATTTCGGTTATCGTTACCAAACTTTTACTAAGGAAACCTGTAGAGAAATTCTTTAGGTTCTTTTGTTTTCAGAAACTCTACTTTCCAGTTCTGCACGAATTCCTTGTTCTGTCAGTTCTTGAAGGTCATCATTGGTAAGGCCCTCACCAGAAACCTGCAGTAACTCCTCAATATCCTGCTCGCCTACATCTAGTCCTGCTGTATCGATTAGGTTGGCAATTTGGTTAACCTAACACTACAGCAATAGACTCTTCTCGTTGAGAATTCTTGGATATCTTCAGCCATAACTTCTTCCACACTTTGTTCATGCATTTAATTCTTGCAAAGTAAAGTTGATATTTCCTATGGCATCCATTATGTTATATTTTTTTCAAAATTGCATCAAACAAACATAGATTTGGGGGAAGTACAGCAATATGACAAATTGCCACCCTTTGCTGATTGGTTCGTGTTTGAGAGTGATCGTATTATATACAAATCAATGAAATGCCACGATAATTTGAATCAGCGTAAATTTTGAGCTTCTTTTGTTAGGCTTCGAGCAAACTGCGTTATATCAAATCAACGTTAATCAGGGTCTTACTGTATATAACAATATGTTTAAACAATAAGCTATTTTGACTATTCAGTATTTAATTTAATCAACTTTGAAGCATGCTGTTATACTGTGTTGGTGACCTAAACATATGTAGTAGATTCTTGCTAATCCAGCCATTTCTTGTGTAGAAGGAGAGAGTGGATTACTGAGAGTGTGTAGACCTAAAGGCAATGAATAATGTGACCTTTTTCTTTTGGTTCTAATTCTTTTTGTAGGCAAATGGGCAAATAACATGGTGTGCCGAAATGCAATACTGCACACACAAATGAAACCTGAGAAACAGGAAAACACAATGTGACATGACTAACATTTTCAAGGAAACAGAAGCAAATAGGTGATCACACTGGAGAGTATACTGGATTATTGAGAGTCTATTGTATATATTAATTAAGACAAAGTTTAGGAATCATAAAATGATAAATAGTAATTCATTTAATCAGTGCTAATAACATTTTGCAAAAGTTTATCAATGATGGCTTAATGCTCGTATTATATGATACTGACGTGGAATATATAGTGGGACTATTTACATCATCAACATTCAGAAAAGGTATTTGCCTATTTACATATACCGTGCATGAAAGCAGTGACTTTACATGTACAAATCTACCAGTTCCATAGTAATTAGCAATAGAAAATGATGATATGATTATAGTTGTCTTTTTTCTTCTACTTATTTGATAAGATATTGAATAGTTTCTTTAATTTCTAAATTGATTTAATTTACATGTTTAGCATATGACTTGCTTTTCTAGTCTAGTTTTATTTCATAACTTCAACTTTTTACAGTCTTGTCATTTTACTATTTGTGGACTAATATACACATTTTAGTGCATATATCATCTTCAGTACTGCCAACAACTTCCTTTTTTTCCAACAAGTTTTAGTTAACAATAAAACTTGGTTATACTTAAAATTTAATAAGTTTAAAATAATATTGTTAGTGTACTTAATACAAGAAGAATATTGTAAAAGTTAGGCTATGATCTCAATAGCTTAACTTTTCAATTCAATTTATCGTAGAATACCGACAAAATAGGAATACACTAAAAATAATATGTCGACCTACCTAATTAGGTTTCTCGGTATTTTAAATAAATGTCCTAATGTTTGAGCCACCGGTAAAAGATGTCTTCTTTATCCATCCTGCTACACAAAATACATTTGTGCATCGACTTTAATTCTTTGCCCCATTTGGTATACGCAGATCATATCTTAACATTCACCGGTGGTAGAATATTGATAATTTTTAATTTCCAAATTTGAAATTTTGACATTCGTATGGATTTTTTTTCATTTTTAAATTCTAATTAAAAAAGATTATCCTGTTTTATTTCTTCTTTGAATCAAACAGTTCTAAAAGACCATTAAATAAAAACATTATCAAATTATTGTAATGAATTATCATATTAAATTTCTAATATTTGACAATAATAAATTCTTTGGTAATGCTTTTATTTATATATATATGATATACTACATATAAACATATTGTATGAAATACATCAATATATAACCTTAGGGTACGACAATGCAGGTGCAAGCGAGCGAGAATATGTGGCAAGAAGAGGCAAGACCTGATAAATATCAAACCCTATCAGATATGTGCAAGAACCAGAAATTTGCTCACGCCAGTGAGATTTCTGCAAAGAAAAACATGCAGAAGTGAGAAGCGAGATTTCTCGCTTCTCACTTGTGCATGTTTTTCTTTGCGAGAACTATATCGTTCGTGACCTCTCGCTCGCTACTAAATTTGCATCTGCATAGTCGCACCCTTGGAGTTAGTAATCAAATTAAATTTTTTTCTTTTTTCCATTCTTATATTTACAGGTTTCCGAAAGTTTAAAACCAATGGGACAGATTGCAACATGAATAAATACAATGTGTAAAATAATCAAGTAAAAAAAAAACACGAAACAATACGAAATATGTAAATTGTAACGTGAGATTTTTATGCTTTTTTTGAATGTATCTATAATTTTAATGTAAAATGTTACTTTGGAATGTTTTATTTAATAAAAATAAATAATTTCATACCAAAGTAAATATTACTTTAATTATAATAAAATCAGAAATTCTTATGTAAATGGTTAACAAAAAAAAAGGATTTGATATTCTTAATTATATTTGTGGAGCATGATACGTGCCAATAAATATAATTAATATATATTAAATTATAACCTTTCTTTTATAAAATTATTACTTAATTTATCATAAAGTAAATAATTTAGAATTTATAATTGTTACATAGATTTTTAAAAAATGTATAATTTACATTCGATAACTTGATCTAGAAATGTTTTCGGTAGTTAATTAGAAAAAAGTGTAAGTGAACAGAATCTCTCCGAACTTAAAATCTGCTTATTTATATTATGTGGCTATTTTATTATTATTTTAAAAAATACACTTTATATGCTTTTATAAAATTATTGGTTTCGGTGTCATTTAAATCAGCGTTACGCATACTTTTTTTTACTGGTAACCTCCTCTTTTTTACGTACGTATCTGGCACAACCCAAATTACTATTAAATTAATATTTTTTTTTGTTTTAATCATCAATCATAACAATGTGGGGCTTCATTAGTTAAATTTTCATATTATATTTTATTGTTTATGAAATTTGTTTGCAATCTTATTGGAAGTCATGGCCCATTGTTTGCATACCACTGATTTAAATGATCACTTGAGAACAGTGGCACACCCAGAGGGGCACCAACAAAAGTAAAAGAGGGAAAACTTAGTAAATTTTCCAAGATTTTTTTCCTAATTAAAATTTATTTTATTATTTACATTATGTCGTGTCTTCTATTACTTATGAATTAGCAACCACGTAAGGTGAAAATTTTATTGAATTTGCATTAAAAATTTTTCTATCCGTTCGACTCGGCTCCCCGAGATTAAATTTCGAGTGTGCCGCTGCTCGAGAACATCAATTTATTTGAAAATATGTTCTTACCAATTTGTAAAGATTCTATATCTCAAGAAAGTGATATCAGTTGAAATACATATCTATTTACAAAGATAAAAATAATTGATGTCTACAGAAATAAAGTTTGCACTTTACATCATGTTCAAAATCATGAGAAAAAATGCCAAATTCAGGAAACAAAAATCAAATTTTTATTTGGAAATGTTTACGTTCTTTTAAAAGAATATCGTTGGCTGGGAAATTACGAATACACTCAAATGAATATCTCTAAACGTGTCTTGTTGGTGGAGATATTCTTTTAAATAAATTTATTTTAATGCACTTCGTAATTTCGCAGCCGACAATGTTCTTTTAAAAGAACGTAAACATTTCCGAATAAAAATTTGGTTTTGGAACTCGTCGTAGACTGCATAACTTATCGATACGACATACTCAGAAGGTCGTTAAATACGACCGAAAACGTTAGTATTTAATAAACACGGCTGCAAATTTACAAGGTGTTCTGAGTATGTTGTATTTGGTTTTGGTTTTCTGAATTTAGTTTTCTTTTCCCCTCGTCATTTTAATTAGAAAATCCATTAGAAAATAATGTTAAAATTTAGATTTATGTACGTAAGTTGATCTAATATCTCTAATTTTTATTTTTATACAATTAAATTTATATATATTTTGTTATTTTTTAACAATATAAATGCTTAATTACATTTTAAACAATGTATTCTTTCAATTAAACTCATAAAATTGTTTGAACAAATTAACCAAAATGTCACCTCGTCGTGATAAATATTAATTTTTAACCGTTCCCGACAACCGCTTTAATAAAGTATATCATTCTTTATTAATAATAAATTGGAATTAATGTGCTTTTCACCAGCAAGGATTTAGTTTATAAATTACATTAGTGTAATTTACCTTTGTATTAACTATTACAATTAATAAGAGAGACTTCTGTTTACGAAAGAATATTTACCGGCTCTGAGATTCGGATGTAACGGTAGCACAGGTAATAAATAAATGCCGTAATAGAACACATGTAATTACAAAGTTAAATCTTTGCCAATTTTGTAATAAAAATGCTACGAATTTTATCAAATAATTGTAAATACTTTTAGCGCACTCTAAATAACTGTGAATGTGCATGTTTTATATAACCATTGTGGCCTTTTTCAGTCTTCCAAATAAAATATTACGAATGAGAGATGCATTTTTTTCTTATTGAAGTTCTGTTAATGACAGAATTTTAAAGTTGCATTTCAATTTTCTTATTTATTTAAATTTTTTGATGGTTGTATTAAACAAACATTAATTCCGTCGAATGTATTATAATCTATAGATTCTTGTTATAAAGTTAGTAATCGGTTACTTCTTGTTAACGAAAATAGACATCAATTAAAACTAATTGTAATTAAATTGCGTCAAATTTTTCATTTTGATCCTCAAAACGAATATAAAATGTCTCGGTTGTTTTCTTAAAAATGGAATTTTCTAAAATTAATACAAACTAATTTTTTTTCTTATTTGGCTATTACTAATGAAAAGATAACAGAACTATTAACTTACCTTGTCCTTGTAATTTAACTTAACAGTACAATAAATTAATAGCTGTTTGTTATAAGCAATTAAAAATTTTTTATTATATTAAAGTGCACGATTATATGTTTTGCGCTTTTAGGTAACTTTCAGAGGCAACACCTTGGAACACTGACAGTTTTATTCGCAATTTAGGCGAATAATGCTTGTCTTCAGTTTTATTTAAGAAAGAAAAAAAAAAGAGAGAGCAAGAAAGATAAATGATGACAATCATTTGAATTAAATAAATTTACTTAAAAAGTAGAGAAAATAAAAGAAATTTAATCTTTTTGTATTCAACTCAAACAGTAATTGGTTATAACCAATAAAAAATATATTTATTGATTCGTCTGGAAGAAAAAGATAGACCAACTATACTTGCCAGTTGGCAAATGTCGCTCCTCTGACGTTTGTTAATTAATATTATGGTAGAGTCCCGCAAACTCGACTTAACGCGGACCAAGAAGATGACAAGTTACCAAAAGTGAGTTTTACGGATAGCGACAATGATAGTCTAGATAGCAGAATTTTTGTAAAGGTATTACACGTGCAAATCTGAATACATATTAATTATGCACCAATAGTGACTATTTCTATTTCTAGTTAAATTTTAATTTAAAAAACTTTCAACTATTTGACGGTTACCTTTGAGTCAGTGACATTTTCCTGATGGCATTTTGCAGTAGCATCTCAGAAAAAGGGTTATATTGTTTGTTAAGATGTGAAATTGATGCTATTAACAAGTGTCGCTGGTAATGATAAATTACTTGACCATAGTGTTACGTCATCGAGATAAAAATTAGATTATGCGTATTTCTTTTTCTTCTTTTTTTTTTTAACGATGCGAGTTTTACAGAATGTCGAGTTATTGGGACCCTGCCGTAACTTTAAGTAACAATCGCCGCCAATATAACAAAAATCAAGCTATTTACAAATGTACGATCTCTCAATATTTAATTTTTCATAATATTTGCATAATTATATAAAACAAAATACTTTTTAAAATGTAATTTCATCACTTTTTCATGCCTAATTCTAATATAGATTAGAAAAGAATTCTTTCCAGAGAGTTTATCATCTTATAAGTGACAAAACTTTTCGACTATTCGAACTTAAATTATTTTTATATCAGGAAAGAATTTAAATAAAATAATCAATTAGATCAATCAAATACACATCATCAATTTAATAATAAAAGATATTGTGCTATTTGTTATTGGTATAACAGCAATTGTTATTTGGTATAACAATCAATATGTCATCTACATGTAGATGACATATTGATTCTGTACGATTCCAATATCACTACAGCTAAAAACATTGAGACTTATGCAAACAGTTTAAATAATGATATTAGATTCACCTACAAAGAAGAAAGAAATAGAAAAATTAACTATTTAGACGTTACAATCACAAGACGGAAGAAACATTACTATTTCATAAGTACGAAAATAGTTGTAATAATAATAAGGTGATTAACTATAAATCGTATTGTTCTCTAGGCATAAAGAGAAATGTTTTTCTGATGGAATTAAGAAAAATTTTTAATAGAACAACATTGCAGAAGCATATAGAAATAGAAACTGCAAATCTCTTTAAAAAATATTTACTCAATGATTATCCGCGACAATTAATACGTAGGTGGTACAATTGTTACACCATCAATAGATATAATGTAAAAAAAGAAAAAATTAATAATTTATATATTAAAATTCCATATATTAAAAAATATTTTGAAAAATATAAAAATAACTTTAAAAATTATTCTGTCAACTTAGTAGGTGAACAGAGAATAGATTGATAAAGGTATTTATGTGGTGAATAAAGGAGTTGTTGGGCATTCAAGGAATCCTTTGGAAGTGGCTGGAGTCGTCTACAAGATTGATGTGTACGTGTGCAGAAAGTAAATTCTATGTCGGCTAGACAGGAAGACAGCTTGAAAAGCGGCTAAAAGAACACGAAGCGGCAATCCGACTAAAAAGAACTGAATCTCCGTGGCATCAACATTGTAATAATAAAAATTGTATTATAAAAAGAAATAATGTTAAGATATTGTATAAAATAGAAAACATTGTAACAAGACGCATCGTTGAACGTTATTGCATCAAAGGTTATGCAAATGTTATCAATTTAAATACTGGCGTATCTGTAGATGCATGCTGGGATAGTCTGGTGGAATATAAATGTACTGGTGATGTAAAGGCATAGTGTCCACTGAAGAGGCAAATAATTGTGAAATGCATTTGGATAATAAAGTAAGAAATATTTAGTAATTTTCAAGGTGTTCATCTCTGTTTTTAATTCATTTCGAAATCAGATAAAAAAGAGTTGTTTTTAACTCGTTTATTTTTAAGAAATTTACAATTTTTTAGAGATTATTGTTTTTAACATTTATAATAACCAATTCCATTGTTTGATATTTATTTATTAATATGCATATTTATACAGTTATTATATTTCTTTGTTTACAATACTGTGAGCAATATCAAATAGCTTATTTAACTTAAATACTAACCTTTATTCATGTGTCGGAAGGGCGAGTACTTACCTTTAGCCATGTATAGGGGTGTGATACTTACCAATGAATGCTTTCTATGTTTGTTGGATAGTAGTTATCCCATGAAGCATACTTCATAAGAAAGGAGTAGGTGCTGGTAAGAGTTTAATTCCAATGCAAGCCTATAACTAATTTAACAATAACATAGTTCTAATACTAATCCCAAAACTAAATTTTTATACAGATAAGAATATAATAATGTTGTGTCTATCGTAAGTTGTCCAAAGGTATCACGAAGGAATAATCAACACACACGATGCGCTACCATGTTAGCCATCATTAATATTTTGTCCATGTCTTCTTGATATATATGTATCATAGTCCAGCTAAACAGTGGTAGCAGTACTGTATGAATCAACTAAAACTATGAAATGTGACCATTCACACAACGATTCAATAACGAGTGGGTATTGCACTCAGTCCTTATTTCAGTCTTTCAATGTGTATGTGGACCTTAAAGGCTATACGATGAGACACTATTAGATGTCCAGTTTAAGTCCATGAGTGTCGTGTCTGCAGTATGTAATTAGATAGGAGGTATGTAGCACTCAGTTCCATGACGATCTGTGCACAAAGTCGGTGAATGTCTTCGTGTCCAACGCAAGATAGGGAGACGTCAGCAGTAGGCTACAGTAATGTAGGGTCCTTAATAAATTGGAGTATCTAGCTTTGTAAGTCCGGTAGTATCACTGGTTCTATTTCCTGTGCAGTCAGACATTACAGGAGGTATCCAACTTGTAGAGTGGGATGTGTGAGCTATATTTGGCGAATGTTTATTTTTGACCATGCAGGATCATACCCAGCAAACAAATCAGAGGAGGGTTACAGATAGATTGTACGGACACCCAGCCGTTGTAGGAAAAGAGAAGCAGGTGGAGAAAGTTATAGTTAAATCACCATATTGATAGTATGGAATCTATGGGAATGGAGTATGTTATATATGTCCAAATGATCAAGATGGATGTAAGAACCAAAGCAAGTAGTGGGTAGAGCAATTTGTTGGCAGAGATTATATTATAGAAGAGAATAAATTAATTGCATGATAGATTAATTAAGGCCTCATTCATTCTGCAGAAGAGGCAGTTTAGTGGTGAAATATGAAACATCAATATGGTAGTTTATTAAGCTTGGATGGTAGTTAATTCACCATATCACTTAGTTAAAGTGTTGAAATATAAGAAGGTATCGCTTCTATTAACTAGGCGTACTAATTTACAAGGCCAGGAGATGTCTTTATGTTGTAGAATCATTCGTATTTCATTTCGTTCTTTTTCTAACATTGGACAGTTGTAAATGTAGTGCTTGCTTCCATCCTCAATTTGACAATATTGTGTGAGACAGTCCCTTTATAGATTGTATAAAGTCTTAGCTTTGTAGGCCTCAGACAAGTTTCACACCTGTCTAAGACCAACACAACTTAAAATCGTCACTGAGTGTCAATAGAATTCTGTTGTGTACAAATATCAAAGAACATTAAGAATTTTGTTAATCAATATTCATTTTGATAATGTTTCATTAAAATTTTATTAAAATATGATAAAAATTTGCTGCTGTATGGATTCGTTACTTTTATATAATTTAGTTAATTGTATTTGCTACACTTTTATCCATTTGTAACACATCTCTACTACAGTTGTTTCTAGAAATGGTCCATCTTGTATGAGTTTAAGTTAATAGAAGGAATAAAAAACATTTCTACTGAAAAATTCAACTTCCTCCAAAAAATGGTCAGGAAAAAAATATTTTAAAAGAATGTAATTTGAATCATTGATAAAAATTGCCAAATATTCATTAACAAACAATGAATATTTGTCAACATATTACAATAATTCAAGAAAAACTTGGTATCATAATATACATAAATAAATGGAATTTACATTTTATTCTGGGATGAAAATAATAAATAATTTATGATGTATAGTTGTCAACTTTCAGGATAACAAATTTAAAATGCATTATACTAAAAAAGAAAAAAGACACAAACTTGAACAAAAGTATGGGTAAAAGAAAACCTACAAACAAACTTAGGAACCTTTTTTTTCCTTTCCTTGATGGTGGTGGTGATGTTGATGAGACAACTAAATGGCAGGGATCCAGGATGGAATCCAGACAAGTAATCCCGAGAATTTTTCATCCATTTTGGATATGTCGAGCCCTATCCCTCACTATTCTGCCAACACATCACTGAGACTGCAAAATTCGTAGTAGGTATGATTAAAACCATCCCGCTTAGTGCCCACAGGGAAGAAAGAGAGAAAAAATAAGGGAAAAAGGCAAATTAATCCAAATTATTTTTAATTCTGCTAAAGTTAGGGGTGCTAACTTCTAATGAGGGAAAGGGGCAAGCTAAAACAAGAACCGTGTGACTCATTTGTTTTTTGTAACATTTCCAAACAGTTGGCAACTCTAGTTCTAAAATGATAACGATCAACCAATGCCAAATTATCGGGCTAGCAAATGGCTATAGTAATATTAATAATTTAAGATAATTTGGTACTATCTATTTATATCTAATTTGGTACTACTATTATTAATATTACTATAGCCATTTGCTAGCCCGATAATTCGGCATTGGTTGATCGTTATCTATAACGGGCTAGTAGTTGTTTAGTTATAGTTCTAAAATGATGAATTCTGTTGCATTCTAATCATGTTCTTTATTCTTTTGTTCTCTCAAATGTATATGTGTGTGCTAAAGATGGCTATGTAATTGATCAAAAATATTAAAGTTTTTGCTTCAGAGCTAAGCAGTTATTGGGCTGCAATTTGAATAAATTGTAGTTCTATAAATTCCCACTGTCATCCGTCTGTCTGGCCTTTCCTTAATCTTGAGAACGGAGTTAGATAGACGAAAGACTAAACCAGATATGGAAACCTCAGAGCAGGAGGCCCCAAATAACTATATATGAACTTCTGGTGAAAACAGGAAGTTGTGTTATTTCAATTCAAAACTTTTCCCTGAAAGGTGTTAGATAGATGACTGGCACGACTCCGTTGTTAAAGGAAAAGTATGATGTATAGGGGCAAACCACTACTAATTTGAGGTGGAGAGCATATATTTTAAATTAAATAAATTAAAAATATGATTAAAAATTGCAGCCTGCCATCACATAAAATTTTCAACATTTCACTTTGACTAAATTTTCTCGAGTGCACTTCTAAAATGTTTCACACTGTTTCTTTAATATTCTTGTAGGGACAGATAAGTTTTCTTATATATGTTATGGACAAAGTATTAATATGGGCATTGTGAATAATGACCAACAAAATTGGGCATTGTAATAAATTTCAGTAATTTATCAAATTGGCCGGTCATTATGAATACTGCTATCATCTAGTCAGGCAAAGTGATAATAATAATATGTTGAGGAGTGATCATCTGACATACACTAGTCAATCAGCACTTGAATCTGAGTTGTGCATGTGTTATTGGGTTTAATACTGAATTTTGTAGCGGTCGCAACTGTTTGTGCTCTGGACGGATTCTTCCCGAAGGGGAGCCGCCAGCCGGCCAGCGATTGTTTAACGTCACTAGTTATTTATTCACGGTAGTTCTTGAACACATGTATCAATATCTAGTGATGTTAAACAATCGGCGGGCGGCCGGCGGCTCCCCTCCGGAGGAATCTGTCAGGAGCACAAACAGTTGCAACTACCGCCTTGATGGTGCACATAGGTAAAATTTTACCGTTTAATTAATATAGTTAATAGTACTTAGTTTTAAAAGATTACATGTTCTTTTTAAAATACTTTGAAATAATTCACAAAAAATAAATATTTCTAAATGAAATAAGTGGAGTATTTTAATTTGATTAAAAAACTCCATCGCAAAATTTAAAACTTGGTACTAAATGCGATACACACACGCAACTCAAGAATGCCGATTGGTTAGTATATGTTGGATGGATGTCACTTCTCAATGTATTATTATCACTTTGCTCGACTAGGTGATAGCAGTATTCATAACGACCAGTCATTTTGATAAATTAATTAATATTTATCATACTGCATGCCCTTTTTGGTCATTATTCATAATGCCCGATTAATCACTTTGTCCATAACATATATATTATTATATGATGCAGAATTATAGTTAACTTTGTCATTTTAAATTAAAGTTTACAATGGTATATATTGTACATTTGGCTTGTTTTTCTGAATGTAAGAAACAGAAGAATGGGCTGGAAGTAAAGATTGAAATGTTAATTCTAACTTTTGTCTAACCTAATCCATATTTCATTACATATTTAGCTATAAAATCAGTTTTATTAATAGTTCTATTGTAATAGAAGCGTAGACCAAACTGTTGTTTGGTAAACATCTGAAAAATTACCTTACGTGCTAATTTAGACTTCAATTTTGCTATTAGTTGTTGCTTGCTTACATCTTAATATTAACATACAAACATATTTTATTTGGAAATAATTATGCCTCTATAATAGTCATAATATTAATATTGTATATGGGAAAAATTTAATAGATGAAAGTCAACATTGGACTGAGAAAACAACAAAAAACCTAAAAGATTGAAAAAAAATTACTTACTCTGTTGAAATTCAGTTCAAAATATTATTCATTCATTCATTTTTTTTAAAATATTGTTCTGTTCTAGAATATTCTCGAATTTTGTTTTTATTTTTAAAGTTTTTAGTTGTCTTTTTTGTTTATTTTCTCAATCTAAAGTTAAATTTTTCCTGTTTATTAAATTTTGGCTATGCCTTAAAATCGCTATTCTGAAAATCTTATCAAAATTTTACTACAAGATTTCTTAGTCATTAAACAGCTGAACTCTTATGCGCAGGTGACGTCATCAGAACTTCTAGCCAGAATGACAATAGGCTCTGACAATAGAATTGTCCAAGAGATTGGATAGTACTTGCTAAGAACTCTTCCAAAATTCTTCTTGGTAAACAGGGAAATTTATAGCTTGATGACGGATGTATATTCAGTTACAAGCCAAAAAACTATCTATTGTAATCGCTAATTTATTAAAAATTTCTAAGTTAATATTTGCTCTTAGTATTCAGTATATTTGACACACTAGCTGCAATTATCAAAATAATTACTGATCTGTAATTCAATTTTCCAAACAAATACTTTAAAGCAGTGATGAGCAACCTCTAGATGTGGGATGCGAGTGAATTTTGTACATTTTTCCAGTGAGCCACATGCATTTTTTTCTTAAGGAGTTTCAGGCCTTAAGCCTGCTGAGTACCAACATATTTTATAACCTAGCTACTAAAGTAATATAAGCTAACTAGTAATGCATGGTTTATTCTCATTGTTTTACTAGTCTAGTTTAGTTTGTCACAAATATCAGCTTAATTAGGGTTACATAATGGCACGAGGCAGAAAACAGAAAAATAAAATTATCTCGACAAACCCTGGAGGCCGCAAATTAGGACCTCTAGGACTGCAGGTACTCGCAACTGCTTTATAGCATTGCAATTTTAGGAGAAATGAATAGCTACATTTTAGGATCTAAGGTTCGTCAAATAAATACAGGTCCACCTAGTAAAATAAAGTTTCTAAGAAAACTGTTCGAAGAAATGAAGAAATAATTAATTGCTAACATAATTTATTGCATAACAATTACATTCTAACAAACATTTATTATTTAAAATTTAATAAATAATTTATACGGTAAACTTTTCGTTACTTTAGTGTCCCATAAATATAGGTCCAGTAAGAAAATTTTTTTAAAATATTAAATTTGATGTAATTAATATACATATTTTTGCCATTAGAGAAATCTACTTACCCAATTGAAAATGGCAGCATAATTTTAAGCCAATTAATTAATATTAATTGATATTTTGTGTGACTTGAATCATGGGACGTGCCAAGGGACTTACAGACATTTAAAAAAAAGGCTAATTATGGCCTGGAAGGAATCTGGACTATCAAACAGGCAAATTTCAATAAAATTTGAAAAGATCTCATAATTTAATTAATAATTTTATATGTCTAGGAGACGCTTACAGTATAAAAATGCTTCAAAGGACAGCCTTCAAAAGTAACCCTTGAACAAAATGATATGTTTTAAAAGAAACTGACAATAATTCATCATCAATACATCAAATTTTCATAAGATCTGACAATGAAATATTCAAATCAACCATTTCCAGAATTATAAAAAATTCAGGCCAATTTCTTTAGTCAAAGAAAACCCCATCTCTGCCTTAACAAAAATACACAAACAGAAGAGATTAAAATGGGTCAAAGAAATGATGTATTGGAAAGAAAAATGAAAGAGAATTACAAGGTGTGGCAGAAAAAGTAATGAGATCAACCTCACAGAGCGATCTGGCAACACTGCAGACTTCCCTTTCACGTAGTTTGTATGTCAGTTCCTCCTAGACACTCAGTAACAGTTTCAACCTCGTACAGTAATTACACAATCCTAGAGAGCATGATAAGTGGAGTTTTGTTTTTGTATTGAATCATGGAACATGAAATAGCGAAATTTGGAGCAACATTGTGCCATCAAATTTTATGTTAAGCTTGGTAAACCCACGAGGTTGACCTACAGAAAGTTGCAATGAGCCTATGGGGAACATTCCTTATCATGAGCATAAGTTTTTCAATGGCACAAAGCATTTTTTGGAGGGCCTAGAAGCAGTAGAAGATGAACGTCGCTCGGGGAGGCATTCAACATTAAGAACTGCAGAAAATGTGGAATGAGTGAGGGCTCTTGCGAGGTCAGACCGTCGACTAACGTTGAGTATGCTTCGAATCAGATGGGACATTACGGATACTTGGATGCTCCACAATGACAACTCCTCCTGTTACACAGCCATCTCCATCAACCAGTTTTTGACAGAAAAAGAAATTCCTGTGGTTCCTCAGGCCCCTGTTCACCTGATCTCAATCCAAGTGATTTTTTTTTTGTTCCCAAAGATCAAAACCCATTTGAAAGGATGTCATCTTGGTACTGTCAATAACATCCAAAGGAGTGTAACCACGTTTCTGCAGGCAATTTCAGTTGAAGCCTTCCAGCACTGCAAGGAAGATTGGCAACAATGCCTCCGCCAACATACTGCCCAAGGGAACTACTTTGAAGGAGATAACATTAATGTATAAAAATAAAATAAAATTGTTGCAAAAAGAAATTTGTGTGTATTTTTCTGTCACACCTTGTATATGGAGTGATGAAAAAGTTTAATCTGGATGGCCTAGATGGATTGTTGGCACAGTTTAAGACAGGAAGAACAGCTATGTTAAAATGTCAACAAGGTGGCAGTTTTGTGATGATACGAGCATCATTCAGATGGAATGGAAAGTCTAATGTGGCATTCATATAGGACAGAATGAATGTAAATGGCTGTCAAGAATTGCTGGAGAAACAACTCTTACTATTTGCAGAGAAAATAGGAGGCCCAAGATGGATCTATCATTACTATGCCTCAATACACAATACTGTCCACTTATGAATGGTTTTTGAGTAATGGAGTGCTGATTTTGGACTGGCTACTCTGCAGTCCTGATCTTAACCCCATTGAGGCCCTGTGGGAAATGCTTGCTAGAGCTATGTATGCAGGAGGCAAGCAATACTACACAGTATAGGAACTGAAGAATGCAATAGTAGCTAAATGGAAGGAAATTGAAGAAAAATACTTGCAAACTTTAATGAAATCAATGCCTAATCATGTAGTTAATTTAATTTTATCCAAAGTAATAAGATTGTACGGGAGCGGTGAGACTTGAATATCAGTTCGTGGTATTCAAATCACTCCATTCCGTCATGTCAGGAGCTCTGTATAACTTATAACACACTTGGAATGTTAAAGTTCCATTATCACATAATTTTACTCTAACTTACATATTTATTTCCATTTTTATATCATCAGTTTTATCTTTTTATTGAATGATTAGTAAATTCAGTATATTTACCAGTTACTTTACTTTCACTTCTCAGGAAATACAGCAGAAGGCCTAGCTGAAAAGACGTGAATACTATTGCTCCAAAATTGCTAAATGTTTTCTAATGGGACATACAGTATACATCCCATTAGAAAACATATGACTTTATGATTAAAGATACATCTGTATAAATCTTCTTTATGCAGACTCCAACTCTGAAAAAGCCAACGACACTGCACTCATTTAAACAGACTGCTCTAATAAGTGCTCTGTTAACAGGAGTCCCAGTACATGTAAAACATAGTGATGGAAATAGAGAATGCATAAGAGTGCTCTCTTAAGCTCCCTTATCCAAAGCTCTGTCAAGTGGACTCAACTTTGTAAATTTAATTTTAAAATATATTATTCATTATAAAAATGATATCTCTATAATAATTATTTTAGAAAATTTTTACAGCCAATTACTAATGACGAAACATTTAAAAACTGAAAATGTTGCATTAAAATATCAATATTGAGAGATAACAGTTGTATGGCTTTTGTATAAAACAAATTAGGAAAAAATATTTTATCATTCTATCTATTTAGAGCTATACTTTATAGAGAAGTTTGGGATAAATACAGATTTCTTATAAATTCTACATTGCTTATGTAGCAGTTTACTCAAGTGTCATATAATTAAAATAATTATATTGTCTTTACAATCTGTTAAATTTTAACACAGACTCAACTTAAACTGCTTTCATCAGAGGTAAAACTTTCTAGAAAATTCGGGCACTTTTGGGTTCTACATCCGTCATTAATTCAACTACGACAGACATATAGTCCGAAAATTTTCGGGTGTTCTAACAATGCAATTTACATTTGAGAAACTATCTTGACTAAAAGTCTAGTTTAATCCAATCTGAATAATGCCATAGGACCTTAAACTTAGTTTAGCATAATAATGACTAAAGAACAGGTTTTACAGCATTTCATTGTGCTGTAAAACCTGAAATACGAGGGCTGTTCGGAAAGTTCGCGGCCTCAAATAGAACAACAAACAAAATAATGTTAAAACTTTTTTTATTTTTCAATATAGTCTCCTTTATTAGCAATGCACTTATTCCACGATGTTCTAGCTTTTTTATGCCATCACAATAGGTCGATTTGTCAAGGTGTGCAAAATACTCATTCACTTCAGCGATGACTTCGTCATTTGAGTGGAATCTCTTTCCAGCCAAGAATTTTTTTAGGTTTGGAAAAAGGTGGAAGTCACTGGGGGCCAAATCAGGTGAGTACGGTGGATGTGGAACTAATTGGAAGTGAAGTTCATTTATCTTTTGTTCGGTGATTCTGGCAGAATGTGCAGGTGCATTATCGTGGTGGAACAGAACCTTTTTCTTCTTCAAGTGTGGCCTATTTTCTTCGATTTCTTTCTTCAGTTTTTCCAAAAGTTCACAGTAATAGACAGCATTAGTGGTCTTTCCTCTTTCTAGGTAGTCAATAAAGATGATGCCTTTAGCATCCCAAAAAACCGAGGCCATCACTTTCCCCGCTGATGGAACTGTCTTTGCCTTCTTTGGTGGTGGCAAACTGTGGTGTTTCCATTGCTTCGACTCTTCTTTTGTTTCAGGAGTGTAGTAGTGGATCCACGTTTCGTCAGTAGTCACAAACCGACGCAAGAAATCCTGTGGGTTTTTCTGGTAGAAGTCCAAACACTCCTTTGACATCAAAGTGGGAACACGTTTTTGCTCGGCGGTCAGCAGACGCGGCACCCACCTTGCTGAGACCTTCGTCATACCCAAATTTTCAGTTAGGATGTGGTGCACTCGGTCGACAGAGATGCCTGTTGTCTCAGCTATCTCACGCGTTTTCAAACGGCGATCTGCTAACACCAAATCGTGGACTTTGTCGATATTTTCTTTAGTGACAGCAGTTGACGGCCGTCCGCTGCGAGGGTCGTCTTCCACACTCTCTCTGCCAGATTTAAAAAGGGCTGTCCATTTTTTCACAGTGGTGTACAAAGGAGCAGACTCTCCCAAAACTTCATCCATGTCAGCTTTGATTTGAGATGGGGTCAACCCTTTTTTCGTCAGGTATTTTATGACCGCACGAGTCTCCGTCTTCTCCATTTTTGACAAAGCACTCGCACACTGACTATCTGCTAAGCTGTCGTGGCAAAACTTTACGACAAATCAAGCGGAAATTGGTATCGTATCTTTAGCAAAGATGGCTGAATTATTCCCGCCAAAAATTAAATTGATCGCAGCACTGCATATAGGCAAGGCCACAAACTTTCCGAACAGCCCTCGTAGCTTTTTTCAGTCTGATCTAGATACTGTTTGATTTTTAAAATATAAACTGTCTCTAGATCATATTTACTAAGCATCTACTCCACTGTGATATATACTGTATATATAACAGGAGAGTAGGCTGCACCCATTGATATTTATAACTAACAGAAAAATATTATAGAGATGAGAGCCAATTATGAAACTTTGTATAATTAATTTTTTCATTATTTATGATTGATTTGTTTACTGGATTATAGTAAATATTACCTATATAAATGGTTTCAACTATTTTTTGATTTTTAAATAATAATAATTTAAAAACACACACACACACACACACATATATATATATATATATATATATATATATAAAGTTGTATTTACTTAATAATTTTATATTGTTCTTTTAAATAAATTATATATTTATTTCGTTAAATCAAAAAAGTTTAATTTTTTGGATATATTTTATTTTTAATATTAATTATTAATCCTTAAATAAATAAATATTATTATTAATATTTATATTTGATTTAAGAAAATAAAACTTAATTTTTAAATGGCATTAAAAAAAGGTAATTTAAAAATTAAAAATTTTTCAGAATTTCTAATTAACAGTAATAATTGTTATAAAGCTTTACCAAAATCATTAATTTAACATAAATTTAACCTTCAAATGTAGAATCTGATAAATTTCAATTAAAATTATTATGTACATGTTAACATTAAAATTATCAATTAAATTAACATCTATGTTAATTTTCTATGAAATTAATCACATTTTCAAAGTTACAAAATGTTATTTATAGTTAGCAGAATTGCAAAATTTATCTATCTATCCAAATTAATTAAACAATAACAAATTTAAAAAATAGAAAAATAATTATTATTAAAGTACGATTAAGGGCCTTCTTGTCCTGGTTGTTTCCAATGTATTGCCGAAAAGCATTGTTTCTGGGAGAAATGATTGATAAAATTTTCTAGTACAAAATTTCTTAAAATAATATGTAAATTTACACAATGCACTTAAAATAATACATTTTTAAGTTGTTTTAAATTAATTTTAACAGTTTTAATTATTAAATTTTTTTATTATAAATTATTTAAGTTAAAATTTAAAGAAAATTAATGTATAAATGAGCAGTTATTTATTGTGACGTCATCACAATGTCGGCTGCAATTTCTAATCGTGTTATTTTTAATTTATTTAATTTAAAATACAGTATATGTTCTCTTCATTTTATTAGAGTCTTGTCCCTGTACATCATACTTTTCCTGATAACAGTAGAATCATGTCAGTCATGTATCTAACTCTGTTCCAGGGAAAATTTTTGAATTGGAGTAATGTATATATCTATATATGAACTTCAGTAAAGACCAGTTAATTGGGACCTCCTGCCCCTAATCTTTCTGCATCTGGTCTCTACTTTCATTTATCTAACACCATTCTCAAGATTAAGGAAGAATGGGTGGACAGACTGACAGTGGGAATTTATAGATTTACAATTCTTTCAAATTGCAGCCCAATTATAATAAATATTACAACTCTAAAAAAAACTTTAATGTAATCTTTGAAAACTTTTAAACTTATTTTTTACCCATTTTGATATTAATATAAATTAATCAGATTCTATATGTTGGAGCAGGAACAATGTATGTTAATATTGTTATTCTCTTTATTGATATATATTGCTTAATATTGTGCTATACAAAAAATTCAAACAGGCTGAAATTGATGACGATCTCTCTATTTCTGCACTTTAACAGAATTCTGTATATCGTCAGCAGTAATTTTCTCTTAAGACCACCAAAAAAGCTGTTACCAAATGTTTCTTTCCCACAATCCTGGATATTTTTGATATGTTGCCAGGTACTTGAGGATAAAATCAGAAACAAAATGAGTTCTTCCCGAAAAATACTGGGGCACTTCAGTTCCGGGATGTGCAGGACATGTATTTTTACTTTGCCGGTGACAGAAATACGTTTAAAATGTGGGGGAAAAAAAGGCTACCTCATTATAGGAATGGTTTTTAGAATAAAGTCCTTCCGTTACTAGATGGCAGTCAGAAAAAATCCGGAACAATTCCGGAAAACCGGAATATCCAGCAATCCTAATTTTTGATCACTTGTAAAAAAAATTACTCTTGCATGCTTATAGAATTTATAACAAAACATGGTAATTTAAAGAGTTATCGGTGACCTATAATCTGGTCAATAGTGTCTTCTGCTCATGTACTGTACAATGTACAACTGAAAAATTGAAACCATTCATCACAGTATATGAACATCTTAAGTTGAACTAGAGACTATTTTTTTTTTAATCATTTTGAATGACTTTGCTCATTAAATATTCTAGTTCAAGATCCACTATACCAATCTTTGTACTACTTTGCAACTGAAGTATGGAAGAAAAAGCAGTTTTCCATAGAACCTCTGGTATTAACATTTATCTTGCCCTTACAGGAGCAACAATTTAAAATTTCTGCAATCACTGTTGTAACCTTTTCTACTGTATGGCCTATTTGTGTGTTACTCCTGACAATTTCTATTAGAATTACCATGGTGATACATGTGACGAGTCAACTTATGTTCTACTAATATCTTAATCATTCTTCAAGTGTATACATTTTCATTCATATGGAACTATTCAACAATCTTAAAAAGAGAACAAGAAGCAATCAAGTAACAAAGAATGTTATGAACAGCCAAGATCTGGTGAACACTACAGATATTAAAAACATGTTTTTTGAGCTCTTTGAATGAAGATGTGACAAGCCAACTTTGCTTTTTAGTAATCCTTTTTATATACTTAATTTAATGATATGTATTGTATTTATTGTAATAAAAATTGCAGTTGTGAGCCGAAATAAGTCACATTCAGCACACTCTTTATTAGAACAAATACGGTAATTTGTAAATTTGAAGTCTCGAAAATTGTCAATCGATGATTGATTCAGAATATTAACATGCAAATTGATGTGCCTAGAAGCATATGAAATAAAATTAAATATCCATTATCAGGACATTAATATTATCAATTATCAGGATAAATGTAAATTTAAGTTTGATAATTGATGATGTTTGGCAGTCAGATTCTCCATCTGTCGTAAAATAACAGCATTACTGTGACAAGTTTAAATATCAAAAAGAGAGCATTGGTATGTTATCAAAGTAGCAAACATGCCGATAATTTCAAGTAGAATTTGTATAAACATTTTTAATATAATACACGAAATTTTGAGTAATAAATAAATTCAGATATATAAATAAGTAACCTCATTATCATAAGATAGTTTCACTTAAAAATAAATAAACTACTTATTAATTACATTTAGCCAAATCATTGGTGTATTTAATGCAGTTTATTTGGACACATTTAATACGAGGCCTGGTCTACAAATTTTCCAAAACTACTTCATCGAACGGCACTTAGCGATAGACTAGTTCTATCAGTTTTGAATCAGTAAGAAGCAGTAATGAAAAAATAAACCCATTCTTTTACCGAACACATTCTTTACTTTCGCCATTACACAAAAACTGTTTATTTATACAAAACAAGAGGTTGCCTTCTTATTTCAGCAAGTTGAACTGCACGAAAGATTCTTATTCATCAATACAATAAAAACAAAATTGTCATTTAAACACATTCTGTATCGTTGCTTAACGATAATGAGTATGGTTCTGGATTTCATTCAAACCTACAAATTCAAGTTAACAAACTAACATTCTTTCATGATTCTAACATTGCACTTCTTTTCAGACATGTTCAATAAGTGTTTCTAAAAATGAACTAATTTATTTAAAATTTTAAGGATTATGTTTTTTTGCTCAAAAAAAAAAAAAGATTTGTTAATAAATCTAAAACTTTTTCCAACTATTAATTAACATTTAACATAAAATATAAAGTTTGAATAGACAATGACAATTATGGCCAATTTTATAAAAACTTCTTTAATTCTTAATTTATTAACTTTTTAAAAATTTAAATAATTGAAATTTATTTTTATTTTTACTAAATAATTTAACAAAGTTTAATTTAACTTTCACAAAAAAAAATCAAATAAACTTTCACCTTTACCCCAGTGTAAAGGTGAAAGTTTTGGTTAGTAAATAAAACAATGAAACTTTTAAACTTTTAAAATAATTAATATACCAAAACTTAATGTTTTTTAAGAATAAATAAAGATATTAAATACACAATTTAGAATTTTAATATAATTGTATAAATATTAAATTAAATGTAATTCAAAATCAATGTCAAACGTATCCTAAGATATATTTCTAAAGACTTCTGTTTATGTTTATAATTCATTTTTATTGCATATACAAAAGAATAAATTAAAAGGGATTAGAAAAGATTAAGTAAAATTCTCTTTTTTAAAAACATTTTAATCAACATTCACTAATTTCTAAATATTTGTTGCTACATCCATTATGAGAATTGGTGCTGCGAGTCTCTATAATTCCCAATGGAGAATATATTTTTTCTTAGCTGCCTATTACTTCATTTCTTTTCATATCTTAAATCTAATTTCTTTATCAATATTTCTATTTTACATTTTAGTTTATTTCTTCTCTTAAGCTTCTACAGTTTTCAAATTGTATTTTTTCTACATTCACTCAATTAATTAATTTAATTTTTGAAAATATACTGTAAAAATCAGTAATTTAATACAATGTAACAAGAATATATTTAATATTTTAATATTTAAAACTTGACTTTTTTTTCATATAAACGCATCAAATTAATTAATTAAATTTAAACTTCAAAAATCGGAAAAATGTCATGAAATTAAGTTTTAAAAAATTTCCAATTATTCATACAAAACTCTACTTCACTTAATTATGAAATTCTATAACATTTTTACTTTAGAATTATATTTTAATAATAATCATTGCAGTTTTGTTTTACAAAATGTAAAAAGTAAAATTAATTTATCATAAAAATTACGTTCGGACTCAAACCGAACGTACACGACGTATCTATTACCGGCCGGTTCACGCGAACCGAAAGATTCCGAAATTAAATAACTCGATTACTCGAGTTAGGAATATATTATCAAATATTAATATAATAAAATTTAATAAATAAATTGATGAGCAAGCAGTTTTGTAATATATTATTGGCTAAATGTATTTTTAGCTGCTATCAATTTTCTCCTACTAGATTGAATGGAATACATCAACATCAATGTATTAATTTCTGTTATGCTTTAAAATTATATTTTACTCAACGTTAATTAATGTTAAAACTTAATTCTCAATTATTATTAAACTAAATCGAATGCGACACAAAGAAAATAGACTTTTTAATCGTTGATAGTTTAGTTTATGTGGGGGCCATTTTTATAAATAATAAAATATTTGATTCTTTAATTTGGCTTATACAAAAAGTATTTCTGTTGCATCCTTTTTCTATACAATTCAAGAATTTTTATATTTAAGTTAAATTATTCTAAATTTTTTTTAACTATTTAAGCCTTTATTTTTAATTTATTAATATTTATTTTAATTCTTAATTACTAAAAAATCTTTTAATTTACATACATCATTAAATGCAAAATTCCACCTTCATGTTCTATATTTGATTTGTCCTATATAAAGAAAAAAAATATATATATATATGTACAGAGCATTCATTTATACTATAAATAACTTTAATTTTTGATTAATTTGGTACATACAAATATAAAATTATGTACATTAAATTCTTAAATTTAAATCTTTGTCTGTAGTTATCCTATAAATGGGACGAAGCATCTAAAGAATAATTATTTATTAATGTGTATATTCCATATTAGTTTAATTTACAAGACTAAATTAAAATTACATTTAATTTTTAATCTTGGTTTTATTTTTTCTCGATTAAAATTAAATATAACTATTTAATTGAGAGAATCGAAATGGTTTTCACGTAGAAAATTTTTTAAAAAATAGAAACGTTAAATCTAATCATGTTAACTGTCAAGTGCAAGTCACATAGAATAGTCTCAGGGAAGAATAATTCACATTTATCTTTACAAATATATAAAACATCCTGTCGTAAAACTTACATAATTCAATTTTAATATATAATAAAACCTTTGGTTATTTTTCTTCTATAAATTCTTAAGGCGAAAAGACAATTCTATCTGAATAATTCAGTCATATTAAATTGTTTAATGTTTATTTAGTTAAATACAAAAATTTCCCCCTTTTTTTTCTGTTTATTAATTTCACTTAACTTTATTATTTAATCCAAATTAAGAATACATATTCATATATTTATACTTATCATAGAATTTAATAGAAGTTATGCTTAAATATATTTATAGAAGTGTAATCATTGCAGATCTCTGAGGAAAAGTTATTCATAAATGGCACATCAGTTAGACTCACCTAGGATTATTCATTCTGCATTCTTCCATTTTTTAGTGATATTTTTGGATGAATGGATATTCAAACTGGTATGCATGCAATAAAAAGATGGCATCAAAGGCATATTTATTAGTCAAAAATATAATAATAATAATAATAAATTTAAAATTATTATGTTTTAATTTTTTTAAATTAGCCAAATTAAAATTAAAAATACTGTTTAAAGTATTGCAATTTTTAATAAAAATCTTATAAATATTCTCTATATATTCGGGGAAATTTAAAATTAAATTATCAAAAAATATTTTATTAAAACCATTTCGTGTATAGTTTTATAATACAAGAAGAATATAACTTTTAGACCATAAAATACATTTTTTAAATATAAAAAATATGTTATAATTTTAAACTAATCAAGATTTCTTTAAAAATAAAGAATTACTTATATAAACTTTAGATATTACTTATATATACTTTAGTTGAAAAAATATGTTTTTACATTACGAAAGAATTTTTATAGAGAAAATTGTATACAGCTTTTAAAATCAAAACATTTTTGCTTATATAATTCCTTATTATGTTTTTATATTTTATAATAATATACATAAACTCTATTATATGAACACAAGCAAAAATGTTCAGCTGTAAGAGCTTACATTTATCCACTTTACGATATTTTCTTTTATAATATTTTAAAAATAATAAAAGAATTTATAAAAATTTAAACAGTTTTAACGCGTGATAATCGTGATTATTATTATTATTTGAATTTGATTTTTTTACAATAATTTAATTTAATTCCATTTTAATCTTATATTAATAAAATTAAAAGAAAACAAGAATAATAATTATCGATATAATTAAAAAATTTTAATTTGTTATATAAAATGATTATTTGTATTTATTTAGAATTTTATTTTTCGCAAGTTCATAAAATATTATCTAAATTTATTAAATTTTATATATTTTTAATTTAGTTTTTATAATTTGTTTTATTCGTTTATGTTATAAAAATATAATAAAATCTATAATACGGCTGCTCATATTGTGATGTTTTTTTTCATATTACAATAAAGTATTTTCGAATTCTCCGCTTATTAACTGTCGTGGAGAAATAAAATAAGATAAACAAATTAGAATAGTATTTACGTTTTGAGAAGTTATAAAGGGCAAATAATTTTGACAGGTTTTTTTTTCCTCCGTATTATTATAATAAATATAGTCGATTTAATTTTCGAGTAATGTCTGCCAACAACTGCATCGAAAATTTTACGCCTGTAAATCATACTTCCCTGCAATGCGCGCGTGAAATTAGGAGAAGCGCGATAGGCTTTATCCTCCGCTCGTAATAGCTTCGTGGTAACGCTATCACGTGACCGTATTTTATAAACTTTTTAAAGGAAGGAGACGTTGTCGGCAATTGTTCACTCGCTCCGACGAAATTTCTGGAAATTTACTGGTAATTCCGCTAACGGAAACACTCCGGATAAATGGAATTTATACAAAATGGAGATTCGTTTAGACACAACGCCACTAAGAAAATATAGTTTTAGCTTTTGTTTCTCTTATTTTTTCGTCTCTATCAAAGTTCTGCTTAACTCGTAAATGGAGTTATTGTTAATTTTCGATACGTCGACGTTACGTTCACATTTATTCACAACAGTAGAAATACACGCAGACACAGTATAGACAGGAGAAGTTTGTTATAGAATCGTATCTTACTCTAGAAGTTCTCCTGTCATCAAAAGACAGGATTACACAAGACAACGACTTATTTTAAAGCAAGAATAACATTTAAAAGGCGAAATTCAACAATTATATTTACAAGAAAATGAGGAAAGTTTAGGAAAAGGCAACGTGAGTTGGAACAATAAAATAAAAAGTAGTCGACCCGCGTATTGTAATAAACTCTTTTAATATTCTTTTTTATGATAGATTCCCTATAATGCAGCTACTAAGAATGGTACTTGACGAAACCGAAATTGTATAGGGCCTAGTAAAGAACAGCTTACTTTGTTTATGTACAGGATATAAGCCTTATATCGAGTCCGATTTTTGTGATGTTTCTGTAAATATGAAACAGAAAGGATGAGTAAGAGTAAAGCCTAAAGTGAATTATTTTCTCTACGGCTTTCTTTTATTGCTATATTATATTATAGTTTTGATAGATTTTAACCCTTAGATTAACAATTAAGCCTGATTACGTAAGCGTCTTAATTAGAATAAACGATTAGATTTCGTTTTAAAAACGCAAGTGGATAGTAACGCGTAAGATTTTAAGGGAAAGTCGAGATTTTAATTCTTACTGTAACGCGCACCCTATTTTAAAAATGTATCTTCAGGCTCTTCTACTATAATACGCCTTCCGAAGCTTATCAAAACTACACCTTAAGGCTATCCTATTGTAGTTAACATCATAAAATCCAATAAAAAGTATGCAGCTTGTATACTATAACAAGAATTTCGAGTATAACTAACAATTAACGCGGCAATCGTAAACGTAACAACGATACTCATTACAATAACCTTAAACTAATATTATCATCCTTAAGATCGTACGTAACGATATACCGTAACTCCTTTAGACATAAAACGTAATTAGGAAACGTACTTGATTACGTTTAAAAATGGAATTTGGAGAATAATAATAATTAATTTTAAATGATATTTTTCGCAACGCACTAAATAAAAGGAGGAAACAAAAATAAAACAGAAGAGCGCACGATTTTCTGTGACGCCAGCGTACAGAGTTGTTACTTTGTGACGCGATTTACATATAAATGTTTTCATAAATTAAACATTATAAGTGTAAATATAAAACAGAAACATATTTGCATTAATATTGTTTTTAAAAATTTATCGGACTCGTTAATTTCGCGAGAATAATTGCTTTTTAAGAAACGTAAGCGTACGCTTTGCCGTAAAGTAAACAAGTTGCAATTGTGCGGATTTTAATACAAAAGATTCGGGCGAATGTCTTCAAATATCTTATTTTGTGCGGTTTAAATAATATAAATAATTTATTTTTAATTTAAATAATTTTTGAAAATATTTTTCTCCGTAAATTCCTTTTTTTCCCTATATACGGCCCATATTTATATTATCACACTCGATCCTATTCATCCATTCCCCGAGGTGTATTCACTCGGTTAAGAGAGAGAGGGGGGAGAAAAAAGCATAGAAGCACGCGATCGCGTTAAAATTGTATTTTTCTATTTTTCGAATGAGCGTTGTGAAGTATTAAAAGGAGAAAAATTAATCCGAAGCGTATTTTGCAGCGCAATTCTAACCACGTGACCCTGACATGCTACAGAAGTGGAATGCCCTTCAGATTGTCCTTGTTACCAAGGTAACGGATATGCTACACGTGCGATTCTTAATTCCACTCGGGCTGAATGGCTTTAGTAGAATTCGTTTGTTAGAAAGGGGAGAGAGAGAGAGAAAGAGAAAGGGGGAGTAATAATAAACCCGCCGCTAAAAAAAAAATGAGATTAGAAAAGGTCTTTTATGTTTGTGCAGTGGGAAAGTCGGTTATTAAAATCATTTACGAATGACTTACGATTAAGCTAAAGGTGAAGTGGCGAAGAATTATCCTGGAAGATGGCGACTGAGGTGTGTTGCCCGCGTGACGTCGCGACTCAAACTGAGAAAGGCAAGATCGGTCGGCTGCTAGATAATTCGTATTGATTACGAGATCACGCCTATCGGAAATTCGTCTGCTGTCGCAAGTAACGCGGTTCGGTGTGCTTCTTACGCGTTGGTGTGTTTGGAGTGGTCGGGTGGCCCGTGACAGTGCCACGACACGTCGAGGGGCTAGTCGCGCTCGAGCGTTAGGCGCTGTTGTGTTGGAAATGGAATGTAAAAATAGAGCGGAGAGTTGTGTCGAGCGTCGAGGACAAAGGTAACAGCAGACGAACAAAAACGCCCTGTGACGCACACTGATCATGCTCGGTAGCGCCTGCCACGTGCGCACATGTCAGTGCGCAGTCCCTACTGTGTCAACATGGCGGCTAGGTACGGGTTCTGCCACAGATTGTCCACTCCCAGCCTCTAACTACGCCCAAAAATCCAATCACCGATCGTTAAAATCCATCTACGGTAAAGCAAGGAGTGTCAGAGAACCGTTCGATGCATTTTGATTGCCATTAAAACGCGCAAATCATGGAAAACATGGGTGAGCTGGGAGACCAACAAATCAGCGAGCCAGGCAGTGTCAGCGAGCCAGTGGTGGTGGAGAACGTAGAGCCAGTCGACAGTGTGGAGAGTGTAGAGACGGTAGAACCAGCAGACTTACTTCCAACGCACGATTTGGACACAGACATAGAACGTTCGGACAGTGCGGGGGAAGACGTCAACGTGTCATCTACCATGATAGATACCACCGACTTCAGATCCTTAACGGAGCCGAGCTATCAAAGCTTGAACGGAAGGATGTCTCCTGGGTTTACGACAGCGAGTAGTTATGCTACGTTGACGCCACTTCAACCTTTGCCTCCCATATCTACCATGTCGGACAAATTCAGTCATTATGGGCATCATGGAAGTAACGTGAGTGGAAGTTTTACTCTGATGCAGAATACGCCTCTAGGCATGGGTATGAATAGTTATCAGTATGACAAACTTGGTAGCATGACCGGTATGAATATGAGTCCTACACTGGGTGCTACACATCATTCGGCTATGATGAGTAGCAACGGTTTGGGAAGTCAACAGACTGGGATACCATCGCCTCCTTATTCACAAAATGGACTTCACTCACCTGAAAAAAGTATGTCTCCTAATGGTTACGACTCCTACGCACACCGTGATCTTTCCAGGGGGCTTGGTTCACCGCAGAGTCCTACTGTTACCTTGCACACCCCCACTTCGATGATGCCGACACTCAACGGTTTGAATGCACCCCATACTCCACCTTCGAGTCATCTTCAGGCACCCGGTTCACCTCCCGCACCTCACGAAATTAAACCGGCGACCACCCTTCACGCATCTATGCCAAGTCTCTCTCTTACCGCCCCCACACCCAGTCCAGCAGGGGTTCCACTAACTCAACCAAGTGCTCCTGTTCAAGCATCGGTTCCAAATCCTATCGCTACGTCGACTACTTCTATCGTCACCGCTACTAACAATAACAACGCTAATAGTAGCAAGAGCGTTTCTCCCGCTTCCAGTTCCAAAAGCAGCACAGCTGATGACGTCGAAGAGATCAACACCAAAGAACTGGCACAGCGGATTAGCGCCGAACTTAAACGTTATAGCATTCCACAAGCTATTTTTGCTCAGAGAGTCCTTTGTAGGTCGCAAGGTACCTTGTCTGATTTGTTAAGGAATCCAAAACCATGGAGCAAGCTGAAGTCTGGACGAGAAACATTCCGGAGAATGTACAAGTGGCTGGAAGAACCAGAATTTCAACGGATGTCTGCTCTCAGATTGGCAGGTGGGTGATCCAACCACGTGGAAATGTTGATTTTTTGATTTATTGATTTCCTGCTAAAAATAAACCTAGAAAAAATAAATATATATAATATACATAATTAATTTTAATGCCACATGTGGAATAATCTTTAAAACTATATTTATTCATCTATCCTCGTAAATAAACAAACGGAATGCTTAATTTCAAACATAACTTCCAACCTATCTCGAAGTACGCTTCCCTGCAAGAGCGCCGATCTCGCAGGAAAAGTCCCATTTACAGGGGCAGAAGCTCTTTCTATTACTCATCCAGTTCAAAACTTATATTTTTTACTAATTTATTCGTGTCAAATAATTAATTTTATCTATTTAAAGAAATTTACATATATTATATTTTAAAATATAAATATCATTCACAATCCTGATTTTATTGGTTAAAATTGGAAGTTGATAGTGATTTCATTTTATCCGGACATTTCGAAAATATCCTGCTGACATTACTAATGATTTCGCTATTGTGATTGGATACGGGAATACAAGTGTAGTAAAAATCTTGTTACAGTTGTGAATGATTCTTTCTCGTTGGTTAACCTCGCCGGTTTCTATCGAGATGAGAAAAACCGACTTCGGTTCCTTTCCTATCGTTTTTGTAAATCGTCGGAGAACGGAATGTGATCCGGAGCGGATAAATAATCATTTTTTTTAAATTCAATTTTCCACGATAGTTTTTGTCTCCGCAGACAGGTGGCAGCACCGATCGAAGGTAAAAATCTGTGCTACATAAATGACCACTGTCGCAATAAGCACCAGCGAATAAAAATTGCGTATAGAGCCTATCTAAGCAGTAATAAATTGAACTAAATCACTTTGGGCTGTAATCTGAGATGCCTCCTGATGAAGGCGAGTCAAGCATTATGCTACTCCTCTATTCCCCTCTCTCTCTCTCTCTCTCTCTCTTTCTCCCTCTCCCTCTGTTCAGCCCTAAGGCTTGTACAACCTCTCAGGACGTAGTTGAAAGCTGAGGGGAGGCTGTGCTAACTCAGGCTTTCTTGTCACCCAGACAGGTAAATATATGACTTACTCCTCCTGCACTGATGATTACAAACGTTATCCCGATTCGTAAAGGCACATCTGTCCGATTTCCAAGTTCTGAGAAGCTCTGATGGCTTTACATCTATTCACAGAAGGACAGAACAGTTTTTGGATCTAAACGACAGTCCCTAGGGATGGCTTTTGTTCACACCAACTCTGCAGCAAAGCGTCATCCTCTTCTGCTAGCTGCAAACTCAAAGCTTTACCCATCTCCAAATAAATAACATACCAAATTAATTATACTCGCAACCTCTTTTCTTCCACGCTTGATTTCTATAATTCGTGTCTAAATACACTCCAAAAATCATCCCGGATAAACGTAGAATTATCGTTATAAAATTAATTAAATCTATACTTTTTTTTCTATGCTAGTAATGTTAAAATTACCTACAATTCTCGTAGAATAGTTCGTGGATATTTTTAAGCTATGATTTTCGAGCATTCTTATTCAGGATTATTTTTATTTTATGATAGTCATTCTCGACTATTCTTCTTCTTCTTTTTTTTACTTTTATTCTAATGGGAGTCATTTTCGGGGATCCCTTCTCTAGAAAGAGTCATTTTTTCCAGCATTCTTTCTCCAGAGTCATTTTAGTGGTAGAATTATTTTTATATTCTTACACCACAGCGATAAATCATCCACTCCTTTGTTATAATTATATTCGAATATTCTGTGATGATCTGGATACAGAAATAAACGTTTAATATCATTAACATTTAGGAATATTTACATATAATCCTTTGTATATATATATATGTTTTTTTTCGTTCTCTTCGAGTATTTACAGTTAGAAAACTTTCAGCTAGGTAAAGATAATTAACAGTATAAAAATATTATTTATTAAATTACAAGGGAGCTATCTAAATATTCTGTAAACAGTTATTCGCTACGGTAAGTAAAGCGCATGCTCTTAGCAACATCTGATCAGGCTTTTCCCAAATTTCAACAACTAGAGGGGTGGTGGAATAAAAGCAGAGAAACTAGGCGAAAGCAATAGCCATACAACATACTGTAAATAGGGTAATGAACAGAATAGTTTATGAACTCCCGTGTGTTGGGAATACCTAACAAATTTTGTGGAACGTCCTCTAATTTTTTCTTTATTTATTTTTTTTTACTTGCTCTTCTTACCTTTTTCTTTCTCTAACGGTAATTAACGGTGTTTAGTATACATATATATATTTGTGTGTACGTAAAAAATATTCGTTTAAAAGATTTTTTCGTATTTATAAAGGAAAAATCTGATGAAATTTGTAATAATTTTCTTTTCTAACGTTGGATAATTGTAAAATTAATTGGTTTGAAGATGTATAAAATCTTGTTAGCTGCTTGTTTTAAGTGACGTTTAAATGTGGGATTGTAGTTTAGTTAAAGAGAAATGTGTTTTTATAATTAGATATATGTTAATGTTTTTAAGTGTATTTAATTGTTATCCTTATCATCATCATCATCATCATTATCAGTATTCGAAATATTTAACTCCGGATAAAAATATTTTTAAAAAGAGCGATTTAAAAATTCAGAACTGTGCCAACTCGAGATGAATAATAAGTTAGATGTTTGAATTTTTATTTTTATTTTTTTATTTCTATAATAATAATTATTATTATTATTATTTTAGGCTTCTGTTGTGTGCTTGAATTCTTTCTTTTCTCTTCTTTTTTTTTATGTAATAAAAGCTTATATTCATTATCACTCGTCCTTTTATGAATTGAAATTTATATAAATTTATTTTTTTAATTCTATTTATATGAAACGAATATGTTAATTATCTCTAATTATCAATATTTGTTTATTTAAAATAATCTTAGGTTTTGTATTTCACTTAATATATTTATGTCAACATGTAGTTTGTTTGTATTTTCTACTTTTCTGTAATTTATATTTTTATAAACATGTTTATCTTATTTAATTATCAATTCCCTTTAACATTTACAATATACTAAAACTATTAAATTCTAAGATTTAAAATAATTTTCGTTTAATTAAATAGATTTTTCTCTCTCTTTTTTTTTAATTTATAAATATATACGTCTTGTTCTTGCTTCTTCTATATTTATTTATTTTTTGTACCTTAACGTATATATTTATTTATTTCATTTTTTCCTTTCTGCTGTCATCATCATCTTTCTATATATTGTTCCACGTGCGTATTTTTCATCATTTCTATAAAAGTATCTTTACCTCATCCCGCTTATCCTTTTTTTTTTTTTTTCGAATGATGCTCTTCTCCATTAAAATTTCATAAACTTCAGAATATTTATAAATATTTTTTTAATATTAATTAATATATAATTACCTTTAATATTAATTAAAATTAAGGTGTTTTTGTTACTTTATTAATTTATGGTATTTTTGTGTTGTTTTTAATTAAATAATAATAGATAAATAAGTAAAAATTGTTTTTAATTTATCTAAATTAATTGAAATTATTTATTGTATAATTTGTTTTTATTTTTATGTTATTATTATTTATTATTATTATTATTAATTTTTTTCTTATTTCAGCTCGAATTTCTTTCTTATTTCTTCGAGTATCATCTTCAATTTATTTACTTATTATTTTATTCATTTATATAAAAGAGAGAATAACTAAAGAAACATTTTATGTATATATAAATAATAAATAAAGATTATTATTTATTTTAAATTTTTTTTAAAAGTTTTGTTGTGATTTTTATTATTTTATTCATTTATTTATTACTTTTCTTTTAAAGTAAATTTTGTTTTCTTCTTGGTTACCTTAATACTTCTATATTTTTTTAAAAAATATATTTATATATATATATATAAGTAAAAAAATGATTGTTTTTAATACGAATATCATTAAATAATTATAAAATATTTTCATTTTATTCCGGCTGTTGTTTTCCTTGGAGTTATTAAAGGGCTTTAGGGAAAAAATTCTTAGATATGGTTTGCCTTAAGGATGTTGCCCACATTACTTTTATATATTGAAGTTTTATAAAATTGACCATTATTAAAATGACAAAGCTATGTTATTAAAAACTTACAAAATAATTCATTCTCTTCGCAATTAGTCTCTCTCTCCCTCTTCTAGTAATGTTAAAAAAGTACATATAAAAGACTAATCGATTTAATAAAGAAAAAGTAGGGGGGAGAAAAGGGAAACTGTTTAAAAATCTGGGGAAGAAAACCAATTCTTTAATCAATGTCATCCGTTTGGTTAGATTTCATTTCGTTACAATAAAATTTCAACAAATCAAACTTTGAATACGAGAAAAAATAACTTAACAAAAAAACAATTTTCTATACAAGCGTAAGTAGATGCAATGTTCTGCTTTTTGTGTTTTTTTTTCCCTTCCTTCTTTCTTTGGTGTCAGTCAGGAAAGGCAAGTTTTCAAACTAAATCAGACGTGTCTATCCGAGAGGAAGCATTTTACACAGTTTTAATGCAGGGAAAATATCAGAAAAAGTAACACACATATACTGTATACAAAGAAAAATTTTTAAAACGTTTGACGTTTTTTTTCTTTATTTTTTAAAGCAACAGCAAAAAGATGCTGAATAACAGAAAACTGTTGTAAAACGCCTTGACTGGAAACCGTTAAAAATTCAAACTTACATTTTTGGGAAGTGTTAATAAAAATTTTGATTATTTTCTGTAATTTTGTGTGTATAATTTTATTCGTATTGTATGGATGTTGTATGTATGCGTATGTGTTTATTACACACACACATATATATATATTATAGATAATAAAAATAACAGAAAAAAGGACATCATCTTTGGTATATTTACCCAACTAATGTGAGTAAACGTGTCATTGTCAAATTGGGAGGAATCCAATTTCTTCATAGTCGATCGTCAGGAAAACGTGCATTTTTAGAAGAAAACTGTTCGGATTTCTCCACAGAAATCTCCTCTTTTTTTTCCTCTTCCCTCCTGCGAAAGGAAATAATATAAAAATCAGTTTTAATTTTTTATATCAACGTGATACAAATAACAACAGAAAAATTTCTTTGCATTGATAACTTAAGTGGATTTCGTTTAAACGGGACAAAATAGTAAATATTGAAAAAGAAATACGATACTTTTTATTATTAAAATATAATTTTATATAATTAATTTTTATTATTAAAATAAAAAGAAAAAGAAAAAATATATATAATAAGATAAATTTAGAAGTCGTAATTTTTGTTCTTTTTCTGAATTTATCATTAATTTTTATTTTTAAATTATTTTCGAATTTAATCTGATTTTCAAAAGTAGTGTGTGTGTGAGTGTTTACTTTTTTTTCTTTCCCACTCTTCCTCTTCCAAAATAAACTATGATTTTTATTCAAAGAGAAGGAGGAATCGCGAAACTAAATCCATTAAAAACAGAAGTTACAATTAATGTGACGACATGTGCCAGTTTATAGGTAGAGTTTACGACTCTGTGTAAAAGATTAATTAAGCCACTAGTTCCAGATTAATGAAAAGGAATATGTAGACTTGCCGGAACTTATTGTTGTCTGTAGTTTAGCCTCTAGCACTGGCATGGTGAATAGAACCCATCCCAACAATGAGTAGTAGGCAGATGACGCTATCCACCGACATACGACTATTTATTCGTTGACAGTTGGAAGTGAAGATGCTACTGAAACTTTTTAATGGCATCCGAAAAGGTTTAGAAAACTTTAAGTTATATAAATATAAATAAAACCGCGTTCCAATTTAGTTAAAGATCCTGGAAATTCAAACAACCGTACACTTAATCATTATTAAACCAAATGAAGTTGCATTGTGTATTCTCGCTTGTTTGCCTTTGTAATAGGAGCCAAGAATGTGCAAAATGCAATTCCATTTTAGTGTAGCGGTATGAAAATGTTTCTTGTAAAAGACGAGTCTAAATATATATCAACGTGTCAAAAATTTGTACACGATTTAGTTTTCTGCACTCTCACTTCAACCAGACATACACACGAAAGAAAAAAAGGTAAATAAAATCATATAAAACTTCGAAGTTATGTTCTAAAAAACTCAATTCATCAATCCACAAATTAATAAAAACAAAATTAAAAGGTTTTAGATCATCCTCCTCAGCTATAATAATATAATTTCTCTACTTCAAAGTAGTGAATATACTTAATAATGTAATATAATTATAATTATATTTCAAAATTATGTTCTTTAAAAGCTCAATTTATCAATTAATAAAAAAATAAAATTAAAATGTTTTAGACTTTTCCTCCGGTTATAATAACATAACGTGTATAAGTCGTATTACGTTGCATTATTTTGTATTATGTAAAAAAGGAAAGCAATTCGAATCAAAGGCAATTCTCATTACTTTAACTAAAGAAAGAAATAAGAACATTATTTCTTTCATAGCATTATTGGTTATTTACTCTCGATAATCCAAAAATCTACTAGTAGTAAATAGGCTTCAAAAAGAAATATGAAAAATAAAATAACTTTGACATATAATGCTACTATCGTCGAATGGCGTTGCTTTCTTTGAAGAGATTAATGGTAATGTAGTATAAAAGGGAAATGACATGACTCTGTTTGAATTTAGAAGGATGACTGTAAATAATACTTCTGAATATTATAAAGAAATATACTCCGCTGATGGAATATCGTCCGACATTATATTTCGCTTCCACTATAATAGATGTATGCTATAATGGATTAATTGCGTTCTATGTACCGCATTTGTAAAAAAAGAATTCGTGGTTCTACTTTAAAAATATCGTTCCATGAATTTAAGTAAAGTTGTATTTCTTATCGGATGTTATACCTCTAATCATTTTCTTTGTGGTGTACGGAAAGGGGGAAAGTTAAATATGGCTGCGAATACGATTTCTTCGTTTCTAATCATACCGAAAATGCTCTATTAAAAAGAATATATAAAGAAATAAACAATGAATTTGTGATGAAGACGATGTATTCTGGCGTCTAGAAAATTGAATCGGGTGCAACGAGGCATTTACAGATGCCATCTTTAAAATCTGATAAGTTATCATTGAGCAGATTGGATGTAAGCTCGAATTTAATATTTTAATCGCCGTTATGCGCGCTTAATTGGAAAAGTATCACGTGATTACTAAGTAAGCATTATCGATATTTTAATTGCCACGATTTATGTGTTAATTTAATATGTATAAAGCGAATTAAATGTTTAAGTGGCTTGTTAATGTTTAAAATTGAAAGTAAGGTGTTGCCTTACTTATCTCCACAAAACCGGCCGGTTATTTTGCTATCGTCTCTGAATATTTAACGTTGATTAAGCGCCGGACCTAACAATTCTAAATATTTAAAATGCGTTTATTTAGAAATTTTATTAAGCGTAGATTTTTCCAGTATATTCGCTTCCTTATCAAACGGGCGGATGATTTCCTGAGAAATTCTTATCAGACCTTATTAAAAAAAATAATAATAGTAATAATAACTTTGAAATTTAATTAAACACCCGCCACATAGAACGGTGTCCTAAATGACTAGAGAAAGAGGAAGTTGGAAATCTACAGCACATATTCCTTAACCTTGCACACTCCTCCCCTTAATATCTTCACCATCCTGTTCAATTTACGACATCAATCTATCATTTATAATCCTCAGTTATTACAATCACAACAAACATCTATATACACCTGCTGCAATCATATTAAACTAATCTTTATATTAGTCCCTAATGATGCATAAAAGTAACAAGCGAATAGGGGGGAAGGAAGGTAAGAGTCTAAGCAAAGTGAGATGACAATATATGTTGGGGTGGAAAGAGTTGGGGGAAGGAAAACCAATGAAAAGAAAGGTCTATTTAACGAAATGAGGAGAGGTGGGCGAGGGTGTAGTAAGGATATAAATGGAGTTGAGGGCGTGTCCTTTAACATTCTGTCTAGACTAGCGAACAAGTAGGACGGATGACGTAACAATAGAGTCACAAGCAGCCTTTCTTTGTCAAGATCTTCACAAATGTCATGAAGTCACATTGGTTAAGATTTATCCTCGGGAATAAAAATAAACCCGTAAAGAATCGTTTGTTAATTAATCTTTATTTCTTAAACCAATTTATACTCGTTACTAATATCAATTAATTGTCGAATTATAAACGAATACAATCAGCAAAACTTCACACCCCTCCCTCTCCCGTCTTCCAGCTTTTACCTTTATTAAATTATCTTTACGAAATTCCCTAATTGAAAATAAACACCACAACCGTAAAAAAAAACAAAAAGGATAAGGAAAAAAACAGAAATGCGAATCATTCTACAAATTTTTCCTTAATTATAATTAATTTTTCTCTCTTTCGAAAAGAAAAGAAAAAATAAAATAAAATAATAATAACAACAACAACAATAATAAAATGATGATAATTTTTAAAGATAATCATTAAATGATCTTAACAAATATTTTTTTATACGTCATTAACTGTTGTAAAATTATGTTATTTGATGATGATTATTATTATTGTTATTTTTATTATAATTATTATTAGGAATTTAATTAATGCATAAATGTTTGTAAAAATATAATTTAATTTGAAAAAAAAAAGAAAGGGAAAAATTCTGGTGTAGGCTATTATTAAAAAAAATAAAAATAAGGGGGAAAAATAGGGAAAAAGTTTCATTTAAGAAAAAGCATACATTCTCCTGATTTTTTATTATTATTATTATTATACTTTTTTGTTTTTTCCTATTTTTTTTCTTTTAGAAAATACAAACTTCAAATAAAAGTGATCATTATCTAAATGTACAGAAAGAGCCATTGTTAGATCAAATATATAAATCTGAGTCATGCCTTTATTTATATTTCTTCCTGAAAGTTTATAAGTATATATATTATTGTTATAAAGGAAAAAATAATAATAATATAAAGAAAATATATACGTTAATAAATTTTAAACCCAATAAAATTAATTTAAATTTTATTAATGTATACTATAACAGGTTAACTATAATTATACTTAGTTTATTAAAGGTATAATAAATTTTTAATTAAATACATTTGATGTAGATTGCATTTGTTAGTCGTTAGTCGAAACAATCGGTCGGTGTTATCTATTAATTATCGTTTTATAAGTGTGTTTTATTGTTTATCGGATTAGTAATCTTATCGGATTTTCGAGTGTTTTGTAATTTTTTTTAATATTGCTTTTTTTTAATTTTCTGTGTAAAAAATTTAAATTTTTTATTGTTAAAATAAGGTGAAAGTTATTCTTTTTTCACGTGTTTCAAATAAATAATAATTATTCTAGAATATCCTTTGTTTTCAAATGCTTGTTTCTGGTGTGTGAATAATAAGATTTTCTAGATATATGCTTTATGTATAAAGATTACATACACTCGATTGAATTTGGGAAAACAATGTAAGTATCTCCTTAATATACGTTTCAACATTGTTTTCCCAATGTTTGTTTCAAGCGTATAGAAAACTGAGATCACTTTCTGCTTACATGTTTCATGTGTAATGATTTGAGACGTCTTTTTCCGAATGTTTGGCTCACCAGTCAGTTGTATAAGTTATAATGTTTACACGTGAAACACACATCAATGAAACCGTACATATTTTTCTTGGTACAGTAAATGTTTCATGTGTAAATATTAAAACATTGTTTTCTAGATATTTGCTTCGGTTTTATGGGTAACAGGCATTATTTTCTGTGTTACATGTTTAGAGATTAAATGCGTTTGTTTCAAGTATATAAGTCGTAATCTTACTACATGAACATGTTTCACGTATAAAGATCAAAGACATCGTTATTTAAATGTCTGTTTCTAGTGTAAAACTCGAAAATAATATACAATTTACTATCGAAAAACTCGAAACAAACATAACGAACAAGTTTCTATCGTATTATTTATTGTTAAATAAGTATAATAGACTGGGATTTAAGTATAATTGACATTATTTTCTATTAATAAAGATTACAAAGACGGTTTTGCAAATATGTGTTTTAGATAAATGAATATGTAAACCATAAGTTAAATTAGAAAATAACATAAAGCAACTTAACTATGTTACATTAAATTAGATAAAAGATATTAATATAACTAGCGGAGAAACATTAATATGACTAAAATCATGTTAAGTAAAGTGCATTAAATTATCTCTAAGGTAAAGGTAAACTATCTTAAAATTAAATTTTTCTTACAAGCATTTCGCTTTCATAAATTTTACCAATATTTTTTGTTTCGTACTTTCATCTGAAGATTATTTATTTAAAAAATAAATAAAGTGTTTGGTAGAGTGTTTAATATTTAAATTGTAATTAATCGAGTGATTTAAACAGATTTCACAGCTTTTAACAAGGTTTATCAAAACAGATTTTTACATTTAAATTTATTCCCAGTAAGGTACCTTTTTTAGAGCATGGTTTTCAACGTTTACACGCGTTATGTATATATATATATATATGTGTGTGTGTGTGTGTGTGTGTAAGGAGTTTTAAAGATTGGAAAGGTCGAGGAAAGTTGTTCAGATGGTTTTCAATGTTTATTCTCATGCCTAAAATTCTATGGTGAGAAGAGAAAAATAAATTTTCCACCATTCCAAAGATTGGGTGTTAAGGTGTACGCTTCGATATATTTACTAAGTTTATCGACAGTCGAGCTGTGTGTTACTTGGATATTATCTACTGTTAACGCTTGATTTACGTTTTGTAAGTTAAAATATTAAATTTATCTCGTAATTTAAAGTATTTATAAATTGTATATAATAATATAAACATTTTTATTTAATACGGAATTCATTTTCTACGGAGGAAAATAATAGAAATCCGACAATCTGAAAAGTATTGGGGTGCAATTTTTAATCATATTTTAATTTAAAAATCACGTAACTTCCGGTCCAGATCGGAAGCTCGCATATAGAGAATTGGGGTCTCTGGTACCCAAGATTTCCATATACCATTCTCGAGATTAAGGACGGACGGACGGACGGACGGAACGACAGTGGGAATCTGTCTGCGATTTGAAAATTGCTGCCCAATTAGATATTATTTATGGTTATTTTTCGCTATTCGAGTTTGAAAATCGGGCATTTATCAGTTATATTTAATAAATTAAACGTTTATTCTATACAGAATTAATTTTTTGTGAAGGAAAAATTGGAATATATTCCGATATGGAAGTGTGTTAAGTATGAATTATATTATTTAAAGAAAAATTAGCTTAAAAAACACAATAAATTTATATTTCGTTTACGATGATTATTTTTCGTAATTTAACTTCGAAATTAATAATTTTATTTAATTAAAAATAATAATTATTATGTAGAGGTTAAATGTTTAGTTGAAGATAGAAGATTGGAGGAGTGTCAAGAATACGTTTCAATATATTCTTTATGAATATTGTGTTAATTAGCTTCTTGATAACAAGTCATTAAACTGTCTCCAGTTTCTGATGATTTTTCGAATAATTTTCATATAAAAATGCGCGTATACGTGTTATATTTAATAACCTAAACGTTTATTTGATATAAAATAAAAAAATAATTTATGGAAATAAAACAAAATAAACTATTATAAAAGGAATATTTTTTCCCCAAGATATTATTGTTTCACGTACTGTAAAGTTAAATATATAAATATAAAACTGACACTAATAATTGCTACCTTTACCTCTTTGTAAGACTTCAGATTGATTCGGGAGATATTAAAGGGGTTGAGGCCTTATCTCCCGAACCAAAAGTCAGATTTTCCTGAAAACTTCTAGAAGCATTTCTCCCTAAAACTCAAATCTCCCTGCAAAATTTCAGAAATTTTCGACAAAAGGCACAGGAGTTATTAAGCTTCAAATGGGTGAAAAAATCGTGTCTCCCATAGAAAATCATCCATACATACAGGGAAAAATCCCCAAGTTTTTGCATTTCTCGACGTTTCAAGGTCCCCCGAGTCAAAAAATGTGAAAATCTTGGGCGTCATTTTTGATCCATCCCTCTGTTATATACTACAGTATATAACAGCCGGGAAAGTAATGTTTGATTATAAATTATAAATACATATTTAGTAATATAGATACGTTGTTTTTGAATAGTGTATTATAAATTAGAATACTTAAACAAAAAAACATAAAGTTTTCGAGTTTAAAAAACTTATTACGATATATTTTTTTAATAATTTAAGTTTGAAAATTATGCATTTATAAGTAACATTTAATCACCTAAACATTAGAATAAAGTTTTTGTAGGGGGAAAAACAAGAAAACATAAGTTAAACTGTTCTTATTTCTTTAAATTATACGATCGAAAATCTGTTAGAGGAGCATCTGCTACATGTTTAAATATATAATGAATTGCTTTCTTAATCAAAGCAATTCGACCATGTTCAATATTGCTGTTTTTCTTTCTTTCCCTATAGGATAGGGAAAAAGAAGACATTCGTTTTCCCTAAAAGAATTGTTTCATATATAGAAAAAGATATATTCCTTTTCCCCTATTCTCTAGTGAAAAAATAAATATTTTCCCTATAGGGCGGGGAAAAAAGGAATAATTTCCGTATGTGGTAGGGAAAAGGTAATATTTTCCCTATAGAGTGGGGGGAAAAAACATTTTTCCTGTAGGACAGAGAAAAAAAGGAATAATTTCCGTAAGGGTAGGGAAAGGGGAATATTTTCCCTACAGGATAGGGAAAAAATATTCAGATTCTTCCCGGATATAGCCTATGTTATAAGGCTACATACAGGAAGAATCTGAATCTTTCTCTTATTTTATTTGATCTATTTTTTGGAAAATAAAATAAAGAAAACTGTGGAAGGTAGTTTATTCTCTTTATTGCAGTAATTGCCAACGATTCCTTTCAGATACATTAAATTATATACGATTCGATAAGAATAAATATCGCTAGAGGAAAGTGCGTAAGGCTTTATATGTAACAATAAACGTTCCGTGCAGAAGTTGAAAACATCTGTAATGGGTTTGCAGCGAGTTTCGGGTCAAAATGATATCTGATGAATTTAACATCATATCTGATAATCGTTTAACATAATATTTCAATTTAAATTGCAAATGCAAAAGTAGTTTTAAAAATGAATAGCTAAACTATTCTCATTTTGTAAATATGCAGGAGGGAAAAAGAAGTAAAGAAGCGGAGGGGGAAAGAAAAAAAAAAAAAAAAAAATATATATATATATATATATAGAATAAATTTTCTATATCTTTATAATGAAATTAAAAAGATTTTCCTATATTTTCTTGATGGTTTGATGGGTTGACGAACGTTTTAATTATTATTAATCGCGTGTACTGTCGTTGTCATGTGCTATCTGTTAATGGGAGAATGAGTAGGGGTGGATTCAGTCTTGTTGTGTCCCTACGCTGTGTGTTTAGTGGAGTGAGGATCTAAGCTGTAGTTTGTTTTGCTCGTCTGCAAATCCGGCTTGAGTTAAAGTCATTACATTCGAGTTGATAACGTTACTTTGGGGATCTAAAAAATATCTAGAGTACATTTTCTGTATCTTTTTAATGAAATTAGGGAAAATTTTCTATATTTTCTCGACGGTTTGATGATTTGACGAACGTTTTAATTATCATTAATCGTGCGCGCTGTCTTTGTCGTGTGCTTTCTGTTAAACGGGAGAGTGAGTAAAATCAGAGCAGGATTCAGCCTTGTTGCGGCTTTATGCTACACATAAGAGGGCCTTCATCCTCACACAAACGGTAATAATTAAGGCCCTACTCTGTCGTTTGTTTAGTTTACATATTTAAACCGGCTCTGATTATGCATCGAATTCATATTGAAGTGTTACTTCATACGATATAAGAATAATTTTTTATATCTATTACGAGATTAAGATTTTTCTGTACATTTGATAATTTGACGAACGTTTTAATTATCATTAATCGTGTATAATGTCGTTGTCGTGTGCATTCTGTTAAACGGGAAAATGAGTAGAATGTGCATCAAATTCCAATTGATAAGGTGATATTGTTTAATTTTATCATTAGCCTCGCTTATAAAAGGATATTCCTAACAATCGCGCTTGTTTGTTAATATTTTTTTCGCTTCTCTTTTTATAAAGTAGGACGTGTAACTTAAAATATATTAAAGTGCTTTATGCGGTATATTGCATGTAACGTGATCTATTGCAAAATTAAAAATATATATAAATAAGGAGGGGGGAAAAGGCATTAATAGAATCCCCATGGTAAACTTTAAAAACACGAACGTTCTAATTTCCCAAATGGAAAGCGGGTCGACTTTTTAATTTTGAAATCTTGATACGGAATATGTTTATAAAGTAGCGTGTAAAATTACGTTTGTATCATCGTAACCTATTTAAAATTCGATAATTGTTTAAATTTTTTAAGCCTTTTTTTTTGTGCTTAGAAATGTAGACTTTGCATGCGATCGATAAGAGAGTATCGAGTGACGAACAGGTGTCTCTAAAGGTATCAATGTATATATTCATTATTATTTTAAAAAATAAATTTATATAGATTTTTAGGGAATCGGATTAAAGTTAGACTGTTCCAATCGTTGGACATTGCCTTATCTGTTCTGGAACTGGCCGTGGCAATTGCACTTTACTCAATTGTCAACTGTCTCATCGCCATTAGTAAGGTGATGTACAATGTTTCTCACTTCTGTAAACTGATAGTGTAGAACCCGGACACTACTCAATCACACTGATGTCATGATCAAAACCTGTTATACATATATATATCGTCGAGAACTAAATATAAATCTAAGATATTTGATGCTCTTTTATTTTTGTTTTTCCTTTATAAATAAGAGAAAAATGTATTGTTCTATAATTAAATTTTAAGTCGATTTAAAATAGGGCTTATCGCAATTTACAATAATTCTGTCAACGTGATAATTTAATAAGTTTGTTTCTTCTTCTCTACAGTTAAAAATCATAAGAAAAATCACTGTCTAATGCTGGCAGATAAGCGAGTGGCGTGCTAACAACGTGGAACAAACAAGTTATTATAAGCGAAATAAGTACATAATTGCTTATTCTGCCATTATTGAATGTTTCTTAAGGATTACGATCCACTAAATTACCTTACGAGCTTTTTAAGAAACATAAGTCATACGTAAAATTTCACGTACATGTGTATATATACACGTATTCGACCTTTAAGTTAAAATTAAAATTGTGATATTCGCTGCTACAATTATCTCTCTTAAACATACTTTCAAAAGTAATGCTATTAATTATGTTGTGGAATTTTTATTTATTTTTTTTTACAATTATGCTTTCTTTAATTAAGTTCTAAATTGTTGCTAACTCTAAATTTGCATACTTAGAGTAAGTTTAGAGCATGGTTGAGGTACAGACTATCATTCATATACTTAAATCCTTTATCCTGGGAACTCTAAAGATGTAAGTATTAGGTCTACATCATTTTGGTGATGAACAGTCCCTGCATGTTCTGAACAGATGAAAGGATCCCAGGCATCCTGTATTCGTGTCTATTGTTACACGTCAGAGAACCAATGCTTTTATATATACAAACGTGTTTTTTGTCTTGCATAAGACTACATACTGATTGCAACTTAGTGCTTACACAATGTGATATATATTTTACAGTATACTTTTGATAATTTTATAGTTAAATCTATCTAATTTAATGAATAAAATCTAGTCATAATAATAAAATCTTTTCTCATAATTACTCATTTATTTTAGTTGTACTGTTGCGTGTCACTATCGAAAACTACAATTTTCGTGTGAAGATAGAATATATAAACATAATTAGATATGAAGATTGTTTATGTTACGTGGATATTAAAACCATAGCAGCAAAATCTGCGACAATTCTTCTCGGTTACTAAAAACTGTGTAAAATTTTAGTTTTAATACATTTACACATATATGGATAGGTAAATTGTGTGAAAATCTGCTACCGTTTTGCTTAGTTATTAACAAATTATGGCTGATTTTGTCGGTAACTAACAACCCGCTACAATTTTTCTACAGCTTTGTGAATAAAATAATTGCATGCACGTTAAGTCTCACAGCGAACTCTGCCACAATTTTCTTAGTTACTACAAACTCTTGCCGATTTTTGTTGATAACTAACAATCTACTACAATATTCCTGTATATTTGCGAGTGGAAAAATTGTATTTGCATTAAATCTACAGCAGTAAAATCTATCTGTAAAAGTTTAGAAAATGCTGCTGTAGATTTAACGAAAATTGTGGTAGATTTTGTCAGTCACTAAAATTAAGTAACCCTGCCACAATATGTGGATGGCAAATTGAATTTACATTGTTTGGATTTTTATCGCGGTTTTAATTTCCTTATTTACTAATAAATTAGTCACATTTTGTTACTAGCCAACAACCTTCCATAATTTTTTTTTTTTTCCTAACCCGTAAGAGAATTGTTGCAGATTGTGGCATAGCTTAAGTTTTAAAACAAATATATTAACAATTTGGAGAAGGATTTAAATTGTTAATTGAAATTCGTATGCAATCAGAGAGTGGCTTGCGTAACTGGTTGGTAATGATGGCAGAAAAATCAAAACAAAAGAAGTCACCCCGATCACTGTCTGTTGCAACCGCTACTACTCTTTCCCTTGCTACCGGACAATGACGTCACGTTGCCACAGATCTAGACGTAGACTCTTCCATTAGTCTGTAGTGGGGATGGAAACTAGCACGAGCACAATTTTCTATTTGCCGTTAGCGGTTTGTTCGCTTCCTTATTTTTTTTTATATTTTTTTCTTCCTTCGGCGAGTGCGTTTGCTTTATATGTTTACTCTACGAAATATATGTCGTTCAGTATCTAAATATTCATAGTTGCATTGTTCGCATTGTAAAATGCTACACCTTCCTCGCTTTATATGTGTGTGTGTGTGTGTGTGTATAAATATATTCCTAAATACTGTATTCGATAAAATAATAAATTAATTTTTGATTAATTATCTATCCTTCTGATATTTTGTTGATTTTATTAAATTTTCCGGAGATAATTTGTGTATAATTAAATAAGTTTTTGGTTACTTCGATACAATTTTAGAATTTTATTTCAAATATATATCTTTTATTCATTAATAATAATTACATTTAACTAACATGGTATCGCTTTATCGAAAAAAAAAAAAATTCCTATTAACGTACGCTGTTAATTGATGTGTTTATTAATAAAAATTCTATGATTACTTATTAATATTTTCTTTAAAGAGAATCATCTTTAAACATTTGTAAAAACTTGTAAGCGTTTCTATTGGTAAAAGTAATCAATGTAACACAATGTTTCTTCTTCCATACTACCTTCGGGCCTATTCTTTCTTGTGGAAATATATTTATTAATCAAGTTTAATGGTTCTTAGCACTTTTAATCATCATTAAATTATTTTTAAAACTTGCCTTTTATTATATTATAATTTTTTGACTAAGAAAAAAAAAAACATCATATCATTCGAGTTTATTGCGCTTAATTTTCCTCAATGTTTCATATCTGAATTAATATTATATTTTATTTTATTTTCTTATTATTATATAAATAATTATTTAGTATTATAATAAGTAATTTTGCTATTTGGAATTTATTTTCCAATATAAATAGGAGGAAATTATATGAGAAATTTATCATATTTTCTTAAAGAGAGAGAGTCTTTGGTCCATTATCATTTTAAGGATCACAGGATCATTAATGATGTTTAAGTACAGTTTAATGTGTTTTTAAGTAAATTATTCTTTATCCTTCCTCTATTTGTATCTGTAATATCTATTATTTTCTATAAGAAAGTATTATTTTCTGTTATAAAATCCTACTTAATTACTGTTAATTGTTCCTTAAAGTTTACTATTTCTTCCTATACCTTTACCAGAAAAATCATCAGTAATTACTTATTTTCCACGTATAAATCGTGTGCAAATCAAATAAATTATTTAAACGGAATTTTATATATTATAAAATTGAAATATATATATATATTAAATAAAAAAATTCGAGAGATTATTTCCTTAATTATTTTTAAAAATTATTAGTTTTTTCCTTCCTCGACGTTACTTAAATTTATTATTTTAAAAAAAATAATCTCGAGGAAAAAAAAGAAATATTCTCTTTAAGAAGATAAAAAAAAATAATTCTATTAATAAATAATCATATTTTTTTCTAATATTTGTTTATTTCAAATAAAACTTAACCACGGAAAGTAAGGACAGAGATGGATAAAAGTAAGTTGTATATTGAATTTAATTTATTTAATTTTTATAAAATAAAAATATTTTTATTATACAAATGTTTACAAATGGGTTTCTTTTGTTTTTTTTTTAGAATATATTTTGATTTAATATAATTTTAATTATTAATATTCACAATATTCTAATTATTCGGTTGCAAATTTTCTAAAGAAGATATTATTATATTTACATAAATGTTATTGTATATACTGTGCATTTGCAGCTTATTTTTTCACACGTGTGTGTAAAATATATTCGTGATTTCGTTGTGTATACGATGTGTGACGTGTTTATACGATAAGTGTGCACGCTTAAGTAGTTCCATACGCATTTTACGATATTTGCACTGCTAAGAATGCACATGTATAGTGAAGAGAACTTATAGACTGTGTTTATACATGTAAAGTTAACGGTTAAAAAAGAGATACTAAAGACCAAATATTTACTTGTAAAATTAAATAAGTAAAATTTTCAAATGTGGGAATGGGAATTATAAAATTTTTAAATTTAAAATTTTATTGTAAACACAGCTTTTACTTTTATAACAAACTTTGTATGCGTGTTATGTGTATGTGTGTGTGTGTGTGTGTGTGTGGTGGAGAGAGATAGAAATGGAGAATGTCACTGTGTAAATCCAAGGCTGTAGTTGCTATATCCCAGAGGACACTTTAATAATTTCCTAGAAGCTTCCCCGAATTTGAGAGGGATATTTTGTACCTGGCAACTTCAATTTTATTACCCAAATTTAATGGTCTTAAAAGAAAAATAATTTTTGTCATATATTAAATACTTAAAAAGATAGTATTTTTTTCCCGAGGAATATATCCAATTTTGGTAGATAATCTTTCATCAGTTAACGAAAGAGATTTGTGCTAGAGGGGCCACTTCAACCACCACCTGTACTGTGCCACGCAAGCCACTAACTGTGGGAGGTGCCAGTGTGTACTCGTTGCCATAGCGACCAGCAAACATCACGTGATAACAGTAGTCAGCAGCTTGCAACGAGTGAGGGGTACCTTCTATACAATTTTGTACTGTACCTCTAGAAAGAAGCATTTGAATCTTTTGCCAAAATGAAACCGTAGAAAAACCGATATTAAAATTTCACTCGAATCAATCTCTGTCACGTTTGGGATTAAAAAGAAATTAAAACCCAAAATATCATTTGAAATATATATATACAGTATATTCTTAAATAAATAGATATAGATATAAATATATACATTAAGGTGGGTACTAGAAGAGTAAGAGTGAGTAAAAATTATTTAAAACTTTGCCACGCTGCGATCTCTGATAGGAAAGGTTCCATTTGCAGGTGACAACAGCGCTTCTTCTTGGGGGAGGGAATGTTTTCAGCCGTGCAATTCCTCCTAATGCATTTGTAGAGACGTAGTATTTTGATATTAAAAGCCAGATAACAAAAATTACACGGTGAAATTGGCTACTTGGATGCGTTATTAAATATCATATTTCTTGTATGATCAAAGAAAATCAAATTAACACATAAATTTGGGGAAATATTTCTTTTTTCGTATTATTACTATTATTAGATTGAAAAGTTGGAAAGTGCCACATTATAAGAAACTTTCGCCAGAATAAATAAAAGTAGTAAAGAGTTAAAACTATAATTTCCAACACCGAAAAATATGTTAGATAAATAATAAATTTTGATTTTTCTAGATATATATACCCTTGTATAGTTAATAAGCAAGTGTATGAGTCATTGGTTGAGTGACTACCTGACTCATTAAATTTCTACGAATGATATCATTTTCACTAATAATTTTATAAATAAATTAAAGAATTATATGAGATGTTCTATTTATAATGCTATAAATTTAAATTTTATATAGGTATCATTAACAGGGGGTGGGTTTTTTTGTTATAAATACTGTTTAAAATGTCGAAATAATTACTGAAGCGAAAGTGAGTAATGTAAAGTAATAAAAGTTTTAAACAAACATCACAAAATCAATGAAATGACAAATATTTACAAAATGACTTCACTTACACTAGAGTATTAGTTATTTCCAAAAATTGTCATTTACTTGAATTTCTTCCCCTTTATTTTTTCTTTTCTTTCTTCCCCCCCTTTTTTTTCTTTATTCTAAAATCATAAATATAATAATAAGTAGTAAAAGGAAAAATTGAGTTTTTGCCTTCATTTACATTTATTATTTATAGAATGTAATGTAAATTTAAAATGATTAAAAAAAGAAAGTAAATTATTGAGGATTAACTTTTTCCTACTGGAATTATTATAAATTCGATAGGTTGTTTGGCATGAATAACTTAAATTTGTTTAAATTTTTCTTTTTACTATATTAAAAGAGATTATATAGAAAATAATAGATTCAATGGCGTGAGAACTGGACTCCATTTATGCTTTTTTTTCTTATGTTCAATGCTAGAAATTGAAGGTTGTCTATTAAGTAGTCTGATATTATGTAGTTTAGACGTGGAAGATTTTCTATTACAGTAAGAAAATGTGCAGCATCGAAGGATAAGAAGGAAAATATTCAATAATATGAGGTCCATTTGGTGTAGGACCGAAGTAAAATGTTCAGTATCACGGAATATTAACGAGTTGTTCAATATGTGTTTGTGTGTGTGGGAGGGTTTAAAAATCGAGAAAATGTTTATATTTTTGTAAAAAAAAAATAAAGTTGTTTATCATGTAAATATATTTAGAAGCTAATTTTGAAAATTATTATTATAGTAAGGGAGTAAAATATTTATTATTATAGAATGCACGTGTTCAATATTGTGTGGAAGATATATCCGTTGGCTCTAACGTTTACGTTATCTACGTTATTTGGGAAATTGGATATGTAATAAATAAAATATAGATTAAGAAATTATACGTAAGATGGAAAATATGTTTGTATGATAGAAAATATATCGGTGTTAAGATATAGGTTTGTATGTAATTATGTTATGTTTGTAGTAAGGAATTCGTGGATGGTAAAGATGATTTTTATGTAAGAGAGAGAGATAACAAGGAGCTAAGAATGAGAAAGTAATACTTGATGTAACGAATGTGTTCAAAATTAAATAGCCTAATTCAAAAAATATTGCTAGTGAACACGTGTTTTCATGTAGTTTATTCAGACACCCCGTCAAAAATAAAATAAATAAACATTTATTTATTTTTTGAGGAGGGTCTGAACAATTAAACACGTATTCACTAGTAATATAGAACACGTTTCTTAACTTTATACGTGTTCAACATTAATACTTTTTGAACTACATTGGTAACTATTATAAATTATTTTTAAAAACAATGATATCAGTCTTCAAATTACTCAATTCTATCAGGTAATACAAGATTATGTGTTCAATAATAAATTCAAAATATAGAAGAATAAAATTAGCAACAATGAATTTATTATAATATATTATTAGAGCCTGTATATAGAAAAAATATATATATTAAAGCCGGTAAAACTGTAGTATAGAGGGGTGCAAAAGTAGACGTACAGTTATTATAGAAAAAAAAACAGAAGACACTTATTTTTTATGCATAAATTAAATCAGGAATACGAAATAAAAGATAATGAACACCAAACATCGTTATTTCTCAGATTAACAACTGTATACCTACTTCTGCACCCAGTGGCGCTTTATACCTTCTTAGGGCCTAAGCTAATTTGAATTAGGGGCCCTAGGCAATTTCCCTTAGAATAACGCGCCACTGTTTGCACCCCCTATATTTTAAGTAGTTCTACTTTGATCCAGATGCGATTGAAATAAAATAGAATTAGAATAGTTAAATTCAAAATTTTCCTATTTAACAGAAGAAAATACCCAAAACATCGGATATATTTTCGTACGTTCGGTGACGTAGAAAAACACTAATAAAACGTAGAGTGTGAAGCATTCGAAAAGGTTAAAAAATGTCATTTTATTATTTATTAAACTTAAGCTATATTTATTTGCTAAATACTAAGCACTTTGCAGAATATTCTAAAATTATTTTTAAAAAAAACAAATAAAAAATAATGTCAAATTTAGGAAAACAACAACAGGTCTTATGACACGTATTATTATGCCTGGAAGGAAAAATGTGATTTTAGTTCAAATGATTTTTTCCCCTCAACATCAGATGGCGCTTGTAGCAAAATTAAGGTTTACTAAACAGGGGGAAAAAAAAATGTTTTATCAATCTCAAACGAGTATTTTTCAGTAAACAATAATAAATTATTCATTAAAGTTTCTTCGGGAGTTAATAAATTTCCGCGAAAAATATAAACAGCGACGTTAAAGTAGCTTACTTAACACGGGAATTAAACACAATAACAATACTTAAACTACCGCTTAACAATACAGATAAGTGTTTATAAAATCGTTAACTAATTAATTAATTTTATAATGAAACGAAGAAATATTATGTATAAAGTGTAGGATTTATATATATATATTTAGCATTAGAGCGAATAAGGAAAAGAAAATTGGCAAATAATCATTAATGTAATTAGTCCCAAGGAATTCCAAATTCTGTTTAGAAGGAAAAAAAAAAAAAAAAAAAAAGGATAATAGACATCATTTATGATATCCTAATAGTGTTTACTTTCCATTCATTTTATCCTCTTCTTCCTTTCGCAAATAATTATTATTTATTTATTTTTTATTAATTTTTTGGCTCGGACAAAAAACATGGAAGCCAATTATTATTTGCTAAATTTATCGAAAAATCATATAAATAATAATAATAATAATCCATCAATTCATTTATCAGAAATTAAGTAACTTGGCGTATATATTTTACTTTTTAATTCAGTTTCTTACTGTTCGGACGGACAGGCTGGTTGACTTCCGGTGAATGTTTTAATCAGTTCTTCAATTTTATTAATTAATTGTATTAATGTATAACGGGCATTTAACGATGCGCAATTAAGAAAAGGTGCACCTTCGTCCTGTATAATAATAATAATAAATGCCAATTCAGCAAAATTCGGTAGTAGAAATTTCTCCTTTTGCATTTTCATCAAAAGTCAAAAATTTTCATTCGAATTTGATTGGTTTTTGTGAAGGAAGCGATCAAACGTCTTCTTCTTTCCCGAAAGTATTATCCAAATAGAATTATTATTTATAACTTTGGTTAATTATTGCCACTGGCAATTCGTTCGAATCACCTCTTTTCCTCTTTTTTTTTTCTGATTTCCATTCCCCGTTTTCTCCAGGCATGACGAAGTGTTCGACTTACTAACTCTTTCCTTGATAATTTATTACTATTGGAATACTTCCAATACTTATAAATGATAATTTTATTACAAATACATAATTTAGGTCATAAAGCATTAATTATATATCGGCGATTATCTCTTCTTCCCTTCGGCTATTTATATTTTCTTCTATGTTCGAATTTTCAAGTTGCCACTTAATTAATACTTAAACGAAAATGCAAATATTATCTGAGTGGGGTGCTGACGTAGATACGTAGCTGCTGGGGAAGAATGCTGACGTAGATACGTAGCTACTGAGGGGAGGGATGCTTCCTTAGATTCGTACCTAATGAGGGGAGGGATGGTGACTTAGATACGTAGCTAGTGTGGGGGATGCTGACCTAGATACGAAGCTAGAGTGGGGGGGGTTTAACGCTTGTTTATAAAGCAGACATGCTAATTCCAAATTATCCTACTTATAAATAAATAAATCCCATAAATATAATTACGATCAAAGGATTAAGAATAAATAGACATTTTGAGCGGTGTAACATAAAAAAAAGGGAAGGAGTTGTTTATCTTTCTTCTACCATTTTCGAGTATCCGGGAAAAGTAATCGCCGTTATCGCCGGGTGTCACGTGATAGCTTTGGAGTATCAACAATGCTTTCGAACCGAATGCCTTAAGTGAAAGAGGGAGAAAAATAAAAATAAACACGAGCATTTTCCTATCACCGCATCGAAAATAACCTTTAATTTTTCGAATTAAAATATAATTAAGTAGACGTTAATGGCGTTTAAAGTGTTTGCTCATTGTTAAGACAGATAAATATTGAATGAGAAATTGTTAAGAGAGGATTTTAAAAAGAAAAAAAAAAAAAAAAAGTATTTTTATAGATTAAATATCTTCATTATCGTTTTGGAAAATTATTTCTGTTCTCTACACTCGATGACTTTTTCTCAATCTGTCATCGTTTCCGACTTTCAGTCGCCAACACTAACAAAAGATGTGCCATCGGTAACTTCAACCTTAATACGGTAAGAATAATTGTAGAGAAAATGTTCGAAAGGGAATTACTTCTTGCACAAGTTACATTTATCAACAGGCCTTTCTGATAACGAGATCAAAAAAAAAAAAAAAAGATAATAATAATAAAATAAAATAAAAAGATAGAGTCTCAATTGAAGAAGCGATATTTTAATTCGTTTTCGATAACAAAAAATGAATGCTTAAATGGTAAATATTTATACTTTCCTCGCTCTTTTCTATAAGAAGAGAAATGTTTATAGAATTGATTGATACTTCTTCTGTTTAGAAATAGTTTCAAGGACAAAGTGTGATTTATGAATCCAATAAATTGAAGTATTCTACGCTTAACCCTTGTTAAGTAGGCCCACTTTATATAATTAGGCATACTATCGTGGGCCACTATGTTAAGTAGGCCTACTTGCGTGGGTGTTCGCGGAGGGGACGAACGGGGTGCGTGCCCCTCTCTAGGATCGATAAAAAACGTCCACAAATTATACAAAACACTATCTGTATTTTAAAAAACCCCCAAAATTATAAAACAATTGAATAAAAATTTATTAATGTAATTGTCCCCCCCCTAAAAAATATTTTACCTACGCTCGTTGTTTTCAGTAAAAAAATTGTGGATTAATTATTACAATTTTATATATATATTTTAAAAATAAAAAAAATTAACTTTTTGATACCTTATTAACATTTAATACAGCATGTTAAGTGTCCGGTACCTGGCTGTACGCGCACGCACTTCGCTGCGTATTATACGCCAACCTAGCGTTTAAATTCATAAATCATGAATATATGAATGTTTTAATAGTTGATATTTATGTTAATAAAGAAAACGTTCGTTTCATTTGGAACATTGTTAAATGTTTCAACAATTTCGGAGCTTTTTCCCCCTTTTTAAATTGTTGTTAAGAGACGTAAGTTACGGTTTTTGAATAAAAATGTTTATTTTAATAATTTACTACACACGTGTTGTTAAAAATGTTCCGTTTCGTTTGTTTAAACGAGGTTGTAGATTTGGACGTATGCAAATTTTTCTATATTTTTATTGTTTAAAAATTGCTAATAGGTTTGTACGTGGGCGCCTGCGGAGGGGGACAAATACGTAGCTACTGAGGGGGATGCTGATGTAGATACGTAGCTAATGAGGGGTTTTTTTTTTTTACTCGATCCCAAGGAGTGTCAAGTACCCCTTCCTGGGATCGAGTAAAAATTCTACAAATTATAATCGCAAAAGTGATCGAGGTATGTATCTTACACCCTCGACTTTTGTGTCTTAAAATTCATTGTATGTCTTAAAAAAACACCCCAAAAATCAAATAATGGCATAAAAATTTATTGGTGTAATTGTCTCCAAGCTTTACCTCCCTGAAAAATTTTCTGCGGACGCCCATGGGCCTATCAACGAGTTGTAAATTCAAAAAATTGAAGGGCTGTGGATGAAGAAGGGTTCATTTCGAAAAGTTTAAGTGTTAAAAGGTGCCTAATTCTCGACACGAACAATTGTTCAATTGTTCAAATTGACAGTTTGATGCATCTCTCGGTGCTCGAAGGCGATAATTTTGGGGATATAAAAATGCATAAAGTGTCGCTATCGTAAACACAATTTAAAATATAGATTTTCGTTATACCGAGTTATATAGACATAACATTTTAAACTATATACAGTGTTAACCGAATTACAAAATAGCAATTTAGCTGATAAAATATTAAACCATCCAATATGGATAGTGCCATTATGCTATTTGTGAAGTGTTACAAACCATTCAAGATGTATGCAGCTGTCGGCATCAAATAGCGATTGCTAACGTGTATGTTAATGAATAGACGTGAGTGGAGTCGTCAGAAACAATACAGCTGAAGTTGCACGTCACGAAAAAGATTGGAGTAGTGGGTTGCCATAGTGATGGTCGTCCCACGAGGATGATAACCCAATCTCTAGGTCTCATTTACATATTATTCTGGTGGGGAAATGCGATTACGTAGATGCAGCTGGATATTTGCCTCGGGAGCGACACGTGGATGGGCCTACTAGGAAAGGGGGGGAGCAAAAGTCCAGCTGCACTATACTCCTAAAAGGTCCCAATTCTAGTTCACTTTATAGATAATTAATGATTTTGTAACTTTATCATCCGGCCAGGTACATCAATCATAAAGAACAACACAGACTGTCTGCACAATTTTGCTTCATGTTTACACCCCAACTATTAAAGAATAACCGATGTGCGCGGCATGATCGTCATGTTGAGGTCATCAGTTAGGTCAACAGAACAGACAGGGTTTTTTCTGGCTGACGGCAATAATCTCTCAGTCTATCCTGAAAACTTTTCTAATTACTGATGTGGGTTTTTGTCTCGCGGCTTTTTTCCTGATCATTCCTCCACTTCGTCCCTCCCCTTCTCCTCCACTTCCCGAAGTTAGAGACCGGTTATGACTTAACTGAGTTCGATTTATCTAAACTATCGGCACAAATTCCATCGAACACTTTACTTCACTTAATCTATATCGAGCTTTGTGGGAGGAGGGGGATAAACCAAACATAATAAACTAAAACGATGATTATGGAGGTTGGACGTTTTTAATCGGAGTGCGTTAATTTTAATTATATTTTTAATTTCGAACGGGGGAGGAGGGCTATTGTAAGACCACGCGTGGCACACTTGTAGCAGTCACGTGCAGATGTACAGCTAGAGGCGTAACACTGCTTTTCGAATCAACATTATTTACTCAAATTAAATTGCAAATGGAACTCGGCTTTTTATTGGAATGGGGAGAAAGAGAAAGATGATGTTAGTTTTCCAGCCAGCACACAACAACATCAATTTTGAATTTTCGTTGTACTTCGTCTTTTGTCAAACTGGGAGAGTTTTACGAAAGAAATAATTGGGCCTTGGGGGCAGACGACGCTTTCTCTTCAACCAAGTCGGAAACATGTAACAAACTTGTGGTTAACAAAGCTGTTCTTTCAAATCACGACTCACTGGTGACTCGGTAGCTCTTGGCTAGGTTTTGAGCACGTTCGTCTTAGTAGCAGGAAGTTCATGAAGTGTTAACTTTGAGTGTATCTCCTGTAAAACTTAGATCTCATTTCTCATTCATTCTTTGTTATCGCAGTTCCTCCTTTAAAATTCGTATCAAACATCTTCTATACCGTACTACCCCATATACCTGTCAGTATAAAATGATTTTATCCAGGAAATTTGGAAGAATTCTTCTTTTTTTTTATTCCCCCTCCACACTTTCTTATTTAGTTATGGATGGGAACACTTTAAATCGAGTTAAAAGAAGCAGCATCTTTGGATCATTTATAATAATTGTTTTACCTTTTAGATAAAGCAATCTCCTGATAAGTTATTAATGGTAAATTATAGATGTAGACAATGCTATGAAACATTTATTATTTTATATCTATATTTTTAAGTAGAGTATCGTAAAAATTGTTACTTTTTTTCTGTACCCCTCTGTATCTTAAATTCCGGTCACTCCGTGTCGATAATCCGGTTGTTGACTGCGACCAATCGTATTTCAAGTATGACAGTCAACACGGAATCCCATGGTTTTTTTCGGTTATCGTTTCTCTTATCTCGTTTATTCTTCAGTTTACTTTCTCCCCTTGTTAATCCCTAAACTGAGTTATGAAGCATCAACGATTTCTAAACTTTCCTGTCTTGCAATCACTAACAATCCCTTTCAGTATAAACATATATAATTCATCACAGTGGGTCAAGGTTGTGTTTCGTTTCGTCTCTATCTAGCTTGACAGTTTAGTTATAGACATATATCTATACATAAGAGGGACAGAGGAATATCGAAAAGGGGGGGATTGTAAACCACGAAATAAATTTCCGTATAAGCAGTAAATTAAAGTGATCTTTTGCACGTTGCAAATAGAAGCTAGAATGAGGGAGGAGGAGGGAAAATTCCAATTTTCGTGCCAATCTCAGTTAAAATCCGGACACAACTGAAATCTACATCCGGGGTAATTATGTCAGGCAGTTGCTAGGCAACCGCGTTAACGTTACAAGATAGACGATTCAGCCTGAGGACAAGGTGATTTCACATTTGGAGGGGAGAGGCTGAATAAGTGATTTCAATTTTACTGCTCGTCAGAAAGAAATTACAATACGACCAGGAAGTATTTTTGATATAAAGGGGGGAGCGAACAGCCTTCCTATATATATATATATATATAATAATGAAGACTGATTGAGTGACTTCTGTACAATTGGATTATACTGTATTTTCCCAAATTGAATTTTTTTGTTTAGTATGATTTTTCGTCAGATATTTAATTCTATTTTGCCATGTTTCTATATCGTTATAAATATTTTTAAAAGCGTATTTACTAAAAGAGGAGTACGATATTTTTCTCTTCCCTTTGTAGAGTACAGTAAATTAATGTTTTACCTTTAAAAAAAAACACTTATAATCGTATTTAATCATGTTTTAAGTCGTTTCTATAACTTCAAAAGATCGTAAATAAATTATACATTTATATAATTGACCTTCAATTGAGGAAACGGATGTACGTGTTTAAACAGTTTTATAAAACTCGCTACTATTTAAGTAATTATAATAAAAATAAAATTATTTAAACAACTTATATAACTCTACAGGAGAGTAAATATAAGTTTATATAACTACAATCTTGGTAAATCTAAATGCAAAATTTATTTATAAACACTATTATAGATGTAAAACTTTATAATTAAGACTTATTCAATCACTAAATTTGCTACGTTTGAAATTCATTCTACCAATTAAATTTATAAAGTTTAAAGGTCTAATTCTATGGCGCAACTTCCTATATAATCCGCATCTGATCTAAGCATTTTATTTGTGGTTTTTTTAATGTATTTTTTAAACGGTCTTAACTCTTAAGAATATATTAAGACGAATTAGAGAGAATAAGGTAAAAATCATAGAAGGAAAAAGTGTGCTTTGTGTTATTCTTAACCCATAATGAGTAGTGATTAACATGATTAGACTCATTTTCGCTTGTTTGGATGTAAATTAGCTCGTTTATCTGATATAACAATTTTTGTTAAGTGGTTTTTAACTCTGTCCACCGTTAATAAATTCGAGAAGAAAGAATTAAATATTTATTTTTCTTTTTTAGTATTTAAGGGATAAGCTCATTAAATTATATTATTATAAATCTATTTTCATCATCTCGAGATCTAGTCGCGAAAAACCTGTCGACTTTATCACTTTTCGACTTATCTCATAAGTCGTGTTAGAAGGAAGAAGAAACAGATGGGGAGGGGGAAGAAAAAAAGAAAAAAAAAGCAGTTTTTCTACAAATCCAAAAAGCACGTCACGTGACTAAAGGACTCAGGTGTTTGGGACTGTTAGAGAATCCCTAAGTTTCTTAACTGGAGGTAATCCCAAAGTGGCTCTTTCCTGCTGCTTCTTATCGTAACCAACAATGAAATATCCTCAGTTAAGAGATATAAAAAAAGTGTATATATATATAGAGGTATTAATATAACTATAGCGCTTTCAGATATGGTTCCTTGTACTTTTTTAATCAGGAAACTGGATATCATTTTAATAATCTTGCGTGAAAGACATCGAAGAAGGCCTTAATATTTAAAAAAATAATAATAATTTAATGGCACTTAACACTTCAACGACGTCTTTCTTATCTAATAAGATATCACATATGACCTATTTAAAGAAAATTCAATAATTTACCATTTATTTTTTTTAAAAAATATAAATATTAAAAAGTTTATTATAATTTCGATAAAAAAAAGAGGATATAAATTATAGTTATTTCAAAATGATGTAATAAATAAAGTAATATATATTTCTGCTCCTATTATTTATTCTTTCGCATGTTAGGTTTTTCTAAATAATGCATTTGGTTACTATAGTAACATAGTAGATGACTGTTAACTTCAACCCCGTAATGAGAACAGCATTTCGGATAGTGACTCACGTTTTCATTGCGCAGTAATTGGGCACCATAGTGTACATTGTAAATATTTTCACCACAAACATTGTTGAACCGTGCTTTCTGAAATTATTCTTCTCCCTCCCCTGTCTTGGTAATTTGCTATTTCGCTTGGTTTATTCTATTGTTATTGCTTAGATTATAATAATAATAATAATAAAAATATTCCCAAATTCTGCATTTTTAACTCCATTTTTTCGTAGTGGAAACCTTATTTTAGGTTACGTTATTCATCGGGACGTTACCTGGAGGCATTCCTAAACCGTAATTAAGATACAATCCTTAACAAGGATGAATGTTTATCCAATTTTACGACACGAATTGATTTAAATTTTTAATTATACTTAAAAGTATCATTTGTATATATATATATTTCTAACTTCATTTTGCCGCAAATTAACTATTTTTCAATGGATAACTCGTCGTGTGCTTTGCTTGTTTATGATTTTACATAATTAATAAAATCAATTATGGCATCTCTTACTTAATTATCCTAACTACTTTCAAATATTTGCTATATCCATATCTTCGTTTAATTCTTTCTCTAACGCTTACAATATTGTAAAGCACGATTTCCATTATCACTAATTAAATTTAAGATATTATCTATTGCAACTATTATATATACTAAATCTTTCAATGATTCTCCGGATATGAATTTATTGTATCCTTAATAATTTTATAGCACGTTTATTAAATAATCGTTAATTTTATTTAAGGTATGATTTTATTAAATATCTGACTGTAATTAACTTTATTTTTATTACTTGGAGTTCATTACTTTCCTGGCTGTTATACAAGTATGTAGAGGTATGGCTATCGGTCAAAAATTGATAAAAATTTTTGGGTTCGTGACTTTGAAACGTCGAGAAATGCAAGAAATTTGTAGATTTTATTCTGTATATATAGATGTTAGAGTGTGCGTTGTGTGGAGGGGGAAAATTTTGTTTACATACTTTGAAGCTTAATAACTCGTGTGCCTTTTGTCGAAATTTTCAGAAAATTTTCAAGGAAATTCGTGTATTAGGGAGGAACGTTTCTAGAAATTTTCAGAAAAATCGGACCATTGATTCGGGAGATATGGCCCCACGTCCTTAATATCTTCCGAACCAATCTTACCAATTATTAGGGATGAAAATAAATAAATAATGCCGGGAAAGTCCAGCAACAACATTACCAGCTTTTTTTTTTAAAAGGTAAACTAAAATCGTCAATGATTATTTTTGTTAAAATCACTGTTTATTGTATCTGTAACCGTACTCAAGACATGAATTAGAAGCAATTCTAACTGTTCTCAGTATAAGAGGAGGAATCGACTTTAGTGGAAACGTCCAGTAAGAGAAACTGATAAATCTTGTAAAGCAAATGTAATATTTACAAGATTCTGGTTAGAATAGTAGAATTTTATTTTATTTTTCCGAGATGTACGAGTACGAAACACGTTTTAGTGCACGGCAACTGGTCGGTTAATTCCAAATGTTAAGGAGTAGACACCTTCCGTATTATGGTATTCTGTTTTTGGTTCTAAAAAAAAAAAAACACAATTTACTACTCTTTATAGGGGTTTCAAGCTTTGTTATTAGGAAATATATAGCTAGATACGGGACGAAAGCGATCCCACAAAGATGTTAAACAAACTTACATGTTTCGTTTACTTCTCGTGTTATTCTTCTAGTAATGTACTAAAAATCTCGGCATTTCGAGTCGTATAAGTGATTCAGATTGAAGTGTTTGCACTTCTAAGTGTGTGTATGTGTGTGTAAGTGATCGACGAAGGAAAAACAAGATGCAGGCTAACAGAATGTGAAGTCATTACTTAATCCCCAAGAAATTCACGTACGTGTTATCTCTGACGGTGTTCTATTCAATATGAAGATTTTAACTCGTCAGAATAGGTCATTGTATCTAACCAACAGGTCAATCAGAGATACCACTAACTTTAGCCTTGATCAATACAGCCGTCATTACTTCCAAAAGGTTAGGCAAAAGCGGACACTGCCAGTCATGTGTGAAATTGTGCCTGGACTCAAGGGGCCAAGGGATAGACTGAGATAAGCCGCAGAGGGTTTTTGTTCGCCTACCTGATAGCTCGACTCCATTGCTTCGGGTCTGCATCATATGAAGAAAAATTAATTAAGTTCAATTAATTATAATTACATTATTTTAATCAATTAACGGGGAGAGATAAGCAGGAACTGACTATAAAATGGACTACACGAGAAAAGAATTAAACAATTCATGAAATTAAACCATATTTTATAAGCTGTTTAACTGCATTATTTTAAATCAGACGAATCGATAACGTTTCTTAGAGGAGGAGGAGGGGAAAAATATATTAATAAAAAAAGACAAAAAATAGAAGTGGTGAGTTAAGTACGTAATATCCCATTGCAAAGGAAGTTTTTCTTGAGACAAAATTTTCATAAATTGAACATATTTTATTCCATTCTAAATCTGTTTTCTCTTTGCTAAGAGGACATTTTAGCAACCAACAGGTCTCAATTTGAAAAAGTTACTTGAGTGTAAAAAATGTATGCATAAAAAAATATAATAAGAAGAATCTTATTATATACCATTAAACTTAGTTGAAAATAGTGAAATTTTGCGGACATAACCCGAAGAAATAGGCTATGAATAAAGTTTAGATAAAGACAAACAGGAGAAGAAACATCATAAAACAACTCTTTCAGATGTTAACTTGCATCGATGCAATTGTAGATAACTGAAGATAGAGATCGTTGTCTTAACTGCGACTTCCTGGAAGAACTTTCAATTTTAATAAGTTTCTCTCCCCCTGTAAAGAATGCATACGAATTGAGAATCGAATAACTTTTGTACTGCTAATTATTTTACTTTTATGCTTACATAAAACTTGTTCCATTTTCCTCCCAGACGGCGATTTGCATTCTGATTCAATAATTTTTTGATATAAAGAAAATGACTTTGTATAGGTTAGATTTTTATCAACATGCAAATACAGCCATTTTTTTCTCTTCCTTCCCCCAGCTACCGAAAAAAGGGGGAAAACGAGGAGTGTGTTTTTAACTATGTTTTCTGTCTTTTAATTACCATCTAGGACTTTTGATATCGATTAAACATCCTTATATAAAGGGCACTGCGTAAGTTAAACATCTCTCAATGTCAGAGAAGATAACTGACTCTGGCAATTAGCAACGAATCCTAAAATTAGCTTCAGGAAAGAATGACGTAACTGAAACAATTTATCAAATCAAATCAACGTTTTGTTATTCTGGGCAAATTAAACTTTATTATTCAACCAATCAAAAGATACAAATTCAAATCCGTACAAGCAGAACTAATAGAAGTGTACAAGAGACAGAGATGGGAATAAAAGACACACAAGACGCATATCCTGGCCTCCGGGATTCCTTGGCTGCATTCTTTCTATCCTAGTCTAGAAGTCGACCAATTGACCGATGTTACTCTAGGTGTAATTAGGTAATTAAGGTTAATTAATTACCTTTCCAATGGAGAGACAGAAGGAGAGAAGCTAACGGATTAATGTAGCATGTACACTTGGCCACTGGCTACCTTCAAACCTTTAAAGTACGCTTGGTTGGACAACAATGAATCCCTAAATGTTACCCCATACGAAGAAGAGAATATTGTATATCTTTTTTTTTTTTTTTTAAAGAAAAGTTTAAAATTTGACAAGGTTTACGGCCTATTTTTCTTTTCTCCTTTTTATATTTTACACGTGGAAATGTCAAAGTTCAACTTTTCGTAAAGCTGTGTCGTGACATAATTTTCAAAAGTAATTCTTGATAAAATTCTAGCGAATAATTAAAGTATTAAATTTTCTTTTTTACTTTAGTTTATAATGGAAAAAATTAAACAATTTAAAAATATTCAGATATTTTTAAAACGTGAATAGCGTTATAAGCAGAATTTAAGCAAGGATTAAATTCTAAAATTATTATACAATTATAAGCAGGGATTAAACTAATATCATCGTAAGCAACAGTTAAACTGGAATGAGCAAGATTATAAGCAATTGTTAAACTGAAATGAATACGATTATAAGCAATAATTAAACTGAAATGGGCGAGACTATAAGCCATAGTTAGAGTGAAATAAACAATGTCATCAACAATGGCTAAACTGAGATGTACAAGCAGCTTATGTTGAAATGAAACAAGATTTAAACAATAGTCAGCCGAAATGTATAATCAAATTGAAATATTAAATGTACAGTACAAGCAATGTTGAAGTAAACAATGTACTAAACAATGCTTAAACTGATTTATATAAATATACAGCTATTGCTGAAGTGAACGGGGCTTAAGGTGTTCAACGTTAAAGCGAAATAAATTTAAAAGCGCGTGTTAAATTAAAATATAAACATACGTATTGTCTAGTGTAGTTTGTCTCAAACACGAACAGCATTATTAACGGCGGCTGAGATTATAAGCAAAGATTAAAATTCGAATTGTTAACAACGTTATAAGCATTTGGAAATTACAAAGATACAAAAATGCATTGTATAATATTTTAAGGTGAAATTAAGCCGAATCGTGCCATCTAAACAATAGATAAAGTTATAAATTGAATAAATGCATAAATATATCCTGGAATAACGAGATGTAGGAATGAAATTCCAAGTGTTGAGATAATAAAATATATAGCTTCATTTAATAATAATGTAGATATTAGTAGACTATATAAACAAGTAACGGGAAATTGAAGTGGGATATAATATAAATATGTGACTAACTAGAAACGGATGGAAATAAACAAGAGAGAAAAATCAAGTAAGTTAAGTGGAAAAGCGAAACATGGACAAGATCATAAATGAGTGAGAAACGGTTTGTCAACAATAAATATCCTATTAGTGAATCTTTTTGGAAAATCTCCATTTTCAACAAATCTGACAAATTTAAATAAGTTGAAAGATATTTCAAGTGAAGACATTAAGAACAAATGCATTCTGAAACATCAAATTTGAATTGATACAGTAGAAAGAGGTTATTAAATAGATTTGAAGAGTAAGTAAAGTATATATATATATATATATATATGAAAGAAAAATAAATAAAATAATGTAAATTATGATACTGAACTGCAGATCATTTAATAATAGATCTTCCAGAAGTACAGCTGCATTTTAACATTGTTAAAATTCTATTTATGGAAAACTCTGGAGTTAACTAAATTGCAGTTTAAGAAAATAGCCTTTTAATGTCACCGACGTGTTTGCCTAAATTGATATTGTTAATGTCACAATTTATGGAAAAGTTTACTGAGATAAAATATACGCAAATTACCCATTGAAATATGTTAAAGTTGAAAATTAATCTCTCAAAACTGGTTTGTGCCGCTCGCTCATTTATCGTGGAAATTTTTAATGGTAAGATTAATTTGCTGTTTGATTTTTAAGCTTAAGAATCGATTTAACAAATTAGATTATCTTCTCCTACCATATTTAGAAGTTAAAAGAGACGATGATTGTCGTTGCCCCTGTAGGAATGAGTTTTTCTTTACAATATTTAAGAACTTGATCAAAAATTTAAATATATATTGAGTTATTACAACGATTATAATGTTTAAATTCAGTTTTAAAACTCTAAGAAGAGACAATAATCTTTCATTTTACAACATCAGAAAGCGAAGATACGCTTTGCTAACTGTCAAGATGAGGATGACAATCTTACACCTTTAAATGTCGAGGGATGTTCTTGCTCCTTTAAACTGTCAAAGGGCACGATGCTAATCCTAACATCTTATACTTTTCAAAACTATCTAAAATATAATACCTTCACTTTGAAGGCAAAGAAAATACTATAGAATTTTCTATACTACATTTTCTAATAAAATTAACTAAATCCTACAGCGAATGTCGCATTTTTTAAATATTATTATTATTATTTTTTAATGTAGGAACGATCCTAAATAGAGTGGGTTCTCGAACGGCATTGTTATCAAAAGCACTCGATCTCGAGAGAGAAAATCCTGTAACACCCTAATCTGGCTAGTAGAGGCTTAAAAGCTGCAAGGCATGTCTGTGTACATAGCATGTGCCCCACTTCCAACTCCCAGAGAACTCAGCCACAAACTGAGAGGGTCTAGCGACTATTGAAGTGAAACCTATATTTGTTCACAGGTAGTAAGTTGATTAGAAACGGAGGGTTTGTTGACTTCCGGCGATGTAACGCAATTAGTGTTACGTAATCTAATTAGGTTGATATGCCTTCTGCTCGTCTGGAAAAATGTCTGGAACAGCATAGCAACCGTGCCTCACAACCGTGATTTGCAGGCTTCACTAGATACAAGTGACCAAAGTGAATCCTGTCGAAATTCTATGCAGACTTTTATTTATGTTATATCGTTATTTTATTTTATTTTATTTTATTTTTGACGAATTTTACGTTTTAGAAACGTTGCATGCATTTTATAATCCACATCGGTGCGTTTCTTTAAATAAAATACGTATAAAACCCCGAAATAACGCTTAAAATCTGTGGTAAATGCATAAATTCCGTGTTTCTTTTAGACTAGATCCTGTAGGATTCTAAAACAAAATTATACATTTTCCGTCATCATTTAGCTTGCTTTTAACTAAAATTTCTTTTAACGTAAAGCCACTTCTTCTCGATTCTTTATTGGTTCTGTTATATAAATTAGCGTTACTCTTGTCTGTTCTATAATTAATCAGTTTAACTTTCCCTATTACTAAAAGATAATCACTTTATCATATATTTTTATGTGCTACAATACCTTTATGTTATCAATTACAGTGTAGTTACGCATATTTTTGCCATTGTACCGTGTAAAACGCGCAGCAGAAGTATGACTTTTTGAGCCACGAATTAAACTGGTAGTGAAAATGAATTAACAAAAAATTACAGCAAGAAAGTCATTTATTTTTACGCAATTACCTTACAGCAAATTTATATTTTAAAAACGAAAAGGAGGGAGATGAAAATTCGGATATTATCCTATATATATACGTAGTCTATATGTTGGAAATAACCAATGAGGAAATTGGTCTGCTGTAATGTAGTACAGTTTAGAAGCGAAATTCTTCCTTCCAGTTATAAAAACTGCATTAGTTAGAATATTTAAAGAATCCAATTTTCTTGAATGTATAGAGACGTCACGAAAGTCTTTACCATTACACAACGTTATTAAAAATATATTTATCCATCTGAGAACGGTAAAAAGAAGAGAGAAAGAGAGAGAGAGAGAAGGGGGAAAAATACAAGATAAATCGTAAGAATATATACACACTACACATATTGAAAATAACAAATCAATAAGGTAGTTCCATAAATCTCGGTGTTAAAGTCACGCGAAATGCGTCTATCACGCAAATATAATTTCGCTAAAATTTCGAAAAAAAAAATAAAAAAAAAAACAAAAAAAGTAGTCTGCGGGGGTTCGAGTTATAGGCGTTAATTTTCACCCCCTCCTAAACAATTAGTGGCATTTGTTATACGAATGGAAACGGTTAGAATCCTTGGATAAAATGGCGAAAATAAAATGGATCGAGTTCGTCCTCTCGCCTCACGTGACCTGGGAGAAGTTTAGGTAGCACGTGTGACCGTTCACACGAAGCAGCTCAGTCGTAATGCGTAGTAAAAGGGATAGCTTGTAGTATCAGAAAGAAATCCAAGCAAGAGCATTTTTGTGCCGAATATCACGTGTGGGAATCTCAACAGTCGAATTATTTATTTTCTTTCTAGTATCTCTCAATTATCTTGTAAATTTAACGACTCGGAGAATTAAAATAAAAAATAAAAAAAAGAAGAAGAGGGGGAAGAGGAGAATTTGGTTTAAACTGATATAGTCGCAAAAAAATTCAGAATAGGAATTACTTTATGTCAGAGACAAATCATAGCTACCGGCTTCCAATAGATGTGTGCTTATTGAAAACATCAGCCTATGTGTCTGTTGTGGTGTGTGTGTCGGACAGTTTAATAGAAACTTTTGCCAACAACTGGACTGATTGATGTATGACCGTCTGTTGAAGTGGCCTGACGAGAAATTTTCAATTTTTTTTTATTTTTATTTTTTTTATTTTTCTTTTAATATTATTTTTGGTGCTCTTCTTGTGTTATTGAATGTAGTGTTGTGTCACCATGTGTCACATTTACAGGTCTATTGTTATTGGTGACATATTGTTGAGCACAAATGATTAGGCTCATTGTTGACAATAACAAAGCAATTTGTAATTTATGACTTATATTATGGTTCTTTTGATAAGCTTAATTGAATTTTTTTTCCCTCCTCCTCCTCCTTGTACGAGTTTGTATAAAAATGTATTTTTTCGCTGGCGTCTTGTTTGATTTTTACGGTTATTTTTGGCATTGTCGAGTGTTTCTGCGATTATTATATGTATAATTAAACGCATTCTAACTTTTGTTTACGTTATTTATTTTAATTAAAAAACGGGAAATTTTGTTGGGGAATGCGATATCCTTCAACCTCTTTTATTGTTTCTATACATAAAGGCATCAGTGGAGTGGGACTAGCTCGATTTCCTAAATTCTTTTTTATATTTTATGTATGTTAAATGTAAAGAGAGCGACGTAGCGAGATGAATATTCTTAGTAAAAACTGTATAATGCGGCGTTTGAATAAAATCACAATTGTTTGATTGACCAAATATTTTACCACTTTCCCTTCGTTTCGTCGTTCGATTGTCCCATCATTGCCACCGTTAATACAAACGAACGAGAAGCTAAAACGAACGTCAAAGAAAAACTTTCAGCTCCGAATCACCGAAAGGGGAATACATCCATGTGGTGTTTGATCGTCAAGTCGTGCTCATCAGTGAGCTTTGCCGTACCCAGAGGGAAGTATTGAGGGTTCTTGATGAACTGGGTTGGTGCTTGATCACGTACCTTTACAAATATGTAAGCGGCTTTCGGCAGGATCGAGGGGAGACTATTCTGTCTTGTGCAAACAGCACAGTAGAGATGGTTCCTTTTAATCCAGTTTTACATTAACTACCCATCTCTCTTTCTCTTTCACGATTATTTTGTCTCCTTGGTGATTGGAAGAGGACACTTGAATCGAGTGGGTCTATGCTAATTACACAAGCGTTTTCTGGTGATGGTCGCCGCCGCTGTAAGTCCACCCCCGTTTTAATCCCCTTTTACTATTTGTGAGCTGAAAACTTCTACTAAGTACGTTAGTTGCTTGTATCGATCGTCTGTTTGTTGTACCTAGAGTCCGTCCAAAAAGATGTTTCTTTTAAGAGACAACGTGACAGTGATTAAATAATAACGATAATAATAATAATAAATCATACTTATTATTCGGTAAGTTGATATATATCTGGTATTGTATAAAAACTAATTTTCTCCGAGTTAACGATCTCTCGTTTATCTACAGATTAGTTTAAACCGAGTTTTGAAAGTTTAACTGTTTCCATAGAAATAATTCTATTGTCATGGATCAAGTAGGTCCAACTGTCAACCCTTAGATTGGCAGTACACAATTTTCCGTTAGCCACTAGATTGTGTCCATGTCAAAAACAGCAGGTCCTACCTGACAGATGGTCACTCCATCTAAACTTACCACTCTATCATCTTGGCTCCAATATTGCTTATATTCGGCCATCAGATTGCTGTCACCATTTGTCCTTGAAAATATTATTGTTCTCTGTAACCATTAACTCAACTAATTGTGTGTTGCCATATTGGATCGTTCAATCAACTGATTATTTCATAAAATGTATCGTTCCATTCACAAACAGATACAATTCTATAATTGGAAAAGATATAATTAGAAATCGTAGACAAAAATAAATAAATAAATAAAAAATATATTAAAAATTAAAGAAAGGAATATAAGAAAGAAACAAAGGTATAAAAAGTAATGATTCGCTCCAAAGATAAGAGAGAATAAAATTTACAATTTTCTCTTTCACTTCTGTACAATTTCTTCAATCGGGACCTTTTTGTAGCCTTCTGAAACAAGTTTAATGTCGTGGAGTAAAGGCCTAGTAATTTTTATATCCACTGGTAAGTTAAGATCCTTTCAAGTACGAGAACTATTCGGTTTGGAGAAGTCTCGAAAAATCATCGAAGGTTTTTATTACTCGACTGAATGATTCGAGATTTTCTGAGACAATCATCTGATCAATTGAATATAAAGCCTACATTTCTTATTCTATTTTAATCCTCACTTTTTGTTTAAAAAAAGTAACCAAAAATAGATTTTTGAAACATTAAAATGAAGTTTTCGTCCAAGCAAAACTAATTTTAGAATATTAAGAAGAGTGAACCGTATCGATAACTTGAAACATTGTCTAAACTAGTGTATAAATGGAATATGAAAGTGTGAAACACCGCTAGCAATAAGCGAAATTAAACGGTGCATCAAACTACAGACACTCTGTTAACAACTATGACTAAGTTGAATAACAAATTATAATAGTATAACCATTGGGCAAGTGTAGGAGTTATCTATACAATCAGCTAATAACTTTTAATAGAAACACATACATTTAAATATAACTCAATAATTATAGTAGCTACTTTAAGAGTTCAATGTCTGTATGAAGTACAACATGTAACTAATGTTCAATAACAGACTCCTATAATAGAAATTCGATACATTCGCCCTAACTCTTATGAAAGACAATAACTTTGTTACGTATTGGATAAAATATATTTTTTAAAATATTAAGTTTTATAAGTTAATTAACCAGTTATTTTTTGGTGTAAGAGCCTGTTAGGAACGCATACGTAAGTATAAATAGGAAAGAGTTGAGAAATTATCTTAGTTTAAATATCTCTGAATATAATTTTAGACTTAAAAACTTAATCAAACTTATTATTTTATTCTTAAATTCAAATTCTGATTATTAAAACTGGGATTTCACGTAGTTAAAGCCGGGTATACAGGTATACCTGAACGTGTAGATAAAACACTTAGTTCTGTCATTCGCACTTTCAGGTATACCGGTACACTTGCACCCGGCTTTAAATACGTGAAATCCCAGTTTTAATCACGATATCTCAATAAATCCTCAATACAAGAGGAATTTTCAAAGCAAAATATAGCAATTTCTGCCGAAGAGAGCGTACGAATGAGCATAAGAAATTCGTAATCGACATGCTAAAAAAAAAAATGTGTACAGAATTTTCCTAAAGAATTAATTCGAGCAAAAGAAACATAATTTTATTAACATAAGCAATCATTAGTCGGCGTCACGGTTATTTTCGCTAACAATTAAATTAAAACGATAAACAAACTATTTAATTTTTCGCTAATAATTCCCTTTCGTAAAAAGTCTACTTAACAAAAACAATTAACGTCTGTAAAAGTGTTAAACTTTATTAGATTAATATTATTAATTTTTATCTCATCGTTTAACATTTTATAATTTATCGGAAGATTATTATCTCCATGTTTGGATAATTAGATCGTTTAATTATCATTAAAGAAACAAATCTTATTGTTTCAATGATTTATGAGTTAAGTTATTAATTTTATTTTATATTTAACTGTTTCGCTTTTTTTCCCCTTTTCTTTTCTTTTCTTCTTCTTCTTGCCCCTTTCTTTTTTGAATGATAATCTTTCAATCTTTTGTTTCTATATTTTTCTTCTTTAGTAACTATTAGAATTCTTAAAATTCTTTCACTTTTTGAAATTTTCTTTTGAAACAGAAATTAATCTTTGCTGTTTCGTTTAGAATAATTTATTTATTATTTTCTAACACATTCTTCTACTTCTTCTTCCTTTCCTTCCTTTTGTTTACTGTTAGAATCAGGATTTTGTTCCTTTATAAACAATAAACGATTTTATTCCTTTTTTTTAATTTTAATTTGATGCATTATTTATATATTTACTATTTCGTAACGCACCCCTCTACTTCTACCTCCTTTCGTCCCTTTGTTTACTGTATTAGAATTCATGAATTTGTTTCCATGTAAACAGAAAATTAGCTTCCTTTTTTGTCTTTATTTTTAAAATATAAATTAAAATCGTTTTGTTTTCTTGTTTATCATAATTGAATATATTCTTTTCTAATAGGCAACATTCTTCTACTACTCCTTTCTACTTTCTCCCTTTGTTCGATATAGAATCAGGACTTTCTTCCTTATAGATAGTAAATGATTTAAATTTTTAAACTATAAAATAAATTTTATTTCATACTTTCTTTTTTTAAATATATTTTTTTATATATTTACTACTTTATAACACATTCTTCTACTACTAACTCTCTCTCCATCCTCCCTTTGTTCACTGTTAGAATCAGGATTTTGTTCCTTTCTTTATTTTAATTTAAAAATTGTTTTCCTTCGCTTCTTTTTTATTTTTAAATTTTATTTTACAGAAATTACTATTTTAATCTATTATTCCTTACAAGCATACATTTTTGAAAAGGGCTTTTTAATCTTTCATTCTTTCTACTTTTGAAACACAGATTTTGACTTTGTAATCTCTATTTCTTTTACTTCTTTAACAAATATGTTCATGCTATGTTATTTTTTTTTCTTTTTATTTCTTTTAAAGCATAAATTGGCTCCTTAAAATTCTTTACATTTGAAAACATTTTATAATAATTTCCTTTTCTTTGAAACAAAAGAAAAGAAAAAATGTTGATGTTATAGACATACCATGTATAGACTTTCTATAAATTTTTCAACCTTTTTATTTTCCTTAAAATGTATATTTTCAGATATTTTTTCGCGTATTTTTCTCTCGTCTGTGCAAAAATAAAATGATTAATATTAAATAAAAATTAATTAAAATTAAATTAGAAAATTGTTTTAATTCTTATTACAGTATATGTAAGGCCTGCGCTGAAATTGCCATATTAAATAATTTTAAAATTGAATTTTGTTTTTAATTTATCGAATTAGTAAATTATTAAATAAATAAATTCTGAAAGAGAAATTAAAATTTATAAATTTAAAAAAAATATATATTTTTTTTTCATTATTAAATGCATTTCAAATGGAAAACGATAGCAAAAATTCTCGACATTATTCAATATTTTCTTTTGAATTTCTCGAATATAAGATTTAATCTTTAAAGTTTGCAAAATTATGTAATGGTAATTCAAATAAAACTGGACTTAGAAAATTAAAATAAATTTCTTTCGATTGTTTCTGAAATTAAAATTAATTATTGTCAATTACTTAGAAAATTAAAATAAGGCTGGAGATATTTACACCCATTACGGGTGGGTTTGACTCTCAATGGGGTCTAGCATTGCAGGAAAGGGATGGAGAATGATTAAATCCATAAATTATGGTGTTTGAATTGGGTTCGAATATAGCGGTAGGTAAATACGTGGACTACTCCAAACTTAAAAGTTGGAAAGTGTGGGGTTGGAATCTGGGGGTTTATCATCCTTCAAAAGTCTCGATATAACGTAAATTTTTGTGTTTATTTTACATTTTCTCTTAATTTTACACTACTGTATCTTAAATGCGCTGTTAACGTGTCATATGACTTTAACCACTCCTAAACCTTTACCAAGAAAGAAAAATTATCGTTTAATCTAACGTTTTTACTGTCTAATTGTTTTAAACTGTATTTACTTTTAATTATCATCTAATTTCCCTCGAAAATCCTTTAAATTTGAAGTAATACAATGTATATTTTATATAAAACCTTCTAAGATGATATAAGATGTAATCCTGTTTCTAAATCTACAATATATTTATTATGTCTAGTGAAAAAAGAAAAATTTCAATTTTATTTTCATATTTTTCTTCCTAATCTCTTGACAAAGGCATGCCGTTTGACGTCAATTTTATTCTTATAATTTAACTAAATTCAAACTTAGTATAAATATATTAAATCATCTTTTAAAAAAAAATTCCAAGCATTTAATACAAATTAATATATATATATATATATATATATAAGATTTATACAAAGCTTTATATATATATATAAGCTATACGTTTAAAAAACAATTATAAATTTTTCTTTTGTTGTAGAAAGTGATACTGAGCTATAAATGTGTTATGGAAAAAAAAGTAAAAAATGAAGGAGCGAGATAAAAAAAAAACAGTCAAAAATCTTCTTTCCTGTTTGATTGACGATCTCGGCATATTTGAAAAATTGACTTTAAAGAAATAATTTAAAGAATGAAAAAATTAATGGAAGAAAAGATTTCTCAAATTTGAATAATTGTTCTTTTTCTCACGAATTAATTTTTTCCGCTATTGTTTTCTTTTCCCTATTTCTTTTATTATTTATTTGTCCTCAAGCTTTCCCTCCCCTTAAATACATTTTTGTTAACAGCTGATGTCACGTGGTCTTATATATATATATATAACCTCGTGATATTTTGAATACATTTAAAAATTATATATATATATATATATTTCTAACAATACATTTACTTACTGCTCGATTCTTAATTACTATATTCTAGAGGATATTGCTTAACTCTTAATTGCTGAATTCTTAATTGCTGTTGTATGCCAACATATCTTGGGGGTACTTTATGAAAAGTTAAAATAATTAAAACTTTTATTCGTCCGAACGTAACTCGATGTCTTTCTGTAAAATAACGTAAAAAATAATAATAATATAAAAATAAAACAAAATAAAATCAAACCTGAAAGAAGAAGAAGAAGAAGAAGAAAGGGGGGAAGAATTCAAAAGGAAAACATAGCATACTTTCCATTTAATCTTTTTCTTCTTCAACACTTGGTCTTTTATGTGACACCCAGAAAATAAATGCGGTCTAAATCATTGTTTTTAAGGCCGGATTATAGTAATACTTCTTTAAACTTTCAGGAAGGGGATGCTAAAGTTGAATAAAATCGAGAAAAATTCTGCTCTTGGTAATCTTTATAAAATTCCATCACGTGATCACTCATCAATTCTATCTCCTCTCGGTTATCTTATTTTATTTTTTTTTATGTAGTTAAGTTATGCTTATATATATATATTATTCTTTGATTCTTAAATTATATTTTAAAAATTTTAAACGAATTAATTTTCTCTCTTTCGTCGAATTAATTGGCACGAAAAAAATCAGCAGAAAAAGAAAAAAATCTGTATTTTAATCATGATTTAAATGTAAACGTATGAGCCACTTTCACCTTCAATTACGATAGCGTCTGACGTCACTTTGACGTGAGTGTTGTCGTAATCGATTTAGCCGAATACGTTATGACGTCATAAATTTTCAATTCGCCTAAACGTTTTCCACCTGTGGTAACTATTTTACTACGCTTTTTTTTAACGGCTCCTTCATTGATTTGTAAATATAATTAACGCTATCAGCGCTAGTTAAATTTAAAAGAGTGTGGCGTAAAAATTGTCTGAGAGGAGTATTGGCGTATAATACGCAACCCCCCTCCTCCCACTCTTGTAGTTCTTGATTCGTCCTTTTATCTACTTTCGTACCTGGAAGTAGTTTGTCAGTTGCACAACATTTCCTTCACCAGTTGAAAAAACAACATCCAGACAAACAGTCACCAGAGGTGTTGCTATAAATAACTCTTTTTCGATTTTAATTTTTATAAAGAATAATGAAACGTCACTCAAACAAGACGAAGTGTTGATTTGTTTATTTTTGACGTAAGCAATTTTCAAAAAGTCTTCGTAAGCTGCAATTTAGGGGATGAGAATAAAGGCATAAAGTACTTTAAAAAATAAAATAAAAAGGAAACATATTTCGGTGTGCTATTGGCGTAACGCACGTGACCTTATTGTCGTCCTCTTTCACGAAAAGGAACATTTAGAGAGAATTTATCAAACGAACATAATCGCAAAAGTAAAGTTGAACTTATACTCTGTGATCAATTCTGTGAGAGGTATTTTATATTTTAGTTTCCATTTCTTTTTTCTCTTCCTGTTCTCCTTTTCTCGTCTTATCCCGACAGAGAAAAGTTGTAAACGCAAAACGTAAGGTGCAGTAATTTGTAAAAAGTCCCATATTGTTTGTAGCAAAGGCGAGTTGACAGATCACTTTAGCCAACACAAGGACTGTGACTTCATCTTTCTCTACTCCTTGTGCTGACGTGGACAGTTGGCAGTCGTCCAGTAAAGTGGAACCCCCTGACAACCCCCAGACAGACATCGTGGCGACAGCACATTAGTGCCATATGGTGCCTTTCGGTAAGGAGTGAACTAACTCTGACCATTGTCCAAAATGTCCCCTTTGAGGTAAACTTCGGCATTCACACACTTTTAGGTAGAAAGCATTTTTTGGGGGTGGGTTGATGTCACTTTTCTAACTTTGTAGCGAATTAGATATGTTTCGCGGAAAAGTGAATAAACAGAGAAAGACAGGAAGAGTGAGAGAGAAACTTTTTCTTATTATTTATTTTATTTTTTTTTTATATTTATTTAGAGCGTAAGATGAAACACAAACACATCTATAACCCGTTTGCGGTTGGTATATTCGAAACTTGAATTGTCAGTAGTATATTCAATAGGAGAATAAAGCTCATTAGAATATCGTCCACTTTTATTGAAGTTCTGCGAGCCAAGATCCGTGCGTAATCGTCTATGCAATCACTGCCAGTGTCTTCATCGTTGACTTGGAGATTAAGGGGGAGAATGGTTGGCATGCAAACTGGGAAAGAGAATCTTCAGTAGATTGTTTCTGGTCTTGCCCATGAAATGTGCATTAGGTAGAGGAGAAGCCACGCGAAAACTGTGCTTTGCAAATGGCAAGTATTTTTCATATTAAAACTCTAGTCCATTTTTCATCGGGGTGACACTTTTTTGCAACAGTGAAAAGGCAAAGAGGTCCTATGCCGAATGAAAAATGACACGGTGACGGCCACCGTTCTGGGCGTTTCTTCTTCATGATACTGACGTCACGGGCTTGCGTCAGTCACCTGCATAGATGAAAGAACAAATTTACCTAATGTGTTCGTTCTTGTCAGCATTTGTTCTGACGGACGGCCGTTCTGTTAGAAAAACAACTTCCAGTAAGTGGAGTGTTTGGTTAATCGACCCACATTAAGAATCCAACGACAGCTTGATTTACAGTTGCAACAACATATTTAAATGAAACTTCTATTTAAATCTTTATTAACGAATTAAAATTAAATCCTAACGCAGTTAATGAATTTAATTCTTAGCCAAATGGCATTAAGTCCAGCTTTTTATTGAGTTTTGGGTGTGTTTTTCTCGATAATTACACCTGACGTGCATTACTTTATACGTTTTTCTCCTTTTGTTGTGTTATTTATTGTTGCGTGGCCGAGCTCGTGAGCGATTCCTCTCTTTATTGAAAACGCAAAATCAAATTTTATATACTTTCATATTTTATAACGTTAAAATTAAAAATAAAAAACATTTTAAATGATCATATTTATTTTCTACTTCTAAAAAAACTTATAATTTGTTTTGTAAGTGCCTGGGAATTTTGATGAGTTTACACAATGACTCATTTGACTCGTTCTCATTTCCTGTGGTGCTTATTATTAGTTTAACTATTAAAACAATTTATATAATTTGTTAAGTATTGAAAAAAATAGATTTTTGTTTATAGTTTTTCCAGCATACAAAAGCTTCATTGTAGCAAGGGGTTGTTTTTCTCCGTTTAACCAGATGACCGCAATATCTCAAGTGCTTGTTTGTTGCTTCGTCGTGTTACTATAGTAACGGTACTAGTGCAGCATGATCTGTCACGTGGCTACATGAGATTAAACAGGTGTTCTGTTCGTCCTCTTTAGACAGGTGGAACCCGATTTTCTCTGAAACACTGCTTAAAAATACATTAAAAATATATAAAAAAAATTTAAGTAACAATTTTTGTATCCGTTAGTTCAAACGTAAAAGGTAACGGGACATTATACGGTATAGGCATTAAACTTTAATTATTATTAATCTGAAGTCTTTTCGCCTTTAGAAAATAAAAACAATTTGTATTAATCTCGTTTAGATATTGGCTAAATCTATACTTTCAATTGATTAATATGGCCAAATCTGTTGGTTTTTAGTAGAAAAAAGGGGAGGCTCTTAAAAAACTCGTTAGATGAAAAAACATAGTATGAGTTTAGGAAGATTCTCTTATGGGTATCTAACTATCCATCACGAGCAATTGACAAACTGCAAGGTCATGATTACTTTTCTTATATGCATCGATCATTAATTGGATAGTCTGAGGTCATATTGATTAATTAATCCAAACAAGTTTGCATATAAGAGAACGGAAAGACGAAAAGAAAGGTTTTCGGATGCGGACCTAAACATCTGGTGTTTGGGCTTGCTATAGCTGTGGCTGGATCTTTAATGAAACTCTGGATGATGGATTTGAGTTTGATGGAGTAGGAGATCGGGACGAAACAGAAACGAGGAAAGAAAATATACCAGTTTACAATAAACGTAACTTTGATAATATTAAAACACAACAAAATGGAGCTTTTTACGGGAGAACATTTTTGCCTTTATAGTATGATGTGATTCATTTATAAGCAGTTTTTCGTTAAATTTATGTCCTGATTAAGGGAGGCCTTTTTAAAAGTTTTACGTTTAAAGAAGAAAAATCGTTCATTATAATAATAATTTGTTACTGAATGCTTAAGAATCGGGTTAAAGACGGAATGATAGAACTGATAGTTATTCTAAGAAACAATATTCCATCAGAAGAAAGTTTCAATGGAAGAATTTGATGCTGGAGAGTAATTTAGCTGACACAAGAACAGAGAGAGAAGACACAATAAAGAAAAAACGATAGGAAACAAAAGTATAGGGGTGACACTTCAAAATTTCTGACATCTCATCTACTTTCTTTGTCACCGGAAGTTTTCTTCAGACTAAGTGGCCAGCCACTGGATGTTATTAATGTTCCTTAGGGATGCAGCAATTGTTCACTCCAATGCACCGATCCCCATTCAATCAGGAGCAATTTTTGAGAGACGACATGTCAAGAGGTGTTGCTGGATTACAGGCCTGAGATGATGAATGCCTCTGCTTCCTTGCTCCCATTGCGCTTTGCCCTAACAATTACAGCAGCATCTCGAATAGCTCGGACGCCTTTAGGCAAATCTCGCTTCGGATTTTTTCTCTTCTTGTTTTTTCTCTATTCGCCATTATTCCCCTTTATCCATCCCCTAACCTAACAAACGCAGACGTTGTACCTGGTTATTCCATACGTGGCTTTCCTGATAGCGGCGATTTTCCGTTCCTTACTTGTACCGATCATCAACTCTGTACCTCAGATGATTTGAGGTAACCAAGCCGTTCAACCGCGGAGATGAACATGAAAGAACCCCATTCATCAGCATTAAGAAAGATAAATGAATTGTTAAGGTACTGTTCAAGGCGAACTGTCAAGATAAAACTGTGCAACGGTCGACCGATGTCGGTAAGTTTCCTGCCGCCAGAGATGAGAGGGGAAAAGTGATTTATGTGCAGACATATGCGACATTTAGAAGACATGGTCACAGCGATTGTGCATGATTTTCTTCTTTTGTGACTCCGATGACTGCCCTCGACCATTTAAATGCTGCTAATTCCAAGCATTCAGGAGAAGGGTTGATACGCTTGAACAACTTCCGTACGGTATTGACCAGATAGACAATATATCAACATTTGGCCAGCCAAGTCGAACTTCTTTGTTATTTTCCCCCCTAAGTCAAACTTAAATTCTCTCTATATATATGCCTGATGTAGTAGTTGGATACACAAAACTCCCATCGCTCATTCTATCATTCAAATATTGCTACTTATTGTTTTTCAAGCAAAATAATATTTTTATTCCCTAAAAGAAAACCAAAGGAGAACGGCAGAAACGTAAACAACCTTTCAAACTACAATGTGATAAAAGATAAGCTTATAAAACCTATACTACAGACAACAAAATAATAAATTTAACATTACAGTTTTCGTACAGTTATTGTTCATAGCAGATTATAAAAATACTTATGCATATAAATATAATGCAAAAAGAATTACGTATGTAGAAGCTTGTGTGAATAGAAAGGGAAAATTCTGTGCCAGAGAAACATGTCTCCATAATAGAGATCACGAATAAATCTCACATCCCCACTTTCTGCCCCCTTCCCACCGGTAACCTGTGCACCAGCCATCCGTTTCCTGAATTTTGGCAATGTTCCAACGCCAGCCCGGTAACTGTGGCTGAAAAGACCTTCAACCAGGTCATTGCAAATAAGGACACATCTCTTCACACAATCCTATTGTTAATTGGATAGCATCGCTACCATATAGATCCGTAATATTCTATCGAGTCGTCGCAGTTATCAGAAAAATTTACGATTAAAATAAAGTAAAAGACTTCATGCTGATTTCTCTCTACTACAACTGTCGTCACGAAAATGTCATCGTTGAGTAATATTATTATATATTTTTTTTTCATTATTATTATTATTCCTATTCCTTTCTCCCATCTTCTTTTTCTCTTCACATAATCTCTATTTGGTGATTTACACAGCTTTTGCACAGAAAATAGATGAATGTCACATTAGGCTATACGTCATTTTTAGATGATAAAATGGCGCAGGTCTTTGTGAGGTGTTCCACTTACGGTTGTGTGAAACGTTTGACGCCTTTGTGACTGGAACGGAAATGATGGGATATACCAGACAACACTGTTGATGTCAAATTGACAATTGTGAATATATGTTACCGTATAATCAAGTAAAATCGTCCCTACTTGAATTAAGCTTTATAATACGTGAATAATAAAGTGACGATCGATACAATTAATTTGGACAAGTTTACTAACATTAGCCTATCCGTAAATTTGTCCAGATGACTGTTATCTTAATCTATCAACAACTTAGCTTACTCCAAGGTGTCAGCTATCGATAACCAATAAAATATATAACCGTGACACTGTTTGAAGAGTTTTGTCTTTCTATACTTGCTTTTTTTATATGCTTTTAACGGTTCGTCTTTTTTTCCCTATTAAATAATTTAATTACGCTTTTCCTCGGGAGGCAGTTTATAAATTAAATATTTGTCTACTCTTTTCTGTTGAAGGTTTAGATTTGATTTCTTACCGCGGATTACTTATCACTTAAAAGTGACTCTTCTCATCACCGGTTGAAATTTAGCTTTAGAAGTGTGAATACTTTTCTTTAAAAAACCGCATTCTAATTAAAAAATCAACGCGTGTTTTTCTATTAAATGAATCTTTAAACAACTACTACGTGATCTCTGCCTTTAATAGTTATCAGTTCTTGTTTATTTGTTTAACTAATCGTGAAAACATTAAACTTTGTAAATGTAAATAAACTAATAATGTATGTGTACACTTATCTATATATGTGTGTATACAGAGAGAAAGCTAGATGCTCACCTTCCGCTAGAAAGATGTAAAAGGAGGTGAATCTGGAAATGATTATTATAGAATATAGCACAGGGGACCATACCTCTTAATAAATTCCGAGATTTGTTAAAAGGCCTGGGGCCTATGACGTTTAACAAGAGTGTTACATGACAGAATTTGGCCCGGAAAGTTATTTACATCATTGTTTAATAAGATGCTTGAATGAAAAGGGATAAAAACCGAAAATATCCTGAAAAATATAGGCTAATAGTTTCAAATAGATTATAAAGAATTAGTTAATGGATCTAAATCACAGTTTTTAAAACGCAGATAACTGCATTAGGCTATAATAAAATATATAAATTTAATTCTATAAATATTTCTTTATGAACAAGAACAATCCCCTCCAGTTTTAGAATATCACATTTATAGGATGGTAATGTAGCTTCAAGTTTACGTTTAACAAATAAATTCGGAAAAGATTAAAATTTTATTTTAGATCTTTCTAAATAACCTTACAGATTTTAAAATTCTAAATTATTTGGAAATATTTTTATGAATTGTCATAATTCCGGAAAAGAAAAATTTAATTTTCAGCTTGTTAGGAATTAAAATCAAGAAAGAATATTTAAATTATAATTTCAAGATTAATTCGCTATTAAATTTGGAATTTAAAATCACTCAAGATTACTATTAATAATTTTTAATTATCTCAATAATTATATATTATTTTAAAATATATAAAAGTCTATTGTAGATGGGAAAGATAATTCATAAATGTTCTGAAAGTTTGTAAATAAGTAAATAAATAAATAAATACTTCAGCATCACCCAAAATTTTATACAAAGAAGAACAGAACTAAATGGAAAAAAAAGAGTACTTTACTCGAGATTTTTAACTTAAAAGGTAGAGTCTATCGCCTCGAAGGAATTAATTACGCTTGCAGGAATCTTATTTTCTATTGAAAAGTATTATTGTGGAATATTTTAACTTTTCTTTTCATCAAATGTATTCATTTAAAGTATCGATCCGACTTTACGCCAAACAAAAAAAGCATTAATTCCTTTTTAAATACCGAAACGAAACTATTTTGGAATTTCTAAAAAATTCAATTAGAAAAAGTTTCATATTATTTATATCAGATTCTTCAATATTTAATTTAAAAGAGGCTACTGATTTTCATATTTGTAAACATTTCGCTATAATTAAACACGAGGCGAGGGATAAAAATCATATATATTGTTTTCTGCTCTCGCCCAGGCAATTCTCTGATAGGAAACGTAGAAAATTGAGTATCCTGAAGCGAAAAATAATATCTTAATGACGTGCCTCCATCTAGGTGTACAAACAAGCACTAAAATGGGCATTAAAAACCGAAAGTGAAAGAAAATATTTTATGATTATTCATCAGAATCTAAAATTATTCTCTCTCTCTTTTTTAATGATAAAAAAAAATTAATTGAAACTTTAAAATTTCTCTTTTATATTCAACCTGGACGTGTTTTATCGCTGGAAAAAACTTTATTAACAATCTATTTTAACCATTTTCTACTACAAAAACTAGCAATATAAATATCGACTATTCAAAATAAATGATAAAACGATTCAGATATTTTTCGTTTAAAAATTGCGTTAAAAAAACATATATATATATATATATATATAGTTTTTATAAACACAATCTATCACTTTCAGTATAATTTAAGTAATTTATCACATTAAAATTTAAGTTTATATCGGGGTTGAATATACGATATAGAAAATTTCCAAAGCGTTCAGAATATTAACGTTTTTGTAGCAGTTGAAGCAGGAAAAAAAACTGTGAAAGCGATTTTTTACTTTTACACAGTTTAACAGATACAAGTTAATGGCAGTTATAATTTCGACTTTCTTTCAAATTACCCTCATTACTCTTATAATATACTCTATCTCAATGCTACTTCGTAACTCGACTAAGTATAGCCTATTGGCCGTCGTTCATTGTGATAGCAAATTTATTCCTAGTTGACTTCTCCCTTATCTACTTTTAAGATAACAGTATCACCTGAACCTTGTAATGAACGAGGAATATTCCCTGTTATATTTTCTCGCCTGGTTTATGATACTAGCTCGATCCTGTTTTGTCAAATATTCCACCCGTTTTAAACATATTCTACTTTAAAATATCATCAGATAATTTCCTCTTTTGCCTTTTCCAGTGGATTTTCTAAGTCTTACATTTGTAATTACGGACCCGAAACTTTCTTAAGATAAATTTTAAGCATTGTGACGAAACTATTCCTAATTTAAATAACGATAAATATCTAATTTTCGCTTTAAATTAAGCCTACGTGCTGTTTATGTACGCGTAATCCTACTTTCTGCCTGGATAATGTTGTTTTTAGTTTTCTATCAATGAAAGTTCTCGACAGTTTTCGTTTTTCGTTAATTTTCTTCTTATTAAAATTCAGATATTTAGAAATTTTTATCAGTTTTCTATTAGTAGAATAAATTATAATTGTCCTTCCTATTTCTTTTTTTAATATAACGAGGTATAATAGAAATGAATACATTACAGACAAAATTGCGAAGTATGGAAAATTAACAGTTTGTAGTCTGATTTAGAAGCAATGTTTTCGCACATTCTGTCGAATTTAAATAATGTTTATCAACTGGAACTGTTTCTGTATGCCTAAGGAACGAGCGTATAATCAGTCGGACCGGAAAGAAACATTAAAGTTAAGCGCATTGATTTAATTTCTTAAACTTCTTTATTATTCTTGCTTCTTTTTTTTTGGTTTTATTTTTGGTGATAAAAGTGTAAAAAATATGGAGGAAAATAATTAATCACAGTTTAACTTAAGGAATAAAAAGATAAACAAGTAAATTCGCTACTTATAAGTTAAAAACCCCCAGCCTATTTATTTAGAACGCATTACCTGACTGTCTGGAAAATCTCCTTCTAATTAGGTTCGATTAGATTATAGAATAAAAGGAAAGAAATCACTTCAACCAGCTGAATAAATTAATTAAGTGCGTAAATCTGAAAAGGAAGATCTTTCTTTATGCGATAAATCGAAAAGTAGTTTTATTTTCCCATCCTTGTTTGTTTTTATTCGAAAAGGAAAAGTCAAAATGGAAATTGCACTCAAGATAAATGTCATTCATGAGAAGTTAAAACTTATATTGATAGTTTCTGATCTGTATTACCCAAGCAATCTTTCTTCGTAATCTAAACCCGAACGATTGCGGTTGAAAGTCGGAAAATGACGTCATCGAAAACTCTTTTAGAAAACGTTTTAAATCGTCCAACCACTATATGCGTCCTAGGTCCTGACAGCAGAACAAAAATCATTTATAACAGTCGCAATTTGAAGACGCTACAAACTGTCTTTCCATTATCGTACTACTTGAGTCAATAGTCGTCAAATATTCATGGGGACGATTGTAATCAGTGGAATAATATTTGGACGCATGAATATTAGATGGAAAAGCTTGGGCACATGTAAAAGCGAATTAAGTTATCCTCCCTCTTCGGATAGCATTTTATTCTATTGAGCTAATTCTCTTTCAATTCATAATCTGTTTGAGTCGTCCTAGTTTTGTCCTTCATTTTTCAAAACTTTAAACGGTTTTTTCGCTATCGGAAATGCAAAGTATGAAAATTCGGTGATTATTTTCCAAAGGAACAGAACAGGTAGCACCGTTTTTGATGAAGAAAGCATGAATAAAAGATGATGATTCGACTATATCTATATATAATATATCCAAAGTTATCCCTTCTTAAAAAGAAAAATAAAATTCCAGGAGTCTCGATAAGCTACATTTTTTAGTTATCGAGATATTAATAAACTTCTTCACCACTTAAATCGGATTAATTATTTTGTTAACAGTTTAGAATCTGACTAGAGATCAATCGGTTAAAAAAGAAAAAAAGTGGAATATTTTTAAGTGTATCAACCAGAAAATTTTCCCGATAGTTTGGGTGAACAACGTTATTAATTAACTTCTCATCGCATTCATTTTTTATTTTTTTATCAGACACCCAACATTGTGACAATTAATCCAACGTCAGCTGTGTTCGTCATGCTTGAACGGAACACGAAAATGTTACCGACTCCTTCATTGAATGATTCTACTTTCATAAAAGTCATTTAACTCATTCGCCATCTTTTTTCCCCCTTCATTCCCTCCTTCGGTGGAAAGAAAAGTGTTTATTTATAGTTATACTTTGTATGCATCACGTTTATTTTATTATGGACATTAGTAGTGTCCAGCTGAAGTAGCAGCTGGATAGTCGAGGTTGTAGCAATTAAACAGCGATCAGAGGACATGCTGCGACAGAAGAGGGCAAAGTGAATCGAGGCTGAGATTGATAGACAGGGGCATCACCTGGGTCCTTCTCGCTTGGTCGCAAAAGATCATTGGTTAGCTGTCCTGTCATGTCCAGTGATTTCTCTTTGTTGTAAGGGCTGGGTATCATTAGATGTTAGTGATATTCGCATCTTTAACACGAATGCTGACGGTGCTCTTTAATGTCCTGATTGCTGCAGGGTTCATTATCATTGAAAATGATCATCCTCCCTTTAATACACTGCTAATTCTTCGTCTTGACGGAGGTTTAATTATTCATAATGTAACTTATCATAATTGAAAAAAAACGATGAAAGTGGATGACGTTCACTAGAACTTGATTGACATCTAAACGACTAATTTGTTTAATGTTCGGTTATCCCGTGAAATGATTAAACTACAGAATTATTTGTTATATACGAGGCATTTTGTACGGATTTTGAGATTTATTGACCGTTTAATAAAACGCACAATTAAGGAATGATTGAAAAATTTGCGTTTGTTTGATTTCTTGGTACATTTTATGAAAATCAATTGAATACAGTGAGAAGGGGAAAAAGAGTGTTACAAAATGATATTGCTTTACAGACCAGAACGTTTACCACAGATAGAATCTGGAAGAAGGCAAGAAACTAGGTCGAACGTTTTCCCCCTCTTCTCCTCTGGATTTAAGCACTTCTAAGCGATACTTACCTTTATTGACAAAACGATATTAGAAGTATAATCCGACTGGAAGAATGCACAAAAGAATTTTTGAGAAGAAAAGACAAATTGTGAATTTAAAGTGGAGTGAAAACATAAAAAAAAAATCTCTCTCTCTCTCTATATATATATAAATATATAGAAAGAGAGAGAACAGAATTGAAAACGACTCTAAACTGTACGAATTACACTATTACAGAAATATACTTTTAAAGGTATTTTAAAGCAATTTAATTATGGAATATCGAATTGAAAACATTCTTTTAAATTGCACATTCTGAAAATAATATAAACCTGAGGCAATATGTGGAGAGAGACATATAACCGGAAATAGTCTCGTGGAATGTTAGGAACGATACTAAATCGGAAACGAAGGATAAAACTAAGTGACTAAATCAAAATTTGTCTAAACAGCGAAGGAAAATATGAAATTTAAATTTTAATTGAAATTTTAAAATATTTCTATTTACCTACTTTCATTTTACGTATCTTATGTATCAATACTTGAGGATTGTTTAATTCTGTATGAATCAGTTTATAAACGTAATCGCTATAGTTTTATATCATTGTTTTTTACAATTATAATGCGTTAGTTAGGTGAATGAATTTGAATTATGATAGTTATATATTAAACATAATTCTTTATTCTATATGTCTGTTATTGGTGCGCAACTGAAACTTGCTCTCTTGTTTCATTGCAGAGTATCAGATGCGCAATGTAAACCAGAGAGCAAGCATAGGACGAATCCACCAGAGAAGAGGGATCTTAAGCCAGTGAGTTTAGAAACAATCCCTCTATTATAAATGTTTTTGGTGGTTAGTGAAAAGAAAGGTTCTAAATAATTAAATTAATCATAGTATTTTTAGCTTTCTAAACAGTTAATTAGCCAATTAATTGAAGGTTAAATTGCTAAAATTAACTGTAAATTTCTAGTTTAAAATCATTGTCATAGAGAAAATAACAATAAGCTTTTTTTACGTAGATATATAAATATAAAAAAAGGAAAATTTTTTGAAGTTTAATCGCTTTATAACTAATGAAAAACAGTATTATCTCTTCTATAATTGAATCGTATTCATAAATTGCATTTAAAAATATATATATATATATTTGTTGATTTTTAGATCTAGGAAAGATTTTTTTAAATGAAATTAATAACAACCTTTATTAATTTGGAAATTAATGAGAATATTAAGCTTAATTAACAATACTTTAAAGTAGGTTATACTTTGATTTCCGGCCCTTAGTAGAATGGTTAGTATTTGCACACGCTATTCTATTATTAAGTTTTATGATTTTCTGTCCTATTGTATATTTAAAAAATAGAAGTATATTCTAATAGCGTGGGTGGTTTTATATTGTTAAGAGGTATTCTTAAGTTGGTATTCAAATTAACGTAATTATAATCATTTTTGATAATTATTGACAAGAAAAATGTCATAAAAATAATTTTAATGTATATTATTTATTAGTTATGAATAAGAATGTGAATGAATATAAATGATTTTTCTTAATGATTCTAATTTCCTCAAGCTATTCTTTAATAAAAGACTTCATCCAATGTTATTCTATTACGCTGTACTTTTTCATGGAAACATTTTTTAGATATTAAAATAGAATATTTTTCTATCAGCTTAGATGATTGTATAAGTGGGTAGAAACATTTTTAATCTGCTATCTCTGCTGCTTGAGTCAACTCAAACAGATGCAGAGCATCGGTCTGACACTCGTGTCCGTCATGCAACTCTCTCATTAACACTGCTCTTTGAACACTTATTTTTTTGATTCTTTCTTCTATAATCTTACGTACTAAGAACTAAAGAAGTTATCGCCTACTGTAGCAGCCCGTGGGTACTCGACAGCTCGTTAATCATCTGGAATTGCTTTGAGATTTACTTCGTTGATAGTGAAGGAATATTTCACAGGTTAAGCTGAACGATAGCAGAAAAGGACCGACTTTTTCTTCTAGTTTTAACCCCCTATTCTATTTTTCCTTCATTGAAAATCGTATATAGTTTCCTCCTTAATAGATCTATTCGTAATAAAAATTTCCTTTAATAGCGGATGTGAAATGAAGTGATGTATGAAAGTAGTTTGCTAGACTTGAATATCTTTCTTAAAGAAAAAATATAACTCTACATTTTAATTATTGTCTCATTTTATATTTAATTTTCGGGTCTGTGACTTGTATAACTTGTATAACGCATTTCTTATTTCACACGTCGTGTAACGTTTTTATATCGAGCTTACTCTATAATGACTCCAGTTTATCCATTAGACAGTACACATTTTTCTTAAATTGTAATTTAATTAATTAATATTCTATAATTATTCAAGAATTAGAGCAAATATTTTATGAAAAAGGAGCTGGAGCTTAAACTTTCCTAAACAAAACGCTTTATATACAGTTTAGTGTTAGTAAAACACCTCAAAATCCTTTTAAACTCAAGATTTCCATTAAATAAACTCCCTGATCTCTTAACATAAACATATATATATATATATATGTGTATATTTTTAGAATTAAACTAGTCATCATCACTTATCAGAAAAATATGTTTTCATACGGCATTAATCAAATTACCTCTTTTAATCCTATTTAAATGTTTACAATGACAAATTGTACAGAAAAACAGCGCGAATTAGATCTTTTTTTTTTTTCCTTTTAATATGGTGAAATTGCTAAAATAGCCACGAATGATACTAAGAGATATAATTAAAGTTTATTTTGAAAGATTATTAATAATCAGTATCTTCATATATCTCACGTGTGAGACGACAGATCAATCGGGAAGGCGGCTTTTGTGTGCAACAAATAAGTAGATAAAATAAATGCGGCATTTAGGTAATGAGGCGAACATATCTTGATGAATGCAAAGATGTACAAATGACTCAGTCGATATTGACTGCTGCACACTAACATATTCCTATTAAGATTATTCAAAGATATGTGTGATACAAAGTTTAAAATAGCCTACTCGAGTCGTAGAGAGAGAGAGAATCTGTGAAATTTTAATTCTTTATCAATTAAGATTTAAACGTCGAGACGAAACCCTAAAGTTTTGAAATGAATTCTCGCATTTATCGGATCGATATTTCACTCGGACATATCAAAAATAAATCGTCTCAAAAATTGTTAACAATTATGTGCTGCCATCTTGTGGTTGAAACGATAACTATTGTCAATATTTTAAAACTTATTTTACTATAAATTGTTAAGAGTTATACGCAAGAACGTTAAAAGAGAGGAAGAGAGAGAGAAAGGGGGAATCCGATAAGTATAAAAATAATTGTGTTTAATAAATAAATAAATATGTACGTATGCATATATTTTTTATGTCGAGTGTGAAGAATAATTAATTTGTTTCTTAAGAAATGCATAAAATATTTTAAACAATAAACTTTCTGAAGAAAAATTATAACTTGTATTCAAAAATTTATTGAACGAAAGTTACAAGACGAATACAATTTTATTTTATTTATTATTTTATCTCTTATCGAAAATTTTAAATTTTTCCCTTCATTTTTGCATCTCTACAACATTTACGCGCAGTAAAAAATTACAGTTTAAACTAGAAGAAAATTAAATAATGTATACTTTTTTAAAAAAAATCTATTTCTGACCATATAAAAGCGAAGATAAATTTAATATAAATAAAATTATCGACGAACGAAGATTATATATTATTAATTTTCCATTTAATTCTCTTAGAAACAAATTAACTTGTCAATTATCTTATTTATTTTTTCAAGAATAATCATTATAAAGCTTTCAATAACAAATGTTTTCAGAGTTTACGCAATAATTTTTTCTTTTAGAAACCATTTTTGTAAAAAAAAATTGTGTAATAATATTTGATGAAGTTTATTTTATTATATAATCATTTTCGTATATTGTTGTGTAAGTTTTTCAACAATTATTGTGTAATTTAGGTGTTTATTTCTCTGAAAAACATATATTATGTATCTTATTCGGGGGAGGGAATCCTATAATTTCTTCAGGCGTTATTGTGTAAAGCTGAGTAAATTCTTAGAATATTGTTGTGTAATTTCTTCAAAATTTATTATGTGACGTCTTAAAAAATTATGCGTTGTTTTTTTTTAAAAACTAATTTTACTCCTATTCAAAAACCTGACAATAATTTCTAAAGAAGCTTTATGAAACGCATCGTTTTTGAAGGTTACATAATAATTTTTAAAGGATCTTATATAATAATTGTCTATCATCGTAAATCTCGTAATTCAATGGTACTCACTTGATGATTGCTCAGTATCAAAAGCATTTCTATTCTTTACCCCGTGTTAATACGATTCTTGTTATGATGTCTTCTTGATTGCTGTTATCATTCTTTTAAACGATGTGCACGATAACACTCTTCAGTCTTTATCTATGATTATATATCATTAGGCTTTGCTTTGTGGATGACTTGCTTTTGTTTCGTGCTAAAGTAACTTATTACTTGCAATTCTTAGTAGCCTGGAATGAAACATGATAATTAAAAAAAAAATTTAAGAAACTTATATTAATTGTTGTTTGCTTAACATTTAATTCGAGGTGATTCTTAATTAACACTATAGATGATCTTAATTAAGTTGCTGCAATAAATTAGCAGTAAGTTACTGGTTATAATTACATACTATCTCGTTTAAAATCGCCGTACGAATTAAAGTGACGGTTTGTTTTTATATCTAGTTTCCTCGTTTTCTATAATTTAAATTTTATGTAATATTCGCGTTATATCTTAGCACCAAGTATTAAAGGAATAACAGGGTTAAAATGCTTCTTAACCCCATTATTTCCTGGCGCTTTCAATTAGCGAATGGTTAAATGAGGAAAGGTAAGGCCTACATTTATAGATCTATAAATCGATTCTAGTGTGTTATTTCTGAATAGTCGTTTAGCCTTTCCTTAAGATAGTATAAGAAAAACAGCAGTTTAATTAGCCTAAATAAAATAAATTCTCTACTTAAGTGTTTAGCACGAAAACAAGCTTTTAATTAGACTAAATAGAATAAATCCTCTCCTTATCACGGTATAGTAATGAAAACAAGAGTTTAATTAACAGAAGAAATTCTTGAGTATACAAACTTAAGAACTAAGAGAAGTACAAAGCAAAATTTTAAAGAAAACGGGATTCACGCAAAAAGAGATATGCTGAACACGCTCTTCTTGTGATTAGTGAAGAATAATCACTAGAAGAGCGTGTTTTGTGTATTAAATTATAAACATGTCCGTATATTCCTTACCTAAATAGCACACATCAATGAATAATACTTCTAGATATTGTCGAAAGTTCTAAATTCCTGACAATCTTTTTAAAAGATAAAGCATGTGTCTGAAAACCATCGATCGAAAATCGTTACAAATTATAGAAAATTATTTCTTGAAGTAGAATCCTTGATTCTTTGCTTTTATCTATATTAGTTCGGCTTTTTCGATAATTCGATATCAACAGTTTTACATCTGAAGCGTAAACGATGACAAGTAGCTTAACATTTTTTTTTTTTCTTTCAATTCTTGTCTATGTATTACTCTGAATTTCGTGATTACTTAAAAATAATTCCTGTATTCAATTTGTACGATCAAATTTATTACAAAATCTTTACGCTTGAGAAAACGATTCTAACACTCCTTAACTAGTCACTAATAAGTGGTCCAGATGTTCGTCTTGCAGATCGTATCACAGTGGGATGTGTTTTGAATTCTTTCGTTCTTCGTGAAGAAGCATTGTGACTCTGTCATCAATAGTTCAGACATAATGTGTGATTCACGTAGGTTCTTCAATGAAACATTCTTTCACTGTAACTCAATTCAAAACACGCATCCTACTGTGCTAGATCTGCAAGGCGAACATCTGGAGAGCTAAGTGTTTGATTAAAAGTATTTCTTTTCGGTTTCGGGACTTTATTATTATATCCTGTCGTGTAAGAATAAGATAAAATAGACACGCGAGAGTGATGTCAGTTATATTAAAAACAATACTTAATATTTATGAAAAAACACTTTTTGTGGTATTTAGGAACGAAATAATTGTGATGTTTCTATCATTTAGTTGTCCAGTGTTTAGCTAGTAAATAGGTAACAAGTAGTATTATCTGTATTAATGAATAATTCTAACTTTATCATGTTAAATATTTTATACAATTTATCAACATTTTAAACTGTTTATTATAATTGACGTATTTAGTAACCGGTAAAAAAGAATAGAACTGAAATATCATCACTAATAGTCTTATTATATTACTAATTTTAGTTTCCTTACATAGCTTCCTCATCTATTTATATCATTAGGATAAAATTAATATAACAAGAACCTTACAGTAAACAACGCAAGACTATTTTTTCAGGACGATACAGATTTAGCAATCTATACTGTCATCTGTCATTATATGTCGTCATCTGTACCGTTAATGCAGCGTTATTGAAGTTACCTTTAATTATCGATATATAGTAAGAGAAATATGCTAATATCGAGTATACCAAACAAGTGACTAAGCAGACAAGTTCTCTTACACAATAAACTAGATTACGCTATTATTTAATACAATAAATAGGTTACTAAGGTAACCAGTAGCGCAGCATTGACCGCAGTATTATCGTTTAGTGTCAAAGACAATCCACTAACAATAACAAAGATTTTAGCATCGAACACAGCATCAAACATCAGCTATTGATAGCGATAACGATCCTTTATTCCTCGTTTACGGAGTTTTTTCCTTTTGTAAAACCGTGGCTTCCCGAAACTAGATTTGATAGAGTACAAGAGAAGAGAATGCAATTCGCTACGGAAGAAAACCGATAGAAAGGAATCCCCAAGTGATATCAAGCTTGTCAAAACTACGATACCAGTTGAAGGGGGAAAAAATATTTCGAAAACATTTCTACCATTGGGATACGGGTATCAGTTAGATCAAAATTTTAAAATAACTCTTATAAACGTATAGAAAACTAAGTAGCATTTACTAAAGAGTTTTTTCTAAGGTCGACCTTGAGTACTAATAGATAAAAAGTGGAAATTTTCCAATAGCAAAGAGAATACTTGGAGAATTGAAAAGACGACAGGTTTTCTGTCTACCATATCTATCCTGTAAAGTAAAAGCAGTTCCATCAGTCAAGAGATTTTGTCTTCTCGCATGACAAAATTTCGACATGTCAATACTTACAGCAGATGACTTGGTAACGCCTGGATGCATACTGACGTCACTACTAGGATTTTTTACATCTCTCTCCTACGCAAAATGATTCTCTTCGAGTCGAAAACTATCTTGACACACACACCATTATCTGTGACAAGTACACTGTCAACGACTAGTGCTTCTTAAAGTCCTTTAGTCGTGTATGTTCTGCAGACAGTGGACTTTATTCTTAAGACATATAATCAATCATTTCTGAATATTTTCTTTTAACTTTTCTCTCTTATTTTTTAATTGTTATAGCTTAGTAACATGATTTGTTCTCTAATATAAAAATTCCTATTCGGTCATGATACGTTTACTCCGGATGAGGATTTCCTAAAAATATTTGGCTAAACTCGATCCATCGAGCAAGAAACTAATTATATATGGTAAAATAGTTCTATTGGTGTGCAACTGTAAATAGCCTGTCTTTTAATAGAAAAAGTTTCTTAAAAAGGATTTTAAATCTCTGACTATGAATTATTGTTCGAATATTTTTCTTCTTTTTCTCTTTTATTATCGGAGCAAAATGGTTTAATGATTTCTGTGGATGGTCTTGCTTGATGTTTCTCTTTGTTGATGTAATCTGAAGAAGTTTTAACTTCTCAAAAGTAAAAATCTCTATTAAATTATAATAAATTCAGGCCAGGTTCCAGAGTAATCTAAAAATATATCATAATGAGAGAAATTTTTTTGCATCTTATTGATGATTTATTGATGTAATATATAAGAATTATATAGTAACGTATGAGAACATTTTTTGAGTCTCTAAAACAATCTTTAGAGTGAGTGAAGATGAAAGTTCCGTCTCCATAACTACTTCTTAAAAGTTCTTTATTACATTCTAATTTTGTTCTTTTGCAACTTTTTTTCTTCAGTAGTCAGATTCGAAGATCTTAAACCATTTTTATTACATCCCGTCTTCGAGAGCATTTAATTGTAGTTTTTTTTCCTTCGGATAGACGACACCTTCAAAAAACTAAAAGCCATTTAAACCAAATTAAAGGACTCACCTAATGAGACTAGCATAGAAAGTTTGGCACTCATACTGGCCTAGTAAATTCGATATTTCTAACAAAATAGGCGGATCCCAGTGGTTAAATAAGTTGCTGATGTCACACGGGTGATTAGAAAGAGGACAACTAAGTTTCTACAAAAGTTGTACACACATTTAAGGCGTCAGCAGGTAACATTATCTGTGTCATTTACATAATTGTGACAATGTTATCAGTTAATCACTACCACAGTCGTGTCACTAGCAGAATCCTCCTGTTTCTCGATCATGTACTTTCTAATTACAGACAATAGCCAAGATAGAACAGGAAAAAACTCCCATCTTCACTAAATAGAGCGTTTCAGATTAAAGAAGATTCATTAATTTGCAGCTCTCAATCGTTTTATTCTTTTTTTTTTCTTTCGCTCCTTTTTTCTTTCGTCTTCAAAGTGAGAATTTTTTTTTCGTTTTAGTTCTTTCGTCTCGTTTCAGATTTTCCGCTCGAGTTAAACATCGACCGTTGCTGTCCAGTTAGCATTTCTTTCAATCCTTGCGCAACGTCATCGATGACAGATGGTCGTCCTTTACCGGACACGCGGTCAATGCTGACCAATCAGTTTAAATTAAGCGACGCTTTCCATGTTTATCCACCTGTTTTATAACATTGAACAGAAAAACACATTTTCACTAATCCAACAAATCCAGCACTTACCAGAACGGGAGAAAAATCTAACAGAAACCAGCCATTTTCGTTTAGAAACCTTAATTAAATGAAGTTACATGTTAGAAGAAGGATAAATTTTATGAGTTTCCTTTTGGGAAATTGTTATTACAAGAATTACTCTATTACTGCTAGTAATGAAATTTTTAAATATATAAAAATCTTTTTGCCGACTATAATTTTGGTAAATATTTTAATATGTTTTAAATCATGCTTTATTAAATCTTTAATGCTTCCGAAATAACATAAATTGTACATCCCGAGAATGCTACATTAGACATTCCTTCAACTAATTTAATTCTAGAAAAATATGAATTAAAAAAAAAAAATTAAAATAAAACGTTAATTTAACTCTTGTAAAATAAATTGTAGAAAACGTGCATTATTTATTGTGACGTCGAGCTGCAATTTTTAACCATCTTTTAATTTAAAAACTCGCGTGAATTCCAGTTCATATATAGTTAATCGGGGTCTCCACCCATACGCTTTCCATATCTGGTCTCGATTTTCATGTATCTACGAGGATCAACGGACAGACGAACTGACGGACGACAGGGGAATGTGTGTGTCTGCGATTTGAAAATTGCAGCTCGATGACTAAAGAAACAGGCATATTCCCACCTTCACCAGAATATATCTTTTCTGCAACAACAACATATAGGCCTTACCCTGATATATTTGTAAACACTTCATTCATAATCCGATAACTCTATTTAAAGATTAAAAAGTTACAAATATACAAAGAAATAAGTACTACAACTATACACGGATTTACATAGCCTACATGTTTTTCTTTTTTTTTAAATCTGCATTTTAATTCCAATCTAGTTTACAAACACGGCTAAAGAGCTCGGTTTCTCATATACATAACCCAATTAAGGTTAATGAGTATTGATAACGTTTACTAGGTGTAAACACTCATTGACAAGAAGCAATCAACTCTTGCGGAGCTAAATATGTCTGCCGCAGTTCTTGATAGGTTTAGGTGTTGCAAGGCGTTTCAAAATCTTTGTAATTTGATAATATTGCCGCCAGCCAATAGACAAAATCATATTTTCCCATACGCATGAGAATACTTGGCTAATTAGTAATTTGATTTCGTTCCATCCAGAGTTAAGACAGAATACACATATTAACTTCATTAATGTAGTCAAGTCCGTCATAACTGGACAGCAGTAATTATCGCTCTCTTGTCTCTCTGTTGAGAATCGTGATGTTCTTGCTCCATTCGGTGGATAATCTGAATAGTATAGTTGCCAACAAGATGGATTTTTGAGGCAAAAGAATTGTCTGAATCATCATTTTGATTTCATAAATTTGCTGATAAGAAAACGGTCGCATCTCAATATAAACAAGTGCTAATTTGTTTAGATTTTAAAACGTATTTTCCGGTCAAAAAACTGTTAGATATGTATCCTAATTAGTTGACTTCTAAATCTCAAAAACATGACGGGGAAAAAACTTCGAATTTTTGTTTTAATGATGAAAACAAAGTTTAAAATTTCTTCTTCGTTATGGAAGTTGGTATGGTTAATGTAAACTTATTTCTGTTTGTTGTGTTTTTCTTGGCTTAATAACCATTGTGAGACCAGCGAAACGACTTCTATTGTTTCCTTTTTTTTTCACCCAAACAGTTTCTATCGGTTGAAGAATTATAATGCGTCCAGCTAAGCGCGAATGTCATTATTCCACAGATTGCGTCTTTTGTTATCCGTTTGTCTATTGTCTTGCTGCTCACAAATAAAGCAGGAATATAATCTTAGAAAACGGACGTTGTCCAGTTTAGCGTTGTTAAATGTATCACCTGGTTTCATCAAAATCACCATTTTCAGTAAAGAAGGTTAATTGTCAAGTGTAGAAACCAATAGAAGATGATTCGTCATTGTCATTCATTCAACCGGCTCTTTATCTGTTCTTTTTTTTACTCCCCCTTTCCTCGTTTTTTCCTCCTCCCTTTTTTTCTGTGACTCTTTGCCGACTCCTTTTATTGCAATTTGCAAATTGCTATTCTGGCACCGTTACACCTTAAGTCGTTCTTTGCTCCTGATTAAGACTTTTGTTTCCTTCTCTTGGAATGATTATATTGGATTGGATGGAAATGTTCAAATCTCAGATTTGCTTTTAACTCGAATGGCAATGTCAGACAGCTAGCACAAACCGTTTCAAATGACGGTTTTTCCGACTTCTCTAAAGCGGAAGAGCTAGAATAAAAGTATTCCAAAGGCATAAGAAAACGACTGTAATTGTTAACAATGACTGGAACGTTAATAAATTCGTATTAGAGAAGGAAATGACGTATGAGTTGTCGCTATTGAAAAGATGACGTTTCGAGTAATATCGAATTAGAAAGAGAAAGAAAACTGCGATAACTTGGCGCCTGATAAAAACTTTCGCGATTTTTGGTATTAGCAATGCATTTAGGTTAATTGAACTAATGGTCGATCTTTCTCACTTTGATTTAATGTTGCTTTACTGTATGCCAAGACATTACCGTACCATTGTTCTTATCGTATTACTCTTCGCAAAAGTCGCACTTGCCTTACAGAAGTATTAAACAAACAAAAATACAACTGAGAGATCTCGATTGACATTAACCAGAAGGAAAAATGAAGGGTAATACGTCACCTTTAAAAAATTCTCGATTTAAGCTTAAATTATATGTAATTCTAAACAAATCTAAGTAAATTGCATGTATACGTGACCCTCATCTTTTAAATGACTAAAATCGTTTAATATATTTAAAAGTTTTAAGTTAACACGAAGCGATTTAAAGCATCAAGCTTGTAATTAATAAGAAAAGACATGGAAATTGTTATTGTTTGTTGTAAAATTTTATCAAGGAGAAGTTTTCTAAAAATAGCGTTTAATTTTATTTAAGATAAGTAAGACTGCGTGATTATTTTCAATTAATAAATACAGGAAATTTGTTTTTAAAAAAATGCAAAGTCGAAGGAGGGTGATATGTAATGTTGCAGACATCAACTAATGGTAACCACACGTCGAATCCGATAATTTCTGCATTAGCTCGAAAACTTTTCACGAGTAATTAATGTTCTTTACACAAACTTTGAGATCCGATAATTTATGATAGGTATATACTGTGTGTGAGTGATTATAGAGAAAATAATGCATCTGGAGTGTTGTGTGGGAGGAGCCGGAGGATTTTTAAACTCATTTACTTTAATATCTATACGCGAAATGGGAAATAAAGGAGGTAAACCATTAAGAGTGGGTGCAAAATAAAAACATAGTCGAACATCAAAATTTTTGTACACCTGAGCGTTTTTAATTATCTTAGTCTGCAATTATTATTATATTTTGACGAATGTCGTTCGGTTATTGGATTTGCGAGATGTTTTGCAAAGGAAAAAAAAAAAAGAAAAATTTGTTGTCGGAGTTAGTGGATTGTAGGTTATGTCCCCTACTAGAACGAAATGTAGAGAAGAATAAAAGCGAAAAAATCGTTGGACGACTGAGATCTATCATCGGTATGCCAATAGAATCGGTGTTGAAATAAATCATGTAAGGCTTGTATAGCGGGCATCTGTCCGAAGAATGAGGAACCAACATGCTTTTCCATCTGCAAAGAATTTTCCCCCCTCTCTCAAAATTTGAATAGTCGAGTAGTCGTATAAAGAGCTATATCAAGTTAACCGTTACATACGAGCTTACAAGGAAATAAATCTCATTTTCATGCTTGGGAAAAAATTACTAATTGCTGGATAACAGTCAAAAATGAAGTTCACTCTGTTCCTTTTAAGAAAGAAGTAGACTAAAATTCGATAGAAATTATTTGTATCTTTAAAATATACAATATCGCCTGCCTATATAAAAATATACGCAGTTGCATTTCCTTTAACTTATTACGTTACGTTTCAAGCTTTTTCATAGAAGAAAAATCATCAAATTCTTTTATTCTGTAATCACTTATATCTTAAAAGATAGTTATCGTTTCTTGGAAAATGTTAATCATTTTATTAGCAAGTGCATTTTTTCCCCTTTAAAAGCATACTTTAAAAAAGTTTTTTGCTAATACTTTCTTTGGAGGAAATCGGCTTGATTCATCCCTGTAAAAATTTCGATTAAATTATCATTTTCTGAGAAAAACAAGTGATAAACAAGTCTCTTTTCAAACAAACGACAGAAGCTTGAAATCATTTCTATTACGAAAAGGTGAAAACAGCATTTTTCCTATTTTATTTAATACAATTTTAATACGTTACTCGATTACATTTTGAAATTTAAGATATTTTAATCAGTTATAAACAAAATGAATGATAGAAATTCGAGATTTTGTTATAGAATGAGTCTTGTTGTGTCATGTCTGGTTCCAGTTCTGAAAATGATTGGCTGTATGGTTAGACGGCACAGGAGAAACATCTAGTTGAGAAAATCCATCATAGCTAGACGTGGAAGCAGCTGCCTTGCTGCTTGTCACGATAGAGTGTCAGGTGCGAAGGTTCTCATTCTGTTCACTTACCCCTCTCGCTCTGTACCTTTTCTTCTCTCGAGTACTTAATTCACATCTATCGATGCAAATTCGTTTTAAAATTTTCGATTCTGTCTTCCATTTCTAAAACTTTATCATACTCATACTTAAATTATGTCAAATTCTCAGTATTCTTGTAGAAGTTAATTTTAAATTTATTATCAGAAGTGGAGTTTTAAGAACGTTTCTTTACATTATTTTTTATTATAATGAGGAAAATAATGCAAAAACGAAACGGAAAAAACACGAAAAGAGATAAAAGTTTAAGTGGAACCTATCTGACGATCAATATTTAATCGATATCCATGATTTTTATTAACAGGTGACATCGATTTTTTATTTTTTCTCCTAAGTGCCTGTAAGATACCATTTCGAAAGCAATTAATAAGCAAATGTTTTTTTTTCTTGTTACAGCTTGCAAACGGAAAGAGGAACAGCAACAACACCAAAAGAACCCCAATACGCCGAAGAAACCTCGTCTTGTTTTTACCGATCTACAGCGACGCACCCTACAAGCCATTTTTAAAGAGACAAAGAGACCTTCTAAAGAAATGCAAATTACAAATCTCAGCAATTAGGTTTAGAGCTAAGCACAGTTGGTAACTTCTTCATGAATGCTCGTAGAAGATCCCAAGACAAATGGCAGGACGAAGAAAAATCGAAATCTGTCAACAATGGTAATTCGACTACCCCATCCAGCACATCCACTACAACCTCATAACCTTTGATCTTTACCAGCATTATATATAAATATATATATAAATAATAAATAAATATATATACGGTATATATACAGTATATATATGTGTGTGTGCGTGTATGTATACCGATCTAAAAAAAAATTAAAAAAATTAATAGATAATCAGACGGAGAAAGCAGTGGCGTAGAAGGGATACTTACTTGACCAGCTCATGCACACCAGTAGCCAGTAGTGTCCTAGATATGTATCTCTGCATTATGGACTAAGTTAGGCTAAGCCTGACCTTCCCATTGGCTCATACTGTATATTAGGCTGGCAAGATTGCTATTTTAGCCTACTGCAGGATGCAAAGCAGCATTGTTATGATGTTTGACTGTGACTAATTAATAACCGATAGTCAATAAGTGACAAAACAAATTGTAAAACTTAATATAATATTATCATTTTAATTATGTTGTTAATTTTGTATGCAAAGCTCCATAGAATTATACCTTTAGTGGTCTCATCAGGGTCGTGACAATATTCTACAAAGCTCAAAGTCGAAAGTGCGTTAAATAAATAAATAAATATATATATATATATAATATGTATATGTATATGTATATGGATATATAGGTATATACATATATATATAACTATATATGTATACATATATACATAAAGAATCTCAAAACGACATTCCTATCATAGCCACAAAGGGTGTTTGTTGCACCGCATCTGTAATGTCATGTATAGCCTGTGTAGAATATGTTTATATAATGTGTAGAATATGTTGCTGTGCATTATTACACTTACAAGTTCATTCCCTACGATTCATGATCATGCAATCATAGTACTGTTAATCCATAACAATCTTAGTAGATATGCATATATATACATAAATAATATATATATATACATAGGGCATAAGATCATGATTTATGTTCTTATAAAACGGGCAAACATGATGCAAAGTCTTTTTGTTTTAATTTACGCTCAATTATTTCAAGTAAAACATATGTGTATAATATAAATCCCATTTACATTATGCATTAAATCATGTGATGCATTGCTCAAATTTAAAAATAAACAATAGTTTAATCTCGCTTAATTATACTTAAGGATGTAAAAAATTATTTTATAATACAAAAAATGGTATACATAACTCATCCAACGGCCGGAGTATTCCCATAACTGTCACAAATTCCTTGTAAATTGATGTTTCATTGTAAGTTATTCAATTCTCATTTATTTACATATATGTATATTAAAAAACATCATAAAATCACCTTCTAACAGAAAACATCATTAAGATCAAGAGAAAAAACAAATGTAATTCATTCTCAGTATACTTTGGCCAAATTCCTAATTGATGAAAAATAAGAAACTTTGGATCCATGTTTGTACTGTTTGCCGAAATTTTTATGCTAAGGGAAGTTAAAATAAACTGTACTGTGCATTATAAAAATGAATAAACGTCTTTTATATTATTTTGAGAGAAAAGATGTAACAAAAAAAAAGAATAATAACAACAACAACAACATAATGTGACGCAACAAAGACGTTGTTTAGCCTACTGTAGTTACGTTTTATGTCCTCTGCGTGGTCTATATGTGATACTTAGATATATCATTTTGATTTTTTGGTTTAATTAGGTTTTTTGTAGGAAGAGAGAGGGAGAGATAAATATAAGACCGTCTAGATAAAAAAAAGCTCGCACAAACACCAAACATGTAGTTGCTGAATGTTGAAGGCTATATTACATGAAAACCAATAAACAGACAAAATTCGTTTGTGTGTATTTAATGTGATATCTAGATCTGTTGTATTTAAGGCAAGAAAACCATGTATTCATAGGCTAGAAATGGTAAGTCAAATTGTAGCTCTTGTAAAATAGATTGCCAAACTATGTCTTATCTATACCAAAGCCTTTAAAAAATAATATAAAGAAAATGGTTACAGCTTAGTATATAATCCAATAGTTACATAGAAGAAATAGTTCTAAGGTCCTACAGTATATAGTTTAAACTCGTGCTATATTGTAGCATAACGAACTGGGTATCTGTTTGGATGACAGATCATCTAGTTTTATATAATTACAGTCATAAAAAATGAGCTATTATTTTGGCAATATTTAAAAACATCAAAGTACATTAAATGTACATTAAACAATCATAAAAACAGCTCCATGCAGCCTGTGAATACAGTTGTACATTAATTAGTATAAAAATATTTTCTACAGATGCTATACAACAAAAATGTTAAATATATAAAAATAAAGGTATGTTCCTTTTTAAAATTAACTAACTAATTAAGTAAAACTGTGTTTTTGGAATTTTTATCGTCATTTCATTTGGTCAGTTCTGTACGGAGATGATATAAGAATGTAGTTATTTTCTTTTTTTATCTTTTTGTTTTTGTGAGGGGAAAAAAATCACGAATATGTCATTTGCTCATGGTAGGGAGTGAAGTTATGCTGACAAATTGGAGAAGTGCTAATTTCGGTGAGATAAGATTAATAAAGAGAGGTTGAGATGCACGAAAATCTTCACGCCTGCCACTTATTATGGCAGAAGCAGCTGCCATATTTTTCTAACCCAGACGTCAGGTCATGTGTCCACTTAGGTCTCCATTCCGAATGACCAAGCACCTGTCAGAGCAATATCTTTGTAATTCTAGTTTGTTGTGACCTCACTGTGTGGTTTATGACGTCAATATATTAATTAAAGAATAAAAAAAACCAAAGTAGCATGTGCACAGAATGGTCTTGTATTGGTGATCCTGTTTTTATATAGAAGTTCTCATGTAAATAATAATAATAATAACAAACAATAATTAATATAATAATGTTCTCTTAGGAATATTTGTTAATGGTTTCAATAAATGTGAACGAGTAATATTCTCCTGGTCAATCTGATCCGTTATGACAACAGGTATATGAATACTTTTTTTGTTGTTTTATTGACTTCCTAACAGATCAAAACTGTAATTTATGTATTTAAAAAACACGTGTTTATTTATCGGTACTGCTAACCTGTTGTCGGTTTACCGGGATTAACAGCCTGATATATGTTGTAAAGAGTATTATGTACTTTTGTTTTTTATGCATTCCACTCAATCCAGCTTTAATCCCATTTTATATCAAATTAATGGACTATTATGCTGTTTCTGTCAGCAAAAAAAGAACTCATAATTCCTATTGATTCATCACATCTAATGAAAGAAGACAAACACTTAAAATCAATAAAACAAAAGTTCAACATATCAGTTTAAACATAAATATATTATTTGTAAAAAAGTTTTAAGTTCTGTAAATTGTACTTACAATTATTTCTCTCCCGCTGAAGATTCTTTATATTACAAAGTGATGGATACTCTGTTTAATTAAGAGCTATGTTCTAATTAACTTAAGATCTTGTCATGCAGTCAGGCTCGCACATTAGCAGTGGCTGATTATGTCTGAAATATAATAAAGTTTAGGACTATATATATATACAAAGACTTGTGATTTGTTTAGATTACTACAGTACATACACTTTCATTTTTCTTGATGAACTTTTATCATCTAAATTATTACAGATTATATACAGAAATTTAACTAATTCCATATTACTGTTAATAAAATCATATTATTTATAAAGCATTTCTAAGCATAAAAAATGTTAAGAAATTATCAGAATTACTTAATAATTAACACTAAATGTTACGCTATTTTAATGCGACGTTTTATTATTTCTATAAAAAAAAATATTAAGACAAGGAAGGAGTCAGTTTTTTCTGATAATCTACTTTGTTGACGTTGTTAATATAATATGTAAACTATAATAAATTACCTGTGATTATCTAATACTCATATATCTTTATTTCTAGATGAAGATGATAAACAAAGTGAAGTAGATGAAAATTAATCTTAAATGTTTAACATCGTGACATAATTTCCGCTTTTATTTTAAAGTTATGATCAGAAATATGGAAGAAAAATACATGACGGATCGCTGGACATAAATGTACAGTACATTCAACACAAATTAGAAAATTAATGAAATATAATTGTATTAAATGAAAAATAGCAATATATATATATTATATATATTTAGTAATGATTGCAATTTATTAAAATATTTTATTACTGTTGGGACAAATTTCTCTTATGTAGTTTATTATATGTAAAAGTAGAGATTTCATAATATATATTATAAAATCTCTGAATTTAAAATTAAATATTATAAAAAGTATTTGCTATATATTTAAAAATAAATAAATAAATCTTAAAGATTGTTTAAAAGGTATTTGCTGTTACAATTGCAGATTCGATATTATTGATATAGCAATAAAATGCAATCTGCTATTTATGAATATCTTTTCAGCTTAAATCACGCACACAATACCCATCAAAATGAACAAAAACAATGTGATATTCTCTATAGATTTTGAAAAGTAGATTTTTAAAGCAAATATAATAAATCATTTATGCACACTCTTTACTCTGTATAGATTTATCTGTTTATGTATATCTATTCTTTGAATAAAGGACATATTCTTCAATTAATATTGAATAATATGTTGCTGAAAATTATTAAACATTCAATTTTGGTATAGAAAATTATATTCTTTTATTGACTCCGCATAGTAAGAATGCTCACAAAATTTTAAAACTTAACGTTCTTCAATATATGACCGAACAATTGAATGTATAATTCAAACTGTAAAGGAATAAATCTTATATATCAAAACTGACGAATAGGCTCATATTTTACTCTTGTATACTAAAGCACGAGAATATTTATAATCAAATGTTGATATATATTTTTTAAAGTTTATTCAAAAATAAATTATCATCACAAGTTTCAGTGCCACTCTTTGACGACAGAATAATGATACACAATTTTGAAGAAACAGCTGCAGTTCAGATATTAAAATGAAATGAGATATACACAATTTTGTACCATAAGTTTACAGAATTTAAAGAAGCAATTCGTCTTACACTTAATATAATTTATAATGGCAAATATTCTTAAGAAATTTCAGACGTCATGTATACTGCAATATAAAATTCGACAGCAGCTTATATAAACGTAAATAAAAAATAATTATCATTATAAAGCAATTGAAAATTTTATTTAATTTAATTTATAGAATGGTTTATACAGGTAATAGCATTCAATATAAATTAAGTGCTATTTCCAAAATCCTCTCAGATTATATTAATAATTGCAATTGGTGATAATGATTTTCCACTTCAAAAAAAAAAAAGAAAAAAAAATTGTTTGCAAACAGAAAAGTCGTATTTCCAATTATATAATCCGTATCAATGCATTATATTTAGTCATTTATTATTCATACATTTAATACGTCATAAATTTCTAAATATTTCAATAAATTTGAAGTCGTTGATTCAATAAACAGACATACAAAAAGCTACTTGTAGTTACAAATCTCTGGAGACGAGAAATTTTATCGTCAATGGTGACTTTTCTGTGCAAAATATTTATAATAATAAAAATAAATTAGGAATGCAATTCTTAATCTTTTATTTTAAGAACTCACGTAAGTTCCGGTCCATACCGGAAGTTCTATATAGCTAATCGGGACCTTCTACCCTTAACCTTTCCACATCTGGTCTCGTTTATTGTAACTAACACCGTTCTCGAGATCAACGAAGGACAGACCGACAGACGGACGATAGTGGGAATATACAGATCTTCAATTTGAAAATTGAAGCCCAATCATTTACAAATTGTACAGAATTCACGACTTTATGAGCTTGATTATAACAAAATATAGTGATAAAATTAAATTTAAATTTCATCTAAAATATTATAAGAATGATACACAATCCATATAAGTAGGGAGAATAAAACAGAGATTAAGAAGAAAAATCTTTCAAAATTATAATTGAGAGAAAGAGCGCTCAGGATTTTCTAGAATTCAAATAAAACATTTGTAAATAAACTCGAGTAGTAAATCGAGTATAAAATAATTCCAAATAGCCAAATATACAAGAAAATTTGGCATTTCTGATTACTGATTTTTTGCAAATTCTAGTTTCAGAAGACTTGATAGTTAAAGCAATTTCGCTGGTAATCTATAACTTAATTTATCTATAATTCCAATAATTCCATCTTATTAAAAAGAAGAAGAAGAAGGAAAAAAAAAAAAAAGCTTATTGCTGACAATTATTGCTCTCGTTTTATTTTCCTATTACGAAAACGTTCTATATATTTCTTCGTCTTCTTTAGAACTGATGTCGAATGTGTCACAAAAAGAATCATTTAAGTTATTGAATGAAATGACAAGCATTTTAAAAATAGTTCGAACTGAATGAATGAAATGAGAATCATTAAATAGATGTTCTGTGAAGTAGAATAGAAAAATATCAAATCACAAGTATAAAAATTTGTAAAACATTACAAGATTATGAATTTAAATCCGCTTGTGTAGATTTTATCAGAAAATAAATTATGTAATTATTTATAGTAGATGTAATTCTTAAAATTTCACGAAGTAAACATTATCAGAGAGTAAATTATAAGCATAAAATTGTATTATTTGTAAAACGAAGCATTCGTATGGCTTACTGCAGAATGGAAGCAAAATATTTTCATTTAGATGTATCTGGTGACTTGAAATATATCGTATGAAAGCTGTTCGAAAAGATATTTTTTATTACATAAATCTCAGATCGCCATTTACTAAGTATATTCACCGAATTACATGAAATAACAATTTATTTAAAAAATTAAAAATCGGATAAAAATTCTTTTTATATTTTGAGTTTTTTTAAAATAATCTCTGTTAAGTAATCATATCTCTAAAATTTTAAATATAAACAAAAAAATTAATATTTAATGTAATGTATATTTTATGTGCAAATTATGAGAATTCTATCAATCATTATAGAATTCATTTGGTTTTCAAGTATAAATAAAGTATATATAGAGAGAGAGTATTTACATATATGGTGTCGAATTTTAAAATTAATAATAAATTAAATGTCATAAAACTTAATTCCCAGTTTAAAAATTATTAGTGTTACATTAATCAATTTATTCATTTCTTTAAAACATTTAAATAATTATAATAAGTATTCTGTTCTTGTTATCTTAATATATATCGAATCTTGTTAATTTTAAACACAACAATCACTTTTACCGGTAACTTTAAGTTAAATAATTAATAAACAATTGAATGAAATCCGTTTATAATTCATTAACACGTGCCATAAAATATATTAATCGAGTTCTGGAATCATGAATAAAAATTAAAAACGGATGATCAGCAGTAAAATAATTAGTCAATGGCTGACCAATTCTCACACCAGCAGCTATTCCAGAAACGCTAGCAGCTTCCACACCCTGTTCGTTTACGTCTAAAACAGCATTGTGAACAACAGTAGTGGCGTAAATGCCTTCTTTCTTACTTATCCCGGTCAGATCAGCTTCAGATGGATCGAATAAGGACTGAATTCCCATCTTACGAAGTTGTTCAGTCAGTTCATATTTATTATTCAGTTTAAAACGTGGTAGTGTCACGTGAACAGCTTTTTTTCTCAAAATTGATGATATGTTACTCAGAACACTAGCAGAAATAGATCCTTCTAAATCTTTCAATCCGTCACGCTCGAAAGGTAATAGTATAATCATAGCAAGTTCTTCACCATCATAAGGTAATTCTAACGCTGAAACTTTTAAGTCTTGATCTATACCAAATAATAGTTTAGTCTTCAGTCTCATCATGGGTACAGTTTTCGGAATGTGACCATTGTTGTAAAAAGTATCTGGAGTTGTTATTCTCTGATCGAATTTCGTTTTCCATACTCCTTTAAAATAAACTGCATTTAAAAGAAAAAGCGCTGTTAACGAACTCAATGGTTCACTGATTAATTCTTCGACTTTGTTTTGGGTCTTCCATGCTGTCCACGCGTTAATCATTTTAACAACAATTTCGCCTTCTCGAGCGAAATCCACTTCTTGAACTGTTGCATTATAAAATTCTTCCATATCAGATTTGTAAGTCGACAAAACAGGAAAATCTTTTTGTAGCAATACAGCATTTGCCGTTACTAGATCATGTTTGGAATTATTATTATTCGTATTCTTCAATAGAGTTTGAAAGGTACGATGAACATCTTTCGATTCCATTCTCAAATGTTCGTAGCCCAAAACCTTAGCCATTTCTTTTTCGGTTTGGCGTCTTGCACCATAATACAACATAGCTAAAGCTGTACATAAACTCAAAGGCGATATCAATAAGTTCCCTGTTTCAGGAAGGTACCAATGCAAAGTAAAAGCAAAATTGTTAATTGAAGTTATTAATTTTAAATAGTTTTCTTTATTTGATATTTCTTCTGGAGTTTCCGTTGGAAATTGAATTTCGGATGATATGCAGTTTATTAAACTTATTAAAGTTGTAAATATAGTTGTAAACTTCATCCTAGAAATTACATAAAAAATTAATTTATTTTAAAATTAGCATACATACGCATATATATGTACATATATGCTTGAAGATGTTAAAAATATATAAAAGAATCAAAGTCAAGTTTAAGCTTTACAATTATTTTTATTCTAAAACGAAAGCTTAAATGCAAAAGGGTTTGCAAAATAAGTTAAAAGATCAATACTAATATATTGATCTTTAAACTTACTTTTCAAACTATCGCACAGACGTAGTTAGAAAGTCAAGAATGTAAAATAGTAACAATTATTAACTATTGTAAAGAATCAATATAAGAAACAATAGCAATAAACATGCGGTTTTACTTTGAATACTATTCTAGATTAAAAAAATAGAGAGATATAAAATAAATTAAATTCTGAAAGAAAACTTGTTATAATTTTTAATTTAAATATTCAATTGTTATCATTTCATAATTGAGAGTTTAATAGAGTTTAATGTTAAGTAATTAATAAATAGCGTTTAACAATTCTATACTAATGAATAGTTTAAAATTTAGAAACAGTGATTAAACTTAAACAAAGATATAATAATGTAGTAAAAGGTTAATTAAATATTTGAAATGATAATTGATAAATTAATAAATAAAGTTACATTCTTAAGTGGAAATTCTTAAGTGCATTTGCAAATCTTACCTGCTACTGACCTGAATGACATTGGTCTTTGAAACGACTAAGATGTTCATTTGAACAGGTAGAACCGGTTTCAATAGATAAAAGCCGTCTCGAAACAATTTTTAATCGAACTTGAACAAAAAACGAACAGGAAAAAAAATCAAGTTTGTCTTCTTTCCATTTAAATAATCTTTAAAGTTGAGCGAACAACAACCTGTATTATTAACACTGTTGTGTAATATAAAATAAGATATATTTTAAAATATTTACTTTATTTATAAGTAAAAATTCCAAATAATAAAAAATAAAAAGCACGTATATATTCACTTTGTGACATTACATTTATCAAATTGGTTTTAGCTTACACACCAATAATTGTGGTATATTTTTCTTGAAGACAGATCTATATATCTTCGTTTAGATTATCAATAGCGATAACTTCAATAGCTTTCAAGATTTTATTGGAACTGATTCAAGCAATCACAAAATTTGCTACTTGAAAAGAAAAATAAGAAATTTAAAGATTAATTTTTCATTTTAAGAAATCTTTAATAATATACGAGTTACATTTAAATATTTTATACTATTTTTTAAAGTTTTTTTTATCTTTATTTTGGCAACATTTTTGAAGGAAATTGTCTAAGATTTACTATACCGATCGATATTCTCAGGAAAAATATTTTTTTTATAATTTGGAATTTTAATGTCTTTATTTACACGATATTTGAGTTATATAATCGATAAATACCAACTTTTTAAAATTAAAATATGTGCCAGGAGTAAAGCCTGGTACACACGCACCGGTATATCCTGAACAGGCGCCCTGTCCGGTATACCTGAACGTGTGGATAAAAACAAAAACAGTTGTCATCCAAACTGCATCTGTTCAGGTATATGGTACGTAGCAGTATAACTGAACAGGAACACCCATGTTCAGCTATACCGTACCCTGATAGACTTCATTCACACGTTCAGGTATATCGTACAGGGGCACCTGTTCATGTAAACCTGCCAGTATAGCAGTAAGCTTCATCGACATGTTCAAGTATACTGGATAGGCGCGCTTGTTCATGTATACATGTATACATTACGTATAAACCGAACATGCATGCCTACATATTCAGGTATACCTGCCAGTATACCGGTACATTTGTACCCGGCTTCCTCCACTGGTTCAGGCATTTCTTCAGGTATACCGATACGTGTATACGCGGTTAAAGAATGATTTAAATAATATTACACGTTCTGTACATTTAAATATTCAACTCGTTAATAATTTATAATGTCTTACCGAGACTCATGACTTGTTTCAAAAGGTTTAACGTTTAATAACTTAATAATTCTTTATTTTAATCAAAATAAAACGTTTAATTCACCGAAACGATGCAGAAATATTAAATAAATGGATTAAAATTAAATTTTCACCGATTTATTTTCGACTTTTTCGAAAGATTTAACCATTCAAATTCTTCCGCCATTTTGAAATTAATAAAGAAAACAGACGAACAACGATCCCGCATTATCGATAATATTATAATTATAATCTGATAAAATTTTTACAAGAATACACAATATATTAATAAAATAAATTTTAAAAACATTTTAAAAATTTATTTAAATAAATCTCAGTAAAAATAAATAAACAAAATTCCAATTTACGTGTATATATATATATAAAAGTCGTCTGCTTCTGTAACAAATGGAGAAGGATTTTCACTTGAAAATAGAACCCGTTTCCGTCCGACAATTTGTCGAATTTTAAGTAAGTTTTATATTAAATTTATGATTATTAAATTATAAAAAATGTGATCTTTAATATATTACACACATATAAATTTTAATTTATCATTAATTAATATATTTAAGTCTTTAAACAGAGAACACAATATTTTTGAAATTTATCGATAACTTTATATTTAAATCAAGTTTTATATATCTAAATTTTATATACAATATAAAGAATTTCTAAACAGAAAGAAATTAATATGCACGTGAAGATTTTTCCCGGGTTTATAATTGAGTGTGTATGTCCAGACATATACACACATACATAGATAATACACATAAACGATATATACAGGTACAGTACATAAACAAACAGCAAAGTTATCCAGAGGGGAAGGTGAACATTTTTCCCCGTATTTATAATTGTATGCGTGTTTAGTGTGTGTATGTCTAGACATATATATACATACATAGATAATACACATAAACAATAATAATAATACACAGGAACGGTACATAAACAAACAGCAGGGCCATCGAGAGAGGAAGCTGAAACTTAAGGGCTCTTACTGGTTCTACTCCTACAAATTAATGTTATTTTTACAAAAAAAAAAAAATCTTTAAAATTGCTATTTATTAATAAAGAAATATGTTATGTATTACATTTATTAAAAAAATGAGGCGCCGCTCTATCCCCGGGCCTCATACTAAGCTTTTATAAACAAACGTATATACTCTATATACATTTGCATTTGATCCAAAGTATTTAATTACGTCTAGTTCTATTAAACAAGTCTATTATATGCTTACATTATTCAGAGTTCTGCACAAAATCTCTAATTTTGTAGTTTCATAGCTTAATATAAATTGAATTTCCGAGCAATGAGAATAATTATGATAGAGAATTGCAAATTTATAAATTATTTATTTTATTTTTTAATTTAAAAATTAAAATAAATTTATTATCATTTTGTATAAAGTTTAAATTTTTTATATTTTTATTTTCTTTTATTATTTAAATTAATTTACATATTAATTTAGAATATATGTAATCCTAATTTTATTATTTCTGAAACATTTCTAAATCAATCATAATATTTTATTATAAAATTTGAAATTTTCAGAGTATTAAATATATATATACACACAATAATAATAATACAGTAATAAATTAATTGTTTGAGAAGAAATGCTTTTTGTAATTACAAATTTATACGATAGATGGTGCGACTAGCGTTAATGTAAATTAAACTTTTTTTTTTTAAATTAATGTGACAGTAACTGCTAAAAATTAATAATTCATAAGTATTTAATTGCTAATATAATTTATACATGTTGTAGAATTTTTTTTACATTAGAGTATAAATTTTCTTCTATCAAATTACCAACAAAACAGTTTCTATAAACATTTTAAAATATGATTTATCTGTATAGTATTTAATTTGAAACTTATAAATCAGAGTTTAAGTTATACTTATGTTCATTTGAAATTATTAAAAGTTTTAATGTTTTTAAGTTTGTATAATTTAATTGTTATTAAATATTGTGCGTGCCAATCAATCAAAATTGAATCAATTTACTTCTTATCTATCTTAGTTTTTATTAGTTTTTCAAATATTTCATTTATCTAGATTCTACTACAATATTAATTTTAGAACTCTGATTATTCCTCTTTACTCTGACACACAGTTGTTTTACTATTTCTATTCTCAAAAAATTTATGGCTTTATTTTTTTCTTTAATTATTTCTAAATTTATAGACCTAATATAGATTTAAATATTGTATTAAATATTTATGTGGCACTAATTTCATCCTTTTGTCTTATTAGTAAGCATATAAAGTCACCAATATAAACTTAAATGCAATATAATTTAATGCATTTAAGTTTAACTATAGAATAAAAATACATATGCTATTTTTTCTCCCCTTCAAGATTTACATTTCATCACTACTTATCATGTCATTTCAATCTAACGATATATTGTCGCCTTTCTATTCTTGGATTTTATATTCTAATTTTCTATTCTGTAGACTTTCACTTATTCCTTTATTCTATCCATTGTTGCTTATTCTTTTAACATGCACTCGCGTCATCATGTATCATTCAATTGCGTGACTGACAGCAGTTTGTCTTATAAATCAAAGGAAATACAATCTATCAAATAGAAGTTATATTTCGAAATAATATACATATTTTAATTAAAGCAATAGTCATATCTTCTATAGAAAAAAAGAGAATAGCTATTGTTCGTGCTAAAAAATGTTCCATATGTAATCCCAAATATAAAAATTCCGTAAGTGGTTACATAAATCAAAAATTAATGAAGAAAATTTTGTTCTTTGACAATGCTTTAGCAATTTTAAACTAATTTTAACGAAAGAAACACAATTTTTATTTGTGACAATACAAAACATTTCAGAAAAATATCAAAATTCAATACGGAATTTTTTGATAGAGCTAATAAAATTTAATGTATCAATTGAGAGAAACTAATTGATAAAATGAAAGAAAGCTTTATTTTTAAAAAATATTAGATTAATTAGAATTTTTTAATATATTAAATTATTAATAAATGAGGCAAATAAAATATTTTAACTTTATTGTGTATGATGGATTTGGAGAACGTAATTACATTTACATTTGTCTGTTGCATTGAGTAATGAATTAAGAATTTTTTAATGTTTATGTATTTTAAAAGATAAATGAATAATTACTAAGTTAGTATTCTTTTATTATTTGGAAACATTAGAATTATTTAGAGAAGGGTTTCCTAAACTTTTTTTTTACACGCGAGCCAAATACAATTCACAGCAAAATTCTGTCGGTCGTACGAAAAACAAATTAAATAAGAACAAAAGCAGTGAAGAAAAAATAAAGATATAATAAATATTTATAAGCAAATATTTGCAGATTAATTGATATTTGACATTGTATTCGGATAGAGCATTCTATAAATCTTCTTCAGATTGTGTTATTCCAAGAAATAAAATATTTTTTAAATGTTCATTAAAGAGTAAATTTTGATATTGAAATTTAATATATTTCATACTAGAAAATGATTTTTTTTTGTTTCTAGGCAGGAAAATGAAAATTTCATGTTACAGATTTTCTAAATTTTTTTTTCTTCTCAGACTTTTCTATATTTTCTATGCAACAGAATAAAATGTACAAAGCCATTTGCATGTAGAAAAGAAAATTTTATTAGCATATTTCTTTTTTTTTCTTATTATTTTGTTGTGCTTAATCAAGTTTTTAAAAAATATCTTCATAATTTTGTACACAATGAAAAAAAGACAATAAAAGTAAGCTTACTTGATCAGTCTATTTATGTAGAAATTACAAATATTTATGTATTATAAAAATTATTTAATAATTTTGTGGGGCTTCGAAGAGCCATAGGTTCAAAATCGCTGATTTAGAATACTGTTGCTAGAATTTTTTTAAAGGCTATAATAGGTTGTTATATACTGTACAAATTTTACTAAGTTGAAAAGCAAAACTTAAATATGTACAATGCAGTTTCATATACGCAAATTTACATTTAATTTAAAATTCGTTATTATATTTCTTAAAATATTTAAGCCATATTTTACAGAAATTACAATGAGAAAAGTGCGGCTTTAAATCCAAAGAAAAAAAAGCTGGCACCGTTGTTGCTGCACTTTCATGGCATTTGTTATTTGTTTCTTTGTATTCATGTCTAATTGTTACCGTTACCTTTAAGTCTTCAGGAGATGTTAAGGGAGTAAAGGACCATATTTCCCTAACCAATGGTCCAATGTTCTTGAAAATTTCTAGAAACATTTCGCCCTAATACGGAAACCTCCCAGCAAAATTTCAGAAATTTTCTACAAAAGGCAGAGGAACTGTTGAGCTTGAAAATGGGTGAAAAAAATTGCGCCTCTTCCCCATACACACTAACATTCGTACATACAGAAAAAACCTTCAACTTTTTCTGCATTTCTCGACGTTTCAAAATCCTCTGAGTCCAAAGATGTAGAAATCTTGAGGGGTATGTTTTGACCGATCTCCATACTTTCCCCTTTGTTATATAAGAGCCGGGAAAGTAAAATTTAAATATAGTTGAAATTTGTCTTTTCTAAATGTTGCGATATTGAAGGAAAAAAATAGAGAAATCAAATGGAGAAATCAGCTAGGTCAACAAAGCATTACTGTAGCAAAAGAACTAAAATTATCCGAGCAAAATAATACAATCATTGGAAAGTTCTATTTTCGGATCCCATCACTGGCCAAGTGGATAAAACCACTAAACAGTGGGTTCGCGCCTCGCCAACGGGCTAGCGACGTGGAGTTTTCCGGGTTTTTTTCACGTTAGTAACATCTAAACAGAGACCAGTTTCCCATTTTCCATAAAAGACTTCCCGAGAGGCACTCCCCATCGGCAGTTCGCCCACGTGTCGCGTTGCCGTACACCAATAAAACCAAAGCACTAACGCTCCACCTCAAATATAATTTAATTCCATAAAACAGCATTGTTTCACGAACATCTTAAAATACTGATTTAAGCAAAAGGTCGCATATTATATATTAACAAAGTAAAAACATATAAAAATACAACGCGACGGCCCCCGGCTACAATTTTCGGTTTACCGAGTGTCCCTTACATAAAGGCTGTTTTTACAGTCGCCAAGCGTTCCATAAATACTAATTTAGTTTATCCTCATTTCCCTTCTTATTTTGATGTTCCCATAAGTAATAATGAAAAATTCTGGAAAGTTTGGTAACTCTAGTTTTTATTAAAACAGAAAAAGAAAAGTTGGTAAAAAAAATGGTTACAATTTATATTCAAAATTTGAGAATAAGATGACCTTGTTCTCAAATTGGTTGAAGTTACCCATGACGTCAAGTTCGGTGGATAGTGGCCAAATGCTTCTCTCTCTTAGGATATACAGTAAAACCTGTCCAACACGGTATCTGAATAAAACGGAAACCTGCCTAAATGGGAAAAGTATTTGGTACCGTGCGATTCCGGTTTACGCAGGTTTACTGTATACAATTTCAAATTTTGTGAATTTAATGAAATATTAAGTTAAATTTCAGAATTGACGGCCGTTGAAACTTAAAATTATCTAAATTATTGGCAAAATGCTCATCTATGCTTTTTGTGTATTTAAAAATGACTCATCATAAACTAAAGGCTCAGATATATCTGTAAAAATTGTTTAACGATTGTCGAAGAAAAGACAAACTTAATTTAGAAATATCTTTATACAGTGCTTTAAATTTGTCAAAATATGAGTAAAATGTTTATTTTATTTATTTTTAAAGGCAACTTCTGAAATTTGTTTTATATTATAAATTTCATATATAAACTGCCTCTCTTATATATTCAGTCCAACCCATAATAATATAGAAAAAGGACTCTCTTAGTGGCAAGGGCGTCGCCAGGGGGAGGGGCAGAGGGGCAGTTGCCTTCCCCTAGAAATTCGAAAAAGTTATTTAAATGCTAAGTTTTAATTAAAATAATCTTCTTAGGCTTCTTGTAAGTTAAAGAAAATGTTTTATTTGAGATATTTCTTTTCCGGTACATAGTAAATGATTAAAACTTTATGAATCATTTCTATTTTACCTACATAAAATTCATATCCTCTATTAATTTACATCATCTTGCCCCCCCTTACCCATTGGCTGGCGTCGTCCTTGCTTAGTGGTCGCAGTGACCGGACAGAAAAGAAAATACTGTAATAATAAATGTTGAAGTATGTCAAAATTTATGTCAAAAACTTTTCCTATTATCTTCATTTTGAACATACTACTTTGCTAGTAGAATTTTTAATAAAACTGTATTTTATTCATCTTTAAGTATCAACAGTAGTCTTTTATTAATTTCACGTAAACAATACACACGAAAATTTTACCCTTTATAAAATATTTACATTAACTTTTTAACTTTTATAAATAAAATTACTGAAGAAGACTTAAAATATTTAGTTTGGATATATTGCACATAAATTTAAAAATGAATGTAATAATTTAGAGTAAAAAGAATTCAAGAAATATGTTAAAACAAAAATAAATTTTATTGGTAACAAACGGAAACAACTACGTCTATCTGACAAATCTCATAGCTATAGTTCAGCACTAACAAAATTTTTCTAATAATTATTAAATCAAAATAGAAACAGGTAATGATATTAGCTCAGGTGATGCCATTGTGCTTATATTCGCCATGCGTTTAAATCAGAAGGTCTTTGTGAATTACATACACTTCTCAAAAATGAAATTGCAACACCGCAAAGGAATGTGTATAGCCACATACACATTGCAGAATCGGTAGAGGTGACAGAGGTATACAAATAATTAAAAGAACCAAGATATGCAACAGACACCTGTTTATTCATTAAGGAATCTGGTTCCAACGGGCAACTATAGAGGTCGCTATACGGCGAGGCATAGTATCAATAAGGCGATTAATGGTTGCCTGAGGTATGCCTTGTCAAACTGCATCCACTGCAGCATACATGTCACCTACGCTATGTGGCAGTGGTCTCTGGTGCACCTCACGTCAGACGAGGTCTCACAGGTGTTCGATGGGAGAGAGATCCGGCGAGGCTGCTGGCCAAGGAAAAATGTGAACTCCGTTCAGGCTGGAGAGAGTTCGCCGTGCGACGTGTGGTCAGGTATTGTCTAGCTGAAAGACCTCGTCGGATGCAGCCTGTACCAGTGGTCGAACCACAGGCATCACAATTTGTGTGACGTACTGGTTCGCTGTCAGAATACAGAAAATGTGCACTACGGCTGTCCTCTGATCGAACATGATGCCTCTCCGAACCATGATGCCCGGATGGCCAAGCGGTGAAGGTGGCAGCCTACCGCTCTGGGGGGAGGGGCAGGATGGAATCTGTGCGGGTCGAAAAGCCCCAGGAATTTTTCTGGTGGTGGCCCGTCCGGATACGTCGGAACCCGTCCCTCGCCAGCCAGTCTCCCCATTGTGGGCATGGCCGAGCATATAATGGGCTTGCTAAAAGAGACCCTGTTAGTGCCCACGAAGGAAAGAGTTTTAAAAAAGGGTGATGAGGGGCGTCAAATGATTGTTTTGCCCGAGCGGCATAAACTCTAGCTCCTGCACTGCTTATTTATATAATGCACGTATATAGTTTACACCAGGTGTCGGCAACATGGCGCCCGTGGCGCATTTCAGATGCACCCTCTAGAACCATAGTCACGCAAGCGCAAATATATATACAGTAGAGCATCGATTATCCGACCCCCAATTAACCGACTTATCGGTTAACCGACCGCGTTCTAGTCGGCAAATTCAAATGTCCGCTAGTGATGTGGCGCAACAATATTTGGTTATGTCTTAGCTACTTTAATATTATTTTTGTTAAATTTTTGCATGTTTTAGCTGGCAGCACTGGCTCGACCATGAAAAGGAGGCTAGTATTTAAACCAGGCCTAATACACTATACTAATAATGTATTTTTTCATACTTTTCAGTTATCCGACTTTTCAGTTATCCGACTTTTCAGTTATCCGACCAACCCCAGTCCCCAATTAAGTCGGATAATCGATGCTCTACTGTACTTGTAATTTGATTTTGTGTTATTTTATGTAGTACGTACTTTTAGTTTTTATTTTTTTTTTAGTTATTACATGCATGTGTAATCTTTATTTTGTATAAATATAGATATTTGAAACAATTATTTTACTTATTACAACAGTGTGATTTTTTTTCAAAAATTAAACTATGCGTCCTCGATGGTTTTTAAAATTTTTATTGCGCCCTTAGCAACAAAAAAAAGTTGCCGATCCTGGTTTATACGTAACAGAAAAAGAAAACTTACTGTAAAAATATCAAAATTATCATTTTCTCTTAGAATAATTTTCTAAGAATATCATATATTATAAATATTTATAGTTTATAACAGATTACTATAATTTTTATAATGTTTGTTTGTATACGGCAACGCGACACGTGGACGATCTGCCTGGGGGATGTTTCCAGAGAGGATTTTCTATGGGAAACTGGCCCTATTTAGGGGTTTCAACGTTCTATTATGTTTATAATGCAACTGAAGTATTTATGATAATATTTACAAAATTTTTTACGCATCATTCTAGTGTAACAATTCTAATTTTTATTTCAGAGCATTTTAAAATTCTTCATTAGTATTCATTTCATCATGACCAATTTTTATTTTTTTCATCTCCTAGTTAGTAGAAGATACAATGTCCAAATTGCACTATAATAATACTCTCGAGTCTTGAAGATTGCACGGGAAAAAAATGAATTTCCAATAATTATTATATATGGATTCGATTATCAAATAAGCAATAAAAATGAATATTCCGTCATATTGCGTCTGTTCAAGCTGTGTAAAAGATCATTAGTCAAACTTTGTTTCTGATATTTAAACTATATGGCTTTTTATAAAGTTTACCTTGAAAATTAGAATTTTAGTTCATTTTCGCATAAAAAAAATTATCACTCAAATAATGTTTATGAATATTATTCAGCTATTAAAATAATTTTTTGAGTTTAAAATTAATTTTAATTGTGTGAATTTGAAGATAACTGGAATATTTTAATTTACAGATAATATATCGACCAGACGAGAAACGTATCGAGAAATGCCAAGATTTCTAGGAAAAGATTATTTTAAAGAAGTAACGAGTTATATTTTTAAGGTTTAATTTAAAAAAATTGAAAACAGATATTTAGATACTTATTTTTATTTTATTTTTCGAAACGTTAACCAAATATAGGCCTACTTAATTCAGACTATTAGAATTAAAAAATATATTGATATGTTTAAAAAAAACCGTAGTTCAATAATATTCAACAGGTTGATGATATAAGACCTTTAGAACAACGGTGGGCAACCTCCGGCCCGCGGGCCAGCTACGGCCCGCGAAAAGTTTCTATCCGGCCCGCGAAAACTTTAATAGATTATTAAATTGGAAAAATAACTAACTAATTAATAGTTATTTTTTCAAATCTTTGTAATTTTTCGAAAACAATAAGAGAAATAAATGTAGTAATTAACTCCTGTTTTTGTTTATTTCATATTTGCAGACTAAAAAATTACAGGTCACAAGAAGGCGTCAATTAATTACTATGGCCAGCGGAAGAAACGTAATATTTATTCTGGCCCATGTTATAAAAAAGGTTGCCCACCCTTGCTTTAAAACATGTTATAAGAAAATACAGTAAAACCTGTTGCCTCTGCAAGTTAGACACTTGTCTAACTTTTAAGATAAAAAATATTATTGCATTCTCTGTGGATAATCCGCAAGTACTGATCAAGTTACAGTTGAAGACTGACAAAATGTTAGAGGGATATGCTTCCAAAAACCACCATTTTTAGTGATAAGTTCCAATCAAAAATTTTGTTCACGGCTGGGTGGTTCAGTCGTTAAGGAGTTAGCCTACCATTCTGGATGGATCTGAAGTCGAATCCGCGCGAGTAATCTTAGATTGGTTCGACTTTGTCGCTTTTCGTGAGATTTCCGTTGTCTCGAGTCAAACGACAAAAATTGGACGAATATCGCATAGTATGAACCGGGTTTTAGACAGGTTTTACTGTTAACACTACGTTATACAATTTTTTTTTTATTTTTTATTTTTTGTAATTTACTCTGTATATAAATCTGTACACAGACAATGTATAGTAGACATGACATAAAATAATATCAAATTTAAAATATATTTAAAGAATACAAAATGAATAATTGGTATTAATCGAAAATTTACGTATAATTTTTAGATTTCAATCCATCACCAAACTTTGTTAAGTGAAAGGTTACTACCTCAAGTGAACTTTTTAGAAAAGTCTATCAATTACCCGCATCAACATATTTTAGATGACGATTCATATAGAATGCCTTGGAAACATGGTAAAACTACAAAAAACTCTGATATAATTATTAAATTATAATGTCATTAAATCCATATTTGTAGACTGGAAAACTAAACGATCTAAGTGTCATTTTTTTCGGGAAAAGGAAAAATCTGTCTGTCCATGGCAAATAAAAAAGAAAAATGTTTATTTCTATAAACATAAAGCTTTTTATAAACATATAAGACAATTGTTCAAAGAGGACATTTTTGTCTAAATACAATAAAAAACAGTCACAAACGAGACAAAGTTGGAAATAATCTAAGTCCACATAGTACAAAATGCGTAAAGGTTTAATTGCATAGTCATTATTTATTTAAAATGGTATTGAAAAAGTCTCTGTTTTCTACATCTTTAATTATTGAAGCTTTTATTTTTTGTAGAAAACCCAACCAAGATCTTTAGTCACTTGCAGCCAACTATTTAAAAATCACTTTTAATACAAACGAACATAAAACTAAAACGAAAAGCAACTGCATCTGAATCATATGACACTGCATTAGCCTTACTGCCAAGATCATTTTTGTGCAAATAATAATAAATAACTAATAATAAATAATAATAATAAATAACTAAAACTGTATTTGTACATTTTGGCACTTAGATTATTTAATTTTGCTACTCTACGTTTATAAATTAGATATATTATTATACTTTTTTTTAAATTAATATTACATTAAATTGCTCAAAACATTAAGAGATGCTGCAATACCAAATTATTATAACTGAATTAATGATTTTGGTTTGTATAACAAAAAAAAAAAAAAAAAAAAAAAAAAAGCTGGCAAGGGATCTTACTCGACTTTCCTAGTACTTGAACAGAAGGTTAATGAGACAAGGACGAAAGTCTGGATAATTTTCAATTATATAACGAAATAAAATTTAATTAATAAAAAAAGCTTAAGAGGTGTAATATGGTTGAATTATAATAATTTTTCTATTTAAAAAATATACTGTTAAGTTTAAAACACACTGACACTAGCTCAAAGTTAAAATTGTGTGTAGCGCTATCTGTTATGAGATTTTATTAAAAAATAAATTTTATATTTATTATCATGAAAAGGCAAAAGGCTTAATTTTGAGAGTAGAGATGAATTTTAAAACTAGGAAATGCCAATAACGAAATTTTCATTAAGTCTGACCCTATTCAAGATATGACACACTCCTCTATTTAGACCTTTAATTATCAAAATTTAATAGCATCAATCATATATAGAAACAACCTTACCAAGTTTCAAAATTTTTGAAATTTCATCAAATCAAATTCATCCAGTCCCGAGATATAATGCAAAATAGACGCCGACACATACATACACCTATATAGAATATTGTAACGTTTTTCTTTTTACATTTTTGGGTTTCTGAAGTGTCGAAACATGGGGAAATGCAAAAAGGAGGGTTCAAAATATGATCTATGACCATATTTAATATACTAGTAATAATAATACAGCCAGTAATAATAGTTTTGCTGTTTGTAAGATCACAAATAATAAAAAACTTACTAAACCTTACTGTAAAGAATTTAAATGTTCTCTTGTGATTTCTAATTTCTAGTGGGCACATAATACTACCAACTGTAAACAGTTAAAATAGTAATAAATCTGAAAAATAAAAAAAATGAAGTTATTTAGAAGTTCAGTTATTTATTATCATACACAAATCTTAAAGCATCAAAATCAGATGAACATATTAATTTTGCTATAAAATAAATTGATATCATAATACCTCTAATTGTTTTGAGCATATTAATTGAGAACAATTAGATACATTAAATTAAAAGTACTGCCATACAAAATTATACTAAAATTAATTTTAATCAATATTATTGAAAATATCAGCTAACAAAGGTTCTTTAAGTAGCATAGCATAAGATAAATAGATGCATATATGAGATGCATTAAAAACAACAAAAATTTCAATTTACTATATTCGAGAAAAAGGGACTTATACAGTATGAATAATATAAAAGATTCAAATAATATCTATTGTAATTCATAATATACAGGATAGTATATTAAACAGGAGAGGTATAGGGCTCTATGTAAAAAGAACTAATGGACTAAGTGCAACTAAATTTGGTTTGCTTACTTTCATAAACGTGGGATTTCGATTTTGCAAATAAAAAGTTTAGTTAATGTCACTGCAATTTGCACATTAGATAGGCACATTGTCAAAGAAATTTGGGCAATAGAAAGTTGAGACATAATGTAAATCATTATTTATTTGCAAATAAATAATGATTTTATTGCAATTTAATGTGGCGATTACAGATTCCATGAGTTTAACTCTGCATAGTTTACACGTCACATATAGGTAATAGTTTTATACATGTCAACAATACGCATTTAGAAATATGGCACTCCTACAGGCGCCCTCAAAGTAATAGTTCCACTTTTGCACAAGATAGTTCTATTTTATAATAGTAATTCTTCAATAATTGTATTTTCACAGAGTTTTAAATATCTAAAAGGCAAAGGACACTGCTGTTTAAAACACGTCATTAGTACCATGTTCATTCATAATACATTCATATTTTAAATAATATTACTCAAACGATATATTTTACTTTTCCCCTAGTTAAGCTTTTAATTTGCACTAATTCGTTTAAAAATTGTTTCTACGTAAAATTATTTATTTATTATTCTATTGTTTCATATATCTTTTATTTAGAATTTTTGCGCTCTCAAATTCTTGCGCTCCTAGGCCTGGACCTAACGGGAAGTCCGTCACTGTATGTGAAATTGCACACAGAAATGTTCAAGTAACCAATAAATCAGACTAATGGTTCTACTATATATGCCCTCCATCTTCCTGTTCTAAAGCATAAATTCAATGAACAACATGCTCGACAACCTGGGTGCAGTTAGCTCACATGTAGAGAAATTCTCTTTTTAAACAGCTGAGTTCGGAACATCGCTTATTAAACAAGTATCCTCGTAACCAAAAATCACAAGGGTTCAAGTTTGATGATCGTAAAGCTATGCTGGATCGTCGTAGAAATGATCAGCCAATCACTCTTTCATTCGTGAAGTGCTGACGCATTACGAGTATTCTTTACACATTGATGTTGATATGAAAAGGTGTTCCATTTTGCATATAGATTGTGGTAGTCAAACAATTATGACAAAATTTTGAACCATATCGCTATACCTAAGTGACATTGACAGAACATGTCACTGGCCCAGATGAAGTGTTTCTTCAAAAAAAAGGAATAAAAAAATGGTTTATTGATGAAGGATGTCGTAACATGCAATGACTTTCGCTGAGCATGATTCACCAGGAAGCAGTTTGTGACTAAGATATCCTGTAGGGGTAAAAGTGCGAAATTTGTCACAAAGTTTTCTACACTGTAGAAAAGGCATGTCTAATCATGGGCTTCGGTCCATATAGAATAAAGGAGACATATCGAATAATATTTTTGTATCAACAAAGTGTCCTCCTCTCAACGTATTTTTATTTTATAACAACTTAAAAACTTAAAAGCAGAAACGAATACTGTACGCTAGAAATACACATTATTTTGTATATCCATTCAAAACCCGACAATGGGAAATTTTTCTTACTCATTGTCATTGGCTTATCTCCCCAATATTTATACAGATTGATCCTAATGTGTCCAATCATTGTGATAGTTCACATACACTACAGCTACCTTGAGAATAATTTGCTGTTCCTTTAAGGCGGTTGCAACTTCCTTCTGTTTGCCAGTTTACATGTTCTTGGTTTCACGTTGAAAATTCCTACTTCCTCGAAATGCAAAATAATTTTCTTGAGTAATGCGCGATGAGATAGTTTAAGCGTCATGAGCGTGGATCAGCGACATGTCGCTAATCCACATCAAACACAAGTTGTTCCACAACTTACGTAATATGCTGCATGCAAATTTCAACAATGTAAACTCCAAATTTTCCCCTATCGGAAAATTTTGAAATTAGGCTTTTCATGTTTGCAAAATCGAAATCCATGTTCAGGAAAGAATGCACAGCAAATTTAGTTGCATTTGGTCCAACAGTTCTTTCTGTATACACTTTAAAACACCTCCTATTTAATTATAATCACTCTGTATGTTTAAAATTTATATATATATGTAGTTGAAGAATTGTTTAGTTAATTATTAAATAGAATAATATTACTTTGCCATCATTTTATTAAAATTTTAATCACTTAAAAACTTAAACGTTAAATTATTTTGTTATTAATTTAAAAATTACAATACTTTCAAATTCTAATGTTTTTTACTCTTCATTAGTTATTTAATTTAGTGTTTTTTTTTAATTTTTAAAGCTTTGCTTGTAATGTTTATTTTAATTAACATAGTACAGGCAGTCCCCAATTTTCGGAACTAATGCATTTCGAAATATAAGCACAAAAATCCGTGGGTATGGCCAACATGGCAAAGTTCGGTGTGAGGAATTTTTTCTCCTTGAAATATCTAACTTTTTTTTTTTTAGCAATTTATGCAGGATAATTGAATTATGTATTGATAAGTTTTATTAATACATATGTATTTTATATATTGTATAAAATGTTAGAAAAGTAAAAGTGGGCGGTTAGATTGTGCCATGACGTGATATTCTGGGGCAGTGTACAACTTCGCACTCCAGTGGGCGCAGCCCTGGCCATAGGCACCAATTGCTCGAAAATTCCAATGCTTTTTATTTGATTTATTAAATTAGTAATAATTTTATAACAATAATAACATTTAAAATATTGTAGATACATTCAAGATAGTTCGAGAAAAATAATTTAAAACTTTATACATTTGGCAAATTAATGGAAACAAACAGTTGCGTAGCGACAAAATTTGGCACCTACGGTAAAAATTCCTGGATATATTCTATATACAGTACATATATGCACTGTACTGTACTTGTATGTATATATATCAAGAAATTTTTGCTTTTCGGTGGTGTAGCTAAATTTTGTCGATATGTCAGTGACGAAAATCGAACAATGGAGCTGCATGTTATGAAGGGCATTCCGTTCCCAGGGAGCTGAAATGAAAAATTATAAAATCTCACATTGAAGTAACTGTTGAGTTGTATGCAAGTGCGAACAGATGTTCTTAGTGACGCAATTTTAAAAATTTATTCGAATGAGTTCGAATTCTTTTTTTTTTTTTTTTTTTTTTTTTGCTATTTCTTTCTTTCTTTCTATTGAAATACTCGTCAGTTATTTTTTGAGTTTATTCCTCTCTCTAATTAGTGTTAAAGTACAAATTTTTATCCCTTTTGTGATTAGCTACAATTACCCATTAAAACTTTTGAATCGCTAACAGTAGTAAAATTTTTCTTTTTTATGTTGAACATGTTGCAATGCATTAAACATTGTTTAAAACGTTTAAATCATACATACAACAAGAAATAATAAGGAGCTAATTTTTTCAATTAAATTCTACCTTAACGTAAGTTTAGACTGGCTCAATTCAAGCTCCTAATGAGACGGTTGGGACCTTAAGACCAGGAACACACATGCGTAAAATTGTTTGGCAGAAAACTGAATCAGAAATCAGCTTTCAGTTCAGTTTCTGTTTTACGCTTTTATGCCAGAACACACATACGTTAAAATTCTGGCCGAATAGGAAACACCACTGCCACTAACAGTGCTAATTTTATTAATTTTTTTCCTCTCATATATCTATTCCTTTGTACCTTCCATTTTTTTCTGTACTGCCTCTGCTATAATTTAGAAAATTTAAATTAATAAATTTGTATTTTGAATTGAAATAAAGAACGTGTGATCTAAATACTAGGTCTATATATCGATTCTGCTAGACCTACCTGTTATTTGAAATTTTGCACCTATAGCCAAGAATCCATAAACGTTGTTTAAATACAGTGTCTTTATACATGACACTGATGTGGTCGAACGGATTCAATAAACTCCTTTATTTCATTTATTTTTTCTTTTTTCGAGACCGTCAGAATTGTAGGATTAACCCTCATTGCCACCATTGTTAGAATAAAACCCACGTGTCTACTTTGACATCACAGAAAAGACTTCTCTTTATTGGAGGAATTTTGGCGTAAAAATTTTACGGCGTAAAAAGTAGAGACATGCTCTACTCAATTTTCAGTTCTGTTTCAGCCAAAATTTGAGAAAAATTTTTACGTTTTCTGTTTTATGCTAGATTTTACGCTGAATTTTACGCATGTGTGTTCCTGGCCTAACAGAGCTGTAGAGCATACGCGTAGGAGCAAAAAAGTCAAAGGAACCACACCTCCACGTGTGACCCTTTGCCATATTGAGAGCAATTTTGTCGAAGTGTCGTGTCCGTATCAGTGGCGTGCGTGGGTGTCAGCCGCCCGGGCGGAGGAAAATTTCGCCCCCTCTTAAATAAAATACGGAGAGAATCCCTACAAGTCAGTACAGACAGTGTTGTCAGTCGCTACAATGAGCAAGATTTCATTATTATACATTCATTTAAAGAAAGGGGATTCCCCAGTTTCGTCACAGAATAAGTAATGAAAAATTCCGTGCTCATTTCAATCGGTCCGAATCGTAGGTGCGATAAAAATATGGAATGAAATGGTTCAAATTTTTACAAGATATTATTATTATTTATTGTAAAAAAATGTCGCCCCTAAAAGTACCGCCCGGGGCGGGCCGCCCCTGCCGCCCCTGCCGCCCCCACTACGCTACGCCACTGGTCCGTATCATAATTCATGATCGAAACTAGAAGCAAACTTCACCAGACGTTTGTTTTGTTAATCGAATTTTTGTTTTGTCAATCGAAAATGTACGAAACTACGGATTTGGCATACGAAAAATGATTTAGGAATATCGAAATGTTATGTACGAAAAAGTTATTTGAAAATTGAGGGCCGCCTGTAATTAATTAAGTTACAAAAATCATGATTAATATACAATTTTTTCAAATTTTTTATATAGTGCAATCAGTTCCATTAGATATAGATGAAGAATCAATAAATAATGGATCGTCATTAACATTTGAAGCGATGATTAAAAAAGAAACGTAGGTTTAATTTAAACTATAATATTTTTCAGAAAATTAGTTGTTCTAAATTTGAATCAACTTTGAACAAACCTAGACCTTAAATCTTTTTTCATATTTTTATAAGTATAACATTTATTAAATTACTTTTTTCCATAAAATTATAATTAATTAATTAAATCTAATTAAAAATTACACAATGTTTTAAACTAATGAAGCTAATGAAACTAATGAAACTAATAAATTTAAAACATTGTAGATATGTCCGAAAGTTTTTTCATATAAAAATGTGTGCAAAATAAAAATAATAAATTCAAATCCACTGAAATTTACACCTATCTTACGTTTGAAAATTACAATTATAATAAAGTCTTGTCAAAGCGTTACCACCAGAATATACATTGTCTCTCTCCCCTATTTCTGTATTATTTGAAGAGTCTTTATAAATCAGAAAAAATAATGAATGTTTTCTAAATAAACGTTCTCAAAATTAAAAAAAGAATAGAACGAGAAGCTCTTTCTTTTATAAGTGTTTATATATATATATATAAATGGACGTGTTTGTGCCTATATCTCACTCTGTAGCCAAAACTACACATCGCACATGAATGGTGTTTGTGTGTGGTAGTAGCCCCAAGTCTCCCATCGTGCACTATGGTGGTTGCATCTCGATAGCTATACGGGTGTTGGAGATATGGGGGTTGAAAGTGGTTGACTACAAAAATGTATGACGCTTCAATGAGAATGTTCCAGTTTTTTCTAGAAGTTTTCAGAACCTAGAGGTGAAATTTGGTACACAGTTAGGGTACGGCATGAAAATGAACACTAAGAAGGGATTTTTTGAAATTTCCTCCGCGGGAGGAGAGGGCGAGCATTAAGTCCTAACCTGAAGAACGGCTTCTGCTGTACTATTTTAGATGCGATTTTTTGTTTTTAATTACGTTTAGTCTTCATTAAGTACTTAGAGGTATTAAATTGATAACATTTCAGACATTGATATAAATAGTTTTATATATTTCGATTTTTTAACCAAATGTTCGAACCGTTTTAAATTCTGTTATTGCATATTGGTTCGATTATAGAACGATTGTAAACGTTCCAGAAAATTTATCAAATTAAAAACAGTTGGTTTGATTCTCAGCAATTCTCAGCGGTAGGTGTTATATAACAATTACTATGGTTGTTGAAATATTGAATGTAAATAGAGTTTGCTTGCAAAATCCGTGCGAGCGAAGCCGCGGGTAACAGCTAATTTTAAGAATAAAATGTAGAAAAGACGCGGATGTTACTGAAAAATACCAAAATATTTTCACAGTTTTTAAATAGGATTAATTAGTTATTCGGTATTTTTTTATTTTATTATATCTCTTCGTTTTGGAAGAAAATTTTTATTTTGTTTTATTTAAACTCTTAAATTGTTGACGACGCCATTGCTTAAGCTTGTTTTCGTCGCGGAGCGGCTCGTGGAACGGCAAGCGCGTGTTTCCTGATCAGCGAATTTTTCGCAGAAAAATACCTTAACTTTGGAGTCATCATTAATAAAAATATAATTTTTATGGCCGTTGAATAATAAATGTTTTTTTAGTAGGTCTAGTACTCGTTTAAACTCCACGGTTTGTACAATATCCGCTATTGGTCCAGATTCGACCAATCCTGTCGCGACACGAGTCAGCGATGACGTTTTACCGTGTTATACGAGTCTCTTTTAGCGTGTTATACGAACACGATCGCAATTTTTTCGCCGTGTTATACGAATCCGTGTTATACTAGTTAAGTAACGCTGTATCAGCGTGTAGTCGGAACGAAGCTGCTCGCACCTTTATTTTCTAGATTATGAGGGAAAAAAGAAACACAGAATCATTCGTTCTCAACAATATGTATGATTTTTATTGAATCATTTAAAGGTACAAATATAAGGTCAGAATAAGCCATTAATTAATTGCTATGCCAACGTTTCACGAAATTCTGCCTGTCACTACGGGCCTTGGACTTACAGATTGACTCGTAGCGATCTTTATTGTAACTAAAAAAACTGAGTCAGTTATTTTTTTCACTCGACTCAATGTAACATAGCTAAGACCGATAGCTGTCTCTTTTTTCCCTACAGCTATTTTGATTTTTGGAAGAGTTAATCCCTGTGATTTATGTATAGTCATCGAGTATGCTAAGGTAAGGGGAAACTGTCTACGAGATCGCAATATACTGCCATCGTTCGAAGAGCGTGTTATGGGGATTATTGGAAACAGATTACCATAGATGAAAGGTCCCTGATAGCTAAAGAATTCCACTAAAATAAACAGAGGAAGAGCTGGAGGGTGAGCATTAGGAGCATATACACGGGCGTAGCCAGGAAGGGGCATGGGTGGGCACGGCCCTCCCCAGTTAACCTGGTGCCCCTCCCCAGAAAATTACAGCCCGGCCTCCCCCCTTAACCTGGTGCCCCTTCCCAGAAAATTACAGCCGAAAAAGTGTTGAGCCGATTTGAAAAAGAAATAGAAAGCTGAAGCTAATTTAATTGGGTGTAGTGTACCCACTGAAAGTCTAGATCAGGTATGGTCAACATACGGTCCGCTTAATGAATTTATGCAGCCCGCGATTAATCTCTCAATATTAGCTACTTAACTTCTAATAATTGAAATTCCGACGCCTAAAAAAAAAAAAAAAAAATCAACAGCTAGCCGTGTGTTAAAATTAATGACCGGAGGCAAAACTGTCGGCCACCCCTAGTCTAGATCAACGGTGGGCAACCCCCGGCCCGCGAGATCTTTAATAGCTAATTAGTTATTTTTAATTATCATTCTCTGTTCAACTTGCCCAAAACTATATCGCAAAAAACAAGAATTTCAGAAGAGCCAGGACCTTCATCACAAAAAATGAACTTTACATTTCTGTGTGCATATGTTTATGTGTTTTTAACATATATTTATTATGCAAATTAATATAAAAATAACTTAAATTTAAAGTAAAATCTGTCTATCTTTCGTCGTGGGTTTCCCTTTCCCTATTTACTGTGTGTTAAAAAGACCTCGTTTAACGTGTTTAGCGTTTTTTTTTTTTTAACTCTTTCCGCCCTGTGGGCACTCAGAGGGCCTCTTTCAGTAGGCCCATTATGGGTTCGGTCAGGCCCACAATGGGGCAACCGGGTGGTGAGGGACGGGGCCCGACATATCCGAACGGACCACCCCCCGAAAAATTCCTGGGATTATTCGACCCGTTCGGATTCGATCCCGGGTCCCCCAGAGCGGTAGGCTGCCACCTTGACCGCTCGGCCATCCGGCCGTCCGTGTTTAGCGTTTAAAGTAGGTTAAACGCTATTCTCAGAACACGGTTAAATGCAAGACACACAGTTAAAACAATAAACAAATATGTCGTCCCAGTACTCACTTATTCTTTTGGAGTTATACATTGGACTCACACAGATCTGGAGCAACTCCAAAGGAAAACAAGAACAACACTTACTAAGCATAAACAACATCATCTTAAATCCGCCATAGACAAACTAACTCTTCCATGTAAAGATGGCAGACGTGGCCTAATTGACATAGTTAACCATCACTACAAACAAATGCAAACACTGCGAGAGTTTTTCTACAAAAAAAAACAAGAAACATCAAAGTTACGTAAAGCAGTAACTCTAGCAGACTCAAAAAACAAACCATTAAATTTACACTCACAACATATGGACACGACACAACTTATAAAAAGCACCGTGAGCACCATTAAGCAATCGTGGGCTCGAAAGGCACTTCATGGCAGGCATCCTTACGACCTGTCCCAGGAGTTTGTTGACAAAATTGCATCAAACAGCTGGTTAGCTCGAGGATGCCTCTTTGGGGAGACGGAAGGATTTATGATTGCCATACAGGATCAAGTCATAAATACTAAAAAGTACAGAAAATACGTACTCAAAGATACAACACTCACAAATGACACATGCAGAAAATGTCACATCATGCCAGAAACTATACAACACATCACTTCTGGTTGCAAGTTCCTGGCTCAGACAGATTATTTACATAGACATAATCAAGTAGCAAATATAATACACCAAGAGCTTGCAAAGAAACGCAAATTATTAGACATCCACGAACCATACTACAAATACATCCCACAGACAGTATTGGAAAACAACACGCACAAAATGTACTACGACAGAGCCATAATCACAGATAAAACAATTTACCACAACAGACCAGACATCACACTCATTGACAAACACAATAAAATCACATACATTATAGACATATTCATTCCAATCACTCACAATACAGTGGTGCCTCGTATAACGTACGCCTCGAATAACGGACGCTGCAAACAACGGACTTTCTGTTTGGCCGTTACGTAACTCGAGCAACGGACTGACTGCGAACAACGGACTTTTCGGCATAATTGGCGACTGCTCCATGGGTGCGTTAGTGTTTTCCTAACATACTAAACAAACGTAACCGGAGACGTAGTAGCGGAGCTCTGCGTCTCCGCTACTACGGGAGTGCGCTGCTGTTTGTAGGCATTTAGGAACGACGGTGAAAGAAAGATGGCAGCGCTCGCACTATCGATAGTATCGTGATGGAGGAATCTATAATTCTAAAATATGAGCTTTTAAAGGCAAAAGAAGAATCCCAATTGTAAAATTTAACCATAAAATGGATTATTTATTGAAAGAGCATTCAAAATAGCCACAAAAAAAATTAGAATGCCGGCTACCATTCGAAAAAAATTCGTAAAGACACTTACATCACCGCGTGCACTAACTTGCGCTTTCACAATTTTTAAATTTTCATTCATAAAACCACATAATGGACCCGAAAACGAATCTATCTGAGCCACGGAAGACGCCATGTTGCTTTTTACCGTAAACTACTGCTACAAGCGGCCGTTTTTGCCGTTCGACGGCGCGCACTCCCACCAGAATTTAGGAACGAGTTCCGCAGGAATTTTTAAACGGATGTCGCTCGCGCAGAGTTACGCGGAGGAATAAAAGAACGCACCCCACGTTCATTTTTTTATGATACAGTACGGTTATTTTATGCTGCGGAACGAATTAGATGTTTTAATATGTATTTCTATGGGAAAATGCGTTTCGTATAACGGACGTTTCACTTAACGGACGTGCACCTGGAACGGATTAAGTACGTTATATGAGGCACCACTGTATACAAAACGCATGCACTAAAAAAATTAGCAAGTACACAGAACTCGCCCAGGAAATAAGGCATCTGTGGAGGATGGATAGGATGCTTATTGTACCTGTTGTTCTCTCCTCTACAGGTGTCATACAACACACACTACACAAAAGCCTGGGCACATTACAATTGAATAGAAACACATACATCACACTACAGAAGGCCACTATATTAAATACATGTCATATTGTGAGAAAATTCCTGAATACAGACACACACACTGACACACTTAATTTTTGTTTTATTTTGGTTGCTACGCCTTGACTCTAGTCCGGCATAGTACACAGCCACCAGTGTCAACTGAGTATAACCCCTAAACCCAAGATAATAATATTAATAGACAAAGAATACCTACCTCCCACAGTACAGAAAGTAGACTAGAGAAACAAATTAAAATATTAAAAACAGATATATAGTATTGTCTATGATAAATTTAATAACGAAAAGTTAAATTACTTTTTCCTCCTCTGTTAAAACAGAAAAATAAAACCCAACTGCTAAGAGTATTGACGAACCCAAAATGTACATATTAGGTTAATAAAGAAATCCCTTAGTCAACTTTCCAATTAAATAACTGTGGTTTGATAAGTCCTCTGAAATAGTAGAAAAATAATATTAATTCGTCTATTGTTATTTAAGGATTAACTTGTCTATATTATAGCAATAAATATTAAAAGTTTATCACGAAAAAGGATATTTAAAAAAATGACTTCTACACACTTTCAATTTTTACTTAGAAGTGGATAAACTTTTGTCATCTTTATGATAAATAATTTATTTTAAAAAAAGAAATATTTGTTTACTTTGGGTCTATGCTTAATAAAAAAAACCGATGTAACACCTTTTTAAAGTGCATTTTTATTCAAATAATTTATTTATAAATAAATATGTAGCCAAGTCAAATTCATAGAGCCCATAAAGTAGCCAGTGCGCCAAATGATATTTTTTACGCCAAATTAAAAAGAGTTGCCAAATTTGGCGCAAAGTAGCCAAGTCTGGCAGCTCTGACGCGTAGTTCGAACTTCGAAGCATCATTCGAACTCTGAAGCAAATTTTTGTCAAATTTAGCGTTCGATGTAGTACGAGGTGCGACTGTATAGAGCTAGTGGAACTGCGTTGAGCGCCACCTGTACGCAGGCAAAGGAAACTTTTTCGGGAAAACACGAGCGTCTTTGAGTTAGATACGTAGTGAGACGCGGTGCTTGTTTTCTGCCTGTGATAATGAAAAACAGCTTTCTGCCACACAAAACTTCAAAAAATAACTGTTGTGTGGTCGGTTGTAGTGTTACCTATATTACTGCGCCGCCAGGTACAAAGTTTTATTCGTTCCCGCATGAATAATAGGCCTACCCCGGGACGAAAGAGAAATGGCTGACTGCAATTTAATTCCTGAGGTTAATTACATAATGATGTGTTGCATTCTAACCAATCTCCAATCTCCTGTTAACCATAGTTGGCTCTATTTTAAATTTAGTTCTCTAATGTAAAGTTTAGTAATTTTCTTTTTTTATGTTATTTTGTTAATCTGACAGATATTAATTGGCATATGATGTGATATTTGAATTTAAGAGATCTGTGGAAGAAAGGAGTAAGAAGCAAAATTAGTATTTCGAGGAAATGAGGATAAGAATTTCCCTGTTAATACAATACTATTAGCTATTGCTATGGTCCTTATTGAAGTTCCTTTATATATATTGTTAGTTACAAATTTCATTATTTACCATGAAATAGATATATAGTTTACTTCTTCCACACTACCCTTTAAATTGTACAAAATTAAGAGTATAATAAATATCAGAATATTAATACTGCTCAGTCCCAATGATCTACAGTCACTTCTCGAGTTACGACCATTCGCACTTATGACGAAAAAGTTCATTAAAAAATTTTTAAAATGTATCAATATTTTATAGGTTTCGTGGAATATATATCATATACATATATATCTTGCACGCTTTTGGCGATTGATTGCGTCATCTTTAGTTTTGTTGTGTAGTTAGTTACCCTTCGCGTGTGCTCGTGTAAGATGGCTAACTGTTTTGTTGAAGTACAGTCACTTCTTGATTTACGACCATTTCGACTTACGTCCGAAGTTGCGGAACTGAACCCCGTCGTAAGTCGAGAAGTGACTGTATTGACTAATGCAAACATTACTTTGACCTTAAACTGCAGAATGTATGTATATATTATATATTATTAAATATATACTTATAAATAATATATAAATTTAGAATTTATCAAATTTCTATTTATTAAAATATAAATAGTTTTACATGTAACATACAAAATTCATACAGGATAAATTCATATGTTGCGAGAATGCTATTATTCCTCAACGACAATCAAATGAAAAAAATGATGAAACAAAAGTAATGAACATGAAGTACTGAACTTTAAAATTATCACATTGAAAAATCACTGTTAAGATCGTCATCATCAGAATCTTTCTCACTAGAATGTTTTTGTATGGTTGAAGCAGATGATGGTTTCCAAGTTTAACATTTTATCATTGTTGCTTTTAAGAACTCGATTTTGTAGTTTAATTTTTATTAAATTTAATTGCAAAAAAATACGTTCAACTGCTGCACTTGAATGAGGAAGCAATAAAAACATCTATTTACTGCCAAAGTAAAGTAGAAAAATATAGAAATATAGAATTAAAACGAATGTTTTGAAAGGTACTAAATTGAAAGGAAAGATATTAGGATTTCATAAATAGTACTTGGAAAATGGTGTTGGGTATCTTGGTACTGGAACAAGTAAAAAGGTATTAGATTAGTACAAAAGTACTAGGTGAAACAACACTGGTGCTGCCTTTGTAGCCCCGATTCTGTTACCCGGAGTCGCCGCTAGAGGCGCCTCAATCTAGTTTCGCCGTTCCTTCCACTAGCTCTGTTCCTCAATCTAGTTTCTTTTGTAATTTTCTTTTATGCATTTAATTAATTAAAAACATTATGCCAAGAAATGGTCCATGACTGGAAAATGGGTCTATGAAACAAAAACGGGTTAATGTTACCTTAAAATCTCTGGTCTAGACAAATATATCAGAGAATGATAATATAATTTCAATTACAATATTTCTATCATGATTGAAACTATTAATATGAATTATTGTTTCTTCATGTGAGTTTTAATCCGATAATTTAATGAATATAAAGCATAGATCATGATTATGAATGATTGCAATGTTTCATTTTTATCTATTTTAAATTTATTCTACTTTCTAAAATAAATTATAATGTATTAAAATTCAGGTTTATCTTTGCTTAGATGGAAAAAAATGTCGATTTTGATAGTTTGGCATAACTGTCATCTAATTTAATTATCAATCAATAACTCATTCAGTTAAATTATGAAAAGATAGGATTATATATCTTATAATAATAATATACAATTTTTATATGTAATGTAAGTGATCATAAATTTAACAACTGACATCTTAGTCAGTTTAATAATTCAGCTAGTCAGATATATGATTTGATAATTAATCAATACAAAGAAATCATTTTTATATAGATTGTTAATAACCTTTATTAAAAACAGTGTAATTCAGTGCAAACAAGTTCTCTGTATAAATTTATTAATGTTACATACTGTACATACATATCCTCATGCTCACAATCTAAAAAGGGTGAGCAGAAGGCAAAAGTTGACTACAATCCTACAAATTATCCATTCAGCAACTTTCTCCACATGTATGCCTCCTGGCACACATTACATTCTCTTTCTGACTCAACACCTTATGTTCTCTCAGATAATCATTCACTTGTTCCAACAAAGACTTTCTAAGCCTTCCCCTTTTCACCTTTTCCATCTGCACTCCTTTGACAGTTCTCCTTTCATTCTCACAGATATATTAATATAGTTTTTGTAATAAGCTTAAAAAGTTTTCTTAAATTTTATTGTGTATTATAATTGCTTACTTTAATTCTTATAGTTTGATTTTTCTCACAGCAAACAGTCCTATTTAAATGACAAATGATTTTATTGTGGCATACATAGTACTTATAAAAATAGTACCTTAAAAGGAAAAATGCATATACTAAAAACCATACTATGTATGATATTTTTTCACTTTATTTATACTCCATGTCTTTAAATTTGTGTACTGCAGGTTTAGTTTTTGTATTCTCTCATTTGTAAGTAATCATGCAATTTACATTATGTAATGTGTTATGATTTGTTGTAATATTATGTCATGATTTATTGTAATGTTTTTTAAATAGCACTGAAGAGGGGCTAAAACGTAACATTAGCTCGAAATGCATTTGTTTTAGGTGTTTTAAATATGTCACAATAAAATCATTTGTCATTTAACCAAGACTATTTGCTGTGAGAAAAATCAACCTATAAGGATTAAAATGATTAGCAATATTAGTACAGCACCTCCTATAAATAAAAAGAATTATGTGTTATAAGTTTATACTTCTATTTGTAAACTAATAATAATTTTTTTTTTGTAACAGATACAGTATTGGTAGCAGACATGTATATAAGTTTTCAGACCCTATTGATGTAGGTTTTGAATTAATAAATCTTGATGAAATGAAAGAGAATCTAGAATTAGGTAAATTTTTTATATTATTATAATTTTATAAACAAATTTGTGACTTTAAAAATTGTATTAGAGAAAAAATCACTTGTGATTGGTTTCAAACTAACAATATAATTCATTGTATATATTTAAAATCAAACTGTTATTTCTTATTATATTTACATGTAAATTATTCAAATTTAATATACTAATTAATCTACATCTCAAAATAGCAATTAATTAATTGGCAAATTTGCAATTAATTATCCTGGAATTTCTGTAAAGGTTCAATTCATTGCTATTTTGTAATATATTCCAGGTTTGAAGAGTTTGAGCTAATCTACATCTCAATTAAGTTATATTCTGAATAATTAAGTTCAACTGTAGCTACAGCAAGTATTTTTCTATAATAATAATTTTTTAAAATTTTCATGTATTCAATATTTGGTAAGGAAATTTATTTCTCTGAGTAAAAATCTGTTTTTTTCTATTTTTCTTTTTAATATTCATTTACAAAAGGCAAAATTGAAAGTGTTAAAAATATTTTTAAATTCATATCTGTTAGGAAAAAATTAAAATATTATAGTTGCTTTATAGTTTATATTTAAAAGAAAATTTTTATGATTTTATTAACTTCATACTGTTTAGTGGTGTTAAATAAAATATACTGTGTATATTTATAAAGCATGTGTCTACTGTATTTATATATCTAGATTGTTCATGCTGATAGTTAAACTTTTTCATATCACACGAAAGCTGCATAAAATGATATAAAAAAATTAACAAATTATTTTATATGTTGTGATGAATATAAATGCATTACTAATAACTGTTTATTTTTTTATTAACATAATCTAAACAAAACTTATTTGTTATGCAGTGATCTAGCAAACATATATTACTTGGTTCTAAGTGTCTTTTTCCACTTTTAATTGCTGGTATCTTGTAAACAATGTTATAAAGACCTATAAGAAGTAAAATTAATAGTAAATGCAATGATAAAACCAGTTTGCATATTAAAAGTTTTCAAATATTCAATCTATTTTGGAATTTTATAAGAGCAGTATCATTTTACTTTTGTGGCTTCTATAGAGCATAGCATAGTGTGGTGTTTGGTGAAATTTTCATTTCCCTAGTGTTTTGCATTTCTTAGCATTTTGAACTCCAGTAGGCCAAAAATGCAAAAAACAATCCTTACAGAATTCTGTGTGTGTGTGTCTGCGTGTATGTGATTGCATTTTGCATTATATCTCAGGTCTAGATGAATCAAAAATTTTGAAACTTAGCAGATTTATTTATATATACCAGTATGAAGCATTGATGCTATTAAATTTTGGTAGTTAAAGGAACCTTTGGAGCTGGGGAGATAGAGAAGGAATTGTGTCATATCTCATGTGAAGTCAACTTAATGAAAGTTTAACTTATTATTAGCATTTACAATTACTTTAAAAAGTCACTCCTACCTTCCAAAAATAAGCCTGTGCAATCATTAATAATAACAAAAACTATTTTTTAATAAATATCATAACAGATTGCATCACACAATTAATTTATAAAATTAGTTGTATGGTGAAATTCATGCAAGAGTCCTTGCTGGCTTTTTAATAAATGAGTAAATTATGATAAGGAAATGAAGGGTTATTTGATATAATGTTATTGAAGGTAGCATATTATTTAGAAAGTAATGTTAAATATACATTATAATAATGTATATTTAACATTACTTTCAAAATATACGTTAATATATTTGCATTTATTAGATAAAATATGTTATGATAAACTTTTAATAAATAAATAATAAGTGTATTGTTTCATATAAGTATTTCCATCCAAAGAAACAAAGTTGGGACAAAAATATCTTTAGCCATGAGAGAATCAAAATTCATATTTTTTTTAAATTGGTTCTCATCTAGTGTCAGTATATGTTTCTGTCAGTGTTTGTTTCATCTATAAATTTATGTATATATTTTATACTTGTATTTTATATTTATACACTCAAACCTGTTTTTGTGCGGTCTATTTTTGTGTGATTTTTTATTTGTGCGATTTCTTTTGTGTGATTTTTTTGTGTGCGGTATATGAATTTCAATCAAATTGGTATACTGCACAAAAATAATTGCACAAAACACATTGCACGTATAAAAAATTGCACAAAAAAAGACCGCACAAAAACAGGTTTGAGTGTACTTAACCTTTCAACAGTGAAACAGTCAAATGTGACACTACCACTTAATTGTGGAGAAGAAATTTGGGAAATTTTTAAAGTATTTTCCATGCATTTTTTCTCATTACCGTTTTGGGAAAAGATTTTGTAAACGGTTATGTCTAGTAAAGAAAATTTTTTTTTTATTGTTACATAATTCATTTTTTATGTGAATTTTTTTTCGTGATAGTTTTTGGCTAGTTTTTGGCAATGCCCCAAAAGAATTTAGCAAATATATATATCCCTCACCACTGCCACACGATCGCCCTTGACGAATATATTCGTCACTCACTGCTGAGTGGTTAAGATATAGAATATATTAAAAAAAGATGATATAAATTAATAAGTTGTAATTTATTATTATTAATTCATAAATTTTACATAAATAATAATTTGCTTAGAATTCAATTACAGTACTTTATAATATTTTTAGATTAGAAGAATTGAAGTTATAATAATATTATAATTAAAAGATATTTTTGTTTTATTCAGACAGTGAATACCAAATTCCTGAAGTAGTAGTTTTAGAATCTTTTGACAAAAAGAATATTGATTATATTTTGTATAACTTTGAAAACAGAAGAAAGAAATTAGATCCTTTTCATTTTGAAAATATCTTATTTAATAATAAAGATGATTTCTTGACAGATTATTTTATGTGAGTAAACAGAATTTTAATTATTATTATTAATCCATTTATTATAATATTACTTTAGAAAAACATTTAACATTTTTATACAAGATCTGTTTTGAGTAATACACAATTTCTTTACATGATATAGTTAACAATTACAAAGAGAAATAATAAAATACTGTATTTTCATGTGGATAATTCGATAGCAATAAATAATCTATAAGTTTAAAAAATTTCTAGAATCAAAATAAAATCTTCATATAATCATTGCCAGTGTATACAATATACTTCTAAAGTGACATTAAAAACAAGGCATTTAACATTATACAGTTGAGAATGTACTGTCTCAAAGATTCAGTTTTTGTACAGTATTGTTTTTAGAGAGGGACAAATAATACTTTTCGTAAATCAGAATACCCTGAATATTTAATTAAATAAATTATATAAGATAATTAAGTTATTTAGTTAATAATTTATTGAATATTCATTATTTAACTTGTTTTATTTATTTTAATTTATTAATAAATTAACAAAGTAAAACAGGTTACTAAGTTTAAACAAATGAAACACTGAGTTTCAAAGTAACTGTTTTAGGCAATCTCAACTACAATAGATTAACAAATAATTGTTTTCATCCTCATCTACTGCAGATTTTTATATAAGAAAACAAGAACTTGAAAACATTCAGGAATTAGTCTTCTTTTTCTTGTCACAAATTAAACCAGAGGTGATGAAGAGCTGCTGTCTGTACATTGTGGTGGATAATTGTGATACCATTGACACAAAAAAAAACAAAAATGAAAATTTATTTATTAAAACTTCAAAACATTGTTTTTAAAAACATTCCTGATGGTAAATATGATTTATTGGATCATCCATAATACAATCATTGTGCACTTGTTAACAAAAGGTGCTTGTTAATTAATTTTTGACTCTGTCATCTTTTGGGTATTTTTGGATCCACTACTGTGACTGTACAAATCTGCATTATTGGAGGTATTTGTAGTATTTGAGGTTATTTTTTTTCTGCACGAAAGAGATTTGGGATCATTCTCCATTTTTCCTGACTCATTTACAACTTTTTCGCAAAGATTTGTATCTGGATTTTTACAGAGATCACATTGTTGGCATTGTGGCAAAAATAAAGGAATCACATGATCCCCTGGCTGAAAATATTTTACATTTTTTCCAACACTCTTTACTATTCCAGCAGCTTCATGACCTAAAACAAGTGAAAATCTTTGATTGGGATCGAAACCTTGAAGAAAACTTACATCTGTATTGCATACTCCTGTTGAAATAACTTTTATGCGAACTTCCGTATTTTCTGGAGGAGCAACTTCCACTATTTCTATAGAAAGTGGTTCTTTTTTAGACCATGCAACTGCATATTATCAACATAATATTTGAGATCTCAAATCTTAACATTTTCTAGTATTCAAGTACTCATGGATAGTATTCACCCATACTAATTTATTTATTTATTTAATATTATTTTTTAAGTTCCATTAGTTTTAAGTAATTATAAAATAAGTGAAATGGAAGAAATGGTAAAAATAAAATAGTTCAATGGACCTTTGCAAGACAGATTTAGGGGATGTGCAGGGCACAGCTGCATCCCCTTCTGACACTTTTCCCAAGTAAAGCTAAGAGGAAAAAAAATTTTGTAGGCATATTGTTTTCTTTCTGCAACCCTGTCTAAAGATTTGTGGATCCACTACTGAAACCTTGCTATATATATAACATATTCTTATTGAATAAATATGATATGTAGATGTTATGTATTGGCAACACTATTGCATTGGGGTATGGGGATATAAAAAATGGCTAACAAAGGAACCCTGGTCCTTTGTCTAGCCAGTGTCTTACATGAGGGAAGTGCAATAAAGACAATTGTAAAGAGTCATGGACTTGTTCTTTTTCATAGCAGTTAAGACAAAAATAGACTTTGTATTAATATATACTTGCTGAAGTTTAAAGATTAGTGTGATATATTTAGCGATATCCTTTAGTTTGGTGTACATTGCTTTTTTTATATTTTGTTAATTCTTTCCGTTCTGTGGACACTAAGATGGCCTTTCTAATCATACTCATCATGATTTCAGCCAGGTCCACAATGCCAGGTGGTGATGGATGGGGTCAGATACATTTGGGATGAACTGTCCATGAGAATTTCCTGAGGTTTCCAACCTGTGTCCCCTAATGACAGGCTGACACCTTTACTGTCTTGGCCATCCAACCATTGTAAAAATTTGCTTCTAAAACCAATTACTACTGCATTTATTTTGTATACTAACTTTTCTTCTAAAGTACATAAAATTTATTTTTATAATTTATTATAACTATTTACTAATGTTTAAAAATAATATAATAATGGTTAAATAACTAAAACAAGAAATATGATTTATATTTTAGTTCTGAACATAAAATTAGTACAACAAACATGAAAATTGAACAAAGAAGACTGACAAACCATGTGAAGTTGATTGAATTACCAGATGTAAGTTTTAATTTTTAAATAATTTAACTAATGAGTTAAAAGTAACTATAATTATTAATATTGAATTGAACTGAGATAATTCAAAGAAAAATTAAAAGGTATTGATGTTATCCTTTTTCATTTTTATTTGAATTATTTTTGCATTTCTTATTAATTAGTACATTTTAATTAATGGAATTAGAAAGAATAAAATGTATTGAAGATAAAATTGAAGAACTCTGGGAAAAAATAAGATTTTTCTTTATTGTACTGATTTAAATCTATACTTTAAAAAGGAGTATGAAAATTAACTAATTTCTTCTGTTAACAACTTATATAAAACATCCTGAGTTCCTCTAGAGCAGGGGTGGCCAACTTTTGTGCACGTAAGATCTACTTTTTATCGTAAAAATGTGTCGCGATCGACTTGTTGTCATCAGCATAGTCTAAGTGGGGAGGGGAAGTGTGAAATACATACTATGTTTATACACTGTGTTTCAGTACGAAGTGCACTCACTGCTTATGAGTCGAGTCATAACTGCATGCATACAGTTGCGTTCGGTTACAAATATAATACATTAAGTCAAGATATCGCTAGCGATCGATCAAAATTGGCTTGGCGATCGACCGGTCGATCGCGATCGACTTGTTGGCCACCCCTGCTCTAGAGAATGTTATGATTTCATATATTTTAAAAAGTTTTATCTGTGTACATGTCTATAATTCAAACTGTCTGTTTCCATTTGTTTCTATTTAAACCAATTCATTACTTAAAAGAATTTATGTGAACAGTTTCTGTGCCCAAATATATAAATATACACAATATACAAGCCTTCATATTATTACACAGACATTTACATTTTTTCAAAATATATGTAATTATATATTACAGTAATTTTAATTTTGCATTGATTATATAATTTTTTCTTTAAATTCAACTTAAGATTCTAAAATTTAATAGATAATTTGCTATATTTTTAGTTATTACCAGATTTTGTTGAAAATCTTCAGTGCTTCAGTTTAGAAAATTCATCAGATTTAATGGTCTCTACTAATAAAAACAGTTTAAATATGAATGAAGTAAATGCAAATGAAAATACAAGAGATATATATTTTAAGTTGAATTTTAATGAATCATGCATCAGTGACTGTGATATTGTTGGAAAAAATATCTCTAATGAATCTACAAATGACAATGAATCTACTACAAGTATTTGTGAAGAAAATGAAACAGGTGACATAAATGTAATACAAGTAATAAACAAAGAATTAATTTTAAATAAAGATATAGAAGGTCCAATTGATGAAAAAATATTTTATGCTAATGAAAATCAAGAATTAGTCATATCTGATCTTATTATAAGCTTAAAAGATGATATTGATCAGGTATTATGTACTTCAAATAACAATAAATCAAAGAGTTTAAACAAAAGATATATTAATCAAAACTCAATTATATTTGAAGGTGAGTTAGTTTGCATTTTTAAAAATTTTTCGAATTTATTTTCAATTATGTTGCTATAATTTGATAATAAACATTTTGGTAATTGATGTACATGTACCGGTATTTTAAAGTTTAATTTTATACAGCATATATATATATATATATATATATTTTTAGTCAAACAGATATATTACAAATATTTTTTTGCTTTTTATAGACTATCAACTTTTTCATGACAATAAAGGAAAAGAACAAATTATTAAAATAAAATATCAGGTATTATATATTTTAGTATTTTTGATATAATTTATTATTATAACTTTAAGAATGGAAATGAAATTTTTATGTTTAATGACTTTATTGGATAATTAATTACTGCTTTTAGTCCTTTTTATGTTATTTTATTAATATTAGTCTATCGTGACTATAATCTACTAGATATTTTCTAGGAAAAGGAAACTGAGCTCCACGGCATAGATTTTTCTGTTCCAGCTTGACACAGAAACACAGATATGGTAATAAGCTTTTGACATTATATCTAAAGCAGTTTAAAATCCACAGGTATGGTGGGGGGCCATGCATATACAGTACATCGTCATAACTGACACAAACATCAATAAACGTGTAAAACTATGTGCAGCCAGCAACTGTTTAAAACACACACATGTATCCACAGGACATGTGTGTGTTTTGAAAAGTTAATTTTGTCACGACATTATGCATGCTAAATGCCTGTTGTAAAGATCAAAATAAAAAGTTGTTATAGAGATCAGTGTAAATTAACAGCAATCATAAACTTGATTGACAACTGACATATAGCATGTGACAAGCATATAACAGGCAACCCACCAATAGAGTATATATGGAGAAATTTGACCTCAAATAGCTCATTGCATAGATTGATATTGTATTGCAACCAAATTTCAAAATTTTGGATATCAGCCTTGCCTAGTTGTACACACTTGCAAAAAACCATGTTTAAATGGTCATGTGGCTGTTTTGAACTTTGATCACAGACAAAACACATTCTGACTTATGAAGAGCTCCACTCAATTAATAAGACTTATTATACTGATTTAACTTGTGAATGAAAGTAGAGAGATTGAACCAAGGGACTGATTCAATCTCTCTAATTTCATCCATAAGTTAAATCAATAGATTACAGTCAAAATAGACTAATATTAGTCTATATACAAAATAGACAAATAAAAGATTTTATTGAATGTTTACCATTTATTTTAGTTTCATAATTGAAGTAAAAAAAAAAAAACAAAGTTAACTATGAAAAATTTAATATAAACATAATACTTTTTGAATATATAGAAATAAATGTAATATAGTGAGTTTTCTTTTTAATACTAGAATGCCTGACAATGGTCAATTGACCACTTTTGATTTTTGATGTGCATATTTTTGGTGTTTTCGTAGTATCATTCAGAGATTTTTGTGATTTTTAATCATTTTAGGGAAAGTTATTTTTGACTAGAAATCATTGTTTTTGGGATAAAGTTTTTAAGATAATGCCAATTTTACCATTGGCACTGCTAATAGTCAGTTAACCATTTCCTGTTTTACAAGGTGTTTTCATGTACTTTTAATGATAAAAGTTCACTAATTTATTGCTTATACCCCAGAATGCATAGTATGTACAGTACAATAACTGAAGAATTTGTGATGTTATTACATCATATGGTATTTTTTCCTAATTAGTTTATCCACCTTCATTCTTCTTTCCAGACCATCCTGTAGTATACCTCTTGTGTGTAATTGGTCATTATAACAATGGAAAAATCTGGATTGGTCAAGTCAAATGTTCTGTGACTTGACCAATGTCTGATAACAACACATTAAAATTAGCTTAAAATATTAAATATTCCTTTGAATTTAATTAATTGTAGTAAATTGATACAGGGTATAACTTCTTGACAGGACTCTTGAAAATGTCATGACTTTTCTTAACAGTGACTACTATAACTATTCCATCTTCCTGGATGCAGCCTTATTAATTATCCTATTTTCCATTTGAGACGAGATTCAAACAGTGCAGTTTAGTCATGGTACTATCTGGTTGAATAACAGGTTGATGTGTCACATAATACCCTCTGTGAAGATCATGTTCTTTCATAAATTGAAAATATTGCTTTTGCAACTGTGGAAATCGAGTTGCAAAAGTCTACTATTAAATGAAATATAATCAGAACAGTGGCTACTGGGGCTATGAGGTGGCTTTTTCAGTTTAGTTGACAGTTCCTATATGCATTATATAATATATGCTTTTGCTTTCAAAATGGGGTACTATTATGTTTTGACAATTGGACTGTAGTTAATAGGTTTAGTGATGATGTAAGAAGCTGACTTCCAGGGGCAATCAGTTAATTGCATGTCAGTGATGGTCTAGGGTCCATTCACAAGTGGGTGGTGGTGGAGGAGACAAAGATGACAAGTATCTAACATAAAACCGTTTATTGTGAATAAAAGTAACTTACACAATACTAAAATAACAGTTCATTTTGAAGATTAGGTGACTGGGTGCGATGACTGATGATTTAAAGAGTCGCTTGACCAGTGATGGTGATGGCGATGGTGAGGGCCCCAGGGTAGAGACAAGGTAGGAGAGGTGGTAGAGCAAATTTTGAGTCCTCAATGTGATGTTAAAATGTGTTGGAGGAATAGGAGTAATCCAGAGGGTGCGACACAGATCAATTGTCGTGGGTATTTGCAGAGAACTCTTCTCTCGACCTTGAGATTTGGGGTTTTTATAGGATTTTTCCCTCGAATCTCACCTTTTGATTAGTCCTTCCTCGCTTCCTAATTGGTCTCCCTTTGGTTTCTAGGTGAAAACCAAGACTTGATCAGGTCACAAGAAAGGTCCATTTCATGGTGTCTGTCCAATACCTTTTTGTCAACTCTGACTGGAGTTTGTTGATAGGACTATAAGCTGTGCACTCAAAATTTAACTCATTGCTTCTATTTTCTGTCAATTTTTGAATTTTAATGATCACATGTGATGTTTTTCTAACCATCAAATCTCCCTTTTTTCAACTTTTAACCTAGAATGTTTATGAGCACCCATGTCAGAGTTCTATCTTCCCTGGCCGACATTCCACCTGATCCATTACGTCATTCATCTTCACGTTTGTTTTAACAACTACAGTTTTTTTTCCCTCTCCTCTTCTTTACATAACTAACATGACCTTTGGTCCAATTTGACAATAGCGTTTTTGCTTTCAACGTGTGGAAATTAAATTTTAGTTTCAACTTGTTCTGGATCCTCACAATGACTAGAAAAGAGAAAAATACCAGTCAGAACTTTTCCATCTTGCCCCTGTAGCCCCAATGATTTATTTTTACTATGGAACTGAGTACAATAAAAATAAGTCATGCATTCACATTGTGAAGCAATATTAAATCATAGCATATTAATTATTAATCTATTTTAATACAGGAGGATATAAACATGCTTATGATTACATTCAAAAATGTATTGAAAATTTAATAGAAGAATCATTTCAATATAGAAATGGGATGTTAATAATGAAGAAAAGAAATAGATTACTACATACGGTTGATCAATCATTTTCAAATAATGATAGCTCTTTTGATAAAATTAGATTAATAGATCCAGGTAAATAATTTTTGTTTTATCTAAATGTTTTTTGTTATCTATCTAATAATTTTTGTATTAATTTTATTATTTTTAATTTAGTATGTTTTTAAGAACATGATGTGTGATTAGAAATCAAAATTCAAAGTTGTAAAAACATTTTACACTCCTCAAAAGTGAAATCGTAACATCACAATGGAATGTGCATAGCCATATGCAAATTGCAGGACCAGTAGAGGTGACAGATATATACAAATGATTAAGTCTGTGTATGCATCGGATTATGTGGTACCCCAGTTTTGGTCTATAAAGACCAGTAGCCAGCTTGAGCCATAAATGCTATCAGTGATGGTTTGTGGCAGCTGAACTTTCGAAGTGTAGAAAATGCCTCAGAGATGACAGCAAGTTGAACACCACCAGTTAATGGCTGGGGAATGAGATCATATCTGGGAACTGGGCAACCTTGGCTTGTTGATGCACACAGTTGCCATGCATATTGGGGCATGATGTGAGTACCATCCAGCATTGTGTGACACAATGGATGCAAGAACATCTGCAAATATGCTGAAGATGAAATGGTATCGTAGCACCGGCACACAACAGAGCACACAGACTGACAGATTTGCTGAACGGCCTGTTTGGATCCATTCACCACAGCACGTGACATCCAAAACTGCATGTCACTTTCAACAGGTGCATCTGTGTCCACTCAATTCATTTTCAACAGGTTGCATAAAGTTGGGTTGCATGCACAGCAACCAGCTATGGGGGTGCCATTAACCACTCACCACAGGGCAACATCTCCATCAAACAAACGTGAAGAGGTGCTTGTTGCATAACTTTGTTCTTTTAATCATTTGCATATCTCTGTCACCTCTACCAGTCTTGCAATATACATATGGCTACATGCATTTCTTTGTGGTATTGCAATTTCACTTTTGAGGGGTGTTTATACATGTATATCCTGAATACAAGGAAAGAATGACTATGCTAAATCAAGAAAACAATATCCTCAAAATTAAGAAGCCATTTTATTCTAATTTCTGTAAGGTTTTCAAGAAGATTAAATTTCTCATCTCAGCAGTCTCCAAAAGTTGAATCTTCTAGAAAACATTTTGAAAATTAGAACAAAATGGTTCTTTTATTTTGAGCTTTGTTGCATTTTCTTCATTTTATATATAAATTTTATTTTATATTTCTGTTCATACTCAGTACTGTTAGCAGACGTGAAAATGTGAAGGAAGGGGGAAAACTAAAGCAGATATTTAAGTTAGATTGAATATTGAAATATAGACTGTATATAATCTTATATTATGGTACTTATTTTTATAATTCTGTTTTAAAATACCATTTTCATTCCATTGTACTACAAATTATATAACATCTTTTTGCTTAATGCTGTAGATTGTGCAGTATTTTAGTGTGTGTTGTATTTTTTTTTTTTTAATATATCAATTCAGGAGCTAAAGCACTTTTAGTATTGGCTTATTGTGAATTTTACAGCAGTACTAAGACAGAATAAAGAGGAAATGCCTACTAGTGTATTGGAAAAAGCAAATATAGTATACTCTTTCCAATGTAGTTTACAAAAATATTGTGAGAATTGGCACGTAAATTATTTAATAAAGAAAGTAATATTGATAAATTATTGTGAGAAATTACATATTGTTTCCAAAAAAGGGAAGATACATTGTCACTTTTTCGTTAGAGAAGGAATTCCACTTCCTTTCTCACAGGACCTTATCTTTAAATTTTGACGACCAACTGTATTTTTACCCCCTCTACATATCATTACACATTCCGTTGTAACCGCGGATCATTTTATGCTATTGGTTAAAATTCAGGGATAAAAAGCGCAATTTCCTTTGATCATGGCAGTTCCCACGGAGTCTGATGAGACGATAGAAGAAGGGCACTTGCCATAGGAGTCTCTCGCTCAAGTATTAAACTTGTGTGCTATAAAGTACCGCCAAGATTCTCATCCTCTCAACCTAACTTTCACCACTGTCATCCCACATATCAATGCTTCATTGCCAACCAGAAGAAGACTACACTCTGACCAACAATTGAGGTAGTATATCTAATATTTAAATATGTGTAAACTCTCTCTCTCTCACTTAGAAATTAGCTGCATACTCTCAGCTTAATAGTATATCCAGATATTAAAGTGTAATTATAGTTAAGTTCGACCATGATAACCTGTATTAGATTCAGATTAATGTATATTGTTGATCTCTTTTGTTTAGTAAACTTTATTTCAAATACAAAATACCTTTGCCCATGATCTCACATAGATATGTTGGAAAAACAAAAAGAAAGTTAGGGAAAAGGTTAACCAAACACGTAAGAGCATAAAGTATAATTATCTTAATTTGACAGTAGCAGTTCATTGCAATACATATTGATGTGAAATAAATCAAAATACAGTAAAAATAGAAAAACAGAAGGTCTTTTTTGTTAATGGGATGCCAGATGTAACTGTAATCTGATGCGTGATTCTGTCTCCTTACTCACATAATACAAAAACTGTAGTGTAATTGAAGTTAAATGGATTAAAAATAACAGTTTTTAGTAAAAATTTATTAAATATTACAAAAATGGATTGGAAAATATATCTTAATTGGAAATGGTGTGTTCCTCTTCCCTCAGTATAACAAGTTCTAGTTCACAAGAATGTCCAAAGTGGACACAAGCATAATATAACTAATTAAGGACAAGAAGCACGTATTAACATATATAAGAACTTCTGTTGCAAACCAGAAGTCATGTTATTTCAATTCAAAAGTTTTTCCCTGAAAGGTGTTAGATAGATGACTGGCACGACTCTATTGTTAAAGAAAAAGTATGATGTACAGGGGCAAAACCACTACTAATTTGAAGTGGAGAGCATATGTTTTAAATTAAATAAATTAAAAATATGATTAAAAATTGCAGCCCAGCATTGTGATGATGCCACAATAAATAATTACTTATTGTTTTTAACTTTTAGTGCTTTTTAAATAAAATGTATATTATATTTTTTAACATAATTACACTTTTTAATGCAATCTTTTGAGTACAAGAATGAACCAGAAAGTTGCTAGAAAAATAAGATATAATTTTTAGTTAATAAAACACAACAAATATATTAATCTAACTTCCTCACACACACCGGGATGTGTATAAAAGATAAATAAAACTCACTTACTCAAGCCTATAACCAATGTGAAAAAAAACCAAACAAAATCAAAGAAACAAACGTTTTCCGAACACCTTCTGTGTTCTTCCTCAGGTAAAACGGCTGGATTCCTTATTCTATAACACCGTTACAAAATTTTTAAAACAAATTCGAACGATGATAGTTTGATTGTGCGATGTCCATTGTGCAAGTGTTGTACTCGTTGTGTTCTCTATCATTCAGAATCATATTTTCTTCTCATACATATTTATTTTCTTGTACAATGCACTATATTACTTTTAATGTTACATGTCCTTGTGCATCATTCAACACCAAATAAATCCCTAAGAATCATTATGCAATAAGGCTTGCCAAGCAAGCAAAAAAGCCATTTCCTTCCGAGAATTAATGCACATCGATGTAATGTGTGCCTTATATATCTCTATCACTTCTAGCCATTTGAGGTGGTCCATCTGTGTTGTTTTGACTATTAACGCTGCCCCTGCAAAGTCCACAGTAATGCCCGGGTCAGAAGCATTATATCTATTTCAAATCATTATATCCTTCCATTAAGATATCACCGTGTTTTTGTGCACTTAGAGACTTCCTGTTTACGAGAATAAATGACACATCCCTCCACCAGAACGTGTTGGAATTAGCTCACCTTGTTTGTTATGGTTCGGTGTTTCAGTTCAACGGACTAACATACACACAATTGAGGGGTGTCCCAATGGGCAGTCTGGTGTCCGAAGACTTGTGTGAGCTAGTGGTAAGACAACTCGAATCCAGGATCCTCCCAAGATTCATGAATGACACCATGCTATATGGACAATATGTAGATGACGTTATTATTATATGGAAAACAACACCGAACTTAGCACAATTTGTGGAAGCAATGAATGACAATCCCTATGGTCTGTCACTCAAAGTAGATCAACACAGCGACTCTAATGTACATTTCTTGGATGTGGATATCAAGATTGAGAGACCCAACATCCACACCACAGTATATCGTAAACAGTGTGCAAGCCCCACATACATCCTGAGTGACTCGTGACTAGAGGATTTGATCCTGGGATCCCGACCACTTTTTAGTCCCAAAATTTTCGGGATGAAGATTTTCTGATTCCGAGATTTTCGGGATTGACATCATTTTAAAAAAGTTGCAAAATAGATTGCATGAAGTGAAACATTCAGTGCCAGTGCTCTTAACAGAATTGCTTGCCTATCATTTTAATATAAAACTTCTTGTATTTTAACTAAAATGATAGGCAAGCAGTTCTCACTGGGTTACCTGGTAATATACTTCATTTTTGTATTTTTGAATTTTCGCGGGTGCCAATTGATTTTCTGGCACAGTCGAGAGCACTTTTGGTTGGCTGTGGAGTTCTAACATGACCCTTCAAAAATTCTAATAAGTCATTCAATGGAGGAATGTCATCACCCATAAGTGAATGCTCCCACCAGCCTCTGGTTGTTGCATCCAATTTAAATTGAATAATAAACATTAATATGCTCGAGAACTCATCTGTATTAAAATTTAGAGCTTCTAAGGATCGAATACATTCTGTAGTCCATTAAACAAAATTGCAACATGTGTCAGGTGTGTTTATGTTATCTAGCATTGATGTACAGTACAGATGCTCATGAATGCTAGATAACATAAACACACCTGTCCATACCCGATAACATTAACACACAGTCCACAGCTCTGTCACACGTGTGTATATATGTGTGACAGAGCATATATCAGCATATACAGGGTACATAGGAAAGTCCCTTTAACTGGAAAATTCTTGCAAACGGAGAGAGCTACAGCTATGCAAGTGAGGTAACGGTATAGTAAAGCAACTACGCCCGACCTAATGCAAACGACAGCAGCGCCCCTAGTGGCAAAATTTGGAAGATAGGCAGTGCAAAACAAAAACAGATAGAGCAAACTTTCCAATTAGGAAGTTTTAGAGCATCAGTTAATTAGTACGAAACAACATGTGGTTCACACGGATAAGATAAATTGTTGCCTGTATATCCAAAAATGTCTAAAGCGATGCACGCCATTTTGTGTAAATGTTTGAAAGGAATAGCCATAGGTATGAAGAAATACGCACAATTTATTGCATAAAATGTGTACTTAGGTCAATACAGTTTAATAACATCACACAAAAAACAACAGAAAGGCAAACTGTCACACAGTGATAACAAGTTAATGTCAAGTATGTTTGAAAAGTTTACCATTGCTCATGATACACACGTGTATTCGTGAGCGTAATTCTGCATGCACATTTCTCAGCATGGAAGGTGTCACACTATTGCAAGTATCTGTAATACAATGACATAGATCCAGCAGACTTTTATGTGGAGTTGCATAAACCTGATCTTTTATGTAATCCCACAGGAAGAAATCTTTTATGCACAACACCTGCAGACCACTGAATATTAGGCTTACCATTAGAAAGTGTTTGTGCACAACAGAACTTGCAGCTTTTGTTTTGACAATGACATGCAAGTGGCTTTTGATAACATGTATTTGATGCATAGCACATCTGTTCCTGCACAACTCAAGTATCTTTAAAACCTTGAAATTTATAAAAATACTAAGAAAAACTTTGTTGTTAATTTTAAGGGCACATATCATTGTTAGATATGAGTGAAAGTTTCAAAGTTTAATCAACACTTTTGGACAAAGTTGAACAAAGGTGTCAAATTGAATAACAGAGAGCAATCTTTTCTGCATTCAATCTGGTCATCTAATTTCACCTGGAAACAGGAAAGGGACTAATTGGGAGGTGGAGAGAGGAATCAAATTAAGTATTTTGAGGATAAATTCTTTAAAAACCTCAAAATTCAATGACAAAAAGAGTCGATTCTCCCTTGCTCAACCTGTCTGTCCAGTATTGGTGTCTCTCTTGTCTTTGACTTCATCATCATTTTGTTGATAACCATGTCTAATTTTCAACCAGTCTGCCCCAGGGTCATCCGATTGCCATCGAATGACTATGTGACCTCTGATTGCTGTTAGATAACCAACAGCAGTGACCTATAGACTGAACTTTCTATGTTTTGTTTCCATCCTAGAGAAGAAGTTCTTGACCAGAATTGCATAAGCATCATGTATTTTCCAAATAAATGGCTATTTGTGTAAAAGTGACCATGTTGACAATCACACCCACATCATGCTAGTACCTCTCATTCATCTTGACAAGAAGAGAGATTAACATTCCCCTTTTTTCCCCATCGGCTTCCACAAAATATTAATTTCCGTGACTGTTGTTTGAATTGTAATTTGGCACTCTCCATAAACTTTTGAATAACAGTAGCAGTTTCATTGTTAATTGGCATTTAAGAGCACCACTTCTCATGTTATTAATTAGCTCCTTTCATCATTCTTTAAATCTGATCCATTCATAAGTAGTTGTTTTTTTTTGGGAAATTATCACCATAAATTTCATGAAAAATTTGAATGATTTGGTGAGCATTTTGACAGTTTTGTTAATAACTTTATATTTACTCTCATCTCAAAATACAGGATATCACAAAAAGAATGCTACCATTTTAATCCAATTTTCATCTCCCATCTGCATTCAAACATCATCTTGTTTAAATATAAAACTTAAGATCTGAACTGTCTCCCCTGACTAAAATAGACTTGGTAATAAGATGAACTTGGGTTTATTGTTTGATAGTCTTAATTGGAACACATGTAGGTTTTTTTGTATTTATATGATATAAAGTCTGCTGTAGTGATTTAGTTTCTAAATTGCACATTTTCTTGTCTACTACCACTAGAAAGCACCATAAACAAACATGACAATTCTGCAACAGAGAAGACATTTTGTGTTCTTCAGTTTGCAAAGTCAGAATCACTCATCATTGTGCAACATGAGTGTCACAGACAATTTCAAAGTGAATGTCTGAAAAACCATGTAAGACAGACATTCTTTGGTGGTATCAACAGTTCCAGGAGAGATGATGCATTTGCAAAGAGAAAAGTCCAGGACAACCAAAAACATCAATAAATCACCAGTTGTGTTATAGCTATGGGTCCAGACAACATTGTATTAGGAACCCCATGACCATGTTGACTTTTTTTGTCAGAGGAAATATTTTCTTATAAAAGATTAGATTGGAGCCCACTGTTGGTGGGGCCTCAGGGTCCTTTTTGCCCATAAGATAATGCACCATTGCAAATTAACAACAACAACACCAAAAATCCAGCACTTAGTGGATTTTGCTGTTGTTGTTAATTTACAGAAGATTATTCAGTTTTGTGGCAATTGTAATGCAAATAAAATCAAAAGCCGATGTTTCATCTTGTGTACTGTTCATATTGCCAAAGAATGTTTATCTTACAATTTGAAATTGTCTGCAAAACTCATATTGTACAATGATGACTGACACTGCCTTTGCAAACTGCAGAACACAAAATTCCTTTTCTGTTGCAGAGTCATCACATTTGTTTATGGTGTTTCCTAGAGGCAATAGACAACAAGATGTCTGAATGCAGATGAGAGATGAAACTCTGACAATTACTCTATTGATTGGTGTACATCACGTACTTCTTATGTAATAATTAACATAATTACAGTAATTTAAAATGGTAGAATTTTTTTACAAAAACCTGTACTTTGTTTAAAAGAATGTTCCTGTTAGATATGCATCAATCACTGCTAAATGTGAAATATGAAAATACTGTGTTTAAAGGTTTATATTCAGGCTTTAATGATGTTGAATAAGATTTGAAACATTTCATTTACATTTTCCACTTTTTGATATATCTTTGTGGAATTTTATATTTTTTAAGAATTTTAAAATCAGAGAATTTGAATATATCAGAATACATCAGAATGAAGTTAACATTTTTAAAACATTCACAATTAAAAAAATTATAAAATAAACTAATTAATGCCTCTTAATTAAATAATATAATTTAGAAATTTCAGTATTGTAATCTTGTATTTTGATTAAGTCACATTATCAATAGTTTGAAATTATTAATATGAATTTCATTACATTTTAATTATTTTCTTACTTAAAATTGAACATTTTATAAAGTTGAACTTAAAAATAGTAAATTAATTATTTCTTATTTTTGTTATCAGATTCAGAAGAAATTTATTATACATTACTTTCCTTACATAGTTTAATCAAATGTAAAGAATATTTATTACATTATCACATATCTGTTACATTGGATTATATTGAGAAATGTATTTTATGTGAGTCTTTAAAAAGTAAATAAATTTTATTTTAATGTATATTGTTTAATAATTATAAATTAAATTTTCAAATAATTAATGATAAATTTTAACTGAAAAATAATATTACAAAATTTAGAATATTAACTTTAGAATTAAAAGTGGATATTTTAATAATTTAGTTACATTTATATAATTTATATTAAAAGACTTTAGTAACAGAAATTGGCAAATTAGCAGGTAGTTTAAGAAATAAGTTCTTACCTTTATCTTGACAGTTCACTTTAGTCTATTAAATATAAATTTTAAAAAAGTTTATTATAATTCTTAAAAATTATAAATACAGTGGGTGATCAGTTAACGAACATAATCCGTTCCAAGACTTTGTTTGCTATCCGAATTGTTCGTTAACCGATTATCGATTTACCATAGGTTTTTATGAGAATTTAATTAATTTGTTCCGGAGACCTCAAGAAATAAAAAAATATATACTTTCTTACTACATTTATTTATATGTAAAATTTAAAAATACATATATACACAGTCTTGCATTTTTATTAATCGTGTTTTTTCCATTTGTAGGTTATTACAATCGACATTAATCTGTCTAATGTCGATTGCTTTTCTTTCTTCTTCAGGATTTTTTGGAAGTAATTAATAGCATTGTAATTGTAGAGATCCCTCAGCCTATTAACCTCAACCTGGTTTGGAAGAAGTGGGAGGCTGTTGTTCTGACAGCCTCCCACTTCTTCAAAAGATGTTTAAGAGCAGATATCGGCATTAATCCTTTTTTCAGAATAAAACATATCTCACCGAGTTTTTTGGTGTTCTTCATTCAAGAGTTCTTGGAGTTCTTCTGTCGTCAGATCTGTTTCAGGTCCATTATGAGCTCTTTATTTCTTAGATGTGATTTTTGTTACTCGTTTAGCTGATTGAGTCTTTTTGATTATACCGTATCTTTCTTAAATAAGATTGAACTGCAGCCTACTGTAGACCTGTTTGAGCCATGCTGTCCAGCAACATCAAACATCTTCTGCCCACTCTCTACCTTTGCTATTATACTCTCACCTTTCGAAAATAAAAACCGACGCAAAACTTAACGAGTGCCCACCCGACAGTCTCGTAAATACTATAAAAGAATTGTTTCTGTCAGAAAAATAAAAGGCTGGAATTACAAGGGAAAGTTTCAAAGTTCAGAGGAATATTATCCGATCAGTATATACCAGGTTGAGCGTCGATGTCGACGTCTCCTGTGCTCTGAAAAGTTTCGAATTTTTGCCCGAAGATGGGGGAAGATCAATCAGTATTCATTATTTTATGTCACTTCTTCTTATGTTTGTTCTGTGAAGTGTTCGTTGTTCGATCATAAAAATCTTCCGCGAAAATGTTCATTATCCGATTTGTTCATTAACCGATCACCCACTGTAACAACAACAACAACAATAATAATAATAATAATATTTTCTATGATTATTGATATAACCAAAAGCTTGAATAAACTGTACTAATAAGCAGAGCTGTTCCTGGCAGAAGTGTGAAGCATTTGGATGGCCAAACCCAGTGGTGGCTGCAGACTGTTTATTATATGTAAAATTTTATTTAATAAGAATAATAATCAAAACTTTTTTGATTATTATTAACCTTTTAGACCAGTGGTTCCCAACCTTTTCTAGGATGCAGAACACTTTTGTGAGCAGTTTTCTTTAGCGGAACACTTACTTAAGTTAATATGAAATACATAAGCTTGTCATCAGTTATTTTATTAGAATTGAGCAGTTATAATTCAAAATCTCTACTCGTATTATTAACGCCAATTCTAAGACAGGAAAAAATATACCTAAATAACTTTAATGGGAAACTTGTGCCTGATGTTTTTTACATATTTCATTCAGTTTTTATCATTGCCTTTATCTTATTCGAAACAGTAGTACACTCCATAAGTACGAGTCGTACATATATATTTAAGTTTATGAAAATTTTATGATTTTAATTTTTTGATATTCGGCGGCTCGAATACGATTGTACACTTTCCGATTTGCGACTAAATCTGCGGAACACTTGGGAGGTGCTTACGGAACACCAGTGTTCCGCGGAACACCGGTTGGGAACCACTGTTTTAGACAAACGGAATATAGATATAAAAGTAAACACTGGATATCAAATTCTTAATTAAATGATAATAAATTAATGTATGTATGGTTGTTAAGTTACAGCAATGTAACACTTGGGCAATCTGCCTAGGGGGGATGCTTTCCAGGAGGTCTTTTTAAGGGTATTCTGGCCCTATTCAGGTGTTACAGATGTGGAGAAAACCTGGAAAACTCCACTTAGCCAACCTGTCCTGGCAAAGTGCAAACTCACAACCAAACTCCCAGTGTTCAGGGAATGGAACCATTGGCCACTGGTGGGCCAATAATAAATTAATAAAAGTAGCAATATTGTTTTTGCAATTGGATGGCCAACAACCCAGGAACATCCCTGCTAATAAGCAATGATTTTGTTTTTATAAATTTAATTTGATTTTTCAGAAAATCTTAATAATGTATTCAAAGATTTATCTAAAATTAAATTTGATATGGAAACATCAAATTGCTTACATCCAAAAATGTTAGCACTATATAAATATTTGATAAGAGAACTACAGTTAAAGAATAGACAGTTTCAGGTAAAAAACATTTAAATTATTTATTAATTTTAATAATTTTACAGCAAATTTACAAAATATAATTAGTACATTTTGAGTTTATAATTTTTAATTATTATTTGAAATAGCTGCTAATAATTGTAAAAAATTATTCTCACATAATTTGTCCAATAATTAAAGAAGTGCTGAAAAAATTGATTCAAACTGATATTAAAATATTTTTAAACGAAAATATAGTATTAAAAACAAGGTAAATTGTTTTAAAACTAGTTTGATTTTGATTTTAGCTATATTTTAATTTAAATAATTTTATTTTATAGATCTGAAGGTGCTACAATAATCATTTCTAACATGATAACTGACAAGACACCTTTATGCTATTTTACTATGATAATTGAATATGATTCATGTAAATCTTTTAGAGAAACATACTATAAAAATTATTCACTTGTTTATATAAGATTTAATGTTGAATTAAGTCTTGATGAAATACCACTGAACAAAATCGGTAAATATAATATTAGTTAAGTACATGGATTTGTTTTAAATATCTGTCAACATGGGTGTCTGCAGAAGGGGCAGATGAGAAACTTGCCCTCACTTGGAATCAAGTAAAAAATTCCACAAATTATAATTATAAAAGTGATATGTAACCTCACACCTTTGACCATGGGATACTGATGCAGTACTGTATTCTAGTGGTGTGCAAACCATGAGAAAATTTTTTAGGGTTGCCAAATTCAAAGAAATTTATTTGACAACAAAAAATATAAGGTTTTTCTTCCAACAAGTATCAGGTATCAGTAAAATAGTGAAATGAAATTATATTTATTTTATTTAATTATATTTAAATTATAGAAATCCCAGAAAGAATTTCACTTTAACTATGTTGATGATTATAAAAATGTCTACTGTCTATCCAGGGGTTGCGACAAAATTTTACACAAAATGGAGGTCAGAAATGAAAATAGTTTGTGCACCACTGCTGTATTCCATAATCTACTTGTAAAAAACAACCCAAAAAATATTAAATAATAATATAAAAATTTATTTATATAATTATTTATATCCGAGCTTTGTCCCCCTCCGGAAAATTTTCTGTGGACGTCCATGTCTGTCAATAATACAGTAATACTTTTTAGGAAGTGAAGATGACCAGTCTTTTATAGTGATTGGATCTACTAAAATAACTAAAGACCTGGCTCTTCTGAGAATATTGGAAATCAGGTCTTAATTATTTCATTTATTTTTTATTATTAATCAAATTTTAAAACTTATTGAAAATTTTTATTTCTAGTTATAATATGACTCTTATTGAAAGAGATTATCAGAAGTTCAATAATTTGTCAAGTGAAGAAACACTATATTTTGTTGATGTTATAGTAGATGAAAAAACAGGCATTTTTATTGAAAATTATAAATTAATGACAAAGGTTTACCTTGAACAACTCAGTATAAAAATTAAATGTTTAAGTTTAAAATATGAAACATGTTGGTTAATAATAGCAGCAAGTGAAGCTGATCCAAAGTAAGTTAAATGAATTAAATTGTTTTTAACATAATTAAGGGGAATTATTTTCAACAGTAGTTTAATTCGGGAGTGTGGCCAATGTGGCTCTACCACAGGGCCACATTGGCCATACTCCCTTATTAAGCCACTGTTATTGATCGATCAATGCCATGCCAATTGATTAATGATACCAACATTTTTTATTTTGTTTACTAAATTAATAATTACAGTTTGGGAAAAATAACTTGAAACTTAGGCAGAGACTTCACTAGTGTAAAAATGAGTGTAAAAACCCCCTGACTGTAAATACATTTAATCACATGGTCTATTTGCATTTGTGCTTGGATTGTGGTGGAGGTCTGGCTCCACTATGGAAGTTACAGTTGTATATGTGATATATTGATGTAAAGACAATGATTATATTCTGCAATTTTTTTTTGTACTATAATTACAAATGTAGTAAAAATAATATCTTTACTTTCATATATTAACTTTTATCATCATATTATTAAGCTACTATACTGCACTTATACATTAAGCTTTTTTATTATATACTCATTAAACTGAAGGATTTTTCTTTGGTCATCCATATTGCTTGTTTTAGGCATCCATTCTTATAATTGTGATGCCTCTTGTCATATATACCTGGATACTTTTGGATGTTTTTGATAAATCTTTCCAGATCTATTCTAAATCTTTTCTAAGTAGCCATGAAAGAACTTACATGAAAGCTCGTTACCTGACAATTTTTGCATGTCACAATGACATAGATTCTACTGACTTCTGATTGGTTGATGAAACCATTTTACCAATGTATTCGTGTCAAAAGTTGAACACTGCTTGACTTGCTTTATGCTCGTTCTATGACCTTCTCTGGCATAAAATATCATGGTCACATGATTAAAAGCATTTACAGCAAGAGTTTTATGCTAGTGGAGTCTTGGCCTTAATACATATACTGTATATGTATACAGTATAATGTATTCTGCATATCAAGGATCATGGAGATTATAGTTCCCAGACTAAAAATTTATTTTTTTCTTTAGGAGAATGAAATATCATTCAATAGACTAACAATTTTACATAATCTTGCTTTCTACATATAAATATAAATATATATATATATATATATATATATATGTAAATGGGTGTTGATACATATTTGCATAACAATACGTCCACTTGTGCAATCATCACTAATTGTACAAAATCGTTTCATGTGTTAAGTGTACAGTTCTACAATAATTCTTTCAAATTATAGTTCACCTTTTTAATTTTATGTTTACACTAATATCATCAGGCATTCCTGAGGCATACATATGATGAAATTGGATTAAAGCTCAACCTACTTAAATGTCCTTCTAATTAATCCTCACCACCACCTTCTGGAACTTTCCACTTCATATTCCGTTTTTCATTCTTGAAATTCTATATCCATGCATCACAAGCGGAAACAAACCATACCAAAAAAGAAAAGTTTGCTCTCCCTATCTTCCCTTTTTATTCTACAGAACATGTGACTTGACCACTCCAGATCTTGCCATTGTTATAATAACCAATTACACACAAGAGTCATATTACAGGATGATATGGAAAGAAGAATGAGACTGGATAAACTAACAAAAGAAGAGAAAAAACCCACAAGGTGTAATAACACCACAATATTTTTACTTTCTATCACATATGAAGATGCCTTTTACTTTTTGCCATATATCACATTTTGTCACTATGCTACTGCTTTTCGGTGCTTTAGAGTTTCATTACAATACATACATGAAATTCATCTTTATTATTCAGTTAATCAGTAATGTGTAAGAAACAAGGAAATAGAACATTAAGAAAATAGATTGTATTTATTATTGTGAAATCACATAGACTATAAAATCTGTGCAAAAATTTAAAACATTTCAAAAACTCTAGTGATTTTATATATCAGTTTCAGATATAAAAATTTACTTGCAGAAAATAGCATTTAATTACATATAAAATGAAAAAAATTAAGTTTGCAATAAAATTTAAAAAAATATATTTTTAATGCAATGCTTACCATATTTTGCTTACCACATAGTGCTGCCCCTGTGTTAGCCTATTATCATAGCATCATCTTGCAGATTTTATTTAGCAATAACTATAATAAGATTCTTGAAATTGCTATAAAGCATGCTGTTAAAAATTTTGCTGTAGTCTTTACATGAAGATTTAGTACGGTCTACAAGGAAATTCGGTACCTGGAAGTGATCTTGGATCACAAGCTCTCCTGAGATCAGCACGTTAAATATACCTCTCAGAAGACTGGCCTTATCTTTCATGCTTTTGCCAGGGTTGCAAGGAATACTTGGGGGCCTAATGCCAAAGCAATGGACATCATTTACAATGTAATTTTTTTCCCAATTATCACATACGACTGTGGCAGCTGGGGAGACATTGTGTGCAAGGTCCATCCCAGGTGCAAGTTGATTTCAGCCCAACGTAGGGCCCTTCTTCTAAGCACAAAAGCCTTCCGCACCACATCAAACACCAGCTTACAGGTTATTGCTCGCAGGCCCCCCATTGACAAAACTATTGTTTCCTACCAAAAGTTCTGGCAGCTAAAATGGGGCAGCAATTTCATTGATCTTCAAACGGACATCATCTCCCCCAGTGATCTAGAGAGGGAAGTTTCTTTTAAGCATTCTGCAAGTCCCTACACCACAATTCATTTTAATGAAGGTCACCCTGAAGATTGTCACACCACTATCCACACTGATGGCTCGAAATGTGACAGGAATGTCGGTGGCAGCTTTGTGGTTTATCAAGACAATGATGAGATTCACTTTGAGCAGTTTCAGCTCGGCCCAAACTGCTCAGCATTTCAGGCTGAGCTCTTTGCCATCTTAAAGGCCATTCAATGGTGTGAGTCTTCCTTCACAAGCAACAACATTCTTATTGCCACTGACTGCCTCAGAATTGTCTTTGGTCAAAAGGCAGAGAACTTGTGGTGTGACGGGTTAACGAGACCCACGTGTTACAAATAAAATATATCAGACTATCACAAATATTAAGAAAGTAATAATAATATTGATTTATTATAACAGATGCCGATTTACAGTTTACAAAATTAATACAACGTACACATATCGCGTTACTTTTAACACAACAATGGACCGTAATTTTCCGACAATTATAAGTTTCGGATCCACAATCCGATTGCATCGGCATATATAACTGATAGATTTAAATTATACTAGGCTAGATTAATATTAAGGTTAGTAATATTATAAAAATACTCCCCTTTTACTTCTCCCGTCGTTTGTTAGTTCAGGATCCTTTGTTCTCGTATCTTGTGGTAGCGACACAAGGGGAAGGGAGTAAGTCCGTATAGCGGGAAAAATATTCACCTCACCAATATAAGGGTTCTTTGTAGAGAGATAAGTGCGATCCTAATTCGTAACCTTCCCTCTGCTTCTCACAATCACCAAAGACGACACTATTCTCCAACGTCTGCACTCCGTAGCACCTTTCTCACGCTTCTTCTTACCCACTTCCACGTGCTTCCTCCTTCGCCGTCGTGACTCCGAATGACGAAAGTTGACCCCTTCACCTGGGTAGGTGACCCCACACTCGCCCAAAACACGCCATCAAGTCAGTGTTTTACGGTTGAAAGAATTAGATATTTAGGGTTAGTAGACTTAACATTAATTCTAAAAGTATGACAATAATAAAAATAATAATAATGGTGATGATAAAAATATACATAATTACATGGGGGGCTTCACCCACCACAAACTCTTCATCCCATCATCTCTCAGATTCACAATTGCCTTACTAACCCCAAGAATACATACTATATTAACTGGATTCATTCCCATAATGGCACTGTTGGTAATGAGAGATCTGGCCAAGGATGCAGCCAATAACCACTTTCTTCCCATCGAGTAATCCAAAATCCCTGCCAAGGTTCTTAAATACATGCTGAGGAAAGACCTTGTTAATAATTGGCAGGCTGACTGGGACAACAACAACTCCATTACCAAACAGTTCTTTCCAAATTTACATGGTCTGCTTAGCAAGAAATGGATGAAGCTTAACCACCATAGTATTCAGTTCATTACCAATCGTGGTAAATTCAATGCTTACCTACACAGATTCTCTCGCAGCAACAATAACCTTTGCCCTATCTGTGGTGTTCCTGATGGCAGTCTACACTATATCTATAATTGCCCCACTACTGAGCATGAAAAGATATAACTCAAAATCTTCATCAGAAACAAAAACAAGTTTTGGCCATGTAATTGCAAGGAGCTTACTCACGACGACACCTACAATTTATTCCTTAAATTAGTGGACAACTACTTTCGGGCTACTCCAATCAATTAATGTAAATCTCTTTGGCTGTACCTTGTCTGTTATATCACGTTTATAATTTATTTTTATTGTAATTTATTATTATACACTGGTACTGTTATGCATTTATACTTACTGTTGCTTTTTATGTAACCATCTTCCTTTAGCTGTATATATTGTACATATCTTATTTTACTTTTTTTTTCTTTTACTTCTTGTATTACCATGTAGCTATTGATTTCACTGCTTATAAATGTAATCTGATCTTACTCTTTCTTGTGTTGTGTGCCTGGTTGTACATTGCGATGCCAGGCTATGTAAGTTGTTAATTTATGTTAATAAATATATAATGAATGAATGAATGAATGGCACTGACACAGGAAAATTTCAATGCCTTTAATTCTAGAGGGACTGCCAGTGACTTCTTGACTGCCTGTTTGGTATCATATTAAAATGATGAAATCGGGACAGCAGGTCAGAAGGTCATGTAAAAGCGTCTTTATCAATGATGAGAACTTAAAAAGAGATATACTCCCAGATGTGAAAGTTGACAGATAGTTGACAAAGTTGATGTTACAACATTAAATTGTTTATGTTGAAGTGTGGATTCTCACAATATATAACTATTGGGTTTAAGATGTTTATATTTATAAATAAGGCCATATTCAAGAGAACACAATTCACAATCCCAAGAGGACTGTGTTCTCTTGACATATTGTCAGAAATTTCTGACAACATGCAGTGTATGCATGAAAAAATAAAATTATCTGGCATCATGTATCTACTATCCAGACAACAAAAGAACTTTTCTTTTCATTGCAGTACACCAAAATTGCCACCCCCAAAAAAGTGCCACCTGGAGTGGACTGCCCTCTCCACCCTAGCAACACTTCTGATCCCACAATTGTGAAACAGTCAGAAAAAAATTCATCCTGAACTTTCACAATTTATTTGTGTGATTGTGTTTCTTCTGATTTCTTCCAATACAGAATAGTTTTTGTATGCTATTTGGTGTTAGAAGCTAGAGGTATTTTGATATTTAATTGAAAAAGTCAAATAAAAAATAAAATTTATATAAATAATATAAAATTATTAAATTTTGCTGTTAGGTAAGTTACATTTGTCCTCCTTCTGATTTATTAACTAAAATCGAAATACTTTGTTTAAACACATCCTATTTTATTACCTGCTTTATCATATTAGTTTTACTGGGTTTTAAGGTCTGTAATCAATCTTTTATTTTTCCATATGGCAGTATCTTTTCTGACATGGATTTTCAGGAATGTATCTACTGTGTAAAAACAATTGGGTGTATTGCATTTAAAAAATTCCTAAGTTAAAAGTTATTTCAAAATACTTAGTTTAATTCTTTGTGATATTCTATATATTTGAGGACATACTTCTAAAGAATTTTTTTCAATTAGAACCATGTGTCACATTTGCAAGATTTTATCACTGAAAAACACAAATGGATTCAAATTAGAGGCAAGTTTTTAAAAATTATTTAAATAAAAATTTCTTACATTTCAATATTATTTTTATTATTAAATATTATTAAAATCTAATTAATAAATATTTCAGTTTTTAATAAATTTAATAGAGTTAATACTGTTAGAATATTTAATTTAATATGGAAGTTTAAATTTCATGTAACAAATATTTAATCTAAGTTATCTAATCAAAATCTAATCTTAAAAAGTTGAATTTTGTTGACATTTTTTAAATTTTTTATCCTATGTCATGCTTTGTTTAATTTATAGTAAAAATTAAAAAAATAAATAAAATACATTTCTATTTTAGATACTTCAGGCTCATGACATTAATGAAGTGGCTGAATTAATTTTCCAAATATGTGAACAAACGCTTACAAAAACAACTTCTGAAGACAATATAATAAAGCCTTCTTGGTTTTCTCCAGTTATGACTAAAGTTCGTGTAATTTATTACAACTTTGTATTTTTATTATTTCTAATATATTAATTCATGATTTAAACTTCCTAAAATAGGAGGAAGAATTTTTATTATCATTACCATGCATGAATTCCTATTGGTAAGTTGAAAACAAACATTAATAATTATTAATAAATGTTAATTCTTAACTGTAGTTTAATTATTTTTTTAGTTTTTATGTAATGAATAAACTCCAATTTTATTAATAAAGTCCAAATTTTGTTTGCTTTATGCACATATTTAAATCATCTATCTTATTCTTAGTACTTTCAACCAACCAAGCCCATTATCAGAATATCTGCAAATTTCTCACCAGTTACCAAAATCATTAGTAGCTGATCATTTACATCATTAGGTCAAATGATTGAACCAAAACAAAATAGTTGACAGTTGATCAGCTAACTACTCTGTCCCCTACTGAAAAAATTTCCTCACTTCTAAATACATGCATTTCAAGTTTGTGGAAAAAATCTGTTATCTAAACATCAAATTACCAAATTAATTACTACACTAAACACATATCCACAACTATGGGATTACAAAAACGCTGTTTGATTGACTAATGAAGAGGATTAAAAGAAAGAAAAAAAGGGATAAGACATACCGGTACAAGGAAGAAAAGGATGAAATAATATGTTTGCATTAAGCAGGCAGTTGAAGGAAAAACCTTTAGAAAAAGCTAGAGAAAAGTGGAAAAGAAAGAATTGTAGTTTTTTGATTGGTCAGGAATGACAAAGAAAAGAGAAAAGACTTTGACAAAGCAGGAATGTATGTGATTTCATTAAGGGGTGATAAAGGGAGGGATAAAGTCCATACAAAAATCACAAAGAGATTAAGAGATATAGCAGAACAGGAAAAATGTCTACTATTCTGAATTAGGAAAATCTTAAGAAAGAAAACATAATGGAAGTAGTTGGAATGTTGAAAGAGATAACAGAAATTTTGAAAATTGCTGAGAAAGCATGGATATGTATGAAAGGAGTTTGAAAAATGAAGTAATTGATGGCAGAAACTCTGAGAAGTTACTAATTATTTGGAAGTGGCTCTTAAACAAGGAATGTAACTGTACTCCTCCTTTAACTTTGAATAGTATGATTTTTTTCTACAGATATGAGCTTACTAAAAACTGGAGAGATATACATAATTAAGGGAGAGATGGTCAATTGTGATTGGTAGTTTAATTAGGTTTTTCTTTTGCAAAGCTACAAAAAACCAAATAATCAGCAAAAAAGTTGGGAAGTACTAACATTTTTGCCAATGTTGAACAGGATCTTCAAACTAACTAATCCTGCAGCTGTTGAAACAATGGGGTATTGTCAAACATGTGTGAAAAATGGGGCAATGTAAGAAGGAGAAAGGGAGGGGGAGAGGAAAGTAAGTTTATAGTTCAAAGAGCAACTTCTATGCTGTGGAGAAAGAGTCTATGTCACAAAAGTTAGTAGCAGTATTTTTGGAATTACAGGAACAACAATTTTCATTTAGTCTTTTGTAGAAGTCCCTTGGTTTTCAATTTCCTTTACAGTGCTAAAGACCATCCTGACATGCACCTCCAACCAGGCATCTACACTATCCCTGTTACTGATCACAGATCCAACCACAACTTAGAATACATAGGTGCTACAATGCTCTCTTTAAACACCCACCTTAAAGAACATCAGAATTCCATCCCGAAAGGATCAGCCAGCACCGTGCTAGCTATCTTTGCCTTCAACCCCAACATTGGTCTGTGCACACCTCATACATAGCTCTTCCTGGCAACCTTTTCTCAAACATCTAGAGCAAGTTAAAATTTATAATACCACCTGCAAAAATAATGCCCTCTTTTTCACACATGTACAGCAATACCCCATTGTTTCAACAGCTGCAGGATTAGTTAGCCTGAGGATGTCTGTTCAACACAGGCAAAAATGTTAGGACTTCCCAATTTTTCTACTGGTTATTTGGGCTTTTTGTAACTTTGTATCAAGTTTACCCAGTTTTTGAGTGGTTGTATTTTATGTTTTTTATGTTTTTGGTAACTCTGTTCTTTGGACACTAAGAGGACCTCCTTAGCAAGCCCATTACAAGTTTGGCCAGGCTCGGCTCACAATGAAAGGATATGACCAACATATCCAGGATGGACTACCCAAAAAAATTCTTGGGTTTTTTTGACCAATCCAGAGTTCCCAGAGTGGTATGCTGCCATATTAATCACTTGGCCATCTGGCCATCAGTTTGTTATAGTTATTAATTTGGTATTTAGATAACACAGTTTTTTTTTTCAATAAATTTTTAAAAATTCTGCACGTATCTATGTAGAAATGGGAAAAATTCTTATCTTTTGACAAATCATTTTTTTGGAGGAATTACTATTTGGATAACAAAGCATGCTGTAGATCAGGGGTGGCGAACCTATGGCACGTGTGCCCAAAGTGGCATGTAAGAGAAATCATCTGGCATGTAATGTATCATATGATTTCTGTCTTTTTCAATCATCCTTTCTGTTTATCACCTGATCATCTTTTTTTCAATCAGATTTTTTACATTTATTTGAATTAAAGTGTATTCATTTAATTTCTTTAAATATCATTATTTGAAGTCTAAGACATTGGCATGCATTAACATCTTTAAAGCTAAGTATGCTTACAATATTGCACGCGGACTCAAAAAGGTTTGCCATCCCTGCTGTAGATCATCAATTTCCTGTTTCAAAGTACTGAATTTACTTTTAAAAGAATAATGGATTATATATTATTTAACCATAATTTTAACATCTGTTTTATATATTGAACATTTATGAAATTTATAATGCACAATAATGGAATCATATATTTTTAAAGTATTTATATCGATTAAACAGTGCATGGAAAATCCAGAATTTCAGCTATCATTCTGTCCTTTAATAGTTTGAATATTTTTTCCTGGATATATAAAATTCTAATTTATTTGTCTGGGATTTAGGTGCATTATAAACCAAAAATAATTCAAAAGAATGACACCATGAGATCAAGTGTTCAAAACAACAGAAAAATTTACTAAAAAAAAGAACCAGAATTATATACCACTTACACTTACTTAAGAAAGGAGGTAATCTACCCAATCAAACATCCACATTCAATACTGTTTGATGTTGCTGTTAAATCAAGGTCTTGTATCACAAAGTTGGGCCATACATGTTAGTTACAGAAATCACCAAAGTACAATATATGAGGAGAGGGGCCCTAGAATAATTAATTAGGAAATTATTAACTACTTTACCTATATCTAGACTTAAAACCAAAAACAAAGTTGAAATGGATAATTGACAGAAAGTATAGGAAAAAGAGAACTAGTATACTGGGAACTGTTGCTTATCAAAAAACAGTATATCAAGGAGCCATAGTCACATGGCTCATCACATTTATTCTTTTTATTGTTTTGAAATTAACTGGACTTACTCTTTCTTACCCATAACATTATAGCAGAATATTCCATATCTCTATCATCCAAGGTGGCAGACATTCTAGGTTGCCAGGAAGAATCCTCTATCTTATTGACTGGAGCTCTTCATAAGTCAGAAAGTGTTTTGTCTGTGATTGAAGTTCAACCTCACAACCATTAAACATGATGTTTTGCAAGTATATACAACTAGGCAAGGCTGATGTCATGACGAGTTAGAATTTTAAAATTCGATCTAGGGGCTGAGATATTCAAGGTCAAATTTCTCCATGTAAACTCTATGGGCTGATTGCCAGTTGTAAGTGCAAATCGATAAAATTTTTATTTTATTCTCTAATGGTAATTAAAAGTTACAGGCATAAAGCATGTACCTTGTATACAAGAATATGTGCTTAGAGGAATAAGAGGAAACAAAATATGCAATATGCATTCCTAATGCTGAAAGTATTGCATATTTTGTTTCCTCTAGATTGTTTTTAGCACTTAGATATTAAGCTAATTCTCTATTACTATTTAGTTTCTGAAAGGAAAGGCATATTACATATGAAGATTGCGTAAGTCTTTTTGAATTTCATCAGAAAATGAGCAGCGTGACAATGATAGTTATAATTTCCTCTGTTATTCTCAATTAAAATTGCAAAATAGGAAAGGAGAAAGAAACTATGTAGGATCTTACCTCTGCTTCTCATCTCTCTCTCTCTCTCTCTGATATATTTTCTTTATATATATATGTTACAGTCAAAACCCGTTTTTAGTTAGAACGCGTTTTAAGTAGTTGAAACTGTTTATACTGGACGTCTTTGTTAAAACCCGTTTTGTCTAGTTAAAACTAGTTTTAACTCAAATTCATTTTTGACTAGCAGTAAATTCTAGTTTTAACTAGACAAAACGGGTTTTGTCTAGTTAATTTACTGCTGTACATGTTTTGATTTTAGATAAAACTAGTTTTAACTTTTAACATTAGTTAAAACTAATTTTAGCTACATAAATATGTTTGGGGGAAATAAATAAAGTTAGGCATCTTCTCCTGAATCACTACACATAACATTTTGCTTATGAAGGAAATTATAACAATAATTTGGGTTTTGGAGGCCTCTAACGAAAATATCATATTCTTGAGCATGTTTTTCAAATAAAACTTTGAAGTACATGAAAAAAAAATGTATAGTGTTTGCAATGACAACTTTTTTACTGTCTGGCATTTTAGGCACCTCACCCAAGTATCCGGGTGAGATGCCAAATGCCATTAGGGTAAGATAACAAATATAATTGCATAAAATTAATTTTCGAATATCTTAACCAAATTTAATTTATTGCATATGTAGTACAAAGTACTTCATAGTAAGTATAACAGCACAGTATAAGTATTGTTAAGTTTCCGCCCGTTCTAACGTGCTCTATAGCTAGCTGAAAGCTTTTATCAGTCCAAAAACCTTTTTGAGAAGTCCTTATATAATTTCTATGCATATCCTGCAATAAAACAAGAAAACGAAAATTTATTAAAAATAGGCCTATTGGAATTCTATTAACAAAAAATAGGCATGTTACCCCAAGAAAAAATGTGGCATCTTTCCCATTTGTCTGGGTAAGATGCCTAGCGGAGTCACGTGTTCTAGCGTGTCTGATCAGGATCGGCGGTAGCTCACAATGGAAACTTTAGAACCTTAACTACATCACACATTAATTGTTTTTTGCAATTTTTAATAAATTCTATTTTAACTTTTAGTTTTAAAATGATTCTAGAAACATTTCATAACAAAAACTTTGTTCTTTTCTTGCTTTTATTCTTCTCAGATGTAGAAAATGAGGTAACGGTAGCCAACTACAGCTTTCCACACTCAATATTGGCCTAACAATTCATCATACAAACACATGACAATATCTGACGTCACCGTTTGAAAATATCAAAAAGTAGGCATCTTCCACCACTTACCATCTTACCCCAAATTCCTCTATATGTTGCAGTCAAAACCAGTTTTTAGTTAGAACGTGTTGAAACTAGTTTATACTGGATGTTTGTGTTATAACTAGAATTTAGTGCTAGTCAAAAATGAATTTGAGTTAAAACTAGTTTTAACTAGACAAAACGGGGTTTTAACAAAGATATCCAGTATAAACTAGTTTCAACTAGTTAAAACGCATTCTAACTAAAAATGGGTTTTGACTGTAACATATACACATAAAATAAAAGAGATTATATGAAATAGATGGCAATTTCTTAATTAGTCTGATGGTAAGGGTTCAGGCTCAATGCATCAGAGTGAAAACACCCATTAACTTTCTGTAAACTTCTGTAAACTCTACCTGTATTCCAGATCATCCAGAATAACAAGCTGACATCTTTACTACTGTTTTTTAATTATTATAAGAGCTGAGTGAAAGAAGTAGGCTGTGAAAATGGGCTCCTGGATACAATAAAATATAGGCTCTGAACTAAATGAATACTTAGAGGCAATCCTTGGTTTTGTTTCTCAGATTGGTGCTGAATAGAACAAGTCATCCTACCTTAAAAATCACATGATTGTTTCAATCTTGTTACAAAGTTCATTCTCAATGACATTCTCTATGACCTCATCAAAGTCCAACATACTCAAGTTTGTAGGTTTTGTAGAATACAGAATAAATCCAACAGAAATGTATCTGAAGAAGAGTATTTTACAAATCTTAATAGACAAAAATTAAAATACAACAGAATCACTTGGCAAAGTTTACTACTTCAGAAGTTTGTTTATCTGGCACCTGATAACCCAGAATGTCTGATCAGCATTCCAGATCAACATGTTAATATTCCAAACATATAACTTTTGTGAATTGTATGTATACAATACAGTACATGTCTGAAAAATAAATATTATATGCACATAAATCATTATGAATGTTGATTTTATACAATAATGGGTTTATTATTGGGCTGCAATTTGAAAAAATTGTATCTATAAATGCCTGCTGTCATACATCTGTTTGTTCATCTGACTTTCCTTAATATCAAGAATGGAGTTAGATAGATGAACGTTCAGATCAAATATAGAAAACTTAGGGGCAGGAGGTACTAATTAACTATATACAAACTTCTAGTTTGCAACATAAGTTATGTGATTTCAATTACATTTTCCCCTGAAAGGAGTTAGTAGACCAACACAATTCTACTGCTAACAGGAAAGTATGATGTACAGGGGCAAGATACCACTAATTTGAGGTTGAGAGCATATATTTTAAATTAATTAAATTTTTAAAATATTATTAAAAATTGCAGCCCAGCATTGTGATGATGTCACAATAAATAATTGCTTGTTGTTTTTGCAGATCTTTCAATCAGTCTTAACACAATGTTGTCATATATTGTATCATCTTCAGAATGATTAAAGAACTGCATAAATAAATCAGAAGCATACAACAACATGCACTGGTACAAAATGTACAGCAATGTCTGCAATATTTTCAGATCACAAATAAGTTAATTTTTGCAATCCAGTAATCCAGCATTTTGATAATTCAGCATCACTCTGGTCCATAGATACCAGACTCGTGAACTTGTACTGTATTATGTTTTTTCTGTACATGTTAAACTTTTCTATATTTACAGTGATAAAATAAATATATACACAGACAGATACATTAACAATACAGTATTTAATATCTCTGTACTTTGATGTTAATTAAACTATGATTTTAAAAACGTTAGAGTTAATAATACAGTATTTTAAAATTAATTACCATATTTACTCGCATATAAGACGATCTCACATATAGGATGAGGTGTGACTTTAAAGTTTAAAATAAAGAAAATTAGATATATTAATACAATTCTAATTTTATATCATCTAATCACAAATAAAATATCAAATGCAAGTGCACACATAGTCCCGCAAAAATTACTGGCATTTTAATCTTTAAGGAAAAATCTTGTAAAATTAACAACATAATTTGTTTATGTAATCGGGAATTTATTTTTGCCAATTCTTAACAGTTGAATCCACACTTATGAGTTTCTCTGAATTCTGATTTCCAAATAATCATGTTTTCACGTGGGAATGGATTAAAACTTATATCAGCTCCCTTGTGATTTTGTAATTTCAATTTGGAATTCAATTCAAAAGCTTTGCTTTTCCTATTGCTATTTATCTTTACTCCTGCAATACACAAGAACGATTCAAACAACCTAGATAAAATACTTTTATTTTTAAACACTAGAATTCTAGGTGAGCATCCAGCAAAAAATGTGAATACATGGTTCACAAAAATTATTGCATAAACCTAAAGAATTCTTCGCTCGTGCATATAGGACAACCTAGGTTTTTGAAGCAATGAAAAATGAAGAAAAACCTTGTCTTATATGCAAGTAAATACAGTACATTGTTTTCTTTAAACTTAATTTTTAACTATAAAAGAAATTTTTTCAATGTATTTTTTAAGATTAGTTTGATTATTTTCTTATGAGAATCTGAATGAAATACATATATATATATATATTGGAATATGAAATTTTATCAGAAATTGAATGTTTGTTCATTGTTAGTGCTCAAGAAATGTTATCATGCTTGTCATTGAATGAATTGTTAACATTGACTTGGACTGAACTTAAATCCCAGTTTAATAAAATTCCTGACAAAGTATTAAAGGTAAAATTGAAATGAATATTTAAAATTTGTTTAATTTTAATTGATTTTATTGTTTTATTTTTAGTTATTTTATCATTTAGCTAGTCAGCCTGCTGTTTTGAATGAATCTGGTCTTTTATCTACATCTTTGGAATCTAAAGATGAGAATAATGAGATATTATCACCTTCTTTAAACCACTGTTCAGATACAGATATTGATATACTGACCAAATCAAGCCTTGATACAAATTTAGAAATGAACTCTTTATACGATTTTGATAAAAGTCCCGAGGATTACACTTTAGAATTTAAGTGTTATTCATTAGATGATGAATCACATAAAGAAATAAACAATTCAAAAAAGCCTGAATTTAGTAGATATGATATTTCATATTTTGGAAAGCATAGCAAAGTAACAAGAAAAAATGAAGTAGAACCACCACTTAAAAAACATAAATTTATTCAAGAAGTTGTACAAGAAAAGAAAAATGATTCAAATCTTCCTACTTGTAGTATTAATAACATTAACCAATTGATAAATCTAAATAAAAAATTTTGCAAAGATTCTGATGTTGGAAAGATGATAAAGAACTCGGATATTTTGGCTAGTTCATATTCCATGAAGAAAAACTTAAATCCATTGTATTTAAATAATTCCAATAATTTTAAAAGTCTTCAAAAGAAGTCAAATATAAAAAGCAGTTTCAATCAAAGAACAATAGGAATAGCACATCCATTTGTACATAATAAAAGTGAAGGTAAATAGAATTTTACTTGTTTACTACTAGTTTATATATATTTAATAAAATTTTTGATGTTTGATTAATAATAATTTATCTATTATTGATATTAGCATTGTTCTGGAACACGGGACTGGTTTTACCATTAGGCAAACACTTAGGGGTGCCAAGATGTAGGGGGTACCGACCTTACTCATAAACAAAAAAAAGAAAGATCGTTAATTAGTGTAATTAATAAAAGTTTTTTAAAATGTTCATAATGATATTTTTATAAATATCCATATATGATAATATGATAATATATAGGGTTGCAGTGACACATTATCTTATGGGCAAAAAGGGCAGTTGCCTGGGGCTGCCACAAACAGAGGGGGCCCCAAATCAATCTTTTATAAAGAAAAATGTATTTCTCTGAAAAATTCCCCCAAAGTAAAATGTCTGATCTGAAGTCAACACTGTACAGGGGCCCCCTAATTCAAATTTGCCTTGGTCCCATGAAGCTATAAGGTGTTACTTTTGGGGTGCCTAAATTTTCTTGATTCAGATACTCCTCTTTGCACTTGTCCCTGCTGGTACACTACAGAATTCTCAACTAATATTGTACAATGATGATGATAAATTCTTAAGACAAGTTTCCATGTATTTGTGCTGAAGATGAATTAGAATTTATAACTAAAACATAATACAGAAAGAAAAACATACAATTCTGTATCCAAAAATAAAATTTGTTATTTATATTATTTTTCAACTTTAAAAAAAAAAACTTTGATTTTAGTTTATGTAATAAGACTAAATAATAATTAAGAAATGAATTTGAAATTTATAAGGGTTTATACGATCTATATTTCTCCAATAATAATTTGATTTTATAATATTAATTATAAATTGATATATATAAATCGGTACACTTCCAATAATCTAATTACTATATGGAGTTGTTTGGATTAGCAGGATTATACATAAAAGAAAGAAAGTCAAAAGGAACTATAGACATATACATATACTGTATACCACATATTTGTAAAAAATAATATGTGATTTCTTTTTGTTTTTGGCTACAGTAATTAGTGGAAAAGTGAAAAAAAAAAATGATTTGGATTAGCAAGCATGCACTATACTTGCACACAATAATTACTTTCATATATTTATCAAATTTTTCTGGTAAAAAAATCACTCATTGTATTCCTATATTCTTTGCATCATGAAGAGTAAAACATTTTTAACAAATTTAATCAAGGAATTAAACATTTTTAATTTGCTTGTTCAATTTGCAACTTCTAATTCATTTTCAGCTGTATCAGAAGATAAAAATCTAATTATAATGTTATAAGTTTTAAACCTAATTTATATTTTATAATTCTATTGGAATTATATAGCTATCACATGGATTAAAGTAAATTTTTATTATCCAAAACGTTTTAATTAGAAACTAATATTATAAAAGTTTATATTAAATTGTATTTTAAAAAACCCAGCAAGGAGTCCTGCCTGTTATGAGATTTTATTTTAAAATAACTTTTATATTATTAAACATAATAAATAAAAGTGTCTGTGGTGTCATTCTGTTATGAGATTTTATTATTAGGTAGAGATGAATTTTATTTTAAAAAAATTGTAAATGCTAATAACGAGTAATATTGTCATTAAGTCCGACACTACTGGATAATGGGGGTCGTGTGATACACACGACCCCCATTATCTTTCAACCCCCTCGACTTTTAACCACAAAAATTTAATAGCATCAATGCCCCTTATACACAAACAACCATGCCAAATTTCGTTTCTTAATCTTTACCTCATCCTGAGATAGTAAACGAAATAACGCCCAAATGATTCCAATACTTTCCCAGCTGTTATATAGGTCATACATAACAAGGAAAGTATTGGAATTGTATCAAATTTGACCTTGCTTTTTGCAAATCTCCACGTTTTCAGATCTCTGAACTCAAAGAAAAGAGTGTGTATGTTTCGTTTAATATTTTGTGATGTGGTAAAGATTACAAACGAAATTTGGCATGGTGGTTTGTGTATAAAGGGCATTGATGCTATTGAATTTTGGTGATTAAAGGTCGAGGGGTTGGAAGATAATGGGGGTGTATCTCCAGTAGGGTCGGAATTAATGACGATTTTACTCGTTATTTACATTTTTTCTTTTTTTTTTTTTTAATATAAAACTCATCTCTACCTTCAAAATTAAGCTTTTTATATTTTTAATTATTACAAAACTGCAAAAAGTTTTTAATAATAAAATTTCATAACATGACGCCACACACAACTTTATTTATTATGTTTAATAATATAAAAGTTATTTAAAAAAAATTAAAACAGCTGAGAAAGTTACGTAACTCGTTGCTGGATTTTTAAAAAATAAAATTATTTTATTACTTTACTTTCTCATATTTGCTGTAGATTCTCCTCCAATGGATTTAGACAGTGGTGACGACGTCGATGATGATACAATCAAGCAGTCAAAGTATTTATTATGAAGGAGAGAATGTAACAAGATTTCGAAGAATTCTTAATATAATATAATTAATTATAAAACGTTTTAATATTTAAACTTTAAAGTTTACAATGTAAATTATTTTACAATAATTAATAAACGAATAAATAAAATTATTAGAATTCTTATTAAAGTTTAAAAATCTATACAAAGAATTTAATTTTATTGTATATTTATGCATATATGTATGTTATATATTAACTAGGATTTTCATTATTACATGTGATTAATTAAGAAAATGTTTTTATTTTCAAATAGTTTGTCTAAAATATGTCAATATGTACAAATTTAATTTCAAATATTCTGATTTATTAATTTATTTGTTAAAATAAACTTCTGAATTATCAAAACTTGTTAAGATAAGAAAAGAAATACGTATGTAAAAAAGATTATTGTTTTCTTTTTAATATCGTAAAATAAAGCATTAACATAATGTCAAACAGTCTTTTTTTTTTTTTTATTTTATGTGAATAAGTCAATCTAAAATTTTATACGGAGTTTAGAACTAACATTACAAATTTGAAGTAATTTAAACAAAAAAAATTCCAGCAACGGGTTGTGTAACTTCCCTGCAAAAAGTTTTTATATTAATTATTATAAAATGTAAAATGGCAGAAAGCTTAATTTGAGGGTAGAGATGAGTTTTATATATATATATAAAACTCATCTCATAATTTATATATATATATATATATATATATATATATATTTATAAATTATAAATGCTAATAACGAGAAAAATCTTCATTAAGTCTGAATCCACTGGAGATATGACACTCGACCCTTTCTATCTTCCTACCCCTCGACCTTTAACCACCAAAATTTAATGCCATCAATGCCCTTCAGAAATTTTCGGCACAAAGCGCAGGGATTATTAAGCTTAAAAGTAAGTGAACGAAATCCTTTCCTCCACACAAAAAAACCCCGATTTTTTTTTTTTTTTGCTTTTGTCGACATTTTAAGGTCCCCCGAGTCCAAAAAATGTAAAAATCTTCGTGGGAGGTCATTTTTTGACCGATCGCCATACTTTCCTTCTGTTATATATATTAATATATATAATCACTAGAAAAGTAAAATCCAGTTTTCAACAGAAATTAAAAAAAAAAAACTGAATTTGTTAAATTTGAACCTTATGAATTTAATTTAATTGTATTTGATACATTTTTTTTACTCGATGTGTAAATATATTAGTGTAATTTAATAATCCTTATAGATTTTAGTGAATTTGTAAATTTTAAATTCTTAGTTTGATTAATAATTCGTTATATTTCAAAATATAAATTTTAAAAACAAAAGAAATTAATAAATTATAAAACATTTACATTATTAATTTATCATAATTATTGCAGATATTAAAGAATAAATTTGATTATACTCAAGTCAATCAAGTGAATGCTATTAAATGGAAATTCTCTACAGAAACTTTGAATGTAAATATGTAATTTTTATTTTAATTTTTTTATAAGCATAAGTAATAACTAAAGCTGGATAATTATTACAGCACAAACTGTCAGCTTCCAATTACATTTTATTATAAAATTTTAATACGAAGCATTAAAAAATACTTCGTATTTAAATGTAAAAAATTTTTCAAACTTAATATAAAAATAGTAATTTAATTCAGAATTTACTTTATCTAAAAAGAACTATTCTACTATGAGTGATTAATAGCTTTCTTATTCAATATTTAACTCTTAAAATATTCCAGAAATGTTGTTTCTGTCGATTATATATATATGTTACGTAATAGTGTTTGGAGGGGGAAGTCTGCTGGTCATGAAAATCAAGTAGTTTAATGATTTGTGTGACAGTTTCGCGTCGCGCAGTCGTCGCGTCACAGCGTGATGTAAGTTGACTACATAGTTTCTAAATATCTTACCTAACATAGACCGTTTAGAGGAGATTTTTGAATCAACTACATAGTTTCATATTTTAAGCATGTTTCTTTTATTACACAAAAATTTCCAGATTATATGAATTATTATTTTTCTTTTCATTTTGAACACGTCCTAATTAAAACTTATATCAAGGTCCGGCTATTCTGCCCATAAATAATACTAAACCAGATTGTTTATCCATGATAAAGAATAGGAATGGATGATCGGCTTCAAAAAATTGTCCGTTGAACGATCCTATTCTTTCTACTATCATAGCCGTAGCTGCAGTTGCTATGCTTCCTCTTTCTTCTAATTGTATCACAACTCGATGCATCATATCAGTCATGTGCAATTGATGGTGAGGTGTTATACCTGTTAAATCGGCTGAAGAGGGCGAAAATAAACTGTTTACGCCTAAATTTCTTAATACATTAGCGATAGAAGGTTGAGACTCGACAGTAAATTTGGGTACTCTTACATTAACGTCTTTCTTTTTCATGGTAGATATAAGCTGTTTCATAGTGGTAGAATTTAATTTTTTCTGAAGATTAAGCAGTCCCTCTAATTGATCAGGCAGCACCAAAAATAAACTGATTCGATTCGATTTAAATGGTAATTCCAAGATGCTAGCTTCCATTCCTGGACTATGTCCGTGAGCCAGATGTAATTTTGCAACCATCATAGGCACACTTGCATGGAAATGGGGAGTAACGTAGAAACGCGCTTTGGGTTCCGTCATAGCGGGATCAAATTTCCACAGCCACTCGGAATTGAAATATAATGCATTAACTGTCATTATTTGAGTGGTCTGAGGTAGTAGTTTGGGTAAAAAATGTAAAATCTGCCCAGAAGTTTGTTCGTGAACCCAATTATTGATTATTTCTCTGGCACCGTGGGCGTCATTCTGGAAATCCACTTCTTTAACGGTAGTGTTGTAATAATATTTCAAGGCCATCTGGTAAAATTTTGATATTTCCAGTCCTTTTTGAATATACAGTTTATTGGCAACAGCTAAAGATTCCCGCACGGACGGATCCGATAGCAATTCATTAATTATTTGACCAAAAGCTTGGTGTATTTGTGTGATATTTACATGGCAGATGTGAAGAATTTGACAGATTTCTTGTGTAGTATAACTTCCAGATCCCAACTCTGTCATTAAAATACAGAATAAATACTGAATGGAGAAAATACAACGTTGTTTTGATAACCATTCTTTTTAACTAGTTCTTTGTAAACTTGTAAACAGAAATCTAAATTCGCTTCGACTAAATGCTTATACGGCGATTGGGTTTCTGCAAAAACTTCGTGATATAAAATCAGTGTCACGAGGATAGTGGATAAAGTCGTAACACCCATCTTCTTCACCTAGTAAGAGATAATGTAAATGTGATAATAATACAAAAAACTGATGTAAATAATGAATACAAATTAATAGAATTCATAATAAAACGTCTATCGTAAGTTAGCAATTAGTACAAAATGTTAGTTGTAATTTGGATAAATAAACGAATAAAATAATTTTTGAATTTCACCTTTTAAAAGATAATAACATGAGTATTATACAGTAAATATAGCAACAAATGTAAAATATTTTTATGAATTTTATGGTCAAATTTTATATGATTAAAACAAATAAAACAACACAAATTGATAATATTTAAGTGAACATACCTACAAGATGAGATACTTTTCCTATTGAATCGTGTCAGACAAAGTTTGAGAAACGCTTTACAAAAATATATAGGATTCATAGAGGAGCAAAATATCCCCTAGACACCGCTCCACGTTTCTATTGGAGGATAAAACACAGAACAAATGCTATTGGTGGTTAATATTACGCCTAGGTCAATGACCAAGTTTGACTGGCGAACAGGATTACGAGTTGCATTCAACACTTATCAAATTCAATATGATAATTATGATGAAAAGGACGATAAGAAAGATAGATGAGGATATTTACGCATTTTATGTTTAACAAATTGTGTATAAAATTAGTAAAGTTAAAGATAAGAAGTTAAAGAGTTAGGACACGTGGATATTATGTCGCCAAGCTGTCTGTCTAACATATGGGGGGGGAATTATCACGTTTGCGACCAATCAGGAAAGTCTATCAGACTGTTACATCCAAATGTCAATTTTGACATTGAATTTTATATTTTTATAATACGTAAATATACATAAAAGTAATTCAAAGTTAGAAGAAAAAATCATTTTATATACTGAAAGGATACATTTTAATGTTACATTATTCATAGTGAAAGTTAAATAAAATGTACTTTTTTTTAAATCTATGATTATTTTAAAGAAGATTGTAATTAATTAAAGAATTGGATAACAACAAAAAAAATATTAAAAGGTTGGAATATGTAGGCTATAAACAAATATTCATGTGTACTTTTTTCTTATTTTACTCGAAATAAGAGTTAGTCGAACATATTTATATGCATATAAACTAAGAATACACATTTCAATGTTTATTTATAGTTAGTGGCAGCTCAATAAAATGTAGGCCCTAATTTGTAAAATATATTAATATATTAGGCCCTATTATTATTTTAAAAAAAGTTGCGATTAATTAAAGAATATATTTTTAATATATATATGCTTATAAGTTATGTATATTAACCAGGTACATATTTAATATATATATTTAAGTAGGCACTCAGTTAATATATATATATAAATATCTATATTTTTTAGTATATTTTAAATTACACGGAAAGCCAGTTATGGTGTCAGTCGAATCCCGCAGTCAAAATCCCCAGAAATTTTTCATGTCCGAATATGTCGGGTCCCGTCCCTCATCATCCAGTATTTATAACTGGTATGAGAAAAAAACACCTCTTATTGCCCATAGGGCGCTAAGAGGGCTTTTCTTTGGAAAGAGTAAAAGAAAGAAAGATGTTAAATGACTACTTAAGTACTAAGGCATTTTTTTTTACGATAGATAATTTAGGTGTTTAATTTTACTATACCTCACTATAGGTTTAAAGGAATTTCCCTTTTTAAAAGGAAAGTTTCTTCATCTTAAAACGAGTCTGATCAGATCATAACAAAAAGAAAAGGGGGAAAAATGAAAAGGAATTACAATTACAATTGACTTGAACTTACATTTATGTATGAATATTTATATTTATACCATTTAACACGAAAAAACAATCGTTATAAGTTATTAACTTATTTAAGCTTTATCTGTCTTAAGTTTAAACTGTATTTTACCTTATTAATGGTTTTTAAAACCACTTGATAAGGTAAAATAGGCTACAGTTTAATTTTTAATGAGTCATACTTTTTTATTGTAGTATCTCATTGAAAGTATGGTTAAAAGTTTTTATTATTTTTTAAATCAGTAATCGAATCCGAATTACAAATTTCTGAAATTTTATAGTTTCAGAAATTTACAATGGAAGTAAATAGAAGCAACAAAGTTAAAGTAATTTAATCCGAAAGTTAATTGTGTTGAATTATAAATTTTCATTGTTTATTTTCTGAAACATAATTTAAAGCGTTAACGTTTTAATATTTTATTAACACGTGTTTTTTTTTACATTTATATGTGTAATTGTGAAATATATGCAGAATTATTTGTAACGGTTTCGAAAGGCCACTGATAATGCATCCATGCGTACAACTGTACAAGAAAGCGTGACTTTCATTAATTAATTTGGCATAGTGTTGAAATAGTATTCAGCTCTCTTAACAACGTTAAGTAATTTTTCCCCTTTGCAAAATTAAATATGAAAATTCGACCTTCACAGGGTCGACGTCAACTTGATCTGATTTCACAAATCTTTTGTTCCTGATTGTTGTAAACCGGCTGTAGACCAGTCTGCTTAGGTCAGAGCCGGTCATGTTAGATAAAATCGTTTTAACTTAATATGTCTATCGCAACTATTGTAATTATTTTGCTCTTTACTTTAACAATCGTTTTCTTCATACAGGAGCAAGCTTCATCTGCCTATGAACTTTATGGTATTTTAGCAATTTAAATTATAAACTAGTTTGCTTTATTTGAATGGCAATATTCGCAGAAAATTTTCTAAGGGAAAGCTCGAAGACAAATAATTACATCAATAAATTTTTATTTAATTATATAATTTTTGGGGATATTTATTTTTCATAAGTCGATCATAGAATACAGTATTGCATCAATACAAAAAGACAGACAAAGCGTTTCGTGATCGTGGGTGTAAGATCACATATCTCAATTACTTTTATGATTATAATTTACGGAATTTTTTACTCGATCCCGGGGAGGGGCAAGTGCCCGTTTGTCCCCTCTGTGGATGCCCATGGTAATATTCTTCATTGTTGTTTCTATGAAACTTTAAAATCACTTAACTTCTTTCTGCTTAACAATGATAATCCTCTCTAATTAGAAATTAAATATTTTGAAACTAAATCTATCATGGAAGCAAATAGGAAGTTATTGTACAATACAGAAATTTCTTATTTTTGTAATGTATTTGAAAATAATCTTAATCCTTATTTCAGGTGTAAATGGAAAAATGTTTGTAAGTATAAAAATAAGCATACATTTAAACATGTTTATCATATCCTTCATATGACAGGCATATTTCCATTTATAAAGTAGAAAATATGTTCTTGAAAGCTAGATTTAAAGGTTTCAAGAACATATTTTGTTGAACTAACTTTTAAAGACTTTATGAAATTCAAATTAAATTTGAAAGTATCAAGTGCTATTCCGAATCATACTTATATAATAGAAAGGAATGGATGAAACAGGCTATCATTGCGCAGGTATAAATATATTTTGTGAAGTAGCTCTGTCCAGAATAAAATCTTTTAAAAAATGTTAGAATGTTCACAAAAAATTGATGGAAATAATCCATCTATTATTGTGAAGTTTTATTGTCTATTAAGAAATATTCGAAAAATTATAAATTGGTTTAAAATTTTGTAAATTTAAGGATGAGATGAATAGCATTTATGAAAATACACAGTTGTTATGGAAAAAGCGTGTAAGAAAGAACATAGAAGAAAAAACATTTATTTTTATGCATAAATTACATCACAAATAAGAGATACGAAATAATAAAAGATAAAAACAATAAAAATAATGAATATCAAACATTTGTATGTCTCAGATTCACGACTGTATACCTACTTTTGCACCCTCCGTATTTAGAGATGCATTATAAATGCGATTCAAAATTCTAATGACCATGACATCGAACTAATTACAAAGTCATTCTGATCAAACCGAACATTTAATGGATTCTGGCTATTTTATTTAAATATAACTATCGTAGATAATCTTTTTCATTTTTTTTTTTTTTTTCATTTCACTTGGTATTTTATGCAAACGAAATGTATATAAAATCCAGAAATGTGTATCGTAATTACGCTTATGTATCCCTAATAATTTATGATTGTTCAGAGGGGGAAAAAATGCAATATATAAAATCTAGCTTCTTATTTTTGCATCAAAGTATTGAAATTTGTAAAATCAAAATTTAACTTGAAAATTATTAGTCAAAATCTCCTAAAGGAGAACTTTTTCTCCTCGAAAACGTCGTTCAGATAAAATATATCATGTACTTTTAAATAAATAATTATATGCTTTTGAAATGATTTCAAATGAATAATTATATACTTATGAAAATAATATGAATCCTCATGTAAATTCACAACATAAAAATTCATCACATTAACCATCGTAATAAGTATAATTAATATTTAGATGTCTGATTTATTTTTCATTTAAAATTAAGAACAAAAATTAAAACATTATGCGAATCTCATTGGTTATGCTGATCTTGTATGATCAGAAACTTTAGAACACCTGCAGGAACACTAATCAGTATCTTAACTCTGAGGGGTAACACCTGCACATCTAGTTTTATTACCAATGCAACTAAAACAGAATAGCACACAGGAAAAAATAAAAAAATAAATATATTCTCTAAGCCTTAAAACAATAAATTCGCATCTCGTTTCTTTCATCTAGTTTTACTTTATCTGAGTTAGGTGCGAGTGAAACGTGACAGAAAAATAAAGTGATTTTTATAGTCGCATTTTAAATAGCATCAAATGAGTATTGCCATACCAAAAAACAAAATCGTTTTATACAACTGCCCGAAGGGGTACGTAAACGGAAGTATAAATTATATATGAATGAAGCCGATCATCGTGTCCGAAATTTAATCGGTATAACGGTTTTTCCCCTCTTTCATTCATCCATATTATATAACATTTGTAGGAACTAGTCTCGTTGCTTCCGAGTTAATCCATTATACAAAATGGCACAATTTATAAAAAAAAAAACAAAAAGAAAAATAAAATGGGCGAGGTTCATCCCGCCTCTTCTGCAGCTGACCTGTACGAATTTCTCCCGGATGTTTTAGGGCGTGCCCTGCTAAAGGTGTAAGTTTCGACTATTATATTTATAACTACTTCTATAACTATTTGAACTTCATGTATTAAAAGGGAGTGGGAAAAGGTGGGTGAAAGAAACTCTAAAAACAAATAAATAAAATGTACAATGAACTAGGAAATAAAAAAAAAAACTTTTGCAGCCACTTTCTCAGAATCTGGGATGGACAACGAAGAAAGAATAGAAATAAATTGAAATCTTATATTTTTATAACCACAATTAAACAATGCGCTTAAATTACATTAGTAAGTTAGAAAGTATATACTATACATATATATATATTTCTTTTTTTCCAAACATAATTTAATTTTATTAATTATTTATTTCCAGAATTTACTTTCAACATACATTTCCAACTTTATTAATAATAATAAAATTAATTTTATTAAAATAAATATGTTAAAGAATTATAAAAACGTTCATAATTGATGAAATAATTGAAGAAGCACACACCTTACAATAGACCTTTACTTGTAGGCTATAGATAGAGTCGGAGTTTTATCCTCTCTGCAGTCGAATTTAAAGTCCTTTTACACGAATATATATATATATATATTTTTTTTTTTTACAATTTTTGTAATTTAAATATCTAATTTTATTGCTAACATCACTAATAAAGAACATTAGTAATGCCACGACACAGATACAATATGTTAATTTTCCCACTTTTCGCGTAAAATTCCGATATGAAAATGTTTTCTAAACTGTTAAATGACATGTATTACTGCATTTGCAACTTTTCTAAACGTCTATAATACAAATATTACCTGCTTTTAAGTATATAATATCGTATCAAAAGCGAATTAAGACACTTTATTATACATATTGGTTAATGTTACCTTAGGTGCCAATATGGCGGCTCGTCTCTGATTCCAGCAAGGAAACAGTGAGACGCACGTTCTAACCTAACCTAATCAATTCTAATAAATTACCATAATTTGCAACCAAATTATTAGAATAGGTTAGGTTAGATTAGAACGTTCGTCCCACTGTTTCCTTGCTGGAATCAGAGACGAGCCGCCATCTTGGCACCTAAGGTAACATTAACCTAAATGTTAATAGATTTAAATATTGATTCTTTCAGTTTCCTTTTATTTTATGATTCAAAATTGTTTGTTTTTTTTTCGATATTTGCTCTCATTTGATTTATTATTATCATATTAACCAAATTCAGAAAGGAAAATAAGTGCAAAAATATATTTAATTTTTGTTTTCTATCTTAGATTAAAAAATATGTTTCATTCTTTAATGAATTTAAAATTTTTAGAATTATAATATATTACAATATTCTTATCTTTTTAAATTTATGTAATTTGATCTGTTTAAAATTATTCAAAAATTAGATGTTTATTTTTAAAATATACATTCTTTTATATAAATTAATATATCTAATTATCTTGCCTTTTTGTGTTGACTGTACTGAAACAATAATAATACAATAATAATGTTAAAAAATAAAATTATCTTTAGTTCGTCACTGCAATTTTAATTTAAGAGTTGTTGAAATACTCTAGAAATATTCCATTTAAAAAATTGAAACATTTTGAAATATATTATGAAGTAAGATGCAGTGGCAGGAAGTGACGTAGCGAGAATGAAGCTACGTCAACCCCTATTAAAGTAAATTTGATTTAAAAAAAAAAAATTGAATTTTCGTTTTTATCAATTTTAATATAATTATAATTAAAGTTTATTTGTTAGCCATACTAAATTTAATTCCTGACTACACCACTGACTATATGAAAAAATTTTGAGCGATGATAAATGCAAAAAGTATTCGTCTCGTTGTTCACAATATTCAATTTAATCTTAACCATAAATTTATTGTGTTCTTTAACTTCTTTTATTTATAGAGGTCAAATTTTCACTGTAAATATTGTCTTTTAGGATTTTAACTTGTAAGTAAAGTTAAATATATATTAAAGTTATAAATATATTTAAAGCTATAACCGTTAGAAGCGATTAAAAATTTTTCGCAAAGAGCATTTTTGAATTTAGAAAACCGTATCAAAAATGATAGTTTGGTAAAAGTGCTACAAATTCGTATTCCCAAATATAAATGGAATTTTATGAAAAAATAAAGAAAACAAATTATAGCATAAAAAAATTTATTTAAACACGTTTATTTGCAAAAGTCGCAAGTATATTTATCTGCATCTGCTCCTGAACATTCAGCATGGGACTAATCAGTGTACTGAACACATCTCATCCACAGTTCATCGCTGCAATCTGATGATGACACGTTTTCAGTGTGATAATGTGATAACCTCGTGTCTGCATCTATCTAAAGTAGTTTTTGGGAAACGAAATAGTTTTTTACTTTTATCCATTTCATCTTCTCTCATATATTCTATGGATTTAGAACCGTAGAATCTATGAGAGAAGATGGACATGGCTTCAGTCATATATTCTGAAGCCATGTAGTCTATTCTTTCTTCTTCTTCCATCGTCTTTTATTGTTTCCAATCTACGTCAATGCTGTATTGCTAGACGGCCGGATAGCCGAGCGATTAACCTACCGACTGGGGATCCGGAATCGAATCCGGACGGATCAAACAACTCCACAAATTTTAAGGGTTATATCGAGTCCAGTCCTTCACTATCCGGTCACCCCATTCTGGGCCTGACCAAATCGATAATGGACTTGCTAAAAAAGGCCTTCTTAGTGCCCATAAGGCAGAAAGAGTTTTAAAAAAGTATTGTCTTGTATCGGCTAGTTGGACATGAGCTTCTAGGCTATATCGCCCCGTGGTTAAGCGTGACGTAATTGTCGTAGTATGCGTTTATGATGGTCGTTACAAAGAGAATTGTGCCTTTCGAGAAGTCTTTTAAGGGTAACTGGCCCCTATTCGGGCATTACGGACGTGGAGAAAATCCGGAAAACTCTAGTGGCTAGTTCGTCCGGGTGGCCCGAATCCACGACCGACTCCCAGTGTTCGGGGAATGGAACCACTTGGCCACTAGCGGGCTTCCGATCTACGATTCATGTTGCTAACAAATACTGCTTAAAAATCGATTTCTTTCAATTAAAATTACTTAACAAAATTATATTTCTTTGCCAGCATTTTTGCTTTTAATAACTTTTTGTTTTTGATGATCCTTTAAAGACTCGAGATAACTCATTCTTAGCTTGTCTTGTCTGCATAAACTATCGTTGTATCCCTTTTTTGTAACAATTCTGAGAGTAACGAAAGCTCGACAAGAAAATTGGCATTAGTGCCAATTTAACCAATTTAATAAATTGTTTGGGCGAAAGTTGCTTGTGAAATCCGGTAAATATACATTATTTAGTGTTTCTGCGGTTGCTATCGATACCGACAATTTGAAAATTATTGCACAATGGAATCCGAAAACGGTGCGGAAGAAACATAGTCTAAAAGGAAGGTTGAAGTATCGACAGTTGAAATTAAAAAAAGGAACCTAACGCGAAACATAAAACGGTACACGCGTAGTGGATCTGGCCGCCATGCGACTGGTAAATGCAATTTTCATTTTATTATACATTATTTACGTATTTTATTTATTTTTTCAAGTTTTAATTTATTATTAGAGCTTGCAATTGTCTTATTTTTACATCAAATAATTGTATCTGCAGTTTTAAGTTTACTGAAATGGGTATTGTTCGGGGTCAGGAATAAATTAATTTGCTTCCCATTATTTCTTACGGTTAAAATTACTTCGGAGTTTGAACGACCTCCTGGAATGAATTAAGTTCGTAGTACGAGGCACCACCGTAGTTTATTCTTTTTGATTTTTTTTAAAATACAATACTTTAGAGAGAAACGTGATCATTGATCTTTTCAGTTAATCCCGATACACGCAAAATTGATCAATAAATAGGTGCATTTCAGAATGTCTAAAAATTCCTTTGATTAATTCTTATTTTGTCTGAAAGATAACTTAAAGCACAGAGGCACAAATATGAGAATTGCAATTGCACTTAAACAGATGTTTGTTACTGTATAACTTTAAGTTAGTACTACTTCATTATAATACACTATTACAGAACAGAAAAGATTTTAAATTTATTATTGGTATTTACAAATTTGATACCTATTACAAATTGGTATAGGCTACTGTTAGTTTTGAGCGTAATTAATAGTCGATGATGAATCTTGAGGCGAAAACTGGAAAAAGTATGACGCAGCTGATGATGATGATGATTGCAAATCGGGTACATGATGGTGTTACTGTGAATGACCGATATCTGGCGAATGTCGACATTCTCCGGTAAATGTCAGCATTCGCTCAGTCGTTTCGTGTATGTACGAAATATTTGCTAAATATCATCATTTCTCACTTACACCGGCAAATGGCAACATTCAGCATGCACTAATGGTGAATGTTGAATAAAAATATTTTTATTACGTTAAGACAAAAATGCAACTTTTTAATATGTCAAAATAGGAGAAAGCTTAAGTAACAGCACATGTAAATAAACTGTTGAACCTAAAACGAACAGTACATTCTAAATCATTAAAGAAAATAATACAATAATAAACTTACACATAAATTATGTGATTAACGTTATACAATCTTATTATTGCAACAACTTAAACTGTTATGGCACTTTGAATTGCACAAGAGTTCCTTGCTTTTACAACTGCAATTATTCGTGAAACACTTCTTTATGCAATGACAGCCTGTATTATAGCCTTGCCCTCCACTTTTCGAATTAGCTGCAGCTGCTTCTTTCAGTAATATTTCTTGAAAAGAAATCTCATCTATGGAAAGTAACTTTTCTTTACAAATTACGAACTGATTACGATCCCCACCCCACGGGATCAAAAGAAAAAAACGCCATCCAGTGACAAAGTGGGCGGTTTCCACCAAACCATTGCCGGGAAAAGAGGTACGACCTTGTCCTACCTTCGGCTACCCACAAAGGATTTGGCGACAGACTGTCGCCTCTCTGTTGACATTGGCTTCTCGGGTGTCGTTTCGACCTCCTAACATACATCCTTATTACATCCGTGGACTTAGATCCATCGGATAATCAACAGTTCGAATGTATAATAATATAACCAAATATTCGGTCTTTCACCGACGTATTTTGTATGTGTTATTCACCGGAGAATATCGACATTCTCTACTTTCGGTCTTTCACAGTAACAATGGCACTAAGAAATAAACGTTGTACTCTCGTATTAGTTTTTATAGTTATAGGTTTATTTGATGTAGAAGAAGTAGTACAGTATGTGTTGATTAATATCAAAACCGTCTGCTCCCGTATTGATATCTTGATTTTCTTTATCTGCTTCGTAGTTATTTGATTTTTCATTTTCACATTCAATACTACGATACCACCATTTTTATATTTTGTAAAATATGAACGACCGAAAAGGGTAAAACGTGTATCTTTAAATAAATTAGGTAAAGTTTGGAGATCTTTATTCCAAATCTCAAAGGCCGAATATTAGATACAAACATGGCAGACAACAAGAAACGAAGTCAACAGCACGATTTTTCTCATCGAGAAACAGAATATTTAATGGAATTAATCGAAAAGTATAAAGATATAATAGAATCAAAAGAAACGAATGCCATATCTTTAAACAAAAAATGAGACGTGGCTAATTCTAACCGAAGAATTCAATAAGTTTCCGGAGGTTAAATACAAATTTACTTATACCGTATTTTGCTTCTTATTTGCAACTACAAACATAAAAGTTTACAACTACGGATTATCTACGGCTAGACGCTACATTGAAGGTGTATTTGGCATTCTAACCGTAACTGAAGAATATTTCATAAGCCAATTGATGTAAACATTGATTGTGCTGTTGACATTGTAAGATGTTTTTGTGTATTACACAATTTCGTTCGCCAACGTTTCGAGGACTATCACGACAATGACAATGCAATATCAATCGAATTGCCAATAGTTATAGAGAAGCTTTAACCAATTACTTTATAAGTAACGGAAAGACAGTTTCGTGGTAGTATTAAAGAATATAATTATTGGTACCAAAAAAGAGACAATACTTACGAATTATTTTTTGTTCAGTTTCTAACTTTGTAGAAAAATTATGAAATAAAGAAGAACCTACTGTACTGTACATTGGTCCACTCACTTTTGTTCTTGTAATCTTCGTGTGCAGTATGAACTTTTCTAAACTTGACATACCGATGTTAAAATTTTAGTATCGCTCGTCATTTTGTTCAAAATGGACAATTTTACGTTCGTGTGGCCACCTGCACTCTCTTATACATGTGTAGATGTCTACCAGTGGCCGAGTGGTGTACTCGTCCTGTACTCGAACACGCAGAACGATAAACTTTGGATTTTTTACAATAGATGTTACATTTATCTACAGGCCTACATTTTGTACCTATATAATAAAACGTTTCGGGACATGTTCCTGCTCCAATGCATCACTGGTATGGCCGCATTAACGCATGGACATATCCAGCCCCGACTGGTGACTTCGCTTTCTTAAATGCCTCATCTCATTGCCTTTTATTTCTGTATTTATATCTGCATAATGCTTCGGGTCAAGAAGCTTCAAAAGGCACACATTTATTTGAGAATAGAAAAGAAAACACATAATAAAATAATTACTGTACATATAAAATTCTCACGTAAACATATTTCTAGTTTTCGTGGAAATAAAAATCTTATACATACTGGCTTATATAATCTAAATTTTCCAAAAAATTAAAAAGCGCATCTATTTGAAGATTAAAAAATATGTGTACTTTTTAACTCTTTCCGCCTTGTGGGCACTAAGAGGGATTCTATAACAAGCCCGTTATGGGTTCAGCAATGCCCGCAATGGGGCGGCCGGGTGGTGAGGGACCGGGCATATGCGGACGGACCACCCCGCGAAAGATTTCCGGTTTTTCAACTCGTCCGAATTTAATCTCGGTTCCTCCAGGGTGGTAGGCTGACACCTTAACTACTCTGCCATCCGGTGTCTATACTCTAAAATTTATCGTATTCAAGTTTATTTTCTTTATAGAAAATTGAAAGTTTTTATTTTTTAAATAGTCATCAAGATTTATCCAAGCATAATTAATTATAAACATTTCCCCCTCTACGAATAATACTGTACTAAAATTTTCGCTTCATAATCATCCTTCTGCACGAAAACAGAAATGGAGTTGAAAGTGAAGAGAGACGACAATACATTCCTTTGACGAAACTAGAAATGGCTATATAATGAACATGAAACCATAATGAATATATTTCTTATCCTACAGATAATTGTGTAATTTTATTATTATTATTATTATTTTATTATTATTATTATTATTATTATTATTTATTGATGAATATACATAAGGTACATGCCCGGTGCCATTAAGTACAAAACCGGGTGAGAACATGAGATACATTAAGCAGTTTTCTGAAGAACAAGAATTATCTATAGTGGTATTAATAGGTTTAAATATTATAAAATACATAAAATACATCAAGAATAAAGACAATTGTAAAACGCTTCATCAAGAAGATGAAGCAGTATCACAAGACATGGTGCACAGATTGAGGACGAGACAATAAAGGCTCGCGATTAACATATTCCGATAATGCATTGCAGAAGATGGTAACAAAGGATTAATACCTTGTAGAATGTCATACATAGATGTCATTAACACACGCGTATGCGACATAATCACACGTAGTGTACATTTGAGTTATTACATATATAGCAATTGATTTACATCTTATGAGCCAATATAAAATACCAACCAGTGCCAGTATATCGAAGCATATCGTCGGCACATATTTTATTATTCAATTTAAAATTAACAATTCGGCACCATATAGACATTTAGAGAAACAGCACAATCATGACATCGAACATCATAACATAAAGAAATAAAATATTAATTGAAATTAGGTACATATATAAGACCGGCCGCTTCGCCTAGCCACCAGGCGGCGCATCGGAAGAAAAGCCGACAACGGCCATACCTTCCAACATAAACCCACGAACAACAACAAGAATAATTGAAATTAACAAATATGGTAATATCTTTGTGCAAGCGTCATCTATGTGAATATATCACATAGAATAATTTATGAACCATATAAAGTATTATAAATATATATAGCATGAGAAAATAAATATCATGCATAAGTAACAACAAACATATTAACTATCATCAAATAAAATATTAACAGCAAATAATAACACATATAATACCAACATATATAATATAGTAACCTGAATTTAAATAACAAAACTTAAAATAACACCTAAATGTAACAAGTTAACAACTTTTTGTACAAGTTAAGCTGTACAGTCCATCACTCTTCTGTAAAGATGGGTCGGCACAGGTAGAATTCTGTGGAAGGTTGTAAAGCAGAAAAGAACAGCCAGTGTGCAACTGCGCCGTCCAAATTGAGTCGTAGGTTCTGTGTTCACGTAGATCTGAACAGTTCTAAAGTTGCATAACTTAACAAAAATAAATTGCAAATTGTTTAGCATTCATTCGTACTTAATCTACAAATTCTTCGGGTCGATTGAATCCCGATTAATGGCCGGATAACCGAAGAGGTTAAAACTTTAGCCTGCCGCTCTAGGATCGAATCCCGACGGGTCGTCGAAAGACCCAGGAATTTTTCGGGGATGATCCGTTCGGATATGTCTGGCTCAGTCTCTCACTAACCGGCCTCCTTGTTGTGGGCCTGGTCGAATAGCTTATTAAACTAAAAAGGCCCTCTTAGTGCCCACAGGACAGAGTTAATATACTTACTCTGAAACTTAGAAAAAAAATAGCTTCATGCGGATATGCGTTCTATTGATTCAAACCATTTTTCCTGAGTGGGTAAAACCCACTGAACACTGGTAATTCGATCGTTGGTTCGCGCCTTGCTAACCAACGATCACGTGCAGTTTTCCGTGTTTTTTCACGTTTATGACATCTATATAGGGGCCAGTTTCCCATAGAAATTCCTCCAGGGAGTGAACCTGCTCGACAGATCGCCCGCGCGTTACATTGCCGTATACAAATAACAACGACAATCAAACCGTTTTCTTTTTAGACTGGGGATACACGAGCGTATTCGCTTGTGCCAGTAAATATAGGTGGCGTATGAGTCGACCAAAATGGCTGCCACAAAGGGTATAGCGTGCTTGACAACGTACGAGAGTTACTTGTGTGTTGTCTTTTTAATAACTTTTCTCTCTGTAGTCAAAACGTTTTATTCGCATTTGTATCCGACATTAATCCTAGTTGATTTCGTAGTTGTTTAAGTCACGATGATTGCACTTTGTGACATTTTAGAATATGTGGCTGATCGAAAAAGATGTCTTACAGAAGGAAAGGAAATACCAAAACCGATAACTTCACATCTATCCAGCTCTTTCTCAGCAAACAATTCACTTCAGTTTCACCACAGCTAATTTTGCTGAGCTTAAAATTCTTTTATACAAATGTTTTCACCCTATCTAGTATAGGCCATCATCAGGTTTAATATTATAAATGTTCCAAAATGGAACGTACCATTTTCGAATATTTTACAAATTTAAAATTCAAAAAAATAATTTAACTTTAAAATAAATTGAAAGAAGTGTGTATATTAAATAAATAAATAAACAAATAAAACATAGAAAACAAAGCTAAGTAGAAAGAAATGATTTAAGGGTTTTTAAGTGCCATTATTTTTTCTATTATACATTTTCACGCTGTTGGAAGCGCATTAGCATCCATAGCATTTAGGCAACGGTTTTTCATTTTACTTTTATAAATTTCCACCTTTTCCATCTCCAACGCAATGGATGGAGAGTGCATCGTTTAAATGACTTTAGCCTCTTCCCATTTTACAATTGCTCCTTCAGTCTGTGCCATAATTGCTAATAGTGTTGTGTCCTTTGTCAAAATTGTATGTATGTTCTCGCAGACGTACCGCCAGGTTTCTTCTAGTCACACCTATATAATCTTTTTCGATTCCTAACTGTTGATTTTCAAATGGAATTTTATATACCCCAGCTTTACCTTCCTTTTTTACGCTGTCTTTATCGTTCCGTAGCAAGCTACAGATATTAGATGCTTTTTAATAGATCATTTTCGATTTTTATAAGAAAAAGAGCATTTGATACAACGTTGACAAACGACACAACAACACAATTTTATCAATTATAGCACAGACTGAAGGAACGATTGTAAAATGGGAAGAGGCTAAAGTCATTTAAACGATGCACTCTCCATCCATTGCGTTGGAGATGGAAAAGGTGGAAATTTATAAAAGTAAAATGAAAAACCGTTGCCTAAATGCTATGGATGCTAATGCGCTTCCAACAGCGTGAAAATATATAATAGAAAAAATAATGACACTTAAAAACCCTTAAATCATTTCTTTCTACTTAGCTTTGTTTTCTATGTTTTATTTGTTTATTTATTTATTTAATATACACACTTCTTTCAATTTATTTTAAAGTTAAATTATTTTTTTGAATTTTAAATTTGTAAAATATTCGAAAATTTTGGAATTTTGTTCCATTTTGGAACGTTTATAATATTAAACCTGACGATGGCCTATATTAGATAGGGTAAACACTTTCTATTCTAACAAACTACTTTATACCCATAGCAGCCGCCATTATGTAGTTCGCGCTAATACCGCTAGGTGTCAGATCTATCGTTGGCACAAGCGAATAAAGTATGTCTGTTTCTACGAACGTTTTGTAGCCAGACGTTGCCTATAGTTATAATTGCACCAAACCGTTACATAACATACGAGTGTATAATGTTCAGTACGTTCGTATGACAAACGTACTGTACTTTTGCCGACGTTCTTAGACATTCCGTTAACACGTATCGACATAAAGAACGTTTTAACGGACGTACTTTATACGGTCGTGTGTCCCCAGCGTATTTTATACCCTTCGTGTGTTAATGGTAGTTTAAGTGATGCTATAAACAAGTTGATTTTTCTAAAGGAACATGATTTTAGTAAATCAACTGATTCATTATTTGAACTAAATCATGTATGTTTTACTCCGGAGACAGGGCATGGCATCACATGTCAGATGTTTCTGTCTTTCATGCCTAAATTTAATAATAAATCAAATAAATAAAATTTAATTTTTAATAATAATATCGGATAGTATTTTGAATATTTTATTACTTTATATAATTCACAATAAATATTTTATGTTTTTAGTTTGTTAAGGAATAAAATGGCGTTTCTTTAGATATATTAGCGAGGTTGAGGCCGAAGTTATAAACGCGAAAACGTGTACGTCGGACGTTCGGCGCCGCTTTCCTGTAAGCCTAGAAGTTTGACAATGGTGTTTGGGAAGTCAGTGGAATCATGCTCGACATTCCAAACGCCATTGCCAAACTTCTAGGCTTACAGGAAAGCGGCGCCGAACGTCCGACGTACACGTTTTCGCGTTTAAAACTTCGCCCTCAACCTCGTTATTTTGTATTTAGTAACGGAAATAATCAGTTTGAGAGAAGGAATATATTTCAAATTTTTAAAAGCGGAGCGTTAAAATTGATGTAATTTACAATAATCAATTTTTTTATGATATAATAATGTAAAAAAGTTCCAAGATTCCATTATTTTTTAAGAAATAAAATGCCAGAAGTTCTTTCCTTCTAAATTGTACTTTTTGTTTGCAATTAGAGAGACTTTATAAACACTTATGCACAATTTATGTACACATTATCTAGGCTTAATAATAGAAAAAATACAATTTTCAAATCTTCGTTTCCTTGTATTTTTTTTATCTTTCCGAGTAATTTTAATATGCAATTTACTAATTTTACTAGTTTTCACATTATAAAAAAATAATTAGTGTGGCATTGTATGACCCATGGACATCCGCAGAAAATTTTTCAGGGAGCATAGCTTGAAAACAAATAATTACATCAAATTTTTATTTAATTGTTTACTTTTTTTGGGTTTTTCACGCTTATAGAATGCAGTATTGATCAACACAGGGTATTAGGTTGCATATCTCAATTACTTTTACGATTATAATGTGTGGAATTTTTTACTCGAGGGGGACAACTCCCCCTTTTGCCCCATCCGCAGATCCCATTGGCATTGCTTTTCCCCATTAAATAACTTTTTTACATATGTCTAGAAATAAATTTTTAGCATCAAAAGCAATAAATTTTGAGAATATATGTAATTAAAGGTAATAATTTTTAAGTAAATGTCTGGAATTATTAGAACGAACAATAAAGCCCTCAGAAAATCTATAAATATTATATTAAAAAAGTTAATTTAAATTGAATATATATTTGAAAATTATTTAAATTATACAACAATTTTCTTACTTTACTGATTACATTTTTTAAAGAATTAATCTTATCCAAAAAACTTGGAACATTGAGGAACTTTGGTTACGCTCAATGATTAAAGAGTATTGTTTTAGTTGCTCTGCTTTTTTCCTAGTGGCAATTTTCTGTAAAAAAAAATTGATAATGGATATCTATTTACTACAGTTTTCGTGTAATTTTAAATCATTTCTATAAAATAGCCTTATGTTTTGTTTCTAAATCGTATTTGCAATACGAAATGTAAGTGGCATGTGAATAAGAATTTCTCCGAGGATTTTGAACTTCCTTGAAAAATTATAGTTTAAATGTCACTCAGAAATATATGAAGCCAAAATAGGTATGCAATACAATCAAATTTAATCAATATTTTAAAATATTTTTGTTCATATTCGATTTTTAAAACGATTTTTGTACGTTTCTTCTTTAATAAAAGAAAAGTTGTACGTAATTTTTAATATTTTATATTAATACTAACATTGTAAGTTTTTAAATGTTTAATGGTTGTTTGAATGGTATTATAAATAATAAAACCACGCTCATTAGTATGAGTCACAGGGCTAATTGTAGGAAGGTAAATGATACGTTAATTAGAAAGTTCGGAATATATGGAACTTTTATATCTTTCATGAATTATATATTTTGTAATTCGTGAATTCATCAAAACAGTGGCCATTTAGACAGTATTAGCAAGCCTTGTGACAGACAAGCCTTATTCGAAAAATCTGGACATCATGACTATTATCAGGAAATTGTTTTAGGGTCGATTTACACACAACAGTGACGTGCCGGCACAGTGACCGTTTGGTGCATAAACATCGATAAATATCACACATAGCCAATCAGAGTTTCATCTACGACACGTGATTTGTATTCTGTCAATCATACAAGTGTCATACATGAAATTCTGATTGGCTATGTGTGATATTTATCGATGCACTGTACCGGCACGTCACTGTTGTGTGTAAATCGACCCTTAAAGTTGAAGAATCTTTCTATAGTTCTATTATTATTACCATATTGCAGGTCAGTGGCGCATTATAGCTTCATTAGGCCCAGGCGAATTTGAATTAGGAGGTACTGTACATTGTTGACTTCAGACGTTTTTCTTAGAAGAGACTATTTTCTTATGAAAGATTAGTTTGATGGGCAAAAGGGTAATTGCCTGGGGCTCCCATCAACAGAGGACCCCAGGCAATTGCCCTTTTGCCTATAGAATAACGCGCCACTACCACATGCAATTTCAAATTAGATGCACTCTACTTCCTAGTTTATAATATTTAATTAAAGCAATAAAACAATTAATAGTGCTTTTTTATTTATTAAAATAAACTTTAATTTGATGGAAGATTATGTAACTATCTTATCTAATGATCAATATTTTTTGATATAGATAAATGATACATCAGGATCTAATGAATGGCATGCGATAAAAGTTATAAAAGAATGGTCTCCAGTCATTGTTCTGAGGGGTAAGAAAAATACAGAACAGTAATCAGTGCTGCCATCTAGGCCAATTCTTCTACGACTTTCGTTTGATCCAGTTAATTCTCCTTGTCCTTAAAACATTATATTATAATTCTACTCCTTCTAATCATTAGATCACTCTAACATCGTACACTTTGACCTCGTAATATTTGATATCTTCACAGTTAATTAAATACGTTAATATTTCCCAATTTGCAAGTCGCGATATTTGGAATCGCCAATCTTCCCATGGACTAGAAAATAGTTTTGATATTTAAAATAAATATTCAGTCTAATAAACTAAATAGTGTAAAATAGCACGAGTTTTTTTGTTTATTTTGTAACTCGATGGCGAAATTTAACGTTCTTGATGATGATGGAGAGGCAGTGGGTAGGAACAAGCAAAGCTTATGGGTCACAGACAAATAGGAGTCCTCAGCATAGACCAGATATACATTTTTTAATTTATAAGATATATATAACTTTATTCCAATAAAATGTAAATATAATTATTGAGACAAAGTTCACTTATTGCAATTTACAACGGTAAGGAAGCCTACCAACAAAAATTTGTCCAGCGGGCATAAACACACAACTGTTTAAGTAATTCTTATTTTTTATAATAATTCAATTTAGCCTTTTCTCTAACTATATTATAATTAACCTAATAAAAAACAATAGGGGATCCGTGATCATTTGTTTTCTTTATATAATTTTATCATAATTTCTAATCTCCCTAAAAACAGCTATGTCGCTATGCAGAAAATCAGGCCCTCTTAACAAGTTTGAGCGCCCTAGGCTAAAATATTTGGTCCCTTAATCACATTGTATTCAGCAATAATTAAATATCTCTCATTGCCTACAAAATACTAATAATATTTTTGTTTAATTTCGATGACATTTCTAATTAAATAGAGATTTTTGCATCTATAATTGAAAAAATTCTTCAAGATACTCGATTGTTAAGCGCCCATTGGATCAATGGCGTCCTTTGGCTATAGTTCATTTAGCCCAATGGATAAAGAAGGCCTGCAGAATATAGTAATATTGAAATACGTGAGATTAGAAGTGTTCCTTAAACTATCTTTGAATAGTAAATAAACGTGGCATTTTTAAATATTCACAATGAAATCTTACACTTAAGTACAAAGTACTATTAAGTGATCGTGTTACGATTAAGAATCGATTTACAATGTTTTAATTAACGGTACTACACACATAAACAATGAAAAATTTAAATTAAAGTCATTAACCTTGAAAAATTGTTTATATTAGCATAAATTTACAAAGCCTTTGTTTTTTTTTTTAACGAAGTTAACTACGGGTATATTTACCTTCCGTAAAAGTGTATCATGTAAATACAGTATTATGTAAATAAAAAAGTCCAAAGTGTAGTTTCGATGATTACATTAGCATATATGGAAACGGAAGAGTTTAGTTATGATTCTTCACTGTGTAATCTGGTTTCAATTCACAATATAACTTTCTATACAGAGTTTTATTTAAAGGCTGATCCGCATCCGTTCTACTTCAGACCGTTATGTCTTTTGTCATGCATTGATGGCATATAGGACATCAGATGGAAACGTCGGAAATAACGGATGTTACCTTTCTACAATCAGATTTCGTTTAAAAAAATATAAGCAATAAGTCTCTCCAGATAGTTCATGATATTAAATTTATTTAAATATTGTTATTTAGATTTTATCTTTTAAATTCTAGAACGCTGTATACGTATTTCCTGTTCGTAAATTACAGTTTAATGCGTTCGAACCCATATTTAGAACTGATTTCTTGACTTATCAGCACGCTTTTATTTCTATTAATTTATAGACTTGGTGCAAATGAAAAGTAATTTGTGATATTTCTGAAGAAAAATACAATAGAATTCACTCGGAACCGTTTTTTTTTTCTTTTATCGAGTAGCTTATTCCTATCGGAGTTTATTCTCTCGTAGATTAGACTGCAATGGCTAATCTTCAGGAATAAATTGGTAAAATTCTTATGAAAATTTAATTTAAATAAATAGAATACGAGAAATTTATGTATTTCCAAGAATTATATCGAATAATTTTAAAAAATCCCGTATAATAATAATAATAATAATAATGCAATGTAAATCCTATAAAAATCGCGTTATTATTAGAATAATAACCCATCAAATTCAAAGCATTATAGAGAATAAAATCTGTAATTTTCCTAAAAATTTATTTCTGATCGTTTTAATAATATAATCGGAAGTAAAGATTAAAATCTCAGCAATTCCAGATAAAAAAGAAAAAAGTAGGCGCGATAAGGCATTAGACTCCAATAAAATCCAAATGGTGCATAGATTACACGTAACCACACCAAAAAAAATTCGAAACGACCTAACAAAAAAAACACGCTTATTAAGCTAAACACATAAAAATTCGTACTGGATTTAGAATTTCCTACAAAAATCTCCATTTTAATTAGTAAACGGCAAACCTCAATTAAGGATCTTTCTTGTGTTTTTTTTTCTTTCTTTTGTTTTTTGATCTGAGTCATCGCCCTCCACTCGAGTTATTTGTTACTCTGAGCGTTACGTAGTTAGATAAGTAAACAACGTCGACAATAACGTAACAATCTTGACACGTCGGACGTCATTTTTCATTCCGGTTCTTTCACCGATCATCCGAATCGCCATTTCGAACCGATTGCCGTTATTGTGCGCCATTATGAGAGGAAACGAATGTTTCCATTACTTTATCTTTGGCTCCTTCCGATCGATGTAGAGTTTGTTAATAGAGAATTTATTTATATTCGCGAGTCGGGGAAACGGTTCTTCCCCGAAGCGTCGTAACAACTTTTTGACATCCGTCAACGTCACACAGTAGTAGCAGACACCTGAAAAGCAGTCACCACAATATGGCCGACTCTCATATGTAAGTAACCACTTCTCACGTTTTTTTTTCGTTTTTTACGTGTCGTCTTGTGTGTTAATAACGTAATTTTACCGTCGCTCTTGCCTCCTATGCAAATTTATAACGGAAAATCACAATTTATAAGCTTTAGGTAGGTGTTAAGTGACTTATTTTTAAAACGTTAACGTGGTCTTTTCAAGGCATTTGTATAATTTTCTGTGTTTTCTAGTATTAAAAAAATATAATAATAAAGTTTATTTTAGTGTAAGGAGCGACTTTGGCCTTTTTTTTTTAATTTAAGAAGAAATTGATACTTTAATTGGTCTTATAGCATTTCATTTTGAAATATTTTGCTGTTAAAAACATATTTTTAAGTTGAATTTTTTAACCTGAATATCACAATCCAGTTTCTAGTTCTTATCTTGAATTCCTTGTAGATTATTTCTCTGACAAACATTCTGTAAGAATTTTTACTTAATTTTTGGTATAAAGATATTACGGAGCAATTGCGGCTCCGAATGGGACCCTGTCGGAGCCGTAGATTGTGCCCGCATGAGTAAAAAAGTCAAAGGAACTGTCCTCTACGTGTGATTCTTTAAGGAGACATATCCCCGAAATCATTCTGTTTGAATCTTTGCAGACTTTCAAAAATGGGGTAAAATTTTTAAAGTGGAAAAATACGGAGTTATTTCTCAAATGCTAGTTAGAGACTCTTTATTCGGAGCTGTAATTGTACCGATACTACCTACTTTTATACTAAATTATAAGTCTTGCAGTTTTATCAAGTAATCTACATTTATTGTATAAATATTTTATACTAGGTTGATTGGAAATCTGCCGATTTGTAATTATGCATATATTTTATACGATTAAGCTAAATTTTCTGAATTACGCAGTGTCGTTCGAAGCCGGAACTTAACAATAATTAATTTTGCACCTTCCTTACACCTTTTTAATAAAGTATTGCCGGAAGACGTAAGAAAGGTGTGAAATTAATTATTTTCCGAATTATTTGATAAATTTAATGTATTAATATATCAATTTTTCTGTGAAATATTTGGTTGTTCTTTCTGATCACTTAGTTAGAAATTAGAAATTCTTCCTTTAATTTTTGTAATAATATTGCTTTTATTAAGATAAATTAAATCTTTGTGTTAGCTAGAAAAAAAATCATTTTCTTGTTTTTTATCAGCAGAATATCATATTATATTTGATTATGAAATATGGTAGTTGATAACAACATTTTTTCATATTTTTCTTTCTTGGAGATGATAAAATTTATCTCCAAAATATTTTTCAAATAGCGTAGACCAATTGAATATATAGACTATAGAAATTTAAAAATTAATCCTAATTATATAAAGTTTTATTAAAATAATTGTATAATATTTGTCTTTATATAAAATTTAATAAGTCTACAGATTTATAATTATGTTATTAATTTTATTGATTATTTTACATATTGTTTTAATTTACTTCCATTAACAATATCTGTCAGGTTTTTAACTATGTCATTTTTCTAATAGTTAATCTAAACAAAAACTGAATATTCTCATTTAAATTATGGTATCTAGTTTCAATAACACATGTCTCTTGTGTTAATCATAGGAAACTTTTTTACAATAATGTTCATTAAACTGAAGTGAAAGAAGAAACCTTGTGACATGGAAATGTTTTTCTTATCAGTCTAGTCAATGCTTTTTGTATTTGTTTTTTTCTAGACATTCTTTAGGATTATTTTGCTTCATACCAAGTTCCTACATAAGATCTTATCTTATGTTTTTCTTAAAAACTTTATAAGATTTAATATTAGTATTTTTAGTGTAGTATAAAAATAACATAGAATGCTTAGTGCAAATTTGATTGTTATAAATCTGAAGTATTTATATATTAAGTATATAATGATTCATTGTTTGACATTCTGACAATTAATTATTGGAGATTAGTTGATCTAAATCTTTTGAGTTATCTCTGATGACTATTTTATTCTATACTAAAATACAGTGTTTTCTATTAATGGGCAGGAATTCGGTATGATAGGCCTTTATCCGACTTTGTCAAGTGAATACTTAGTTTCAAAATATCCGTGAGCTATCCAAATAAGTTTTTTGAGTAGTGTTTTATAGTATTCTGTGTCTTAAGCTTATCATTTATTTCAATATTTAGAAAAATGGTATGTAACAGTACATTTTTACTCTTAAGTTTGAAAAAAATGTTGTCATTGTTTATTAATTTTTATATTTCATGGATAATTGCATGTTTGGAAGTAATTTATATATCTTAATAATACAGATTATTATTGAAATCCACTGTTCTGTATATTTCCTTGTTGTAGCATATAATTGAGATTTACAAGTTAATAATAAAAATACAATACATATTTTTTTATATATGCATTTATGTATATAACATATGCAAAATTCATATAGGAAAATGAATATATGGCTTATATTTTTCAAATCTTTGAATATATAAGCAAAAAACCTTCTCAATTCGGCATTTAATTTTAAAAACGAAAGTTTTTTGGCTAATTTAACTGTCTAGTATGTCCAGTTTGGTATTCCTTTTGTGTTTTGAATATATTTGTAAAATGAGAATCAATGAAAATATAAATTTTATTTCTTTATTCACTTAAATTTTATAATAAAATAAAACAAAAAACATTAAAAAATTTACCATTATCTTACTAAGAATCATCCCTGAAAATTCATAATTATGACAAAAATTTGAAAAGATAGGACAGCAGAGTTCAAATGCAAACACAGGTGTGTGTATTTCATAATAATAAAATTCACAAAGTTAAATTGTTTAATTGAGATAAAATTCTTGAATTTTATCTCTAATCTCTATACTTTGACTTAAAAGAAATGAATGACATCTTACATTAATAATAACAAATACAAAGGAAACACAATCAGAAAAGTTTACAGAGAAAATATTGTACATCACAATATTGGCAGAATAAAATACATTCGATAAGATAATATATGCATTGTTAATTTCCGAAATTTCATATGATATTCTTGAGTTTTGATCATTTGATTTCTACATTAATGGAGATTTTGTTATGGATCATGTTTGATTCTTTTCTATTTTTCAAATTAATTTGATATTTAAAACTTCTCTGTAATCACGTATTTCAGAAAAATATATGTAAATGCATTTCTTGTAATAAAATGTTCATATTTTTCTAATTATTCTGTGCATGAATGTTTCCTGTGATAAGTCAAAGTTACATTAAATAAATATACTGCATTTATTAAAGAAAAAAGAATAGATTCTTTTCATACATTTATTTTAAAATATTTGCTTATAATTTATTCTATATATTATTTTGTGTAATCAATTTTATAATTATAGAATTAATATATAATTGTTTAAAATGATTTGAATAATTATGTATATATATATATATCCTCTATATATAGTAGCATGTACATTGTGAATGATAGCTGTTAACTTTAGTAAAATAAGACAGTATTTTATTGATTATAATGGTGTTTTATAGGTGTTATTTCAGATGTTTTATGTGATTATAGTAAAAATTTTCCTTTTTTTTTTTTTTGTTAATTTACAATTATATATAATAAAGTCAGTTTATTTAATATTATTTATTATTATTCCCATTAATATTAGTATTATGTTAATGTATATTTACCAAGTAGAGAAAAACCTAATCCTACATCCTGCTTTCAATTTTTATTTTCTTAAATGCACATGCTTTGTTAATTGCTAACCGAGCACTCTCAAATCCTACCCTATGCTTTGGTTTAACCCTATGCTGCTGCCTTTTCTCCCCAGTTTGATTAACCGAAAGACCGAATCTACGGTGGAACAGCAACTGTTGCGTACTGTGACAGTACAGAAAATACAGAGGTTGGTATCCAAGCATGATTGCATGTGTTTGCATGGAATTAAGCACTTAAGAATTTCACTTCTTAAAACTAACTGAATTATTTCACAGAGAGAATTTTTTTTTATTTGGATGATGCAATTTTTGACAGGGAAATTCATTCCTGAGGAATCTAGAACAAACATTATATCTAACAGTGGTAACAATTAACTCTATATAAATGTATTTGTAAATAAACTGTATATGAAAGATAATATGTAGTGAAATTTAATAGGTTGTTTAAAAATCTGAAAATCTAAAATAGTTTTACTAATAGTCATATACATTGTTATTATATATATACATCGAACCTGTAATTTTTATTTAATTTGTTCAAAACAAGTTCATGCAATGAAACAAAATTGAAATACATTTACATTATTTTAGGAATTTATTTTAAATTTGCATAAAATATAATTGATATATAATTTTTCTAGAATTTATAGAAATTGAAGATATTTGAATCCAATATAATTTGCAATGTTAAAATTATTTAAAAAAAAATGTGATAAGTTTTAACTGTACCAATAGTTTCAGTTCATAACAGATAAGAACTGAAATTGGTTTGAGTGTAAAGCTTTAGTAATTACTAAAAGTTAAATATTTTACTAAATACGGTTATTACAATATGTTGCAATAAATTCCATGTTGCATATTAACATAAAATAGTAAACAAACAGAATGATTAATACATTATCTAAAATTACAGAGTACCTGTTTTAATTACTAAGATAAATATGATAATTGTCTCATAAAATGACAAATGTCAAGTTGATAGTTGACAGCATTTATTGTAATGAGTGTTTATATAAACCAGCAATTCCCAAAGTGGGTGCTACCATGCAGATGGTAGAAGATTCAACAGGGTGTGGGAAGGCAAGGGGTGGTAGGGGGTGTTGAAGACAAGGGGAACAAAATTTATTTTAAAACATATGTACAATAATACATCGGTTTTCGTTGACTTCGGTTATGATTGGTTTTGGTTTTTGTCGATTTTTTTTCGTGAAAAATTTGTCTCGGTTTTCATTGATTGCCTCGGATTTCGTCAGTGTGCCCAAGTGACCTCGCTGCTAATTTTGCGAAAACAAAGGGCGACCCACGCATTTTCCTGCTCAGTGTGGCGTTATTTCACATTCTGTGAGCATTACCCTGCGACAGCCCACCATTGGCCAACGTTTTCGTTCCCTCAACACTGGGAGTTCGGTCGTGGGTTTGCGCTTTGCCAGGTCAGAGTTTTCCGGGTTCTCTCCACATCTGAATAGGGGCCAGTTTCCCTTAATGGACCTCCCGGAAGGCACATTATTCCCCGCGATATGACCATCATAAACGCATATGACAATTACATGACAATTACGTCACACTTTACCATGGGGTGATATAGGCTAGAAGCTCATGTCCAACTAACTTCTACAAGACAAGACATTACCCCACGTGTCTAGCCAAACAATTCCATTGCTTCCCTTCAGATTTGTTTTTTTATATTAATTTCTTATTGCTTTTATTATTTAATGATATATTAATTCTCTATAAAATGTGTTTTTGGTATGTATTTTGGAGTGTCTAGAACAAATTAATTGGATTTACATTGATTCGTATGGAAATAATTGCCTCGGTTTTCATCGGTTTTTGGATTTCGTTGATTGTTTTTGGACGAATTATCGACGAAAACCGAGGTATCACTGTATGTACACACACACACACACACACACACACACACACACACACACACACACACACACACACACAAAAATGGGGCAATAGTCTGAAAAGCTTGAGAAACACTGATATAAACAGTGAATATGATGATTTTGTTCTTTTTTTTAATTCAACATTATTTAAAACTTCAATAATTATTTTATTACTGTATCATATAATTTGTAAATCAGATTGATTAATTGTTAAAATTAATATTAACAGGTAATAAAAAACACACTAAATGTACCTAAAACTAGTAAAACTATTTAATAATACGAATATTTTCATCCCTTATCCACAAACATCATCAGGTTTATAAATGTGTTCAATTGCTTAAACTCGTTCTCTTCGGTTTTTGTTAACATACATGTGATGGTGTTCATGGATAACATTTGTATTAATAGTTTTACTGGTTTTTGGTATATTTGGTGTTTTTTCATTATGTACAATCAGGTTTTGGAAGAAGTGAGTGTTAACAGTTAATAATTTTGAATTTTGTTAACCTTCTATTATTAACTTCACAATTATATTTGAATACATTTATTTACATTAAGAAAATTGACAAATTTAGTAATTTAAGTCGCAATATTCAAAATTCTGTCTTTAATGCTAGAAAACAATTTTATTTTTATATACGATGAATGTATTGTTAAAACTCAAAGGAAAGATTTTGTAAGGATAAATTAGATCCAAAATAGTTATTTTCTTTTACGTGATATTTTGTCGAGCTTATTATCAATTAATTATACATAAAGTGCAAAATTAAAGATTTAAATCAAAACATTTGTCTTATTTTCTATTATTGTATTTAATTTTTTTGGAAGATATGCCAATATACAGTTAGAATGATTGATATTACAATTCTGATTCTAAAAATAATATATAAATTAAATGATAATCAATAAAATATCCAAAATAATTTTAACCAAAGTATTAAAAAATTGTCCACTTTTAGTTTAAAAAATTTAATTTTTAATTAGAATTGTTTATATTGGATTTCATAAAAAGTACCTGAAATCATAATTACTACCATTTTAATATTTTTCCGTTTACTGGTATTTGAAATTGGCTTTTAATACATGCTAAACATTTTAGAATTAATATATTCAATCTTCAGAATGTTTATGATAGCCTAAATAGAAATAGAGTAAATGCTTGGTAATTCATCATTGATAGGGGACTGTTGTCAACATTATGATAATTAAACGACTTGATTGATTAACAAAATTTGAAAATGTCAGATAATTTTCACTTTATAGGCATAGTTTTTTTCTTCAAATGACAACTTTTTCAAATAGTTAAATGCATTAGTAACATAAGAAAACATTTTTATAAGGCATTTTAGATTTTAAAATAAAATTTAAAAATTCATCTAAATGTTTCATACAATATGACTGTGAAATTCTTTTTATGATAAAGGGCTGTCCATAAATTACTTCTGCGTTTTTCTTAAAATTTTTACTCTCTCTCTCCCTCCTGTCTCAGTTTGACCAAGTTTCTGTAACTTCCTCCCCTCTTTGGATGTCCAACAAACCTCAACCCCCTCAAAACCTTTATCACTTTATGAATGATAGATACCATAAGTAGAAATGAAACATACAAGAAATTTTGAAATAAATACAGTAGAACCCCTTATAACACAGTAAATACGTTCCATGTTATATGAATCTGTGATTTACAAATACATGAGCTGTTCACAGCCCAAAGCAATTAACTTACTTGTTATATTTAAAATAACTTTATTTAGTAATCAGGCTTAAGGCACTACATGACAACAATTTTTATGGCCATTGAATAATAAATGTTTTTTATCACAAGAAAACTTTCCCGCCTAAACTGTCCATATATATGCATGCCGCTGGACAGCGGTCATCCAATCAGCGTCCTCGCTATGCTGGTAGCTCTCAAGTAGGTCTGCTGCTTGTCCACTATTGGTCCAGATTTGACCAGTCCTGTCGAGACACAAGTTGGCCATGAAAATCTGTCTCATTCTTTTACCATGTTATACGAGCCTCTTTTAGCATGTTATACAAACACGATCACAATTTTTTCACCATGTTATATGAATCCATCTTATATGAATCCATCTTATATGAACCCGTGTTATAGAGGGGAATCTACTGTATAATAAAATACGTAAACTGTATAAAATTCAGTGTAATAAACAGACATTCATCGAAGCTCAACCTCTCCCATCTCCCTTGTCTGTCTTTGTCCAACTTGCTTTAATTGCATTACATTATTTATTGTTTGTGAAACTTTAAATGTAGTGCTTGATTTTTGTACCAAAACACAAAAACAAACTAGTTTTTGAAATATCCTAAATTTTGTTTATTCAAAAAGGACCCCTCTGATTCCATCAAGTTGGAATAATTGAATTTACACTGTAATTGAAGAAGCAAAAGTCATATAGTTGTCATTCTCTGTTGAATTTTATAACTTAAACTATTGTTTAAAAAGGGGTAAAGGATCCTTCATCAATTTTTATTAAAATTTTGTGGATTCTTCTATACTTTATAGAGTGGTAATGTCAGGATTGACCCCTATTGACTTAGAAATGATTGGATGTTGACAAAATGATTAGGGTAGGTAAGATTCCCGCAGTTTGACCTTGATTAATGATATCAAAAAATTCAGCATCGACGAAAATACCTTCCCGACTTACGATTACCACCCCTCCCATCAGCTTGCCCCTGACGTTTACTCCGAAGATCCAGGTGATCGTCCCATGTTTAGTATTTACACTGATGATTCCAAGATGGGTGACAATGTGGGTGCCGCTTTTGTAGTTCACTCCGACTTAGGCTGTGAGCTTCACAACGCTTGATTCTGTCTAGGTACACACTGCTCAATAGCACAGGCGGAAACTTTAGCTATTTGTATGAGCTTAATTCACATTAGGCGTAGGAAGGACAAAAGACACTACTTACACTATCGCATTTATTCTGACAGTAGGGTAGCTTTATACAGGATTGCAAAGTCTGATAGCCACTTAAAACTTATCCATCTCATACACCACATTCTCAGACACTTAGACAACAACATTAGAATAGATTTCCAATGGGTCCCGGATCATGCGGGGGTTCTCGGCAACGAGACCGCCGACCGTCTTGCCAAACAAGCTGCAAAGTCTTCAGTCACCAGTACTTTCAGTTAAATTCCTACCTCGTACATCAACAATCATGTCAAGAAGCAAATTTTCATTCTCTGGCCAGACAGCTGGGACCATGACACCACTGGTAGACTCACTTACACTTTCATCCCCAAGATTGACACTGACACTACTGCAATTCTTTGTCACTTTTACCCTAGTTACACACTCACTCAGCTACTTACAGGACACAGCAACTTTAAGCAATACTTGCATAGATTTAACCTTGTGGACAATCCACAATGTGATTGTGGTATTCAGGAGGACCGAATACCACTTCACTTAGTTTTTCGCTGCAATAGCTACAATCGCATTAGGGATAGTTTAATGAGAGCTGCTATTCTTGAAGGGTACAACTGGCCTTGCAACCCACACCAACTCGTTCATATGCATATGATGTTCCATCATCTACTCGCATTCATATCCCTTAGTGGGGCTCTTGAGAGCACTTACTCTGGGGGCAAGGATGGCAATTAGCTTTTTCCTGCTTTGTTTCATCTGTCAGTATATAGCTGCCTTTGAACTTTGTATTTTAATTCTTATTTTCCATTTTTTTCAGTCTAAATTTAATTAGTTTAAGTTAGTCCTAGTTGTAAGTTAGATTAAGGACTCTTAGCTTGGTTTCCAATTAGGATATGATAGGTTAGGTAAAATTAGGTTAGAGTTTATTAGCTTTAGTCCTCTGGTTAGGTTTGTCCTAGGTTATGGTAGGTTAGTTTATTTAGTGAGTAAGTTAATGTTTAAAAAAAATAAATACATAAAAAAGTCTCATCTAGTAATTGTGTTCATTTGCTTTTGCGCTGTATGTCTAGCTGTTAAGTAGTAGTAAGATTCGCAATCGCATTCAGTTTTATTAGTATTAAGTAGATATAAGTCTTCCTACTAACAGCCACTTGGCACTAACTTCTACACTTAGCTATTAGTGGTGGCGCTCAATTATTGGTGTTTGCTACACTCAGGTTTTCTTTTAGACCCTTTGGGGGACTACGGCCTTGCAGCCTAAAAACTGCATGCCAACATCAAACATAGAGGGTACTGTAGTCTTATGTATGCCGTTCAGAGGGATCCTACCTTTCTCTACTGTCTATCTCCTCTTCCTCATTCTTCCACTCCCCTTTCCCTTACCCTCTTTTCTGCCGGTTAAACACTTCACGGATTGCCAATGTTTTTCTTGTATGTATGTATGTATGTATGTATACTTTATAGAGGGATGCTGATGCTTGTAAGTAGTAGTTTTTCATTTCCATAAATTTTTTTCTCTTCTGTTATTTCCAAAAATTGTAATTATTAATGAATATATTAAATTTATACAGTAAGATCATGATTTTATTCAGAAGCATTTACATAAAAAGATTTGCATAAATTAAAACTGATTGTTCTATAGAAATATATCGAATTAAGATTTGTATTGATACATTCCACAAGCATCCAAATTAACACCAATATGACAATTTTTCAGCTTATTATTTTATGTAGATAAAATTAAATTAAATCTGCAACAAGAAATTTTTTCACTGCATTCTTTATTTCCTGAGTAAACAGTGAATTTTGAAAGTTTTTAAAATAATATTTTTTGTTATATTACGTATATTACAACACATTATTAAAATTTTGAATATAACAGATAAAATATTTTACACATTAGTATATCTTTATTATTATTGCACTATAGTTATTCTAAATTTAAATGAACAATAAATGGAATTTTAGTGACATTGGTAAAAATTTGTTTACATTCCGAAATGATTTTGATGTGAATTGCATTTCCTGTGTTTCATTTAAATAAATCAAATTAATGAATGACCTTTTGCAGGAAAAAGAATGCATGTTTTATTTTCTTTATCAAAAATATTACAAATCTATTGGATAATATTTTTTTGTTTTTCAACTTTATAAAAGTTTTATTATTAAGGATATAGTCTAATAGAATACAAACTTATTGAAGCGAAAAATAAAAAAATAATTGTTAATATTATGTTTTAATAGCAACATTGATGTTAAAATTCCATTATGAATAATAGCATATTCTTAAGAGGTGATGAAGACTACACACCGAGACTTCTTTAGCCTTTTGTATAATTTTCTTTTATAAATATTTTTACTTCAAAGATTTCATGAGCGTCAAAAAATATGCAAATTATGTCTGTTGCTTACTCAATTTAAAAAATGCATAATGCTTAAAATGCAAAATGTGTATTTTATTAAAAACAAGTTTATTTTTTGAATGGTTTGAATGTACAAGTACTTCTAACCTGAAGATAGATAGATAGCTATTGAGAAGATTTGGAAATGTTTAATAAATTTATTCTTATTTTTTTCCCCATAGAGAAATTTAATGTAAATTGCTTGCTTTTAGGATTACTTTATAATCATTCTATGTTTATTAATTAATAGATCAGTTAATTATTTAATACTGTAGAAGCATTGCATTAATTTGGGAAATTTTGGTACAGTTAAAATATTTATCAGATATTTTTTTGTAATTTGTCTTTATTATTAATTTGCTGGAATCTAGTTTTTTTCATAAAATTTCCCGATTTAGTTATGAATTACATCTTTAATATTTTTATAAATCAAAATGTTCAAAAAATTTATCACATGTAGTTAAAAACTTACGAAACAACATCAGGAAAAATTAATTATTTGTTGTGATTTCCTTATGGCTGAATCTCCCTAAATTTTTAAACTGATTTAAATTGCAATTTTTAATATATGTATACATTTAATTTTACGCGATTCTCTTCATTTTTATTTAATTCGCAAAGTTATTTTCTCAATTCACAGTTTACCTTTTCTTTTCTTTAAGACATACATATTAAACTCTTCCGATAAAGTATATCTTACGTTTAAACTTATTAACTTTGGGAACACAAAGCACTCTTTGAAGATCTCGTAGTCACCATCTGTCACTTTTTTATCATTTGTTTGTCTGCTTCTACAAAAATTCAAGATAAAAATTTCACTCAGATTATGAATTTAAAGATATTATTATATATTCCAGTTGCACTAAACAATCTTATTATGTTTTAGGAATTATTATCCTGACAGAAATACAAATATGAAACATTACATGTAAGTAGAAATTTTATAAAAACTATATTTGCATGAAATAGGAAAAAGTTCCAATGGAAATACATTTTATACTTAAAAATCTCATAAATCTATGTAGTCCATATCCCGATGGTGTTTATACTCAGGAAGAACTTCCAGAAGTAGAAGAGTCATACAGTATGACTTATCGAACGTCCACTTCAACCAATGGTCATGGAGATAATGAATCTCCAGATTGTCAGAATGTAGGAAAAAATGCACATTTGATCAGTCGTACCACATCTCAAACAAAGACACAACAAGTAAATATTCTGTTTTATCATAAGACATAAAATTTGCCATTATGCCTTTTGGTATACATTGGTTTTTCTTTTTTATTGGGTCAATCTACTTTTTCTGTATTATATTGTTTACTAATTATGCTGTCCTAATTAAGTTAATAATATTTCATTTACAAATATCTCCTGTATTTCCGATAATTATTTGAAAAATAAACTTTTTATAATTTATTATTAACTGAATACTAACATTGTTTTTACAATTTTATATTTAAAAATCAGTTTTAATTCACAAAACATTATCTAAATAAACCATCATTATAATTTGAATGTAAGAGTACAGTTTTTTTTTAATTGTTTTTAAATATTAGAATATTAATTCCATAATTACAGTATGAAAATAGTAAATGATTTTTAAATTAAAACTGATTTATTTACAAAATAAAATATGGAATTTTTATTCTAATATAATAATTTGTAATATTTAATCAGAGTATTCAGTTTGTTTCAATAAATAATATGTTAAATGTTTAATTACATGTGTGTAAATTTTTTAATAGGTAAAAACTGTAACAAAAGTAGTGAGTACTCGTAAAGTTCAGCACATAGGACCAGACGGCCAACCAATGGAATATTCTCCGTACAATAATGCTCCAGTGAATTCTGAGGAATATGAAAATTATCCATATTCTACAAGTGACATTCCATCAAATTACGATACTTATGATTCAGGTAGTTTAAAGACTGCTTACTTTTGAGAGTTTTAACGTTGTAAAAAATAATAATTTTAAATTAATGAATATTTAAGAAAAGTAAATAAGTGAAAAAAATATGAAAGATTTATTGTTTTTATACAGACAAAAATATTTTGAGCTTTAATGATCTAATAATTTTTATCAATTGTAATATACATGATGGTCCATGTCGTGCATCATAGGGTTATTCTCACAGGTCTCGTAGGTGTTCAAATTTGACCCCCCCTCAATACAGGTTTGTGTTCTGGCACAATAAAATGACTTGATACACTTAACTGTCTCAGGAGTGATATTAAGACATTCTCTGGTTATCGCATTCTTCAATTTAGTGAAAGTATGTGGACAATTTAGGTACACCACAGGAAAAAATCAACAATAAATAAGATCCAGGGAGCAGGGTGGCCATTTCACCGGACCTCTTTGGCCAATCCGTCTATTGGGAAACTTCTTGTTAAGGTACTCATGCACTCTCACAGCAAAATATGCTGGAGTGCTGTCCTGTTGAATTAACATAGTTCAGCATTGTTGTAATGGAACATCCTCCAAACAGTCCTTCAGGTAGCCATCTAACATCTGTAGGTATGTTTCACTAGTGACATTCTCACTAAAGAAATGTAGGCTGATAGTAATGTTCAAAATAAACCACTCGGTCGGTTTGACGAAAAACACAAACTTTATATTTACAGTAAATGTACAAAATAATCCAAATCAGAGTTACAATTAATTATGCACAAACACTAGTCTGAACAACAACCGACTATTCCCGTACAAATTCGTCGAAAGAACTCCTTACGAACAAACAGACTTGTAATTAACAAAACCTCCGAGTCAGGAACAAGTTCGTACACCACCACGTAACTTCCAACGAGAGAGTTAGTTGGCATCACGATAACGACGATCTCCCTTGATCCGATCACCTCCGATCCCAACTCAGCCGATCCCGATACGAACCTACGATACGAGCTTCCCGATCCGAACCTCGATACCCGCTGAAACTACGGCTTAAATAGACCCAACGTTCGAATCGTCCGCCAATCGAATTTGAATTCTTCCACAACGGCCGCCAACGGTCACTTCCCGCTGGCCAATCGTCTGTCTGTCGTTGACTTGAAACTCAACGGTTCTTCTAACGGTCGTTTCTAATGGCCGATCCTACCGGCTTTTCCGTTATGAAAGTTCGTTATAACAAACCAGGGCGGAAATCGCTCGCCTAGCGATTCCAAACCCTACACTGATTATTTTGTTCTTTCATATTCCAACATGCAGAACAACCCCCAGATGTGGCCCTCTTCATTCCACCTAGAATTGCTTTCCAACTAGTAGCATACATTATGCCTGTTAACATGGCCACTCAAATGGAATGATGCCTAGTCACTGAAAAAAGTTAATTAATGCATTGGCATATGTCAGCATTCATTCACAAAATTCCGTCTGTCTATCAGTATCATCAATGTGCATTTCTTGAACCAGCCAAATTTTATATGGGTGGAACCAATACTGATGAATCATGCACAATACTGAGGTTTTGCTTAATCCTGTTTCTTGACTCGATTTTCTGGTTGATTTCTTGGGGCTGTTAAGAACCTTTGTCAAAACTATCGTGGACACCTCTCCAGTTGCACTTTTCAGTTGCCCAGTTCACATAAGATCAGCAACAGTTCCAGTCTCTTTAAAATGGTTGATCAGGCATCCAACAGTAGTGTGATTTACAGGCACTCTATGTGGATGCTGCCAGTTGAACTCAGTGGCCACAGACTAGTGCATTGCATCAGACATTCCAAACATGAACACTAGCTGTACTCATTTCTTCAATGTTAATTTGTCACCCATCATTCAATCTGAAACAAAAAAATTGACTTAAATATAGTTAAAAGTTAAATCCCTATGGTGCATGACTTAACTTAAGAACCACCTTGTATGGAATTATTCAAAACGAACTCCTTGGTTTCAAAAAATTGTTCTGTTTATTTCAAACTAATACTAACAAACAATATAAGACACATTTCTAGAAAAACTCTGAAAGTCTTTTACTTTCCTGGCTGTTATATGTAACAGAAAGAAGGTATGGCGATCTGGCAAAAATTGACCACCCCAGATTTTACATTTTTGGACTTAGGACACCTTGAAACATTGAGAAATGCACAAAAATTCAAAGGTAATTTCTGTATGTAGGGATGTTTGTGTGTGAGGGCACGATTTTGTTCACTCTCTTTGAAGCTTAACTCCTGTGCTTTTTGTTGAAAATTTCTGAAATTTTGCAGGAAGGTTTGTTTATTAGGGGAATTGAGGCTATTAAATTTTGGTGGTTAAAGGTTGAGGGGTGGGGAGATAATGGAGATCATGTGTTATCTCCAGTAGGGTTGGACTTGATGATTCTATTTGTTATTAGCATTTACAATTTCTTATAAAACTCATTCCTACCCCAAAATTAACCTCTTTTTGCCATTTTATAATAGTTAAAAACATAAAGTTTTAATAAAATATGATAACAGACAGCACTACCAAAATTTTAAATGCTGCCGGGAAAGTCGAGCAACTCATTGCTGGTTTATTTTGTGACAAATATGCTGTATATGGCTTTCTTGCATGACATGACAGATATTGGTGCAATATTCTAATTCACTCCAAACACAGCACAGCATGTCTGAGTCAATGGTGGCAGTTAGTGTTTCTCTGCTAGCGGCTCTTTCTGAAATTTCATCTTTCAGTAATTGTCTTATATTTGTAACAGGCTTTATTTTGTGGAATTGCAGGACACAATGTCTTCTCTCTAGATGCTGTCATTTGCATTGCATGCCCCTAATGACAAAGTGTGAAATCAGCATTGTGCGGGATTATTTTCATAAAAATTTGTGGTTGCAAGACAGGTGTACACCCATATGGTGATGATACAAGGTGCAGTCAAAAAGTTCCAGGACTGGTGATGTGGCACCACAATCAGCCCCATGCTGAACTTGTACGAACTAGAATATGTAATAGACATTGTTATTTAGCTTCCTACGAAATTTCATGCCATTATCGTGCCATTATTTTGCCATATAGTTTTTGTTTCTTGCTATTTAGGTTAGATCCATGTTCTCGTCAATTTGTGATTTTCATTGCTTTGTAAAATGAATTCTTTTAAGGAACGTGTGTGTGAAATTTTGTCAAACTTGGCAAAGCTGCAACAAAAAAGAAAGTGATTAAGAAAATGAAAACATGGATTTACAGTTATGACCCTGAGACAAAAAAACAATTAACTCAGTGAAAAAATCATGATTTACCCAGACCACAGAAAGCACACCAAATGAGGTGCAATTTCAAGAGCATGCTTATTGTATTTTTGATAGGGAGGAAATTATTCTTTGGGAATTCGTTCCACAAGGCCAAACTATGAATCAAAAGATTTATATGGCTGTTTTGAAGCACCTGCATGAAAATGTCTGACAAAAAAGACCAGATCTTTGGAAAGCTCAGAACTGGTTGTTGCATCATGACAATGCCTCTGCTCACACAGCTATTGAACAGTTTTTCCCGAAAAATAAAATGGCTATGGTTCTTCAACCTCCTTATTCACCAGACTTGACACTGTGACTTTTCTCTATTTCTACAGCTGAAAAAAGTGCTGAAACAACAATGATTTGAGAGCATTTGAACACAATTGCAACAAATGCTTAACAATGTCATAAAAAAAATAAAAATGTTCTAGGAATGTTTTGAAAACTAGAAAAAGCACTGGAATCTTTGAATAGCTGCAGAACAACTTATTTTGAAGATGACAACTCTCAATAAATTAACATGTGTCAGACATTTTTTATGGAATTAGTCCCAAATCAGAACCAGTTTTTATGGAACTTTTGTATGTTCCATATATTCCCCAAAATAAACTTCTTTTGGATAATCCTGTATTTGCAATACTTGATTTAAGAAAATTATACATATATTGAATTCCTTTAGTGCTAAAATGTATTATTATTCTTCACAAGTATTGTAAATACTCCTGTGGTTTGTTGTCTACATAAATAATTGAAAGATGTGCTAAATTTCACTTCTAGATTAATGAAAATAAAGATGTAATTTTGATAAAGATATAATTACCTCGTTCCAGTTCACAAACCTCTTGAAATTTATCCACAGACGCTTGAACCTCAAGTTAAGAATTCCTGGTATATCCAGTAGTGAAATGCAATTAATTTTTAAAACAAACTTGTAATTAAAGCTTATGACAGAATGTCTTTAAATTCTATCTACTTGTAACAGTTTATTAAGAGAAACCAAATATACAAATAAGTTTTAACTTTTTTGGAACAATTTTTAACAACTTTTTGTTTAATTGAACTCATTTTTTGCCTATGAAGAAATTGTATCTTTCTAAAAACTTTAATGATTGTATTTTTAAACTACTTTGTAGTCCCAATGAGGAAATAGCCTTCTTTTGGAAGAAAGTTATGTATCTACAATGATATTTTTTTTTGTAGAAAATCATATTTATGAAACATCATTTTACAAAGGAAATGTAGCATTTAACTTAAGTAGATAAGTGTTTAGAGTATGAAATTGTGTTGAAAATGATTTTTAATATGAGAAAATCTCATAATAGTATTAAAGACCATATTAATTATATTTAATATAGCATTACCGTATTTTACGGACTATAAGACGCACTTTTTTCTTCGAAAAATTGCCTCCAAAATTCAGGTGCGTCTTATAGTCCCTAGCATCTTAAAGTCCGTAAAATACGGTAATTATTATACATTTCTAATAGTATTTAAAAAAATGGAAGGAATGGTTTTAACAAATTCTTAATATATCAATTAAAAAAATTAATAATGCAGAAGACTAATTGGAACATTTATTTAAAGTTTAGTAACATTTGACCTTTTATTGTCGATTCTCTCTTGCTTCAAAAAATAAAAGTATGGTTTTATAAAAACTCGTGGGTGTCTGAAAAATAATTTGAAACTTATATGCAGGTTTAAAGTTGATTCACACTATGTGGCTGGCAGACCCACCAGATTGACAATTATCTATTCCATGTGTTTGCAGGAAATGGCATCAAGTATTTCACTACACTATTCACTGTTTTTACAGCCCTGACCTATTTTGATGGATTAAGATTTAATTTTTTAATAAATGCTTGCAATTAAGATACAGATTAATCTTCAATTTACAAAATACGAGAATTAAATTATTATGCAATGTATTTATGTAAAAAAGCTTCAACTAGTGCCAATATAACAATAATATTATCAATCATACAGGTTTAATACTTAATTAAAAAATATATTAAACTTTTATGAAACTTTTCAATTCTACTTTAAAAAAAAAAATACACTGTCTCTTATGATGGATATGTTATAAGAGTCTAAAGGTTTTAAAATTTAAAAATTGCTATTATTAGTGATATTTTAAATTTTATACAAACATTATTTCCAATAAATCAAAGTACTACTACTCAGACCTTTAAAGTGCAGTACAATTTTAGATTGTACTGTATTTTAAAAGCCCGAGAAGTAGTAGTATTGTGGTTTATTACACGTGCAGTTTTCAGTTTCAGTTTTGTTAATTATTATTTTATATTAAATTTAATTAAAAAAGTTATTGTAATTATTAATGTTAGTATGATAGCAGTCCTACCTTTAGAAAAAAATTACTTTATATTAATTGCTAATAGCTAATGAAACTATAATCCAAATAATCCAGAAATTAATTTGAATATTATTATAGAATATTTGAATATCTGTAATTTTGTTAACAGAATTGAAACAAATAATATTTTAATGCTTAACATGGCAACTGCTAAACTCATATCAGTAAATTCAGTAATGCTTATGGAAAATCAGCTGGGTGAATATCAAGGTAGTGAGTTTTTACATTGTAGTAATTATGTCGCATTCAACAGCCAACCTGTAGGCACGAGATATACACTAGGGTGGATTATACAAAGGTGTTATTTTCGTTCTTGCAATTTTCTGTGGACTATATACCACTACATGTTAACTGCATGTCGTTGAAGCACATTCATACAATCAAAATATTTTGTGTGAAATTTGATAAATAAAATGTACAAATTACTAATGAGAAAATTAAAGTTATCATCATCAGTATCTGTCATACAAAAAGGTTGGAGCAAAAAATAGGTTCAGGTGCAAACAAAATCTGCAACTGCTTTATGTAAATATTTTTTATGTTGTTTGATATTGAAAAATAAATTTAATAAAGCACACAAAATTTTGATATAACATTTTTATACAAAATTCTGTTATTTTGTTTTTTATTATACTGTATTATTTTGTCTCAGTGTATTAAATTTATGAAAATATAAGAAATATTTAATTTTATCTTTTGATGAAATAAAATCATATTTAAAAATTACAAAAAATTTATAGTAAATGCTAGATTACTTCACCACACATTTTTATAATCTCAGTTGAAAATAGAGTAGAATCTGTGTAATATGAAAATTGCTATTAGTTGCCTAAAATTTAAAAGAATTAGCATGCTCTATAACATGTAACTTAAAATACACTTATAAAACTTTATAATAATCAGAATTTTGGTTATAATTATCTTTTTATATTCAGGTTAGTAGGCATTTTTAAACAATATTTTCATGATATCAGCATCAGTGTGGTTGATAACATGATTGTCATCAGTCTTAAAGAGTGTGTTATTTTAATCATTCTTTGCTCCAGTAGTTTAAATTACTGGAATTTATGAAGTTATACGCTTGATAAAATACTGTTAATTAATATTCATTTTATACATGTTTTGTTTTAATACGTCCTTTTAATGTTAATCAATAGAACCAGAATTTCCACTAATAGTAATTTATTTACTTATCCTGCTTATTGTTATCAATTGATTATTACTTTTAGTATAGGCGATTTCTAAAGTGATCACAAAAAACCAATAATATTGTAGTTGTAGAAATATTTCAAATTTTGAGGGAGAACATCAGAAACTTTGTCATTAAAACATTCTCCATATATCACCAATTTGCTATACTCTAAAATTAATTTTATTTTATTTTCTTTTTCTCTCTCTTTCTCTCTAAGAAAGACATTCAGATAACAATTGATAGAAATTTTATTGTATTGATATAAATAACTATTAATATTATATATATTATTATAATAATTATTATTCTAATATTTTCTAAAAATTACTTATTAATTCTCCTCATGCTATCTGTTGTATAATTCACTCCCAACAACCTTTGAAAAAACCAGTAATAGTTAATTGAAAACAAACATTTTCGACCGTTAACTCGGTCTTCATCAGGTTATAACTATTGAGATTCGTTACAGCTTCAAAACTCTTTCGGCACGTATTCAAACTTTCGAATAGAACCGTTGTTCGCTCGTGTTGCCATGGAATCATACGTGCTGTTGACATATGTAACACGCATGGCGCAACAAAATAATGTAATTATATTCCATATATAAACAAAGGGATAGGGATGTACTATACATTAAATAGAGCTGTGGGGAACTTCCCCTTCGTAACAGAACTTCCAAGCTTGAGAAATGTTACACGCATCCATATGCAATTAGATGGCAACACAATATCTACTAAAGTCCATTACAAGCCATGCTACACTCCGTTATTCATCCCTGCTGTTTCAGAGGATCCCTTCTCATACAAGGTAGCTGCCTTCCGGACCCTTACGAAAAGAGCGTTCACGCACCACTCCAAAGTCAAGGACACCGTATTTGAAATAGAGCGCATCCAGAACATAGCCACACGGCATGGATATAGCCAAACATTAGTTCATAACATTGCGTCTGCATATTATACACAAATGCATCCTACTGACAACACCAACACACGCACTAACAACTCCAATATCAATCAATCTCATGTGGTGGTTGAATATAACCAACACCTAGACTCCATTTACAGGGAAATTGCCGCATACACCAACAAAAAGATCACTTACAAGAGGCATAACACTATATATGACCTCCTGCACAATTCCAAGGACAACATAGATAAAAGAATGACACTAGGGTATACTCTGTTCCATTATGGGATGGCAGATTCCAAAGAGAGCTTGTCTACATCAGTTCAATGAAACGCTCTCTCAACAAGCGTCTACGCGAGCACAAGTATGATATTGAGCGCGATAGAGACACCACTGCCCTGTCCACGTATGCATCGACCCCGGCATAAGGGCTGATCTGCAAAATGTGGAATTGATTAAACTCTCCCACCGATTGGACCATCTACTATCCCTGGAAACTCTGGCGATATACAAAGCTGGGCTGTGCACAACCTGCATCAATTCTAAAGATGTGTGTAACATTTCTCAAGCTTGGAAGTTCTGTTACGAAGGGGAAGTTCCCCACAGCTCTATTTAATGTACATCCCTATCCCTTCGTTTATATATGGAATATAATTACATTGTTTTGTTGCGCCACGCGTGTTACGTATGTCAACAGCACGTATGATTCCATGGCAACACGAGCGCACAACGGTTCTATTCGAAAGTTTGAATACGTTCTGAAAGAGTTTTGAAGTTGTAACGAATCTCAATAGTTATAACCTGATGAAGACAGAGTTAACAGTCGAAAACATTTGCTTTCAATTAACTATTACTGGTTTTTTCAAATGTTGTTGGGAGTGAATTATTTACTACACCAGTATACAAGTGGATGATTAATATCTGTTGTATTTATAAACAAACCAGTTTAGATCTTTTTATACTGCACTATCATATCTGGAACAATCAATATTGTATTTTTACTTTCCCAGCTGTTATAACAGAGGGAAAGTATGGCGATCTGGCAAAAAATGCCCCCCCCCAGATTTTTACATTTTAGGACTCTGGACACCTTGAAATGTTGAAAAATGCAAAAGAATGTTCTGGAGTAATTTTTGTATGTATGGATGTATGTGTGTGTTGCACAATTTTGTTCATCCTGTTGGAAGCTTAATAACTCCTGTGCTGTTTGTCAAAAATTTCTGAAATTTTGCAGGAAGGTTTGTTTATTAGGGGAATTGATGCTATTAAATTTTGGTGGTTAAAGTTTGAGGGGAGGGAGATAACGAGGATCTGTTCTATCTCCGGTAGGGTCAGACTTAATGATGATTTTACTCATTATTAGCATTTACAATTTTTTATAAAACCCAACCCTACCCTACCCTCAAAATTAAGCATTTTGCCATTTTATAATAGTTAAAAATATAACAGATGGTGCCACCAAAATTTTAAATGTTGCTGGTTTATTTATTTATTTATTTTATTGGCTTTATAGTTTAAGTGGATTATAATTTCATTGGCATACTAATAGGTTGTTGCAAATGAAATTGCCATTTTTTAAAACTTAAGCTTCTCGTCCATATAGTTTAGCATTTTCCATGTGAATGGCATTGTGTGAGTGCAACTCGAAGAGTACACATATAATATATAAATTTAAAAATATAATCTCATTTATATCATGAATTCCACATGTTTAAGATTATCTGTTTTTCTGATGGCATGGAAAGCAAAGAAACAAGAATGATTTTCTTGTATGAGTAGAAGCTGGGACATAATGCAACCGAGGCAACCGAAAGTATCAATAAAGCTTTTGGTGAAGGTCTTATGAGTGAGCATACCAATCATTGGTTTGAAAAATTTCATTTCAAGAAAAGAAATCTCAAAAATTTGCTTTGCAAACATGCATTATCTGTTGTCAACAATGATATTTTGAAGAATATCATTGAATCAGAACCTTGTCTGACAGGGAGATTGCAGAAAAGTTGAACGTGCATTATTCAACCATTTCTTCGCAAGTAAACATGTTAGGGAAAATTGAGACAAATGGATACGGATACCATACAAACTCGGCGATAGACATTTGGAGGTCTGCAGTTCTTTAATTATTTGTCACAAAAACCAAAGTATTTGAATGAAATCCTTCCTCATCCATCTTATTCTCTAGACCTTTTGCTGATAGACTCGCTTTTTTTTTAATGCATTTTGACATTTTTTTTGGCAGGAATGTCTTCAAGGAAGAGGACGCAATAAAAAGTGTCTTTAATGACTTTTTGTCTTCTCGTTCTCATGATTTCTATCAAATTAGCATTAATGCACTTCTGTTGCATTGGGAGAAGTGTATTAATGTTGATGGAGACAGTTTAATTGACTATAAAAGTTTTAAATTAAATTAATAAATGTTTAAAGTCAGAAATAAAAATTGGCCATTTCATTTGCAACAACCTAATATTTGTTAAAAGTTTCTATTTTTACCTATGTATGCATATATATATGAACTGAGAAATAATTTTTATTATAATTAATTATTAAGGTCGACCACCAAGCCCAGCAGGACAAGTACCCCCTCAGAATTATCACCCTGATTATGGTAATTATGGTAGAATACCATCTCCACCAGTTGAAAAAAATTGCGAAATGTATCATTCTCAGAGTGGGCAAAATTATGCTGAATATGGGTATCAGAGATGTCCTCCTCCGTCCTTAGAACATGGGTCTGCACATAGAGCAATGCCTCAAGTTCCCAGAATGGGCATTGATTATACACAGCATCCGTGTAGTTATGAAGAATTGGATTCTCTTTCACCAAATGCAGCTGATTATCAAGGTAGATATAAGAATGATCAATTTGGTAAGCTTACTATATTCATATTTCATATAGAGTTAACAATTTTATTGTTTTAGATTTTGCAACTTGAACACAAACTATATGGTGTATTTTCATCAGCCCGACACGTGGACAAAACTTAATACACGTATCAACTGAAGAAAACTTAGTGATGAAATTTGCCATGTGTCCGAGAAAATACACCATATAGTTTGTGTTCAAGTTGCAGAATAAGCACCGGCACGGTTTCATAAACACTACAATGTTTTAGATTTGTTTTTTTACATGTAATTGATTATCTGATATAGTAAATAGGCTTATTCGTTTAAGAAGTCTGCTGGAACTTAATAAAAAAAATAGACATTATTATTTTTATTTAAGTACATTTTTGAGCTTTCAAATTTTTCTGATAAAATATTTCCTACGTTATGAAGTGTCAAAGTTTCTTTCATGACATCGTACAATAGTCAGAGTATAAATTAATCGTCTGCCTGTTTTTAAAGATGTTTATTATTATTAATTTGTCCTGTATTATTTTAAATTAATGTTTCTCTTTTGTATTGATTATTTCTTAATTAAAATATTTAGTATATATGTTACCGGCAAAGTATGAAAAGCCGGCATTCTATAGAATACCTAGATTTGTATATAATGCCTGGCATTTTTAGGCAATGTATGAAATATGAGAATTATTACATACTTTCCCTAGGCATTGTATATAATACCTAGGCATTCTATAGAATGACAAATGCTATGTAGGCAAAGTATGAAAAAAGGTCCAGATAAGGCTATTATATAAATGACATGCGTTCCTCAAAAATACAATGTTATTCTGAAAAAATAATGAGAGTGCCATTAAAAAAATTTATTCAAAATACGTAAAGAAAAATGAAAGTTGTACAAAACAAAATTTATGCCTTTCTTATTAAGGGAAACAAAATTTTTATATAAAAAATAAGAAATTAAAATTAACCTACTTGTTGCAACATGGTAGGCTTGAATGACATTTTGAATTACATTTTTCACGCAAAGACATTTCATATTTTGGCACTTTGTTTTACACCTACATTTGACGAATCCTTGGCCACTTCCACTGGACTGAGCAATTGCAACTGACCGGAGAGGAATTTCATGGTCAGGAATATCTTCAATTCGAAGCAAGTTCTTAGGGCATAAAGTGAATTGTGATCTCATCTATACTTGTTTTAAAATTCCTTCAGAAGTTCCAAGTCTGTAGAAACCATCCTCTATCACACTCATTACAACTGCCAATATATTGCACGAATCACCTCGCCCTTGTCGACGTCATGAATAGGAACTTGCACAGTAGTTCCCAAAGAAGCAGTGGGAAATTTTTTTCCGAATTCATTTTCATTTTTTTGGCTTGTATTTCCAAATTGATTTTAGAATTTATTTTACCTTCAATAGCATTTTCAGTTTTGAAACAAAGGGTGCACAAAATATCCATTTCATCATCTTTACTAGCATGGCCCCAGAAGGTATGAATTTTTTGACGACATTTTTTGCATGCAAGTGCATTACTCGTTTCCTTTAAACACACACAACAGGTATCAGAAACGGAAATCTCTTCGGTAAGCATGTTTTTTAAAACAGGTTCTTTTTCTTGCATAATTTGATTAGTTTCACCTTTTTCCATTGTTTTGATGCTTTCTATTACTTTTTCTAGCTGCTCCTCTGTATTTATGTCTTTTAAAACATCTTTGGCTGCAAACCTAAAGTAGGGCTTACAACATCTTTTAAAAGACGTTGTAAGCCCTACTTTAGGTTTGCAGCCAAAAAGAGCTTTGTATGGTGTTCTTTTGATCCCAGAATGATAAGCTCTATTTTTCATAAATTGAACGAAATGCAGTCCTTTACTCCAGCGGTCAGATTTGTTATCCTGCATCCAGGGTAGTGTTGAAAGAGCTAATCAAGATATCAAAAATATGCTCTGTCCAAGTACAGAGCATATTTTCGATATCTTGATGAGCTCTTTTGACACTACCCTGGCTTTGTGAATGACAAGGCTTCCCATGGACGATCTTCAGTGCTGGCCAAAACTACTTCAAGCTGGTCACCACATTATTGGCAAATTCCCTACCATTGTCATACTGTAATATAGATGGCGCTCCAAGCAATGAGAATATGTCCACTAGGTTGTAGGCTACTTCTTCAGCTCTTTTTGACATCGGAGACTTAAGAATCACAAATTTTATGAGATGATCTTGGTACACCGTAATAAATTTGTATTCTCTATCTGGCTGAGACTGAATGTCAATAAGATCTACCTGACAATGGGAATTAAATTCGGAAAAAATCATAGGTTTCACAACAATGCCCTTTTTAATACCTTTCTGTTTTTTCTGTTCACAAAGGTGGATTTACAGTTCAATATCATGACATGTAACGTTTTTGTATTTGGTTGAAAGTTCTTTCAACATTCTATCACGTCCTCTGTGTCCAATAGCCAAATGAGCTTCATGAAGTACGCGAAATAACTCCGAGTCTGTGACGTAATACTGTATAGCAGGGGTGGCCAACTTTTGTGTACATAAGATCTACTTTTTATCTTAAAAATGTGTCGTGATCGACTTGTGGTAGGCATAGTCTAAGTGGCGAGGGGGGGTGTGAAATACATACTATGTTTATACACTGTGCTTCAGTACGAGGTGCACTCCCGCGAGCACTCCATAAAGAAAATAAATTTCCAGACCCAACTTTTGATATTTGCAGCTACGAGTTCATTCCATACAGGCGGCACCTAAAAAAATCAATTTTTTTGACACTTTCAAGATAGATTTTTATTAACTTAAAATATAATTTAATTTTTTTTATCAATTACAATGTATAAATTGTGGTACTATTGGTTCGTAAACTTGAAAAACTTGTTATAAAACTGCACAGTACGGCTAATAATTTGATTATAAAATTTTACTTTCGCGATTTTTTTTGGGCGAGGAAAATTTATCAAGGAAGAATGATATAAGATTTTTAGACTTATTTTTTGCTAATCTATCAAAAGCTCGCGGGAGTGCTCTTTGTACTGAAACACCCTGTATATCTACCTACGTAAAAAACAACGTAATTATTTAACGGGCCAAAAAACTCACGTCCAGGGGAATTAAAACAACGTGAGTAATTATTAACAATATTTATTAATTCAAATTAGCTACTGATGAAGACAGATTTAGAATTTATTTTATTCTGTTACATTAATGGGAGGACTGAGTTTGCACGTCTCTTACCAAGGAAACATAATTAGGTGTATATCCTGACAAAGATGATAATAATGATTCTTCGGTATGGGAATCAGTCAGGACAGAATGTTTAGTCTTCGTTAACTTTAAGTATGAAAATGCCAATTCACACAGGTATGTAGTTCCGAAACAGGAATAAATGTATTTGCTACATTTGGTGATACTGGGATATTTTTCTCAATTGACGTATTTCCAAAAATCCAAAAATATAGAGGTCTGTTGCCAAAAACGCTCACTTATCGAGTAAATAGATAGGTAAGAAAAGCCATAATTTAATTTAAAACATAAAGAACAGGTACTTACATTTTAAACAAATGAAAAATTGAAACTCAACGTTGTCACCGTGGATAAATAATATTGATAATACTAAAGAAAAGAAGCTACCGCATGACAGTATCAAATATTCAAGCTAAATGGCTGTGTTTTCTACGAGTCCAGTCATAACTGCATGCATATTGTTGCTTTTGCGCGTTACGTTTACAAGTTGCGTTCAGTTACAAGTGTAACACATTAAGTCAAAGACATCGCGAGCGATCAACCAAAATTGGCATCGCGATCGACTTGTTGGCCACCCCTGCTGTATAGTACTGATGCCTTCTTTAACAGGATAAATGAGTTTACTTTTGTTTTCTACAATCATCACATCATAGCGATTCAGCAACCAATAGTCCCTGGGTTCCTTCTTAGTAGTCATTTTGGCTTTTTGTACATCATTTATTAACTTCTGGTAAGTAGTTTCAGTTAAGAAAATTCTGTTCTTTGCAGCATTAACTTGAATTTTGGACAGTTCATCATCGAATCGTTGTTTCATGTCTATAGACCATGACACCTTCTCCAACACTACAGCTTGCTCCTCCATTTTCATGGAGCACAGTAAAAAAACTAATTTTTGTTGAACAAATTTAAGTAAAATTGCATATTTTGACACTTCTAAACAAACCGCAAAGTGCAACTGACAAATTCTAAGCCTGAGGTGCACGTTAAAAGTCACGTGCCTTGCCACGTGATATTCAAAACGAATCAGAGATGTATTTCATACTTTGCCGGTTTCTCATTTTGCATTCTTTAGAATGTCTAGGAAATTTGTAAAATATGAATCATTTCATAGATTGCCGGCTAGTTTTAGGGATTATATACAATGCCTTGGCATTCTATAGAATGCCAGATTTCAAACTTTGCCGGTAACAAACAGATTAAATAACTGTATATAACATATTGGGTTGGCTAATAAGTTTGTGCGGTTTTCGCTGATAGATAGAGACAGACGCTTTGAAAAGCAATTACAGTAAGATCCCGCTTAACGTGGGGGGATGCGTTTCTAGACGACAAAGCGCTAAGCGAAACAGTGTTAAACGAGGCCATTTTAACATAGAGTAAATAGGGATAGGGTAACACTCAACCAAAAATAAACAAATTTTACTTTAAGTTATTTTTATATTAATTTGTATAATAATGTATGGTTAATAACACACAAACCTATGCACACAGAAATGTAAAGTTCATTTTTTGTGGCTAAGGTCCTGGCTCTTCTTGAGATATATGAATAGCAACATGAACTTGTTGAGTGTCATTTGATCAAGCTTGTTTGGTGAATGGTCTCACTGAATGAGTCTGTGCTGTATAAAATTTAAAATATGTTCATGTTGCTACTCATTTAACTCAAAATGAGATACTCAGATCAGATCTTCAGAAATTTTTCATGGGTCTGTGAAAAACTCGCATAGGTATGTGTCAAATCCATCTTCATCATCCAGATGCCTAGCTAAAATCATGATAAAGGACCTTTTAAACAGACTGACTTAAGTGTATAGAGCCACCATACTCCCATAGCCTACCATACCAACCTTTTTTTCTTTTCCTCGGGCCACATACACATGAAAGCTATTACACGCGGGCTGCAACATAACAATTATAATAAAAAAATGTACATAATTTCTCAGTCACTCTAGAAAATTAGTGTGACTGTTTATATTGCAAACATTTTTTCACAATTTCATTTAAATCAGGCTTGTAACTCTGCATGCTACTCGTAAAATGGCATCCAGGTGTGAATCAGTAAGCCGGTTTCTATATACATTCTTTGCATATTTCATTTTTGAGTATGACATTTTGCATAGATACGTTGATGCGAACAACATAACTAAAATTTGAGCACATTTTTTTACAGTCTTATATTGTTCAGGCACTATTCTACAGAAGTCAACGTAATTATTTTCCGCTCTCTTTTGTTTAAAAATAGCTTTCAGGTGTGTATTGTTCTTCATCTTAATAAATTCATCAAATAGCTCTGCTTAATTACATTCCAATATATCAGCCAGTTCTGACATTGCCGGTTCCAAGAGCCAGGGATTTTCAATGAGCAACAGCATATTTTTTATTTTTCTTAGATATGAAATCTATGTTTAAATTCCTCAGATAGCGCAGTTAAATAATTTGAAAAAATTGTATAGTTTTCTGGAGAAATATTAATACCGTCTTGTTTAGCTTTTGTCATGGCTGGAAAATTTCATAGTATTTTGTTTTGTATTTCTTGATAATAAATGTTTAATTTTTCTTTAAAGTCAAATATTTTATTTGCCATCTGTGAAATTATTTTATTTTCACCCTGTAAACCAGTATTGAGAGTGTCAAGCTTCTCTGTAATGTCGCACAGAAATGCTACAATACACCACCATTCATCATTTTGCAGTTCATTGTAAATTTTATTATTTTGCTGTAAAAACAGCATTATTTCTTTCGTGAAGAAAAAAACCTTTCCAGAACTTTTTCCCAGTTAAGCTAATGTATCGAGGTATGTAAAAGAACATCACTGTATTGACTACCCACTTCCTCTAAAAGACTTTTAAATTTTCTGTGGTTCAGTTCTCATGCTCGGATATAATTTACTATATTTATGACAGTTATCATCACAGTATCTACTTTGGGATTAGCAATACATGAAGCCAAGTTTTTTCTGATGAATGATGCAATGAAATGTTATTAGATTTGTCAAATCATAATTCTGTTTCAGTAGAGAAATAAATCCATTTTCGGATTCAGTCATCGGTAAACACACAAACTAATTTTTTTATATCTATCTTGTTCTGTTCTAGAAAGTTGCAAATAGTAACGAGGTAATCTTTGCCCGTCTGGCCCTTTATTGGAAAGAATTTCAAAAAATCTTTGCAAATTGAATTTTGTTCTGTACAATATCCAATAAAAACCGAGCATTGTGATGTTGCTGAAATATCTGTGCTAGAGTCAAAAGCTAAACTAAAAACCTAGTTTTTCAAGTCTTCAATTACATTATCACAAATATGGTTTGCAATATCTTCAATACATCTAACACAGGTAGAATCTGAAAGCTGGATTTTTTTTATTTTCGAAATTATTTGATTTTTATAACTAAATTTATAAAACAGTACATTGCAAGCGCTTAAAAACATTCCTTCAGAATTTCAGCATCAGTAAACGGTTTCATATGTCTACGTGTTTACCAAGTTTATAACAAATTTCATACGATGCCTTTGTTACAGCTGCATCTTGTACTATTGCCACAGACATGATATTTTGTTGATGTTATGCTGACTTTTTAAAAATAGCTAATTTCTTGCGTCTTATGAGAGATCCCGGAAGAAAAGTATCATTGAACGATTTGTGTTTAGTGTTAAAATGATGAGCAAATATTATAATTTTTAATATAACACTTTCACCACAGATTAAACAAGTTGCTAAACCGTGTTTGTTTTGCACTACAAAATAGCCAGCTTCCCATTCGTCCTGAAACAATCTATTTTCGTCAGACATTTTTCGTTTGTATTTAAGACACTCCTGACATGGTTGATAATTATAAATTACAGTTTCTCAAATAAAATGGTCATTAATTCAGTGTGATTTATTGTTTACTCAATTATAATATCGCATGTAGGCTCTATGGGTCTCAGTAAATTACAAAGTCTAGCACCACTTTTACCATCCCTTGCGGATCGCCGCCTGATGGCCACCACATGTTCGCAATGCTCAGACGTCTGGCTACGACAACTTTCTAAGGAAGGACAAATGGGACTTAGCGGTGTGGGAGGAGTGACCGAATCTGTTTTTTGCCACAAAAATTTTGAAATTTATATTTTGACTGCATTATTTACAGGTCATGTCTGGGCCACTCACAAAAGCTTCGGCGGGCTGCAGATTGAGTATGGTGGATATAGAGGGTTAAAGAATAGGGAATAAATACTCATTATCAGTTGAAAAATTTATTTTTTTTATGTTTTTATTTTTGATTTTTACGTTGTTTATTTTTAAATAGTTCTGTATTAAAGAAACTCTTTTTCAGGATACAATCCATATGAAACTAGTCCATTACCACAGAGTTACTTGGATCACAGACCAAGCTATGATGACCATCCTTCCAATCATCATCCCAACACACATCCAGCTGCTACTTATGCATCACCCACAAAAGAGTTTGAAGGTGAAATGCTTCCTTGTGATGGACACATTAATCAACCTCACAACACAACTATTGATGAAAATGGAAGAGGTAATTTGTGTAACAGTTTATAAATTTATAAATTATTGAGTTTATCTAAGACATTATCCACACACACTTTTCATCTCCAAACTCCTAACACTTAGTTTTCTTCTTGCACTGTGAGCACTAAGAGGACCTTTTTCCCAGATCCATTGTGTTTGGCCAGGCTCACAGTGGGATGTCCAGGTGATGCAAGATGGAGCCTAATGTATCTGGGACAAACAGTCCATAGAAAAGTCCTCTAGATCAGTAGCTGATGCTCTGTCATTTCAGTTATCTGCTACCCTACTCAACATTAATATGGCATGGATTAGGTGCCAGACCACCACTGTGAAGCAAATTTTGCATCAAAACGAGTTACAGCTTTTTTCACTTGTCAGCATATATAAAAGTCTTACAAAATACAAAAGTAAAAAATAATTAAAAAAAAAAAGGCTGCTTTGCTAATATAATTGAAAGGCACTGTATTAGCAAAGCACCTTAAAGCAAAGGACACCTGTTCAGTTTAATAAACTATTTGTTTATTTACATAAGAAATCAAAACATAAAGTAACATTGGTTTTCTCAAAACACAAAATTATAAAGAAAGTTAAATTTATTACTTATTATATCATTTTTCTGTTTTAAAATGTCCCAAACAACTATTATTATTTCTGACTGATATTTCTCTATTGTATTCAACTGTTCACTACTAAACAAGAAAAAACCAGCAACGAGTTACATAACTTTCCTGGCTATTATGAGATCTTGTTTAGAAAATAACTTTTATAATTTTAATTACCATATAACTTAACAGATGGTGCCACACAAAAATTTATTATGAGATTTTGTTATAAAAAACTTTTTATATTTTTAATTACTAAAAATGACTAAAAGCTTAATTTTGAGGGTAGGGACGAGTTTTATAAAAAAAAAGTATAAACGTTAATGACGGTTAAAAGTTGTCATTAAGTCCGACCCTACTGGAGATAGACACGACGCTCTTTATCTCTCCACTTCCTTGGCTTTTTATATGGGGGACATCGATGCTATTAAATTTTGGTGGTTAAAAGTCACCATGCCAAATTTCATTATTTAATCTTTACTCCATCCTGCAATATTAAGCAAAATAGATACCAACACATGCACACACACCTACATGCATCTACAGAATTTTTTTTTTTACTCTTTTGGATTCAGGAGGTCTCAAAACACTGAGATTTGCAAAAAAAAACTAGGAGGGTCAAATTTGACACAATTCCAATACTTTCCCTTGTTATGTAATAATAGCCAGGAAAGTAAGAGAGAGAGAAATAGTTAATTTAATAAAATCTTTATCTTTGTGTAATGAGATTTATTGATATAAAATGGTTTATCAATAAAAAGTTATTTTTAGTATTTTTGTTTAATGTTTTTCATCGTAAAAGAACCAAAATCTTCACTTATTTATTTTTTGTTCGCTAAAAACGATTTATAAAATCTGAAAATTCTGTGTAAATTATAAGATTATATTCGGAATGAGTTGGTATATAATTATTTCTCGTACCAAATCATACAATTTCAATGATAATATATAACACAAATCTTGTTTTTCTTATTACTGTCTTTAGTACAGGCAGTCCTCTACTTACGAACATTCGACTTACGAACTTTCGAAGTTACGAACAAAGCCAACAGATGGCGGGTTAACACGAGCGTGAGTAGAGTACCTAAATATCAGAGTAGCGACACACGAGTCGTCGCCGCCATGTTCTGTCGATCGACTGTCATCGCGTGGTCTCTGGGTTTACATTAAGAAATAACAATTTTTTTTAATTTAATAAAGCATTTTTACGAATAAAATGCTTTATTAAACTAAAAAAAATTGTTATTTCTTAATGTAAACCCAGAGACCACGCGATGACAGTCGATCGACAGAACATGGCGGCGACGACTCGTGTGTCACTACTCTGATATCCAGGTACTCTAAGCGTGAGAGGTAGGTGAGAGGCTCTTAGTTGAGTTTGGACTGTAGTCGTGTGTCAATCTTGTGTGGTGTTATTTGTTTACTATTAATTTAAAGTGCAGTTGGTTATTTTTTATGTACAGTCAAGTTTATTTTTGAAGTTTTACGTTAAAAACATTTACAGTACATATGTACAGTACATTTGTAATTGTTTTAAATGAGTAATTTTAATAAATAATGTACATGTGATTGTTAAAGGGAAGTATAAATTCAAATCAATCTTAATTCAACATTATTCAAGTAGCTAAACATTACATAATTGTAAAAACGTTGTATTTGATTTTTTGCGCCAAACATCGTCTTTTCGACTTGCGAACGACCGCTACGAACGGATTAAGTTCGTAAGTAGAGGACTGCCTGTATTTGTAACTAGAATTTTAAAATGACTACATTTTTATATAAAATGCATTTTAAACCAACAAATAAAATTTATTGTACGTATTTTTGTTTTAGAAATGATGTGGAGATATCCGGATCTTCATGAAGTTATAGAATTTTTAAATCATCCGAATAACGTTATAAGAGCAAATGCTGCTGCTTATTTACAACATTTATGTTACATGAATGATTCTACCAAACAAAAAACAAGGTAAATACATAATAACATTTTGTGTATTTAGAGAGACAAAAATAGCTTAATAAAGTGAAAATAATTCCAACAATTTTTTTCAGAGTGATAATTTTAAGTTCTTGTTTAATTTTGTATTTTTTAATTAGATTAAGTTTGGAGGAGTTGTCATATTTATTCAAACATTCTGCTACAATAAAATATTCATTATAATGTTGTTTAAAAGTTTTTACCATAATTTAAATTCATTTGCATGTTAAATCTTATTAGACAAAATATAATGAATCCTATGAATTTGATTTTTTTTTTTCTTCATTTGATGTGAAATCAATTCAATGAAATTAAGATCTTTTTTCAGTTTTGTATGTCTTAAATAATACAAATGAGATTTTTCTTATATTTATTTTGATTTAGAGCTTTGGGAGGAATTCCTCCACTGATAGATTTGCTAAATCAGGACATTCCGGAAATTCAGAAAAATGCCTGCGGTGCGCTGAGAAATCTTTCGTTCGGACGACAAAACGACGAAAATAAGGTATATGTTTATGTTTATATTTAGATTGTTTCATTGCGGAATTATATTTGAACTAAATATTTTTAATTTTTCAAACATTTTTATTTGATTCTGGTATAATATAAATACTAAAGATCTTTTTGTATACATTTGATATTTCATTTGTGCTTTTAAAATTTTTTGAATCAAAATTTTGTAATATTGAAATAAAGATATCACAGAATTTAAAAAATTTTCTGTGATTTCAAAATTTGAATTACAAAGCACTTTAAGTTTTGATAATCTAATGAAGTGTTAAATTATGCCATCCGGACCCCGAGCGAGTCTTCGCTTCCAGAAGTATATTAATTTAGATATAACCTTACTTAAATACGGTACTGGCTGGGGACAACTCCTACATCCACGGTGTAAGAACAATCCAAACAGCATTCGGCCAGCTAACGTACTACCTGGCAAGGTATATATATATACTATAAATAAACGTCACTAAGCCCGATGAGTATATAATGAAATACCAACGATCTCCTTAAAAATGTGTTAAATATAAAAGGCCTGCCAGTGGCCAAGCAGTTCCATTCCCCGAACACGGGTTCGGTCGTGGGTTAGCGCCTTGTCGGGACAGGCTGTTTCCAGGTTTTCTCCGTGTCTGTAATGCCTGAATAGGGGCCAGTTGCCCTTAAAAAGACCTCTCGGAAGGCATTCCTCTAGGCAGATTGCCCAAGTGTTACATTGCCGTAACTTAACTAAACAAACAAACAAAGTTAAATATAAAAAGATTTTTCCAATTTCTGAACTCTTAAATTTAAAGTAAACAAAAATAGTAATAAAACTATGAATTTGAACAATTTAGCATAAGTTAAAATGAGTCAAATTAATGTATATTCTTCACGAAACATTACATTGCTATTTAAGAACTGAAATTTTATATATTGTATTTTAAATAATAAAAGTGTTTTTATAAAATCTTCCTTATTATAGAGAGCAATCTGTAATTCTGGTGGAATTCCTGCCTTAATCCATTTATTAAGAAAAACACCCGACAGTGAAATTCGTGATTTAGTGACTGGTGTTTTATGGAATTTATCTTCATCCGAAGTAAGTGTTAAGTTAATTCTTCATTATCAAATTTTACAATTCTTTAAAAAATATATATGACTTCTTTTCAGGATTTAAAAAGGATAATTATAGATGATTGTTTGCACGTACTTGTAAATCACATTATTATTCCACACTCGGGATGGGATAAGAACGAAGATCAAAATCGCACGAAGTCTCACGAAATACACTGGTCTACTGTTTTCCGAAATGCCAGTGGTGTACTAAGGTATATATATTTTTATAAAAGCTTTTAAAATTATACTTTTTTTTTCAATGCAAATATTATGATTTCAGAAATGTGAGTTCAGCAGGAGAGTATGCTAGGCAGAGACTTAGAGCATGTGAGGGGTTAGTGGATGCACTCCTCCATTTAGTTGGTTCAGCTATTGGAAAAAATGATATAGATAATAAGTGTGTTGAGAACTGCGTTTGCATATTAAGAAATTTATCTTATCGTTGTCAAGAAGTGGAGGATCCAGAATATGAAAAGCACCATTTGACATCCTTGCATTCTAGTCTTCCCATCAAATGTGAGTTATTTTTGTTATAAAATTCTTCATAAAACATTGGCATTTGTCAATTTTAATGAGTTAGATTCATGTTATATTGCACGAAATACAGGTATTCCTTGCACGACACGGTAGTTACGTTTCGAAAAAGTGAAGTGTTAGGCGAACCCGTGCTATACGAAACAAAAGACTAATGCAAAACATGGGGTTAGGTTCCAAAAGTTAGCAAAAGTATACTATTCTTTTTTGTTACTAAGAAAAATATGTTTGGAAATAAATTATTGATTGCTTTAATAATCAGTAAATAATTAACAATTGCAATTAAAAGTATTGTATTATGCATTAGTATTTAGTTAAACCAGGCATTTAAACTTGCATTTTCTTTTTACAAAGCAACATTTTCATATTTTTTTATGGATGATGAAATTAATAACATCTTTTTATCGAAAATTTGTTCAAGTGAGACATGTTTGTCCAGTCGAGTACCGAGCAACTTTTTTCCAGAATTTGTGTTTGAGTATCACGATACTGCCTTATTTCATTCGTCATTTTACAAATGATTGCTTACCTAGTTTAAACATTTTTAGATAAGTGCTATTAAAAAAATTTTTATCTTCATATTTAGTAAAATTTAATTAATCTATAAAAAGAAAACAGAGTGGCAGTCTTAAGGGCTAAAGTCTCAAAGCAATGATCACGACACCTAGTCGATAGGAAAGTTAGTGCAATTTTTTTCTTCCCTGTTCTATCAGTTTTGATTAAAGTAACCCTGACAAAAAGCACAAAATAATTTGAAAATTTCAACATTCTAAAATCTGTGGACAAGTTTGAGACAACAAGCATGTTTACAGGAATAAAAAAAATTATCAAATAACGAAGTTTACACTTTCAAATTGTGAAATTTTGAACAGAGGATTTCCCAAACTGTGTTAGAGCGAAACTGGGTCGTAGAAGTACTGTGTTGTACGAGGGGTACCTGTACAGTATAAATTTGAAAAAAAAACTTCAAATGTTTTTATTGTTTTATTGTCATCAAAATATTTACTAAATAAATAATATCCAAAATATAAACTCTAATATAAATAAATATAGATAAACAACTACTAGCCCGTTATAGATAACGATCAACCAATGCCGAATTGCCTTGCTGGGGTTGCAATGGCCAGTTGAGTGCCTTTGGGAGGACGTGGGCAATTAATGTGTCCCCACCCGGCACTGTAACGACCGTCGGTCGTACGGTAATCTTATATCGGCTGGAAGAGGAGAGCGGATCGGAGGTCCGGGTAGCGTAACTGGTAACATGTCTGCACGGATAGCAAAAGTTGCGGGTTTGAGTCCCGCTTCGGGCCGTTTCTTTTCTTCCAGTTAGGCCTAAATTTATTTAAATTATTTAAAATTCTAATTATTAAATTTAGCAAGAGATGGCGCCTAATGCCTAACTCTAGTACCAAATTATCTTAAATTATTAATATTACTATAGCCATTTGCTAGCCCGATAATTCGGCATTGGTTGATCGTTATAAAACTCTAATATATAAATTGTAGGTCTATTTCAAAAATGGAACCAAACCCCAAACAAAAGTTATTTTTTTCTGTTACAGAAGCTGAAGCTTTTAGATGATGTCTGATAGCTTTAACAGTGTATTTCAGTAACATTTAGTATGTTACTGAAATAAACTAGAATTGTTATTAATAAACTGTCCGATTTATTAATTATAATTCCAGTTTATTAAGTCTCAAAGTGTGCCCATTGTCCCAAATTGTGGATTTCACAAACTAGTACAAGATGTGCTTCAAAATTGAAATATTTGCTCAAAACAGACATTTTGAAAATTAATCAACTAAGAAGTAATGCTTTCAGCTTTTCAAAAAAATGAATATTAACTCTTGTTAACAATTTGTAACAATAATAAAATGATATTGTAGTAAAGAGGATATTACAAACTAAGTCCGTCATTCGTCTCTCTCTCATTTGATGATTCTATTAATAATAGGGTTTCTCAAACGGAATCCCGGTTGTTTTTTTAACCCAGGAAATCCCGCAAATTTCTTAAAAGTTCACTTTTTTCTTATTTTGTTAAGGTTGAGGAAATTTTGAAAATTATAATTGTATTTATTATGAGTTAATTATATTTATAAATATATTCTGACAGTTTAATTTTAAACCTACTTATTAGATTTTTGAATTTTTTCTCGTTATGGCACGTCGTAAATGGTCAATAATCAATATATAATTTATTTGTGGCAGGACTCTGAAAATCTTTACTTGTCAGAACCTGTAATATCTGGAATAATTGTGCTTATGCTGTCTTAATTTTTAACCATTGAAGCTACTGGGCAATTTTTGCCCAGTAGCTTCAATAACTGCAAAATGCCAGATTGTGCAAATTGGGCAAGGATACAAACGAGTACGAAGTTTTTCTTCATAAACCTGATTATTAAAGACAAACGAACTGCCGAATTATCGGGCTATAAGCTCGATGCCGCTATTAAAGCGGCCGAGGTAGACAAATCAAGAATACTAGAGAGCAAAAGAAGTACTACGGTCTCAAAAACAAACTAGAAATCTCCAGGCTACGGGTGAAAAAAACACACAACTTCTGTCTTCTCTTAAATGCATTAAACACGATTCCACTCACATCAAAGGGCATTCTCGGTAGCAGGAGTTTTCTTTACTAAAATCAAAACCAGATTGAGTGGTCGGAGTATTGACCATCTTTGCTTTTTAAAATCTTACAAAATATTATTGTAAATTTTTATAATATTGTGTTTTATTTAAAAAACAAAAATTACCTTCTAAGTTAGAAGTTTGATCTAAGTTTTTTTTTTTTTTTTTAATTTTCAACTCAATTCAAAGAATTTATTTTTGTTGTTGTTGTTGTTGTTGTATGCAGTTTCCAGCAAACCTTAAATAATTTTTTTCTATTTGTGAAAATTTCTACATAATTCAAAGGTAACTTTCAATATTAATAATGCTGTGTAAGATATATATGATTTTGGAGGTTGCAGAACGTATTAAATTACTTAAATATAATTAATTCTATCATTTGATTTCAGGATATTTTGTATAATTATTTTTCATTTTTTAAAGATATATCCCAGGACAAGCAAAAGACTGGGAAATGAGAAACCCTGATAACTGTATATATCCATTTAAATACAATTTCTTTTGTATATGTTACTGTGAGAGACTGATATCCGGTGAATGTCAGCATTCACACAGTTGTTTCATGTATGTATGAAATATTTGCTAAATATCATTATTTCTCACTTACACCAGCAAATGTCAACATTCAGCATGCACTGATGGTGAATGTCGAACAAAAATATTTTTCTTACATTAAGTCAAAAATGCAACTTTTTAATATATGATACAGTAGAGCATCGATTATCCGACCCCCGATTAACCGACTTATCGGTTAACCGACCGCGTTCTATTCGGCAAATTCAGATGTCCGCTAGTGATGTGGCGCTACAATATTTGGTTATGTCTTGACTACTTTAATATTATTTTTGTTAAATTTTTGCATGTTTTAGCTGGCAGCACTGGCTCGACCATGAAAGGGAGGCTAGTATTTAAACCTGGCCTAATACACTATACTAATAATGTATTTTTTCATACTTTTCGGTTATCCGACTTTTCAGTTATCCGACCAACCCCAGTCCCTAATTAAGTCGGATAATCGATGCTCTACTGTATATGTCAAAATAGGAGAAAGCTTAAGTAACAGCACATGTAAATAAACCATTGAACCTAAGATGAACAGTATATTCTTAATCAGAAAAGAAAAATAATACCAATAATAAACTTACATATAAATTATGTGATTAACGTCATACAATCTTATTTATTGCAACAACTTAAACTGTTATGACACTTTGAATTGCACAAGACTCCCGTTGCTTTTACATCTGCATTTAGTCGTGGAACACTTCTTTTTGCAATTACAGTGCGTATAGCCTTGCCTTTCACTTCTCAAATTAGTCGCTTCCCTCGGAGAAATCTTACCTAACCTAACCTTAACCAAACCTTGCATAAGACTGACAAACGGCAGTGTTCGAGAGTATAACAAATAGATGTGGCTTTTTGTTTCGACCTCCACCAAAGCTTATCTGTGCTTGTCGACATTCTCTAATTTCAGTCTTTCACGGTGATTGGCTTAGAGGTTTAAAAAAATAAAAATTTATAACTTTCATAATATCAGACTGGAAGTCGATGCGTATTTTATGTTGAAATCTGTTTCCATTGGTGAAAAACACCATGCCAGTACTGTAGTCACTAGTGAATATGCAGAATGGCAGACTTGTCACATTTCAGCCATAGCAATGTAGATGCCCCATAAGAAAGTTGGTTGTGTGTTCTTTCGTTGGTGGAATTGAAGTCTGTGAAGCTTGTTTAGCATAAATTTCGGCATCAATTTAATATTGGATGTCATGATGATGATCCCAGCTATGTTAGTATTATCAAGTAGGACAAGCAATTATGAGAAACGGCCAGTTTAGTGCAATGTGTGGGAAGCACTAAGTTTTCCATGATGATGTGGATGATTTTCCAAAGAAATTCAAGGAAGTCAACTTGACATACAAGTTTGGAAATCCGAGTTCCAAACTTGTATGTTCACAAAAGATTGTACCTAAGAGTCTACAAAATTCGGATGCACCAAATTTTTCCGAGAACGGATATAAATGAAAGACATTTGTGTTAGAAGTATTAGTCAAAATTGAATAGGACACATTTTACTTCTCTGACAAAGTAACATTTTGTGTATCTGGGAAAGCAAATGGGCAAATAATTCACGAGGTTTGTGAAATTGAAAGACTTCCCAAAATTGAATGTGCTGTGTATGTAGTGTAGGATCAGGTGAAAAGCCCATTCTTTTTGCTGAGGCCATAGTGATTGCAAAGAGTTCAGTATTTGGACGTGCAACTTCATCCTGGCATTGTTTTTCAACAAGATGGAACCCCTCCCCATTGATCCAGGTACACAATTTGTGAAGGAAGTGTTTGACAGACATGTGGATTGAAAGAGGGACAGAATCACTTGCTTGGCCTTTGTTTCCCACTAGACTTTTTCCTGTGAGGTTTTGTGTATAACTAAGTGTGTCTTTGCATAACTTGAACAATATTTTTTTTAAAAGCAGAGCATAATCAAGCCTGGACAAGGATTGTAAACAGTGACATATGGGTCATGCATTGTATTATTACCCATGTGATGATTTCAAAATACTTTCTAATCATTTGATGCAGATATTAGGTTTTCATAAATTACAAGAAAAATATTTGATAGATTTCAAAACTTTGCACATGTAATGTGAAAACTGCCACAAAAAGTCTTAAAGACACCAATTAGGAACCTCAGATAGAAAAGTTATCATCAAATAAACAGCAGCAGATTTCCCATTAAACATAATACTTGTTTGTTATAGTCACATTATTATTTTCTTTTTGCTTCTATAGATTAAAAAGACTACAAATTATGGTTCAAATATTTAATTTGAGTAATTAAAAAGACAAACAAAATAAAATTTGTATTTTTGTTGTTACTAAATTTTGAATTCAGTTTTTACCCACTATTGGCCTAGGACCTGTATCTGAAAGGAACACTAAACTAATTTGTAAACTTTTGCTTCTTTATGGTTGAATTTTAATGGTTAATGAACAAATATTCTCAAAACCAACGTGCTTTCGGATTTTTATTTATTACGAACACGTGCAGAGTATAGATAGTTTTCCAACCGATCCAATCCTGGCTTCTATTGGTGTCGGCAGAATCCAGTATCGTATATCTCTAAATTTAGTTGTTACTACATTTCATTCATATATCATGAGAGTAAAACTGGTTTTAAGCAATGTATTATTTCAATTTATTTATTAAATTAGGTATCTGTTCAGTTAATATAGTGTCAAATTACTACTGCTTGCTGCTTAGCTGCATATCTGGTAAATATGCAGCTAAGCAGCTAGACAATATGGTAGGATTCTTTAAAAATTGTATAAGTTTACCACATACAAGTTTTTCGTAAATAAATGCATATATTTCTTTAATGACCGTAATTACAAAACTGAAATATTTCATCTCTGAGTTTATATGATCTATATTTTTAGCTGTTGGAGATAATTTAGGATGTTTTGGTGCTAACAAGAAGAAAAAAGAAATTGCAAATGTAGATAAGAGGAAAACTAATTCCAGAAATGCAACAAATTTATCACCTACTTCCGAGCCAGTCAGAGGAATGGAACGTCTCTGGCAACCGGAAGTAGTTCAGATCTATTTGGCACTTTTATCCGACTGCTCCAATCAAGCCACGTTAGAGGCGGCAGCAGGGTCGATTCAAAACTTGGCAGCGTGTTATTGGCAGGTTAGCTAATAATTACCAATTAAAAATTTTTATAGATAAAGTATTTCGGAACAAATTTTTATTTTTTCTAGCCTAGTATCGACATCAGAGCAACGGTTAGAAAAGAGAAAGGTCTTCCGATCCTTATAGAGTTGTTAAAAATGGACGAAGACAGAGTCGTCTGTGCCGTTGCTACGGCTCTGCGAAATCTTGCAATGGATCAAAGAAACAAAGAATTAATAGGTACGTATTGTCGTATATGTAGTGTATGCCAAATCGTACATAGTGATATATTGTTCCATACAAAAATTTATGTAGGCAAGCATGCAATGAGAGATCTTATTCAAAAATTACCAAGCAGTGCATCTCAGCAAATTGCATCGGACGATACAATTGCAGCAATCTTAGCAACATTAAACGAAGTAATTGTCAGAAATAGCGACTTCGCTTACACTTTACTGGAAGCGGGAGGAGTCGAAAGACTGATGTATATAATGAATCAAAAAGGCAGATTTTCCTCGAGGATTATTAAGTTTACATCCGAGGTAATATTTATTTTTGTAATTATTATTGTTTAATTTTATGGATTTAAATTATAAGTTTTCCCCCAGTCATTGTATAATTTGTGGCAACATCAAGAACTTCGAGAAGCTTACAGAAAAGTAGGATGGAGAGAATGTCATTTCATTAACAAAACATCACTTTCCAGAAATGCATCGTCTCCCATGAACAGTTTCAATAGTTCGCTCAGTTGTCCCGTTAGCTCCCAAAGCGGAACAAAATACGAAGACAAAACACTTCCCAGAGGACAGGAATTAAATTCTATATCACCTGGTATAAGAATTTTTATTATTTTTTTCGTTTATAAATTTTTATGGCATATATGCAGTTGAATTTTGTCAGAGATTTCATTACTATAATATAAAAAATCATTTTTACCTCTTATCACTATAATGTGAGAACGGGGGGAGGTAGGAGGAGGAAGTCGTATCTCCCGTTTCCGCCTCACTTGTCAAGGATGGCTGTTTCGTTTCCGATCGTTACGCGAGTGGATAGGAGGTGAGACGGATGGGGTCGACGATAAGGCGAAGCGATATTCGAGGCAAAGAGGAGACTATTTAACAATAAAAACAAGATTTATTAATATTTAACAAAGGACACAAAGACAAAATCTGACTAAATTCCCTAAGTTGCGTAGGGGTCGAGAGAGAGCTTACATTTTCGGTTCATACCTCATTTTAGTTTCTTAGAGAGTTAACACCTTAATATCCTCGATGTGGAGAGTAGTATCCGAAATAGGCACAGGTTTATAATGTCGCGACTGAGCGCGGAGACGTTCGGAGAAGGTCCGAGTCGGTGACGACGAGCGACGGTGTTTGTCCGGCAGATGATCAGAGACTCCCCGGAGGGGGGGAAAGGAGTGTCTTTTATAGCCTTTGGCTGGAAAAATTGGTCACGTGATCGTGGGTGGATGGCGATCGGGGTCATAGGTGCTCCCGGGATGAAAAATATATGACGAGTTCAAACGTTAACTATAAACTAAGGCTGCAAGATGATCTAGGTCTGGGTTTAAGAACAAAGGATTGTTGACATTTATACGACCGGGGACCATTTCTAGACAGGATGTTTATATGAAGGGAAAATTCCTAAAACGAATTATTACAAAAAGTGACTCCGATGGAATCCAGATTCCACAATAACTCCAATTTTTTCTATTTTAAATTTCAAATCTTGTACAATAATATAAACTATTGACAATGCTGCATGATATTTTAAGAAAAATTCTCAATAAGGTATTCATTTACATCAGAAACTAGAAATGTAAAGCTGAATATATATAAATATCAAAAGTTCTAAACAAGTGGACCCAGTAAGTTGTGAGGTTAGATTAAAAGTAAAAAATTAACTTATGCTTATGTTAAAATCCTGATTTTCTATTGTTTGTTGTTGAGTTCAAAATACGCAATTACAGTATTACTGTGAGCATTGACAATTTAGTAAAATGAACAAAAATTTTTGAGAGACTTTTTTAGTCACTTAAAAAGCATTTGTTTGGAATTTTATTAGTGAGTAAAAATAATATATTTTACAATCTTTTGTGATTTATAAACATAGTGACACACACATCCCATATCTCACATGTATAGTTAAGTAGTTAGGAACACTAGAATATGCACAACTGAAAACTATTGGGCCATCTCTGTCTAGAGTACACTGGAAATGAGTCCTATGTATAATACTGTATTGCCCAGTGATAAACTGACAAACAATTATTTATTTGTGAATAAATTATTTAAATCAAATAATTATTTTATTTGAAAGTTCTGTTTTTAGTTATTTAGCCATATATTGTAATCTTTGGGTGAAAAAATGATAAGTAACTGGATTTAAAAGTGCTTAAATAAAATTCAATATCTAAAAGTAAAATTGACGCTTAGCTTTTTTGTCCTTATATAGTATAAACCGAAAACTAATTTTTGCAATATTTCTTTTGCAGGTTCAGTTCAACATAACTGGGTAAGTATATTATTTAAGAATAATAATTTTATATAAATTTTGAGAGAAATAAAATTCTTACCGTAAATATACAAACAGCTTCGATCGCCCACCGAACCGGTCTACGCCCAGGTTAACAGAGACAAGAAGAAGAGTAGGCAACCCGACATGACTTCCCACTCCGTGCTGCTCGATCACCCGGGTTCGGCGGCCGCGGGAGACTCGTGGGTTTAGGCGGAGCGAGCGCAGAGGTGACGAAAGATTCGAGGAACCCACCATTAGTGCCTCCTTGTTGGGACAGTTCATTCTTAATGCCTATTGACGTTTTTATACAGTGCCAATATTTGTTATAAATTTCTACCAAATAAATTAATAGTTAGTTTGGTATGGTCACACACGAACTTAGCAAGTAGAATTTGTGTCAGTATTTTAGTTAATAAGTGTGGTCTCGTCGCGGCCGGACGACGAGATCCCCCGAACTCTATCCGTCGTCGAATCGACGGCGACTTAGACAATAAGATTAGTACTTAAGTTAGATTTAGATATAATTTGAATATTCCAATCTCTATTCTGCCGATTCAAAGGCTCACAATTATTTATTCTCGTGATTTCGTGTTTAATGATTTATAATAGATTTTATTTGTTCTCGTCTTAAAAATACTTGAATGTTTTGAAATTTAGTTTAAGAATTTCTTAATCCAAAAGTAAGTCTCCCCAAACACATTACACATTGCATGTTATTTTTGTTCAGTATTGATTGATATACTTGTTCTTTTTACTTAAATTTCACCTTTTGGAGTTTCTCGGATTGATTTGGTTTGTGTAAAACGTGCAATAACATTTAGCAATGTGCTTTCAAGCGTACAGACGCCTCACTTCCACGACATCTTCGAGTAAGGCAGTATTTCAAAAAGACCCATACCTTTTGGGTCTTTTGACACGCTGCATAACGTGTACTTTGCCCACGGCCAAACTTTGGGTCGATACTTGCAACGTCGTCAAATTTCGGAATATTTTGACGACGACCAAAAACTGGCAAACATATTTCACAAAATTTTTACAATTATTTATGTATTTAGTTCTTTAGTTCTTTAAAATAACTGTGATAATTTTTTACATAATGATACAAATGCAATTCAATCAATTTTGACACCATTTTACAATTTATACACCTTACATTCCCTTGTTTTTTAAAATACGGCAAAATCCTCTGTCGGATTAGGTGGCCGCTTTTTGTACAGTTTTTTACATTTTAGCATTTACTATAAAGGAGGAAAATTTTGGGGATTTTTGCAGCTAGGGTTTTCAATTCTATCAAACTGTTGTGTGTAAAATAAACAATTCTTACCATGCAACTACAAAATTATTCTTGTCCATTGCACAAGTGTATATGTTCCTATCATCGATGTAAGTTATTTGATGTAGATTCGTTTTTTAAAGTTTTTTTTACATATATATATATATATATATTTTGTATCAATTTTGTCTTGTAAGAATGGAATTTTATTGTGAAAAATGGTGTATAAAAAATAGATACAAATAAAAATCTATTATAAAGATTTATTATTGGATGCGATACATTCTTGCCCTATTTATGGATTATTTTTCTTAATGATACTGATGTGTGCGGCAGCCTATAAATTACAACAGGTCCTGGTCAAATTATTAGGACCACTTAAGAAATGGGAGTAAAATGACATTTTAGAGAAAAATTTTGAATTTACCAAGGATTTTAATTAGTGACAATTTTGTTGCATCAAAAAATGATGTAAAATTATATCATTAAGATTCATTGTTATTTATATGTCCAAATTGATTTTTGATTAAAACATCTTAAGCTTTATATGATCAATACCTCTTCACTGTTGATACAGAGAAGGTTTTTACAGGGCCTTTTTATTCATGCCCATGGAATTTTTGTTAAGCAGCTTTCTTCATAAGTCAGTTTGTACTCTGATCAGACAAAACACTAATGGCACAATCGCTAAATATGTATGACTCGGCAACGCCGATGTGACGTGACATAGCCAGAATTTTGAAATTCCGTATATGGGCCAATCGCCGGAAACTAACGTCGATCTTTACGACGGGCATTTAACGAGCACGGCCTGCAATCGCACTTGCACGTTTTAAATGTCTCTTAACATTTTTATCGGTTACGACGTTGGATTGGCATATCCTCCTCAGAACCTGTACGTTTTAAACTTTAGACAGAACACTAGAAGCATGTCACCATATTTGTTTTCACGTGAAGCCAAAACAGAAAAACCTACGCTGCAGAACTCATTATTTTCTAGGAAAACAAAACCGAGTAACTGCTACACAAAGTAGGTAACAATTATTACTACCATAAGTAAAGGTTGATATGAAATTATATTCAATCAATCCTTTCATAGCAATATGCAGGGTGACACAAAAGTCAACAACCATTATAAATATTTGAATAAGAAAGCAATTTAATCATAATTTTGTCATGTTTCTATGTTTACAGTTTGCAATTTATATTCACAAGTTTGGCCAGAACATATAAACCTATGATTTGGTTTGTACGTTCCAGGACTTTTGGGCCTTCCTATATTTATGAAACAATAGGCTACACTATCTAAAGCTAATAAGTGAACTGAGAAGGTAACAAATATTAAGTTATGATTAATGTTTATGATAATTCTTTTAATGGACAATATCAAAACAAAGATATTGAAGGCTCATATTTTGTATACAAAGACAAAACAAACAAACAAATTTGTTTGAAAGTAAAGTAATAGAAAGATATCATAATTTTGTTTTTAGAAAATATATTATTTAAAATATACAAAAGCATATCACATTGTTATTAGAAAATAACAATAAATACATTATTTGGGAATAAATTATTGTCAATTTTATTATTAGACAAATTTCTATCTCTGTTCATTTTTCTTTTCGAGAAAAGGTTGTGTTAAGAAGCAAAGACAAGAAAATGAGAGATAAAAGTGGCTATTCGGGGGCCGTCGGAAAAATGACAAAGAAAAATATTCCTTGACCATCAGGTGGGTCCCAAGCATGCTAACAGATTACCCGGAATCTAACCAATCTGTGGAGAATGTTTCCGAGATAGCGGCTACTAGTTCTCGTATAAAATTATTAAGAGATTTCTGAAGTTGAAAGCCAACATAGGCACAATATCTTGTGGTACCAGCCATGCCACAAATTTTTCTATCGGTGCTACAATTGCATTTGAGTGAAGAAAGTTTTCTTGGCACCATTTTAAGAAAACAACTTCCTGTACAGAAATGCCGCTTAAGAAGAGAGAACGAACACTGTGAGGTAGCAAAATTTGGCATATAAAAATCCACATCAATGAGTGATATCGTTAAACAAAAGTTTTAGAAAATAAAATCTTTGCAAAGAATTGTTGCTGTTTGGATTAATCACTATAGAATTAATAAGTTATTTTAACTGTAATTCTTGTGTCTGAATGCTTCCTCTTGATATATCTATCAGTACAACAGTGTTAAATATCAAAATTAATTATTGTTACCAATATATTATTAACATTAACTATTAATTTATAATAGTCAATGTATATTTGGCATAAAGTTCTGGTGAATGGTACTAATCTTTAATTTTGTTCAAAATCTGAAACAGCACAAATAAAATTGTATATGGAACAACCTGGTACAAATGAGGAATAATGAATTGACATCACTTTTTACTTGGTACAAACGCCTGGAATCGGCATCATTGAGATGGGTGAACTAGAGATTTTTCCCTGAGCCCCAAGAAATCTTAGGAGTCCATAGTGGTTCCTATCCCTATGAAATTAATGTTATTGAGCAGAGCTATTCATAAGTCAGAAAGTGTTTTGTCTGTGATCAAAGTACAGATCGACCGCACAACCACTAAACATAATTTTTTGCAAACATATATAACTGGCAAGGTCGACATCATGAAGAAGCCAGAATTTTGAAATTCAATCTATGGACCGAGATATTTGAGGTCAAAATTCACCGTGTAAAGTCCACAGGCAGATCGATATGTAGCGTGCAATTGGCAATTGAGTGTCTGATTTCTAGAAATATACATCAATCTCTATGACAATTTTTTTATTTTCATCTTTACGAGCATTTAGCATGCACAGCCTGCGGCTACATATGAATATTGTAGACATTTCTCGACATTTTTTTCGGTTATGTTGTTGGACACGTACGGCACATCCTCTCCAGAACTTGCACGTTTTTAAACTGCTTTAGACAAACGTTAAAAGCACGTCACCATATTTGTGTTTTCGTGCGAAGCCGAAATAGAAAACACTATGCTGCCGAGTTCAGTTTCGTTTTCCTAGAAAATACCAAGTTATTGTTTGTTTTTTCCTTTCAGTTGTAATTGTGTGTGCGTGTCAATGTATAACTCCAAATGAATAAATAAACTTGTGTGTATGGAGCAATGGCTGCCTCTGTACACATGGGATATACAATGGAGCAATTACACAAAGATTTTATTTTTGTTCTACTAACTTTCTGTATGCTATATGCCACCACAGGTATATAACACCAAGTTACTCACACAAAAATATGTTGTTAGGTTCAAATGTACTTATACATACACAGAATATTTTTATTTCTTATAAAAAATTAGCAAATTATAAAAATATTTATTTTATATATTAAAAATGAATTATTGTAAAGTAAGTTCAATTTGAATTTGAATTGTCTTTTACCGGCATTTCGTCAATGTTAAAATGCTCGAGAACCGAAGACGACAAAAAAGGATTTTTCGATTGATTACTTTCTGTTATTTCACCTTCGGACAAAGAATGAGACGATAAATCTCGAACAGGCTTTACGTGAGACAGGGGATCTAAAAAGAGTTTTAAATACTTTGTAGGATTTTGTAAAGTCACTTGACCTTCACTGATATCCTCAGATATTTGCTCTTGATTCTGTTCTGGTAACTCTGAACTGCTATCTGTTAGTAATAATAATTTTTAAAAAATACAGTTGTTTAGATATTATTAAATCTGCAAGTTCTAATGTTGAAAATAATTTAAAACTTTATATTTTCAATAAGAGAAAATTTTGATATTATAATCAAATATTTGTGTTATTTAATACATAATTATTAAAAAAATTAAAAATTTAAAATAGTATTGCTTCTTTTGATAATTACTACTTTTGTCATTTCATTCATTTTAGTTTAAATTAAATTATTTAATATATTTTCCTTTTTGGAACAACAATGAAATGTCATTTGAAGACACTGGACTACTCGGCATCCTTTTATTTAATTCTTTTTGTTACTTGATACGTCGATCAAAACATGTTTTGGGTCCCTCGTCGATTGACTCTTGATTTGATATCGCAACTTTTAACCAAATTGAAGACAAGTCTGCCCAAAAGGGACCACCGTTTATTTTACGCTCCAGACTATACACATTCACGGCGACAGACCTTCCTTTATAGGCTACATGCTGCCAGAAGTTAAAAAGTCCTTTAAAAAACACAAATATCCAATTAAAACTAAAAAGGAATCGGTGACACACAGACGTCTTACTTTTCATCCATCCTATGGGGTGTTTCTGCTTTATATCTACTGGAACAGGTGCTGGAAAATGTAGATTTTTAAGCTGCCCCCTGGCAATGGTACACTTAAAGTTTTCTTTGTAAATCTTTCCATCCGACGGAGAGATTATTATTAACCAAATGGTGGTCCCTTTTGGGCAGACTTGTCTTCAATTTGGTTAATAATCTCTCCGTCGGACAGAAAGATTTACAAACAAAATCACAACTTTTATTTTTGTTACAATCATTCCATACATTCTAATGCTACTTTTCACAAATTTTATAAAATTACATTAAAATTTCTTGAGTTAAAAAGTTGTGAAATCAAATCAAGAGTCAACTGATGAGGAACTTTTGAACCCAAAATGCATTTTGACTGATGTATCAACTAACAAAAAGAATTAAATAAAAGGATGTCAAGTCAGTGTTTTCAATTATACTTCATTGTAGTTCTAGAAAAAAGAAAATGTAGAAAGAATAAAGGCATAGTTTCAAATAAAGAAAAATAAATTATTAAAATTATAATTATATTTAAAAAAAAAAAAAAAACACTATTATTCTGCACAATAGTAACTTTTTACTGACTAATATATAAGATGAAATTGAATGAAGAGAAACATATCATTTAAAATTAATAAAATTTGAAATATTTTTGAATTTTCGTTTTATATAATACACTTACCTGTATCTTTTTCATGTTGTTTATTATAAAAAGATTTATCAATGGAAATTAAATGAATTTCTCCTTCACTGTAAGAGCTTTGGTAATTCTAGCACAATTAAATTTTTAAGTTTTGTATTTGAATACATATATATTTTTAAGTTAATAAACTAATTTTACCTGCATTACTAATTTATCAAATTTCTTTTTGGATTCCTTTTTCTTTTCTGCTTAAAAATAATTTAAATAAGATTATAATTATTAATAATTATAATTAAATGACATAAAACTATACTTACTTAAAACGGGAGCTTGTCTGTAATTCGCTAACAGTAATTCTCCGTCGGAGATAATTTCGTCTGTACTTTCGCTCAAACTGTTGGAGGTAGTAGTAATAGCTGTTGTTTCAATGCTGTCACTTAATCTTGATACTTGAACTGCTACATCTTGCATACTGGAAAAAATTACACAAACATACATATACTTTAATTATAGACACCCTATATATGTGTATATCACTTTAGAGACAAAATTGTATGTACATGTCTTTCACTGTCAATTATTTTTTTTTTTTTATTATTCAGATTTTTCCTTATCCGGACTACCTCCATTCTCAATTAGTCCGGACAATCCAGGTTCTACTGTACTTATTTTCTATATGAATACGTTAATAATATTTTCAAGACATTAATTTACTTCTTAAAATACAAATAAGTTATATGAAGTTTATAATTTCTACTATTTTTAACTTTTTGTAGAGAAGACACAAGTATCACAATAGAAATTAAACATTTTTATTAATAAGAATAAAATTCTATATTTTACCTTTTTTTATTACTTTGACGAGAAAGTGACAAAGGTTCGGAATTGCGTTGCGATGGTGAAGCTTCTGGTGTTAAAACTGGTTCGGGTGATGGATTAGAATGACTTGAGGATGTAAAACTAGGAGTTGACACTGGATGTACATTTATGATTTCAATATCTTTTGTTGAGCTGTGAGCTGCTTCTGAAATATTAAACATTCAAGAGATCACATATTTTATTAAATTAATTTTTTCTTTTACAAAGGGTATTCATAAAATATTTAATAATCAATGAAAAATCATTATATATAACAATTTATTATCTGTAATAGAAATTCTGTAACTGAAGAAGTTTTAGACCATGACTGACAATCACAGTTTAGATTACAGTAATACCTCGGTTTTCATTGATAATTCATCTGAAAGCAATGAACGAAATCTGAAACTGACGAAAACCGAGGCAATTATTTCTATATGAAATTATGAATAGTCTTTTCTTCCATATTTTTTGAACATAATTGTAAAAAGCATCAAACAGTGGCTTCTGAACAAGCTTATCGAGTGGACATGGTCACCTGAAACCAAGCATAAATATTTCTAATTTCAGAATAAGTCTATCTTGATCGTAAATTGAACAATGATAGATCATATGGTCGACGGTGTCTAGGTTTTCTGTAGAGCAAAAACAAGAGGCAGTTTCTGCCCGGTTATACATTGCCAGGTAGCTTCTAAAATTATCATGCTCAGTAATTGAGCAGTAGCAAATGTTAAATCTAGGGTTTCTCAAACGGGATTCTGGGATCCCGGTTGTTTTTTTAACCCGGGAAATATTTCTTATCCCGGGAAATCCCGCAAATTTCTTAAAAATTCACTTTTTTCTTATTTTACATTAAGGTTGAGGAAATTTTGCAAATAGAGTGTATAATTAACTCATAAACTGTCAGAATACATTTGTATTTATTAATTTTAAACCTACTTATTAGTTTTTTTTCTTTAATTTTTGCTCGTTATGGCACGTCACAACTGGTCAATAATCAATACGTAGCTTATTTGTGGCAGGACTCTCAAAATTCTTTACCAGTAATATCTAGAATAATTGTGCTTATGCTGTCTTAATTTTTAACCATGCCCAGTAGCTTTAATGACTGCGTAACACCAAGTTGTGCAAATTGGGCAAGGATACAAATGAGTATGAAGTTTTTCTTCATAATCTGATTATTAAAGACAAACGAACTGCTGAATTATTGGGCTATGATGTTTCTATTAAAGTAGTCGAGGTAGACAAATCAAGAATACTAGGGAACAAAAGAAGTACTACAATCTCAAAAACGAACTAGAAATCTTTCAGGATACAGGTGAAAAACACATAATATTTGTCTTCTGTTAAATGCATTAAACACGATTCCAATCACATCAATTGAATCGGAAAAGGCATTCTCGGTAGCAAGACTTTTCATTACTAAAATATGAATTAGATTGAGTGATCGGAGTATTGACCATCTTTGCTTTTTAAAATCTTATAATGCAAAATATTGTAAATTTTTATATTTTATTTAAAAAATCAAAAATTACCTTCTAAGTTAGAAGTTTGATCTAAGTTCATTTTTTTTTTTTTTTTAATTTTCAACTCAATTCAAAGGCATTTTTGTCGTTGCTGTATGCAGTTTCCAGCAAACTTTAATAAATTTTTTCTATTTGTGAAAATTTCTACGTAATTCAAAGGTAATTTTTAATATATATCTTACACAGCATTATTAATATGATTTTGGAGGTTGCAGAACGTATTAAATTACTTTAAAAACGAAAAATAATTATATCATTTGATTTCATGACATTTGTATATCTTAAAAATAATTAATTTTGTCCCAGGATTTCCCGGGATCCCGGGACAAGCAAAAGACTGGGAAATGAGAAACCCTAGTTAAATCTCTAAGTGGTGATGAGAACCTGTATTCAACACTAGGAAAATAAAGTCTTGTTATTCTACCAGTTTTACTGCTCAACCCGTTGTTGATTCCACTTTTGCATAGCGTTGTCATGAATATAATTTTTAAGGCTGCTACGTGAGAGAGAGATGCGAGTGTAGAAGCCTCAAAGTTGGCTTTTTCATTTCTAACTGTAAGTATGCCAATATGGACAGGAAAAAATATAAACGTTATCATATTTAGAAGAGTTTTAATATGGTGCTGGATATATGTGATTTTATTGCTATTGCAACTGGGATTTAATAGAGCTTTTAGGACAGACTGAGAATTACCGTAAATGTTGATAGACAGAGTTTTGTTTGGTAGTGAAGTGCCTCACTGAACAGCTTGGTAGCCAGCATCTTCAGCTTGATAGATGGAGGTATGTGGGAGGTATCTGTACCTTCTAACATATTTTGGGCAAAATATATCAGTTTGGAGGAAGATACCAATACTTGAGCCAACATAAAAGGGACTTTTAGACCCATCTGTGTAGATCAGTGATTCTCAAACTTTTTCGATCCACCGCTCCCTTTGTTCCATAAAGTTATACCCAATGCCCCCTAACTCATTTTCTCTTGTGTGAGAAAGGATTGGAAACATTCTTAGGAAAACTTTTCTATGAATCTCACACTTTGTGCCCTTACCATACATTGCTTCTCAACATCTGGAAACCATTAAACACAATGTTTCCTCTTATCCGTTTAACAGAGGAAAGGGAACGGCTGTCAGTGACCCCAACTTTTGCCTTTGGTCACTGTTCAGTACCCTGCTTCCAGCGCCCCCTAGATTTACTCACCACCCACAAGGGGGTGTTATCGCCCACTTTGAGAAATGCTGGTTTCTCAAAGTGGACATGGTTATCCATGGAGGAAGCAGATGACACCAAATGTACCCTGGGGATAACCTTGTTTACAGGGTAATGATCATAGACAGTAGGGTAATTGCAATGTTGTAGCATATGAACAGCCATAGATAGGAGTAGAGACTGTTGTTGAATCTTGATGTTTGTAGTTCTGATGTAGTAGTTTAGAACCTTTTCTACAATACATAGTGGCAAAGAAAGGAGTTCTGCTAGTATCAGAGAGGCATTAGTAGAAACAGTTCTGCAGCACTTTGAAATTCTGATGGCAAACTGTCTTTGAAGAGAGTAATTTACTTGCTACTGAATTTTTACTAGTTGCATGACCCCAGCTAGAGGCTGCATAAAGTAGCATTTGTTGTATTACCCCATTATAAGAGTTTTACAAGCTTTATGATTTAGTCCCCAGGTGCACCTAGCACATTTTATTAGCATGTAGTTCATTTTTTGGCCTTAGCCAAGATGTAATCAATATAGCAATGAGATGTGGTTTCTCTCTATTCTCTCTTGTTTTATTTTGTATGACGTTTTTGTTTACACATGCACTAGCTAATCAATCTGTCAAAGTTTTTGCATCCTTTTGTGAAAATTAAAATTAATATAAAAATAAATATTATGACATTGATTAATGATGATGATGATAATAATACAGTAGAGTCATTAATCCGAATCAATTGGGGACAGGGGTTGTTCGGATTAGTGATTTGTTCGTATAACCAATTGTGTATGAAAAAATACATTAACCTGTCTGATGTTCAAATTTTTCTCCGTTGTGTGTCGCTTCGTGTTGAATTTTCGTCGATTTTAAGCCTAACGAAAATTTTTATAATAATAGTCGAGGCTATTGTATCGTTAAAAATTATTTCTTTATTTTGTACAAACAAAATAAATATATTGAAGAATATAAAAACATGAAAATTATACTTTAGAAGTAAATCTAGTATCAAAAACATTCGATTCAGCATGACACAGTCCAACTGAAAATCATTCGGATAACCGGCGATTCGGATTACTGGGGTTTGGATTAACGACTCTCTACTGTAATAATAACTCTCCCGTGGTCACCACCTGGTCATGGTGGGAGAGCCCAGTAATTTTACTGATCCATAGGGCAATGCAGGCTGGAGCACAAGCTCCTGATAGGGACACCCATGCCAGTAAGGTCTATGGGGAGAAATGAAGCTAAGAGTGACCACACCCACATTCTGTGGAGATATTTATTATGGTAATAACCAGATCAAAGTGTGATACCGGCTCGGACGTCGCCCGGGTTAACAAGGTCCGCATTTGCGGGTTAGGCAGAGGCTCACCGTTCGAAAAATAGGCCACAGTCTCCCTTGGTTACCGGTGGCAAAAGCAGCACTGGCCCAAGTATGGCTACTGCAATGCCCTCAACAGATGTGAGGAACCAACCCAGCCTTGGTGTTTCTGTGGCAATGCATCCACAGACCACAAAGGATGGAAAATCACGCCAACGGATGAAATGGACAGTAGAAATGAACGAGTTTATCATCCGTACTTACTACACCATCACAAAACTCGAAACAAACATGACAGCATACAGACAACAACTACACCATAGATTCACACAACAGTATCCTCATCTCACTGTGGCCAAACAAAGAGTTGTTGATCAAAAAAGAACAATTATACACAACAACCTTATTCCACAAACAACACTTGAACTTATCAAACAACAGGTTGCTGATCAAATACATCAACAGACAGAAACATCTAACATTAATGAAGATCATGTAACCTGTCAGGATAATCCAGCAACAAGCATTGATAATAACACACATACAACGATTACCACTAACGATACTACAGACACTTCCTCATCCATCACTGATAACATAGACATGGATTTAGTTAATACGCTCTCACTTATATTTCAGGAAACACTCACTAAATATACAGGTACAGATCCCACACAAAGACCACGAATACCAAAAATCAACACGTACCACACTACATTCATTCAATTTCTACACTCGCAGACATTCATACATTAGTTTATGCTGGGGCAGTCACAGTAATGACACACCATGGACTGAAAGTACAATCACAGACAAATACACAGAAAAAACAATTCTATCACAAGCCTGCCTGGCAGAGAAGAATAGAAACACAAATAAATGACATTAGATAGCAATTAGGCAGGCTGACACAATACACTAAAAACAACATAACACCCAAATTAAGGAAACAGCTCAAAAACATTTTCAAGAAAATAAAAACACACACAAAACATGAACGTCACAACACACGCATTACAAAATACATTGATACACTAAAACAAAAACTTGCTGCCAAAGCACGTAGACTCAAACGATACAAAACATGTACACTACGAAAACAACAAAATAAATTATTTACAAACAATGAAAAACTCTTTTACAGACAAATTAATAACAAAGCAAACACTGATACACAGCACAGTGGCACACCAACAGAAGAAGAACTCACAACATATTGGTCTTCTCTTTGGTCCAGTGCTGTCACGCACAATGCTGATGCAGGCTGGATCGAGGAGGAGAACAAAAACTTGCACAACATACAAACTATGCCCTGTGCTGAAATAAACATACATAATTTCCAATACACTGTTAACAGAACACACAACTGGAAGACACCTGGTGTAGACAACATTCACAATTTCTGGTACAAAAAGTTTACATCACTGCACCAGGAACTAGCTAAACACCTAACACACATCATCATCAATCCACAAGACATGCCAAATTTTCTTACTCAGGGCATCACCTACATGAAACCTAAAAACAACAATACCACAGACCCCATACAATACAGACCAATTACATGTCTTCCAACACTCTACAAATTATTGACATCCTGTATTGCAAACAAAATATACAAACATATTGAAGAACACGACATTCTTACGGAAGAACAAAAAGGTTGCCGTAGAAACCACAGGGGATGCAAAGAACAGTTACTCATAGATTCAGTCATTCTACGGCAAGCACACAAACAACACAGAAACATACACATGGCATATATAGACTACAGAAAAGCATTCGACAGTGTTCCACACAGTTGGCTGCTACATATTCTACACATGTACAAAATACATCCATCACTCATTGCATTCTTTCAAAACACTATGCAGCACTGGAGAACAACACTACATCTCAGGGTTAGTAACACTTCCATACAAACAAACCAAATTTTTATTAGGAGAGGAATTTTTCAAGGAGATTCCTTGAGTCCTCTCTGGTTCTGCCTAGCCTTGAACCCATTATCCAACATGTTAAACAACACACAATATGGCTACAATATCAGGCATGAAAAAACAACACAGTATACACTGTCACATCTCATGTACATGGATGACATAAAACTTTATGCATCCACACAAAAACAACTTCATCAACTCCTACAAATCAAACATTCATACACCAAGGACATACAAATGGAATTTGGCCTAGATCAGGGTGGCGAACCTGTGGCACGCATGCCCAAAGTGGCACATAAGAGAAATCATCTGGCACGTAATGTATCATATGATTTACAGTATTTAGGATTCCAATCAGGCCAAACTAACAGAACATACACAAATAAAGCAAAGATTAATTAAAGAATACCAAAGTAGGTTAAATGCTATTCTTAGAACAGAGTTAAATGCAAAACACACAGTTAAAGCAAGAAACACATATGTCATTCCAGTACTTACATATTCTTTTGGAGTTATACATTGGACTCACACAGATCTTGAGCAACTCCAAAGGAAAACAAGAACACCACTTACTAAGCATAAACAACATCATCCTAAATCTGCCACAGAAAAATTAACCCTTCCACGTAAAGATGGCGGATGTGGCCTGATTGACATAGTTAACCTTCACTACAAACAAATACAGTCACTGCGAGAGTTTTTCTACAAAAAACAAGAAACATCACAATTACATAAAGCAGTAACTCTAGCAGACTCAAATAACACACCATTAAACTTACACTCACATCATATGGACACAACACAACATATAAAAAGCACAGACACCATTAAGCAATCGTGGGCTCGAAAGGCACTCCATGGCAGGCATCCTTATGATCTGGCCCAGGATTTTGTTGACAAAACTGCATCAAACAGCTGGTTAGCTTGGGGATGCCTCTTTGAGGAGACAGAAGGATTGATGATTGCCATACAGGATCAGGTCATAAATACTAAAAACTACAGAAAACACATACTCAAAGATGCAACACTCACAAATGACACATGCAGAAAATGTCACATCATGCCAGAAACTATACAACACATCACCTCTGGTTGCAAGCTCTTGGCACAGACAGATTATTTACACAGACATAATCAAGTAGCAAATATGATACACCAAGAGCTTGCAAAGAAACACAAATTAGATATCCACGAGCCATACTACAAATACATTCCTCAGACAGTATTGGAAAACAACATGCACAAAATGTACTATGACAGAGCCATAATCACAGATAAAACAATTTACCACAACTGACCAGACATCACACTCATTGACATACACAATAAAATCACATACATTATAGACATAGCCATTCCAAACACTCACAATATACAAAACACATTCACTGAAAAAATCAGTAAGTACACAGAACTTGCCCAGAAAATAAGCCATCTGTGGAGGATGGATAGGGCACTTATTGTACTTGTCGTTCTCTCCTCTACAGGTGTCATACCACAAACCCTACACAAAGCCTGGGAACATTACAATTGAATAGAAACACATACATCACACTACAGAAGGCCACTATATTGAATACATGTCATATTGTGAGAAAATTCCTGAATACAGACACACACACTGATACACTTCTTTAATTTCTGTTTTGGTTACTATGCCTTGACTTTGGTCCGGCATAGTACACAGCCACCGGTGTTAACCGAGTATATGTCACTTAACCCAACATAATAATAATAATAATTTACTACCGCCCCTTCGTGCCACATAATCTCTGACAAACCATATTCGACCACCTACATGGACTTTCTCATCCAGGAGCAACAGCAACCACTAAGCTAATTTCAAGCCGCTATGTTTGGCCGGGCATGCGGAAGGACATCCGTCAGTGGGCATGACATTGCATTCCCTGCCAGAAATCGAAAATTCACTGCCACACCTGGACACCAATAGGAAAGTTTACACTTCATGTTCGTTCTCTTATTTAGGATGAACAGGTGACAAGATTGTTCTGGCAAAGTGCATGTCGCCTCTACGCTTCGCCACTCTCGTTTGTTGGAAAACTACATAGCAGAGTACATTTTTTGTGCCTTTGCGCCAAAACGGTTGTGGTACCAGCAGTAGTTTGATACTGCGGTGAGTTGAATTGTTGCAATGTCCTGAACTGCTGCGGGAGCGTTGAGAAAAATGGTCACTGCGATCCCGACATGCCTGCGTTAGTTTATTGATTCGCTTGTTAACTTTATCTATTTCGACTAGTATTTTGTTGGTTACAGTATCAGGTTTCTCAGGTTGTGACACTGAAGCTATTGTTGCAAGGGTTACTTCCACCAAGCGGTCTGCTACCTCTGCTGCTTTGTTTACATCAAGTGGGGTAATGGCAGCTAGGATAGATTGGATGGAAGTCAGAAGGTGTTGTATGATTAATTCTAGCATAACTGTGTCTGGGATTTGAAAATTTTCCACCTGACGCTTTAGAACACGTAGTAGTTCAGAGGATTTGGGATCTCTTAGCTGTTCTCTGGCCAATAGTTTTTGTAACTCCTGTTGAGACGATTCACCAGATCATTTAATAAGTTCCACCTTTATGTTAACATACGGGTCTGTATGGTCCGGAGAAATAATAATGTCTCTAACCACTGATGCGACTTCCGGTGGTAAATGGGCCACTACGTAGTACTTTGTGGCACTTTCTGTGATCAGCATTGGAGATCCTAGAGAAAATGTGCTTTTGCACATGTGGAACCATACGGGTCAGAAAAGTTGTATGGAGGGATTTTTACAGCTCCAATCTCGGCCATGATCTGACGATTGAGATCTTGTGGAAAGAAGTACGATGTACTGTACCTGATGAAGGTTCCAATGGGTGGATTCAGTAGTTTTCTTAGTCGAATTATGTTCTTAGTCTGGCTTACCAATGTAATGTTTTTACTACTATTACTTTTACTTTTCATCACTGTGCACGATAAAAGTGAATGGGATGAGATCGTAACAAAACTGAGTTTATTGTCTACTCACATAAAAGTTACGTGTCTCGACGACGCAGCTAACATAGAACAACTAACTATCAAAGGTCTTACTGGGTGAGTTCGATCTTGTTCCAGGAAGTGATGACTCATACCACCTGGGGTTTGTTGTGTGTTTTTCACGACAGTTAAAATGTGGAGGCTGATGTTTACCACAATAATAAGATTGTTAATAATTAAAAAATAAAGTTCTTAAAATAAATTGTTCATTCAAATTCATTAAATTTTTATATTCTTAAATTTGTTCACATAAAGTCTTTTATAAATACCGTATTTTACGGACTATAAAACGCACCTTAATTTTTAAACAATTTAAAAAAAAAAATAATACCTATAAGACGCTACGGACTATAAGACGCACTTGAATTTTGGAGGCAATTTTTCGAAGAAAAAAGTACGTCTTATAGTCTGTAAAATACGGTAATAGTACATATTAATTAACTAATCAATAATTATATATTTTCGACATAAGGTTTTCAGTGTTTCATAAAAAAATTTTTTTTTGTTAAAATCTTTCTATAAAATCATGCCTAAATATTCCATAAGATAGGGAAGGGGAGGGGGGATCAAAAAAAATATTACGGTTACTTACATGGGTGGGTGGGTCTAGAATGGCCAAAATCGCCCTTATGTAATTTATAGATGGCCCCTAATGTTAATGGTTTAAATTGAATCACTAAAAAACATAAAATCTATGAAATATTTCTAAACGTCTATAATTTATATACCGTATTTTACGGACTATAAGACGCACCTGAATTTTGGAGGCAATTTTTCGAAGAAAAAAGTGCGTTTTATAGTCCATAAAATACGGTAATTTATAATTTAAAGATGTTCAATAGCCACCATCTATTTTTAAATTGTAAAGTACTAATAAGCTTTACTTCAAGCTCCAAGCTAACAACATTATTTATAAAAATTTAATTCTGAAAGATAAATTTCACTCTTAATTGTATATCATGTTTATGAAAACTGATTAAATGTGTAATAAAGTCCTTTATGTAAAGACATCTCACATACTCTACATATTGTTACTTTTATTGTATTATTATAGTTAAATGGTAATACATGATACTTAACTATTTCTCTGTTGTATTACCTTTGTATTTTTAATTGTGTTTTAAGATTTATGACATATTATGTTCCTTCTATTGTTTTTTTTTAAATCCTTCTTGCTTTACAGAATTCTCCTTGAAAATTATTATTAGGCTTGACAAATTTAAATTCAGAATATATTACAACAACAGCCAAACTTCTTCATGCTATTTATTAAACATCAAAGAAATTAATATAATTTATAGCAATAAAGTGTTTACCTTCTTCCACATCAAATTCTTGCTCTGAAATTGATGGTGTTGATGGCAGTTCTCCAGGCATAACTGCTGCTACAGATATATTTGGTGATGATTTTTCCGAAATACTAATATCTGGAGTAGCAGGTAATTCAACCTTTCAAATTTAAATAAATCAGAAAAGAGAGAACATTAAAATATGATTTTTTAAAATAATTTAATATAAAAATGTAATCTTTTTTAATCTGATTAATAAAGTTTACATAAATATTAAAAATATAATATAATTTAATAAAATAAAGAGAAGTCATACTTCAAAATATTTGATTATGATTATGCTTCTTGAACTTATATAATTTTTAATATCAAATGCAATTCAAAAATTATAAATAAAAAACGACATTGTTTTATTGCACAAAAAAATATAATCATCAATATATTAATACTAAATGATTCATTTACTAACAATACTTTCATATTCTAGTTTTACATATTCAGTACAATAAAATAATCTTTTTACTTTACTATACTGAATATGTTTAGCTAGAAATTTAAATATCGATATTTACTATTTTAAATGACAGTTTCTTACGTCGTAATTTGCCCCAAACTTCAACTTTAAACATATTACATATATTCAAATTGATCTAGATCAGTCATGAGTAACCTGTAGTCCCTGTGCCATACAAGGCCCATGAAGTTGTAATAAGCTGATAATTGAAAAATATACTTGAAATAATTTTAAAATTATACCGTATTTAATTTGAACCTATTTGTGACTGTTATGTCAGTATATGTGTAAGTATCATGCAAGAGATCACATACGAGGGAAAACGATGGAAAAGGGAGTCGAGAGACAGCATGCTGGAAATAATGCACTCCACTATGCATGCGATCATTTAAATAACAACAATTTATTTGTTCACGTCGATAAAAATTTTACGTGGGAATAGAATTAGTGGAAGAGTCTAATGCTAAAAGCATGCCAAACTGAGAGAGAGAGAGACACCATTTGAGATTTATAATTTCAAATGTGAGTTGATAAATACCTGGATGGTTAGTGGTGACGATAGGAAAAAAGTATTTATGCTAACTTCATTTATTTTATGAAACTGTCCACTTTTTAACATACCTGCTAGTATATTTAGTATCTAATAATATATATAGCCTGTATATAGAATATCTACATAATAATGTACATATAATAACCATATAAATTAGTTTATTTATCCTAAGGTTTTTGCAATTAACATCTGAAAATATACCTTTTCATAATTAAATGGCATTTCCTGAGCAGAATCTTCCTTTAATTCAACATTGTTACCTGCTGTTGTAATACTTTTAGATATCTCTTGTTCCACTTTGTATTTTGTTTTACTTTTTGATGAATTTTGTTTAGAATTATCATCAAGAGAATATGGCTGATCATCATCACCATGCAATGAATCTTGTTGGTCATCATCATAACCATGCAATGAATCTTGTTGACCAGCTTTCTCCTCTAAAGACTGTTCATCAGTATGTTTTGATAAAGATTGTTCAGAAATGTCAGATACTGTATTTTTTTCACTTGTTAAATGTAAATTCTGAAGATTTTCATGTATGACTTCCACAATTAATCTTTCAAACAATTCTTTATTGAAATCAACAGAAGTTTCAGAAGTTTGGCTGTCTTCAGATGGAATATCTATAATTAAAAATTTTTATTTACTTTAAACATCAAAGAACATGAAAGGATTTAAATCTTTTATTATAATAATCTACAGCACACTAGCTTCAGAAATTCACAGAAAATTTAAATATTTAAAATTTAAAAAAAAATTAATTAATTGCTTATAAAATTAAATGTAAAATCTTCGTGAATATATCTCAACTTTCTTTACTCAGTTACACAATGCAATATGCAATTGTATACCATGCCATTAGTGTAATATTTTTATATTTAGATTAAATAAACAAATAAAATGAATTTAAAAAGGCATTATTTTGTCCTAAAATTATTTAATTAGTGATGAGATCATTTGGTTTTATCAAATTAATATTGTTGTGATTTTATTACATCAGTTTTCTTCTTTTGTGATAGTTTATATAATTTAGTTGTTAGGAGTATTTTGAAAGTTTGAAAAATATAACCTCAAAACAATAATACACTGAGTGGTCAATTTATTATGACCACTCAGTGTATTATTATGACTAATTATTATGACCAGTGTATTATTATGACCACTTATTATGATTACTCAGTACATTGTTGGGCCATCTTTTGTTAGCAGTACTGCTGCAATTCTCTTTGGCAAGGACTCCTACGATATGTTGGTAAGTGGCTGGAGGAATCCAATACTATATCCAATAAATTGCATTCTCCAGTTCATTAAGAATGGATGGTTCTGGATCCAGCTGCCTGATGCTCCTTTAAATCTCATCCGACAAATGCTCAATTGAATTGAGATCCAGTGATTGTGGAGGCCAACTAAGCAAGGTAAAGTCTCTATCATGCTCTTCAAACCATCTTTAGACAATTTGAACTTTATGGCATAGAGCATTGTCCATTCGGGTAAGCTATTAATTAATATAACTGGATGTACTCAGTCAGTGATAATATTTAAATACCTTTGGATATTCAGACGTTGTTTCACATAAAGCAAAGGACCCAAACATCCCTCAAACCATAACATTGCTTCCACCAGCTTGAAGTGTTGTGGCTACACACATAGGGTCCATGCTTTCATGCTGTTTTCTCCATATTTGCACTCTGCCATCTGTGTGGTGCAATTAAAAATGTGATTCATAGGACCACATTATCCTTTTCCAGTCATTTATTGTCCAATCTTTGTGATCATGTTCAAATTGGAGTCATTTGATCTTGTTAGCTGCAGACAACAAAGGCTTTTGAACAGGCCTTCGACTTCCATACCCAAGATGATGTAATGTACAGCAAATAGTTTGTTCAGAGGCCATCAAAGATGTTCCCTGACTAAAATATACATACAAAAAAGACATCGACCATACATGAAGTGTTTAGCTGGCAGAAAAGAGGGTAACGGAAAGGGGGGAAGAAGGAAGGAGAGGAGATAGACAGTAGAGAAAGGTAGGATCTCTCTGAACGGTGTACTTATGGCTACAGTACCCTCTATGTTTGATGTTGGCATGCAGTTTTTACGCTGCAAGGCTGTAGTCCCCCAAAGGGTATAAAAGAAAACCTGAGTGTAGCGAACACCAATAATTGAGTGCTGCCACAAATAGCTACGTGTAGACGTTAGTGCCAAGTGGCTGTTAGTAGGAAAACTTATATCTACTTAATACGGATAAAACTGAATGCGATAGCGAATCTTAGTACTACTTAACAGCTAGACAGACAGTGTGAAAGGAAACGAACACAATGACAAACTAGATGAGACGAACAGACCGACAGAGACAAATGGGCAAGACCCCAATTTTTATTTTATTTTATTTTATTTTTAAACATTAACTTACTCACTAACTGAACTAACCTACCATAACCTAGGACAAACCTAACCAGAGGACTAAAGCTAACAAACCCTAATCTAATTTCACCTAACCTATCATATCCTAATTGGAAACCAAGCTAAGAGTCCCTAATCTAACTTACAATTAGAACTAACTGAATTTAAACTGAAAAAGAAGACAGAAAAACGAATTAAAATACAAGTTAAAAGGCAGCTAAATGCTGACAATTGAAAAAAAAAGCAAGGAAAGGTAATTGCCATCCGTGCCCCCAGAGTGAGTGCTCTCAAGAGCCCCACTAAGGGATATGAATGTGAGTAGATGATGGAACATCATATGCATATGAATGAGTTGGTGTGGGTTGCAAGGCCAGTTGTACCCTTCAAGAATAGCAGCTCTCATTAAACTATCCCTAATGTGATTGTACCTATTGCCGCAAAAAACTAAGTGAAGTGGTGTTTGGTCCTCCTTGAATACCACAATCACATTGTAGATTGTCCCCAAGGTTAAATCTATGCAAGTATTGCAGTTGCCGTGTCCTGTAAGTAGCTGAGTGAGTGTAACTAGGGTAAAAGTGGTGAAGAATCACAGTAGTGTCAACCTTGGGGATGAAAGTGTAGGCGAGCCTACCATTGGTGTCATGGTCCCAGCTGTCTGGCCAGAGAATGAAGATTTGCTTCTTGACATGATTGTTGATGTACAAGGTAGGAATTTAACTGAAAGTACTGGTGACTGAAGACTTTGCAGCTTGTTTGGCAAGACGGTCGGTGGTCTTGTTGCCGAGAACCCCCGCATAACCCGGGACCCATTGGAAATCTATTCTAATGTTGTTGTCTAAGTGTCTGAGAATGTGGTGTATGAGATGGATAAGTTTTAAGTGGCTATCAGACTTTGCAATCCTGTATAAAGCTACCCTACTGTCAGAATAAATGCGATAGTGTAAGTAGTGTCTTTTGTCCTTCCTACGCCTAATGTGAATTAAGCTCATACAAATAGCTAAAGTTTCCGCCTGTGCTATTGAGCAGTGTGTACCTAGACAGAATCAAGCGTTGTGAAGCTCACAGCCTAAGTTGGAGTAAACTACAAAAGCGGCACTCACATTGTCACCCATCTTGGAATCGTCAGTGTAAATACTAAACATGAGACGATCACCTGGATCTTCGGAGTAAATGTCAGGGGCAAGCTGATGGGAGGGGTGGTAATCGTAAGTCGGGAGGGTATTTTTGTCAATGCTGAATTTTTTGATATCATTGATCAAGGTCAAACTGGGGGAATCTTACCTACCCTAATCATTTTATTGGCATCCAAGCCACTATAATCTCGCCAGGGTAAGGTGACAAGATTTTCCTGCCAAATAATGCATTTAATTTCTAAGTCGATAGGGGTCAATCCTGACATTACCAAAAGGGAACTAGTGGGTGCAGTCCTATAAGCCTTACAAATACAGAGAGCTGCAATCTTTTGAACAGATAACAGTTTTTTGTGGTTATGGACTTTGACGGCCACGTGGCCCCAGATCTGTATGGCATAGAGGAGTGCTGGCTGAATTGCACCCCTGTAAATAATTGTTTGTAGTCTCTGGAATGTAGTCGGAACATATGTAAAGGTGAGCGTTATTGTCTGTAACACAGATGTATTCTGTGGTGTGTTGGGAGATAAGGCAGGCAGTAATGTGCAGGCAGTTTGTTAATAGTGTAGGGTTCTTGGATCATGATGATGTCTGTATTGTGTACATTGGAAGTGTAAATGAAGAGGGAGCAGGCAGCTTTGCATTTCTGTGCATTAATCTGTATGAGTTTATAGCTGCCTGTGTTCATACTGTGTATGGGTGTATTATTCATAGCTGACCCTACTGGCAGCTTGTGTTTTCATGCATTTGGTTATGGGGCACTGTTGAGAGAATGCGTTATGCGCAGTTTTATGTTTACTCCCTTCTGGTAGTGTTATTGGCCTTTGCACAATTAACACAACACAGTTCCTGACTGTGGATGCAGCAAACCTTGTAGCTATGGTTGCCCATGCAGTGACTACACTGTTGTTTTTCTGTACATTTACTAGTTAGATGGCCATAACCACAGCATTTGTAGCAGCGTGTGAGAGGAATGTAGTCATCTATAGCTATCATTGCCCATTGCACACTAACATACTGTTGTTGAATTAATGTGTTCCTGATACTAGGAGTGACCTGAAGGACAATGTGTAATCTAGAGGTGTCTGTCGTGTTGATTCTGACTAAGACAGCTATAATCTGATGTACTGTTGCTCTTCTGTTGGACTGGATAAGTTTGGCAACTCTCCTTTCAGCTTGAGCATCTAGTAGCCAAGGACCACACGCCTTTCTCTTTGGTAGTCCACTCTTTGTACACATGAACAACAGCCACTCTCAAATATTTCACAAGCAAAGCAGTTTTGCTGATACCCACTCCACTGCTTCTAGCATCCACAATAATTCCACATTCAAAGTCTGTTAAATCACATCTTTTACCCATACCTTCACATGCAATTCTCTACAACTGTCTGTACAATCATCCAGCAATCCCTTTTTACACCAATCTCATCTTCTGGTGACAGCAGCGTGCCATCATAGCTGATTTGTGTAAACTTTGCAAGTGGTCATGACAAATTGGCTACTCAGTGTATAATGAATGAAACAATGCAAATAAAATCTATACCAATGAAAATTTATAATAAAATTACAAAAATGAATTAAAAATATAGAAAAAATGAGTACTATAGAGTAAATATTGCAAACAGTAGTACTGTAATGCAAACTATGGACCACTGCATATAATCTGCAACAATTTTTCCACAACATCAAAAATAGTTTTAAACTAATTTTACTTTTGGTTATGTTAAAAAGTCTTCTCAAATTCACAAAATATGACTGTGTCGGGGTTTGGGCCCTAAAAAAATCAAGTCTGGGAGTTTCAGGTAGGATCCTGTCACCAGGTGTGAATTATTGTGCACACCTCCGATTTAGACTCTAGAGAGGTCATATTTGTAAGGCGCAAGGGTAAGAGTCACTCCAAAGTCCAGGAAAGAGCCTCTCAAGAGAATGATTGCGAAATCAATTAAAATGACTTAAGAATAAAAAAAAATTTATTACTGAAACTAAACATAGCACTAAAATTAAGTTTAAAATTAATATTAAATACAAAGTCTGTCCTTGAAGTTAGCCTATTTCTATATTAGTAAAATGGGGAGTACCTAGGGGTATCCAAATTTCATGACTCACAACATACCAGGAAAACAGTTGTCTTCTACTCAAAGACTTTCTGTCTTCTTTACAGTTCTTTTTGCACTTTATTCTTTTTCTTCCTTATCTCTCTCTTTTTGCTGATTCTATTTCCTCCAGATTTAACATGCTCTTCTGGTGCTGTTCTCTACTGTTGTGTTGGCCCTCTTTTCCCAAAGTTGGTTCTCTTTCTGGATGTTGTGTTCACTCTCCTCTTCCTTTTTCTCTCACTTTCTGCTTTCTTTTCCTCTCTATTTCTCTCCATGTTTTTCATCATTCCCTTTTGTTTTATTCTTTTTTTCTGACCAATCGTGATTTTAATCCAAAAGAAGTTGAGGTAATGAAGGATAAGCATGATTGGTTATTCTTTAGTCCTTCTTCTCTTTTGTCTATTATGAAATGTGTGTCCACGTGATATGGATAGAGCAGCAATTCTCAATCTCCTTAGCTCTGTGACCCCCCAAATAGTAAATATAAATAATATTAATATTTCACAACCCCCATCCAAAGGAATAACAACAGCAAGCCCTACTATTACTAATTGAATTTTGACTGTAATTATAAATGTAAATTTTTTTAAATATTATATAATCACATTGCACTAATGTTATACATTAAGAAAATAGATCCACGTATGGAGAAAATTTTAAATGAAAAACAAATGCAACCATCACATTAATTTCTTTTCTTTACATGTGTACTTATTGTAAGTAAAATGTTTATAAGTTTATAATAAATGATTTTCTCTCATAAAATGATTTCATTATTGTTTTGTGACTCCCCTTTAATATCACCGTGACCCCCAGGTTGAGAAACGCTCAGATAGAGTAACATCTGTCACTTAACACTATTGAAAAAGGGGGAAATGATGGTCATCCCCTTTGTTTTTTCCTCTGAATGTTGCGAGATTTTTAACGATTAATTGATAATTTTTTATTCCAATTTGTTTCACTGAATTATTTTTAATCTGTATTTGTCAAAAATTTATAAGGGAGAATCACTAAAATTGGAAAAATAGACAAAATTCCTTTACAATGTTACTTGATAACGTAAACAATCCTGGTGTCCCATTCACACATCTTTAAAGTGTGGGTGCAAAGGATGTCTTGTCTGATAGCTAATAATTGTTTGATGAACAACCAGACAACAAAAAAAGGAATATAGAATACATATATAGTTTAAAATACAATAAAATTTCCAACTTATTATTTAAAGAGAATAGATTATTAGCTTAAAATTAAAATTATAAAGATAATGTTAATAATAATTCAAGAATATAATATATATATATGTTATGGACAAAGTGATTAATATGGGCATTATGAATAATGACCAACAAAATCGGGCATTGTAATAAATTTCAATAATTTATCAAATTGACTGGTCATTATGAATACCGCTACCACCTAGTCGGGCAAAGTGATGATAACACGTTGAGGGGTGATCATCCGACATACGCTAGCCAATCAGAACTTACATCTTAGTTGCGCATGCATATTGCATTTAGTACCGAACTTTAAATTTATGTGACCAGTAGTTAATCTTTTTTCTTTGACAAAAGTAATGATCATGGAGGAATCATTAAGTGACATGAACAACTGATTAAACGAGTTAATAGCAGAAAAAGGTGAAAGCAATTAAATTTTTACAAAATCAGCATATTTGTTAATGATAGAAAAAGTGAGAGTCAAAAATGGAAGTTACTTCTAACTTACCGGAAGAATATCAGTTAACAGTACTTTGAAATAATTCACAAAAAATAAATATTTGTAAATGAAATAAGTGGAGTTTTTTTTAATCAAATTTAAAACTCAGTACTAAACACAATACACACACATGAATGAGTGCCGATTGGCTAGTGTATATCGGATGATCACTCCTCAACATATTATTATCACTTTGCCCGACTAGGTGGTAGCAATATTCATAATAACCAGTCAATTTGATAAATGAATCAATATTTATCACACTGCGCACCCTTTTTGGTCATCATGAATAATGCCCGATTAATCACTTTGTCCATAACTATATATATATATTATATACACACACATATGCAGGTATATAATAACAGCTAAAATTTTGCAGAAATGGTGGACCTCACAACTGTATGTCCTGTCGATTACATGTTGGAAGAATGCAAAAGATGCTGACAGATCCGTTGACGTCTACTTTCTAACTTTGTAAATAACACAATATTCCTTTAACACATCTACAGTATCAGCCTTCCAATAAACATTTTCAGGCTGATCTTTGTTTAACATTTGTTTTAAGCTTAAGATGCATTAACAATTGATAGTGTCTTATTCTGACATCTTGACCAAGAAGACAGTCTTGATGATACACCATGACTTGTCTTCTTCACTGTTGATATGGAAAAAGTTTGTTTCAGTGATGGATCCAGAATGTTCTTATAGAGATGCAATTTTATATTATTTTATTAATACAGAGATTCACGAAAACACCAGGAAGACTATCATGTTCAAAGAAATCAAAAATTATATTGATGGAGTATTGTAATCTTCATATGATATTATTTTATTTTTATTGTTAATTTTTATTTATTTAATTTATTATTAACTCACTAACTTTATTATAAATTTGAGATCAGAATGATAATTTCAGATAGAGCAATTCTGCAGAAAGTTAGTTTCTGCAGAATTGTTCTGTTTTTAATTTTTGAATGCTAACAGTGAAAACCAGAGTCACAGATGAATAAATGTACATTTTACATTATATTCAGTTTATTTATTGCCCTTTACAGCATTATATTTAGCATTTATTGTTATGCTGTGCAATTATTGATTGCATCTTACTGTTTGGATTCAAAAATAATTTTCTTAATATACCAGTTTTGGCCATCATAAGTCAAGGACTGACAATACCAGTATTTTGTATTCTAGATTTTAAGCTTTCATTGCACCACTTTAAAATTAACTATTCTTTTTCTTACATTTTCTTTTTTCTTTCCTGCATTTGAGAATATTTTTTAAAATTATTGTCTCTTTACAAATTGAAATTTCCAAATTGCATTATTTTACTTCTAATACACCAAGAAAGTAAATGAACAACAGTAGAAACTTGCAAAAATTTATCAACAACAATAGATATTTTTATCAATGAAAACTTGCACTTGCAAATTATAGGCAAAAAATTACAGTAATTAGGATAATTAATAAATAATTAAACAAATAAATAAGTAGAGATAAAAATTATTTATATAAAAACTGAACATATATGGAACTAAATAAATATTTATAATCTTTCACCAGTGTGTTTCTCAATAAATCAATCATAAAGCAATTCTGTTAGATCTTTTATTTTCAATAAAAATTTATATTTAAAAAAAAAAAAACAAGGAAAAAAAGTGATGCTATAAACATAGTATACATTAGTTCTTTCATTTTCTGTTAATAGTTTGTAATTTGTTTGTATTCTTGTTGATTCTATAAACAGAATTATCAAGAATACAAACAAATAACTCTGTAGCATATCTGCAGCCTACTAATCAATTGACTGTTTTTAAGCCAATGGATACAAAGTTACAGAATAATCAAACTCAGAATTATTATATTAAAACTGCATTTCAAATTGAGATAATAGCGAGGTTGAGGCCGAAGTTTTAAACGCAAAAACGTGTAAGTCGGACGTTCAGCGCCACTTTCCTGTAAGCCTATAAGTTTGACAATGGCGTTTGGAATGTCGAGCATGATTCTACTGACGTTCCAAACACCATTGTCAAACTTCTAGGCTTACAGGAAAGCAGCACTAAACATCCAACGTACACGTTTTCACGCTTAAAACTTCAGCCTCAACCTCGCTAATAAGCCATCCCTTTTATATGTGCAGGGATATTTATATTATGTTTTTGTGACATCTTGCACTAACTCAAGATAAATTTCTAAATTACTGATATTGAATTTCTCAGTATGAATTATTAGAATAAATATTAAAATTATTTGTCTCATTGAATATATAAATATATATGCTCAATGTATCATTCTATTTTTTTATTGGTGATTTGCTTTTTGTCCTTATGTTACAATATGCTTGTGTCTACCCACTTCTGTGTGATTACTCTGGGTGCATTTACCTCTGAGATAATTTTACTGTCAGCACGCTCAACCTGTATACTTTCGTCTGAGTGCAGTGCTCATTGGCGTTTACTTTAGAGTTGTGTGACATCATTTTTAACGAAATTAGTAAGCTTGAAGTACTAGCTAGTTCCATGTTGAGCTTTGCGCTAATTCAATATGGCTGCTCCCATGAAAAAATTACTTTCTGTACAAAGAAATGAAATGAAATTACTTTTGGAAAAATAAACGGCAGAAAATATTTTTATTGATCAATTTCAATTATTTGTTGTATAAAATGTTTACAATGATCTTTTTTTATTGTAAGGTTCAATAGCTTTAGATGACTTTTTCATAAACAGAGAGCTAATGTGAAAAAAATTAAGTTTGATTTATTGTTTATGACTAATAGTGAAGTTTATCTTACATGCGTTTTGGAATCTTCAAGTGTTATGTTCAGAGCATTAAATAAATTGTAAACAAATGAACAGCATTAATAATAATCCAAAATTACATAAGTTTGTATACTTGAATGAATTTTCACTTACATATGGGAAATGACTTCTCAAGAAATTGTATCATTTGAATATAATTTTCTCATTACAAAATAAACTTACGATGACAGAGTAATACTTATTTCTATTGAAATAAGATGCTGCTTCTTCAGTTGGTCTTAATAGCCATACACTTTCCATCATTAGAGCCTATAATTCCAGGGAACCAGACTGGTGGCCAAGCAGTCGTCGCTCGGACAGGTTAGCCATGTGGAGTTTTCCAGGTTTTCTCCACATCTGTAACGCCTAATAGGAGCCAGTTACCCTTAAAATGTCCTCCTGGAAGGCAGTCTCTTATTGCAGATTGCCCAAGTGTTGCATTGCCATAACTTAATAACATGCACACACAAAACCAGACTGGATATAAAAAAATTCCATTGTTTTTGCAGCATCCTGCTGTGATGGTCAAGAGATTATTTTTCATTTTCATTTAACTCTAAGAGAGAATTAACAACCTTATTTAAAATATTCCTCGCAGTGTGTCTAGACAAATTAAAACAATCGCCAATACTCTTAGAGATAAAAAAGGAAAAAAAATGTTTTGTATGTAATATCAATTATTTGTTGATTTTGAACTCAGTTTAGTTACGTCATAAAAGAGCAATGTCACATCCATTCACTGGGTAAAACAATTGCATTAAATATGTATTATATATATGTATAATCTGCTATTCTCTTATATACTGCATCTAATTTCATATATTACTTCGTATAAACAAACCTGAATGATTTTTGATTTCCCAATGTCCGTAGGCAGCATAAAAGATACTTTTGAGGAGACATTCATAGGAAGTAATTTTTCTGTGTCTAAAATTGGGCTTATTTTTTAAAGGAGACTTTCAAAACATTCTCTTGTAAGTCTAAGGTGCTGTTTAAAATCGGTTGGATTATAAAAAGGCACAGTCTCTTCAATAAAAGTTTCTATCTTTTTTATTTGACCTTACTTTTCTTTTTTCTTCTTTCATTTTTTCTACGATTATATCTACAATAAAATCATCCTCGTCCGATTCAGAATCAAGTAGTTCTATCTGTAATGTAATATTTAAAATAGCAGCTTTGACAATATTACTAGCAAAAAACTGCCATATTTCTTGTTAGCATTCATGTTTACTTTTGAATTGGACATGTAAGCACGAATACACATGCTAATGACGTCATTTTCAGTGTTCAGAAGTAGCATTATTAGCTCAGAAGTAAATGCACTCTCTGACAACCTCAATAGTGCGTGATAAGTCTTCCACAGAGCCAAAACTTAGTGCTTATAGATTCATATTTTTATTATCTTCTGGAAAAAATACTAAAAACAAAGTTTTACACTTATAGTTATCAATATCTTTAAGTTTAACACTGTAGTTATAAATTGTTTCATAAAGTTATGACTTGGTTTGGTTTAATAGGATAATGCAATGTAACACAAGGGTAATCTGAAAAGGGAGGGTGCCTCCCTGAAAGACTTTCTACAGAAAATTGGTGCCTAGTTAGGTGTTACACAAGAAGAAAACCTAGAAAACTCCATGCAGCCAGCCTGTTGGATTGATGCAAACTCAGAACCAATTACCAGTTTTCAGTAGTTTTATCCACTCAGCCACTGGTAGGCTATAAAGTGTTGAACACATATATCCCTTTGTGTCATTGCTATAACACTAATTAACAATTTAATAATGCTTGAAAGAACTGAAAATAGGAATGAAATTAAAGGTATTAAGTGATAGAAGAAATTTTTTTTTTTACATTTTAGCAATAATAATAAAATGTACAGAAGCTGAAATGTTTCATTTCTAATGAAACTTTTTCAAATATGTATTTTTTAAAATATTTTTTGCAGACTTTTTGAAATTGCCTTATACACAGTTATAATAAATAATTATCAACAAATTTTAATACAAATTATGAAAGACTGCTAGATTGTTTTTTAATAAACAACGTATCGAAGCAATTAATGAATGTAAGAATATGTTATTAAGATAAGCAGAGATTAAATTAGATTTTAAATTTAATTATTATGTATCTATTAATATATTTATAAAACTCTAAAAATCACCATTAGAAAATCCAGTATGTTGCTGAATTTAATGTAATGAAATATTCAAACGATTCTTACTTGTTTGCGAAAGCAGTGGTAGAAATGACGAATATACAGAAGCCATATTTATTTTGTTTCTAAATAGAAAATTTATTATACATTATTATTTTTAATAATTGAAAACATGAAATTATAATATTTTTATTAATAAATCAATTTTGTATCATTATAGAAACAGTTAATTTTTTATTAAAAGTTTTCAATAATTAAATTAAATTTTAGACAATAATAATAATAATAATATTAATAAACAAAAAATTATTTTAAAACTGATATAAAAAGTAACTGATTTGGATTAAAATATAATCCTGTATCCGTTTAACAGAAGATATTTAAGAGCTAAGTTTATACTGACAACTCTAAGTAACAGCAGAGAATGGAATAACAGGAGAGAAAAAATAAACAGTGGGGTTACCTACACACATAACAAACCACAAACCCAGACTGTCATTAGATCTATATCCTAATATGAACATGGATCTAGGATCTCTGATATGAGACCTAAAACAGACTATACTTGGAGGAGATAGTATAACTTCAAAGAACATCTAAGACAGGAAAATCTAAGCAGCCAATCACTGGGGGCATAATTCACTATAAAACAAAGCCCTAATTCCCAGGTTTCACAATTTACCCAAATCACAAGTTGTCTTTTTGGTTCTTTCTGGCTGATCGACCACTCATGGATTGACACCAAGCCTGTGAAGTATTCTCCACCATGAGGACTCCAATGTTGATAAGTATACTCCAATCTAGTATCAGAAGCACTGTTGAGAAGCAAAAATTGGCTTATATGTCCAAAGCAGGAATAAATTACTCAGCATCCCAAATTTAGCATCTATTGCTATTTTGTATAACCTGTACTTGATCGTAGCTTGTCTACATTCTGTTTACAATATCAATGTAGCCAGTAACCAGTAAATATAGCTATTCATTATCAATAAATAGTACAGTAAATTACTTAAAAGAACATACTGTGCTTAGTCCCTATAGACAGTGAATAGATGATCATGCATTATGAGGTTGAGGATAGCACCTGACAATGGTGATGTTTTGTTTGCCAGAGTCAGAATGATCTTACATTAAGTCTTCTTAAAAAATTTCTTTTTCAAGAAATAAAAAACTATTGTTGGATTAAATTATCTCTATAATTAATGTGACTGTTATAGAAAAAAAAATACAATATTAAAATAATAAATATAGGGCTTCCAAAAAATTATCATCATTTTAAGTTATTGTAATTATGATAATTATTATCTGAGAACATTGTAATGTACATTAAAACATTGGAAAACTGTCCAAGTTTCACATTTGTAAATTGCAATTTCTCAATATGTGCATCTTGTGTCACACTGCACACATCCAACCAATAAAGTATTCAAATATTCTTCTTATGCTTGCTATGTCATATGCAGCCACAATTATATCACTCCTGCAGGTTACACAATGACAAGTGATTCCAACTTTATGAACTGCAGAACCACAAAATGCCTTCTCTATAGAAATTTCTGTTTACAATAATTTGTTAACATATTAAATAATTTGTAATGAATAATGTCAAAATTATTTTTCACTTTTTTTTTAAATTAGGCTAGTAAATTTCTTCATTAGAATAGTTTTTCATAGCAAATAGGTTAATAAATCTAATAATTTTATTAAACTTATTAATAAACATTTTGCTATTAATACATATAGTTGGGGGGGGCGATCCGTTCATCATGGTGACTGGTGAGTTTTTGATTACACCTCGTTTTGTCGGAAATTAATTTGCCTGTTTCGTTTTTTGTTTTTCCTGTTTTTGTTTCTACAATGTTTAACACAAAACTGACTCAATTATTATTACTAATGTCCGGAATTGAGCCGAACCCAGGTCCTCTTCAAAAAACTCCAACGAAAAGAGGTAGACCTCGAACAAACCGAACTATGCAATTTTCATTCAATACAAAATCAGCTGAAGGTGAAAACAACTTGATTACCGAATATACTCAACCACGAAGAGTGGAATCGGCTACTTCAGTAAGTGAAAACCCTACTTTAAATCCTTCATCTGCAACTTCAAATATGGAATTATCTGACACTACAACTACACTTCTCTGGACGAAGATAGTCGATCTTATTACTTCTGGTAATGAAAAAATAGAAAGCCAATTTTCTCTAATCTGCAAAGAAATTACTACTATTCATAATGAAATTAGTGACTTTACTGGTCAACTCCATACTATTAGAGATAGAAATGATAAACTCGAATCTGAACTTACAAAATTAAGAAATGAGAATGAGCTACTTCAATTTAAGATTGATGCACTGCATAATAAATTAAATAATAATAATTTAATCTTGTAATAGTCTCTTTAATCCGAAAAATTGATGGTAGACTGCCTCACAGCTTAACTAAGTCACAATAGTTAAGCTGTGACTTAGTTAAGCTGTGAGGCAGTCTACCATCAATTTTTCGGATTAAAGAGACTATTACTAGATCAACATATAATACAGCTACCATAGAAAATTTAATAATGTATGATTATTCGAAAATGTTTACTGATGGGAATGAAGAGGATATATTGAATTTTTTGAATCATTCACTAAATATTCCATGCAAAATGGATAAAGACATAAAATCAATTCACAATATTCCTAATTCCAAAATTAATATCAAATATTTGACTTTAAAATCTGATCAATTGAGAAATAAAATTATGATAACCTTCAGTAAGCGAAAACAAAATAAATCATTGAGACCATGGCAAAATTTAAATATGTCAGTAGATTTGGTTGTTAATTCACGTAAGAGAAGAAAAGCTTTATTACCTTACTTATCGATCTAATATATCAAAAATATATATCGAAATATACAGGTTAAACTACAAGATGATTTTCTTCTAATCAAGCAAAAAAATAGTAACTTACAGTTTCTTAATAAATCAATTGGTCTATGCAGAGGATATTTTAGAATATACGACTTAAACAATTCTGATAATTATCAATCTTCGATAATACTTAATAATGAAGCTGATTACAATAAAAATCAAGAAAAACCTTACTTAAACATAATAAAATGGAACTGTACTGGTTTATTGAAAAAAATTGATAATATTGAATTTAAATATTTATTAAATAATACCGATACAATGGGACTAATGGAAACCTGGTTGACTTTGCCAAATGAAAGATTAAAAAAAATTACAAAGAATTTATTGTTATATCAACCATGATACATAAACCAGTCAGCCCCAGTCATCTATATGGTGGTCTAAGCTTATTCATCAAGAAAAATATAGGCGTAATTAAGAATTTACAGAAAATTGATAATTGTATAGCAGTCTTAATCCAAATTACCAATCCAGATTTACAGTTTTTGGTAAACAGACTAATAGCCATTATATTAGTTTATATCTCTCCAGATCAGCTTCAGATTTTAAATGTTGTCTTTAAACTTATTGAAAAATAGAAAATCATTACCATCATGTTATAATATGTATAATATATGAAATAATATAATATATAAAAAGAAAATCATGTTATAATAATAGGAGATTTAAATGTGAGAAAAGCCCAAAAAATGGATATGGAATACAAGAGACCCAATTCAAAACACTCATAAATCAAAAGATAAAAAATATAACAAAATAGGACTTCAATTACTTGAATATATGGATCGACTACAACTATATATACTGAATGATAGAATTAAAAATGATTACCAGTCTGAATTTACTTGTTTGACCGACTCTGGTTGTTCGACAATAGATTTAATAATATGTTCAGAACTAATTACACACTTATGTATGCAGATTCAGGTATTAAATTATGATCTCTCTGACCATTTTCCATTAAGAATGTCTATTCAAATAGCAAAAAATCAACTGTACAAGACTGAATCAATATCACATCAAATAATCAATTATAACTATCAACAATATCAACTTTTGATTAGTAAAAGAATTAAACATTTATCGAACTACGGTCCAACGGAGAGAATAGAAAAATATTTTCAATTTGAACTAGTAATAATAGAATTTATACAAACACATAATTCAAAGTATAATATATCACATAAATTTAAGAAGCCATGATTTTATTTGGATTGCTATAAACTTAAAACTCAGAAGAATAAAGCTCTAAAACAATTTAAAATAAGTTATTAAGACGAATCTTTTAACCATTATAAACAACTAAAAACATCATATTTCAATCTATTAAAAGTAAAAAAGTCAAATTATTTCAAAAGCCTACAACAGCGAATGCTAGCAAACGAAAATAATCAACTTTTCTGGTCATCAATTCAAAATGTGTGAAAAACCCATCCAGAATGTCAACCAGATATAGACATCTCAATATGGTCTCACTATGTCAATAGATTTTTGATCATTGAAAATCTATCAAATAATTACCAAATAACCCTAACAAATGATTTTTTTTTTATCCACTCCTTACCTATGATGGATTAGAATACTCTATTGGAAAATTAAAACTAAAATCATCGCCAGGACCGGATTTATTTACCAATAAATTCATTAAACTCTTATCTCCGTCAGGAAAGCAATTACTATTCGAATTATTTAACTATTTTTACAACTCTTTAATTTACCCACCATCATGGAATTCCATCAAGCTATAAAAAAAAAAAAAAAAAGGAAATAGATTAGCACCAGAGAATTATCGACCCATCACACTGTTATCAACTATAAGAAAATGTTTCACATCCATATTAGCAACATGTTTTCAAAAATGGCCTATAAACCAAAAACTAAATTCAAATTTTCCATTTGCTTTTGTCAAATCTAAAGGAACTGAATTGACTATATTCTTGTTAACTTCATTAATTCAAATATACTTAAGAAAAAAACGAAGAAAATTTTTTGCAGCATTCGTTGATCTTATTAAGGCCTTTGATTCTGTACATGTACCCTCTTTGGTTAACAAATTAAAAATATTAGGGGCTGGTAATAAATTTGCAGCTACTATTATGAATCTTTTTTCCTCATATAAAATCATCATCATATATGGTAATCAACAATATCCTGAAATTACTATAAATCGAAGAATTTTACAAGGTAAGCCATTGTCTCCTTATTTGTTCAACTTTTATATTAATGACATTGATAAGCTGTTTTTAAATGATTTGGATGGCATTTATATATATGGAAGAACATTTCATTACATTTTATAAACCAATAATCTGGTTTCATTGGCCCCAACCAAAGTTACTCTACAACATAAGCTTAACAAAATTAACAACTATTTGAACTCCACATTCTTATCGATTAACATTGTTAAATCAAAAATAATTATTTTCGGAAACAACATTAAATTCTCAAACCAAGAGAAATCTTTCTACATAAATGATCAACCTTTAGAATTGGTCAATAATATAAAATACTTAGGTACAATTTTCAACTGGAATGGTAAATTCCAGATGCATTTGAAATACCTCAATATAAAAATCAATCAACTAATTAATAATACTCTCTATTTAGGTACTAATTTAAAAATCACGAACTTCATATGAGAATGTTTAACTTAATAATAATGCCAGCTATTTTATATGCCAGTCTGATTTGGGCCATTGATCTATTCTATGAATTGGAAAAATTCCATATTATATATTTACATAAACTATTTAAACTTGAACGTACTGTTCCAAGATTTGCTATATGCTCAGAAACTAACAGATGCCAACTTTTCCCCTTCTTTATGAAAAGATTAATTAAATTTTACTACCATTTATTAAACTCAAAAGATGATAATATTAAATTTTTATTTCACGTTATGAATACTCCACGTTATGAACACGTTATGAAAAATGATAATGTCAACAAAACAACATGGTGCTATAAATTTAATAAAGTTTTACAAGTCATTGGAGTATCTAGTTCTTTATTTGACAACTCGATTGACAATTGGAAAAATGCCTATACTATGATGATGGACTCACCATTTTCGTATTCGATGATTAGTGATCGAAATGCTATACTTATTTCAACATATTGCCCTTGGTATTTGCATATTCTAAGCCTTCCTACACAATTGAACATTATCACAATGAATACAACTTTAAATATTAAACGTACTTTACTTCAACTGAGACTTAACCAATACTTCTTAATTGCAAACAACACATTTATTGACTTTTCAAGATCCTGTTATTGATATAATTCCAACACTTTTTCTGAACTTCATCTTCTCGGAGACTGTACTGCTTTGAAAAACTACCAACAAAAATTTCAAACTTCAGACATAATTTCTACAAATAATGATTTAAATTATAGATCCAATTTGGGCAATTTATCAAAAACGAATATGTATAAAATTGCTAATTTTTTTACTCAAAATTATTAACGATTTGAATGACTATTATACGAAATGACTATATGCTGAAGTTATTTAATTATTAATATCTATATAATTAGTTTAATGTTTTTACTTATTGTTTTTTGTACTTTAATCAACTCCCCCTGTAACAAGGTCTCCTTATTATGAATAAAGATTATTATTATTAATACATATAGCGACAAATTATTCCAACGAGAAATTTATTAGACTATTTCTAAAAACAAACGTAACTATACTGTTCGGATAATATAATAATTTTGCTGTAGTAATGTCGGAATCATTTTACCATTATTATCTTTAAAAATATAAATAAATAATAAATTTTTTTCTGTTATTTTAATCATTTATTTGTAAATAAAAATTTAAATTATTTTATGATATAAAATTTTATTACATACCTAGAATTTAAATATCTTGAAATTATATAAGAAACTTCAGAATTTTCCTCCAGTTGATTTCTATGTAATTTTGAATGATTTCTAGATGCTGAATTAGTGTGACTATTTGTTTCTTTTTGTATTACATGTTCTCTTTCTGATGCATTACTTTTGCTTTTGTCTGATTTATTTCTTACATTAAAATCTTTCTGATATTTCTGTATTTTTTGATATTGTAAAGATTTCTTAGCAGTTTCTGTTTTATTTGGTTCCATTTCCCAGTTTTTTCTGTTTAAATTGTTGTCACATTTACTTTTTGTTGGCAAGTAAATATAATCGCTTTCGGTTATTTTCTTCTGCTCTAAATGTTCTCTTTTATGCTGATGCATTTTTTTAGTTTTTTCAGTCTGAATACATTTATTTTTTCAAAAGTTTATGTTTAACAGTTTTATTTGTAATATTTGTTGGCATTTCTTGAAAAAAATTGCCATTTTCCTTATCAGAAATGCCATATATGTAATTTTTTGATGGATTATTATGTTTACTTTTTTTACTTGCTGATAACATCTCCAAATTAAATTTTTCATCTTTATGTTTTGTTGGAGTTTTACTCTTATCCTAAAAATTATATTAAAATATGAAAATTAAAAAATAAAAATTATATTAAAATACAATAGAGCATCGATTATCTGACCCCCGATTAACCGACCACGTTCTAGTCGGCAAATTCAAATGTCCCCTAGTAATGTGGTGCTACAATATTTGGTTATGTCTTGGCTACTTTAATATTTTTGTTAAATTTTTGCATGTTTTAGCTGGCAGCACTGGCTCGACCATGAAAGGGAGACTAGTATTTAAACCAGGCCTAATACACTATACTAATAATGTACTTTTTCATACTTTTTGGTTATCCAACTTTTCAGTTATCCGACCAACCCCAGTCCCCAATTAAGTCGGATAATCAATGCTCTACTGTATTATGTAAATCCATAATAATTATCAGAGTTTTAACGTATGTTTTTTTTGACAATTATTATTTTTTATTTTTGAAAAATAAATGATCAAAATGTTTTATTAATAAGCTTCTATTAAATCTATTAAAACATAACATTTTGATTGTCTTATTATTTTCTTAACACTTTTTACTTCAACAACTATTTAACAAAAGAAAAATTATCATTTTTAAAACACACAGATTATCTGAATATAAGGACTTCAGACTAATCTGTATTAGTCTGAAGTCCTAAAATGCAAATTATAAAATTGTGTAAAATTATTGTGGCAGTGTTAGCTAAGCCTCTTCTATGTGGCTTACAATATTGCATTCAATCTCAAAATATGATCGATGGAAATTGGTAAAGTTTTATCAAAATCAATTTATTGTGAAGAAGAATCCAAAAACATTATAAAAATTGGGGGTCCATGACTTCGTTTGAGATACAAGGTAGTAGTATGAGTGTGCACGACAAAGTAATATTGCACGAATCATGCAACTTTGTCAGGCAATGTCCCAAAGTTGCAAGTACTACTTCTATGTTGTTTATAGAATTCAGTTCATTCTCCAAATTTGATGAAACTTTGCCATTAATTGCAACAAGAAATGCAAAAATATAATGAGGGTCCATTTAAATATAAAGTAGGGATCCATGACTTTGTTTTCGATATACAGTGGAGTCAAAGTGACAATGTCCATGCTCCCTGACACAATTGAGTGCATCTAATAAACTTAAGGAAGAAAAATGAAAAAAAAACCAGCATTGCTTGCACCTAATAGAAAATAAGTGGCAAAAAACAAACAAAACACAAGAACAAAGCAATCAATGGCAATTTCTTCATTCTTAGATTGCCCCTCCATGTTGGCAATTGCAAGGATTCTCTCTCCATAGCCAGCCAGTATAAGGATTGCATCTCCCATGGCCTGCAGCTATGAGGATTACCTCTGCTGTGACAAGCATATACAGATGAAGGCAGGGGCAGATGGGGGTATGTGCCCAGGGCACCAAGATGATAGGGCAAAATTCCAAAATTTGTTGCAAATCCCAAAATTGTTACATGATAAACGAATAAATTCATAGAAAACTGCTACATGAGTATGAAAGATTGTATTATGAAATATAATTTGCATTATATTAATAAAAAGTGATTTTATACTTTAAAAATTTGTAACAGACTAATGAAAAACTTTTCCAAAAGGTGTCATATTTCAGTTTGCCCCTGGTGCCAAATTCTCTAGTCACATATGTAGGTATAAGGATAGCCTCTTTTGTGACAGCCAATGCAAAGTTCATCTGTCCATGTCTGTCAGGTACAAGAATTGGCTCTTCTGTATCTAACAAGAGATCACTTCTTTATGGCTTCCCTCAATTCTATTTCAATACAACAAAATTGCACAGTGTCCTACTTGTTTTGTTCTTTTTATTTATACAAAAACTTCTAGACACACTGTAAATTATCAGACTTACTTCTACTCAAACCGAACAGTGCTAATTTCGCTATATCTCTTTCTTCACTAACATTTCGAACCTCAGGTTCTTCTTCAGGTGAACAGACAATGGACAAATTATTCGTTGGCAAGAATCTTTTCAAAAAACGAATTCCGAAAGTTCTATGGGAACATGTGCCGTCCTCGTCATTCTGTGTGTGCGCAGTTGATAGAAGTATAGCTTTATGTTATCATGTATCATAGACCAGCATTTGCCAGGCTACTGATAATGATAATTCTTCTTTATTGTTAGTACATTTTTCTTCCCTTGCTACTTTATGTATACATATCGCTTCTATCCATCTTAAATGGTGCGGCTGCTGCGTCGTTTGTATTATTTTGGCCTCATTAAAAAATGGTTCTGTATCTGGATCCGTAGTGTACTGCGCAGTGCGGTTGTATATCTGTTATGCACGATGTCTGCTTTGTGCTCTTTAATCCTCACCTCCAATGATCTTTTTGTGGATCCTACATATATTAACTCTTTATCTCATCTATGATCTTTTGTAGGGATTGTGTACACTCCAGCTAATTTGCCCTGCTGTGGAGCATCATTACTCAGCATTTTAAAAATAGTGAGACATCTTCTATATATAACGGTGACTTGTTTTCTTTTGGCGATCTCTTTATACAGATTCTCTAAGTACGGATTGTATGTAACCATTATTCTGTCTTTATTCAAGCTATCTTCCTGCCTTTGTGCTTCTGTTTGTTCCGCTCTTTGGGGCTGAAGCATTTTCTTGGATAGCGCAGCTACCAGATTATAATATCCATGTCGTTCAGCAATAGTATTAATCGTGCTGATCTCAGTTGTAAGTGCCTGTGGTGTAGATGAGTGGGTGTATGCCCTTTTGACCAAGCTATTAAATGCAGCTATCTTATACCTCATTGGGTCACATGACTGTGCCGGGATATATAATTGATCTACTTGTGGTTTTCTATATACTTCTCTGCAGATGGTTGATCCCTTAATCGTGATGTTCACGTTGAGAAAATGGACTTGGGTGTAGCTCTCCTGTTCTAGACCTAGAGTTAAGCCATAGGAGTTATTATTAAATTGGGCTACGAATGCCAGCATATCTGGTTTACATTTCCAAAGTATGAGTATATCGTCCACGTATCTCTTGTACATAACGATGTTGTGGAGCTTGTCAGGAAAAACTTTTTGTTCAAGGAGTCTAACCACTATTTCACATAAATCTCCTGCTACAGGGCTCCCCATTGGTACACCTCTTCTTTGTTGATATACATCTCCTTTAAATTGGAATAACAAGTTATAGCATAATAAATGTGCCAACTCTAATACTTGCTGATGGTGGTTACTATCCTCTACTATTTTTAGTAACAAATCTCTTACTGCACAGAAGGTAGGTGGTAGGAGTACCGAAGGGTACATAGATTTAAAATCAAGCACTGTGAGGTACTCTGGTGGGGTATCAATCTGTTTGAGGATAGTTACGAGGTCTATGCTGTTGGATATATTAAACTTGTAATCTTCTAAATGTGGCGCTATTATTGCATGCATAACCTCTTCCAGTTTTCACGTTGGTGCACGAATATCTTATCCACTACAGGACGAATCTGTATGCCCTCTTTATGCGTTTTGGCGAAGCCAAATAGTCTGGGTGTGTCCGGAGAGTCCATAACAATGTTCTTAATTTCTAACCTCTTAGCTAACATGGTTTTAGAAAATCTCTTTACTCTAGCCTGTAACTTTTCTACGTTGTTATATTCAACTTTCTCACATTGTGTCAGATTGATGTAATCTACAAGCAATTTCTCATACATCTGCTGCTTCATAATTACCATGGATTTGGTTTTGTATGCCCTAACTAGAGTGATTTTATTTCTCTTCATCCATCCACATGTCTTTACTATATTTGTTCTTAACTGCTTTGCCTCTACTTCATTTCTCGCCTTTAATACTTTATGCACGGCTAACCATCTATAATACTCTTTAGTTCTATCTGGAAGGCCTTGGAAGGCCTTATGCTATAACTCGTTATTCCACTTTAAAGGAGATGTATATCAACAAAGAAGAGGTGTACCAATGGGGAGCCCTGTAGCAGGAGATTTATGTGAAATAGTGGTTAGACTCCTTGAACAAAAAGTTTTTCCTGACAAGCTCCACAACATCGTTATGTACAAGAGATACGTGGACGATATACTCATACTTTGGAAATGTAAACCAGATATGCTGGCATTCGTAGCCCAATTTAATAATAACTCCTATGGCTTAACTCTAGGTCTAGAACAGGAGAGCTACACCCAAGTCCATTTTCTCAACGTGAACATCACGATTAAGGGATCAACCATCTGCAGAGAAGTATATAGAAAACCACAAGTAGATCAATTATATATCCCGGCACAGTCATGTGACCCAATGAGGTATAAGATAGCTGCATTTAATAGCTTGGTCAAAAGGGCATACACCCACTCATCTACACCACAGGCACTTACAACTGAGATCAGCACGATTAATACTATTGCTGAACGACATGGATATTATAATCTGGTAGCTGCGCTATCCAAGAAAATGCTTCAGCCCCAAAGAGCGGAACAAACAGAAGCACAAAGGCAGGAAGATAGCTTGAATAAAGACAGAATAATGGTTACATACAATCCGTACTTAGAGAATCTGTATAAAGAGATCGCCAAAAGAAAACAAGTCACCGTTATATATAGAAGATGTCTCACTATTTTTAAAATGCTGAGTAATGATGCTCCACAGCAGGGCAAATTAGCTGGAGTGTACACAATCCCTACAAAAGATCATAGATGAGATAAAGAGTTAATATATGTAGGATCCACAAAAAGATCATTGGAGGTGAGGATTAAAGAGCACAAAGCAGACATCGTGCATAACAGATATACAACCGCACTGCGCAGTACACTACGGATCCAGATACAGAACCATTTTTTAATGAGGCCAAAATAATACAAACGACGCAGCAGCCGCACCATTTAAGATGGATAGAAGCGATATGTATACATAAAGTAGCAAGGGAAGAAAAATGTACTAACAATAAAGAAGAATTATCATTATCAGTAGCCTGGCAAATGCTGGTCTATGATACATGATAACATAAAGCTATACTTCCATCAACTGCGCACACACAGAATGACGAGGACGGCACGTGTTCCCATAGAACTTTCGGAATTCGTTTTTTGAAAAGATTCTTGCCAACGAATAATTTGTCCATTGTCTGTTCACCTGAAGAAGAACCTGAGGTTCGAAACGTTAGTGAAGAAAGAAATATAGCGAAATTAGCACTGTTTGGTTTGAGTAGAAGTAAGTCTTTTTATTTAAGAAATATATACATGCAATTAATCAAATAATTGATTTGATGAATTATGAATAACTCTTAAATTTAATAATAAATTATGCTTTATGTTAAAAATACAGAAATTATAGAGCTAATACAAGCATCAGAGCTCCGACCTTCGGGGATGAGCGCATTTATTAGACCAACACCAATTGGGCTTAGGCCCACAAATGGTGGTGACTCTGGATAACTTTCATATGCTTGTCTCAAAGATTAAGCCATGCATGTCTAAGTACATACTGAAATAAGGTGAAACCGCAAATGGCTCATTAAATCAGTTACAGTTCCTTAGACTGTACTTTCCTACAGAAATTAATAATTATAATTTCTAGATTTTCTAAATAGAAAACAATCTAGAAATTACAGTAAAACCTCTAATCTCAAATCCTCTCTTTCTTGAATCTCTCCTACAATGAAACTGGCTTGTCAGTCCCAGCAAACACCTTATGCAATATAATGTATTTTTCTACTCGTACTAAGTCAAACAAAATTTCACATATCTCAATGTCATCCTCCCTAAATTGAACTAGTTGAATTCAGTAGGTTTTGACGAACCTATTATTAAGTTTTATAAATTCCTAATTAAGTTGCTTTAATACAGATAATACAGATGATAATACAGAAGAAAACAAATGACTTTTCAGGTGATCAATGATGCTACATTTCCTGCAGCATCATTAAGCAGCTTAAAAGTTATGTTCCCTGCCCAGCAGTTTTTTTATGTCAGAATGAGCAGAGAAGAGACACTGCAGTAACGTTTTGTTCTTTTAATTTCTGTGGAGAAAACTGATTTTCTTATAATTAATATTTATATTTCGAGCAGAGTTCTTTACTTATGGCACCCATCTTGAATTTTGTCTTCATTGTTTATAAATTCACAAAGTCTTTTACATTAATAAAGATATGTTTGCAAACTCCTTTAAATTTTCATGTAGATATTTTTCTACACATAATTTATATAATGTATTATGCGATACTTAATTTTTGAATAAGTTAACTTCAGTATAGCATAGAGAGGTTTCAAATTCACGATTTAGTGGCCTTACTGTATTTTCCAAAAAAGTTCTTGGGTTGTTCGAAAAGTAATTTCGTTTTTTCCATAGAAAAATAAATGCAATATTCTTATAATAAATAAATATTTTAATCGAATTATATATTGACCATTTTGGTCAAATATCTGTTGTCATTGTTTCTGGTAGTAGCATGATTTCATATTCATAAAAATTTTGATCGTTGTTTACAAAAAACTGATCCAAGTGATTTTTGACATTGTCATTTCAAGTAAATGTCTTACAGTTAAAAAAAATTTGTATAGACTGGAATAAGTAATAATCTGAGTGTGCCCAATCTGGCAAATATGGTTGGTGTGATAACACATCCCATCTAAGCTATAACAGTTTCTGACGAGTTACCAAACTTGTGTGAAATTTGGCATTATCATGGTAAAACACTACATTTTGTTTGTTGATCAATTCTGGCCTTTTCTGTTTGATATTACGTAATTTGTTTACTCAATGGCAGTACACTTTCGAATCAATTGTTAAATTGTCTGGTAAAAGCTCAAAAAAAAATTTCTTTAAAATCCAACCATAGAGAGCATCTCTCTTTAATAACATGTGGAACCTATATATCGAGCTTTGAAACAAAACCAATTCGTTTTAAGTAGTAATAAACGGTTCAATTTAATAGATTTAATCTCTTCGTGATTTCACGTGTTGTTATACGGCAGATTGCTTCAATCGGTACCTTTATTTTGTTTTCATTGGCTTCAAATGGCCATCCAGAATGTGGTGTATCTTCGATATTAAAATTGCCAGAATGCAATTTTGTAAACCAGTTTTGGCACTGTCTTTCTCTCAACACATCTTCTCCAAACATGTACCACAAGTTTTTTCTTGTTTGAACAGCATTTTGATTTTTTAGTTATAAAAAAGCAAAATATGCCAAAAATGATGCTTTCGATTTTCCAAATTTGATGGGTCGCCGAAAAAAAAAATTGTACAGAATCAAACAAAATTTTTTACAAATAAGCCTTAAAATGTCAGCTGTCAAAGTATATAATGAAAATGTGATTTAAAATAAAATTGGCTGGTAAAAATACATCTAATTCCTCTAGTAATAAAAAAAACAAAATTACTTTCCGAACAACCCAATATATTATAATTTCTAACATGAATTTATGTTTGTAGAATTTTATTCATTTATTTTCTTTATTAAAATAAACAGAATTATTATAAAATTGAACTTTATTCATAAACTTACTTGAAAATGTTCTGTGTTTGTACTTTTATCAATATTTGCTTTAGGAATTGATATATTTTTTTTCTGACTATTTAATGGAATGTCTTTTGCTGGTAAATATTCCCTTCTTAGTCTACTTGGTTGAGCTATAACAAATTTAAAATGTATTATTCTATTAATTTGTATATTTATTAGCTATTAATTATTATTATAAAAGTTATGTATGATTTTTCTACTATTTTAAAAACTTTTAAGATTATTTATATATTTAAGATTACGATCATTTATCTTAAGTTTCAATGCTGAATAAAAATTTAACTAATATTCATACATAATATCACTAGCAGATAAGTCTGGCATTGCCTGGGCAAAAAGTAAGTACAAACATTAAGATTATTAGATTATTTTGTACTTCTGACCCTTCTATTATATTATATTATAGTACTTTATTTATATAACTACAAATGTTATCTTCATGAGGGTTTATCACACTAAGTGACCAATCTAACTCATTTTAAAAATTTTTTAAACTGTGTACAGTAGAGGAAGAAAATTTTTAAAATGTGTTAGATTGGTCACTCAGTGAGATAAACCCTTACATAAGATAACCTTTGTAGTTATTTAAATCAAATACTATAATATAAGAAACATTAAAATGAAAACTATGTAAAGAGTTATTTTAGCCTTCCATTGTCATGTTTATCGCGATACTCAGACGATACGAAATGCCACAATTTCATTGGTCAGACACCAATTGAAAATATGACATCTTAAAAAACTTAAGATATTGTATTTTTTTCTAATGTTAGCATTAACAAACTTTCATTCACAGCTGAATATCAAATGGTGACCTGCTAACAAATCAAATTTCACAAAAAACAGACCAAATATTTAAACTCAACACCCTCAAAAACCACTTAAATCATATTATGTGCAGGCTGGTAACCTCGTATTATGTAATTTTCTTATTCAAATGCCACTATATCGGTGGGTTTGGTAGGAAAAAGAAAGAGACTGTTTCAGATGAAGGTTGAAGTTAATTCAACCAAAAGTAGTAGTTGTCCTCCTCCTCTCCTGGGAAAGAGGATGGTCAATGACTACTACTTAATAGTGGTCTACTATTAATATTTGAAAAGTGATCCGTGTTAGATAGGTTGTGATGGCTCTGCATGTGATTGAAGTTGCTAACCTTAAAGTCCAAAAAAGACTTGATATAAGACTTGTTTAAATAAAAAATTCTTGTAAAATGTGAGACTAATTGCTTTTATGTGATCCTGTAAAAAAAAACTGGTGATACCAGGTTAAAAAAGTAACGCTCAGCAAAAACATCTAAGTAAAGGAAACTTTTGAAAGTTGTGGCATGAGCATACTAGAAGCAGATTTGACAGTAAGATTCAACATGTGAATCAAGTGCACATTACACAGACTAAAACTGCAGAAAGTTTTGAATGAAACAATGTGGCCATGATAATAAAGAGGAAAATTAAACACCGGCACAGAAAAAAACCACAAGCTCTACTTTGTGCCTTAAAATCTGCATGTAGATTAATTTGGCTAAACGTTAGAACATCTTAAGCATTATCAGTGAAAGACATTTGGGGCAATGGATTTATGTCCTCGTAATTATAGAAAAATTATTAGAATTGGTTTGGTTTGTTTGGTTACGGCAATGAAACATGTAAGCGATCTGCCAAGGAGGATGCATCCCGAGAAGACTTTTATGTAAAGCTGGCCCCTATCTAGGTGTTACAAACTTGAAGAAAACCCAGAAAACTCTACGTGGTCAGTCCATTGGTGACAGGCAAACCCACAAAAACTACTGAATATCGGTAGATGTTCACTGATGTTCAGTAGTTTTATCCACTCAGTTACTGTTGTCCATCTGTCTCTGTCCTTCCTTAATCTTGAGAAAAAAGTCAGATAGATGAAAGTCAAGACCAGACGTAGAAATTGTAAGAGGACCAGATTAACTATATACAAAGTTCTGATTTGTACAGCAAGTCACATTATTTCAATTCAAAAATTTTTCCCTGAACAGTTAGATACATAATCAGCACAACTCTATTGCTAATAGAAAAAGTATGATGTACAGAGTAAAACATTACTACACTCTCCACAGACAAGTGCTATGTGCTACCTGTCGCAGTAATGGTGTAATAATGTGTCTATTTTGTGCTACATCATTATTGCAGTAATTCAGTAAATATAATATATATTTTTTAAATTATATCCTTTTTTTGTAAGAATTATATTTAGTTAATTATTTTGTTAAATTTTTTCCAATAGATGGCACTACATGTAAAGTCAGCAATCAAATATAGAGAATTTAATTAATATATAGAGATCCAATTGATAATTTGGGGTGGGATGTATGACATTATCTAAGTCAGAAGTATTTGAACATAACTGCCAAGTTTCGTAGCAATTGATCAAACAGCCTAAGCATACATAGCAAACAAACAAACATCTTCATTTATATATATATAGATTTCCTATCATATATCTCACATAAAACAATGGAGTACCACTTTTAAATTGTAATATGTATATATCATATTTCCTTGATTTTAAGATCATATTTTTACCCACTTTTACTTGTCTGAAACAGACATCTTGGGGGAGACTTCCACAGGGACTTAAAAAAATGATCTCCTGCCCCAAATTGTCACAAAAATGCACAACAAAAAATTTTAAAAGATTAAATGTAAGGGCAATGACATGACTTCAAGAAAGAATACTGGAATTAAATGAATATTAGTCACTTATGTATGTAAAATAGGGTCAAGTAGGGTAATCATACAACGTCACCAATAGTACTAGAAGGAGGTGAAGCTTGAGATCAAACAAGGTGATGCTAAGGATTGAGCGAGGTTAAAGCAAGGCTTTCGAGTTCCATCGACGATGTAGAAGTTTCTTGGTGACAGTTAGGCAAATTAAATTTGTAAGATTTCTTTGTGAATTTTTGATAGATTTCCATTTCATATTTTTGCTTGTCAGTTTTGTGGAGATAATTATAAGATAGTTATAATTTAATTTATTAGTCCCATGTGTTGAAAAAAGTTTCTTTTATTTCAGGTTTTGATTCATTAACAATTTTTCATTACTTACTACCAATGTAAAGTCCAGGCCTGGCACTAACCAAACCCTCATTTATGTAACGCACCATTAGGAAATTATCTGGGCTTTCGATAGAAATAGATAAGGTGTTACATGCTGATAATGAGCAATTAACTTTTTGTCACTTCAAATGTCTTCAAGACATTATGATGTAGCTTTAATAATGGAAATAATGAAACAACTGAATTAGAATATTAAACAACGTAATCAGTTTGTAATTTTTAAATTAAAAGCAAATTGTTTCCATTAAAATCCAAACAAGTTAAGTTATTTTTAAAAATTTGTCAAGTTTTATGCATATCCTGCTCCTGGATTCAATATGGCAAGATCAGCTTGTTATAGCTAGTAACTTTAATCATTGTTTTACTCTAACCAATATAGAAAAATGAGCATTACTTTTTCTTTCAAGTATATGTTTAAAACAAAATAAATAAACAAGAAGAAACAGTGATACTGGAAAAAAATTTGACTTTTGTCATTTGATAGTATGACTGTTGATTGTTTTGTAAAATCTGCTTAATACAAACCTTGTTAATACAAAGTGCCAATTTTTATGTCCCTTCAACTTTGTATTAATAAGGTTTGACTATAATTAAGTGATATAATTTTCTTTTAGTAAAAATTATAATTTTTTTTGTATTAAAGAAAATATCAATCAACATCATATAAAATTCATTCAATATTTAACATAATTTATAACATATTTAATATACTTAACTATGTTATAAAGTTTTTCTTTTTTTTCAAGTATTCCATAAAAATTTTAAAGTTTTTTTGCTTTCTTAAGTACATTAAATCCTCATTTAATATTTTATTGTAACATTGATAAGAAAAAAATACAAGTACATTTGTTGTAATAATTTACAATTATTGCTGTTGAATTACCTTTATAAACAGTAAAACTGATTCTGAGATTGGAATTAAATACTGGACTTGCACACGATCCAATAATATTATTATAAATCAAACTTTTTCTTGAAATCTGATTAATATAACTTTCATTCATTATAATAACTTTTTCAAATAATGTGAACCTATATCCATATTAACAACACATAAGACATCATTTTGTGTCAATGTAAATTGTAAACAAACTTTCTCTGTTTGCATTTGTCATTTTAATAAATTTATACAGTGCACTTATAGTTTGTTGGAATTAACAACTGTTTATTTTTGAACTAAACAGTGATAGGAGATGGTCCTTACAACTTTTGCTTTGTAAACATTTATTCTTTATCCCTCACCAATTGAGGATTAAGCCCTTTTCTCCGTATCATCCACCATCACTACAACCATTGTCACTCATTACTTCATCATATATGATTATCTTACTAATTATTTTCATTAATCTTTCTTATATACAGGGTGGGCCAACGAAAACGAAACAGCAGAGTGTTCGTGTTCGTCCAAGCAAATTGCTCGGACAGGTCGATTTTATTCTCGAGGGGACATCTTTTGCAATAGTTTTTGCGATTCTGAATACAACAGACAACAAAAAATTTTAAAAACTCATTTATTTTGTATTAACTAAACAAACATTTATTTCGAAAAGGAATGTTTGTTTAGTTAATATTCAAATTTGCAAAAACTTTATTGCATAAGATGTCCCCTCGAGAATAAAATCGACCTGTCCGAGCGATTTGCTTGGACGAACACGAACACTCTGCCATTTCGTTTTCGTTGGCCCACCCTGTATATATGTATAGCTCAAATTTATTTCAATGTTTAATATTAGAAGTTTGATGTGACCAGAAATATGCCATAGAAACTCAACTCTTGTTTATATCAATTAGCCTAAAGTAAAACTGGTTCCATCATATGTCATTTCACTAAAATTCACAGTTTCCACATTACTATTAATGACATTAAATGAAGACTTAATGTATGTACTGTATTATGTAGTCTTATTACTTAACATCTAAATAGTTAAATAACAAAATTACTAAAAATCAAACACTAAGTTTATAGTAAAATTTAAAAATTTAATTAAATATACGAACCTAATGGATAAAAATATGCATTTTGAAAACAGGAACAAGAATTAATAGGTAGAAGATATGATTTAGCTGGATAATTAATGGAATTTATTATATTACCTAAAGAAACATATCAAATATTAATGAAATCAAATTAAAATAATTGTATATTTTCTGATATATAATTGATATCATTTTTTAACCTACGTTTTATAGGAGAATTTGATTTTTTTGGTGTTGTTGATTTTTTAGAACATGATGGCCCATATTCTTCATAAGTATGAATTTGATTTTTGGCAGTCTAAAATAAATTCATTTTAACTTTAAATATATACATGATTTTATATATTTATAATAAATGTATAACATATATATCCTATTTCTTAATTATTTTAAAATTAAATAAAAATCTTTCTAATATCATTAATCTATTAGAATGGTTCTAAATTCAATTTACATAATTTTTTAATATCACCTGTATGAAAAACAATTAAATTGTTTATTTTCTGTATAAGAAGTATATTATTTTTTTAAAATTATAATATTGCATTAATATTTTATACGTATTACAAACAAAATATACCTTTAAAACACTTGTTTGCTTGGTTTTAATTGCCTTTAAGTCATTTTTAGCAGGCTGGACTATTTTTGCATTTGAAGTCTGTTGATCTTTTGGTTTAACCAGTTTCTCTGTTTCTTCAAGAAGAAATTCAGATACTTCATTCTACACCAATAATAAATCAAATACTAAACTTATTTTAATCTTCTAAAATAACTGCTTAATGAAAATTTCTCATTATAATTACTGTAATTATAGAAAATTTTAATACTTCCTTAATTTAACAAACCAAAAATCTTTGTCATTATCCAAAATATATTTTATGTATTGCTATGTATTATTTTGTGTACAGTGATACCTCGGTTTTTGTCGATAATCCATTCGTTAACAATCGGCGAAATCTGAAACCGATGAAAACAGAGGTAATTATTTCCACATGAATCAATGTAAGTCCAATTAATTCGTTCTAGACTCTCCAAAATACATACCAAAAACACATTTTATAGAGAATTAATATAGCTTTAAATACGAAAAGGAATAAGAAATTAATATAAAAGAATAATCTAAAGAAAAGCAATGAAATTGTTTGGCTAGACGCACGGGGTAATGTCTTGTAGAAGCTAGTTGAACATGAGCTTCTAGCCTATGTTGCCCCGTGGTAAAGTGTGACATAATTGTCATGTAATAGTAGTTGTATGTGTTTATGATGGTTGTATTGAGGGGAATAATGCCTTCCAGGAGGTCCATTTAACAATAACTGGCCCCTATTCAGGCGTTACAGACATCGAGAAAACCCGGAAAACTTCACATGGCCAGCTCGTCCTGGCAAAGTGCAAACCCATGACCAAACTTCCAGTGTTCAGGGAACAGAACCGTTGGTAGAGGATTTGATCCCGGTACCCTGACCACTTTTTAGTCCCAATATTTTCGGGATTAAGTTTTCCCAGTTCCGAGATTTTCGGGATTGACATCATTTTAAAAAAGTTGCAAAATAGACTGCATGAAGCGAAACGTTCAGTGCCAGTGCTCTTAACAGAATTGCTTGCCTATCATTTTAATATAAAACTTCTTGTATTTTGAACTAAAATGATAGGCATGCAGTTCTCACTGGGTTGCCTGATAATATACTTCATTTTTGTATTTTTGAATTTTTGCGGGCGCCAATCGATTTTCTGGTGCAGTCGAGAGCACTTTTGGTTGGCTGTAGAGTTCTAACATGACCCTTCAAAAATTCTAATAAATCATTCAATGGAGGAATATCATCACCCTTAAGTGAATGCTCCCACCAGCCTCTGGTTGTTGCATCCAATTTAAATTGAATAATGAACATTAATGTGCTCAAGAACTCATCTATATTAAAATTTAGAGCTTCTAAGGATTGAATACACTCTGTAGTCGATTAAACAAAATTGTAACATGTGTCAGGTGTGTTTATGTTATCTAGCATTGATGTATGTACTGTACAGTCCACAGGTCTGTCACACATGTGTATATATGTGTGACAGAGCATATATCAGCATATATATATGTGCAACAAATTGAGAAGCAGACTTATTGATGAGACACTGGATGCGTTGTTATTTCTCAGATCATATTTTCGCAATTCAAATTACAATGTTCCTATTAGATTAGTTTTCTTTATATTTAAGAAAAATGTGACTGATTAATATTATTTTTAAATACTTTTTGCTAAGAAACTTACTTTACTACCTACTTACTAGGTTGTTGCATAAAAGTCGTCTATTTAGTTGATGTTAAGAAAGATTTTTGTTAATTTTCAACGTTTATTTGCATAGTTTGTTACATAAAGGTTTTTCAATTTATGTAAGTTTAAAGAGATCTCACTGATGCTTGAAAAAGAATAACTTTAACATGAAGACTGAGTGATTTTAACTCTGGTTAGTCTGACTCTAAGTCTGATTAGTTAGAGTGATTAAATTAGTTACGTGTATACCGTAAAATACGTTGATTTTTGTCTAAATTTTAATTACGTTGGTTTTTGTCTAAACTTTAATTACATTGATTTTTGTCTAAATTTTGATTTGTTGACTAAAGAGCTGATTTCTGTAAGATTTTCTTATTTTTTTATTAAACCTCAATACCGAAATAATCCCGGGATTGACTAAGTATGATCCCAAAATCCCGGGATTAGAAATAAAAGCCAGGATTGAATTCCCTAACCGTTGGCCAATGGTGGGCAGTCGCGGGGTAATTCTCACACAAGAAGAAGTAACGGCACACTGAGCCGGAAAACGTGGGTCGTCCTTTGTTTTCACAAAATTAGCAGCGAGGTCACTTGGGCATGCCAACAAAACCAAGGCAAGTGACGAAAACCGAGACAAATTTTTCATGAAAAAAATTGACGAAAACAGAGGTATTACTGTATATAGAAAGAATGTTTAAATCAAGCTAGCCCTCATACTACATTGCTTTATCCCACTAAATCAAATCAACCTAGATTTTTCCAAAGCAAAAAAAAATTAAAATATAATAAAACCTGATACAACTCACTTTTGAAGCACTATATATTCATTTTTTCAGAAGAGTTATGCTGAAGTTCAGAATATACATGTAACATAATAATTTGTCCATTCTCTTTAACCAAATTTAGAAAGTTGTTTCATCTTTTGTGAAGAACTTATCACTAAAGAAAATTATTTAATTGTTCTTATTGATTTCAAATATTATTCATTTCTAATGATTATTATACTGAAATCATTAGGAACAAAGTATAAAGATCACCAACAAGCTTCACACTGTGTGAATAATAAGGAACAGTTTTCATTGTGGAGATTTCACTAGTGATCTTTACAATGTCTACGATAGGATTACCGTATTTACTCACACATAAGACGAGATTTTTATCCATTTTTCACTGCTTCTAAAACCTAGGTCATCCTATACGCATGAGCGAAGGATTCTTTTCATTTTTGTATAATTTTTGTAAACTGTGTATTCACATATTTTACTGGATTTTCACCTTTTTGGTGTTTAAAAGCAAAAGTATTTTATCTGGGTTGTTTGAATTGTTCTTGTGTATTGTCAGGACTAAAGATGAATAGCAATAGGAAATGCAAAGCTTTTGAATTGAATTCCAAAATTACACGGGAGCCCGATATAAGTTTTAATCCATTCCCACGCGAAAACAGATGATTATTCAGAAATCAGAATTCGAAGAAACTCAAAAGTGTAATCGACGAAGAGTGAATTCGAGTGTTAAGAATTGGCGATAAAGGTTCCCGATTGTACAGCTTTACACGAACAAATTATGTTGTCGATTTTACAGATTTTTGCAGGACAATGTGTGCATTTATGTGCATTTGATATTTTACTTGTGATTAAATGAAATAAAATTAGAATTGTATTAATAAATCTAATTTTCTTTATTTTGATCTTTAAAGTCACACCTCGTCCTATACGCAAGATTGTCTTATATTCGAGTAAATACGGTAATTTATTTTGAGTATTGTTATAAATATATTTGAGAAAATTGCTTAAGTTTAATAAATTGTAACAAATGATTACTATGAATTTATTACATTTATTATTTTTAAAACGAATGAAAAATTTAAATCATTCTTACACATACCTTTATATCATATTCCATTTTTTCAATTTTTCCTCTCAATTTCTGTTTAAGTTCAAGTAATTCAAATTTAGACCTACAAATTTAAAAAATTATTCTTTGTCACTGTTTAAATGATTAACTTATCATTCAATATAAGCTTACAGTCTGTTATTATCTATTAATTAGTAATAAATAACTATAAGCCCGCTGACCTTATTGTTATGATTTCATCACACATTCCAAGTTTTATTCATTAATGCACGATGCTCTGGAATGCATTTTGGCTTATTTAATAGCTTCTTTGGCCAGGTTGCATATACATATTTCGACAATATGGTATTATAATTAAAATATATAGAAAAGAATCTAATAAAAGAAAATACAAAATACAAATAAACTGACATTTATATCACTTTATAACTAACTACATACATCATTATAACAATAATTATAAGAAATATTAGTATTAAATTAGCAAACACTGTACCCATACTTCAAGTTAATTCTATATCTCATATGCACTGTTGTGTGATATTCAGTTCTTGAAGGTGTTTTCATTTTGGTATATTCTTTATCTTCTTTTTAAGTCTAATGCACCACGAAATTGAAACCATCATATTTTACATCAAATGGAAAGATGTGCGACAAGTCCGAAATCATAACAATAAGGTCAGTAGGCTAATAGTCATTAATAATTAATGATTAACTTGTGTTAAAAATAATAAGGGCAGGGCCAGCAAGATGGGAGCTGGGGATTTTTCTGTCCAGATAATACTTAAAGAACTGGTAGTGGTTCTTACCCTTATAAATTAACGTTATTTTTACTAACAAAAATAATATCTTTAAGTATACTTTTTATTAGTAAAAAGGGTTAATGTTACCTATGGTAGCAAACGTGGTGGCTCGTCTCTGAAACGGTGGGGACGCACGTTCTAACCTAACCTAACCTATTCTAATAAATTACCATAATTATTGCCAACTAAATTATTAGAATAGGTTAGGTTAGTTAGAACGTGCGTCCCCACTGTTTCAGAGACGAGCCGCCATGTTCGCTACCATAGGTAACATTAACCGTAAAAAGACATTCTATGTATTTCATTTGTTCAAAGACAAATTTCAGCAAAGCCTGAAATGTAGTACATGTTTTTTCTGCTTTCTGAAGCAACTTCACCAATTGTAGGCATCATAAAAGTATACAGGTTTGAATGGCTAGATGGTTGAGGAGGCTATAGTATCTACATGCTTCTATGGGGAATTGGATTTAGATCTGAACTAGATCCTCAGAAATTTTTCTTAGTAGTCTACACTTGATATATCAGGTCCAATCATCCTCACTCTTTCCACTTATGATTTATGCTCAAATGTTTTTGTAAACACTGCCACAACACCAGCAGATTGACCAGAATTACAGAAAAAGAAGAAAAATGTACACAACAGTGATAGCGCAAACAGGACATAATATTCGTGAATGATCAACAGTTCCGAGAATATTTAGGCAAAATGGTTGTTGAAGAAGCACATCATAACAAGTTACTAAATATCAAAATATAAAAATAAAAATGTAAATTAAACCATCCAGGTATGACTGGAGACTTCTATAAATTGAAATTTTGATCTTCCCTTTCACTCATCCCTTCAGTTAACCATGCCAGAAAACAATGTCGAAAGGGGATTGAAACCTCTTTCGAGTTTTGGTGGAAAATATTTCCAACATAATATCTACTGCAATTTTGTGCAATCATAACTCACAAGATGACTTATTTGATGACGCACGGCCGTGAACTAACTTAATCTAACAAATACATATAAATATATATGTAGATCACAATCGAATCACATTGCTCCTAACACCAACTTAAGGGTTTTCCCTCTAAATTTAGGGAGAAAACAAAGTCTGTCCATCGTGGTTAGTGGAGTTTCGGCAACGATTAGGACCCTAAAAGTTACGACTCACGATTGTTCTCACAACGAAATACGGAGCAGATCACTTCATCACACGATGCTTTTCCTTGACTATGCCTACAATGCCTGCATCCTAAAATGAAAAGTTATGCTTTTCTGGATTGTTTTGACATTCCAGAAGGCTATATGTTTTTGAAGTGTTGTACCCAAAGCAAAGCTATCTAAGGAGAATTTGTTTCAGTTTCTAGGGTGAACTCTGTTAAGTTTTAGGGGTTTTCACGATAGAAGGTTGGCAACTTCTGGATCATACACTAGAAGGACACCAGTTTGTTGGATATTTACTCCCAAAACTGGAGGGCGGAGGCTCAGCTCCGGGTAACGTTGTTTTCTACACGTGGCACGGGCGTGGGAATCACGGGAATGAGCTAAAGAAGGATCAAATCTCCACTCGTACCAATTTCCATTATAAATATAATAAATTCCATACTCGTCCTTGCTCATGGAATCAATTAACTGATACAATTCAGCCGTTCTCTGAGCTCTCACTGCCATTTCAGAATCGAAATCATGAATTCTTTGTTTATCTTGAACTTCTTTTAAAAGTGATTTTATTTCATCTATTAAACGAAAATCTACATTTTTCCATTGAAAGTGCTCTGTTGTCATTTTCAAAATAAATACGCCACACTAAAAGTGTGACGTAAAGTGTGACGTATAAAAAGTAAGATGTATTTAGAAATGTAAATAATTCGCCCAATAAACGAATCGTTTCTCTTCTAATTTCATAACTTCTCTTCTAATTAAATCATATTAATTATATTAATATGTTTTAATTAATTCTTAAAAGTAAATAAATTTTTTCCGCCTTAGCGCTTTTTTACATTTTAAAAAATTTTTTAACTCTTTTCATCCTTTTTTTTTTTTTTTTTTTTTAACTCTTTCCGCCCTGTGGGCACTAAGAGGGCCTCTTTTAGTAGGCCCATTATGGGTTCGGCCAGGCCCACAATGGGGCAACCGGGTGGTGAGGGACGGGGCCCGACATATCCGAACGGACCACCCCCCGAAAAATTCCTGGGGATTATTCGACCGTTCGGATTCGATCCCGGGTCCCCCAGAGCGGTAGGCTGCCACCTTTACCGCTCGGCCATCCGGCCAACTCTTTTCATCCTATGGACTCTAAGGCCTGTTTTTAGTAATTCCATTATGGGTTCGGCCAAGCCCACAATGAAGAGGATGGGTGGTGAAAGACGGGGTTTGAAATATCCAATCGGACCACTCCCGAAAAAATCCCTGAAGTGTTTTGGTCGAGTCAGGATTCAATTCCGGGTCCCCAGAGCAGAAGGCTATTACCTTAACCGCTCGGCCATTCGGCCCTTTTGATCACTAAGAGGTATTGGAGAATACAAGAGGCTTAAGCCTCCCCCTCGACATAGAAAAAAATTAAAATTTATTTTTTTGAACTTCAAAACGTTAATAAAGAAACATTCTACGTATTTTATTTGTTCAAACAACAAAGGGCTAAAGAGGCCTGCTAACGGGCAAAAGAGCCCGCTGTACCTCCCCCGAAACTCATCAAGCTTTCGACTGTCCTACATACTATAGAGCAGTGTTAGGGTGCGTCCTACGTGGCAGCGTCCAGCGACCGCGGGCGTGAACGCGCTTCCAAGCGGAGCGGACAAACCGGTTAAAGCAAATGTGCGCGTCCGGAGTAGCCGCGTTTAGCGTGTAGCGACCACCAGATGACGCTTCTACACGCGCGTCCAGGAAGCAGCTACCAAGCAAGTTTGATCGCCGCTTCCACTGCTCGCGCTTCCAAAGAAGAAAATATCTGATTTTGTAGATGAATGGAAACAGAATGACAACTAAATTGTGTATATATGTTGTATGTACTTTAATTAATAATCTTTTACGTAATTTAATAATTTCCGATTTGGTAAATGTAACGTTTTAAAAATAAAACTTTTTTTAAACTTATTATTCTGTAAAGATTCTTTATATTTGTTGTGTGTTTAGTTAGTGATAACAATTACCTATCAAATTTACCGTTTTAATGCTCGTCATACTTTCCGTAGCAAGCATTCGACGAAGTCGTCTCGCCGCCATTTTGTAAATAACACGCGTCCACTCTGGACAGAAGTCGCTCGCGAGTTGGACGCGCGTACAAAGATTCTTTCCGCCCGCGGTCGCTGGACGCTGCCACACTCAACATTTTTTTTTCTCGGGCCACATACACATGATAGCTATTACACGCGGGCCGCAACATAACGATTATAATAAAAAATTATATAATTCTCACTCACCTCTTTTTTTTTTTTTTTTACTCTTTCCGCCCTGTGGGCACTAAGAGGGCCTTTTTTTGCAAGCCATTATGGGTTCGGCCAGGCCCACAATGGGGCGACCGGGTGGTGAGGGACGGGGCCCGACATATCCGGACGGACCACCCCCGAAAAAATTCTTGGGGATTTTTCGACCCGTCGGGATTCGAACCCGGGTCCCCCAGAGCGGTAGGCTGCCACCTTGACCGCTCGGCCATCCGGCCTTTCTCACTCACCCTAGAAATTTAGTGTGATTGTTGATATTGCGAACATTTTTTCACAATTTTATTTAAATTAGGCTTGTAACTGCTGCATGCTACTCGTAAAACGGCATCCAGGTGTCAATCAGTAAGCCGGTTTCTATATACGTTCTTTGCATATTTCATTTTTGAGTATGACGTTTCACGCAGATACGTTGATGCGAACGACGTAAAATTTGAGCACATTTTTTTACAGAAAGGATAAAAGAGACTTAGCAGTGTGGGCGAAGTAACCGAATCTATTTTTTGCCGCAAAAATTTCAAAATTTATATTTTGACAACATTATTTACGGGTCACGTCCGGGCCACTCACAAAAGCTCAGCGGGCTGCAGGTTGAGTATCGTGGCTTTAGAGTATACAAACACAAATACAGTCATACCTCGGTACTCGAACGTTTCGGAGCCCGAACAAATCGGTACTCGACCAAAAATTTCGAAAAAAAAATGCCCCTGTTCCCGAACAAAATTTTGGTACTCGAACGGGAAAGCCCGCCAAGTCGACGCCGACGCCGACGCCACGGCGGCGGCGTCAGTTACGAGACAGTCCAGTTAGGCCTAAATTTATTTAAATTATTTAATTAAAATTCCAATTATTAAATTTAGCAAGAGATGGCGCTTAACGCCTAACTCTAGTACCAAATTATCTTAAATTATTAATATTACTATAGCCATTTGCTAGCCCGATAATACGGCAGTTGTTGGTCTTTACGAGACAGTCATTGTTTGGCATGCACATTAACTTACGCTGTGCTATATTTTTTGAATTAGCATCCTTTTCTTTTGATTTATTAGCCCTTAAACATGGGTCCCAAGAAGAATAAAAGTGAAAGTGGTCAAGTGAAAAGGAAAACAGTGAGAACAACAATCGAACTGAAAAAAGAAATCATTGCTAAACACGAAAATGGAGTGCGTGTTTCGGATCTTGCTGTCAAATATTCTATGGCTAAGTCGACGATATCGACTATTTTAAAGAATAAAGAAACAATAAAAAACATACTAGCGAATCAACTGGGGATTGGAACGCATTAATCTATTTTACATTATTTGTAATGGGAAAAAATGATTTGGAGTTCGAACATATTGGTACTCGAACCTCTTTCTGGAACGGATTATGTTCGAATACCAAGGTACCACTGTACTGACTTGTTAATTTATATTGCTCCAAATTTAAGTCGCTTTTCCGAATCTTTGTGCTTTATTAACTTTTAGTATAAGGTGACCAGACGTCCCGGATTGTGCGGGACTGTCCCGGATTTAGGTTGTTAGTCCCGCATTGAACACCGTCCCGGAAAGTGTCTCGCATTTGGTCATGTAACATTTTCAACATGTTCGCAAGTTGTCAAGAGCACAAAGTTGTCGTTTTCTTTTACTACTAGTAGCCCGGAACGCCCCGTAGTTCTCTAGCAGCAACAGTGTCATTCCGTGGTATAAATAATAAATACATATCAATAATTCAATAATAAATTCCTATTGCAATAATAATATACTAAATTTATTATTAATTTAAATAATATCTAGGGACGCCCCTAGTGGCCGTTCTAGGCATACCATGACAGATATACAAACAGCGCCATCAAGTTGTGAAAAAAAACAATTTTTTTTCTATAAAGAATTATTTTTAAGTTTGTTTATGTATTTATATATTTTTCTACTAAATTATTTATTAATGAATTAGTTATTATTATTATATATATGTATGTCTGAGGTCCACCCCATTTTAACTCCCACAACACAGAAAGCGACCCGCAAATCAACCTAACATATCTGATCACTTTATTTTAGTATAAAAAAAAGGGCTGGGTTTCCTGGGCCCTTCCTGATTATGGCAGTTCTTATTACATTTTAAAATACTTCCGATGTTAAAAAAAATGTGTAAATATCGTCATCTTATTTTTTTTTTAAACTCTTTCCGCCCTGTGGGCACTAAGAGGGCCTCTTAGTAGAAGCCCATTATGGGTTCGGCCAGGCCCACAATGGGGCGACCGGGTGGTGAGGGACGGGCCCGACATATCGACACACCCCCCGAAAAATTCCTAGGGATTATTCGACCCGTTCGGATTCGATCCCGGGTCCCCCAGAGCGGTAGCGCACCTACCGCTCGCCATCGGCTCGCTGCTAACCTTGACCGCTCGGCCATCCGGCCTCCTAATCACAAATACTCTTTAAAAACAAATTTGATCCAAAGGCACCAACGTGTAGTGCATTTTTCCGGGAATAAAGATTGACATGGAGAAGAAACAGCTGACTACCCATCGATTTTGATAAGCCTGCATATGGTAAAACCACATTGAAAACAAGTAAATACTGAGTGAATTGTGCACAATACATCCGATTCTATTTACTTATTTTGTGGATCTCTATTTCCTGTACAACTTTACAATATTTTCAACTTCTTAGAGAAGTTGAAAATATTGTATTGTTAAATTGTTCAACTTAAAGCCCTTTATGCAGGAGAAAATGTACTTAATCTCCTATAAAGTAACACGCTTCATAGTAAAAAATTGCTTGAAAGGTCAAGTAAATCTCTTAAGTTTTGTATTTTAGCATACAATTTATTTAACCTCGCGAGTTTTATAGTAAAAAATAGAAAGGATACTTGAGTATAATCATATTTTACTATTTTATATTGAAAATAATAATGTTTATTTATAATATTTAAATATTTTTACCATAATTTCTATTGGTAAATTTTGAAAGAATAAATGAAATGTGTATTAATTTTGTGTACATTATATACATTTTGTCAATGATTTTACTTGTACGAACCGTACTTCGCAATAAAAACGTATTATATCCGTGGAGATTCCTAATTTGGAATAAATATGGCCCCGTAGATAAATGCTATATCGTAGGACGGATAAAATAGTTAAATCTCTGAATTATTTGATGTTTTAAATCAGAGATGAGCAACCTTTTCTGGATGCGGGCCACAAATGAACTTCGTAGACTTCTGACGGACCACATGCATTTTTCTTACGGAGTTGCAGGCTTTTGAGCCCGCAGATTATATATATATATATATGCTAATGCTAAACAGATTAATAATATATACAGTAGTTTATTCTCACTGATCGAGTTTAGTTTGACAAAACCCAAATTATCACCTCGAGGGCAACGGGTTGCTAGTGACGGTTCTAAATCAATAAAAATAATCCCAATAGGCCCTACCATTTAAATTGATACGTTTTGTGTCGGTTCCTAAAGATCCTTACATCACGTAGATATACCATTATTTTTGAATGATATGCATGTTTTATACGAATTTAAACACAGATAAAAATTGAAACTTAGTATCATAAGATAAATTTAATTAATTGAGATATATTTTAAATTAAATATGATTAAAAACTGCGGCCGGGCATTGTGACAGTGTCACAATAAATAATTCCTTTTCATTTTTTTATTGGTACGGGGAACGGTACATGACATGTCAATATGTATTACAAACATAACGATGTCATTACAGAATAAAATAAAAGAACAGTACAAATGATTACAAAGGGGTATAACAGTGACAGTACATGGTAATACGGGTCATATACAACCGGTAAGAAATATTGAGGGAGGTGACGGGTCTAGCCCTAGGTGGTTACTTGATTTATATTTATTGATAAATCTAATAAGAATCTGGTAGGTGTTTTTATTGTTGAGCAGCATTTTGTGATCGCGTGGCCAGTTGTTGAAGTTTATTGAGATCAGTAGCTTAATTTCGATCAACTCTGTTTCCAGAATGAGACAATTAGAAATGATGTAATGATCTGTATCGTCTGGGGTGGTACAAATGGTAAAATTGCTAAATTCTGCCACGATTGGTTAAGAACCGCGTAAGTTGGTTTGATGGACTGAACCGAGGGTTTATGAAGTGATCTTCGTTGGCTGGAATAAACGCCTGTTGGTTATGTTCAGCGTTCCAAATTAGCTACCATAAGTCTATTATTTCCAGCCGGAGGATGGATTCTGTAGGTGAGAAGGGTTTTTTCGTGCAGCTCTAATTATGATTAGTACCTTTGGTTGCCAGTTTAGCTAGTGAATCCTCCCGTTTATTACCATAGTGCTCGTTATGGGCTTTGATCCAGATAAAGCTATAACTGTTGGATGTGTTTGAGATAATCCCGATGATATCGTTGCCAATCGTCTGTGTACTAGGGTTTCTCATTTCCCGTTCTTTTGCTTGTCCCGGAATTCCGGGATAAAAGTGAACTGTTTCCCGGGATCCCGGGACAAAATTAATTATTTTTAAGATATACAAAATGTCATGAAATCAAATGATATAATTATTTTTCGTTTTTTAAAGTAATTTAATACGTTCTGCATCCTCCAAAATCATATTAATAATGCTGTATAAGATATGTATTAAAAATTACCTTTGAATTACGTAGAAATTTTCACAAATAGAAAAAATTTATTAAAGTTTGCTGGAAACTGCATACAGCAACGACAAAAATGCCTTTGAATTGAGTTGAAAATTAAAAAAAAAAAAAAAAAAATGAACTTAGATAAAACTTCTAACTTAGAAGGTAATTTTTTATTTTTTAAATAAAATATAATACAAAATATTGTAAATTTTTATAAGATTTTAAGAAGCAAAGAGGGTCGATACTCCGATCACTCAATCTGATTCTTATTTTAGTAATGAAAAGTCTTGCTACCGAGAATGCCTTTTCCGATTCAATTGATGTGATTGGAATCGTGTTTAATGCATTTAAGAGAAGACAAATATTATGTGTTTTCATCTGTATCCTGAAAGATTTCTAGTTCGTTTTCGAGATTGTAGTACTTCTTTTGTTCCCTAGTATTCTTGATTTGTCTACCTCGGCTGCATTAATAGAAAGATCATATCCCAATAATTCGGCAGTTCGTTTGTCTTTAATAATCAGGTTATGAAGAAAAACTTCACACTTGCAGATTTCGTACTCGTTTGTATCCTTGCCCAATTTGCACAACTTGGCGTTACGCAGTTATTGAAGCTACTAAGCATGGTTAAAAATTAAGACAGCATAAGCACAATTATTCCAGATATTACTGGTAAAGAATTTTGAGAGTTCTGCCACAAATAAGCTACGTATTGATTATTGACCATTTGTGACCTGCCATAACGAACAAAAGTTAAAAAAAAAAAAAACTAATAAGTAAGTTTAAAATTAATAAATACAAATGTATTTTGACAGTTTATGAGTTAATGATACTTTCTATTTGCAAAATTTCCTCAACCTTAACATGATCTATAAACAGATCAGGACACCAATATTCCTTATGGAGTCGCCATTTTGGTTCCTTAGTTCCATGGCCAGGGTATTATTTCACGCTCTTTACATAAAATCTATACCGTAAACTGAAAGAAACGTGCAGTTTACTGCACGACACAAGCCACAAAATTCCTTAATTCCAAATATAATATCTTTTCATTCAGAGACTATTCTGGCATTTACTTCAAGACTTTATTATAAAAACCATTGAAATATAGTTACAGTGCAAGGATAAATTTATTTAGTTTCGAAATACAAAATTAGAGAAGAAATTTGGATACTTGTTAAAACAAGAATACATTTACTTTTCTATATTCACACGGTTTTTTACATTACACAAACTGCAAACTGGAGCATCAGCGTAAACATTTTATAAAATGAAATTAGAAGATTTACTTAATTACTATAGAAAGTTTGTTTCTTTTATTTTAATCTAAAGTGTTTGCGAGATGAAAAGAAAGTTACTAAATGAGAAAAGTTACGCGTATAAGCTAAATGTAATTATTTTATAGTGAATTAAATAAGTATATTTATAAAAATTAATTAAACAGTAGACAATACCAATAAATAGAAATATCAAATTCAACTTTATTTATTCTGTTGTTTATTTTATAATAAAATGATTTTAAATGAATAATTACTGCTTAAAATAATATGTAATTTGTACTATATTACATTGTTTTAAATTATCATGGAATATTAATTTAAATGACTTAAAATAATTGAAATTAAAACTTTCAATTTTAATAAAGTATGTTTTCAGTCCATAAACAACATATTATAACAAATCTATTCTGTTTAGTAAGTCATAATATGTTATTATACAATCTACAAATTGGTAGCTTTAATATTGTAATTACAAACACTATTAAACCATTGAAAAAACTCAAACTTCATTGGTCAAAACTTATACAGAATACAGTGCAAACACACAACATTTTATTTCTAAATTGAAAAAGTGAATGATATTATCTTTTGCAGTACAACGATAGATTTTATTTAAAAATTCATAATTTGAAAATTCTTTATACTGTAATCTGTTAATCTTCGCTAAAGATATATTCTATTTACCAGATGCAGGTGTTTATCCTTTTTATCATGTTTAGTGATAATTTTGTACATTATAGTACTGTACTGTACAGTACACGGCTAAGATTTTATTTACAGTGAAACAAATACATTTTCTGTGTTTTATTGTTTATGGGAAAGTAAAAAGCTCATTTGAAAGTTATCCTTGAACTTTCTTCCCCTCAAAATATGGCGGTTTTGTTCTATGGTGAATCCACTTCCGGTTTCAAGTACGCCGCTAGTAGCAGCAGAGCGCTGCAGTTCCGGCTAGGTATAGCTCCACGAGCCCGTTGGCAAGGCGCGAACCCACGACCAACTGATTTCATCCACTCGGCCACTAGTGGACTATATATAGGAAGCACCGATGCTGATAAATTTTGGTCGTGAAAGGTCGAGCGGATGGAGAGATGATACGTGATCACCCTCCTGGAGTGGAGTCGGATTTAATGGTTTTACTCGTCGTTAGAATTTACAATTTATTATAAAACTCATCTGTACCATCAAAATTAAGCATTTTACTATTTTATATTATAAAAAGTTAATAAAATCTCATAACAGCGCCGTATACAATTGTAACTGCGCTTCTTTTTTCGCCGGGAAAGTTACGCAACTCGCTGCTGGATATTTTTTAGAATAAATTAGAAGTTACACGTTCCGATTCATGTTTCGTTTATATGTATTATATTGTGTGTTAACGTTTGTAATTCGTTTGTTCCCGAAAGACCGCTTTTAGAACTTACGCTAATTAATTCTCCCACAGAGATCATCTTCGCCTACCAGAAGTCACTCGAGAACGATTCCTTTTTAATTGCTTTTTGTTTAAATTACTTAAGTGTCATTGAATCGTTTAAATAAATGTGAAACACTGCAACATTGAGGGTCAGTAAACGCTTTATCATCGTTTACCGGATGTGAGTAATACATTCAACCTTTAATTAGCTTTGTATTCAAATATAGAAGTTTCGAGGCTTATTCGGAGGGAAAATTTAATTTAAATATAATTTTAACTTAAATTTTTACGTGGTTTTCTATTTTGAATTCTAAATTCATGTAAATTTTAACGCTGTAAACTTAAAATTCCTTTTTAATATGTTTGGGGAGGGAAATTTCTAAAGTGATAAGACCTGGAAAATTAATTAATGGAAAATAAAATCATTACATTGGTAATGGGAAGCTAACGTGACCAAGGTATTTGCATATTGAAGAGAGCAACGAATATAATCGATGCTTTTATTTGTTACAGCCAGTAGCTGGTACAGCAGTTGAAAATGATTCGTCTCTGCTCAGGATGTTTATAACGCTAATACCCGTATCTACAACCACGAATCAATACTCAATTTTTAGAGCCTGTTGATCCTTGGTTGTGCTTACGGCCGAGCAACCTCAAAATTGTGTGTACTTTGATTTTAAAATGTTTTTAAGACTTTTATATAATAACAAATTTATTGTATTTAAGAATCAACTTGTTACAGGGGAGGATAGGAGAGTTTTGTCTCCTTAAAATAAATAATTTTTCTATCTGGAATATCTTAGATTTGATTTTTAATCCTATCTATATATATAATCGAGACGAGTTGATAATAATAATAATAATCAGTGCAGAGTTGAAATTTGGTACACAGTTAGGGTACATCACAAGAATTCACCCTAAGAAGGGATTTTTCGAAATTCCTCCCCACGGGGGAGAGGGACAGGATTAAGGCTTAACGCTTCCATCAATGATAGAAGTGTTACGAGAAAGTGACGTGCAAGAGGCAGATGCAGTTTTTTCGTTTTTGCAGAAAATTGAACATATTTTTAGACCTATCTAAAAATTCTGTAATTAGCCTGGAAACAGGGAAACCCAATTCTTGCATTCTGTGAAAAGGTTGACTATAACGTAATAATCTTAATCTTCGCTATCGTTACTTTTGCCCGAGCAACGCCGGGCCTATCTGCTAGTTAATTCATGTTTTGCTGTCCCTCAAATTTCTAACAAAAATTTGCATTCATCAGCTCCAAGGTGATCCAAGTATCTTCAGGGTTTTGGCATGATGCTTATTGAAACAGTGGGACGTTATAGCTTTATGTACAGTTTTGACTTGATATTTTTCTTGGGGAAATCCCTGTATCCTCATTCTTTTTTTAAGTGCAGTGTTTTTAAGTTCTGCACTGGTAGATTTAAGGGCCACACTGGTTATCTATGGTTCCTCACAATAGGGGGACAAATTTAAATTTTATTCTTACTACAGTAATGATTTTATGGAAGATTTTGCCCATAGGATAATGCACCACTGTACTGAAAAGGTTGACTTATACAAAATTAACTTTTCCAGTAGTATTATTTATTCACGATTATTCTTGCTCCACTAATTCGGTGGTCTTCAAACTTTCAATAAATCTAAATCTTCATGCTTTAGTATTATATTTAAATAACTATTTCTTTAAATTTTCTAAGCAATAAAAACAATGTTTTCTTGGTAGTTTATCCAAATTATACCTTTAGTGAAAAAATTAAAAAATTTGCAAAACAGTTTGAATACACGAAGGGTATAAATCATTGATCATTTTGTAAAGAATACAAACATTAGGATGATGCATACTTTTTGTTAAAAACAGAAAATGAAATAGAATGACTTCAAAAAAATTCAAAAACCATTTAATCTTCAAATAAATTTGAAAAAGCATCTATCATCTTTCCTATTTATATTTTTTCTAATCATTTTTTTTAAATGTTATTGGCTTTGTAGTTAATGTTAAAATGCTAACTCGCCAAACTTGACAATGACTTCTCGGAGCATGCCAATCCTGTATCTAGCAATATAAATCTGATTTCACAAAATTAAAAGAGAAGAGTATAAAGTTATTCATTACCTTCAGAAATTTATACAAAGTACACCCATTAATAAAATTATACATGTCTTAAATATAAGTAACATTTCTCCTCTACAGCCATACCTGTTATCTAAAATCTGATGCATTCCTAAATATAGATTTTGTCAAATACAATCAATTCTTTTAACTTGTTCCTAGTAGGGGTGGGTTCAGATGGACCTATTTCTCTAAATGACATTAAAGACACTGTATAAATCACATTTTTAGAATTTAGCACACTGTATTAAGCATTACAATTATAAGCATTTAGTGAGTCTATTAAAGGATATATTTGTAACAGTAACAATGAACAATCCATCTGGTGGTACTGTACAATTTTTTTTTTATAAATACATTTTGCAGGTTTATGAAAAATAGTACAGCAATGTATATATATATATATTGTACATATTTTATATTAAATTATTACTGTATAAACAGAACATACAAGTTTAGTCTTATTAAACTTACTGAACTATTGGTTTCTTTTAAACAAAATTTCATTGCACACTGTACAATTACAGGATATAATGAAAAAAAAAAAAGATGCTGGATACAGCAAGTGAGAAGTAGGGGGCAACTATGATATTTTTCACAAATGCACTTTGAATTAATTCATAACAGATTCTTCAATTTGGCTATTATAATGGGATACAAAAGAATATTTGTTATAGAGGGAATTCAGATACTGGAGTATAAATACACAATTAGAAATATAATCAATGTATGTAAGAGTAAAAACAAATGTGGTGAAAGATCCAGACAACATGAATCAGTATATCTTACCTTTTTTCATCATTTTATTCATTTAAAATGATTTAAAACAATCACATATGTAACTATACACAGAACTGGCCAATATAGAAGTGTGTATATGTATACATATTTAAAAAGAAATAAAATTTTATTACTTATTAAAATTGCATTTGTTTTTTGATAAAATAGAGAATCAATTTTATTTGGTAACTGTTTTTGATAGATTTGTATAGTTTTAATTAGCCACTGAATTTTTCACAAACTGGTTTAATTCTTTTCTGTAATCTCAATACTGTATATGCCTCACAACGGGAGCCATATATCATCTGTCAAAAATATGAGTGTTGCATCCTCTTGAAATTTTATATAATGGATTCCCATATATTTAATTATAATAATTAAAACACAGAGGAGCTGCAGTTTAGTCACAATTGGTTATATGCTTTAGGTAGATAAATTGATATACTTTAAGTGTAACATTAAAAAAAACCCACTATAATCAAACACAATACACACATACAAAAGATAGTTAATTATTTTTATTTTTTGTCTGTATTTGGATTTGTTTATACAATTTTATGGCTACATACAGAAAAGATACATATTCTCTCACCTTTAACCAGGTGTTCTACATGTATATTCATCACAGTTGTGGTACATTTAATTAAAACAAAAAGAATTTAATAAATCAAATTACACAGATTTAAACAGGACAGAATAGTCTGAAATATACCAAATGCAAATAAGAATTTTTCTTAAAAATACTCTGTTGTTATGAAGCACAAACATAGAATTTATCTGCACATATTTTAAAATAAATTTGGATGAACAAACTGGACATTTAAGATTGTCACAAAATACTAGATTCACTAATGCAATGTGACTATCTATATAAAAATTGTCTTACACAGTAAGCAGCATTTTATTAATGCAAACTTGTTAAATTATTTTTTTTATTTTATTATACAGCTAACTCGAATACTGCAAATTGTACTTCTATTATATCATTTTTTTTAAATATATAATTTTTTTTGAAGATTAACATCACTTTTAAACAGAGAAAATACAAAATTATTTGCTTGAAAGAAACATTTTCTCTATACAAAGCTTTTCCAAATTATGGATACACACTATACAGAATTTCAAAGATATGTATAAAAGTTCATTGGCATCTGTTGCAATGTGTAACTATTAAAATAAATTTAAATAGAATAATATACATTAAAAATAACCTTACATAATAATTATTAGGGATTAAAATTTGCAGAAAAGTTTAAAATACGTTTAACTAAACTACGTCACAGGAATAAAGTAAAATGCATGAAAAAAATAGCATTCTGTCCTTAAAACAAACAGCTGCCTACCAATTAAAATTCTAAGTATCATAGTCACAAAACTCTCTCTCATTGCACATCCCTTTTACTTATAATTTAATATATTATTTATATTATGACAAATTAGTAGTTTAGCAGTGCAATCTCATCTTAGCACCAGATATTGATTTTTGAGAACACGGCATTTTTCCCCCATAAAAATTTATAGATTAAACAGTATCAGAAATATATAATTCAATTGCAAAACAAACTGTATATTTTGAATTACCATTGTAGCTAAATTTTTGTTGTGACCAAAATTATTTATGAATTTATCAAAGATAATCTATTGTAAGATTCTTTAACTTTTTCTCTTATGGATTTAACAAATGGAAAAATTTATACATATATAATTTGGAAGAACTATATCAATTCTAATAATTTCAGGTACAAATAATTTACATATTTTTGATATTTACATTATATTAAACAGTATGGAAATAACTTAAAATCATTTTCTTTTTACAGGTATTTTAAAAATTATGAGAACTAACAGCAATTTTGCATGGTCACTCCAACAATGCAAAAACATTTCATTTTTTTTTAACATTCCAATACAGGGTAGGATATTGATTTAATAGGAATCTATTTTGAAACATATTTAGCAATGCTTGAATAAGAAGAAAATGGGATATAAGATAGCAGCATGAGTTTATGTCTATCCAGAGCAAGAATATATTTTTCTCCTAATATCAGATCTTTGCATCATTTAAATGGCTTTTAGGTTCTTTAACTGTATCCGTTGAAGTATTTTATCTATACATTAACAGTTTCTTCCACAAGGAAATTGTCCTCTTAAATGTACATAATTTAAAAATTGAAATTAAGATACTATATACCTCATTTTTACTGCAACAGTAACTGTTCCAATTTCTATTGTAGACAACCAACTGTGATCATTCCTTGTTTACGTTTGAAATATGTTCATATTTATCCACACAATAATACTTGAAGCAAATGCCTATCTTTTTTCCTTATTCAAGTCATCTTTTACAATTACTGTACATAATGTGTTTCAACCTCCTAAGAAATAAATTCATCAATGTTTCAATACTCAAAAAACTTAACTGGCCAGCAGTTGTTTCTTCATGCACACTAAACTTGAATTCACTCTAAAATGATTGATATTTTTAATATCACTTTTATAATTTTACTCATCAGTTGTTTTGGTAAGTGGCTAAAAGAGCAGCATCCACAGGTTCCATACAGGATGGACATATAAATGATCTCATCAGCCAATCGTCAATGCAGTCAGTGTGATAGATATGCATGCATGGCAAGAAACGTACAGGATCACCTATTATGAACTCGCCCATACAAATAACACATCTGAAAAATAAAAACTTTTTACATTAAGAAGTAATCATCCAGATTAGATGAATTGAATTATCTTTATTGATAAATTGTGACAAAACTCATTCAATAAAAATTTATTGAAAGTTACTTCTGTACTTTTAATTATACCCTCTGGACATTACAAATTATCTAAAAATTCAAGAGCAATAAGTCTACAATAGAATTATTTTGAAAGAATTAAAATATAAAAACTTTTTATTACTCCAACTAAACAAGTTTGTTATACTGTTTGATAGAATAAGGAAAAAATTTTTCTATAAAGTTATTCGTTGTTGATGTAGTTACCTTAAAAGTATAACTGACAAAAATCAAGTAAAATCAGTTGAGTTTTATAATAATCAAGGCTTAAAAAAGAAGCACACTATCATCGATACTATTAACTCAAAATTGAAATTCTGTCTGATACCAGGTGTCGGTAATCAATTTTTTTTTATACAGGATTATATGACCAACAAACTAAGTTGCATTGAGTTTTAAAATGAAGGCTTCAAATAAAGAATGAGACATGCATTTGATTCAAATGTATGCTTTTTGAACAATTTTGGAAATATTGTTTAAATGAAGAATAGACTTGTTTGATTTTTTCTTTGAGTGTTCTAGAAGCATAATGGTGATATGGAATTAGTTATCCAGAGTAGAAACCCAAGTGATCAAGAAACAGTAGATGAAGAGACAATCTTGTTTTAACAAAACATTTCCTAACACCAGGGCCGGCCATCGGGGGGGTGCGGCGGATGCTACGCACCGGGGCCCCGCGATTGAGGGGGCCCCAACATTATCAAGAATGCAGTATTTTTAGTAATTTTTCTGAAGTAATTAATGTATTAGCAAGAACAAAATCACGCTTTAAATAAACATGCATTAATATATGTTCGTGTTTGTAAATTTTTTTATTTTAGAAAAACATTTGGACCCAAATAGTTTCTTGCACCCGGGCCCCTTTATCGAGAAGGCCGGCCCTGCCTAACACTCAGAATTAAGAGTGTTTTCCTTAATGAATTGCAAGTGACTGAATGTCATGTTAATTACATAAACGTTCATGTTTAACTTCCTGAAGAAAAGGTGTTCAGGTTTTTGAATTTTCTCCTTTGAAGGTACTGTTCACCTCTGACAATTGTCATGGGGTTGGCAGTTTGAGTGTGCAATTGAGGATTCAAACCCATGCAGGAAAATACCAATAGATTTCCAGTCCACTGGGATTTCTGATCCCAGCACTGGTAATTATATATTTATACAGTATATTTTCTGAATAATGAACAATGAATTTTGGATGAGTGAGTAATACTGATAATTGAGACTTAATAAAAAAGGCATGCTATTATAAACTATTAACTGACTTTATTTTTGTCAATTAGTACTTTTCCTATTTTAATTTACATAAAAATATAGTAGTACTTAGATTAACATTATTATATTGTATACAATGGATATTATTTTTAATGAATTATGCAGAAAATTTTTAAAAAATTTCTTAAACAATTTCAATTGTTAAACTTAATTTTCAATTGATCCAACATTCATCCTTTGTTCAAAAGAAAGTTCAACAATGAGAAAAAAAGTCTGTAAAAGATCAGTAATACTTTGCAATTACTGAAAGACAAGTCACATTCTGGACAAACACAGGAGATTGATGATCTGGTGAGGCAGCATACCACTGAGGATGGTCTAATCAAAGATTTTCTAAACTGAGCTTTGCTCAGTCAATGATTTGCATGGTAAACACCCACAAAGTTTACATGAGCTTCAAGCAACAAGTGCTGCTATGTATGTTATGTGATTGTCAAGGTATCATTTGTTGTCATTACATGATGTTGGGCAAAACAATTGACAGTGACAGCTACTGCAATATGCTTGATAACCTAGCTGCAAGAATTGCTGAAACTTGCTTAGCATTAGTCAACCAGAAGGGAATTTTGTCCTATCTAGATAATGCTAAACCAGTAGGAAGACAATTTGCCACCTGCATTAGCTGGTCTGGGAACTTATTCACCCAATGTATTTGTCAAACCTTGTATCATATCAGATTTTTACCTCTATCTTGAGGAAACCGTGTTTTGTATTTTCGTTTCTTTTCTTTTCGAAGACACAATGTAGTGACGTAAACTTAAACACTGGGCGAATTTTTCATCCTTTTTATTCGGTTGGAACGCTTTTTTATTACATAACGCGTTTCGGGCCGATGCCCCTCTTCAGCCAACTAAACATTAAAAAGTGAGAGATGACTATATACAAATATTTAAAATAAATATCGTGACAGTATACATAATTAGTTTTTTAGAGGTTGTTACCTTCTAAATCCTGGTAAGAGCTTGTATACCGTTAAAAGCTGGTCCGTACCTCATTCGGTAGTTTAGACGGATGTAATAGTCCAAGGGTACGAATCTTGATAAAAATTCCATAAAAAAGGAAGGTTTAGTATCAGTCTGTAGAAGTATACGGGGTTATTCTTTCACAAATCATATTCGTGAAACCATACCTGAGATTCGTCTTCCGGTGTGTTGTCTAACACTGAGCTCGTACTCCTCCACCTCAACTGCGGAGCACGATCTATTTTTAATTTGCATATGTCTGGTCGTTCACGAATATGATTTGTGAAAGAATAACCCCGTATACTTCTACAGACTGATACTAAACCTTCCTTTTTTATGGAATTTTTATCAAGATTCGTACCCTTGGACTATTACATCCGTCTAAACTACCGAATGAGGTACGGACCAGCTTTTAACGGTATACAAGCTCTTACCAGGATTTAGAAGGTAACAACCTCTAAAAAACTAATTATGTATACTGTCACGATATTTATTTTAAATATTTGTATATAGTCATCTCTCACTTTTTAATGTTTAGTTGGCTGAAGAGGGGCATCGGCCCGAAACGCGTTATGTAATAAAAAAGCGTTCCAACCGAATAAAAAGGATGAAAAATTCGCCCAGTGTTTAAGTTTACGTCACTACATTGTGTCTTCAAAAGAAAAGAAAAGGGAGAGATTTTTACCTGTTTCAGTATCTGAAAAATCATCTTGATGATCAAATGCTGCTTGGACAGAAAGCTATATTAAAAAATTGCTTCACTTTCAAATAGCTGGTCAAATGCTGATACTGGGTCATTGCTAACAGGGATCATCATCCTGATTAAATTTTTGTATTATCTTTAAATTGATTAATTGAGGATCTTATTTTTCCAAACTGAGTAAATCGATGACAGATAGGAACCACAGAGCCAAATGGAAGTATGGTCATATATATATATATACAGAATTATTCAAAAAGAATAACTTATATATGCTTATAATATTGGTTATTGAATATTTAAAGCACAGTTTGCATCAAAATAAAGTAAAATTGCATAAGTTTGATCTTTTACATTACAATCCCTTTAATGTTCCATGTACAATTCCCCCTTGTATTCAATGGTCCACATCCAAATGATATTTTGATTCTCCCAATACTCACTCCAACTGATTGCTGCTTGTTCTTTCCACACTAGCTACAATTCAATTCTTTAACAGTCAGAGATCTTGGACAAAGGTGACATGTAGACAAAATGTATTATATTTGGGTTGGGGAAAAAGAAATCCATTATTTTTACATTTATTTTAAGACTTTATTTAACATGGTTCGGATTGTCCGATTTAGGTCAAATATGCACAGTTTTGTTTTATAATTTGTTGCCATTTTAAAGGTAACTTCATAATGCCTCTCTCATAGAAGCCCTGGTCCCTATTGGCAAAAAACTCAACTAAGCGATTTTCACAATCTTCTCTTGATGCCAATTTTTTATCACTAAGGAAGTTTTGCAATGATAAAAAAAATGGTAATTGCTTGGTGCCAGGTCTGGACTATAAGGTGGATGCATCAAAACTTCCCAACCGAGCTCCCGGAGTTTCTGGCGAGTCACTATAGACGTGTGTGACCTGGCGTTGTCCTGATGAAAAACAACACCTCTCCTGTTGGCCAATTCTGGCGGCTTCTGGTCAATCGCTAGCTTCCAGTTGTTTAATTGTTGACAGTAGAGGTCCGAATTTAATGTTTGACCATATGGAAGCAGCTCATAGTAGATGATTCCTTTACAGTCCCACCAAATGCACAGCAAAACCTTCCTGGCCATTATTCCTGGTTTGGCCACCGTTTTGAGCCGCTTCACTGCACTTTGACCATGCTCGTTTTCACACAATATTGTCATATGTGACCCATTTCTCATCCCCAGTCACCATCCATTTAAGAAATGGGTCGATTTCGTTCCATTTGGCCAAGGCTTTGCAGATGGAAATTCGATCCATCATGTTTTTTGCATCAATTCGTGTAGCACCCAAACATCAAGCTTCTTTTTGAATCCAGCTTTAAGCAGATAGTTTAAAACTGTTCTGTGGTCAATCTTTAGCTCATGGGCAATGCTACAACTGCTAACATGCTAGCCCATTTCAATCATTTCCATGATTCTATTGACATTTTTAATGACGGGCCTACCTATGCGAGGTGCATCTTTAACATCGAAATTACCAGAATGGAATCGAAACTAAAATTGTGCATAATTGGCTGTGACAGTATCGGAATCATAAACATCATTCACAATTTCAGCCGCCTGGCTTGCATTTTCGCCTTTGTCAAAGCAAAATTGTAAAACATACCAAATTTTCTCTTTGGTAACTTCCATCTTTTACACCCCATAACTCACAACTAAATCGACCAATCAAAAAACTGTAACAGAATTTTTTTTTAGTATGGAATGTCACTTTTCCAATGAGCACAAGTCTGAACTTGTTTGATCAACACTTTACGAGATATATATCACTACAGCCATCTAGCTACAAAATAATGGATTTCTTTTTCCCCAACCTATATAATCCCACCACAAAAAAGTTACATGGTGAAAGGTCCAGAGACATGGATGGCCAACAATTTGGAGCAAGGTCATCTGCTCTAGCAGGTCTCATCTCATCATCCAAAATTTCTGGACTTACTTAGAAAATACAGCAAAGTCCCATCTTACTAAATAGTAATAGTTTGTTTCTCTTGTTTAAAATGAAGAATCAGTGTTTTCTAGCATCTACAAATAAAAGTTCTAACTAGTCCTCTCAGAAAAAGTCCATACACCTTTGGCAAGAACATGTGCAGAAAATATACCTTCGGTGAATCCCATTGGCACTCAAATATTGTGTTTTCTGTGCTCCACATTTGTACATTGTGATGATTCATTATCAGTGAAAAGTTCCATTATCAGAAAAAAAACAGGAAGGACAAAAATGTATCACTACCTTCCTCTAGCATTTCTGTGCAAAAGTCATCTTATTTCCTTTGCCTGCAGGATGAAAAGCTTGCATTAACTGCAACTTATAGCTTTTCAGCATCAATCACCTTTGCAAAAAGGAATTACAAGAATTCTAGACTCAAAACTAACTTCTGCTGTGACATTTCCATTTTCATTCCTTACACTATCTAGCAACTGAAATGAAAATCTTTAACTGGGTAATTATCCAAACTTGTACAGTTCGCTTAACATTTGGTTTTCATCAAACAATAAGTTCGTGTTAAAACTTGAAGGTAAAATTTTGGTAATTACAAACTCTTACATTAAAAACAGATATTCTTTAATCTAATATGCAAGGCTATTCATAATCAAGTAATGCTTAATGATGCAGCACCTCATTCACTACCACTTTTTTTTTTTATTTAAAATACATTGTTGGTAATTTTATTAATGTGGACTTGAAAATATATTAAATGATATACCTAAGTATTTAAAATTTTAATTTTTAATAAATGTTTTTTTTTTTTTTTGGTTAAATATCTCATTTGATTAACCAATGTACTGTACATTATCAGGCAAAAATAACATTTACTTATAATCAACACTTACTTATATTGAAGTAAAAACTGAACAGCCATAGGGTTTCCTATTTAAACATACCTAAGTATGTTTTCAGTTTGAATATTGAAATAATGAAAAACTCAACTATAGAGTATACAAATTAAAACAGAATAAAATAAAATTTTGAAACTGCTTATTCATTTCTTTTTCTTTAAAAAATAAATGAACAGGCAGTTTTGAATTTTTATTTTTTCTTTTCATAAGTCAAAAAGCACATTGGAAGCATTAATATTTTCAATAAATGCTAACATGTCTAATTATTAGTGTCAAATTATTCAAAATCAAAACAAAAATTTCATAGCCAAATAAATGAGCATTTTGATATGATTCAGCAAATCTGTTTTCTATTTAGTGTTTTGAATTTTTGTTGTTAAAAACTTGTGTTTAATAGAGGAAAAAAATAATTTCATAATAAAATCTTAATTGCATAATTAGCTTTTAATAAATGAAAAGGAAAAACTGAATTACAGGTATCCTTTGTACAATAAAGAACTTCTACAACATGGTTTGAAAATTGGGGAGATCCTCCATTTTAAGTTTCAGGTTTTTAAGTACAAACTCTGTTATTTGATATTTTTTTTATTCAAGTAAGCATGCATGCTATCTCAAATTTGCCCAAAAATTTTAGAACATTGAAATTTTCTATTGCTTTCAGACTAAGACTTTTACTGTTTTATTTTTATAGATTAAACTTTGTATTTAGAAAAGTTTATTGAAACATATTTGGGTAAATGTTTCAGCCCTTTTCTAACCAGAGGTAAGTAATCATTCGTAAAAATACAAATGAAATACAGTAGTATTTTGATATTTAACTGTTCCCAACTCAAACAATTTCGTATTCGAACACAAATTCTGGAAAGTTAAAACATGAATGTATAAGCAAGCTCAGTACTTGACTGAACAAACATGACCTGCTAGAACAAATTTTCAGTTAATAGAATTTTTATTTTGCCATGCATAAATTTTATGGTAAAAATTTAGAGAGAGTATCTTGACCAGAAATATCAGCAACAACAAAAAAGCTTAGAAGACAACTGAGGGTTCTCTTTTTATAAAGTATTGTTAACTAAAATTAATATTAATGCATAATACAGTACTTTTAATCATGACTGTTAGTTAATTATTGATTGGAAATAATATTTATTAAAGAAAATCAATAATATACATCTCTCTTAGTAACAAAAAATAATAGTATACTTTTGTTAACTTTTGGAACCTAATCCTATGTTTTGTATTAGTCCTTTTTTCCATTTAGCACAGATTTGCATAACACACCACTTTTTTGGAATGTAACTAATTGTTTTATGAGGGATACCTGTATTTCATACATAAAGAAAAAAAAATATATCTATATAAAAGAATAAAAATCACCTTATTTACAAGGTTAATGTAACTATTAAAAAAATTTTTAAACTACTATATAGAAAAATTCGTAATGAAGTAAATGTACAGCAGAATAAAAACATTTAAATATATTCACTTTGTGAATTCTTTTATATATATATGTAAAGCCATATAAGTGTTTGATGTCTTATAAGTGTATGAAATACATTCACAAATTTGAATGTTTAGCAATCCTTTAGACACGTAATTTGATTATTAAAAAATGAACATAATATTGAATAAGAAGAATATTAGATAGCAATAAATATCAGCAATGAGGATTAAGAGATGACTAAGTCATAGGGGAAAATTACCATTAAGACAATGAAATAAAATCAAAAGAGGGAGGAGAATTCTGTAAAAAGTTAGCTATACATCATATGGATTGAAGAAAAATGTAAAAATGTTACAGATTGAGTTTGGACAAAGAAGTTAAAGTAAAATTTCAAAAATTAAACCCTATTGAGATGGACATTCGGAAACCATAATCTTTTTTATACTGCTCCGAGTTTAATAGTCATGTTTGTTTATCAGATTTGTTGCCTAGCAATTAGAAGATTAAGAGACAATTCGGTCTTAAAATTTGTACAGCAAAATTTCAAATACACAAGACTATTTAAATTTAATGAATCAAAGTAAAAAATGTAATTTACTGTAAATATACTTAAGAAAAAATATGTACTCCTTGTATTGTACTCCTGTTTGTGCTCCTATGAAACACACGACTGAATACTTAAAAGCTATTTAAATAATCTGATGTATCTATGGAGGACAAAAGATTTAGAAAAATAGAGTAAAGACTAGAAACAAAAACATAGTATATTATTTATCTATAAATTAAATATAAAATGAAAATACCTATAATGTATCAGTAAACCATATTTGACGAGACTATGTCCTGTCTCTAAAATCGCACTGCTGTCAATGGCTGCACACCTTAGAGGTATGAAGGAGTACTGTACATGTCAGGAGTTGCAATTTGGCACAGGGTATTTGGTGCCCAAATCATGCACACACAAAATAAACCAGACTTGTAGGTAGTCCGGGAACCAAGAACCAGGTCAAAAGAAAATACGAAAGGCTGAGACTTTCTACAAACGGGCACAGGTAGATTTGTGCAAGATTTGTGCATGCGTTGTTCACACTCTGAGACAGTCTCATCCCAAGAATGGCTTTGCCATTTTACTTGTTTATGTATATGAATGTTATACATATTATTCTAGGCCAATAAATGCAAGAGTTCAGTTAAATTTTTAAATGTGTATTTGGTTTTGTAAAAAAAAAAAAGCATCTGAAAGTTTAAACAATATCTAAATAAAAAAACCTAATAATTATACTCAAAATAAAAGTGAGAGAAAATAAAAATAATAATGAAAATAATAAGTTATATGTAAATTAAAATTTAAGATGCAGGTTGTTAAAACTGATCCAATGTAATTTTTATAAGTAAAATGAAAATTTAAATAAGAAAATTTTGTTATATTATAAATTCTCTTACTCTCTGTTCTTCTTGCTTCCATCATAAATACCAGTTGGAAGATGATGAATAAGACCAATTCTTTTGGCAATTTTAACTTGTTCCTCTTCAGTCAACTGTGAAGCTGGTCGACTCACATTAGGTGATGGATAATAAACAGGCACAGTTACAGCCGATTCCTGCTAAAAGTTTTTAACTTTCAACTTTGTTTTCAATTATCAAATCTTTGCATTAACTATAAATGAGTTTAATAAATCTGAATAAAATTATAATTCTATCCAAATATCAAATTATTAAAGTGAAGAGAGCAGGAAAAAAAAAATGTGAAAATAAAAAACAACTCATTTCATATACATAATCTTTAACCAATCAACAAACAGACATTACATAATATAAAATAACTTTAGATTATGCTTTACATTTTAAAGAGGTTCAAGAGCCTAATCTAAATCTAATTACACACTTTATGAAATAATTAAGACTTATCTTTCATATTAAGCAAGATGAAATGATTTCATAAATTATACAAAAAATTAAAAATGCCTAGATTTATATTATATTTAAACCATTTTATTAGTAACTACAAATATTTTCAGTTTCATATATAACCATCTGCAATTTCATTTTACTTTTATCACTATGCCAAAGAAGCCTATTTATAAATATTACTTTGAATAGATAGATATTGAATTATGCATAGGATTAAATTTTAAATAAAATTATTCCAACAATTTGATTAACATTAAAATTTTTAAAATTGGATTAACAAGTTGATACAGCTCAACCATCAAAATTATACTGATATTTCTATAAGCATTTTTAATAAAACTTTAAAATTAGATAAAATAACAATAGATGTATGAAAATGGCAAATATTTTTATAACTTTAGAATCAATTTTATATTAAAAATCAATACAACATATGAAATCTGCAATTACCTTCATTTGGAAAAAAAAATTAGTGACCTTGTCTTAAATAATTGCAACTTTCGAATGAACTGCATTAAACAAAATATCCAGTTTTTATTGGGAATTTAGTATATATACCTCAATGTTCTATTTCAATTTAAGATCATTAACATACCAGTATGATGTTAATATTTGAATATATTTTTTTTATAAAAAAAATATTGAAATTAAAATTTATATAAAAACTGATAATTATCAATTTTAATAAAAAAACTTTTAGGAAAAACTAATACCCGGAGGTATTTTCATCTACAATATATTCTTAAAGATTATATATAAAGTTTTTGGAATTTATCGTAAGATTTTCTCATTTATACGATCAGTATATATAAACACACAAAAATTGTCTAAACAAAAACTAATAATTAAAAATATTTTTGTATAAAATAGACAAATATATTTATTTAATGTCTTCAAATTTGAAGACATTAATTGATACTAAACACAAAATTCAAAGTTTTTAGGGCCAAAAATATATAATTTTTTATATATATTAGTATAGCTGATAACTTTTTAAATATAATTTTATGTAAAGTATTTTTAAAAAAAATTAAATATAATTAGAAAAATCCATGCCATTGTGAGTTATGAAAAACAATTTTCATACTAACTGAAATAAATCTGATGTTAAATTATCATAAAATCATAAAAAAAGCTATTAAATCTGAAATCTTTCCAACCAAGGTTATTACAAACAAAATTATATAGGTACAGTACATATATTTAAACTTTCACAAGATTGTATAAAAATATATATTGCCAGTAACTTGCATTTACATACTAAAAACATTTCTATGAAGGTTGATGACATTATTCAAAGTCAAAAATACTTTAAAATACAAGTAGCAGAGCATCTTATCAAACAAAGTTCTCTACAGCAAATATCAACTAAAACCGTTTTGTAAAAGAATACAAAAATGTTAACCATCACACATTTTAAAAACCAGTTTACTAAGCTTTTAATAAAAAGTACATGGCCTAGAGAATTGTACGGATTGTATTGTTAATAGAGGAGCATTGATATGAAAAGCAGTTTTTCCTGATAAGTTATAAGTAATGTTGTTTGACCACACCCAGTAATACCTAAACTAACTAAAAAAGCTATGCACAATAACCTAGGTTTGTAAGTATGTTAGCATGTTAAATTGTTTTGCAGAAATGACTGAATTCTCCTCTCTCTTCAACACACACACACAGTACTAAAATTTTAATAAAAAAGTGAATTGGTATCTTTTTAATTATGTTGTGGAAAAACCAAAAAAACTTGAAAATAAATTTTTCTTCATGTCCTCAAAACATTGTTAATGAATAGAATGCTCTAATTTGATTTACAAAAAAAAGTCAAAGAATATTCCTAATTCTTTCAATTATATAAGACCACTACTTAAAAATAAATAAAGGCTACACATGCCAAAAAACTTTCTAAAATTGATAATTAGGAATCATCTAGTAATTAGAAATAGTTATTAAAAATTCAAATTTAAATAGAAGCACTGTACATAATGTATAAATCTACATTTTTATTTAAATGAAAGATTATTGTACACTGGAAACTAATTAAAAACAGACAGGTGAATTTGATGATATTTCTATAAAAATATAAGAATCAATTTTTAGATTGTTAATAAAAAATTACAGTAATACCATTTTATTCATATTTTATTTTTTTATTAATTATTTAAATTCTTAATCTTTTATAGAAGGTGAAATTCTTTAATTATAGTTTTACATTTTTGAACTTATTAAATCCTGAAGCTGGGACTATCTTGTAAACATGAAAATTTACATCCTCCTCTCAATTTTCAGCATTCACTGTTTAAAGAAACATACATTTTGGCTACATTCAATGGCCTGCGTCAGGTTAAGCAGATTCTATGTCTAACATCTATAGAACCTGCTACAGATGTTAAGTTTTCGTGTTTATATTTTATACCCTAAAAATACTATATACATAAAGCTGTAATTTCAATTTTAGACAACTTAGCCTATGATATTTCATCACTATAGCAAATATTGAAATATTTAAATTGTTTCTTTTTATATTTTGAACTGTCTTTTTCAAAGTAAAATAAATAAATATATATATTTATATATATATATATATATATACACATGCACTATGAAATTCTGTAGCACAATAGATCTCAGAGGAACATTTATGTGCAGGTACTTATGCTCCCTGGTGCATCATTTATGAGCTATGCAACCTACCAGAAGCATATTATGCATATTGAGTGAAGTGGCAAAGATGTTCCCTTTCTTTTTTTTTTTGGCATATCATACATATGCTTGATTACTTACCCAATTAAACTGCCATCACACAGTTCAATTGGATAAGTAATCAAGGATATGTATGATTTAAGTGAACTCATGTTGATGTGTTACAGGGAGGTTAGGGAAATGAATGGAAAGCATCCACATCTACCAACAGTAATTTCCATAGACAACATCCACACCCCACAAATATCTGCTCGATTAAATCAATACCTTAACTCCAGTTTAATTTTACACATAATAAACTTCTTAATAGTTATAGCCTGGAACAGGATATAACTAATGTTAAATTAATGCCTTTGTTCATCTCAGATCTATTATGCTGCAGAGATCCCAAATAACCCTACATATGCAACAATATGAGAAACTAAATTTAATAGCTAAATAGAGAAAAATAGCTGTTATTTGCTGTATAACTTTATACACTTTATGTACTGTTAGAGACTTATATAAAGCTAAATATCTAAATACTTTTCTACGAAATAAAAGTTAGGGAAATATAGAGATGCTCCTTATATTTTGCCAGATGATTTTCTTACTTGTTTCTGATGACAAAATTGAAATTAAGAAAAATCTACAAAATGTCTAATACAGCAGTTCCCGAGCTTTTTTTGATTCTCAGCACCCTTGCTAAATTCAGATTTTCTCAAGGTTCCCCCATGTCCAACTAACAAGTATAATTTGAGAAATAGCCCTAATTCTTTAATTAAAAAGATATTGATGTTAAATAAAAAAGAAAATATATATTTAAAGTAACAAAAAAATGTAATTGAACAAATTCAATTAATTATATAATTAGTGGGATGGATGAGCCTGTTGATCACTGCACATTTTGTCAAACCTTGGAATCAAACTGGACACAGCCACCTTCAATTCCTTCTCCACATTGATTTTCATGTAATGCTTAGTTTTTATCACAGCGACAAACTCAGTTTTGTACAAATAACAAGTCGCAAATGAAATTAAGATTCTCTGAGCAGTATCATTCAAAAGGGTTATTCATCTTTTAATGATATCCAAAGTTCAATTAAATCCATGCTGTTAAATTTTGTTTTCAATGTATTGTTGCAAGACAACTCTAAGATTCTCTTCTGCAGTAGTAAATTCAGATGGAGCACTGGCATTAAATAAATATTGATAAATTTGCAAGGATTCAAGATCATCATTTTGAAAAAATATTTCTGAAACCAGGTGATAAGTTGTAATAAATGTTCTTCAAAAGTGGATTTCATATCCCGAGAAATCTACTCCACTGGAGGTAAAAATGTTGCAACAAGGAAAACCATTCTTTTCCTCAGTCTTCATTTATTTTTCTTTTCCATAGTTTTAATTTTTTTTAAAATAGCTGAAATTTTCTAAAATAGACTTTAGAAGGTGCATGTTGCTTCCCTGCAGGGAGAGAGATTCAGAGCATTCAGCTTTTCAAAAATATCACATAAGTATGCTAGTTTTACCAAAAAATCTTCAAAGTTTTTGGTCTTCCTCTAAATATAAATTTCTTGTCGCAGTTCAAACATATGAGACAAAACATTACCATGAGAGAGCCATTGTGAAGTGCTGTAGTACAACAAAGGTGTGTGCTCAGATCACACATCCTCACATAGTTTCTTGAAAAATCTTGCCTTCAATGGCCAAATTTTTATAAAATTTACTACATATTCTAAGGCCTGGTTCAATGTAGGACTCATATTTTGATGTGAGTGCTTCCTTGTGAATAACACAATGGGTTCTCAGTGCATCAGGGTCTTTGCTTCGAAAAAGTGCTTGCAATCCTCCATAACATCTGGACATAAAACAAGCACCATCAGTAAAGATACCAATGCATTTAGTCCACTCCAAATTATTTTCAGAAATAAAAATATCAAGGATCTCTAACAAGTCATGAGCACCAACAATGATACTTTTACAAAACAGTCTTCTACAATGTTATCATCATCTATAAACTGTACATAGATAATAATTATGATTTGCTGGGTCCTCATCCAGCTGCAACCCAATAACTGAACATTGGAGGTCCTTTGCTGTGTGCTGTATTCTGCAACTGATATAGTGTTATTGGACAAAGGCACTTTTGAAAGCTGCAGACCCACCAATCATAATGTTCACCATATCTACAGCAGCTGGTAGAATAAGTTTTTCTGTGATAGTATGAGGCTTTTTACATTTTGCAATTCTACGTGCCACCTTTATTACTGAGTTAATGATTTGCATCAGGTCTGCTGGATGTTGCATTTTATCACATTGAATTGAAAGTGGAAGTAAAATTATGAAAATTTTATATTTTGCAGCTTTCTTACAGGGGCACAGTGGCACACACTTTGGGAACTGCTGGTCTAATATATAAAATAAGTAAAACTTTCATACAAGATTCAAGAGAATCTTAAACTATGTATTTAATTTCAATCAACATTATATTTTTTAAAATAATTCATTGCACAAACTATTATAATATGTTAGAAAAACAGTGATTTTAATATTTTGTAGAGTAGATAAAACATTAAAAGTTATTAGCCATTCTCTAATTCAATGTCATAAGAAAAATGTTAGTTTGGAAGTAAATGCTTCCACAACAACAACAACTGTTTCTGAATTAGATGTCAGACCAGCTGTTTCCAAGCTTTTTGATCTGCATATTCTTTGGCAGCCCATTTTCCTAAGTTTAATTTCCCATTTCCTCTAAGTCTTATTTTGCATGTTCATCAAACAGCAGCATCTTGGTCAATTATACAGCACTGCACAATTACATATAAAAAAGTTTTTCTAAATTGAAAAGCATTGAAGGAAAGACAAAATTTAAATAAAAAATATAATTTTTTTTTAATTATAACAGCAATAAGTGCCATGACATCGCCAAAGGCCTCAACACAGAATCCAAATATTTTTATAGTTTAACCACCATTACTACTTTTTCATGTACCCCCTAAACCACCAAGTGTGTACCCCTGGTTGGGAATAACTGTATTAAAGTACCTATATTCATGCCCTATATGATATTTAAGTGAAATTTATTACTTATTTACATAATTTACATAAATATAATATAATACTGATTCTGAAAAGTATCATTAAAACATATATTGGATTTATTTAGATTTATGTACAATTAGTCATCTCAATATCAATGACAAATATCTACAATGATATTCAAATGAATTATATTAATTTTAGATTTCTCTCAAATCTGATTTCTTTATAATCTATGTATAAAATTACCATTTTATTTAAAAAAAAACCCTTATACATTGAATAAGATATATCTTCAGAAGAGCCTTAGTTTTAGATTCCATTCTCATTATTTTGGTATTATTAAAAATTAATAAATACCATAACTTACCTAAGAGGAAATCAGCAGAGTGCCACTGAACTCTGATGAAATATTAAACATATGAAAATAGAGGAATCTCTTAAGTAGCCTAGATAACAGTAAAATAAGATATTTAACACTAATATTAAATAAGAATCCAATATCAGCAACAATTAAATTCTTCATATTTTTTGAGATATAGCTATGATTACAAACTATTACTTTACAATTATTCTTATGATACTTTTATTAATTTTATCATCTGACTCTTCAAACCCTTTAAGTTTAACTTACATTGTTTAAAAATTACCACAACCTTCACAAACTTAAATTGTCATCATCAAGTCAGCTATTAAATATTTAACTGAAGTAGAATATTATGAAATGGAAAGGAAAATCCTATATTTTATGTATTAAACAGATAAATTATGCACAAATTGAAAAATTACACATTTTATTAGAAGAGATTCTAAGCCAACAAAATGATGCAAAACTTAATTTTTAGAAACATGCATATTCAAGAATTACATTAATCACAACACACTAACTAGAGTAGACAATAGCATACATGAGCAGGTAGCTAAGCTCTTCATATCAATTCTTTATCACTCAGTATTTAAAGTCAATCTTTTACACAGGAATTTCCAAACATACAGGGGGGCCAGCAAAAATAAGTATACAGTTGAGAATCTGAGAAATACAAATGTTGTGTTCATTATTATTATTTTTTAAACTCAGTTTCGCATTCCTTGTGATTTAATTTGTACATAAAAATAAATGTTTTTTCTTCCTATTTTCTCCCTGTATGTTTTTTCCATAACAACTGTATTTGCACCTCCCTGTAGATAACAATGTTGAGTTAATAAATAAATAGATAGATTTAAAAAATTGATCCAAAAAGCTACCAATTGGATGAAGTTTACTTTATGACTTCAGCATGATTAAGTTTTAGAACAATTATGAAATATTCTTTACTTCACAGCTGGGTGTATAGGTAGACACTGGGTATCTTTATCATCACTCTTTATTCAGGAAAAAAGGTACATGTAATTTACCATTATATAAAAAAATTTTGTACTATGAAAAATACATGTTCATATTCTATTATGTAACCAACAGTAGAGGGGAATATGCCCAAAATGCATATCAGTGCATAAGATATTCCTGAATAAAGCACGATGTTAAAAGATGCCCAGTGTCTACCTATGCACCTAGTTGTGAAGTAAAAGAATACACTCAAACCTGTTTTTGTGCGATCTGTTTTGTGCGATTTTTTGTGTGCGGTATATGAATTTCAATCAAATTGGTATACTGCACAAAAATAATTGCACAAAACACATTGCACGTGTAAAAAATCGTAAAAAAAAGACCGCACAAAAACAGGTTTGAGTGTAAAAGATTTATATGGTATCATTTTAAGCTTCTTTTTATGCCTTAGTGAATTTAATCACAACCAGTGGCATGCTGTCATTGGAAATGGTGGAAGTGCCACTTCCCTTGTATTTTCCCAAAAATAAATACATATTGTGCAATTATTTTCATATAATTAAAATTAATATTTTATTATAACTGCATTATGTATCTTATTACAAATTTCTATACTACATGTGAAAAAAACGATAAGATTGCTATTGTATATTCAAATATTAGTGTGGAATGGAAGCGCTGTATTGTCAGCTTCCAAACAGCTAGATTATACTCATTCGCGCATGCGCTTTGCAGAGCACCAACCTCACCCAGTTTAGCTGGTGGAAGCTACACATGTATAACGCTTCCAATGGTTCTATCCAGGACCGGTTCTTGGCTGTTATCTGCCTGCCTGCTAGATATTTGGCCGCCCCCACCCCATTAAGTGAATCACAAGTAGATTTATAACTTAACTCAACCGATAGAAATTTACTGGTATGTTTTTATGATAGTTCTGTATAGTTGACAGGAGTTAAAAAAATCCATTAAAATATTTGATATTTTTATTCTGCTCTCCCATCTTATAGTACTTAAACCAGTTAACATCTGTAAGTTAAACTTATGTTAAACTAGTGATATTACGATTTTGTATGTCCCATCTATAAGGGTACCAGTGGCGTGCCGTCATTGGAAGCGATGGAAGCGCCGATTCCACTTTCCAATGACCTTCCCTTGTATTTTATAAAATATAAATTTTCATATTTTAACGTACTTTGCATTAATTAAAATTAATATTTTATTATAACTGCATTATGTATCTTTTACAAATTTCTATACTACGTGTGAAAAAAAACGATAAGATTGCTATTGTATGTTCGAATAAGTCAGTGGCGGAAGGAGTGTCGAAACCGGGTCAGTTTCCAATCAGCCAGATTATATAGGCATTGTCACATGCGGTTTACGGAGCACCAACCTCACCCGGTTTAGCTGGTAGAAGCGACACACGCGTAAAGCGTCCAACTCTATGTCCCGGAGCGGTTGTGGGCTGTTAGCTGCCTGCTAGATATTCGGCCACCCTCGCCTGATTATGTGAATCATGAGCAGACTAGATCAACAGCGGACAACCCCCGGCCCGCGGGCCAGCTACGGCTGGCGAAAAGTTTCTATCCAGCCCGCGAGATCTTTAATAATTAGTTATTTTTCCAATTTAATAATCTAATACTTATTTTTCCAATTCTTTGTAATTTTCGAAAACGATAAGAGAAATAAATGTAGTAATTAACTTTTTATTTATTTATTTCATATTTGCAGACTAAAAAAATTACGAGTCACAAGAAAGCGTCAATTAACTACTACGGCCCGCGGAAAAAAAACGTAAAATTTATTCTGGCCCATGTTATAAAAAAGGTTGCCCACGCTAGACTAGATTTATAACTTAACCCAACTGATAGGAATTTACTGGCATGTTTTTATGATAGTTCTGTATAGTTGACAGGAGTTTAAAAAAAATCCATTAAAATATTTGATATATTTATTCTGCGTTTATTCTGCTCTCCCATCTTATATTACTTACGGATTTCAATGTTAAACCGGTGATATTACGATTTAGTATGTCCCATCTGTAAAGGGATGCAGAAAAAACGTGTACAATTCTAGTAGTGTTAAAAAATTAATTGTTACTTTGGCAGCATCATTTACAACCAAATTTAATGAATGAGACGTACAGGGTACAGAAAAAAGCTCTAGAATTTATTTTCCTTAAATTTACGATTTATGTATCGGTTGTCATAAAAATTTCTTTCCACTTCTTTCCCAAGACTACAGATATTAGAGTACAAAGTAACCAGTTTCGACTTATTTCTATTTAAGAAGTAGTTAAATAATTAAGCGATTAGGGAATTAGAAACATAAATAAAACCCCAATGAAAGAGCCGAAATTTTACTTAAACAGAAGCTTAACCGAACCAATCTCTTGCCGAGTACAGTGGGGTCTGTTCTCTTCATAATATTAGATGTAATAAAGACAGAAATTTCTCCAGTTCAATGAGAGTGACCGAAAAGTTGTAAATTTTGGAAATTTCCGTGAACACTATCCTAAAACGAATTAGTTAGAAAACGAACGACGGACAATGTGCTAAGTTTAACATATTTAGATTTTTACAGCTATGGTGAGAAACGTTTAAAATCTACAACAACCCCGTCGCGTCCTTTGATATATACTAGTGACGCGACAAAAGAGGCACTTGACATTGACCGGTATCGGAACCCTTCGGGATTTGGCACGAACACACCTACCTGGACCGTCTCCGACTCCATTCATTAGCCACTCGTAGGGAGCTATTTCACTAAGTGGATTGTTTTAAGATTTAAAAAGTAAAGAATATTTTGTTATTTTTATGTACGTTTCTTCACAAAGTTATATTTAATTATAAGTTTCATTAAAAGTATATTCATACAATTGAAGAATTTTTTGTACTAGGTATGTATATTCGTCACACATTTTGTTTTACCAAGTAAGTTTTTCTGATAATTTTAATTTTAGCCCTTATATCGTAGCTAGTGATTCAAAAATTTATTTAAAAAAAGTTTTGGCTCAAGACCATATAATGAAAAAGAAAACATTATTAAAAGAGAAAGACCAATGTCTAAATTAAATATAAATACGTCGACAAAAAAATTTCGACATTTTGACGATAAAATTTATGACGAATGACTATTCTTTTGTAAAATTGAAGCAATTTGGAAATCAAAGAGGAATAGAATTTAACATTGGTAGACAATATAAAATAAATACTGAAAATTATAACAAGATAATTACGATTAATAGATATATCTAAATTAATAGACGTTATATGTTTTTTCTCAAAGCGAGAATTGGCATTTAGAGGGCGTAGGGAATTTATTGAATCTAATAACGGAGGTAATTATATTGAACTTTCTTATTTATTAAGTACGTCGGATAATCTATTAAAAATACATTTAAAGTAGTATACAGTTTTTACTGGCTTATCGAACAAACGAATACGAACGGGCCCTGAAGCGCAATTAATTGATTGCCCCTGTAAGTCGGCTTCTTACAGAAACATAGCTTCCCTGTCATCAAATGTCACGGCACGGCACGCCACTGAAGGGTACGTAGGAAAAAAAACATGCACAATTCTTGTACAATGTTAAAAAAATTAACTGTTACTTTGGTAGCATCATTTACAATTAAATTTAATGAATGAGAGAGATGCACGAGGTACAGAAAAAGCTCTAGAATTTATTTTCCTTAAATTTACGATTTATGTATTTGTTGTCATAAAAATTTGTCTTTCCACTTTTTTCCCAACACTACAAATATTCAAGAAAAAAGTAACTGGTTTCAACTTATTTCTATTTAAGTAGTAGTTAAATAATTAAGTGATTAGGGAATTGGGGACAAATAAAATCCTGCTGAAAGAGACAGAATGTTACTTAAACAAAAGCTTAACTGAACCCATCTCTAGCCGCGTACAGTGGGGGACCGATTTCTTCATAATATTGGACATAATAAAGACAAATTCTTCCAGTTCAATGAGAGTGACCACAAAGTTGTAAATTTTGGAAATTTCTGTGGACACTTGGTCCTAAGATGAATTAGTTAGAAAACAAATGACTATTAAGTTTAACAAATTTAGATTTTTACAGCTGTGGTGAGAAACGTTTAAAATTTACAACAACCTTGTCGTGTCCTTTGAGATGTATTAGTGATGCGACAAAAGAGGCATTTGACATTAACCAGCACCCTCGGGATTTGGCATGCACGCACGCACTGCACACCTACCAAGATCGTCTCCGATTCCATCCATGAGCCACTGGTATGGGAACAATTTTAACTAAGTGGATTGTTTTAATATTTAAAAAGTAAAGAATATTTTATGTTATTTTTATGTACAGTACATTTCTTCACAAAACTATATTTAATTATAATTTTCTTTAAAAGTGTATTAATACAATTTAACAATATATTGTACCAGGTATGTATATCCACATCACATTTTATTTCATCGAGTAAGTTTTTATAATTTATTTTAATTTTAGCCCTTACGTCGTGGCTAGCGATTCAGAATGTAATTGTGATATTGAAAATTTATTTCAAAAAAGTTTTGGCTCAAGACCATATAATGAAAAAGAAAACATTATTAAAAAGAGAAAGACCAATGCCTAAATTAAATATGTAAAAAAGAAAAAAAAATTTGTTAGACGACATTTTCATGATAAAATTTAAGACAAAATGGCTTTGTGGATGCATAAAAATGCAAAAATTGTTTTGTTGGCCTCTCCTACTATTTTCAAATAAAATTGGTGTGTGGAATAAGAATGGCTTTGACGATTTAAATAATTTGAGTAAAGCTGGCAAAAGAGAAAAATTGTAAATGTCACATTGATTCTTTTGTAAAATTGAAGAAATTTAGAAATCAAAATAGAATTTAACATTAGTAAACAATATAAAATATTGAAAATTATAACAAAGTTACGGCTAATAGATAAAATGTATCTAAATTAGTAGATGTTATCGAAGCAAGAATTGACATTTAGAGGGAATAGGGAATCTATTGAATCTAATATAACAGAGGTAATTATATTGAACTTGCTTATTTATTAAGTGCATTAGATAATCTATTAATTAAAAATACATTAGAGAAGTCTATGGTTTTTACTGGTTTATCGAACAAATGAATACAAATGGACCTTAGTCCATCACTGACTGATTGCCCTGGAAGTTGGCTTCTTCCCGATCATCAAATGTCACAGCACACCACTGATCACAACAGAAACATTATTATATCATTTATTATACAGCTAATATATATAATAGTTAAGAAAAAACTGCATTATGGTTGGTTAGATTTGGAGTTATGGCACAAAATCCTAGGTAGGCCAAAGAGGTCTATGTAAGATCTTGTGCAGGTCTAAAATGTGCATTATTATACTATTTTAATATGAATGGTTTGGTCTTACATTCAAGTGAACCACTAAAAGATTAAAATAACATGTATTATAAAATTTTTTTTTATGTTTTAGTACTTCAGAATTTTATAGTGGTTTCTCCTTTGTTGCAATGTTCTGCAGTCACCTCATCATATTTAAAAGTAAGTGTTAATTTTTATTCTTTATCTAAAGTGAACCTATTTTTGTAGGATCAACAAAAGTAATTTTTACTACAAATACAGGTTAAATCTCATAAGATTGGAACCATACAACTTATCAAAAGTTCATTATAGGTAAGTGCTTATGATTTGTTTACTTGAAGACAGTCACAAATGCTATTAATCATCCGAAATTCTTTTTAATCAAAGTATATTTTTTTAAATTTTATCGTCTACTTAATGTTGTATGTTTTATTTTTAATGGTGCTATTAATAGTTGAAAAATATTTTCTGGGATCTTTATATTCTTTTAAGTGATTTAAAAAGTAAGATATGGACAAATTTCTCAGATTGTGTGAAGCTTTTGGACACATCTATTTTAATTAAGCAAACTGAAAAAAAATTGTAATGCCAAAGAAAAAACTCAAATTTTCTTAAAGCATTGCTTTTCTTCCTTCTAATGCCTATTTTTTCTGAATATATATAAAAATTACTTATTCCGACATTACAAATTACAGCCCAACATTGTGATATCTTAAATTTAAATAAAAATTTTAAATTGAAATCATGTGACTTCTGGTCCACATCAGAAGTTTATATATAATTAAATTGGGACATTTGGTCCCTAAGCTTTCCATATTTGGTCTCAATTTTCATCTATTTAACTCTGAGATTAATGAAGTGGACAACAGTGGAAACTTAGAGGTTGAAATTTGAAAATTGCAGCCCAATTAACATACCTTGATATTACATTACTATGAATATGAACAAACTAACTTTGTATTTTCATTGCAATTGTTACAAACAGCAGAAAAACTATAAATTACAGTGGAACCTTGCTTAACGAGTGACGTTTCACATAAGTGATGAGGAGAGAAGTTCCACATTGTGCACGTTACATCAGTCTATTTAGCACTTGTTCTGCTAGCATCTTAGTGTTGCTTGTGATCACACATTTTTCCCAAACTCGTTTATATGTAATATGTCTGAACACATCAACAACCATAGCCCATTATATAATAAACACACCAAACAATATGCTAAATTCTTGGACTATGTAAACGCTATAATTAAATGTTAGAAATTAATGCATTTCTATTTTTTTTTGTTTTCTGCAAATCAAATTTGCATTCCAGGTTGGTTCATTCCATGCTAGAAGGAATAATGATGATTCATGCTCCTTAATGTATATTGTATAAATTTTCTTTGAATAAACACACTCAAATATTTTGTATCTTTTTCCAGCATGGAATTCATTATCATCTTTTATATTAATTTAAATAGGAAAAATTGTTTCATGTAACTAATGTTTTGCATTATGAGTAAGACTCCAGAATGAATTATGCTCATCGAAGTTCCACTGTATTTTCATTAGACATGCTGTTCACGAACTGCAAACTGCACTCACTATATGATGAAACATGTTGAGACTGAAATGAGTTCAATTTAAGCAATTTTTACCTAAGTAGCTAAACTCTACCCATTTACAGTGTAGATAAGTTTTAAACATGATAATAAAGTAATACTTGTTATACTGGATGATAGGTTTTGCTAAAACAATATTGTATAATTATTTGAAACAAATCTTTGTCCAAAGAAAACACTTATTCTGTACTAATGAAATTTTTGGAGTTTGTTAATTTAACATGATAAATCCTTAAATGGAATGTTTTGACTAATTTTTCTTTTGTGCATTGTTCAGACAAAACATGTACATATATAGAATCTTACTGTCAGGCATGTTTCCCAAATCCTTAAAGTTATATTTGTAATACATATGATAAAACAAACATATACCATTTTCAGAAAACAATCACTGAATGAAATATTTCAGCATTAAAACTGGATTCAATTAAGAAAATTTCAAAATTAAGTGAATTGCCATAATTCTGTTTAAAAAGAATGACTGTATATTAATACATTGGTATGTTTTCATTAATTCTTAAAAACATCCAGAATCTATTATAAAATTTTATTTATAGAATTCATAAAAAACTAGACTTTTTATAAAAATAATTATATTGATATTCACTTCGACATTGGACACCCAAATGTTAGTCAAAAGCACGTTTATCAATATATTACTGTTTGTAAACATAATATACTGTATATTTTTATGATTTAGCCATTGCCAAAAGAAAATTTTATCTTACATATTTTACATATTGAGGCATATAAGAGCTTACAATAAAAAAATCTGCTCTGCCATAAGATTTTATTTCCAAGGTATGACATGGATGAAAGATAAAGAACTTCTGTTTCAATTATTTTTCTTTAAACTATTATTTTAAAAAAAATTCACATCAATTACAAATACAGTGATACCCCGGTTTTCGTCGATAATTTGTCCAAAAACAATCTAAGAAATCTGAGGCAATTATTTCCATATGAATGTAAATCCAATTCATTCATTCTAGACTCTCCAAAATACATACCAAAAACACATTTTATAGAGAATTAATATAGTATTAAATACTAAAAGCAATAATAAATTAATATAAAAAAACTAATCTAAAGGAAAGCAATAGAATTGTTCGGCTAGATGCATGGGGTAATGTCTTGTAGAAGTTAGTTGAACATGAGCTTCTAGCCTATGTTGCCCCATGGTGAAGTGTGACATAATTGTCATGTAATAGTAGTTGTATGCATTTATGCTGGTTGTATCGCAGGGAATAATGCCTTTTGGAAGGCCTGTTTAACGGTAACTGGCTCCTATTCAGGCGTTACAGACTCTGAGAAAACCCAGAAAACTCCACGTGACCACCCCGTCCTGTCAAAGCACAAACCCATGACCGAACTCCCTGTGTTCAGGGAAAAGAAACTTTAGCCAATGGTGGGCCGTTGCAGGGTAATGCTCACAGAACAAGAAACAATGCCACACTGAGCTGGAAAACGCATGGGTTGCCCTTTGTTTTCACAAAATTAGCAGCAAGGTCACTTGGGCATGCTGACGAAATACAAGGCAATTGACAAAAACAGACACAAATTTTTCACGGGGGAAAAAAAATTGATGAAAACCGAAACACAGGTATTACTGTATAATTTTCAATCAATTATAATCACTTTTCACCATGCTTTCGGTAAAAATTGATTATTATATTTGGTTACTTTTAAATGTTTGTCTTTTCACATTTAAAGCTTTAATACACAGATGACTTGCCTTAAAATGCATACCTATCAAGCAAATTCTTGTGTTAAAGCAAATTTTGTCATTGGTCTGGCAAAACACCATTATCACAATATCAATTTTCATGCAATAAAGCAAACAAAAATTTTACCAGAATTCATTTAACTGAACTGTAAATTAACTTCACAACCAAGAATTTCTAATAATGGTTGCTTTTTGCATTTTTTACATAAACAATAGTGGTACTGTAGTGTTGTGTTCCATTTTGAGTAGAATAATTTTCTTCTCCTAATAAGCAAAAATGGGTTCAATCTCATTGTATGCAAAAACTTTATATCATCATCAATCCTCTAACAAAACACCGTAAAACAATTCATATACCATTTATCACCAACAAATAAAAACAATAAATTTCCATTTGTAGAGCAATTCTATCAGTGTAATAAGTTAAATAAATTTTATTTACAAAAACAAAAGGTTACAAATGATTTTCTAATCACTGCATGTACTTCCCAATATGCAAATTAGCACATTTGCATGGGACCACATCCATTCTAATATAATCATAACAGGGGTTAAAGTTTAAGGAAACCCACTCCTTTAAATGGATGAGGTCCCATGCAAACATGCTAATTTACATATCAGGTAGTGCATGCAGTGATTTGAAAATCATTTAGAACTTGGGTTGGCAAGCTTTCAGCAGTGTTGTGCCAAACCTAACTTACAATGTTATTCTGGGTGCTGACATGATTCTACCAATTTTGTTATGTATATTATCAAAATTGGTCCAATTATAACAACTTCAAAATTAAGGTTTGGAAGTACAAGTTGTTAACTGAATTATGTTCTTACACGTGAGGCACATGTACAGTACAATACGTAGATGGCAACACAGTATAAATGCATTTGCTGTAATATAAATATACAAGCAAGAGATTGTTTTTAATGTACAGTACCATGGCCTATGCTGAACTATGATTTCCATTTAAATGTGTAATTAATAATTAAAATATAACTTTTACTACATTTCACAGTGACACTGAAAATAGTTCCACATGACATAAGTTGCCAACCCAATTTAGAACAAAAATTTATAAAAAACAAATATAATTTAAGATTAAAATAAAATTTAAATATTTTGAATGTACTAAATAGAGATTTTGATTTCCTATTAAGCCTCAACTCTAAATTACACAACCTTGACCCCGAAAATCGTTAATACAAATTTTTGATAAAGCAAACTAACTACTGTACCTGGCCCAACAGTGGCCAAGTGGTTTCGTTTCGTGAACACTGAGTTCAGTTGTGGGTTCACACCCTGCCAGTTTGGGCTGACCAAATGAAGTTTTCCAGGGTTTCTTCACGTCTAATGCCTGAATAGGGGCCAGTTACCCTTAAAAAGATCTCCCAGAAGGCATCCCCTAGGCAGATCGTCCAAGTGTTGCATTGCCATAACACAAACAAACTATTGTACCCCTAGCAATTCATATTAATGCAAATTAACAATATTAGAAAAGTTCAAACAAAAATCATATTTAACACTAAACAAAGAAGAAATTAGAAAAAAAAATTTCCATAATTTTTATTAATGTAATATTAGCATTAAAAAAAATTGACTTAATTGGTTTAATTTTGAGTTCTGAATTTGTAAAAAATATGAATTGAAATGCTATGTTGGTAGCTGTAAGTAGGAAAATGAGTTTATAGAATCAACTTCCAAGAACATTTGTATTTAAGAAAATTATTACAAAATACATATTTGAGATAACTTGCAAAAAGAGACTAACTAAAATAAAAATGCTGAATTATTAGCAGTACAGATGATCAATATAGTCATTTGACAATATCTGCATAACATTGCTAACTTCTTAATATATTTTTCAATTTTATATTAAGACAAGTAAATTTTTTATCTTTATCATTTGTAACATTTTAATTATAGTCATACAATTTGATAATTTAAAATTTTGAAATTTTTCAAAATACTAATATTTGTATATTTAAGTATTTTTTGGAGTGATTTATAACTCCTGAGAAAAAATATATAAGTACATAGTAAATTATTAGAATAAAGCAATTTAATAATCCTGAATAACTACTTCAATAAAATAAATTACTTAAAACTACTTTCAATAAATTCAATAGGACAAAGTTTACATAAAAGCCAACTGCATATTAATGTCTGTTCTACTTTTAACCTTTATTTCATTTATATCTACGAATTACATCTATAGTCTAAAAAACTCCATTAATCCTTGCATTGTTGCACAAAAAATTCTTATATCTGTAAAAATGTACAGTACATAATTTTTACACAGTCTCAAATCTTATTTACTATATTTTTGTAAATTTATAGCCAACTCCAATATTTCAGATGCTTCTCCATTTTTTTAAAAAAACTTTAAGAACTTTAAACTTCATTCAGTAATAACTAAAGGTAGATACTTTCCAATTACATCAATAAAAATTTTTGCATTTATGAAAAATGGGATTATTTAAAATTTCTGGAAATAAGATATCTTTGAAACACATTAAAAGTAAGCATTCAGTTAAGTTTTAAAGCTATTAAATTCATAAGGGGAAGCAATTGTAAATAATAACTTGGTTTTATAGCCCTTATTGCTATTAATATGCACGATTAATTTGGCACTATTTTTCCATAATCTCCCTTTTATTAATACATCTGTGCCAAATTAAATGGCAGTTTCTCAATACTAGGAATAAAAGTCTAGGTCATGTGCACAGCCACTTGTACACTGCAGCTTTTTCCTCATCTGTGAAACTTTTAAAGCTAAAAAAATAGTTGGAAGGGGGTTAAAGGATAATAAAAAAATTTCAAATATTTTGGAAGCATTAAAATGTTACTACAGTACTGTGATATTTAAGAATAATTTAGTTTGAAGCATATGCACAATATATCTAGGCAGAAAACTTTAAATAATTGTATTTGTAATTTTTGAATAATTTATATAAGTTATTAAACAACCTGAAGCCTTATTATATATATAGATATTAGATATTTAAGGCAATCGTTTGGCTATGTACAATTAATTTATTTAGTAGATGACTAAAATACAGTTTTCAAAATGTTTCCATTTAGACAAATTCTGTAGGCATTCATAACATTGGTCAATATGGTATCCAAATGCTACTGAAATTTTTCATTGCATCTGACATGCTTCTGAAAAATTTGAAAGTTTTTTGAGTGAAACTATCTTTAGTTTCCTCACATTGAAAGTCTATGGGTTTGAATCAAGGCCATCAGATACCACCTCTAGCCTTTTCTGGTGCCCTAGAACTATCAATCTGGGACCAAATATCATGTTTAGTGTTTTTCATGTAAGTAAAGCTTACACCAACTATCCCACTATCCCCTTCAAATTTAACTTATTTCTAACAAACTTAAAAAAACTGCAGTATTATCCTGCCAAGATGTACTGTACATATGCTCTAGCCTGTATCTATTAACCTGTGTACAAATAATATCAATGAGCAAATATTTTTAATCACTGATATTTGATAAAATATACTAGTTATTTCAAATATTTGGTAAAATATTTGAAATAACTGGTTTTAGATTCATTAGGATTTGAATTATAAAATTTTATTATTTTAGAAGAATCATTCAAAGCAAAAGCTAATCAATAATGCTAGTTTAAAAACTGAAAATTTAGAAGTGAATCAACTAATTTATGCTTTAATTAAAATATTACATAGTAATATAAAATTGATGCTTTTTGTTTTCCAATGATATTTTAATTCTGCATGGCTATAAACAAGTTAGCTACAACTTTTAGAATTCATTGTAGAATAAAAAGGTGCAAATGTGAGACAGCAAGTATCATACAACAGCAGGAAAAAGAATAAAGTCAAGATTGTTTTACGCAAATATACAACATAAAAACTGACTATTTTTAACACAAAGCAAAAACATTGGCTATCATCAAAACAGACTAAATTTTGATGGTATATAAATATATACAAAATGCTAACATGTAGACCAGCTTTTTAGAAATTTCATATTGTTGAAGTAAACATATTCAAATTCTACTTCAGTCTGTACAAAATACAGAACTGTTTTTTAGTTTGAAATGCATAGCACTATTTCATATGGATTAAATATATATTCAAGGCCACAAATATTTTTATTTTAAATGATAAAACTTTGGACTTTAAAAATTATTTTTATTGAATATTTTTAATACCTAACTAATTTGTGCTAATATTTCTGATTGTTTACAGGTATTTTCACTATACATACACACTTTCACATATCTTAGTATGGTCTGCTTATGTGCAGTAATCTGTTAGGGCTGTAGAAGTTTTAAAAATTTAAAGTGCCCCTTTTTGGTAATGCACAAAGTCCTTGTCAAAGATTCATCAACAATTTGTTCCCTTCACTAAATAAATAGACTGGTCCTTGCTACTATGCATTTTTACAGCCTGGCCAAGAGTAATGAAAAGCTGCACGTATGTATGCATGTGGAAAAGTACATATGTTTTTCCATAAACAGACAATTCCTTTAATATTTTTAAATTGAAAAACTTGTCTACAATTTCTGCTTGCCTTTCATTTTTCAACTGATGATACAGTTCCAATATTTAAACTGGCTAGAATTAGGCAGAGAATTTGACAATATAGTGTGTTTCCACTTGCAACCAATTCCCCCCCCTTATTTTCATTTCAGTATAACTTTTTAGTCAGAAATTCAGATTTCCTAACAAAAATTTCTCAGTGGAGCTTTAGCTTAAATGGAAAAAAAATTTCAGAATCCACACAAAAACCAGGACTATTGCGATTAGTTGTGTGTGTATACACATATTCATTAAAATAAAAGTCAAACAGTTTACAAAATTGACCTCTAACACAAGAAACTGAAAAATTACAATGATTAATACATCCAGGTTACCTGTATCTTGTGTTGTATTTATACAGATTATTTTCAATTAGATTCTTATAATTTAAAGAATTTTCTCATTTACAAATTATAATTATTAAATTTTTATCATCATTAAACTTATATGATAAATTATTAAAATCACTATATAAAATAAAAATTTAAGTTGATAACTTTACACTTTTCATAATATATTCTGAAAATTATTTTCAAGTTTAATATAATTTTCTTCTATTAGATTTAGTATTTCACTAATATAATTTACAAAAAGTCACTGAAATGTTATAAAAAGAAATGGAAGACGAGATCACTTAAAACAATTACTGAATATGTTTTTGTGAAGAGATACTATAAGAAATTTTAAATTCAAATGAAAAAGCAAACATTTAAATAATATTTTTAATTATATAGAATAATTACACATTAAAAACAAATATTTTATAGTTTGTATGATGTTATAATTAACCTCATAAGCCTATTTTAAGTTGACTTAAATTATCTTAAGTAATAAAAAATTTTTAAGATATTTTTTTATAAAATTCTAAATATAAAATATAATAAATTTATTTTTAAAAAAGCAATGTAAAGTTCTTAACAGATCAATTAGAAAAAAAACCACCTTGAACAAAGTTTGGTATATAAAAATGCATGAGAGGAAAAAAAAAAATTTCCTAAATATTCAAACATTCAATAACAAATTTAAATTTTTTTAAAAGTTACATTATAAAATACCAAAATATGATGAAACTACTGATTTTTTGAAAAAGACTGTTAGCTAACCTGTTGCTTGAGCCAAGCACCTACAAACAATTCTGAAATACTTGATAAGTGTTTTGTACAACTATTGGCAAATATAAGAGCCAGTTGGCTTAATGAACAGTCTTCTTCACATTTCCAATGGCAAATGATTCAAATTATCAATTCAGCAATTATCTATTATTGATTTTTAGTACAATTAACAGTATTTTATATAAATTGACTTTTAAACTCAATTTAATTATTAAATTTAAATAAAATCAAATTTAAAATAAATTTTCATATTTTAGATTAAAAAAACCCAACATTTCTGCAAAGTACTTTAAGATCAATAAATCCATAGAATTTTTTTTAGAAAGAATTATCAATTATGATGTCATGCAACATTAATATAGGGAAAAAAAAATGTAATTACTTTCAAAATAAAAAGTAATAGAACATCCTTAAAAAATCCTGTTCCTGAGGATGTTACATTTATCAACTAATCCATAGTCATATTTTCAATTAAATATAGGCTATATTTTTCAGAATTACAATTAGTTTTTCAAATCGAAGAATGATGCAAGCAAATATGATAAATTTTCAGTATTGCAATTTCATTTTCTATTATTTCACACAAGAAAAAAAAAAATATATATATATATATATATAAATTCTTTTTAATTGGTAATAACTTGAGAATATTTATTCAACCAAAACAATTACTCAGGTTTTTGATTTTATTTATAAAACCTGAATCGTTTTTAATAGAAAATTAGAAGTCTTTATAGTTTAAATTGCTTCAAATCAATCACCAAATTAATTATGAATCAGATCAGTTAGACTATCTTAGGAAATACACTATCAACTACTTGTTAATTACTAAAAATCATTTTTATAAATAATACCAGTTAGAATTCTTTATTCTAATCTATCCATTCGAGTCCCAATATTTTAAGCAAAATCATCTGTTAGGAACGTCACGTCGAAAATTACTGGTTACAATTACAATCCCATTATTAGTCTGAGCATAAAAAAAAAAAAAAAAATACATACCAAATATTCTATTCTTGCTACCCAACAAATTAGCAATAAAACAAAATTTGTTGGTTTTATTGCTAAATATTTCAACAACAAAAAAAAAAAGTATTAATTTTGCAATTTTTCACGTTTTATTCAGTATAAAAAAAATTCTTTTAAATACATATTTGTCTCTATTTTGTTACATTACGTAACACACTAATCTGAACTTTTCGCTATTCCGGATAAACTCATACAATTAGCTCCGATCTATGCACAGCATTACAAATAAATTTTTTGACACACTAAACATTAATTTTTGAATTATAATAAAACAAAGACATTTTGATCCATAATCTATCTTTTAATTTGGCTTAACATTTTGAAATTATATTGCCGGATTTATACTAATTTTAACAACAAACATACGCACACACAATAAAATGCTTTTTAAACAATTTATTTATCATCATCTTTTTCTAAGAAAGGACATTAAATTATCAATCCCAATTTTATAAGTGTCATTTTTTTAAATAAACAATGACTAAACAAAACAAAAATTTCTTTGTATTTATTCTTCATTGATAAGAACTGAATAGAACTAAAAAAATAATTCAGAAATTAAAGAAAAACCTTTCTTATTATTTTTTTAAAATGTAACATTAACATCAAGGTTAACATAAACAGAATATTATCTCCTAATTAACTTAAAAAAGAATAATTTTACAGCTGGTATGTTTGCACTTGAAATTCTTATCTGTCAGTGTTACTCTCCACTTGTACATCGAAGTAATTTAACTGTCAATTTATAAGTGTGAATTTATAAACAATTGTATATTTACCTGGTTGTCATAGGGTGGTTGAGGCGAAAGTTGGTCAGCAGACGACGACGACTCCCTTGTACTTTGATTCTCCCTCAAAAGGGAAATATCGTCGGATGACACGGATTTTAAACAATTCCCCATTTTTTCTTATTTTCAATCGATATTAAAATAAAAAGACGAGACTCCATCGCTGAATGACAAAGAAGACTTTTTTTTTTTTTAAATCATTTTCCTCTTTTAACAATCATTCTTAAGCCTACTCTAGAATTTCGAGAAAACTATTTTAAAAATTCGATTTAAAGTAGATTTTTAAAATTATTAATCCATTAAAAAAAACTTAGCGACGGATAATAAACTTTTTAGGTGTTATTTAAGTCATTGTTACGACGATAAAACGTCTTACGAAAGACCTTCTCTCCGACTTTGTTGTCCAAGACAAAACCAGCTGCTTATATCGGTCTCGCATTTATAGCGTCATATCCGGATTTTGTAATTTTAATTAAAAATTATTTTAAATTCCGTTAATATTTTTATAATTCTTTATTTTTAAAAAAGTTAAATTATTTCCGAGTTTATTTTATTTTATTTTTTGTCTTATATATTAAATAAATTTTTACGAAATCATCTTTGTTATTACATTTACGTGGCGATCGTGACGCTAATACGGCGTAAATGTGAATTATTAGTTTTCGTATTTCAAAACTTTGTGTTAAACTCTGAAAATGTTATTATTATTTTAATTAAATGTTTGATTCGATTTGTTAATTTTTATTTTATATTAATTAGTATCTAGATAAATGGGATGTGATCGTTATCCGGTTGGAAATCGAATCTGGATCCTCCCGTTCCGACTCGTTTATTGCTACTAACGTAAAGTAACCAGATATGTTAGGTTGATTTGCGGGCCGCTTATGTGTTGTGGGAGCTAAAAATGGGGTGGACCTCGGACATACATATATATAATAATAATAACTAATTCATTAATAAATAATTTAGTAGAAAAATATATAAATACATAAACTTAAAAATAATTCTTTATAGAAAAAAAATTTGTTTTTTTACAACTTGATGGGGCTGTTTTTTTTTTAACTCTTTCCGCCCTGTGGGCACTAAGAGGGCCTCTTTTAGTAGGCCCATTATGGGTTCGGCCAGGCCCACAATGGGGCAACCGGGTGGTGAGGGACGGGGCCCGACATATCCGAACGGACCACCCCCCGAAAAATTCCTGGGGATTATTCGACCCGTTCGGATTCGATCCCGGGTCCACCAGAGCGATAGGCTGCCACCTTTACCGCTCTTGCCATCCGGCCACAACTTGATGGCGCTGTTTGTATATCTGTCATGGTATGCCTAGAACGGCCACTAGGGGCGTCCCTAGATATTATTTAAATTAATAATAAATTCAGTACATTATTATTGCAATAGGAATTTATTATTGAATTATTGTTATGAATTTATTATTTATACCACGGAATGACACCGTCGCTGCTAGAACGCCTACTACGGGGCGTCCCAGGCTACTAGTAGCAAAAGAAAACGATAACTTTATGCTCTTGACAACTTGCGAACATGTTGAAAATGTTACATGACCAAATGCGGGACACTTTCCGGGACGGTGTTTAATGCGGGACTAACAACCCAAATCCGGGATGTCTGGTCACCTTATACTAACGGGTTATCCCCTCCAAAAACTTTAAAGCAAACTTTTTTAATTATTCAGTGGATATTTGTATAAATTAAATTGGAAAATCATAGTAAATTATTCGAATTTTTATATGATATTCCATTGTTAGCTCGTTTTTTAAAACTCTTTCCGCCCTGTGGGCACTAAGAGGGCCTATTTAAGCTTTAAGTAAGCCCATTATGGGTTCGGCCAGGCCCACAATGGAGCGGCTGGGTGGTGAGGGACGGGGCCCGACATATCCGGACGGACCACCCCCGAACAATTCCTAGGGATTTTTCGACCCGTCGGGATTCGAACCCGGGTATCCCAGAGCGGTAGGCTGCTAACCTAGACCGCTCTACATTGTTAGCTGATAAAGATTCTGAAGTTATTTTAAAAATTTGTCAGCATTTACATGCGAGATTGACGGTCGATAACAATTCTGATATAGAACCAATCAATTTATTCAATGAACTTTGAATTATTAGGATTATTTTTAAATAAAAGAATGTCGCCACTAGAAATTTTAAATTATATTGACAAAAAATAATTTAATTGAAAATTTTTATATCAATTCTTTTAATGTAATTATAGCTTTTTTCCTATTGTATCCGTAATAAATTTTTTCATATTAATTTCGTTTTTATAAAATTTTTTTATTTCATTTCTATTGACACATATCTATTAAAAAAAAATAATAATAAACCAGCAACGAGTTGATCAACTTTCCCGGCGACGTTTAAAATTGTGATGGCGCCATCTGTTATCTAAAACAACTTTTATATTTTTAATTATTATAAAATGGCTAATGCTAATAACGAGTAACGTCGTCATTAACTCCGATCCTACTGGAGATAAAGGAGGGCGTGTGTATCTCCCCACCCCCTCGACCTTTAGGGTCGATTTACACACAACAGTGACGTGCCGGCACAGTGACTGTTTGGTGTATAAACATCGATCAATATCACACATAGCCAATCAGAGTTTCATCTACGACACGTGATTTGTATTCTGTCAATCATGCAAGTGTCATACATGAAATTCTGATTGGCTAAGTGTGATATTTATCAATGCTTACTGCACTGTGCCGGTACGTCACTGTTGTGTGTAAATTGACCCTTAACCACCAAAATTTAATAGCATCAGTGGTCCGTTCGGGTATGTCAGGTCCTGTCTTTCACCACCCGGCCACCCAATTGTGGGCCTGGCCCAACCCATAATGGGCTTGCTAAAAAGCGGCTCGCTTAGTGCCCATAGGACAGAGAGTTAAAAAAATGCGTTTGTTTTGCACTATGTATTAAAAGGAAGGGTCGTGAAAACATTGCAAAATGTGGTCTGAAATTTTTTTATAGCAAGAAAGGGTAGAAGATAAAAAGTTTGATAAGGAAATATAGTTAATATTTTTACATTTAGAGGGGTTTTTTAAAATTTCTTTCCACCCTGTCGGCACTAAGAGGGCCTCTTTTAGCAAGCCCATTGTGGGCCTAACCCACAATGGGGCGGCTGGGTGATGAGAGACAGAGTCCGATATATGTGGACAGACCACCACCCGTAAAATTCCTGGGGCTTTTTCGTTTGTTTAGTTAGGTTGTGGCAACGCAACACTTGGACGATCTGCCTAGGGGGATGCCTTCCGGGAGGTATTTTTAAAGGTAACTGGCCCTTATTCGGGTGTTACAGAAGTGGAGAAAATCCAGAAAACTTCTCATGGCCAGCCCATCCTGGTTAGGGGCAAACCCACGACCGAACTCCCAGTGTTCGGGGAACGGAACCACTTGGCCACTGGTGGGCGAGCTTTTTCGACACATCTGGATTTGATCCCGGGTCTCCAGAGCGGTAGGCTGCCACCTTGACCCAGCTGTAAACTGATAGAGGGTTTTGGTGTAACAAATTGAGATTGGTGTATGATAATTTCAAGGTGCATATATAATAATTTTCTTCCTTAAAGTTGGCTACTCTGGATGAGAACAATAGCAGCTCCCCAACCACATTATCCAGTAATCATGGTACCATAATACAGCGTACCAGCGGATTTTAAACTGCTTTACACAGAACATTAGAAGCGTGTCACAAAATTTTTTTGTCAAGCCAGAACAGAAAAATCTACGCTAAGAAATGCGGAGCTGTTTTCTTTTCCTAAAAAAATACTGTTATTAAATTTATCAAGAGATAGCGCCTAATGCTTGCCTCTAGTGCCAAATTAATTTACTTAGCATTTAATTAATAATAGTAATAGTAATGCAGCTCGATATAATCAGGCAATCGTTTGGCTTTAAAAATAAAACAAAATTTTGTATAAAATTCAAGGACAAACGTTTATAATTATAATTAGATGAATTTTAACTATTAACTGTTTGAAGAAGAGTAATTAATGAAGAAACATTAATTTATTTGAAAAGGATGGTGCCAACTTTTGTAAACTTTTATAGTAAATTTCAAAAAGAAGCCAAAACTTGCATTGCTCTATAATAAGGAAGTTTAAGTACTTTACGTTTTTGAAACAGTAGAAATTCTATTCTAGTTTTTGAATATATATAATGCGGTTCCAAATAATGTTTTATTAAACAAAATTCTTATTACAACTCCATTTATTGTTTGTTAGAATTACCAGGATGTTGTTTTTGTATTGAACAGTAGCTTTCTTTGCTTGAATTTACAATGCTGATAGTGCCAAATCATTATCAGTAAACACATTCACTTTGCTTGCAACAATGTTACTTAGAGAACCTTCTATTTATAAACTTCTCCTCTATTCTATTCTGTTTTTTGTACCATGCTAAATGGTCTTCCCTCAGAGACATTACTGTGTGGGAGAGTGACAGTGGTGTAGCGAGGGAGGTGCAAGGGGGGTGTATCATGACCGGGTGCCACTCGCAGAGGGGTGCCCAAATGGTCTCCAAGACAAACTATATGTGTTTCTGGAGGGGGGGCACCAATAAAGTGTCATGCCCCGGGTGCCAGTTATGTTCGTTATGCCACTGGAGAGTGAACACAAGAAATGCTACTTTAGCAAGTATATCAAAATAACTAACCCATTGAATTCCTAACAGTGGATAATTTGTGCCAAATGAGGTCAGCTTGCTAGTATACTTGTTGATTATGAAATTAGTAAAACTTATTGATAATGACACAAAATGTGTCATTATCAATAAGTTTTGCTTCATTTCTGATATGTTGTCTGGATGTAGGGAATAATGTATGCAAGACTTAATCAACTCATTGAACTGGAAAATTGCTTGTTTGATAAAGATCCTGGTATCCTGACTGAAGTAAATTGAAAGGTGACTGGCCAGAACACCAAGTATCCAAGGCTTCACATTATAAATATGTAAAAAAACTAAGATGAATACTACACAACCAATCTTGTTGGTTGTGTAGTATTCAATGTAATCAGGAAATCATTTGGCTTTAAAAATAAAACATAATTTTGTCAAATGTTCTGAATTTCCATTACCATGTTACGAAGACATACCACCACCAGACAAATTGAAGGAAACAATCAAATATGGCCCTACAGTTTCTGATAGCTTATAACTTTGATATTCTACAAACTGATAATATAAACTATCTGTTTCTTCAGCACTAAGATTATGAACAAAAAACTCAACGTCTTTAAACTCAGCTTCTAAATGTTTCTTGTTGTCAACAAAAACAGAATGTATCATTCATCACTTTGAAAAGGTAAGCAAGACAAGAAATACTCAATAACAGTTTACAATGAACAAACCCTTTTGTGAAACAATTTAGTCATGGATGCTGCTATTTCTAACTTTGACAGGGTCTGTTTTGTTAAAAATCCTACAAAGATTTCATGATCAAGGAGCTGATTGAACTCCAATCTAATTTTGCTAATTATATTTTAATTTTTCATTATATATTTTTATGTTGGCCTAATAGAAATTTGTAACGATTGTCAAAAAACTTAAGTTAATTAATAAAAAATGAAAAAAATTCTTATGTTAAATTTTCGTTCGGATTTTTCTACACTGATTTTTATCCAATTAAATTTTATACTATTGGAGTTTTTAACTATGATCTATCAGAGTTAAACAGTTGTGTATATAAATTTAAATTTGTTTAGTTAATATTTGTCAGCCAATCGAAAGCATAATCTGCTTGCTGAGAAATTGTTTATTCAACTAATAAACTAAAGTTTTCAATCTATTTCATAGGCCATCTTCAGGCATGGAATTCAGAATATAAACCATTACAAAGTGGAACATTTGAATGATGGAATTTTCAAATATTTTACATTTAAACCAATATTTTAAAATAATTTCAATTTCTGAATGTTTAATGGGCGAGAATCCAAAGAAAACAGAAATAATTTAACTGCTGATATTGGAATCAAAATTTAAAATTTAAATTACAAACAAATGAAATTCGTCGACAATTTCAATTTCAAAGTTCATTAGCATCGGGCCATTAGATTAATTAACTTAGTAAATTTCAATAATTCCCAATATCAGTAATATTGACTCCCCTAAAACCTTATTTTAACCATGCTGGTGTTAAAGTAAGGTTTTCGGTTAGTCGATTAAACAATCCAGATTATACAAGCAGTCGGTGAATTAGTAATATTGGACATTGATAATAATATTAGTCAGTATTCATTTTTCTGATTTTGACGTTGGAAAATATTGTATTAATAGTTGATTATTTGATAATATTGAACATTGGTAGTGCTAAATGCTACAGTAGCTAAAATAAAGAGCTTCTGTTTTTACAGAATATTATGGTAAGGGACATACAGGACTGAAGGCCAAGCATTGGGAGTGGGACAGTTGATAGCTATGTAAATGTATTGATAAGGCATTTGAAATAAAAAACTAATCAGTAACCAATTTTTCTTTGTGCTTTTTTTATAAATCATTTTAACACTATCAACATACACTCACGTCCAAAAAATAAGCATAGCCTTCAAGTTTCCCTACATCTAAGGAACTAAGATACGCCCAGGCTCTTTGCTTTTGCGAAAACGCACAAGCCTACGCCGGCCCTCAGACCAATACTGGATAAAGCTAGAGCCCCAACTAGAATTCTAGAGAACAAATTACACCGCATATTGGCTGGACATCTAGAACAGTATGCTTTAACGGTGAAGAACTCCAGAGAGCTGGTCGACGCGTTGAAACATACACAGCTAACAGAGAGCGCTCACCTCACGGTGCTTGATTTTCAGGCTCTGTATCCATCCATCAAACTCCAGCCTTGCTTTTGTGCCCTCAGGGACGTCTTGCTGGCCAAATATAGTCTTCCGGCACACCGCAAGCATGTACTGGAACTCACACACCTAATGTGCTACAATTCGCTGTTTAGGTTCGGCAATACCACATATCTACAAAAAAGGGGGGTACCCATGGGGAGCCCAATTTCGGGCGACCTATGTGAGTTGGTTATACGGCAATTAGAGAGGGATGTCGTTCCCATGTTTACACCTGACATTATTTTGTACCGTAGGTACGTGGATGACGTGATTATCATATGGATGGGCGAGCCGAAGGTCGATGATTTTTTGCACATCGTAAATAACAACCCATTTGGTCTAACGCTCAAGCTTGATCAAATATCGGACACCAGAGTGCATTTTTTAGACGTCTCCATTCAACTCGATATAAACAATATTGAGACGTGAATGTACTACAAACCGGGCTACCTACCTATGTACATACCCGCTGGGTCGGAGGACCCGTACCCTTATAAAATTGCAGCGTTCAGGGCGTTAGTAAATAGGGCATTCACCCATAATACTAAAAGGGAAGACACGATCGCAGAGCTAAAATACATTGAAGACATTGCCACTAGCCATGGATACAAAAGTAGCCTTATCCGCAATTTAGCTCGTAAGTGTTGTAATATAAACACAGCGCATCACACCTCCGCAGGGCGGAGTGATCCTAACTCGAGCCCCGACCAGCACACGGTTGTACTATACAACAAAGACCTCCATTCCTTGTACAGGGAAATAGCGCTAAGGAAGGGCACCAAGTTAGCGTACACGAGAACGCCATCTATCTACTCGCTTCTCAGAAACGCCAAGGACAAACCGAGCATTTTAAGGGCACCGGGCATTTATAGTATCCCGTTAAGAGACCACAGATTCCAAAGAGACCTAGTATATATTGGTTCTACCAAGAGATCCCTCCAAAAAAGGGTTTCTGAACATAAGAATGACGTTGCCAAAAAAAGGCACACCACCGCCCTGTCGACGTATGCCACGGACCCCGATGTAAAAGCGGACTTCGATAACGCCACCCTCATTAAGAAGTCGTTCAAAACGGACCACATTAGGGCATTAGAGACCCTGGAGATTTACAGAGCTACCAAATCGGGGAAATGCATTAATTACAAAGACAGCAACGTTTTATCGTATGCGTGGCGATACATCTCAGAGGTCAATCCACGATGGTAGACATGGTTTTATTTCCTGCATTGATATTTTGCGACGTTACGTTAGTAGACTCAGGTCTATTATATCAATGTTATGTTTTGCATCGTCATCGCACGCTGGAGATGTTCGATTTTTTGAACTTCAAAAGAGTTCTATTCTCATGACATTCCATTAACGAACCTGAGGAAGATCTCGATGGAGATTCGAAAACGTTAGTTTTTTCTGTTAATTTTCGTCGTTTGTACCGGAAATTTAAAGGTTGAAGTTGCTGGATTAGAATCTAAGGAACTAATTATCAGAATAATGTCAAACTTAACATACAAGCAGAACATTCTATTCTTTATGCAATAAAACTATTGAAAATCAAAAACTTAATTTAAATTACATCAAAACAAAAACAACAAGAAAAAGTACTAAATCTGTTTGCACAGAAAACAATTAATATATATAAGAGTAAGTTAGAAAGTAAGTTTTCCCAAGTACTTGGTAATGAAGGAACACAGCTAACTGCAATTTAGGTAATAAGTGTATAATCCCATCCAGCTGTACTGGCCATTGAAGTGAAACCTTTCAAAATGGCAAAGATACTGAAAGTATGGTCAAGATAGGTACATGCGGTCATCTGATTTTCGTAGGCAGAAAACGGAACCTGTAAATATCCACAGATGGACTGTGTATATGTTGGACCAGATGCGATATCCATTCAACAAGTGTGAAAATGGTGCCATGGACTTGGAGATGGTTGAGTGACTAAAAGATGAAGAGTGGAATGGCCAACTATTGATATTAGATATGTCAGACATGCCTTCAACTTTCACTTCTTTGAGCCACTAAGGAAACATCTACAGAGTAGGTCATTTCTGAGTGAAGATTGTCAAACATGAAGTGGTAAAATGGCTGAATGAGCATGATGCCACTTTATCATTGGAGTATGGAAAATCTCATTGTATGCTATAATAAATGTCTAAACAAATTTGACAATTATGTCAAAAAATAAGGGAGTGTTGTTGAAATAAATCACTGTGCTTTATATGCCACCATCTCATGGTAAATTTAATAATTAGAAATGAATTAATTTTAATTAAGAATATTCTGGAAGAAAAGAATCAACTGGAGTAGACCTGAAACCACAACAGTTTGTCATGTAGTGAGCATTTAGAAGAAAGTACAGAAAGGATTCTTCTGCTGCAAATTCTATTTGTAAATGGTACATCAAAAATCAAGAGACTGGCTGCATCTGTAAAGAGAACAATTAGGGTAGATGTACCAGTTCTGGCCAGAAAACTAATTTAACTTAAAAATATTATCACCACATATTCAAATCTGTTCAACGAAACAAACTTTTATTGTTAACTGTTCACACAGTTAACGATAAAAGTTTGTTTTATTTGTGATTATATTTTTAAGTTAAATTTGTTTTCTGGCCAGAACTGGTACTACACTGGCCAAAACTGGTACATCTACCCTACCAACTGTTGGTTTCTGTTGGTAAGAAATCATAAATTTAGAAAATTAAAGAATCATCATCTTTTAGTTTCCATGGAGTAAAAGAGAGCAAGTAAATTCATGACAAATTTTAAAGTAAACTTCAAAATTCAACCTTATTCTCGTCTAAAACATATTAATACAAATTATATATAAAGAATTCAAATCATTAAAGTTGTGATATTATTCTGACATTGAGTTTAATCAAATTTAATTTTCTTTTTAAATTTATTCAAGTAAAGTCAATCTAATTTATTTAGGTAAAATAACAGTTTTGTACTCAGTTATTTTATTGTTAAATTGCAAATTCTTACAAAGACTAAATTTTATTTTGTTAATTCCATAGTTCCATCTAACTATTTACAAACAATTTATATTTAAAACAGAATGGTCAAGAGAGAGAAAAGTACATTTATATTCAAGAAGGCCTAGACAACTGCAGGAGTTATATACCAAAAATTTGGCTTGGTTGACAAAACAGAGGCTCTATCGACAATAAGGGGTTAAGGTTAATAACTAATTAGATACAAATCAATTTGCCTAGAAGATGGTAGTTAAGCCATCGTCTCAGGTAGTTTTCCATGTATACATATGATATCACAACTTTTAAAAATCAAAAAATTAAAATGTTAAGTTTTGTTAATTACGTTTTTCAATAGAAAATGATTTTATTGGAATTGTGAGGCACTGATGATTTCCACATCTATAATACAATTTTATAAACAATAAATTTTATACATACCTTAAAAATATTTAAATAGTTTTTTCTACACAAGATATACTTATTTGAAACACATTATATCTAGAAAAAAAAAATACATTTTTCATAAATAAAGTGATGATGATGATGATGATGATGATGTTGGAAGTATTCGACTGAAAGTCCTCCACAATTCTCATCAAAGACAAATTATGTGCAGTCACCAATATCTTCTTTAAACAGTCCAGTCTCTCTAATCATATACCGTATTTTACGGACTATAAGATGCACTTTTTTCTTCGAAAAATTGCCTCCAAAATTCAGGTGCATCTTATAGTCCGTAGCGTCTTATAGGTATTTTTTTTTTAAAAATTGCTTAAAAATTAAGGTGCGTCTCATAGTCCGTAGCGTCTTATAGTCCATAAAATACGGTAATTTGCTCATAAAATTATGTGATAGAAATATGGTATTAAATTTATAAAAAGCTTTTCTTTATTTATACAAATTTAATTTATCAAAAGTATATCAGTCTATAATTAAATAAAAATATAATGACACAACATGTTGTAAATTGCTAGCTGTATTTTTATTAAACCCAAAGCTTTCAAATAAAAATGTACAGTGTGCCAAATATGAGCAGTTGCTATTTCACAATGAAAATAGTGTAAGATCATTTGACTTCTTGTACAAATTTTTATCAAACAGAAATACAGTTTCTCAATGCTTATTTCTAATTTATAAACATATTTCAAAAATTTTTGAGAACGGTTGTTAACACTGAAAAAATATATCATCAATAAAATAACATGACTAGAATGACACACTGTAGTAATTATACATACTTCAATAATTAATTTGATAGATACTATCTTACTGCATCATTAAATAAGATATTTATCAACAATTTAATGCAATTTTAAAAAATTTTTTAAACTGTAATTAGAAGAATTATTCAAACAAAACATAATTTAAATTTGATAAGTAAACAAATCTTAAAAGTAAATTTTTATAACTGCACAGCAATTTAATATATATATATTTATATATATAAGTTTATAGTAATTTTTTAATTGAAAATAAATTGTAACAGATTTGATATTAAAACAAACATCACAATGAAATGATGAAGGGTTGGCAATAAATGGATATCCTTCAGCAGAGCAGCTGCATACTTGATTTTTTTTATTTTTTTTTATTTTTAATTTTTATTTTTATCATAATCAACAGATTCTGTGATTCTAGAGCCAGATGATCAATGTGGTATGCAAAATTTAACATATTTCAACACAAATATGGACAGTTAATGGCCATTCCTTATCCAAAACTGACTATATCTGTGTTGAGAAATATATTAATATTTGAACATTAACTTCAAATGATGATGATAAGAAATACAGGGTGGTATTTGAGTAGCACCATTATGGTACTATTCATTAGAAGCATTCTATGATTACTCTGTAATAAAATAAATTTTAAATGCAATAAAATCCAAATTTTATAAACTCTTAAACAACAATCTATCCAATATCAACTGATATAACTTTCTTTCCTTTCAAATAATAAACAAATAATAATAATAATAATATTAACATTAATCTTTGTAAGATTTTTAAAAGAAAACATATGCCATTTCAGCACAATATATGAGAAAATAGTTAATAAAAACAATTACATTTTAACAAATAAACAAATGTTTTTGATATTTGAATATAACTCAATGTATAAAAACTGGAGGAAAATATATATATATTTTTTTATTTATGTATATCTATATAATAAGTCAATGACCAGAGTAACTGCTGCTCTAATGTATTTCAAAAAACAATTTTCACATGTCAACAAATAACTGTAACCATTCAAAAATGCTGAAAATTTACAATCATCAAATATCAATACAATACCAAATTCTTTTTTTTTTCTTTTTCTTTTTTTAGAATGGCAGTGTAATTATTATTTATTCCCTCCTTTCCTTTAAAATCTTTAAACAACATTTTACATTTCTCACTGCTTAATTAAAAATGAATAGTTTTCCTCTACTAGTAATTGTTTCAATATAACTGTAATAACCACTGTAACAATATCATTTTATCCTAAAAACAAACCGTGGACTGTTCAAAACTCAAAACCATTTCACATTAATAAAATTATAAATGCATTATTAAACATTTTATTGTTTATAACAGTTATAGGCAGTGATCTATTATTATTTGTTAGCAAAGGAGGTCTGTTTTAGAATTACACATGTTTAAACACTGTGTATATATATATATATATATACATATATATACACAGTGTTTAAACATGTGTATATATATACATATATGTATTCATGTATATAATTTAGTATACAGGTCTTATACTTTAATGAAAGACTGCCTATGTATCTTTGTTTTATTTATTTATTTATTTTTTTTGTCAAATTTTATATTTTTAATACTTTTGGTTTTAGGTATGACTTTCCAACAAGCATTATAATTCCTGCAAATGACACTAGGTCAGAGCAGATCCACTATATCTCTTTTAAGAAACTAAACCTATATTGAAATGGCCTTGAATTTAAGAAACGTGGTACTAAAACAGCTTCAACATCAATATTTATATATCATACAAATATTCTAACTTTTGATTCCAGAGAAGTATGTTTCGTAATTAGATAACAATGTAATAAAAATTCAATTATTACTATATGTTTTTGAAACTAAAATCTTTTAGAGTGAAATTTAAGGTCTGTACCATTTCTCACTGCAATATGATCACTTTATATCTTTCTAAAAGAGACATCACTGTAAGTTTTTAAACAAGAATAGATGAAATGGCATCATCTATCAAATCACATCTGCAATGAATGCCATATTAAGTTGGGGCCAATTTTGGTGAAATACTTACAAGAATATGTACACAGGAAAAGTCTTGGCCAAACAATTTACAATTTTTCTTGGTTCATCAAAGATAATCTCTTATTTAATTTTTTTTTTTGTTTTTTTTTTCACTTGGGAACATGCAATTAGTGCCTAAAATCAACAACACAATATTCAAATTTCTGAAGAATGCACAAAGCTTGTACAAACATCCTTGTACTACTTCAAATTATATAGTCTTTTTCTGTTTATTAAAAAAAAATTAATCATTTCTCGCCATCAATTGATTTTTCTGTTAATTCTTTCATTTTATCCACATAATCAGCAAATATATCCCGAAATCGTGACCAGGATTTTTCTGGAATGGTGACTGCTGTTCTAAAATTGCTTTTGACCTACAAATAAAATTTGCATAATTTATTAAAACTGAATAAAAAACATATATAAATATGTAATTAAAATTGAAATTTCAAAAGCATTATTTTAAATGTAAATGTAATTTCCAATTCAAATTTAGATTCGTAAGTAAATAAATTTTACTTGTTTATGAACATAACTTAAAATAAAAGAATTAAACATTCAATATGCATAGCTAAATGATAGAAACAATATAATTTTGAGTATTTTACATCAATATATAATTTTCATCTCAATCTTCAATTTCTGAATTCATTTTTCAAATTTTCTTTTACTAATTTATGTCTTGTTTATCATGTATGTTTCTTAATTATGTAAGTATAATCAGTGCTCTTTCACTAAAAAAATTATTGCCAGTACATTTCACGCCACTTTCACATAAAATACATTTTCAAGTAAACTGTCAACTGGAGCGAACAACGGATGAAGAACGTAAACAAGTATTTTTGTTAAAACGTTGCAATTTTATATTTATACAATTAAATGTAATACCGTCGGCCATGTTTTATATTTATTTTTACTTAAAAAATTATACTTTAGAAGTTAATCTAGTATCAAAAACGTTCGATTCAGCACGACACTGTCCGACTTGAAAGCTTTTGGTTGACCGGTTTTTGGATAAACGATGCTCTACTGTACTATCTTTTAGGGCTTACCATACGATTTAGTATTAAAATTATGAGGAGAGTCCAATATTAAAGTATAGGCCAAAATTACACTAACATTTATAATTAAAGAAAATATTTAATGCATTCTGCAAAAATTACATACTTTTGTTTATTTTTCAACATAATCACCATAAATGTTGAGACATTTACCCCAGTGTGACAGTAGTTTGAACATCCCTTCATGGTACTGTTGCTCATCAAGTTGCTTGTAGTAGTCCAGAACGGTGTCTTCCAATTCCTCCTAATCAGCAAAGCATTTCCCTGCCAAAAATTTCTTTAAAGGTCCAAATAAATGAAAATCCGAGGGGGACTATATCTGGACTATACAGAGGATGTTGCAGGACCTCCCAATTCCGCTGTGCCAACCACAGTTTGGTTTGATTTAGTGTGTGGAGTATAGTCCAGATTTAGCACCCTTGGATTTTCATTTATTCAGAACTTTAAAGAAATTTTTGGCAGAGAAATGCTTTGCTGATTAGGAGGAATTGGAAGACACAGTTCTGGACTACTACAAGCAACTTGATGAGCAACAGTACCGTGAAGGGATGTTCAAACTACTGTCACAATGGGGTAAATGTCTCAATGTTTATGTCGAGAAATAAACAAAAGTATGTATATTTTGTGGAATGTATTAAATATTTTCTTTAATTACAAATGTTAGTGTAATTTTGGCCTGTACCTTTAATATCAAACTCCCCTCCTAGTTTGTATAATAAAACAACCTAAAAAATGTAAACTGATGAAGACATGATGCTGAAATGAATATTTATTAATAGGCTGTAAATTTGAATAAGAATAATTTAAGAGTAGCTGAGTATTGTATTTTAATGTTTAATAAAAACTAAAATATGAAAATCAATCTCCACGTATGGTAAGTCCTAAAAGATGTTATAGTTCTAAAAGATAATAATAATGAAACAATTAATAATGGTAAACAGAAGGGCTAGAAGCATGCAATTTAATATTTAAAATTAGTTAGTTAATGTATAATTATAATTTTTACATATTACACTCGTGACAAAATATCACCAAGAAGAAAGCATTGAAATCAAATAAAATTTTATTTGTAACAACATAATATCAATGGTAATAAGTGATTACAGTATCACAGCCAAAAAAAAAAAAAAAAAAAAAAAAACAGTTCCCTGTGCAACAATGGCACAATTTAAAGTAATCTTTAATACTGTGTAGGCTCTTCTCTTGTCTGGATAATGTTGCAATACAGTCAGGCATGGAGGCATACAAGCACCATCCCACAAATGTTAAAACTGCCACTGTCAGATCCCACAAACTCAATAGATGGCTGAAGCTGGACATCTAATTTCACAAATGCTTAATAAGCAACAAATATGGAGACTAAACAGGCCAAGAAAATGTGGCAATATGACAGACATTCCTGGGAAACACTAATTGTGGTAGCTGAGCATTATCTTGCTGGAAAATGACTATTTGAAGCACTGCCACAAAAACAACACAAGGGTGCAGATTTTCTGAACAAACTGCTGTGTCATCAATGTCTCTCCCACCACTACTAGCAGTGACCAACTGTTATATGAGATGGCTCCCCAAACTAACCATACTGACATGGAAGCAGTGTGTCACTCAAGTCAAGGCAGGATTTAAGCAGTCATCAGTGGTTCTGCACATTATAACACAGTGGTCATCTATTCCCAAACAGTACTAGAATTTGTCACTTAAAATAATGCATTGCCAGTCAATAGCAGTCCATACTTCTCTGTCACAACATCATTGCAAACAAACCCAAATGATGTTGAAGTGCTAATGGCAGGATGTATAGCAATTGCTGCAAGAAGCAAGTGCATATAACTTGCTTCTGCTAGTTACCTACCAATGATATGGGAAAAGAATGTTCTGTAGTGAGGTTTCCATCTCTTCCTGATAGTAGACAAAAATGACCATTGCAGCTGTTTGTGCTTGTCTCACAATCAATCATCTCTCCTGGTGGTCTGTCTGGAGCAGCCAGAGTGTTTGCTGTGTATGCCTGCCCCAACATTTCCTCACAGTCAAGAATGGTCCAGATAGTGAGCAATTCAATTAATTCGAAGAATTATGAACTTAGTTGTTATTTTGTATAATTCAAATGATACAAGGGAATTAGCAATGTCAGTTTTTAATGAAATATGCCATTTTATTTGTCAGATTACTTCCCAATAAACATATCGAATATTTTTTCTGTAAAATTCTTCATTTCCATAAAAAAGCCAAAAGATTTTACCTATTTAAAAGTCATAATTAATGTAAATATTAATAAGATATGGCAATAGCCAAGTTGTCTAGTTAATCAATTCTGCATTTTGATGTGGAGAAGGTTACAGTTTTAAGATTCATTCAGAGGTTTTTCCCTTGTACATTTTTCATGTTTCTCTACTTAAATAACTTTATAGATTGCATATATACTTATTATTAACCCACCTAGTAAGTTTTACACTGTATGCAATGCCTGTTTTCCATCACCTTTATTAATGAATTATTATGAACATGTGCATGTACTACTAGAAAATTTGACAGACTGAAGTAGCCCCCTTTTGTTTTTGAAAAGTAGAAAATTTAAAATTAGTAGAATAATAATTGTCTTTTTACTATCTTGTTTACAAAAGGATGACTTTCTTTCACCATAATATGAAGGAGTGTTTGCAGAAAGCTGTTAGTGGAGAGTCATTGATATTGGAAAGTCAAAAAGGAATGATAATTTTGACATTTGATTGATTATCCTGCAATTTTACCTAAGCACATAGTTAAAATTTATAGTGCTATTAGGAAACAAGTTTATTGTTAAAAAGAAGATTGTTTTTGCCAAAAATTGTGTACATTTATGGAATTACTTTTCAAGATAATTAAAATACAGTGTATGTGTAAGTATGTTTGTTGTCTTGATTTAGATTTATTTCAAAATCTAGGTATAGCATTATTATTGCTAGATGTCAATTAATCCATTTGCTGTATTAAAATTAATCGAAAAGACCAATACTTTAGTTGGAAAACAGCCATTACAAACAGTTAAAACTTACTAGATGGGTTAATAATAAACATTTACACAATCTATAAAAATAAATTAAGTGGAGAAACATGAAAAATATACATAAAAAAGTTAAAAATTCTCAACAAGTCTCAAAATTGTAACCTATTGCACATTAAAACCCAGAATCAATGAACTAGACAACTCAGCCAACACTACACATTATTAGTATTTACATTAATTATGACATTTAAATAAGGTAAAATTTTTCTTTTGACTTTTTTTTATGGAAAAAAAAAATTTGCACAAAAAAGCCTTTCAGTACATTTATTGGGGAGATGATATTATAAAATGACATACATTCTATTAAAAAGTGGAATTGGTAATTCCCAACCTTCTTTTGTTAGTTAAAAATTTAGTAGTCCTAAAACTTTTAAAATTATTACATAGACTATTTTCTAGAGACATCATTAATAATTGTATTATTGCAACATTATATAAAAAATCTGGAACAAATATCACATAACTCAATGATAGAAATAATAGGAGTACCTATACTACACAAAGACGACTTAACTGACATAACTGATAAAATAATGACTCAAGTAGAAAATAATTTTGACAAAAGGACAATAATAAATGTTCATCAAGCTAATTTAGATTAGAAAAACCAAAATGCATCAAGTAAATCAGCACAACCAATAATAGTAAAATTTGCAAACTCCACTATAAAGCAGAAAATTATTAACATTATTAAAAAAAAAAATATTACATATTAATACAAATAAAGTGTAGTATAGTAAATGAAAAACACAATATTTACATAAACAAACATTTGTCACCTTATAACAGAAACCTATTTTACAGGACTAAACTCGTGAACAAACAATAAAAAATAAATATATGGACCAGCAATAGCAATATATATATATATTAGGGTGTCCGTTATTTTTCGAATATATTTTTTTCTAACGCATAGGGCCTAGTTTTGTTTATTTTACCCTTAAATAGTCTCACAATAAATTTCAGCTCATTTTGTTCACTAGAACCCGTGCCGACTTGCATCGAATCATTTCCATACATATGGTGCTAGAGAAGTTGCACGTATTCGCTTTGTTCGCCATTCTAACACAATTTGTCAGGCTATTAACTTGTATAGTTTTTTTTCGAAGATGTCAGTGGAATTATGAAGCAATAATACATATTTTCTTAGTCGGAGAGATAAACCACCAAATCACGGGTGCAAAATTACCATAAAATCGGCAAGTACTTGCAGTTTTGTTTTTTAACATTTGCGAAGTTAAACTAACTGTAAGTGAAAGCATAAATCTTGTAATACGCGAGTGTATCATATTTTGGGAAAAAGCTAGAATACCTTCGAAATCTATACCTAACTGTGTCAAGAAATTGGTGGATATTTATCAGGTATGGAGACCGCAAATGTTAAAAAACAAAACTGCGAGTACTTGTCGATTTGATGGTAATTTTGCACCCGTGATTTGGTGGTTTATCTCTCCGACTAAGAAAATATGTATTTTAGTGCTTCATAATTCCACTGACATCTTTGAAAAAAAACTATACATGTTAATAGCCCAACAAATTGTGTTAGAATGGTGAACAAAGTGAATATGTGCCACTTCTCTAGCACCATATGTATGGAAATGATTCGATGCAAGTCGGCACAGTTCTAGTGATCAAAATGAGCTGAAATTTATTGTGAGAGTATTTAAGGGTAAAATAAACAAAACTAGGCCCTATGCATTAGAAAAAAAATATATTCGAAAAATAAGGGACACCCTAATATATATATATATAAGATACAGTAGAGTGTCCCACTAGTCTGAACTAATTGGGACCAAGCCCTGTACAGATTAGCTGAATAATTGAAAAATTGAATTAATGCAAAAGCAAGCAGTAAAACAGGTCCAGTTTATATAGATCCAACACCATCAATGACTTTTGTTTCTGTTTTTGTGTGTAAGTACAGTATAGATCTGCTGCTTTTAATAGGCCATGTCAAACACTGATTTATTAATTTTGTACAGTATTAATACAATATTACAATAAAATACAATTTTTTTTGTTGTGGAATTCTAAATCTTTTTGTACCATTAATATCATTTAAATTCAATTGAAAAATACAAAAAAATGTATATTTTGCAAGCTAAAAAATTTCCTCTCCACCGACTGAAACATGTTCGGATTAGGCAGATGTTTGGATTAGCGGTGTTTGGACTAGCGGGACTCTACTGTATTGATTCTCCACTAATCTTCATACAATCCATACAACAAATTGTCAGATTATACTCTTAAAGAAAGATTTTTTTAGGACATGACAAGATAACAGATTTTACAAAGGACGGTCTGTACATCTTTTGCTGCAATGTCAGAAGTTTAAATAATAAATATGTAAAATGACGAACAACTTCACAGCAGGTGTATAAAATAAAATGTTACTCACGAAAAACCCGTAACCGGTGCGTAACATACAATATCAGTCACGTGATTTGGTTCCTTTTTTCATCTTCAAAAATCGTTCCAGTCAATTTTTTAACCTGAAGAAGAACCCAGGAGGGATTTTGAAAACGTTCATAGTGACTGATATTGTATGTTATGCACCGGTTACGGGTTTTTTGTGAGTAACATTTTATAAATATGTAAAAATTATGAATATAATATAAGAATACAACTGTGAGAAACAGGAGGGGTAGAGAGACAAATTCTGATCCATTTGATCGGCGACAGGTTGGTAAAACCCACTCATGTTGTCACTGGATGACGTTCTTATGTTAAGTTCTAGTGCAAGTGGGAAGGTTAGCAAGGTCATTTATAAGGCACTAGAGATCTATGAGTAAGAGCAGCCATTTCAAAATCAACAAGTTTAATAAAGCTAAAGGTTACAAACATAAATCTAGGTACAAGGAACAGTTCCCTCAATCTAGTACAAATCACCAGAGAGCATTTTTACTATCAAGCGAGCATTATGCCTACCAATAACTATTTCCTCCCGAGAGAAAGAGAGAGAGGGAGAGTACATAAGATTAGTCACATATCATACCTCCTTAAGAGTGATGTCTGTCGTAGATTATCTGTGGAGGACTGGGGAGGAATTTTTCACAAAGCACGAACAAATATCAATGTAATCCTTTAGAGACTATGATTATGGCAGAAGTCGAGACTATCATGGCTTCTAGAGATGCCCGCCCTGACTAACAAGTGCCTGGCCATTATATCCCCATCCAGTGTGGGAATCTGGGTCAGGTGATCGTTTGTTTGGCAGCGATGACACGTCAAAGGTGTCATAGCTGGACGATGAAAATTAAACAAAGTCAATTCGAAGGTTTAGTATTTCCTTTGATTGTTTTTAGATTTCTCCTGTGGACTAAGTTAAATGTCAACTTTCTCATATTTTACAATTGATTGTTTTTTCTTAACATATTTTCGTTATTTTCGTGGGTCAATGCGAGGGGGAGAGGACTTGTTGCTTCAAATAGTCAACTATTGACAGTTAAGTTTATTAACAGACATTTGATATTCTCCCATTTTTTAAGCTCCATGGGAAATGGACAGTAAAAGGAAAAGTTTCTAAATGTCTCTTTTTGTTAAAAATTTATAGAGAAAACAGCCCCTGGATTCTCGCACAACTGCAGCTTTGGAATACTAGCAATGACTGAAACATGGACTCGCAAACAAAACCCTTCATCAATAATACACAATTACCAACAAGGAAAAAATTCAATGACTCCCAAATGAACATGGAGGAATTGTCCTATTAACAAAAATCTAAACTATGAACTGATATCAGATGTTTTAATTTTCATGGAAAACTATACAGACATTATAATGATAACCTTTGACAAACACACGTTGGCAAATGTATACTGTTCTCCAGCAACAAACCCCAACAGGTTTTTTGACTTTCTTCAAATGGTGATCTCTTATAAAAATAACTGCAAATACAAAAACCATAAATTGTTAACCTCTTAACAGTGGAACAGTCAGACGCGGCGCTACCAGTAGTTGTGGAGTAGAAGCGTGGGAAATTTTTTAAGAATTTTTCCACGTGTTTTTCTCGTTTCCGTTTTGGAAATAAAAATTTCAAACAGTTACGTCTTGTAAAGAAAAAATCGTTCTTTATTGTCACATAATTTTTTTATATATGAATTTTTTTCGCGGCATTTTTTTGCTAAAAAATTTTTTTTTCAAATTTATATTAAATTCTTTTTTTATTTTCCATCTGTTACGATTTTTTCAAAAGTTTTGAATTTATTTTCAATTTTATATAATTTTTTAAAGTTTTAGGTATTTAAGTCATGACGATTTTTTTCAACCTGCGAATCAAATTCAAGAAAATGTAATTGACAGTTAACGAATTTCATCCACAACAATAGAAGACGTAATGGTTGTTATGATTACAACTGGCGGCCTTTCCTCCCAGACTGAAATGTGGGTGAAGGTCGTCTCGTGTTCTACTTTCTGTAGAAGTGACGTAATCATTGTAAATAAAAGAAAATTTCAGTATATCTTTTATTTAAAATTTTAAAATTCGTTGTTCAAATTTACACCGAAATATTAAAGCAAATTAAAATATTAGCATTTTGTATATAAACTTACTTGACATATAATAAATTTAAATGAATTAATCTTTAAGAAACAACAAAACAATAAAGAAATGTAGAAATATTTTTATATTCATTTTCACATTTATAACAAATGTTATTGTCATTGATCGATATTTAATTTTAAAAACAATTTTCATTATTGGCATCCATCAGAAATGAAAGCATAACTTTCCTAAAACACTTCACTGAGAGGGTCCGCTTCACTCTGAAAAAGCTGACAGTTTTATGTCAGAAATCCAATGTGTGACCAACTTTCTCTAACATAGTAAAACAAACTAAGTTACAGTACAACAATACACATAAACACAAATAAATTAGTAGCCCAATAATACATACCTTCATTTATATCCATATGTTATATCCAAAGGTCAGTTCTCCCAAATTGTCAAAAAATAAATTATTTTCAACTTTTCTTTCTGAATTTAGAACTAATTCACAGTAAACTTTACGCCTTAAAATATCCATTGCAATGAACGCAAAATCTATCAATCCACGTAATAAAAAATTATCGCAGTGAACTTCGAAAAAACGAGAAACACAGAACCATCAAACCGCACTGTACGAAATCTGGCGGAACTGATCATATACAATAGAAAAAAACAAAAATGCTTTTGTCCAATGTCATCAGGTGACAAAAAGTTTCTAAATAAACACTAAAAGTTTTAAAGAATTCTTCCACAAAAACCGACAAATTTAATTAATACACAATAACTAAATCTGTTTAATAAAGATTAATAATTTTCCATTATAATTATGCAAATTAGATATAAAAAAGTTCATTGCGCAAATTCTCCCGCGAACCATGGATGACTCTTACATCACCTGGATTGAAGTTTTCCTGAAAAATACTAAAAATTTTATATAATTATTTTACTAATCCAGTCAAATTTAAATAATATAAAATGTCTAGATCTGTTTAATAAAGATTAGTAATGTACTATCACTAATATGCAAATTAGATATGACAAAGATCAATGTGGGAAAACTCCCGCCAAGATAAAAATAGCTTACGGTCACGTGATCACCAAGAAATACGAAGAAATATGTCTACAGTTTAATATTTGTGTACATATTAATAAATTTTAACTAATGTCATCGTTTAAAATTTAATGTTTCTGTAAAAATTAGTAAATTGTAACAAATTTCATCAAAGACAACAGAATAATTTTCGGCTTATAAAAACTCTACAATAAATGATTATTTCTTCGAAAGACGTCGATATGCACGAATAAATAATAAATATGTAATAATGCTTTTATCCATTTTAAGTGGATATTGTAAAAATTAAGCTATTTAATTTGTTTGGCCTTTATAATTTCGTTTCCGAATATTTTACTGTGAAATTCCATTTAGTAAACAGAAACAAAGACAAGCTATTAATTATAAACAGGACAATAGAATAATTTTTACGTAAATTGAGTGTAAATACAGGAAAAAACTAATTATATTAAAGATGGGACAAACAAGCTGGCATCCCTCGAACAGAGTTCATATACTCGTTGTCATTTTCAGCCTGGTTCCCACTTTGACTGTTTTATCTTGGTAAAAAGTTAGTTTTAAGATGTTATTAGTGAAGAAAGATAAAAGTATCAAAATATAATATTCACACACACAAAAATATTCATGTATGTCGTCATTAGAAATTTGAAATCAATTATAGAATGTCCTGGATAGACATATCATGTGATTGTCTGTTTCTTCTGTCTTCTTTTGTTTTTCTACGTGAAAATAAGATATCTTTTATAACTATTGATAATATAAACATTTTATTTCTTTATATATTACCTTCAATTACAGCTGCAAACTTTAACACATGGAGCATGTGAAAAAGTATTATTGTATCGATTATTACATTTTTATGAATACACCTGAGACTCATGACAATATATATACTAACCTACTTTAAGTGTCAATATTTTATTTAGAATCATTTTAAACGTTATTATTACATCAAATTATGAAATGGAATGTTCCAAGTATAAGAGTAAGAGGGAGGGGACAGAAGCCATGCGTGGGAAAAAAATGAGTTTTTATCTAAATTATAATAAAATTTACTTATATTTACGAGAAATATCGACAATTTTTTTTCTGGAGAAATGTATCTCGATAAAATTAATTATCTATATGAATGAAACTTTCAATAATACATTAGTTACAATGACTGACGTTCCTTTCTTACCCTTTCTGTAAAATGTCTTGTGTATTAAACATAGTTTCCTAGATTATAACATAATAATGTGTAAAAAAACTAAAAATTGTTAATTTGTAAACGCAGATACTATCACATAAAAAGCATACTGTACTCTGTATATTTAACGTCAGTTATTCGCGATTGAATTTTTCTAAATAAATCTGTTTAATCCGTAATTTGACAGAAAGAAATTGTTTATGGCCGTATTTCATATATCTAATGTTTTTCTCGTGATTTTATTTCTAATATCAAAAAAAATATACATTTCTGATATGGACATACATTAATATTTTTAATTCTGAATATTATATTTCGATACTTTTATCTTTCTTCACTAAGAACAAAGTACTTTTATTTTGAAAAATTAACATTTTACCAAGATAAAACAGTCGAAGTGGGAACCAGGCTGATAATGACAATGAGTATATGAGCTCTGTTCGAGGGATGTCAGCTTATTCGTCCCATCTTTTGATATAATTCGTTTTTTTCTGTATATACACTCAATTTACGTAAAAATTATTCTATTGTCCTGTTTATAATTAATAGCCTGTCTTTGTTTCTGTTTACTGAATGGAATTTCACAGTAAAATATTCGGAAACTAAATTATAAAGGCCAAACAAATTAAATAGCTCAATTTTTACAATATCCACTTAAACTGGACAAAAGCCTTATTACATATTTATTATTTATTCGTGCATATCGACTTCTTTCGAAGAAATAATCATTTATTGTAGATTTTTTTTAACATAAGAGTTAACATAAGGTGTTTGGTTGTTTGTGATTTTTTTTAAGCTGAAAATTATTCTGTCGTCTTTGATGAAATTTGTTACAATTTACTAATTTTTACAGAAACATTAAATTTTAAATGATGACATTAGTTAAAATGTATTAATTTGTACACAAACATTAAATTTAAGGCGTATTTCTTGGTGATCACGTGACCGAAAGCTATTTTTATCTTGGCGGGAATTTTCCCACATTGATCTTTGTCATATCTAATTTGCATATAAGTGATAGTACATTACTAATCTTTATTAAACAGATCTAGACATTTTATATTATTTAAATTTGACTGGATTAATTAAATAATTATATAAAATTGTCAGTGTTTAGTGGGAAAGCTTCAATCGCATTGACATCGTAAGTTTTCCCATGACGTATAGTTGGCGGGAGAATTTGCGCAGTGATCTTTTTTATATCTAATTTGCATATTTATAGTGGTAAATTATTAATCTTTATTAAACAGATTTAGTTATTGTGTATTAATTAAATTCATCGAATTTCATGAAATAATTTTTTTAAACTTTTAGCATTTATTCTAAAACTTTTCGTCATGTGATAAAATTTTTACAGGAGCATCACTATATGAATCAATTGGCGGCAAAATTTAATAGAGTGCAGTTTGGTTTTTCTGTGTTTCTCGTTTTTTCGAAGTTCACTGCGATAAATTTTTATTACGTGGATTCATACATTTTGTGTTGATTGCAATGGATATTTTAAGGCGTAAAGTTTACTGTGAATTAGTTCTAAATTCAGAAAAAAAAGTTGAAAATAATTTATTTTTCGACAATTTGCGAGAACTGATCTTTGTTTGGATGTAAATGAAGGCATGTATTATAGGTTTACTAATTTATTTCTGCATATAATTATCTAGTTCTAATTTCGAGACATTTATGGTTTTTAGTGTTTATAAGCGTGTTATTTAGACATGTCTACCAATTTAGTGCTAAAACGTAGAACTACGTCAAAGAAGAATACAAACTTTAATTAGCAAGTAGTCCCTTTATTAGCAAACTAATTTGTTGGTAGATTTTTTTTACATTTAAAGTGTAATTAGATGAAACTGAATGGATGTGAACATAGAAAGTAGAATATAACAAGACTAATAGATAAAACTATTATTACATATTACTCGATCAGAAAAATTTATACTTGAAGAATTTTGTTTTGATAATTATTGCCTAGGGTTTATGTCGAAAATATTTTTCAGTTATATTTGTAATTACAGTTAATTCAAATAGTAATGGCGCTTAAATATTTATAGGATTGATTGAAGTTTTCGAATTTTTTTTGAGGAAACTGAGAAAGGCAAGAGTATCGACAGTTGTATAATGAACTGAATTTAAGTAAATTAGGTGACTTTGTATGTTTCGATGTAGTTTTTTATAATATTACGATATACGAACTTTCGATTTTGTAAATTGTATTATACTAAAAAATAAAGATTTTCGTTATTCTCCTACTTAATGATGTATTTATAATGTTTCTGAACTAAATAACACTTATTAAATTGATATCCAAGCTTCACAAAGTACTATGAATATTAGAGAAGACCGTTTTACTATAAACTACTACGTTTTACTACAGCTTACTCCAATGTTGATTCTACGAAAAGTAGGTCAGACAAGGACCATTAGACTAATGACGTAGGCTGTTTACATTTTCCGGTTGCATCGGTGCACTCCCGATAGCGTCATTTACAGAAGTCACACCTACTTTTTTCTGACGTGAGCCAATTAGGAATATTAATTTTTTTAACCAATCAGATGACGGCGGGAAATTTAAATTCGATTTATGTCGATAGATGGCCGTCTAAAATTTCATATTTATTTTAATTTTCTCTCTTTTATTGTAATTTCTCGAGAACTAAAGGATATTCCAAAACAAAGTTGGAGAACCCAACTACTCGTGAAAATTCTACGACTTCACAAAATGGTCCAGGTATTTTATAAGAATTTTTTAACGTCTATAGACGTCCCTCACCACTGCCACTCGATCGCCTTGGACGTCTATTTACGTCCCTCACTGTTAAGAGGTTAATAACTGAAGATCTCAACAGTGATTTACTCAAAGACTACTGGATCAGTAAGTACCAGTGACCTAATTAATTTTTGTCTGGCAGAAAATCTTACAATTTTAGCAGACTTATTACAGCCTACTAGATTTGGCGGTCAAACTTGCTCTTATTAGACATAGGACTAACTAACATAAGTGAAGCTAAATTTTTCATCCACCAATACCTAGTCTCAGACCATCTTCCTTTACTCATGTTTATTCCCAATAAAGACATAGATAAAGGTGGAAAAGTGATTATAAAATGATGTAAAATAAATTATTCCTCAATCAAATTACTACAAAATGCTTTACTTTCCTGTTTCTCCTGGAATTACTACTACACAAATGATTTTTCTGTGGATGAACTGGCAGATTATTTGCTATCTAGTTGTTAATATTCATTGATAAATACCTCCCAGTAAAACAACTGGAAATAAAAAATACATTTAAAAAGAAAACTTTCTTAAAGAAAATCATGACAGATGAAATTCCAGAGAAAATAAAACGGAAAAAATTACTATTCAAAAAGTTAAAAAAGAAGATACCTTCCAAACAACACAATAATATACAATCAGAAATAAAAAAATCTATCAAAACAAATAAGAACCAACATTTGTACCGAAGAATCTAATTATTATAGTAACTTATTCCATAACACAAACTCATCGGCTGAATTTTGTTAAAATATAAGAAAATTGCCCTTGAATACAACTAAACAGAAAGAGGACACCAAAATAAGATCACAGTTCGTCAAAGGATACCTATCAGAAAATGATCAAATTATAACTGAAACTTTTGCAAAATATTTCAACTTCTTGTGGGACAAGGAATCTACAATAAGACTAAATCGATCACCACAGTTAACTATGTCTATAAGAACTTTAAACTCTCTTGTTTTCGAAGCCACCACTGCAAACAAAGTCTATAACACAATTATGAATCTAAAGGCTAGCACACTCAATAGAGATAATATAAATATAGATATAATCAAATCAATTGAAGAAATAATTGCTACACCTTTATCCTTCCTGATAAATAAATCTTTTGAAAAAGGCACATTTCCAAACAAACTAAACTATAGCATGGTTATACAGATATACAAAAATAAAGGGTCTAAAATTTATATTGAAAACTATTGACCAATCATTATCAACCCTGTGTTGGTAAAAATTATAGAGGAAATCTTCAACAAAAAAGTCTGGAAATTTATAAACACATTAAATGCTATTCATCAACATCAATACACCTACAAACCAAAACTTCTCTACAAAAGATGCATTGCTACATTTTAAACAGAAAGTAACTGATAAATTACATAAATCTCTTTTAATTATAGCAATATTTTTAGACCTATCCAAAGCTTTTGACAGTGTGGACCTCAGGATTCTTGAAAGATAACTGTATAACATTGGTCTAAGAGAGGTTCTTTTAAAATGAATAATGTCATATTTATTAAACCGTAAATATCATGTAAAAGTCAATAATGTATGCTCAAATAGTTTCTTATCTAAAACTGAAATTGTCAAGGATCAATACTAGCACTGTTGCCCTATTTGAAGCTTTGTCCAAAGTTGATGCCTTTCAGGAAGACTTTCTACAGGAAACTGACTCTATTTAGGTGTTAGATTTGTGAAGAGAACCTGAAAAACTTCATGTGGCCAGCCCACTGGTGAGATGTAAATCTACCTACAACTAATTACCAGTGTTTTATCCACTAAGATATTGATGGGGCTAAGCACATAAGGAAGCCAGTATTAATTACCATGGCCCAGACCGAACTTGTGGTATTTAAAAATTTCAAGTAATTTCAAAAAATGATAATGTTTTAGTGTAATTATTTATATTGTAAATGTATGTAATTTTTCCTATTAACTTTACTTAAAATAATTTAACTTAAACAATGTTAAGGAATGTTTTAGAAGTTAGACAAAATGGCCATGGTGGGAAAATAATTTCAATAATATGAAAATTTTCTTTTTACAATATATTTTGATGTTCATTACTTGAGGTTCATCTTTAACTGGAATTTTTGAGCCTTATAAAAATTCATTCCGAGGTCATTGTCATAAAATAAATTTTGTATTTTTGGATGTCAAAAGTCCATTAATTACTGTCTGTGCTAAAAAAATAAAAATAATCATTTATGGCACTGAATTCAATTTTATTTCTATTAATCAGCATATTGCATCAAGTTTACAATTGTATATGCTATCCTATGATGATGAAAACATGCTTAAATTAAAGCACTCTTTTAATCTAAAATATTTACGTTAACTTATCAGTTTAGTTTTGCATGGCAAATTGTATGGTAGGCCTATATATATGATTTAATTTAAATTTTTCAAACTATGTAATAATAATTATTAATTGGTTCATAAATTATGGTTTTATTTTGTGTAAATTATTTTTGGGGAAATTTTGGGTCCTAAAAATATTCTGCATGCCTTTTCATGAGTTGCATTGTGTCACATTACTTCTTGCTGTCTACAGATGGCTACCACTGGTCTACCTTATTGTGAGAAAAAAATCAACAAGGCAGTCAAAGAGGCAAATTCCCTGACTTTTCTTGACATTTTGACAATTTTTGTCAAATTTCCTACTTTCCAGGTGCATAGGAACACTGTATATTTCTGATCAACATTTCATATAAAATCAGAGCGCAATACATATATAAACATCTTCAAACTCAATGTTATTAATCAATGCCAAATGATTGCTGTAATGCATCATGCTATTTTTCGGCTACTATTAATAATTACATTTAAATTGGCATTGATCAGAGAACAAAAACTTAAGTATCAATATTAATCAGAAAAAATAAATAAAAATAAGATTTATGAAACAGAAGATAACATGCAGTAGTATGTTAAACCTATAATAAATTACTACTAAAATTAAACTCCAGATTCAAACAGTTAAGTAATTATCAAAAGGCACATGTGGTTTGGATAGCATTAATGTCAATAGTAGTGATAACTTAAATGCAAATACAAAGTATTATGTAAATATAAGTTTCTCTTTCAATATAGTTTAATAATAATAAAACTAAATATATACAAAAATATTTTCTTAATTTTTAATATACATTTTAAATTTACCTCTGATATCCTCATGTATATTCCTCTACTATTTTGGCCAATATCAAAGTAAAAGTTCTTATTTTCAACTCTCATGTGTTTTCCTTCAGGAAGTTCTCCTTTGAAACCTGAAATAATGTAATTATATTACTATTTATACACTTTTAAGGATTAATTGATAAAATTATAAAACTTAATTATCAATAATTATAATAGTATAATCATTAATAAATAATTTTGAGAAATGATAATTCAACATAATGTTCAAAATTTATATTATTCCTAACACAGGCATAATTGAGAAATATCTTGTTTATCTTCTGAATAATGAAACTTATTCAAATTTATTAATAAAAATCAATTTTATTAAAGCATATATTGTACCAAATTAAGATGACCAATCTTTTTCAATCATAAAATGACATGTAAAGCAATATTATAGATTAAATTTTCCAAAATTAAAACCAATATTTAAATACGTATTTTAAATGAAACATGTCGTATTAAAATTGCATACATTTTAGATTATTATATACAGAATTATCATTATTATTAGAATGTAAGTTGCTTAATTTTCAAATATTTATAAATTCATCAATTAAATTCAACTAAAATTGCTTAAATTTATTTTGAAATCAAAATCTGATATACTTAGGACGACAGGATATTAAAAATTAATAAATTTATTTAAAAGTGATATATTTATTTTAGATAAATTTTATAATAAAGCCCAGATATACAATCGATAAGAAACCAGAAAAAGTTTTAACTTTAGAAAGCTTAACATTTTCGGAACATTTACAATTCCGACAACTGCTGAATTATCGGGCTAGCAAATGGCTATAGTAATATTAATAATTTAAGTTAATTTGGTACTAGAGTTAGGCGTTAGGCGCCATCTCTTGCTAAATTTAATAATTAGAATTTTAATTAAATAATTTAAATAAATTTAGGCTTAACTGGAAGAAAAGAATCGGCCCGAAGCGGGATTCGAACCCGCAACTTCTGCTATCCGTGCAGACACGTTATCCGTTAATATTACTATAGCCATTTGCTAGCCCGATAATTCGGCAGTTGTTGGTCTTTATATATAACGGGTTAGTTGTTGTTTATTTATATTTACAATTCCATTATCAGATCTGCTTAGCACAAAAAATGATATTTTAAACTCGACATTCTAAGTCAAATATTCATTATTTTGACTTAGAATTCATAAATACATAATATACATTCTTTAGATTAAAAAAAAAAAAAATATTCAATTTAGAGTGATGAATCTAAAATGTGATTATTTTTTTCACCAAGATCTGATGATGGAATTATGTGTTCGAAAAACTTCAATCATTCTAAAATTGAAACTTTTTATGGCTTTCTAAATGTTTGGTATGTGCATTTGAGCTTTATGATGAAATTATGGAGCAGTCTTATATGCTAAATTAAACAAAATTCATTTACAATTTTTATAATGTAAGACAATCCTTAAATCATTTTGGTATTCACCCACTCTTCAAATATTTAAAAATATTTGTTATTTATAAGTAAGTTTCTACAAAATTTTACTGAGAATAAAATTATTTACATTTTAACAATGTAGAAATTTCTAATCTTAGTTCTGTTTGCACGAAAAAATTAAAATAGTCTACTAATTAATGCGTATCTGTGAATGTAATTATTAAACTGTTTTCTGAACCAGAATTTCATGATCTCAGCTAATTGATGATATTTTGTAGATATACTATGTCAAATAGATGCAAACAAATTGTAATAGTTTCAGATCCAACAATCTAGCAAAGCTATCCCATTTAATTTATTTTTTAGGTTATTGAGCTTATTACATTCCACCAAATATTTGATTAAAGAAGGGAGAACTATTATGTTAGAATTATAATCATATCATAAATGTAAATCTACAATTTCACAAAGCAAATGACACACCATAATAGTAGATAGTTGCTTGTACTGATTCTATCATAAAACAAATATGACTCGGGATCAATGTCGTAAGTGGTATCAACAATATATCTATGTTCACTCAATAATTGTTACATAAAGTAGTGTAAGCATTTATGTGACTTCAATAATACATGTTATACAGGTGTTTTTTTTTTTTTTAAATTCAAATTTTAGAAACACTATCAAACTATACTGTTTCCAAAACTAATTACATAATAGATATTTTTTTAATGATATCAAACATGCCGACAGAATAAAACAAAGGTATTGATTAAACTGTGTACAACTATTATATTTTACAAACAATATTTTTTGTTTATTCGATAATTACAACATAATGCAAAGTACTGTATTTTATAGCATATAAGACAATATTTTTCCAGAAAAAGAAAAAGCTCAAAAATTGCCCTGCTTCTTATATATGAAGTTGCAATTTCCGCATATGCTAACGAATTCCCTAACCGCCCTCAGTAGACTACAGGTAACAAGGGGTGCAGAATATTTTCGGGACTCAATTTTCCCCAAACATAAAATTTCCCTGAACATCTTCATCCGGACGCTGCAAGCAGGCATAAAATTTACTTGGCCAGAAGGAAAAAGGTATCTGTTCGAATCGCTCTAGCATTATCTGCTTGAAAATTACTGCACACTAGCACAAAATATGGCAAAACTTTATGAACAAATTAATAATTATCACTATGTAGTTTAGAAAATTCAAATTGATAATTAAACAGGCCTACCATATAATTTGCTGCCCAACACTAAATATAAATTAACAATTTTTTTTTTTAAATTAAAAAAATGCTTTAATTTAACCACCTGTCGTCGTCACAGGGCAGTGCATACAATTATAAATTTGATGAAATATAATGAACAGAAATAAAACTGAAGTTGTCCTTGATGTCATGAAGAACCTATTTTTAGCATAGAGTGATAATAAAAGGGCTTTTTGATATCCAGAAATGCATAATAAAAAATTTATTCATGATGACGACAGCTATACAAACATTTTCTGAAATATTATTTAAAAGATGCACCAATTTTTTTTACAAAAAGATATGATTTTTAGAGTTTTTGACTGACTTTTTCATCATTATTATTACTATTAATTAATTTTTTTGAAAATGCAACCATATTTTTATGAAATTTTAAAATATATTTCAACGTTAATAATTTTTATTTTATAATAAATTATGAAAAAATATGAAAAATAAAGTTTATTAAATGACGACAAAACTTTATTTACATATTTAATCAAGATAATTCTGAAAAAGTTTTTAAATACAATTTATTAATTGGCAAATTTTTTATATGAAGGAATGAATGAATATTTCATTTTAATTCAAACTGACATGAACATTCAGTCATTAAAAAGAGTTTTGAAATAAAAACAGACTTTCCTTTTTTGGTTCTTAAAGTTTTCTTTTGGTTTCAATCTTACTTGTTAGAAACAGAAACCATGGTTTGGTAAAAAGACAATTTCTTCTTACTTCAAGTGCATAACTGTGTAAATGAACAGCAACATAGCAGGTGACTAAACTTGTCAGAAACAAATTAAATAATGTTCCAAATTTTAATTTTGAAACAAAAGAATCTTAAATTTTGTTAATTTCCCTAATTAATGTCTATAGGCTTATCCAAGAATTTACTCCATTTTATTGTAATGTTCTTGTGCCTATTGCCATAATATTAATTAAAAAATTGCTGGTTGTTAGGTTAAGTGCTAATGTTTTCGCTAGGGTTTCTCATTTCCTGGTCTTTTGCTTGTCCCGGGATTCCGGGATAAAAGTGAACTGTTTCCATGGGATCCCGGGACAAAATTAATTATTTTTAAGATATACAAAATATCATGAAATCAAATGATATAATTATTTTTCGTTTTTTAAAGTGATTTAATACGTTCTGCAACCTCCAAAATCATATTACTGCATAGCCGAATATAACGCGATATTTTTCGACCATTTATTTTCCGTTAAAAAATCGACTTGCGCTAAAATTCGGAATTTAAGTAATGGAATGTAATATAAACAAGGACATTTTCCTACAGAGATTAAAACGCGACTGAACGTCAGACCTAGCTCGACCGACCACTTCAAAACAACCATGTGATCTAGTTAGTAGGCCTGCGCTTTTGTTTGCATAGCGCTACTATAGTAAGGCTATGTCTCCGCTTGTTCGAAGTTCATTAGTCACGTGATTTTTCCACCACCTTTTAGTCACGTGGGCTCTCACAGACGCCATTTTTTATCTTAAAATCGTGAAATTTTTGGCTTTGCTCGAAAAATTATTATTACATCTTTCTTTTCTTTATTTTCTCTACTCTTAAACAATATAAAATATTTCTATATTGACAAAAATGCTTTATTTGTGTCGAATTTAATGTAATTTGATACGTAAAACGCAAAAAATAAACATATCAAATTTCAACTCGCTGTAATTTATCTCATGTTTCAGCCGATTGCCATCGGGTTTGTTTGTAAATGGGGAAGAAATATGACTCATTCAAGTTAAGTCAGTAGAAATTTCGTACTACTGCGAGAAAATTTGTCAATAGACCCGCTTTATCCCCTAACGCGAAAGTCAATAATGAATAACGGAAGTCAATGAGTTCTCATTCTGAAAACAGTTCAGATTCTGAATAAACATTTCCGTTTTTTGTTGTTACTTACGTAATATTAATTTTGTTTTACATTACTTAATTTTATTGACATGAATGTAACCTGTGTTATTAGCTATAAATACCTAAATAAATGCTTATCTGATTGAATTTTACTTTCTTTGAATTCTTTTATGAGTATTTTTTTTTTTTGTCTAAATATCTTTATGAAAATTTTGGAGTCACGTTAAATTCGGGTCGCGTTATTATTCGGGCTAATACGGTATAATGCAGTGTAAGAATATATATTAAAAAATTACCTTTGAATCACGTAGAAATTTTCACAAATAGAAAAAATTTATTAAAGTTTGCTGGAAACTGCATACAACAACAAAAAATGACTTTGAATTGAGTTGAAAATTTAAAGAGAAAAATGAATTTAGATCAAACTTCTAACTTAGAAGGTAATTTTTGATTTTTTAAATAAAATATAATACAAAATATTGTAAATTTTTATAAGATTTTAAAAAGCAAAGATGGTCAATACTCCAATCACTCAATCTAATTCATATTTTAGTAATGAAAAGTCTTGCTACCGAGAATGCCTTTTCGATTCAATTGATGTGATTGGAATCGTGTTTAATGCATTTAAGAGAAGACAAATATTATGTGTTTTTCACCTGTATCCTGAAAGATTTCTAGTTCGTTTTCGAGACTGTAGTACTTCTTTTGTTCCCTAGTATTCTTGATATGTCTACCTCGGCTGCATTAATAGAAAGATCATAGCCCAATAATTCGGCAGTTCGTTTGTTTTTAATGAATCAGATTATGAAGAAAAACTTCATACTCACTGACTTGTACTCGTTTGTATCCTTGCCCAATTTGCACAACTTGGCGTTACGCAGTCATTGAAGCTACTGGGCATGGTTAAAAATTAAGACAGCATAAGCACACTTATTCCAGATATTACCGGTAAAGAATTTTGAAAGTCCTGCCACAAATAAGCTACGTATTGATTATTGACCAGTTGTGACGTGCCATAACGAGCAAAAATTAAAAAAACTAATAGTAGGTTTAATATTAATAAATACAAATGTATTCTGACAGTTTATGAGTTAATTATACTTTCTATTTGCAAAATTTCCTCAACCTTAACGTAAAATAAGAAAAAAGTGAATTTTTAAGAAATTTGCGGGATTTCCCGGAATAAGAAAAATTTCCGGGGTTAAAAAAACAACCGGGATCCCGGAATCTCGTTTGAGAAACCCTAGTTTTTGCCCATGTTGAATGGACATCATCAGGAAAACTAATCCCCCAGCTGCAGAAACAATGGGGGATTGTAAACACATGTAGAGAGGGGAGATGATGAAAGGAGAGAGAAAGGGGAGGGAGAGGATAGTAAGATTTATAGTTTGAAGAGAGACTTCCACATTCTGGGAAAGGAGTCAACATTGCAAAAATTAATAGTGGTGTTATTGCAGGTAGCCTTATATATTTCCACCTGCTCAAGACGTTTGAGAAAGGGTTGCCTGGAAGAGTTTGATAGTGCATGCCTCTTACATAAGTCCACATCAATGTCTGGATCAGAGGTGAAGCTAGCCAATGTAGTGTTGACCTATCCTTTCGTGACGAAAGTCTGATGTTCCTTGAGGTAGGTGTTTAAAGGGCATGTTGTAACACCTATGTATTCTAAGTAGCAACTGGATCTATGATTGGTGATGGGGATAGTGTAGATGCCTAGTTGGAGGTGCATGTCTTAGCATTACGGAGGAGGACCCTTTCTCAAACTTCTTGAGCAGGTGGCAATATATAAAGCCACCTGCAATAATGCAGCTATTAATTTTCATGATGTTGACTCCTACCCCACAATATGGAAGTCTCTCCTCAAACTATTAACCTTATTATCTTCTCCCTCCCCTTTCTCTCTTCTGATGTCATGTCCCCACTTCACATATGTATGGCAATCTCCCGTTGTTTCTGCAGCTGGGAGATTAGTTTTCCTGATGAAGCCCGTTCAACATGGGTTAAAACGCTAGCATTTATTAACAGTTTATAGTCTAATATTGTATGACACATGTTTGATCTTGTACTTCAGAGGTCCACGAACATATGCCTTACGTTCCTTTATTTACCATTGTTTTAAACATGTTTTTTTCATAATTTCTACGTTCATAGAGTTTTGGATAGATAATATAACACCTAGCTTCATATGTTGACAGAAAATAAATCAAAAATTAAAAGTTATTTTAATATTTTTAAAATATATTGAAATAACTAATAATACTAAATAAAATATTTACATAAATATTTATAGTTTATATTAATAATAGTCATTTAATTAAATTAATTAATTAAAAGTTATGTTAAATATACTGTAGGATAAAACCATTTACGTTAATGTAATAATAAACATAAGAAAAGTGGCAACACAAATGATATTCAGACAAACAAAGAATTAAAAACATTAAATTAAAATTAAAAAAATGTATGATAGTTTTCATGTATTAATACTCACATTTGACAAAAAGTAAATACTTTATTATCTGATTATACAAAAATTACATTTAAAAACATAATATATTATGTATGTGGTTCAATATATTTTTCTATGGAGCACTAAGCATACCTAGTCAGATGAAGCAAAATGGTGTTCTAAAAAAATCAAAAACTAAATCTCTATTGAATATATCATCATAAATTTTTGTCAGATGATAGAAAACATCTGACAGAATAAAAATATCATCATTCAATCAAATTCAATCAAAAACTTTTCTTATTTTCACTTGTTTGCATGAAATTTAAACTATCTAAAATTCAAACTATATCAACGAATCCTTACATAATATATATCAGATTAAACAGGAAAAAACAATGATCTTTAATGAGTCTAATAATGAAAACCATGAAGTTATTTGTTTTCAAACAGCATGATTGTATGGTAAAAACTCAGCAAACAGAAGCAGAGCATGGCAAAAGGTCAGACCAGAAAGCATTAAAAAAGTGCTGGGTTTTAGGTTTTCTTAGTAGTTTTAATTCAAGTATACCCAGTTTTGAATGGTAATATTCCATAATATTAATTTTCTACTGCAAATTTCTTTGCAATTGCTTTAATTTCCTCCAAATCTCACTCACATGATTGGAGATATTCTGCACTTCTGTGATAACTTCTACCCAAATCAACTCTTGAATAAAAATGTTGTTGTTTAATTAATTATCATTATTAGCTATGGATAAGCACTTTTTTGTGTATTCAAGTTGAATATTTTAATAGTATATGACTTCTTTTAAGAATCTCTTTTCCTCTAATTTAGTTTTATTTAAAAAATAAAACAAAATTAGAAATAGAATACACACAAATAATTTGAGGTAGAATAGCTTAAATACACTTAACACTGTGTGTTGAAATAGAGGCATGTCTTATGTGCTGTAAAATATAGTACATAAAAGTTTTCTATAACAAAAGTGTATTTTAATTATAACTGAGAAATAATGAATAATATATAAGAACCATACACAAGCACACATTTTAGAATAAACAAATAAATAGAAATTTTCAAATTCATGTTTTTTTTGAAATTTTTTTTACCTGAAATATCAAAATGTTCTTAATCTCATTCAGCATTATTCTTCAAAATGAAAGTGTGATACATTTTTAAAAATACTTCTAAATTTAAATCATGCAACTTCTCTTCATTAAACTATATAAAACTTCACACCATAATAGTAATAAATCAAAAAACAAGTTGCCTACTTTAGAAAACCAAAAAATATTTATTTTGAAACATTTTTAGTCTAACTTTGAGCACCTTCACATCTTGATCACACCTGTAAATCGTAATTGAAACACAATAAAAATAGAATATTTTATAAATACAGTATGTAACATTCTTCTTGTAACATTCAACTATTCAAAAAGAAATCGTAAAAACTATAAAAACACAACAGATGAAGGAGTCGGCAGTTTACTCAGATTAAATGTTTTCTGAGATTATATACCTTATCAGATTTTTAACCCAAAATAATAACAGATTCAAACCTTTTAAAATTTGTTATTCCATGAGTTACAGATATAACAAGTAACAAATTCACAGTTTCATAATTCAATCCAAATATTCTTTATCTTACTCTATGACATTCATAACTTTCTAGACAATTTTTGCATTCAATTCAAATGATTTTATGTTTTAGATATGATAAAATACATACTGTAACTCTGTAAATGATGAAAAATATCATTTATTGTCTTCATATTTTATACAATGCATGCTTTTATGTTTCAATAACTCTTAAAACATTTTTAGTACTTAGATAAGTACAAAAATTCTAGTTAAGTCTCTTAGATAAGTAGCAATTCTGGTTAATTATTCATATGGTCTTCAATTGTGATGATCTTACAGAGTCTCTCTGTAACAGGTAAACTACAGACAGGATGCCTTTGTGTGCTTTTTTTATAGGTCATGGAGATGCACTCTAATGCTCTCTGCTGGCATTATGTGATGAATTGTCACACTAACTTTAATCATTTCCATATATGCTTGACATTTATCTTCATGCCATGTTTTGCAGTAATACAACAACTCCTTCTTGGTGTACTAATTTTTATGGCAAGGAGTGTATTTACAAGCTAGAACAAACAGGAGGCTACATTAACAGAAAAGATAGATTTAGTCTTCCACAAGCCTGGCAAGCCTTACTACATATATACAAAATATAGGGACAAAGAAGTGGATGTAATATAATATATTCATTTTATATATCTTCTTTTATTTGATCTGGTTTTTGAATTTATATGAAATTTTTTGAAGCTATTTTTAAATTTTTTTGAATAAATCAGGGCTATATTCAAATTCTGTTGGATATCTGCCAATTTAAATTTCTAAACACAGACAACCAAACCAATACCAGCAACTATGTAATTAACAAATAAAGAAAATATTTACTAATTATAGTTGCTGCTATTGATTTGGTTGTCTGTGTTTATATGATCCCAGTTTTGGAGAGTTACTGAATATTGCTTCGCTGGCCAAGTCCTATTTAAATTTCTATATGTATAGAACACTCCAGTGTCTTTAGCTGCATTAAAATTCTATTGAATCTTTGGAAACGCTTTCAAATTCTTTTTTCTACTCATATATCTGAAGAGGGCCAATGAAGAGGCCAAAAACATCTCTTTTTTAAGAAAATAATACTGAAAGTATTGAAGTGTTAGGTAAATTATTAGTTATCTCATTTCCAGCTTCCATGAATGTTTTTGGCAAAGTTATTTTCCATTTGAAATAATGAACTTTTCTGTATAAATTCAACAATATGAAGGTTGTTCAAAAAGTTCCCAAACTTTATTTATTACAAAAAAAATACTTCACTTACAGTTTATTTGTCAGGGTCCCCTTCAAAGTAGTCTCCTCCCCAACATATACATTTATCCCAACAGTGTTTCAACTTTTTGAAACAGCCCTGGAACACTTTTCCAGAATGCTCATAAGCTCCTCCATTTTTTTTTCTATCTCTGGAATGGTAGCAAATCTTTTTCCTTTGAGTGTGTTTTCTAGTTTGGAGAACAGGAAAAAGTCGCATGGGGTCGGGTCAGGTCAGGTCAGGTGGGTAGGGAAGCACAGTACTTTTGTTTTTGGCCAAAAACTCACAAGTTCTAATGGACGAATGAGTCAGTGTTGTTGTTGTGGTGAAAAAAACCATTTACCACTCCTACAAAGTTCAGGCTGTTTTCACCTGATTCTGTTTCTTAGGCATTTCATAACCCCCAGGTAGTACTGTGTAGACTGTCTGGCCAGTAGTTAGGTATTCGTGATGCACAACCCCCTTTGTATCGAAAAAAACAGCCAACATCACCTTAACATTTCAGCAATATTGTCAAGCTTTTTTGGGGCAGGGGAATATTTCACCTACCCATTATGAAGATTGCATCCTTACCAGAAGCCTTGGTAATCAACTCAAAAGTTTCCATAAAAGATTTTGAGTTTCACATGGAATTTCACAGAACAACGCTGCTCCTTCAAAGAGCTCATTTCAGCAGATCCGATTTTTCGCCGAACACCACTTCACATAAATGGCCATAACTAATCACCAAAACAAGATATCAACAAACGGGTTGAAACATGTTACTCGGAAGGTTTCTGTGAACACAATGCTTCCAAGCAGATTAAAACATAACCAACTGGAGATGTGCTATTCAAAAAGTTTGGGAACTTTTTGAACAACCCTCATATACCATTTTAGACATTTTCATGATGTTCCACATTAAATTTTATGCTTGTTTTGCCTTTTACTATGCTGAATTTGTCTTTTCCGTGTATAAGGAGTGTTCAATAAATAACTAGCCAAATGCAACAGCATGAAATAGAAACAATTTATTTCAACAATAATTGCAGATTGTTAAGGCACTTATCCCATTGTGACACCAGCCTAGTTATGCTCCACTGAAGAATGTAGCAGGACATTGGTGGAGCTAATGTTAGACAGCATCTTACAGTACAGTGTCTGAAGAAAACCATTTGCCTTTAAGTGTCCTTTTGAGTTTAGCGCACAATACTGTGCACAGTATCAACACTCAGGTCTACCGTAGCTGCAATGTCACAAACCATTATCCATCTGTTCGCTAGCACCAAGTCTTCCACCATTTGCACATTCTGCAGTGTGGCTGCATGATTCATGCTGAGGCTACAGATGTTTGCCTTATATGGGGGTGGGATGTCCCTTTGATACACTTCACATTTGCATGCAAATTTTCTACTTAGAGCTGCACTCATAGGCTGGTTATTTACTGAACACCTCTTATATTTGTCTGTATTATACCAACATCATACCTATATTTATTGTTTCATTATTCACTTCACTTTAATTATGCACAGTTCATTTTGTCTGAATGCAAACTAATAATTGAATCAAAGCAATAGCAAGTCAATATTATTATTTCAAGGGGCCATCTATCATTACCACTTGCCACTACCATGGCAGTAATGTTGCTGCTATCATAAAAAAGATTTTAAAAATTATACACATTCACATTAGTGATCTTAAACATTGTTACATTGACCCTTGACAGTTGAAGACAGATTGCTGCACTTGTCAGCACAGAGTGGTGATCCTTGCACTGACTAGGTAGAGAGATAGTGCTTGCTCTTGTTGACATAGAGAAGCAATCCTTACATTTGCTTGGTGTCCATTACTTTGTTCTTGTGTTTTGTTCATTTTTGGCATACACTTTTCATTAGATTAGATGTGCACAATGCTTTTTTTTTTATTTAATTTTTGCACCCCTATATTCCATTAGGTGTGTTCAATCACACCAGTGAGGATGGGCATTATCACTTTAATCCCACTGTATGTTGAAAATGAAATTCTGGACTCCTTTTTTTTTTTAATTACTTTTTGGATTCCTCATCTCAATTAATGTAAAATGGCAAAGTTTTATCAAAAGTGACCAGTAAGATTTTGAGTTCGAACTCAATTCTATAAGCCATATACAAGAGGCTTTGCTAACACACTACCTCAAATATAACTTTATTTTGATACAAGAAATCCGTTAATTTGAGCTTCAAGGGACGATAATCATGACTTCAAACTATCAAGTTTTGAATTATCTGAGATTTACATATATCTGTACAATATGCCAAATGCCATGTAACCAATGTAATTTATTAAGCAAACAGAATATGGATATATATACTGCTATTTTTGTTAATTGGTAATCAATAATAATAATATAAATAAACTGCAGGTAAACATTACATGTCTGGTGAGACCTCACAGGTTGCTAGATAGATTTTATGAAAAATAGAGCAAATTCCTCAAAACGTAGCCCAAATTATTTTTAAAGTGGCCCAAAAAGTAATAAGTTGTCCAAACGTACTTGAGCCCTACAAATATCTCAATCTGCTAGTTGTAGCCCAATCTTGCAATCTCAAAACCCAGTTGTATTTTATAAGATAAGAGAAAAAAGGGTAGTCCATGAGTAAGGTGACACCCAAAAATGTGTTACTGTAAGGGTGCGACTATGCAGGCCCGAGTGAGAGTATGTGGCAAGAAGACGTAAGATGCGATAAATATCAAACCCTGTCAGATATGTGCGAGAACCAGATATTCACTCTTGCCAGCAAGATTTCTCATGTCTCGCTTGTACATGGTTTTCTTTTGTGAGAGCTTTATTGCTCGCAACCTCTCGCTTGCTTGTAATTCACGTCTGCATAGTCGCACCCTAAAAGCAAAGCCATGCTGACTGGTTGAGAACTGTTCTTGGTCTATTGTTCTCTTACAGTATGGAGGCACTTCAATCTAAATCAGGCATGTCAAAGATATGGCCCGTGAGACAATTAGTTGTGGCCCGCAACATCAATACAAAAATGCTATTTGTTTATATTTTTATTATTTTGATACCAAAGAAAATGGGATATTTTGTAAACAAATAATACTTAATAAACAAAATTGTTGTACTCAATTATTACTATTATGGTTTTAGTTTTTATTTTTATTTATTCATATTACTTAGAGATGTTTATTTTTTGATTTATTTTTGTGTTTAATTTCTTGTTTACATTATGTTTTTTCTATTCCATCTTTTGGATTTCAACTTAAAGTCTGTCTTGGCAAGATCATTTATTGCACAATTTTCACTATTTTGCACATATAAAGAGTGTTTTCGACATATTAGTAAAGTACAGTTTATGCTTGTATTTTGAGTATTGCGATCCTTATTTTCAGATCATTTTACAGACCTGCTTTGAGCCTGTAAATTGGCCGAGAATGTTTGTTCTGTGATTAAAGTTATTGCTGGAAAACTAGAAATGGTGTTTTTTATATTTTATTGTGAAATCTCGGGTTATTAAAAAGGAATCTTTTGAGTCGGCTTTTTTCGGCTACTTTTTAGAAAAATTTTGGCTACAAAAGCTACAAACATCTGGCCCGCTGTCATACTTGAGACAAAAAATTGGCACTTAAGCAGTTTGAGTTTGACACCTCTGATCTAAATGAAAGAGTTAGCATACACATATCACAGTTCGGACAGAGTTTTCACTTCAAATTTCAAAGTAGCCATATTTCAAACTAACCACATTCTTTAGCATGTAAATATATTCTTGGTCAGAATAAATAGTATAGTTATGAACTAATGGGATTTCAAAATATCTGAGTTCGAATTAATGACAATTTCCTGTATCTTTTTTTGTGAAAGCTTTCAGAATGTAATATATCATATTCCTAAAAAATACAAACATCAATTTCTGATGTAAGTAAATTCCAAATACAGGTATACCTCGCCTTACGTCTGTAATTGGTTCCAGGAGAGGCGACGTAAGTCGAATTTACTTGTGTAGTTACGACGTAAGTCAAAACCACGGTGGAAAACGCAAATAATCAGCACTTAAAGACCACTAAATAAGACGACAACACAGAAACACAGATGTTTTCATGTTTTGTTCTCTAGGATTTATGATGATTATATTAACATTTACTGTAAATGTACATGTTTTAATATGATTTTATGTGCTTTTAACGCTTTTCTAGTGATATTACGACTTCAATATTTGTGGCGGACGGATGTAAAGTTGAATAAAATGACAAAGTTGATTTTTATTTTTCCATATACTTTTTTGACAAACGTTATAATCGAGAACGACGTAACTTGAGGTATACCTGTATTGAATGACTAATCCATTTTCCACAATACATCCCCATTCTTTAGTCTGAGAATTTGTGTTGATGAATTCTCAAATTCATTAATTTGCATATTAGCATATATTATTAAATACTATTTGATATGTTTGATTTCTTAAAACAAATTAAAGTACATTATATTCTTTGAATCATATGGAATTTAATTATTTCATTTATTACCAATTCAAACTTATCTACATCATCACATAAGCAACATGACAAAGTGCAATGGATACACAAGATTAAGATGCAACATGCAACATGACATGGGTGCTTGTGGTGTTATCCTCCCACGAGTTTGACTTCATCAATCCATAACTGCCAAACTTTTCCTTCCTTTGTAATACATAAATGGCAATCTTTCAATGCAACAGCTTGGGTATGCATCTTGTAATGATAAACATTTTCAACAATTTTTTCAAAAATAACTTAAAATGTTCAGAATGATGCTGATATTTAATTCCTTACTGAAGCAGAAAATGTTAATCTTTGGATCACTTCTCATAATATTTAAAACTTCCTATTATGAAAGTTATGTTCTTACATTCCTATCCTGAGTATTTCTTTTGGAGACCTCTTTTGTATGATTCCTCAGGGTGTTTGCCTTTAAGAACTGTTTTAACTCTGTACAAGTGGACTGTTCTATCATCATCATATTATATTTAAAATAACTGTCTTTCATCTCTTAAACTGTCTTTCTTTAAATTTGTTCATATGTATTTTATGATGCATTTTTTTTTGTATTGAGATAGTTTTATTATTAACTGCCTGATGGCATTAGTCCTAGTATTTGTGAAATAAATAAATTTGCTTTTGATAGCTATCTTTGTCTCAACCCAAAATATAATTCCATTGTTTAAATTTTAATTCATTTTTAAATATGGTTAATTTTAATACACAAAGTTTATGTTGTGAGGATTTTAATTTAACCAACATTTTATGGTCAAATGGCACATCCTTACTACTCTTGAAGCTCTCAAAGTTTTCTTTTGGATGAGATCTTTTATTTTTGCACCTATATTTGATATTTTTATATTTATTTTATATTTAGTCTGAAATTTGCAATTTTCTTACATATCAAACTATCACTATTGACTCCAGACTTGAGTTTAATTCATATTTGAAGGGTTTAGAATTACACAGAAAAAAACGTTATCATAATCTTAATTTGCAATTTTCTCTTTTTGTAATTCACTAGCTTCTATTTTCACATTTAATCCTATGAACTTTGAAAAATTCAGAATGAAAATCCAAAAGTTTAAAATATAGATTACAAAAAAGTATTTTGTTCGTGCTCAGCTTTATTCTGTTTAGTTAGAACTAAAAATATATTTTACATCATATGTTGCATTCTCTGTCATTATTGTTTTCATTTACTTTTTTTTAACAGCCATAATCATTATGACTGTCAATCATGGCTGAAAACATGAGTTGCTAAATTAAACTGTTTATTGCTGGATTTTTAAAAGTGTTTAGTGTGTTAATTTGTAATAGGGAAACATTCCAACAATGAAAGAAAATGAAGCAGCATGCAAAGAAACAGTTGCACAAAATGTATTTAAAATGTCTCCAAGCATTACACACAATACAATAAAAGGTTTTATGCTAACATTTCTACAACATTAACTATGCTTAGATATTCATCTCTCTTATTGCCCTTAATAGTAATTGCTTGCTTTGCAATTATAATTGAGACTGTACTGTTTGTTGTTGAATACAGAAAAATAAAGGATAATGATCAATTATTTTACAAAAGATAAAATGTTTTTTTTTACAGTGATGTAAACATTGCAAATGCAGAACCTGATCTGCATTTAATGTAGTATTTAGATTTTTTGTGTAAACATTTTTCAATCATCTATGTTATAAAATCCTTAGATTTTTACCTTTAACAATTTTAAGAAACTTAAAAATCAAACATTATTCAAATTTAAGAAATTTATTTGTATTTTTTACTTATAATGAAATAATGTTCAATTTTAAACTGCTAATAATCTGTAAAGAATGTAAAAAAACATAAGAATTTTGACAATGTTACATAAGAAAAAATACTCATTCTAAATATATAAATATAGAACAAAACTTTAAAATAAAAATTCATCTATTTTTTGTATCATAACTGATTTTTATATGCACTTCTAGTTAAGTAAAATATCATGCAATAATTGAAAATTGTTAGTTTATTAATGATGAAAAATACAACTAATTGTTATCTTTATCTAAATTAAACCCAAAATATCTAATATGGGTAAGTCTTACACATATTATCCAGGTCTGGTTGAGAAATACCTTCATCATCTGTGCCAAATTCTTCTAATAGATCTGTCAAAGCATCCCGAAACTCAATCATCCCTTGTGCAGGTATGGCAATCTGAGAACGGGGACCACCACGAGCAATTGTCTGAGACACCTTTAAATATACAACAATTAGTTATTGGAATACTTCATATTAAATTAATTTTTTTCTATGAACTTTATCAGAATAATTCAAATATAGGAATTATGAATGTATATCATATATGATCCTCTATATTTATTTTGTAGCATGCAAATATAAGCTTAATACAAATAGTTTTTTTTTCTATTATTAAAAATATTTTATTGTTTTATATTTTATTATTATTTATTATGTCAGAAAACTTTAAATCATTCTGTAGCCAAATATTAAATGTTTCAAGCCAACCAGTACTTAGTTACATGCTGTTGTTAAACAAAATTTAATGAAAATTTTCAAGGTGTGTCTAAGTTTGGAGCTGAATTTATAAAAAAAAAAATTAATAGGATAGAAGTTTATTTAAGGCATCCCCGTGGCAGCACTTCTGGAATCTTGACAACACGAGTTTTAGAATAGTTATAATAGATGTCACAATCATCTAAAACTATTATGTCATGTATTCTGGTTTCTAGATTAGGTTCAAACCATTTCAAATTTTAGATAGTGTGTTATAGGCCCCTGAAATCACATTGCACCATTAAGACTATCGTGTTTAATTATTTAGTCCATGTGATTATGTTGGCTTCAAGTAGCCCACTTGGCTTTTTGTGGAGTACTTGATGTTATATAGTTTTAGGGAAATGTGGTGGCTTGCCCCACCCGCACGAAGTGTCGGTCAATGCTCGATATTGCTCGCATTGACAACGTGGAGCATGGAGATTATGTAGCAGTACTGGTACATGGGAAAACTGACTTTTGGAGTTCCTTTGGCCCCAAAAATTTCCCCTATACATTGTAAAAGGAAGCTTGTCAACAAAAGTGTTAAGAAAAACAAAAATAATACCCATGAAGGAAGTTTAATTCACAAAAGAATCAGCTGAACCCTATTCTTTACCAAAGAAATGAAGAAAAGAAATAAAAAATACATCAATGGTGAGTAAAATTTATTTTATTTGAATGCTGGTGTAGTTAGTAGCTATACCAGTCATCATCTTGTTTGTGGATGTCATGTTCACAAATAAGATGGCGACCAGAAGTGCCACCATAGGGACTCTAAGTAAAATTCTACCAAAAAATAGTTTTTGTCAGAAATGATTCAATTTGGTGTCAGTCTTAAAAATATCTGTTATCTGTACAAATTTTTGCACACACTAATAATTTACTATGCTTTCATGAAAGAATATTTTTGAAATATTGTTTAGTTCCCTATGAACAGACTCATAATTTCCAAATTGATTGAAATTGTCCCTCTTTCAAAGCAAATTTTCATTTGAAGAATGGGAGCCCTTAACTATCTGGCAAACTCCAATTGACCATTTCCTGTTCCATTTCCAAACAAAAATCCTTCCACAAGGAAATAGCAAATTACTAAAATGTGCAAAAATTTGTATAGAACATGGAGAAATTTATTTTGAAGACATACCAATTGAATCATTTCTGTCAAAAACTTTGAATTTTTATAAACTCGGTCCCTAAACTTAGTAGAATTAATTTGTGTATACAGATGGCCGAGCAGTCAAGGTGGCAGTCCACCGCTTTGGGGGACCCGGGATCAAATCCAGATGGATCGAAAATCCCCAGGAATATTTTGAGGGGTGTCTGCTAGGATATGTCAGGCCCCGTCCCTCATAACCGAGGCGTCCCATTATGGGCTTGGCTGAACCTACAATGGGCCTGCTAAAAAGCCCTCTTAGTGTTCACAGGGCAGAAAGGGTAAAAAAAAAAAAACCAAACACACTACCATGGGAAGTTAACGAATTCAAACAGCAATAAATGCATTTTTGAAAAACATTTTATTGTCATATTTACAATGCTTCATAATGTTCAAATTTCTGAATATATTCATTTATGACTCCATTATCAAGTATACAAGTAGAGAATCTGCATACTAACAAAATCACGGTAAAAGTTACTGTATGATCAATGTTTTAACAGTGAGATTTCATGCCAGTGTGCACAAGTATGAAATTTTCCAGATATCTAGTATCACATTGAGATAACTGTATACATGTTATTCAGCATAGCAAATAATCTCTGCTTAAACTTAGAAGAACCATCTGCTGGACATTGTTCACTTAACTTGCTGTAGTTCAAAAAACCACTAAACCATACCAAAACAAAAACTAAAACCAAAGTAGTGGGAAGAACCATCACCACATATTGATGACATAATATATATGCAAACTGCCAAGTTGAGTGAAGAGCAAATAACACAAATGAGATGGCATTAAGTTGCTTTGTGTCCAATTCTAATGCATATCCAAATTTGGGAAACCAGAAATCAAAAAACAATATACATTAGAATCAAGCATCACTGTGCACTGTACATATTTTTTATTTTATACTGTACTACAAAAGTTAGGAGTATAAACAAAAATCACTGTATACAACAGGTATAGCTTAATTTTTATATCCACTCAAAAGCCAACAATAAGAAATTTTTTTACTTGTTATTGGCCTGACCCCACAATATATACAGAGTGACACCAATGCATATTTTTCTTATCAATAAAAGGTATATAATGAATGAAAATTACATACCTTTAACAAAAGTATTTTATAACTACATTTTCACACACATAGATAATAAAAATAAAAAAAAAACAAAAAATATTCATTAAAACTGGTTTTTCCTTAGGAAAACCTCAAACGTATTATCTTAGTGAACTAAAATGCTTACAAAGAAGAGAAAATTATTGTTTTAATATCTTGTTGCTTGCAATGATCACGCATGCAATTCGCACCAGTGTAACGTAATAAATATTCATTACTTATTCTAAAAGATTATTTCTACAGTCAAAAATCATTATAATGATTGAATGAAATCTTTATTAAAAACAAAGTTAAATCTAAAATAAATATATTGGAATTAATAAAGTTTAATTAAATATCTCAATGTTCTATTTTTGGACTATAATTCAACTTTCAATTAAAAAGTTTAAACAAATTATACCCAAAAAATCTAGCATTTAGATATTTAAAAAATTATTATTAATTATTAAAAATTTGGGATTATTTAATATACAGTACGTATTAATAAAATCTACTTGAACTAATATCATTTTAGAATAAAAGTTCTCTTATAATTTCATGAATTAAGTTTCATTTTATAATATAAAAGTAGTAATCAATTTGAAATCAGTTAATTAGGCTATTTAATATCAATATGAAATTGATATTAAATAGGATTGGAAATAATATGAATTATTATTTCCAATTGATAATTTAAGTTAAAAATTGGCATAAAATCACTTAAAATATTATAATCTGATACATTAAAAATTAATAGTGTTCTTAGCATATAAAAATGATTATTCTTATTTAAATACTATTCAATGGACAGAAGAGAAAGTGGATCTTCATTAGACACATATAAATAAAAAGGCCAAGACTGACATAACAGAAAATTAAAAGAATAGAAATTCACAAGCAAGCTGGCAGGCTAAAATCACTTCATAAAAGGAACGGAAAAAATAAAAAAAACTACAACAAATTCTCTTTTTATACATTATATGCATTCCAGAGAAACTCTCATAAAAAAAACTTTTCTCATCCAAATACATGTTTGAGATTAAAACTTGAGATTCATTCAAATTTCCTTTTTGTTGACTTCATCCAAACCAGATGTTAAGGTCATCCTAATGCTATCTTTAATAGCTGTTAGTGATTAACATGCCACTAGTCAAATCACCAAAAGTTGATATTTTAAATTTGGTGAGAAGTTTTTCAAATCATTTTTCCAAAAGATGATTATCTATTTCTCAAGAACTATGAATTTCAGTATTCTAACTTTCCAGCATTCTTATTTTCAGTATCAATCAAGCTGAAGAGTTATTGACCAATTGGCACGCAACCCCTCCCGTTAACAGGTAACCGAGATTAACATATCAGACACAAGATTTCTCCCTATCAGAATAGCAGAACTTTCTACAGTGACCTCCACCTTCCCACTGCTGAACAAGTAAAGAGAAAGCAATGAGTTGGATGCTTTATTATGATTAATTTTGTCACTTTGCCCATGATGTCACACCTGACTTTCATGAAGAAATGAATTCTACACACTTCCCATCCAGTGCAGATTTCAATTTTTATCTTCCTAGGATTTTTAATTGGGTTTAAAAAGCATTTATAAGGCTACTATGTAACATTATATTCTGATTATACAAATTTATCCTATTTTATTATTTTTTTATGGTTGTGTCCTATTTTTCATTAGCATTAAAATTTTCTTTTTGCTTTCGTTCTGTTACAAATATGTTAGTCCTTATTTTACAAAATTAATGACATCTACTTTTAAAAATAGATGCTGTTTTAAATCAAACAAGTTCTCTTTTAACTTTTAACGACTGTTAATGCTTTGAATTTCTCAATAAAATGCTCAATGGCAATATAAGGATGTTCTCATTCTAATTTATGATTTGAACACTTTGGTCTGATGTCTGTCAAAGTCCTGAAAAATGTTTAACCGAATAAAAAGATTTCACTGCTATACTTGTAAGGAACTGAGTCCGAACCTTATTTTTTATTTTATTATTATTTCCGTTTTATTATCTTTTTGTTTGGGGTTTATGTTTATTTAGGACGAAGGTTCCCCACCACTCTCTTGTTAGTAATGAAAAATGAAGATAAAACAACTCACGGAGAAATAAGCGCCGTAGGAAAAATCTTGCGCACTTGTGCTGCCCGGCGGAAGTAACAGTCCGCAGAAAAAAAAAATGGAGGGGGAGTCCCCACAATCACTAGTAGAGAAATACTTGATAAACCGTCTTAAACATCCCAGAAAATTATGATAAATATTTTGTAAACAGTTTATAAGCTTTGTCGGAAACTTAAAGCTGCCAGAAAAAAAAGTTAATGTTAGCAACTAAGTATGTAAATAAGGGGAGTAACCCAGCTCAAGTGTGACGTCACCTCACAGTATAAAACCCGTACGTTAACCGAAGAAAGAGAGGTGATTTCCAAATCGAGGTGACTGTGAGAGCGAGGTAGATTCGAAAGCGAAGTATTTTCTGATAGAAGTCCAGATTGATAATTGGACGATCCAAGGTGTTAAAGAGGAGTTCGATTGACGATATCGAAAGTATTGAGGAAATAGTTTCTTCGTATAGTGAGGTGACGGATAGACGTTTAATTAGTAAGAGATTTTGTTCATAGTTTCTAAGTATTTGATTGTCGAATTTCAAAGGGGAAATTACTATTAAGTTAAGCTAAGTAGCTGAGTTTATTGTCGGGTTGACTTGTTGATTTTCGTTAATAAATTTTGTTTGGATTATTGACATTTGTACGTAGTACGTTCTAGTTGCTAATTAAATATATTTGAACTTTTGATCTGACTTGATATTTATCGTTATTATTACTAATCTTTCGGTGCACGCTTAAAAGCCCAGGCCTGGCAAACTAATCTCGAATCCGCGTAAAGTACCCGTTAGGTTAACGGAAGTTTCACCGACCGTAATTATAGTCGGTTTCCTAAGATACTAAAAAAAATAGTACTTTACATACTCTTCTTAGTGTTTGATTTATCTTGAATTCACAAGGAGTAGACCTAAACTGAAACTACTATTTTGCCACAGACTAAATTTGGAAACAAAATAATGTCCCACATTTAATATGCAAATATGTGACATTCAATATCTCTCAACGAAGTTACTAACTACACCATAATTAACAATTTTAGCATAATTTTAAATGATATTTGATAGAATAAATTTATTTGCCATAGTGCATAATTTTAACACAAATTTGTACAATTTAGTTTTCAATATGCATTTTTCATGTAAAATTAATATAGTCATATTTTCAGTGGCAGTGACAATCTGACAATGAAATTATTTAATATTAATAGTTGTTAATTCTATTTTGAGCTGTGAGTCACACTACAGGAATTCCACATTTGTTCTCCCTCAGTAATTTTTTTTGACATTTTTACTTTTGAACTGAACTCTTCATTATTATTCTGAATGTGAGTTCTGTTTCAGATGCTGTTGAAATTTCAGAAAGACAAATTTTTCAGGTGCAACTAGTCTTATGGGAAATCCATATCATACAATTCTTCATATAAACAAATAGCACATTAGCAATTCTTGTGGATTGCTTTTTTAATCTGGCTAGAATTTACTCACCTGAATTGGCCAAAACACTAGAAATCATTATGCTTCTATGTTATATCCAAAGCTATAGACACTCGTATTATGTTTATAACACAAGTGCCCATGTGTCTCCATAAAGTCTTCATATTTATTGCAGATCTAAGAGCATAGTTTTTCTGTGCTTTATTCATGTATTGTTACGATATTTCATTCCATGCAGTCTTAATGACTTTGTGAAGGACAAATAATTTTGGTTGTGTAACTTCGAATTTTTTGTAAGTAAAATTTTTTGCAAAACATGAGGTTGAATAACTTTGAAATTATATAAAAATTTGTATTCTTCGTAAAAAATTGTATACATTTCTTGCTTTGTCTTTTTCATTGAGATAAAGTTAAAAATTTATCATGCTTTTAAAGAAGAAATAGAAATATTAAATAGTGTGAAATATGAACTACAAGGTCTGTCCCAAAAGTAAGTGTACTGATTTTTTATTTAATGACTATGCAGTTTAACACATCATTAATTGGTATTTGCATGTTGCTAGATATCTTAGCTGCATGTCTATACCTGTTTCAAGCAGATCGGTTAAGTCAAACATGCACAATCTCCATTTGTGTAAGATAGTGTTTTACACATTGTTACATTTGAAATGAAGAAAAATCTCGAACAACATTACGCTATCAAAGTTTTGTGTGAAACTCAAGAAATCTGCAACAGAGACATTTGCAGATTTAACCGAAGCTTATGAGGATGCCACCTTATTGAGAAATATTGTGATGGCACAAAGATCCAGGGTAAAGATGATGCTTATCATTTTTTTTCGATAGCTGTGGAATTGTGCACAAAGAATTTTTACCTTCAGGACAGACAGTTAATCAGGCCTTCTACAAAGATGTCTTGGAACCAGGGCTGTGGAGTTGGAGTTGGGAGGAATTTCTGGCCAGAAGAGTCAGAGTCGGAAAAAATGTGTCTACTCTGACTCTGACTCCCACATTTTAAATTTACTTTAGTTTTTTTATTTAAATGAAAGAAAATTTATTATATATTTATTAATTTTTAAAAATCTTTTTATATTTTGTTATAATTCATTTATTTTAAATACAAAATGCATCAATTTAATTTATTAAATATGTAGTGTTCTTTGTAGTGTTTGTGTTTAGTAGTTAAATTATTTTGACCTGATTGAATTTAAATATTTTTGAATCATTCCTTTATTATCCCTACTCTAAATAAGTACTTTATTTTTCTGAATGAGCCAGACTAATTGATCAAAGTTCATATTTTTCTTTTCTGAGCAAGGGGCTGAAGTAGCTAGTTCGCACACTTTTAGTTGGACTAACTTTTCTGGACGAGTAAAATTGAAGTGCAAATGCTGTCAAATATATGTAGATGTAGAATTTTATTGCACCCTTACTTCTTTCATTAAATATTTGTTAAAAATTAATTTTTTTATACAAATAAATATTAATGTAAGTTAAATATTATAAATACTAACTACAAAGGTGGTTTTTTTTCCAATTGTCCATAAAACAAAGACAAGTGTAAATAACAAAATGAATTTATTCCCAAAAGTTAGGTACAAACATGGTTACTTTTCGACATAATCACTGTGAGGATTAAGGCATTTGTCATATCTGTGGACGAGCTTTTCCCTCCCCTTGTCATAGAATGTTGCCACCAGTGAATTGAGATGGCCTTAACAATGCTGTTTTAAAGATCGTCATTAGTTCATTCAGCTAGTAAGGCAGTCTCAAATGTCTGCCTTGCTAGCTGTTTTCAGTTCAGGAACAAGATGGAAGTCTTCACAGATTAAAAAGTTTTAAGCTGGGTGGAAGTCTTCACCACCTTCAAACACCCAACGTATAGCCCTGATTTAGTGCCAAGAGACTTTCACCTCTTTCCTGAACAGGAAAAGTGACTAAGACGACAGAAGTTCAAGACTAATCACGATCTTTAAAAAAGTGTTAGGACCCATCTCGAGTCATTGGTGGCAACATTCTATGACAAGGATGGAAAAGCTTGTGCACAGATATAAATTTCTCAATCTTCATGGTGATTATGTCGAAAAGTAACCATGTCTGTACCTAACTTTTGGTAATAAATTCATTTTGTTATTTACACTTGTCCTTTTTTTTATGGACTAGCGAAGCTTGGAAAAAAACAGCCTATGTATACAGTAGAACCTCTATTATCCAGACTAATTGGGGATGAAGGTAGTCCAGATAAGGAAAAATCCGAATAATCGAAAAAAAATAAATAATTGACAGTGCATATAGTATGAATAATTTTTATTTGTCTAGATTTACATATAACTTCAATATTAAATTATTTTTTATTAAGAAATTCAATTAACAAATTTTGTTTAAAGCTAGCTGTTCTTTTTGAAGCTGCTAAATCGCAAATACTTTTAAGACATATAAGTTGACCTGAGTTACACTCTTCTTAGCTCTCAAACCACTTCATGGCAATATCTAAGCACTGAAAAGCTTCAGAATATGTAGGACCAATATCTCTTATTTCACAAATCTCTTCGTCTTCTCGATCTTGTTCATCTGAGGCAGATATTTCTTTAATTATTTCCTCATCATTCAAAATTTGGAATCCAGGATCGTTCGCATTGCAATTTAACCACTCGGTTACATCTTCTTCGTCACATTCAACACATATTGAAATTTGTGCTATTGCTTGCACAATTTTCCTATACAACTTTCTACTGTTACTAGAATTTACTAATGGTCTTTTCAAAATTTTGTTCCATGCATTCCATCACGTATGTACATAAATAGTGTCACAATTCGCAAAGTGCAAATCAGCAAATTCGTACAATTTTTGTTTATTTTGAACAATCCGGATAATCAAAAATCCGGATAATAGAGGTCCGGATAATTGAGGTTCTACTGTAAAAGTATTTGGGTAAATGCCTGGGGCTCCTTTCTCCTTTTAGAGTTTGGAGTAGGGTACCTCTCTATGAGTGCCTCTGCTCCCCACAAAATGACAAAGTTGAAATTGGCCTACTAAAATTATTAGGAGTCAGAGTCGGAGTCAAGTGTTTTTTTTTTTTTACCGACTCCGCAGCCCTGCCTGGAACAACTTTGAAAACAAGTCAATCAAGTCCGCAGGGACACTGCAGAAGATTGGATGCTGCACCATGATAATGCGCCTGTTCACACAGTGCTATCAATTCAAGAGTTTTTGGCCAAGAAAAACTCCCCACACTCTCACATCTTCCCTACATCCCAGACCTACCTATGTGCGACTACTACCTATTCATAAAGATCCAAGATAAGATAAAGATAAAATCCAAGTTGAAAAGTCATCATTTAGGGACAGTGGAAAAAAGGTGTAACCGATGAACTAAATACCCTTACAGAAAACGACTTCAAGTACTGCTATGACCACTGGAAAAACTTTGGAACCACTGCGTAACCTTGCAGAGGTCATACTTTGAAGGAGATCAGTTTTATAGTTTGATGTAACTCTTGTGTATTTTGAAATAAAAAATCAGTACACTTACTTTTGGGACAGACCATGTATGCTCTTTTTTTATGCATACTCTTATCATATTACTTAAAAATTATTATACAATTTCTCAAATTAAAATAAAAAATCATATATATTTGTATTATAAAAGAAATTTTATAATTTAAACTGAAATCATAATGAGTAAAATATAAAAAAAGTTTGTGAAGTAAAGACAATTTTGGAACTTTAGCATAAATAATCTGACAATTTTAACAAATCAGAATTAGATAAACATAAAACTGACGATTTAAATTAATCTTATGAGCCTGCACAAAATGTCTCTGCTAGCTCAATTTTATCGTATTTACTTACCAACATCTCTGAAAAAAGTAAAAAGTGGAAATATTGAGATAGCAAATTTGATGTATTGTGTGCCAAGTCCCAGCTGTAAGAAAGACAATTTATTATAAAATACACTTAAATTGTTTATGTTTAGAAGACCCTTTATCAATTTATTATTTATTAAATTTAACAAAGTAATAATAAACCTACCCTTAGGAACCTTCCTCTTGAGTTCTCTTTTAGGTCTAAATAATAACGTCTATTGTCTTTTATCATGATTTCACTTTTGAGTTTCCCATCTTCTGGTAAATTATCAGGATTTGGTGGCCCTATAAATATATTCATAAAAATTATTAAAAAAAAATAAAATCACAAATAATCTAAAAATATTTCATATCAAATGTGATAAAATGTTTAATCAGCATCATTATTGAAAATTATACTTGTTTGCTATTCACTCTCTCTCTCTCCTCTTTCAATTACAATTACTCTAACAACATTTAAATTAATTATATTTTCTCAGAATCTTATGAATAACAAAAATATAGAGCTGTTTGCTTTTGTAAAAAATAAAATATTATATTGTCAACTTAAAAACATAAGTTCTTTTCTTTATATAAAGTTTATCATCATTTACGAGATTTATTTTTCTCTCTCTTATTTTGAAATAAAATTCAAAATTCAGTAAGCAGCATAACTAAACTAGTTAAGTAACACTGTATCAGCATGTAGTCAGAAGGAACCTGCTCACACCTTTATTTTCTAGATTATGAGGGGAAAAAGAAAGAATCATTCGTTCTCAACAATATATTTGATTTCTATTGGATCACTTAAAGGTACAAATATAAGGTCAGAATTAGCCATTAATTAATTGTTATGCCAACGTCTCATGAAATTCTGTATCACTATGGGCCTTGGACTTACAAATTGACTCGTAGCGATCTTTATTGTAACTAAAAAAAACTGAGTCAGTTATTTTTTTCACTCGACTCAATGTAACATAGCTAAGACCGATAGCTGTCTCTTTTTTCTCTATATCTATTTTGATTTTTGGAAGAGTTGTTTGGAAGACCCTGTGATTTATGTGTAGTCATTGAGTATGCTAAGGTAAGGGGAAACTGTCTACGAGATCGAGATATACTGCCATCGTTCGAAGAGCGTGTTATGGGGATTATTGGAAACAGATTATCATAGATGAAAGGTCCCTGATAGCTATCGAATTCCACTAAAATAAACAGAGGAAGAGCTGGAGGGCGAGCATTAGGAGCATATATAATGTAGCATATAGTTCCTAGTGAACCATTGACGAGACCTCCTTGCACCCATAAGTTGACTCTCAGCATGATTCTGGCATTAACTGAAAGATTCAAATACTCGGACAGACCAAGAGCTGAATCATCTTTAGACGAAGGTGGGCAATATCTGGAGTGTTTTCAGATGCTATATAAGCAAGAGGGCATCCAGTTGACTGCAGGTAGTCTTCATTGCTTTGTTTAACTTGCTCGTTTGTTGGATATAGCCGTTTGGAACTGATCGAGTTCATCTCTGGATAAATAGGCTCCATTTCTTGTCGTCAGAATGTTCAGATCTGTATCAGAGAAATCACCCGAAGCTAGATGTTGTAAGACATCTGTGAAGGAACTATTTGTGCTATTTTGTCTATGAAAATTACTAAGTTCAATGAACTTCTCAAAAGAATCAAATGCAAATTACATTGTAAAAAACACTTGAGTAGAGAGGAGTATCTTTAACAGGAGGAAACTGACCAAAAATACCAAACAAATAGATTAAAGAATCCACCAAATGGCTCATCTTTCTCGGGGTTTATCTCCCTCAATCTTCTCTCGATCACATAAAGCATTCTTGCACCAATCATTGACATTTCATTGATGATGATGAATTTGAGTGACTTCATCTCAATCTGGAATCTCTGTGCAGCTTCTCCATTTAGAGATCAAAATTTTGTACTAACGATAGGAAGATGAAGGAGAGAATGGATTGTAAAGCCATCAATATTGATCACTGCTGCTCTATGTTTTAAAAAGAAAACTTTTTTAAACTTATTATTATATAAAGATTCTTTATATTTGTTGTTGTGTATCTAGTTGGCGATAACATTTACCTTTCAAAATTACCGTTTTAATGCTTGTCATATTTTCTGACCACTAGATGATGCTTCTACACATGCGTGCAGGAAGCGAGTAACACTTGACTTCATGTATTCCTGGTCAATATTATAACTCTAGAATGAGTAGTCCGATCTTGAAGAAATTTTATAGGACGACTCATCATCACTCAGGGATGAACTGATTAAAATTTCAACTTTCAAAAATGATCCGTACTGAAGAAAAATGCAATCTTCGTTTTGAACCCTATCTCCAGTTCTACAAAAATGGATCATTTTTGAGAGTTGAAATTTTAATCAGTTCATCCTTGAGTGATGATGAGTCGTCCTAGAGAATTTCATCAAGATTGGACAACTCATTATAGAGTTATAATGTTGAGAAGGAATGCATGAAGTCAAGTATTAGTTGTCACTTCGTTCCGACAATAAAATGCAATTGAATTGATTGGATAAACTCACAAACACCAATACCAATTAAAAACTTCAGCAAGTTAATAAATATTAACATTTTCATCCATTTGAAACAGACATTGTCAGGTATGTCATGTCAATTTAAAACGTTAGTATTTGGTAAACTTGTTCAAGTTTTTAACTGGTATTAGTGTCTATGTAAGTTTTTTCTTAAGTATAACTAGTTTTTAAAAGTGGAGATTGAATTGATTGGATTATGGAATAATTTAGATATGAGCAATTATTTGACTAATTCCAGATTGAAAAAAATGATTAATATATCAATGTAGAAAGTCACATTGTTAAAACCAAATTATTCTAATTAGAAATATTAACTTTTAACTGAATTATGTACTTATTCAATCAGATCCTTATGCTACTAGTAAATGTAATATGTTACAATACAAATATTTTTTGTTTTTTTTTTACACGATGCTCTTCAGAATATTTTTTAATACAACAAAACAAAAATTTAAATAATGTTCTGTACTAAGAAAAAATTTCATTTTTTGAATTAATTTGAATTTAACATTTAAATAATCAAGTAATTGATTATCTAATAAATTCTAAATTGTCATAACTAAATTCACTGTTATGCAGTTGCAATTATGTTTCATTTATATGTTTGATGAATAGTACTTTTGCCATTTCAAAATGTCTTTCTCAGGTGAAAAAAGTATATATAAAATGCATACAAATATCCTATATAGAATATTTTTAGACATTTTATATATAGAATATTTGGCATCGTAAGTGAGAATAAAAAGTTTTATGCAGTTATGTTTTCTTCAGCTGTTGTGGCCAATTACAGATACTAGATAATTTTTGACTATCATAAAAAACACCACCTTTAACCATCCAGCAAAAATATTTAATAATATAATAGTCACTTAGATCATAAATTATGTTATAAATGCAAGAATACCAAATACATTTCTTACCCTTCAGTGGCTAGAATTTCTTACATTTTTTACTCTTTGAAGTGGCTAGAAAACAGCCTTCGTAAAACTCGACATTTGAACTCTCGTCATCTAAACCCTTCTGTTCATAACAACATTTTCATTTTCTTTTTTGTTACTTCCCACTCAGGCCATTTTTGATGAATTAGTAATTACAGTAGAGAGTCGTAAATCGGAATCAATTGGGGACTGGGGTCGTTCAGATTAGTGATTTGTTCCGATTACCGATTATGTACAAAAAATATATTAACCTGTCTGATGTTCAAATTTTTCTCCGTCGCGTGTCGCTTTGTGTTGAATTTTCATCAATTTTAAGCCTAACGAAAATTTTTATAATAATAATCGAGGCTATCGTATCGTTAAAAATTATTTCTTCATTTTATACAAACAAAATAAATATATTGAAGAATATAAAAACATAAAAATTATACTTTAGAAGTAAATCTAGTATCAAAAACCTTCGATTCAGCACAACACAGTCTGACTGAAAATCGTTCCGATTACGCGGCGATTCCGATTACCGGGGTTCTGATTAACGACGCTCTACTGTAATCAATGTTTATGTTTTGTTGTAATTTTTACGTTCCATTTAATTAAAACATTCTGTACAATCTGTTTGCTATTTGGAATTCAATTAAAATGTGATTTTTACAACTGAAAAGATAAATAATATACTATGCATATATATTAATTAAGCAAACTTTACTATGTATACTTTTGGTATTTTCAAATTCCTAATGCAAATTTGATGTTTTCGTAATCCATCGTACTATTCACCTTATAATGACAAGGTTAAAATACAATATGGCCACTGACATGTACCTCCGAATAGTGGACAAACTTCTTGGTTCCAATGGTATCTGCTATTCAGAGATTATACTGTATAGGCTCTCAATCTCAAATTAGTAGTGTCTTTCCCCTGTATATCATACTTTTTCTGATTACAACAGAGTCATGCCGGTCATTTACGTAACTCAGTTCTGGGGAAAAGTTTTGAACTGAAAACACATGATTTCTAATCTAGACCAGACAGTTGATTGGGGTGTCTCTTGACCTTAAGCTTTCCATAACTAGTCTCAACTTACATCTATCTAACACCATTCTCAAGATTAAGGCAGGAGAGACAGATGGATGCCAGTGGAAATTTATATATCTACAATTTTTTCAAACTGCAGCCCAAAAACTAAACACTTTACTTATCACAAAAACAATAAAATAAAAAAATAAAAAATACATTACTAATATTAGAAATATGTTAAAACAATAACCAAATTATCCAAAAAAAACAATAATTATAAGGAAAAAAAAATGTGCACAGAAGAATTTCTAAAACCTGGGTTTTCATATAGAGAAATGAATGATGAGTATTGGCCATTTTGAATAATTTGTAATGAAACTTTGGCAAACTAAAGCTCAAAACCTGTAAAGCTTTTCAAGTTTGCAGGCTTTAAGATCTTGAAGACACTCGAAATCACCCAATGCATGTCAAAAACCTACTACATTTTTTGAAAGAAATCTAACCAGCGAGCCTTGTGATAAAATGAAAGACTTCTCACAAAATGGCAAATTAAATTAAATTGAAAATGACTGTTCTTTGGAATTAAGCACAAAACTTCTATAGAGAACTTATCATACAGGAACACTTTATTTTATGGATAAAGTATCCCTGTATGATAAGTTCTCCATAGCAATTTTATGCTTAATTTCAAAGGAGAGAGAGAGAGAACAAGAGGCAATCAAGTACTAAAAATTACTTAATTCAATCTTTTATTAGTTTTTTAGTTATTTTCAAAGAAAAAAGTGAGAAATAAAATGTTAATTATAAATGAATTTTAATCAGACAAAATCCTTTGTGCATACAACAGACTTTTGCTAATCTGGTCCACAATAACCCAGCTTACTCTATAGCAGGGGTTCCCAATCTTTTTTATACTGCGAGTAAATTTAATGTCTGCTAGAGCTACACGCAGGTATCTTCTTTAAGTATGGTGTCACAAAAAATTAGTCTGTAAAGACTAATTTTTTGCAACACCCTTCTAAAAGAAGATACCTGCATGTAGCTCTAGCAGACACTAAATTTACTTTATTATTCAAATAAAACTCTAAAGAATATAGAATCTTGATAATTAATATTTATTAGAAAATATAACAGTACAATTGATGAGAAGAATGAGCTTGATTTTTCTGAGCATAACTTCTCAAATTGGGGATGAAGTTTTGAAATTGCTACTCTCATTTCTTTTTCTAAATTTATTTGTGACCTGTATTTCAACTTGATTATACTGCAACTGTAGAAAAGCCAGTTTCATACAAGCACTCACTCATTACGTCGCGTGCAGGCAACCTGTGCATAGTCTCGCAATGCCCCAGGGCGTTGGACCGCACAGTTAGGGAAGCCTGGCTCTATAGTGTGATTGCCTATGCGCTTCTGTTTCCATGAAAACATTAGTCATGTCACACATCCTGTCTTCTTGTTTACTTGAATTTCATTTCTGTATACAATATTGCATTTCAGTGTACCATATTATTTGCCTATCCTTCTCCAAAATGAATCCATACCTAAGGGCAACAGGCCACATCATTCATTGCTTTTAGGTCTACACACTTCCAGTAATCCAGTACTCTTGGTAATCTGACATACCTGTCAAGGAATAGCTGGATTAGCAAGTGTCTATTGTGCATTCAATGTCAGGATCGTAAAATTTGCTATAAAATTTTGTTCAAGTGGAGACATGGGAAAGAGTCTGAGAACCAATGATTTATATAGTTAATTAAGAATATTTATTAATATAATTGTATGGTTCTATAAAGATTTTAACCAATATTTTTCTATTCCATTCATGTTCACATTTTTCTAAATATTTTAGTACCAACTTACTAATAACTTCCTAGAATAGTTTATTACTTGATTACAATAAATTGCAGCTAACAATAGCACTAACTAGATAAAAAGTAGTTGAAACTACATTTAAACTACTCAAAAAACAAAAAAATAAACAATTAGATAGGATCAAAATAATAGTTTTGTTTTCATTTCATCTTTATTATTTAATACTTTTATTTCTTTTATTAAACTGATGTCTCAAGAATACAAGTTTTTCAAATTTTCATCCAGCATTCTGCATCATCTAAGTGTTAAAATTTGTCCTGACAAAGAAAGCAGATATTCCACTGCAGCACTGCTGATGAAGGGAGCATTGTATGCTAAAAATGCATTCTTTATATGCTGGTAGTTGTGTAACAAACTCAAATTAACATCATTGATTTTCAATTTTCCAATACAATGTGAAAATTCGTGCTAACCATTTTAATTTAAGAAATAGAGTAATAACTTGATGCACATACAAAACAAAATAAAAATATACATAACGAATCTTTTTTCTTATACATTTGTATGGCAAAATCTAATTGTTTTTGTTTGAATTCAACTTTTAACAACAGCCACATCAAAATTTCAAATGCTACATAACTGCTCAAAAAATGATTAAACCAATTTCATGGCTTTCAAAACAGTTGAACTGATCTTCATAAAAGTCAAGACATGTTTGCTTTGCTTAACCTACATATGGTCATTTGACAATTTATTGTTAGTTGAGTATCAGGGAAAATAGTCACTTGATATTTCGTCATTTTGAAAAATGTTTAATTTTAATGAAAAATTCCTCTGTAACATGACATTATTATATAATTGTGTTGGCTGTGTTCTACATACTTTCAACCAAATGGTGCCATTTATCAGTTTATATGTAATTTTTCAAAGGGAAGTTTATTTCCATTCAAGGTGATTAATAGAAATATGAAAAAAGGTGATAAATATATATATATATATTTATTTATTTATTATTTACTTTACAATTTTATTTTTATTTTTTGCAAACAAAAGAAACACATGCTGTGATTAATTTTTGTTTGTACAGATTTTTTTCTTTTTATTTTTTACTACAGTTTGTAGTAAATAACATACTGTATTTTTCATCTGTCTACAATAAAAATTTAATTTTTTTATTAATTTTTATGATGCGATGTCTAAGTTTAGCAAAGAGGTTGAAACAGGTACACGTGAACTGTTTGATATAAAGTGGAATATTTCAGGAACAAACAGATCAATATTTATAAATATTATATCAAAATGTAAACAAAAATATTCTCCTTTGTGCTGACATGTGGCCAAGAATAAAATATGTAATTGAAAAATTTTATCTTATCAAAGTGAGATAATTTTTTCATTATAAATTTAAGTCATTATACGTGGTACGATCCAAAAGTTTGGGGAATGCAGTAATCTATGACAACAAAAGCATGTATTTGAAGTTACAGCGTATGAAATGGATTCTACCAAACCACCTCTACGTGTTCAGGTTAATTTCACCCATGTCATGTGATTAAACCGCAAGTGCTGCTGTGTTTTTCCGAAGATAGTTACCTTTGTTCTGCGACATAATCAAAGTGGAGTTTCAAGAACAACCTCCAACATTAAATTTTGTCAGTGTTTAGGTAAAACACCTACGGAGATTTTAAAATTGCTAAGGTGTATGGTGATTCTACGGTGAAAGGTCACGGTGAAGTCAAAATGTTGGAGGTTGTTCTTGAAACTCCACTTTGATTATGTCGCAGAACAAAGGTAACTATCTTCGAAAAAAAACAGCAGCGCTCGCAGTTTAATCACATGACATTGGTGAAATTAACCTGAACACGTAGAGGTGGTTTGGTAGAATCCATTTCATACGCTGTAACTTCAAATACATGCTTTTGTTGTCATAGATTACTGCATTCTCCGAACTTTTAGATCATACTACGTATATGTATGTTTTTTTTTTCTAAGTATTTTATATATTTATTTCAATCACATAAGGAAAAGTCTTATGACAATATATTTCCTTCCCCTAGTTAACATTTAAACACCAAATAAAATACATAACAATAGAAAAAACAATGATTGACAAATAAATTAATATATAATTTAAAAAAAATTAAAAATACAATTAAAAAGAATATAATATAAAACATGAAAGAAGGTTAAGAATTATATAATATTCATTTACATGATTTCTTCAAATGACAATAATCAGTATGTAGTAAGTGTTCAGATTCTGCTATATTCTGTAAAATTCAATTAAAAAAAAAATCTTTAAGCAAGAGATAATCTAAAAACAGGTGTATAAATATTTGAAAAATTGCAAAGATTGCATGAGGAAACACTTAATGTAATCCAACTGGGCATAATGTGACTGTTGTAATATCTGTGATATAATAATTGATCAAAATATTTTACATGATTAGTGAATGAAGGAAAACCCAATCTAAACCTAGCAATGTTAGGGTGGCTAGTAAAAGGTAAATTGCAAGAATTTATTTAAGGTTAGGTATATTTTATTTAGTTCTTTTGTGATTTTCTCTAACAGTAATTTTTTAAATTAACTAAAATAAACTACTGTCAAAAACTACATAATGTAATGAATATGAGTGATTTTTCTCTTATGTGTACAATGAAAATTGTATTTTCGGCAAATTTTTAAAATGATGTAAGTAAAATAACCTTGAGTGACAAAAGTTTGCCTTGAGTAATTTAATTAAGAACTAACAGTACCGTACCACCGATGGCAGTATATAGGTTAATACAATAGATTATACTGAGGCAACTTTATACCAGGTTGTTCAATAAGTTTTGTCGTTCAATAAGAGATGGCGCTATTAGGTTTGTCGTTTTATTTCTCTAAAAATAGTACTACTTTTTAATAAACACGTGTGAAGTTTCATGTAGATCTGTCAACTCATTCGTATATTTGCAGCTGTTCAAAGTTGACATGTCAGTGTATTTTTTTACAATGGAAAAAATTGAATATCGTGCAGTGATAAAATTCTTATTTTTGGAAGGTGTAGCACCAAAACAAATTCATGAACGATTGGTAAAAGTGTATAAGGACTCTTCACCTTCAATTAGAACAGTAGAAAGATGGGTTGCTGAATTTAAACGTGGCCGTACAAGTCTCGAAGACGATCCACGTGAAGAACATCCAAAAAGTGCATCAACACCAGAAATCGTAGCAAAAATACAGCATATGGTTTTGGAAGATCGTCGATTAACTCAGAGAGATTTAGTAGAAGCCCTAGGGATCTCATTAGGCAGTGTGAGCAATATTTTGGCTGACGTTTTGGGTTACAGAAAGCTGTGTGCACAATGGGTGCCGCATTCGCTAACTATGGAGCAAAAACACATTCGAGTGCAACTTTCTCAGCAACATTTGGAGCGTTTTACATAAAATAAAAAGGATTTTGTGCGTCGTTTCATTACTATGGATGAGACTCAGGTCTACCATCATGATCCTGAATCAAAACAAAAGGCTAAGGAGTGGTGTGAACCTGGTACTTCGGCTCCGAAGCGAGTTAGGGTCCAGAAATCGGCCAAGAAGGTGTTAGCATCAGTTTTTTGGGATGCAAAAGGAATTTTGTTCATGGATTATCTCCAAACTGGTAAAACAATAAACTCAGACTATTATTGTAACCTTTTGGACCAGCTGGATGTAAAAATTCGTGAGAAAAGACCTGGTTTACAGAAGAAAAAAATCATTTTTTATCAAGATAATGCACCCTCTCATACAGCTCAAAAAACCATCGCAAAAATCAGTGAATTAAAATACGAATTGTTGCAACATCCTCCCTATTCGCCAGATTTAGCTCCCTCTGACTTCTGGCTGTTCTCACATCTCAAAAAATTCAAGCGTGGGAAAAGATTTTCATCGAGCGAAGAGGTAATAGCAGCCGTGGAAGCGTATTTCGACAGTCTTCCGGATTCTCACTTCAGGGATGGAATCCATAAATTAGAAGAACACTGGAACAAGTGTATTGAAGTTCAGGGAGATTATATTAAATAATAAAATGTATTTCAAACCATAAAATTGTGTTTTTTTTATCGAACGACAAAACTTATTGAACAACCTGGTAGTAAATTTTAAAAAGTAGTTAGAGTAATTGAAACTAAACACTAGGGTTTCTCAAACACTAGGGTTTTTTTTAACCTGAGAAATCCTGCAAACTTCTTAAAAGTTCACTTTCTTCTTATTTTATGTTAAGGTTGAGGAAATTTTGCAAATAGAAAGAATAATTAACTCATAAACTGTCAGAATACATTTGTATTTATTAATTTTAAGCCTGCTTATTAGTTTTTTAAATTTTTGCTCGTTATGGCATGTCACAAATAGTCAATAATCAATATATAATTTATTTGTGACAGGACTCTGAAAATTCTTTATTTGTCAGAACCTGTAATATCTGGAATAATTGTACTTATGCTGTCTTAATTTTTAACCATGCCCAGTACCTTCAATAACTGCGTAGCACCAGGTTGTGCAAATTGGGCAAGGATACAAACGAGTACAAAGTCTGCAAGTATGAAGTTTTTCTTCATAAACCTGATTATTAAAGACAAATGAACTGCCGAATTATTTGGCTATAAGCTTGATGTTTCTATTAAAGCAGCCGAGGTAGACAAATCAAGAATACTAGAGAGCAAAAGAAGTACTACAATCTTGAAAATGAACTAGAAATCTTCTAGGCTACAGGTGAAAAAATACATAACATCTGTCTTCTCTTAAATGCATTAAACACAATTCCACTCACATCGATTGAATCGGAAAGAGCATTCTCAGTAACAGGACTTTTCACTACTAAAATAAGAATCAGATTGAGTGATTGGAGTATCAACCATCTTTGTTTTTTAAAATCTTATTATAAAAATTTACAATAATATTTTGTATTATGTTTTATTTAAAAAATGAAAATTACCTTTTAAGTTAGAAGTTTGATCTAAGTTCATTTTTTTAAATTTTCAACTCAATTCAAAGGCATTTTTGTTATTGTTGTATGCAGTTTCCAGCAAACTTTAATAATTTTTTTCTATTTGTGAAAATTCTACATAATTCAAAGGTAATTTTTAATATATCTTACACAGCATTATTAATATGATTTTCAAGGTTGCAGAACATATTAAATTACTTTAAAAAATGAAAAATAATTATATCATTTGATTTCAAGATGTTATGCCAATATTGAACAAAATATCTTACTACTGCTAAGAATTTGATATAAAGTTCCATTTAGAGTATATAATCATAAAAAAAATAATCATTAAATTTAAACAAAAATAACAGCAGACTGGCTTAAGATAAAGGGATAAGAGAGCAAATGTGGATATAATTTTCAAAGAATGTTAAAGCAAAAAGACATAAATAATAAATTTATTTTAATAATTGATTCTACTATTATATATTATCACATAGTTGTCTTTGTAGTGTTACGTGACTATGTATTATTATTATTATTTATTATTGTCTCGGTTTCCTTTTTGTATATATCGGGTTTTCTTGTATTGTATGATGTTGCATGTATTTTTTTTGTTATGATGTCACCTCTTAGGTACCATGAGAAAAGCCTTCTGATTGGTCCAGAGTGGGACATGTGAGTGAAGCAGACTTCTGGACAGCAGGAAGTATAAATTAGGGAATCATTGATTGAGGACACTTTTTGTTTTTGGATTCGTCGAGGAAAGTACTAAGGTTAGAGGTCAGCAAGAACGTCGGAGTTAGGCCGAGAGAACAGGAGTTGAGAAAGGGAGACCATTTTCAGTCGGAAAGTATAATCCGTTTCCATCATAGCACAACCGAGAAATAGCAACGAGGGTCATACGTTTTGTAATGTGAATTACATCCAGGTTTCGAACAAAACTATTAGTTTTGAGGTTTGATGTAAAAAAAAAAAAAGCTTGGGAACTCGAGACCGTGTTGCATTCACTTAACATAATGCCATGATTCATCGAAGATTACTGTATGCAATTGTCATGTATGAGAAAAGCATGTATGTATATATTGCTACTTTGGAAGAAAACCGGCATAACTCAAAAAAGTGCAATTTTTCGGTTATGTCATAATCAAAACAAAAATGTAGTAAATTTTAGAGTAGGTTTTGATAATTCAACACTGACATAACTGCTCCCTAGTGGGAGAATATGAAAGTTACTTTTGTGACACTCTTCCACATAAAAATTTACTACATTTTTGTTTTGATTGACATAACCGAAAAATCGCACTTTTTTGAGTTATGCCGGTTTTCTTCCAAAGTAGCGATATGTATATATAGATAGTATTGTAAATTTTGTTAGTTTTAAGTCGTATATCATGTAAACTTGAACGGTAGGAATTATCTCATGGTTATTGTACTGTTAGAATAAATTACCTTTTTTTTTTTTTTTTTTTTTTTTTGTCAATTTTGTGCACGTGTAACTGGTCGTCGATTGAGTCCTTAATATACATCCATATTGTATCCGTGGATTTCAATCCATCAGATAATTTACATCTTTATTATTCAATCTAAAATAATTAAATGATAGAAGAGTATGATTTAAATATGACAAATATGATTTTTTTAAATCAAAAGATACACCAAAATTAGATGAGATTACAATACACACAAAAAAAAACTGTAATCCAGTTAATAGGAATTAAATTTAGAAGAACAAACATTTTCAACTGTATTTAATCATCAGGTTTTTAAATCAGTTTAAAAAAATAAATAAAATAATTGGACACTGAGTATCCAGCTAATTTACAGTAGGTGTGTACAGTACAGTACATGAGTTATCTCGAGCACCTTGGTAATAAAAAGTTAGGTACTGGTACCTATATACAAAAAATTTTCCCAACTCATTTCCTACTCAACAAAAATGAATATAAAAAAAAATATTAAAAAAATGTTTCCAAAAAAATTTTAAATATTTAAGCCAGAAGATTAACAGGAATTAATGGAAAAATTACAGAATTTAAACATTTAAATTTAACAACAACAGAACTGAATAAAATTCACTTTTAATAATTTAAAAAAAAAAAAAGCTATTTTATATTTATTCAATTATAAAGCAATTTTTACAAAAGTTATAACTGAATAAAAACTGCATTTTTAAAAAGTGGCATAATTTATAAGTTAAAATCTTTAGTTATAAGTTATAAGCATTAAAATCTTGTCAAATTATCATGGCCTGAATTATTAACTTGACAACCTATACACAAAACAGAAACTATAGTCTTTCCTAGAATAAGAATGGAACAAACTTTCATTAGTCTATGCACACAAAAGAAAATAGTTCTGTATTCATTACAAAGTAGAACATATTAGAAAATTATCAGATATGTTTGTATAAACAGTTATAATCTATTTGAAATTTCTGCATTTTGTAAAAAATTTAAGATTGTAACATCATATGACATGGCATTTGAATTTTTAAATTTTTTACCGTATTTACGTGCATATAAGACGAGGTTTTTATCCATTTTTCACTGCTTCAAAAACCTAGGTCGTCCTATATGCGCGAGCGAAGGAGTCTTTGTTTTTTTGCAATAATTTCTGTGAACCATATATACTTCACGCTGTCATTATAGGTCTACAGTCTATTTAGTGTAAGTTGGCACCTACTGTAAACAAATTAAGACACACTTTCCTTTGTTTATTGGTTTAATCCTACGTCCGTTAATTAAAAGCCACATTGCATCTCATTTGTTTGCAGAAAATAGTTTCTAGTTATTTATAAAAACAATAATGAAATACAAGTCTCTTAGCAATAATTATAAATGTAGTTATTTTACATTAAATTGTTATTTTTAATGAATATTAGCATATTCTGAATCATTAATAATAAACTTTTCCCGGTCATGCGAATTATAATGTTTTGGTTTTGTTTTCCATTCATCATGTATTAAGGCAAACATGGTTGTTAGGTTAATACGTGCATAATATTTTTTTTATGATTAAACAAAATAAAATTAGAATTGTATTAATAAATCTAATTTTCTTTATTTTGATCTCTAAAGTCACACCTCGTCCTATATGCAAGATTGTCTTATATCCGAGTAAATACGGTAAATACACAGAAAAGTGATACACATTCAAGATCCAGAACATTAGCTCCATTCTCATTACAGAAAATACTATAGTTAACATAAATTTGCAAATTTAAGAACACTAACTACCAAAGATAAAATGTCATTCCCATAGAAGAAATATTCAAAATGTAACAGATTTTTTGATTCATTAAAAGCCTAATGAAAAAAATGCAAGATTGATTTTTCTAATGAAAATATAATTTTTTTTACACAAAATTTGATTTCCTTATTATTTTTAAGGTCAGCTATAAAAACAGTTGTACATATGTTCACAAAAATTTTCAAAATTATCTATCAAAATATTTGCTGTGTGTTCTCATTACTTAAGGTTTAGGATAGATGTACCAGTTTTGGCCAGTGTAGTACTAGTTCTGGCCAGAAAACAAATTTAACTTAAAAATAGAATCATCACATATTCAAATCTGTCCAATGAAACGAACTTTTACTGTTAACTGTGTGAACAGTTAACGATAAAAGTTTGTTTCATTTGTGATTATATTTTTAAGTTAAATTTGTTTTCTGGCCAGAACTGGTACATCTACCCTATATCTTAGATAATTATAAGAATCAGAAAGTAAAAATAACTTAAATATTTTTCAAGATCACTATATTTAGATATTTTAACTATTGTAATGCAATAATATTATATACAGCAATTATCCAATAATTTGAAAGCAGTGAAGGCAATAGAAATTGCTATTACACTTTAAAATGATCGTTTACTTTGATGTTTAATAATGCATTGAAGCCTGAATTATATTTCTAAGCTATAACTAAAATTCAAACATGCAAAAAAATGTGTTAGAAGCTTTATCAAATTTACTGTTTAATGATATATATTCTCTACGATTAACTGTAGAGAAAATACAGTACAATGATTTTAGAAGTGATCAATTCAACACATTCAACACAAAATAGCATGCAATATAAATTGATTAATTAAAAAAATAATAAACTAAAAAATTCATTTTTATGCTGCAATTTCATTAAGCTGTGCATTAATTTTAAAATAGTAAATAAGTTTATTTTCAATGAAAAAATACTTTTATAATGACTTAATATACAAGATTTTAAATTTTAATCTGAGTGTAAACTCAATAATTTTCCTGGTAAATTAAAATTTTAGAATTCCATCAAGAAGATTACATAAAAAATAAATTTATATTTATATTTAATCAACATAAATTTCTTTTAACTCATAAAAATATTTGTATTTTATTCTTACTTTCCGACGACACATAATACATTAATTAAATTTTTTTTTGTTTTTAAATTACTGAGTTTGACAGTAATTAAACATTATAAAGTATATCATTTCAATCTAAGTATTTCTTGTAAATCAGCTATGAAGCAGCAGAAAAACCAATATCCATTAAGAAGAGTGAATGCAAATAATCAAGAGTAGTCATATATGTTTGAGTAGAAAAAATACTAATGTTTTGATGAAATTTTTACAACCTTACTGTTCACCTTGAATTATGTACATTCATTCTTCTTCATGGATGTTTTTCCTTTATTCCATTAAAGCACAGAGTTGTTCCTTCTGGAAGTTGGAAATGACAATAGGACTATATAATAAAAACGATAATTTCAGATAATTGTTAAACTTTCTAAATATATTAAATTTCCAATAACTTTAGTAAAAATTTAAATTTGATTAATAAATTTAATAAGAAAAATTATAAAATAAAAACAATTTAATTAGCATTTAATAATTTTGAACAATAAGTGATCTTCATAAACATTAAACAAATAAATAAATAAATTAATCTACTATAAGTTTTAAATTGCTGTAAAATAATTAAAAAATTTGCTATTTCTTTAACTATAACCATAATGCATTATTTATAATAATTTTATATTACAGTTATCAGAGATGTAACCAGAAATTGCTGTGTGTGGGTCACCCACATTGCTAATAGCTGCTTAGACATAGCAGAGGTAGGTTGCCAACTGTAAAACACAATACTCCAAGATCACTAGCAACATATTATTGTGCAAGAAGCTGCCACATCAATAAGGCAGCTCCATACATGCGATATGCAAACCAGTAATACATATGACAATGCTCAATAAAAAAACAAGGCTGAACAAGAATAGGTATTAAATTTTATTCTTCTTTACCTCATGAATGTTCATGTAGCCTAGTATTTTTTACATGTTTACTTATAAACTTGTATGGATGCAGCAGTGGGGTTTGGCAGAGAGTGAGGAGTGGAAGAGCATTCGTGTGGGAAACATTGCTCCTTACTGCTCAATGTGGTTACACCTCTGAGTTATTTAGTCATTTAGCTGACAAATTACAAATCAGAATGCATGACTATTACAAATTTTAAAAATATAAAAAAAACTATTAGTTATTATTTATTATACTAAAATCTACTTCTCTACCTTAAAATCCATTATCTTTCCTTTATTGAGAGCTTCAGAATGCTTATTTTAATTTCCAAGTAATTAGAAAAATAAACAAACTGGATTACTTATCAATCCAAAAAATCAACATAATACCTCCTTATCCAGCAAAATATATTACTCAAAACTTTACAAATGTTTTCAACCTAAGTTTTCAACTTCCTCAGGCCATAATTTACACAAAATCATATTTGGATATGTAATAACATTTTTTTTAAAAATGTTCTATTTAGAACATTACATATCCAAATATGTTAACTGAAGAAAAGATATTAAATTAGGTTGAAAATGCTTGTAAAGTTTTGAGTAACATATTTTGCTGAATAAGAATGTGTTACATTGGCTCTTTGGATTTCCAAGTACAGGTATCCCTTGATTAATGAATTTAATCCATCTTTTGATGTTACTGCATATATCAAAATCACATTAATCAAATACAATAATCAATAATAAAAATTACAATTCGTATATGATCTGATAAATTAAGGACTATTTCATAATGTTACCTTATGAAATAGTCTGCAGCTGAAGAGGAGCCTAAGATGCAAAATGCATTTTGCATAATGACTATTTAAAGAACTTAAGTCATCCATCTCTATATGTTCCTGTATGATAAGACCTTAATTTATCAAATATGTTTTAAGAAATACAGTAATTAAAGGACAAGAAGCTTCAAGAAAATCATCCACGCTTGATTATTACATTAATAAATTCACACATAAGGTAAGTCACTTTTAGGAAAAAATAAAAAATGAATTCAAAGTAAATGTTTAATAAATGCTTGTAACTGCATTAGTTACTGTTGCTTGAAAAAAAGTTATAAATTGTTTGAATAGTGTTAGTTTTTTTCTTATCATCACAAATTATATGATAAGTAAAATAATTCTAAACCTATGCAAACAAGCATGTTTTGATCAATAGAGTAAAATTTACAAAGAAACATAATTTGTAAATACAGTAGAAAACAAGAGTTTGTTACACACTAATTTTTAATGCTGGCAGCAACATAACTGGCTAGCTCTCATGCTCTGAAAACATGACTGTATGAGGTGAATAATGTCATCATGCTCAACTTTTTTTTTTGTCAGGAAACACTTCTTGAGGCTTGCATGTTTTTTCGTTGTAAATTTAAAGGCAGATTAAAACTCTTGTCACATATGTAGAGAAATTTTGGCAATTAATTTCAGTGTTAATCAAATCCCATGTTAGGCAAGGAATACCTGTATTTTTAAGCCTTTCAGTTCATCAGAATTAAAATTACAATTATGTAGAAAACCAAGCCAGAATTATACTAATAATAAAATGATAGAGTTGGATTAACTAGCAAGCTAGAACTTGGATAATTAATTATAAAGATATTACATAATTTGGATTAGAGACAGTTATGTTGCTATCTTGTATGGTTATATCTTGTAAATCAACTAGTCTGAAAGCAAATGAAGATCTGAATAGCATAATTTGTAACACATCTTCATGATAAGCAGAAGTTGCAGATAAAAGTCTCACTCTATATCAATCTTCACTTCCAGTATAATCTAAATTAATTCCCTTTTGAATATTTATTAAGAAATTTTCATAAACAAGAATTCAAACAACATAGTTTGCCATTTATGTTTTGATGATGATATCACTTCACTTGAATGATTTTCATTCATGTGCAGACACTCTTTGCATCTTTGAAGTATGTCATACATAGAGTAATGCAATATATTCTCGGGTATTTTATTAATTTCATAACGGATTTTTACCCTTAAAAGTTTCAATACTTTCTGGGTGATCTCAATATACCACACTCTTTGTTCACAAAATACTGAAACTTTTTAAGGCAAAACTTCATCATGCAATTAACAACATATCCTAGAATATGTTGCACTGCTATATGCTTGACATACTACAATGACACAAAGATTGTCTGTATATCATTTTAATTCACCGGCATTATGTCATCTTCAAAACATAAATGGCAAACTATGTTATTTGAAATCTTAAACACAAAAATTTCTTATAAATATTCAAAAGTAAATAATCATCTATTTATGATCGTCCATTTTCTTGCTAAACACTATATAATTAATTAGCCAAGTTACCATCCAATATTTAATTGGCTCTATCATTTGATTGTTAGTAAAATTAAAAATTTTCTTCAACAATTTTATCTCTGAAAATTACTTGGCTGAAAGCCTTTAAGCTCATTTTCAAAGTACTTGGGAATTAAAATAAGCATTCTGACAATCGCCAATAAAAAGAATAATGGACTTACTTTAATATCTCTTCAAATGGATTTGTTTTACTCCATTTTGCTTATTTCTGAAATATCATTTGTTAATAAAGATCTGTAAATGCTAATTAAACTGATATTAGTTTATAATTTTTATTAAATTTATTAAGAAAATTTAAATTATAAAATTAGATTTTTATGAAAATAAGTAAAACAAGAATTTATTTTATTAAAATAAAACATTTTTGTACTTTTTAAAAATTATTAATAATCCCAAAGTAGTTCAAAGTTTATTAAGCAAAAATGCATTTAGAATCTTCAGTTCTATTTTCATTTCATTTAGGAAATACAAATAAATACTATTATAATTTTTTTTTACAAAAATGGAATATAAACTACAGGTATGAAATTCAAAAATAATATTTGAAATATTACACTGTATGAGTTTTAATATTGCTTTATGTGGATATATGATTACAACATACTATCTGTGTTTTGTAAAAACACTAAAAATAGAATCAATAATGATTCTCTTAATAAAAATTTTGAGCTTTTTTGAAGGTAGTTAATAGAATGATAATAGTTAGAGAACTTGGGATTCACTATTAGAAATAAAGAATATAGATTTAGGTTTAAAAAGTACAAAATCTCCACTACCTGATTTATGCACCTATTATTTATGATTATGATTTATTTATTGAGAATAATTATATTTCCATTTTCTAATGGAAATATAATTATTCTCAATAAATAAACAATGCAGTAAGTAGATACAATGATTTTTTATACACTTGTAAGGATTATTACAAAATTTAAACAATTTTGAATCATTGATTTTCAAAACTGTAGATGGTAATGTTTCATGACAATAAGTTAAAAATCTTTATTAGATAATTATAACAGATATAATAATAAAAAGAATCACTAAATCAGTAACTTGTATAGATAAAATTAAAGCAAATGATCTTGCCGAAATTATCAGGTTGCTTTTGGTCTGTTAATAATTAATACTTAACCACCTACCTCTAGTTGAATGTCAGCAAGATCATTTGGCTTAATCAATTAAAATCAGGTTATGCGTTGTTGTTTATATATACACGTAGATAAAATTTAGTCATGCTCTGAATTCTGAATTAATCATTTTAATACTTATAACATTTATTAATTTTTAGTTTGACATTATTTATTACTTTAATATTAATAAGTGAATTAAAAAAATATATGAGGGAGTATCAATAAATAGTGGCAGCCATTCTTTTTCTTGAATAATACTTCAACAGAATATATTTTGAGGCATACATTATGTAATGTGGACTTTTAGCTAAAATTTTAATCAAATCTCTGAGTCATTGACAGTGTGGCATCTTCCAGATAGGCAATCAAAAACATTGACTGTAAATGTCAACGTCAACTTCTTACGAGAAGCATGGAATAATTCATTTCTTGTGGTCTCAAGAAAAGAGTGGCATCAGGAAATGAAGCATATGTATAGTGAGGACTGAATGAAAGAGAAAAATATGCAAAGATAGTGCAAACTCTTCACAGAGGGCTGTAAAGGTTTGGAGAACAAACCTTGTAGGCAATGAACTCCCACAACAGACAAAACATTGCATGCATAGATACACTGGTAAAACAAGATCAGCAAGTGACAACTGTGTTTATTGCAGATGAAGTAGGCATTTCTTATGAGACAGTACAGAATATTCTGCATCAGTCTTGATTAACAGAAGATTTTGGCATGATGGATTCCCAAACACCTGGATAATGGGGGAAAGTCTGCTCAGATGACATCACACTTGGAAAACCCAACCCATTACCAGGAAGAACAAGCATTCCTTGATGGCATTGTTACAAGTGATGAGTTAGGACAGTGTTTCTCAAACTTTTTGCTCATGTGACCCAATATATTTATTTGTAATAATTCCACAACCAAAATGTGTACAATACAAACTTTTTAAAAAAAAAAAACTAGTAATTGGAATCACTGTATATTATTTAACAAAATAAAATTTTGCATTATTGATAATATCTTCTGTGTGTGTGAAATGTAACATTGAATACATTTCTATTAAGAGTGGTTCAGACCAATTTTGTTTGGTAACAAATAACTTACTTCAATTTCAGTTTTTAGTATTGAAATTTAACTATTAAAAAATATAAGACTGACAATTGTATATGAAACAGATTGTTTCAAAATTATTCAGGAGTCTACTTTGCTTTGAAAAATATTACAAGTTTTTTTATAAACTTAATGAACTCTTTTTTTTTAAATATGTACTGTACTTTTCAGAGTGTAAGATTTTGTCGATTTCATTCTGTACATACACACAAAAATCATTTATTGATCCACTTGTGCCAAAATTCATCTGTTATTTACTTTTTATAATTTATTGTTATGTATTGTCACACACAACAATAAATTTTAAGTTTGAATAAACAAGGAAATATTTTCAAAACCATTGCAACTTAAATAGCTTTATGACTACAACCTTACATAAAATATCCATTTTGATATTATTCAAAATAGAAAAGTGAAAACAATTTCATATAGATTAAGATTATGGAATGTGTGATAATAATAATTATAAGAAAAAAGTTAAAATTTTCAGTACTTAACAGATGCATTGTTCTTAGTTCTTAGAGGATATTTCAATAATACAAGTATTATAAGTATTTCTGTGGAAGGTAGTATCATTTCGCAACTCATTAAAATTTTAAAACAACCCAATATTTGGTTGTGACCCATAGTTTGAGAAACACTGCTCTAAGGTTCAATATTACACACCAGAAACCAAACAGCAGAGCATGGTCTGGAAGTCACCAACACCGTAGAAGTTCCATGTTGCCCCCCCAGAGCCAGAAAGATCATGCTGACATTCTTCTGGGTAGAAAAGACCCATTTCTTGCAAATTTTCTGCCATGAGGCAACATTGTCAACACTGCCACATGTTGTGATGTTCTGTCATGGTTATGTGCAGGAATTTATCACAAGTAGCTATATCAGAAATTGGATGAAATCATCATTCTGTATGATAATGCAAAGCCTCACACCACAAATGCAATTGTCAGCAAAATCCTGAGGTGGGATTGGAAAATTTTACATCTTCATCATACAGCACTGATCTCACACCCAGCAACTATCACATCTTAGGGCTATTAAAGAAATTCCTTGCTGGTAAAAATTTCAGTGATGCTGAGGACATTAACAAAGAAGTTGTCAATTCATTCCATATGCAACCAGCAGGATTCTACAAAAATAGAATAAGGCAAGAAACAGCTTGTCTATGCTATCTTAAAATAATGCAGAATGCACACACTATTGTAATTCTTTTTCATTGTTTGAAGTATCATCACAAACATTATTGAACAATTTACAAATTATTTTAAGTTTTTTGATGCCAGAAAATCATATTCCTTGATCTTAATCATTATGTTTGATAATGTCACATCACTGTTTTGATACATTTATTGGCTCCATTATAACTTTTATTTTATAACATAGGTTTATAATATAGAGTTTGTGCACAACATATTTTGTTATAAAAATGTCTGTTCTAACTTTATGCATAATGTATAGTACCAGTATCAGCATAAGAAAAGTTTCACATTAGAAGTTTATTTTATAAAATTGCAAAACCAATCATATTTGATCCTTTATTGTCATCAATCCATTGTCATCATTATGCAAGCTCACATAAGAAAGCACTTGGTGTTTGTCAGCCATATTGTTTTTGCTTTGGCATGTGTGTTTGCAATCTTGATTTAGTTATTGTCTGTTTTTATTTAATTGTTAATGCAACAATATAATCTTTGATATCTCCACGAGAAAACAAAGCAAATGCTTCAATGTTTATTATATTTTTACATAATGTTAAGTGTTTATAATTATAATGTCCAATAAATATAACAAAAAAGATGTCATGTGCAAACTCTGTAATGAGAGACTTTGCTTAAACTTATTATGTTATAACTGTTTATAATTTTTTTAATGTTATAATGCTTAAAAAAAGCATTTTATAACAAAAAATGTCAATCCATAAACTTGCTATTAACACTTGAATCTGCCTAAAAACATTGCTTGTTTTGCTACTTATATAAAAACATTTTATATTTTGATGTCAAATATTGTTTTAATTTATGAAACATACATTTTTGTATTACAAATAAAGTACATTATCTGATAAATCAATACAGTCAAACTTGTTTTCCAACACAATTCATTCCTAAAAGTTGTTCTAAAACTGAAACAAATTTTCCTATAAGAAACAATATAAAATGAATTAATCTATTTCTGACCACCAAAATAAAGCCTTTTTTAAAACTTTTTTAGCTGTATTTCATGCATAAAAATGTTCACAAATACAGTATTATATTATGTATAATATTACATTGCATTATATATAATAAATTTTTGCTATTTAATTTCACTTAAGCACCTTTAAACACAAATTCTTGGATACTATTTACATTATGTGAATGTCAATTAATGTAGTTTTTATTAATTAATTTGATTTAAATTCAACTGTGGCACATACTGAAAAACAGTAGTAGTATCTTTTCGACATGCACACTGAAATCTAAGTTAAATAGCCACATCGATGATTTGTGTCATGACATTTAATGATGTGGTGATCTCAGTGCCACTAACTTCTGAATCAGTAGTTCTGTTATTGATTGGTTGGGCCATTGACTTTTTTTACCATGGGAAATATAAGGAGTTGGCTATATGTCTCTCTCTAATTTGTGGTCAGCTCTTGTAGAGTAGCTTGTTCAGCAACAGAGTTATTGTATGGCAACCAGAACAATTAAAAGTTTGAAACTGTTTGTGAACGAATTTATTCAAAAAGTGAGTCATTCAAAAACCGAGGTGGTTTGACTGTATATTGTTGTAATATAAAGTTATGAATCCAATTATTTTATACTAATTGATATTAAGATTTGAATAAAAACAGTACAAACATTTTATTAATATATCTGATTCATTCAGTTAAAAATTTGAAAAAAGTCAAAAAAAACTTTTAACCATCATCCAATAGAAGATTGTTGCTCTTATCTTTAATGTTCATTACTGCAATTTACTTTTGTAGATAAGCAAAGAAACACTTGTTTATAATACATACACAATTAATTAATTGAATATACAAAATTAATGGGTGTAATAGTAATTTGTGAATGTCCTACAGATACAGTCAAATGTTTATCTTCTCTATTTTATGCATTAAATTATTTTTTTAACTTATTCATTTAATTGTCTTCTAAACTCTAACATATTTATTTTACATTTTCTAAAAGTTATTAATACGCATTAATTCGTTCTATTTATATTTTCATATAAACCTTTTTTCAGTGCAAATTTATATAATAATTTTGTATGTTTAAAGTAAAAAAAAATTATATAAAATACAAAATTCTGATATGTGAAATTATTCAATTTTAATAAAACACTTCACTGACCTATTTAGAAGACTCAATATATTTCAATAGAAGATACATAATGCTATGATTAATGATTATAAAATTTTGTTAACTTTAATACCTTACCAGGGTTTAAGCTGGAAAAAATTTTCTGTATCATTTTACCTAATTTTACAGTTTAAGCATTTGTTTGATTCTTCTTTTCTTCGAATAAGTACACACAATTGCAGATTTAGAAAAACCTGGCTCAAGCGAATGAATTCAAAACTTGGTTAACTCATGATGATGATGATATTCGTTTGGCTCATTGCATTATTTGCCATACCTTATTTAGTGTTAAATATTATGGAATTACAGAAATTATGAGGCATGCAGATTGTGAGAAGCATTAAAAAAGAAGTGCATCTTCTCATTACCTTTCCCCTTCCCCAGTTGTGTTGGCCAGTGAAACAGTTTCCAACGATGGCAACCATACGTGACATGATGGGATAGTTCTTTGAGTAAAAGGAAATTACCTGTAAATTTCTTTGAGGATAGTGTTGCAATATTAACTTTATCTGCAATAAGATTACAAATTTATTTTCTACTACACAATAAAAGCATGCTTATCTACATATAAATGGAGAATTTTCAGGATTCTTTCGAAAGATTGATTCTGGAATTCCCAATCACTTTCCATTCTTAAGCTTGATGTTTATTAATTAATGAATGTAATGTGCTTGTAATGTAATCATTAATTTTTCTAAATTAAAATAAACTTTAGAAAGTATTCAAAAGAATTGGAATTGGGAGAAATTTTGGTGTCATCCCATCACTAGTTAAAACATCTTAAAAATGTTAGTTTTTAAGATGTTTTAACTACTTGGAAAAGTTTAGTTTTTTAGCAAAATGTGCCAATAAAGTTGTCACTAAATCTAAATTCTTGTAGCACTTCAGCAAAAAACTAGCAACAGCTTAAACCCTGGGTTTACATATAATTAAAAATCATAATAAACTTTACTAAAAATCCATTAATAATTATCAAGTATAAATAATATAAAACAAAAATCTTACCCAAAGAAGCATATAATTCACTAAAATTTGTAAGATGATCTCTGAATTCAGTAGCTGTGGACATGGCTAACAGTAAGCGGCTTTTTCTTCCTGCAGCCCCAACCTAAATATTATAATTATTAATAACATTTCTATTAACATTAAGTTACTTAAAATTTTGCAATACTCAGTTTTATTTAACATTCTAAAAATGTAAAATTAAATTAATTCTAAATTGTGAAAAAAAATTTCATTTTTTTTTTATTTGTGAAAATCATTTTGTAAAAATTAAGTGAAAAATATTGTACAATAAAATATCTAACTTATTACTATTCAAAAAAAAAAACAATTTTACACTTATTTATATACAAATAAACAACATTTTTTTGTAAGTTAAATTTTAAGTAAAAATTTTTACATTACATTCGAATGTTTATCTTTTAAACAACTCAGAATTAATTAAACACAGAAATCATCAAAATCTACCAGCTTATAATTGAATGTTTAAGTGATAAAATGATTCAAGAAACTGAACCACAATAAATACACTGTCATCTGTTGAAAACTATAATTTAATTAATTAATGATTAGTAAATTAGAAGTTTTAATACAACTATAAAAACATTTATTCAGAAAAAGATTCGAACTCTGTTCTTACCTTGACATAAAAATGCAAATTTGGCAATGTGTAACCTTTTCGATTACTTTCTAAAATTAATATATACGACTGGATCAACTTTTTTTAAACTAGATGTCAGATAGTATAACTGGCAATTTACACATGTAAGAATTTTCAAATCCTACTCCATACAGTTTTTACTCATGACTAAAACTTAATTTAAATTTACTGATCTTTTAATATTTCCAACTTATCTTAATTTTAGTTTGGATTCTCAATCCATTAAATTAGTTAGCTTATTATCTGCTGAATTTCAAAACTTTTATAGAATTTACTCATTTTTATGTAAAAAATTTATTAAATTATATTTGTCCAAGAAAAAGTAAGAATTAAAATATATTTAACCATTATTATTTACTGGCATGCTGAACATTCTGAACCAACTATGTGATGTATGAATGTTTAAATCTGAACAACAAAAGAAATATTGCTGACAAACTACCACAATTTTTTTATAATTAAACATTTTAAATATAAAAAATAAATCAGTTTTACTAACAAATACAAGTAGTTTTGATAGTTTCCAGATAAAAAGTATTGTTTTAAACCTAATATTACATTTCATGTACTACATTTTTTTAATACAAATATTTCTTTAATGCTTTCTCACAGAAAACTTTATTTTAACACCAACAGGAATTTAATCTTTCATGTGGATACAGATAAACATTTTCAACCTAATTATAGGTCTGCTTCATGTCTTAATCTTTTCATTCTATTTTGGAATTTTAAGAAGAGTGATACAAAATTTCAAACTTTGAAATGAATGAAGAAGTTCAAAATCATGTTTGATGTTCTTAGTATAACTATTCACATACCATTCAAATCTCCTGCAAACGTTGTAACCGGTGCAGTCAAAGTTCATACGCGAACGTTTTTGGCCCCTCACTAGGTCCTTCTTCAAGCAAAATTTTCTTTTTTGACCGTTACATCGAAGAATATCCTTTTATCGGATAAAAATTCGAATCGTCAAAATTCCGAATTTTTACCCAAAAAGATATTATTCTTCAATGTAACGGTCAAAAAAGAAAATTTCGCTTGAAAAAGGACCTAGTGAGGGGCCGAAAACGTTCGCGTACGAACTTTGACTGCACCGGTTACAACGTTTGCAGGAGATTTGAATGGTATCACCCCGGTGTGTTTAGGTGAATTATACTATTCACATAATTTAAATCAATGTTATATAGATATTTATGAATTTAAACAGATTATTATATAAATTTATGTAGGTTATAAATATAAATTCATAAATATCTATATAACATTGATTTAAATTATGTGAATAGTTATACCAAGAACATCAAACGTGATTTTGAACTTCCTCATTCATTCCAAAGTTTGAAATTTTGTATCACTCTTCTTAATATTCCAAAATAGAATGAAAAAATTAAGACCTGAAGACGACCTATAATTAGGTTGAAAATGTTTATCCATATCCACATGAAAGATTAAATTCCTGCTGGTGTCAAAATAAGGTTTTCGGTGAGTCAATTAAGGCTTTCTGATATATCACACAGATAATTGACTATATTACAGTAAAATGTCTTTTTTTTTAATTTTTAAGACTGACATTTATTTGAACAATTTTTATATTCTGTCACAATCTTCCAATTACATAGAATTTTTGTTATCCTTTTACAATTAATGATTAATGACAAATATGCAATAAACAAATTAATCAATATTTTTTTTGACAGCACTTTTGCTGAATGATGATCTAAAAGATGTTAATATTTAACACTTCTTTGTAACACTTAGTTTATTTAAGTGCTTGTCAAAACTGTCAGAAACGTTACTGTTGAGAAGTACAAGTCATGAAATACACGAACAGAATTTTTCGTGTAATCTAACGTATCTATATATCATTTTCTGACAGAAAAAATGTTTTCCATTCATATATGTATCAATTCAAAAGTACAATAGAAAGTAATAAAACAAATACTCAATATTTTTTAATACTTATTGATCATATTATCTAGTTAGGCAAAATTTTTATAAATTTTTCACAATTTAACCACAATTAAATTGCGATTAAAAATATTTTTTGTGATTTGATTACATTGTATTTAATTAAAAGTTGAGCTAGCTAAAATTTTAATTCTATGTTATTAAATATAGACATTCAAAAAATATTCAAAATCAGAATCTAGTCTTTTTCTAACAGATATGACAAAGGTTATAAACATTTAAAATGATATTGCAGACTATATATTAACATTTTTATGATTTTTATAATAATGAAAAGAAACTTCAAATTTAAAAGAGCAGCTCTTAAAAAAACATGATAAAATAATTCAACACAACTTATATTCATCATAAAAGTGCTTTGATTAACCAAGATCTATTTAACTGAGGTTACACATTATCAAATAAAAAGAGTACTTTGTCAACAAATCCAAGAAAAAATAATAAAGAGCAATTTGTTACACATAGCTATACAATGGATGGTACAGAAGTGGAGTTCTGAGTATTAAAAATAATTTATTCTGGTAATTTCTCACAACAAAACAAATTTTACAAATATACAAATGCAAAAAGAAATCAAAGAAATTTTAATTGTAATCATCATCAATCTTTAATTCTATGACAACGTTCTTGTATTTTGCTGATCATTTTGTTCCAAACTAAAAATTATTATTCTATGCACTGTAAGTTCATAAATTAAAATTTGGAAGGGAAAAAATGAGAAAAGTGTTTTATATTTTAAAAATTATTAAGTAAAGGATCTTTCAAATTGAGCGCCTTTTAAAAAAATAAATAAAAGACATAATTTGCATTGATTTTTAAAAACTTTTTATTGGTAATTGAAGTATCAGTTATGACATTTATTTACAAAAAATAATATCTGACAAATGACCACTTCTTGCTGCTTCACAGTGGTTCACTCTTTTGTTAAAATTTTGTATGACATTTTGACATAATTGAGGCTCTATTTCACCAAAGATATGAATAATTTCATCCTTCAGTTCAGGAATCGATTGTGGTTTGTTCTTATAGACCTGGCTTTTTACATAACCCCAAAGAAAATAGTCCAATGGTGTTAAGATCACCTGATCTTGGTGGCCAATTAACATCACCATTTCTTGTAATAATTCTTCCAGGAAATTTTTGTCTCAATAAAGCAATTGTTTCATTAGCAAAATGAGGTGTTGCACCATCCTGTTGAAACCATATATCCTCTAGATCAATATCATTCAGTTCAGGCCACAAAATTTCAGTTAACATCTCACGATATCGAACACCATTCACTGTTACAGCATTATCAGCAGCATTTTCAAAGAAATAAGGTCCAATTACACCACTTGACCATAATGCACACCAAACAGTGACTCGTTGAGGATGTAAAGGCTTTTCACGAAATCACTCACGGATTTTCCTCACCCCAAATACGATAATTTTGTTTATTAACATAACCACCAATTTCAAAATGTACTTCATCAGAAAATATGATTTTTTGAAAAAAATCATCTGGTTGTTCTTTAATCCAATTCACAAATGCATGATGTTTTGAATGGTCCAATGGTTGTAGTTCCTGTGTTATTTGAACCTTATATGCCTTTAAAGCTAAATCCTTTCGTAAAATACTCCATGTTGTTGATTCACTGAGTCCAACTTGTTGTGAACGTCAACTAATGGACATTTCAGGTGCTTCAGTAACACTTTCACAATCCAAACCAATATGCTCTTGTGAACGACCACTACAACTGTATTTTTCTCTGTTTTGATCTTCCACTGAACCAATCTCTTGAAATTTTTTAATAATTTGACCAATAGTTCTTTCAGATGGACGATTTTTCTAAAAACATGTTTCACAGAACACCGATTTTCATAAAGTAATTCAACAACTTCAACGCGTTGTTGTATCATGTACGAAGCCATTTTTATAAATGTCATACGTTACACTTTTTAACTGTCAAAATACCCGGATGAATTCACTGCACCATGTATATTTTATTTATTTTAAAAAAAGGCACTCAATTTGAAAGACCCTTTATATATATATATATATAAATATAAAAAATATACAGGAAATTCTCTAACAAATTTGAAGAAACCAATATTTTGAGAATTTGATGTAAAAAATTTCTATATATGCAGAATAACAACAAATAATTATTTTTTTTAAATTTATAAAATTTAAATAAATTTAGCAATGTAGACATTCCATCCTCGGTGGTCCCACCATCACCTCTTGCTGTATCTGCGTAAGCATACCAGCAAGTCCCACTGACTTCACTGCAACATCATCATCTACTGGACCTTATGCACCATACCCATAAAGGTCACACCAGTAGATTAGAGTGATATGCACTTACAGGTATAAAATATACTGCCCAGATACTGAGTGCTATGCACTCCATATAATAGATTAAAAATGCAGCAGGACATTTATAGACATCACTGCTGCAATACCTTGTGCCTTCCCCAAGCAGGAGGGGACACCTTAAAAAACCTGTAATAAAACCTATATATAATATAAAACCTTGTATCTATATAAAACCCTTATAACTAGGTTAAAACCATGTATAACTAAACCTATATACCATAAAAACCAGTGGACCCAGACCTACACTATAAAACCTAAGTAAAACCTTAAAATATATATATAAAACTATATAATATCTTAAATCTACTTCATCATACTTTAAGTTAAAAACTGGGATCTTACATCATACTTTATGCAATAGATCAATATACCATAAAATCAGTTTATATTTATGCACCATAAAACCATAAAAACAATACAAATAAAAAACTGGGTTATACCCCAAGGCATCTATATTTAAAATACCCTTAAATGCCTCTATTTCAATATTAAAAATACAATCTATCTTATCAAAGTCAGTTAATTTTTTTTACAATAAAGTTATTTTAAATTTCACTTTTAAAAATTTAATCAACAAAAAACTATTACAGTTCTTACAAATTTTGATATAAATTCTTCTATCCTGGAAAAAAATCCATATTTTATAAAAAATTTTTAAATTTTATAAACTTAAATTTCTGATCAGCGCACAAATATATGTTATTAATAGAATAGGAAACAAATCTTACCTTCATCATTTAACATTACTTCTTCATCACTTCAATAGCTCCCATTTATTGAAAATATATATCTGTAGTCTGTATGTGACAAATGCCCTTTATATGCAAGCATTTATACATTAAAGATATGACTATGAAATTTCATTAGTCTAATATTTCATGTTTGTTACTGAATCAAAAATAATAATAGATATTACTAATGCGTAGAAGATTAGTTTGATAACATCCCTATTTTATAGATTTTATATATTCTTTGACACACTATTTGTTATAATGATGATAATTAAATTTAAAAACAATTAAGACAGTGCTTATTGGTTGCAATGTTCATACCAGTTACAAAAAAAAATGTTATTTATGGAAATTTTACTATATTTTTTTTTATAAGGAAGGTTCTGAAGAGGAACTAAAGCCCAAAATGCATTTACATTAAGGGTGGTAATAAAATACAGTGGAACCTCTATATTCATCATTAATTTGTTCCTAAAGATCTAACGAATATGGAAAATGACAAATATAGAAACAATTTTTTTCATAATAAATAACTGATATTCAATTAATCCATTCCCATGCTAAAAAAAGATACAAGAATAAAAATTTTGTTGTTTGTAAAACTTTATCTTTATTGTACTAAATAAATACAGTATAGTGATAGAAAGGGGAAGAAGAATAAGGTTATTATTTACTAGCGGGTGGGCCCAGCGTTGCTCGGACAAAATTAACGATAGTGAAGATTAAGATTATTACATTATAGTCAACCTTACCCGTTTTCACAGAATGCAAGAATTGGGTTCCCCTGTTTCCAGACTAATTAGAGAATTTTTAGATGGGTCTAAAAATATGTTTGATTTCCCGCAAAAATGAAAAAACTGCATCTGCGTCTTGCACGTCGCTTTCTCTTAACATTTCCATTGTTACGTAACACTTCCATTGTTGATGGAAGTGTTGAGCCTTCTTCCTGTCCCTCTTCCCTGTGGGAAGGAATTTTGAAAAATCCCTTCTTAGTGTGCATTCTCGTGATGTACCCTAACTGTGTACCAAATTTCAACTTTCAACTCCTAACCGTTTGGGCTCTGTGCTGATTATTATTATTATTATTATTATTATTATTATTATCATCAACTCGTCTTGATTATATATATAGATTAGATAGAGTTAAATAACTTAAACAAACTGGACTTAACAATTTGGAGGGCTTATCACACCAAGGCCAACAGAAAGAAGGACTAGATCTATTACAAAAAAGGGTTAGACTTTAATAATTACATTCAAATTTAGGTAAGGATGCATTTCGGGTACAAGGGCCCCTCATCAACTTACAAACGCATGGTATCAACATAATAATTATAACATCAATAGATAGCCAATACAAAGGGAAATCTAATATATACAGTGCACTGTATTTACAATTTATAATGTAACCCATATACTACAGAACTAAAATATCAAGCATAAAATTTTAATACAATGACAAAGTGGTATAACCAGTGGTGACATTCGAAATATTTAACAAAGGGTTCGCTAGCAGAAAATTTCTCTCTAACAATCACTGACAAACAAAATGGTAATTTTGGCTAGAAATAAATACAATAGCATTTCTTGCGATATATCTAATAATCAGTGGTGTATTTGGAACGTAAGGGGCCCTGGGCGTAGACCAGGTAACAATAGTATATTAGTGCTGTCAACCTTTTTTTTTTAGGCAGAGAAATTTTTTCACCCCGAATGGCACTGCAGATAATAGACAGATGTCATCAATACAATATACAATATTCTTTTTATTTCGCTGTCCATAGTCCGACACATGTTCCACAGCCATCTTGTATTATCTCACGCACGTGAGATTGTGGGATCTCTCTTATGACTGGATCTAGTTTCAAGAACTCTCTTGAATTGATTGCGATTAAACCTCATTTCAGTCGAGATTGAAACAGACGGTGAAGAGAGATCGCACCAAGGCATAGTCCCCGACCTTGCTCACAATCTAGATTGAAAGCTCGGTGCGAACAGGGTATAAGGCTCTAGTTTAGTAGTGTTACAGAATATAATACATATATTTTAATATATTTTTTAAAAGAAACAAAACCGCTGAGAAATGTTGTGTGTGTTTAACAAGGTTCGGAAAACTGAAAATTTTACCAACGGGTTCGGCCAAACCTGTGCAAACCCGCTGAATGTCACCACTGGGTATAACACATTATTTGGGACCAGTAACTGTCTTATTTTCTCCTACATTTTAAGATAGTTCCACTATTAATAATAAATATTGTTAAGTAAATTACAAGCCAAAAGGGAGGAAACTAACAATGTACTGTACAGCACTTACTATTATTAAAATAATTGGTTTCCAGATATTAAACAAATAGAAATACACCTGATCCATAAGACAGTGTGAAGTCAACTGTCTTGTTACAATTTATTTGTTGGCCTTGATATGATAAGCCCTCCAAATTGTTAAGTCCTGTTTATTTAGGTTATTTAACTTTATCTAATTTATAGTTGTGGACTAAAAGCATTGTTTATTATTATTATTAAGGTTGTTATTGTTTAGAAGAAGACATACCATCAATTAAAACATTAGGTAATTCCAATTATGATCTCAGCATATTAAATTCTTTGGCTAAGTTGAAACTCTAGAGAGATTGTGGTTGAAGTTTTGATCTCTAAAACATGAACATCAAACGTTGAGCACCACCATCTTGTAAGCCTAGAAGTTTGACAGTGGTGTTTGGAACATCATTGGAATAATTCTTCCCTCCACGAAAAACCTTCATTGGAATAATGCTTGACATTCCAAATGCCACTGTCAAACTTCTAGGCTTACAAGATGGCAGTGCTCAATGTGCGACATTCACATTTTAGAGATCAAAACTTCAGCCACAACCTCTTTAACTTTCTCCATTTTCAGACTTAGCAATAATTTTTTTTCTCTATTGTTGTTCTAATAGCTTTCCTTTTCTTCAGTGCACTTTGTTGGAGTCATTGGAACTTGAGATTTTGAAAATAATCAACATGAGAAACCAAGAACACACACGATGACTGCACAAAGCAGACTGATTAACTACAGCTAGCTGACAATGTTGCCAACTCAAAATTCAAATTTATAGCTACACATTTTAATAAAAATATTCAAATCATTTTGTTTCCATTAAAATTGATTGATTTTTTATAGTTAGATAGCATTATAAAAGTAGCTAGGCCATTATAATTTAGGTAATTTACATAAATTGTTCATAAATCCACTAGGAAAAAATTAGCTAAATTGGCAACATTAATCTAACACAGCTAGCTGATCGGCACGGCGTGCAATCGTAGCATCACTGCCCAGTATTGGGAATGATGATGAATATAGGGGAGGAAAAAGTCATCAAAATGTGATGAATATTGAATATCACAAATATTGAGATTGACAAATATAAAGGTTCCACAGTATATTGAATGATATTCATGTCTGCTTAGTCTGTCTGTCAGAAGAAATGTGGCTGTTCACATCAGAATTCGAAAAATACATATTTTAGTTTTCTAAATTTATGATGTATTTTTAGTTTAATTGCAATTAAAACATTTGAAATTTTCAGCAAGCATTCTTTTTATACTGCTTATTCATTTTCAATTTCTTCCACAAAATATGTTTGATTACTTGAACTTCATAGCATCAATCAATATAAGAAATGCATAAGATAATTTCACATACCAAAGTTTTTAAACTTTCTATTGAAAGTCTAATATTACAGTATCAACTGAAGATGATAAGAAATATCAACCCATTGAATTCTAGTCTGTGAAGATCATCATATTTTGATGCGAGAAATGGCTTATGATCTGAACAAACATTTTTTACAGTTTGTTTATTTTTACAACAAATATAACATTAAAAAAAATAAAATAAACCAATAATCTTATCCTTAAGAAGTTTTTAACATTTTGAAAAAATCCTAAAACCATAAGTGAATATTACAATAAATGATCTGAAACAACACTTTGATTTATATTTTTGATTTGAATAAAAAAATCATACAAATGTTTTGAAATATAATAATTTCACAGCTCATAAAAATACATTTTATTCTTTTGTACACATCCTATTTAACTATGTATGCTAAAATTGTCAATAATAAATTTGATTAAACAGACTGGTTTTTAAATCAATAAATTACATATATATATAAAACAAATTATATTATAGAAATTTGATATAGATGTTATATTTAACTTGTCAGTGTCTCAAATCTTACTTTTAGTGATACAAATTATTACAGGTGATTTCCTTATAAACTGAATCATTTTTTAATGTTTTCTTTTAATTTTATTAAAAAAAATATTTTTTTATTTGATAAATTTTGTATTAACTTTTCCAAAATATTAGTACTTTCACCAAAACTGATAATTGCTTTTTCCCAATGCAAGGTTTCTGTCCTTGCTGAGCTCAACCTTAGGACATCTGCATTACCTTTTGACAGATATACCACCCCAGTTAAACTCCCTGCCTGACACAGTCCTTGAGACAGATGGTTGCAGTTGTCGTGAGACCAAGCTTAGGGCTAGAATGGTGGATGTAAACATCTGCTCTCTGCTTCATCAAGTCAGTAAAGAAGCAATATATTATAATTTCATTTACTGAACTTTATAATCTATGTAAATAAAAATGTAGAGTACATGTTTGTTTGTTCCTAATCTCTACTAATCTCTAATCTCTGAAACTTCACCACCAATTGCTTTGAAATTTTGACACACTGTTGCATTCGAATACGTGCGTTTTTATATAATATAGATGTCAAAATTCCCCCTGTGGGGGAGAGGAACAAAATTAAGGCTTACCATAAAGAACTGGGCTTCTATTATACTATTTTAGATGCAGTTTTTTGTGTTTTTGATTGTGTTTTAATAGGGTACGTCAAGATAATGTACACTAAGAAACGATTTTTCAAAATTCCCCCCCACAGGGGAAGTGTTATACATTTATAATAGATACATTTTGAGCCACAGAAACGTGTGGCAGGTACTGCTAGTAGTTACAATTAAAAAATTTTAAATAAATTTATTCTCTCTTATAACACCATTAATGTATTATTATAAAATCTATGTTTGTTATAGTTTATTATATTAATTATTCATTAGTATCTTATTTAAAAAAAAAAACAATCACAAAAGTATCATTAAAAAAGGAGAGAGAAAAAAAATGAGAAGAGGGAAAAATATATAAAGGCTTCCTCTTCATCACTATAAAAAAATTCCAATTCAATAATGTAAATAATTTTTAGCAATTTGCACCAATGAATAAAACAACTCTTCTTTTTCATCACATTATCATAAAGTGTTTCATATCCTTATAAATATAAAAATGATAAGTGTTGAGCATAATATATATTCAGCTGATATCTACCACCTGAATTTCCCCCACTGACTAAACCGTCTCCAAATTAGATAATTACTAGCCAATCCATTATTTTAGTGTCCATAATTTTTCTAACATTATGCCTTTTTAGTTAGATCTTTTTCTTTTTTATCTTCACTTTCATCTTAATATTCAGACTTTGTTTCACCAGGCTTTCATAATCCATTCTATAAGCATGCCCAAATCATAATAAATTTTTCTTGTTGACCATTCTCAATGATGTTATGCCTGACTTTTCTGTAACAGCATCCTCCTTGAATATCATATCTTTCAATTGCTTATCTTCTCTCATAAAACCGAATAATTATAACCCTAAAAAGAGAGATAATATTATACTATTCAATCATTATCAAAATTTTCCAATTTGCACTCCTAACTAGTTCTTCAAAAAACAAAGTCTTCAATTAACAGCATTGTGAGAGATTTGTCACAGTAATTAATGTAATTTGTTGAAACTAAGTCTTGATTTTAAAGCAAATCAATCATCATAATTTGTGAATTTGTAACTATTTAATTGAATTATTTATATATAAAATTTCAAAATTTAATAACAGTAAGAATATAGAAATTACTATGAGGACAGTTACAAAAGTAAGCTTGTCTCTTCTTTTACATGAACAAGAATTTATTTTCAGAAACAACATACATTGCAACTCTTATCAAATTCCACAGATTAAACTCAATTATTTTTCTGTTTATTCTGCAACTACCCATAAGCAGAAAAAGAATTGAATACATTACAACAAGCTGTCATCACAATATCATTCATCAACAATCATCTTGATGATTCAAGCACTTATCCCAATATTGCACCAGTTTCTGAGAATCTCTTGGAAAAACTTCCTCAAGGGATCCAAATTCCTTGAGGAAGTTTTTCACATGCACATACAATGAAACAATGCTGAACAATACTGTCAAAAACTGTCAAAGCTGAAGAAAGTGGTCTGGTGAAAAAACAAGCTTATTAAGCTTAGGTGTCCTTTTCTTGGATGATAATGCTCACCTTCAGAAAGCCCAACAAACCCAGAAATTTCTGCAAAAACACACTGGGAATGATTGAGTCATACCCACTACAGTCCTACCTTGCACCCAGTTATTTTCACTTGTTTTGTAAGCTGAAACATCTGGAGGAACATAATTTCAGCTGCAATGCAGTAATCAAAGTACATGTGAAAACCTTCCTCAAGGGACTCTGGTCTGATTTTTTTCAGGTGGTTTCCAGAAATTGGTGCAGCACTTGAATAAGTGCTTGAATTGCCAACATGACTATAAACTACAACTCTAAAAACGAACCTGTTACCGGTGTTCTTTGTAACAGGTTTGTTTTTAGAGTTGTGGTTTATAAATCCCGGTGTCAGTAGAGAGTGGAACAGTACATGATTATGTTGAGTAGTAGCATAGTGATGAGAGCTTGTTGTAATGTATGTCGTTTTCCTAAAAATACATTCTTGTTAATTTGAAAGAAGCAACAAACTTACTTTCTGAATCACCTTCATATTTAATAGTTGAAAAAAATGTTATTTATAATACATCAAAAACAAACATAATATATCAAAAATATTTTATAAATCAATGATTTACATGGTTAATTTAACATCGTATAATCTATCCTTAAAGATATTCTTCATATGAATAAAATTCATATTTATATACAATTTTTTCATATTTAAATATTTAACTTTGTATTTCTGCTATAAAATTTTTAATGAATAAATTGTAATTAATGTTTTATTGTAAACACAATCTTCCAAATAATTTAATAGTCAATAAGTTACATTAAAATAAAAACTTCACAATTATAAAATTATAATGAAAAAAATGCTTTAATTGTTTGGATTAAGATAACTTGCAAAAAGAATTCAAGTGCTTTCAAATAGTCAAACTTCGAGTTTTGAATGCCTTGCTTTTTGAATAATTCAGTTTATGAACAAAATTTTGAACTCTTTTTGCTCCAGTTGCTGAACACACTACTTGGCAGAGTTGGCCTGACTAATCAACAACAGGACTACCAACTCAGAAGTTACTGATGTTGAAATCACCTCGAATCATGATATGAATCATCAATGACATCGCTATTTAAATTACATTTCAATGTGCATGAAAAAAAGATACTATTTCCATTTTTCTGTATGTGCCATAGTTACAAATATAAACTTCCTTACAAAACCTGATACGTTACAATAGATCAACAACACCTGCCGCATGACATTGGTCTAAATAATGTCAATAATAATTTATTAGTAATTTATAATTTAGCCTGAAGTCGTACAGCAGTTGTAGTTGATGTATTGTGCCACAGTTGATTTTAAATCAAATTAATTAATAAAAACTGCGTTAGTTGACATTCACGTAATATAAATAGCATTCGAGAAATTGTGTTTAAATACGCTTAAGTTAAATTAAATGACAAAAATTTATTAATATAACATTGTATATTATACTATTAATATTTAATTTAGTATTTATTAATAGTAGGTAGCCAGTTAATTAAAACTAAAAATAATAATTAAATTTAAAAATTATAAAATTGGCCTTTACATCAAAACTGAAAATGAAATTAAAATTAACTAATTCAATCAATCAATTCTTTATTGTATGAAAAAAATTAACTAATTAATTAATTGTCAGTCTTGATTGATTTGGTTGTATTTCATCCAGGAGTTCTCTCTCTATTTATAGTACTTTGTAAAGTGTTAGTTTTAGTTTCAGCTGGAGGTTATGGAACATTTTGCTTTTAATATATGTATATAATAAATATAGATAAAGAAAAAATAATATTATATTTCCTTCATGGGCATTTTTATATATGAGATATAGCTAAAAAGGTTAAAAAAGGTTTTGTTTTCAGGGTCAGGAATGGATTAATCCATTTTATATTGTTTCTTATGGGAAAATTTGTTTTGGTTTTGGAACAAAGTTTAGGAAGGAATTAAGTTTGAAACCTGAGGTTTGACTGTACTAAAATACTCACAAATGTAATGATTACTTAATATTTGAAAGCCATAGACTCCTTTGATTTAATAATTTGAAGTGCTTAAAATCTTTTTTTTTTTTTTTGGTTAAATGATATCTTGCTCCATTAAAGCATTTTTTAATTTAAGTCAATAAATTCAAAATATTTTAAATCAGTAATTTACAAATCTTCAGAGAAATATTTCTGTATATTCTAAATTTTCATCTTCAGTTTAAACTAACCATTTATTTCCTTTAATTAGAACAATTTGTAAATTATTGAAGTAGTAATGTTAAAACCTACTTTATTGGAAGATTTATAAATAAGTCTCACATTCCTTAGAATTTTCAGACTGCCAAAAATCAATTCTCACGACCACAGACTTAAGTCCAAAAAACAGTATTCAACAAAATTTAGTTGTCAAATATTACACACATTGAAACCACAAAAAAACAATAGTTCAACTTTCTAAATGCATTTCATTCCAAAATGCTCACTGTTCCAAGCAGATGATTCTGTGACATCTGTCAATATTTGGATCAATTTTTATATAAACAAATTCTTAACAATTTTACCGTAATTTTCACCAGCCATATCATATACCAAAATTACATAAATTTACAAACACAGGGACTAATTTAGGTACAGGCATGAGGCACCAGCCAGAAGTCCCGAAGATATGGGGACCTCCAATAAATATAATTTTGACAGTAAAAATCATTTTTTTAAATGTCAAATTATGATAAATCAAGATTATACAACAATACATGAAGCCAGGTATAAAAATAAATCACAGTTCCCTTATTTAAGATGAAAAAAAAATGTTAACCTATGTTTCAATGAATAAACAAAGACAACTTTTGTCTTGTAGTATGCAAATTTCTATATTTCTATGATAACCTATGATAAAATTATATTATTACTAGAATACATGCCATTGAACTTTAACAGGCTTTTTTTAATAAAAAGTTTTTCTACCTGTTCTGTTTTCATAGACATGCATGTGAAAGTGTTTGTTTTTTATTGTTATTGCTATAAATTCAATTACTGAACATGAAAATTAAAAAGAACAAAGTTTAGAATTATACCAAAAATGAACCCCAACCACATCATATCATACTATGTTGAAATATGAAAAATCAAACTACAAGGTTTTTTTGAGTTGCAATTTGAAAAAATTGTAACTTATAAATTCTCACTGTCATCTGTCAGTCTGTCTTTCCTTAATCTTGAGAACAGAGTTAGATAGATGAAAGTTTAACCAGATATGGAAAGCTTAGGGGCAGAAGGCTCTAATTAACTATACAGGGACTTCTGATTTACACTGGAAGTCATGTTATTTCAATTAAAAAATTTTCTCTTGAATAAAGTTAGGTGATTGGCATGACTCTTGCTAGCAGAAAAGTATGATGTACAGGGGAAAGACACTACTAATATGAGGTGGAGAGCATATATTTTAAATTAAATAAATTAACAAGTAAAACGGCAAAGCCGTATTTGGGACAGACTACGTCTCGGAGACTCGCTACTAAGCAGAATCACTTTGATGCTCAAGTGGGTCTCGTTCTCACTCTCCAATCTTCTTTGGTATCGCTAGTTTTGAGCGCGATCGTTCAAACTTCGCTGGCCAAGACCACAAGGTTGTCCACGATACATTTTCAGTGAAATTAACCTATCCAAGTATACCCTATCCAATGTCAAAATTTCTTTTGTTGCATGACAGCCAAGGTTGAATTTTTGTCCATGCCTAATGAAAATTTCCAAGTTTTGAAAAAATAATTGTAGCTATTGTATCGTCCGAAATTACTTTTTTATTTTGCCCAAACAATGTACAGTTTAACCCGATTATAACGTCATTGGATGTAACGACAACCCTAATATAATGTCTTTAGTGGTGTGGCTAAAATCTGTACATGGCATGTCCACGTTGACCTCAACCACGTGTTCTGTGTCTTTTGTTCTGCTGGTGAAAATTAACTGAGAAACTGACAATTTACTTAATTTGTATTGGCTATGCAATATTTACAATAGTGTCGAGATATAATATAAATCCAAGATCAGCACGACTGTCAAATCGAAAGGTTAACTAGATGAAGTAAAAAGATGTGTCTCCTCGTTAGAGTTTAGGAGCAAAGTGAGGTCAAAGGGCAAAGGTCACCCAGTGGTGCCCTCTGCCCTACACGTCAAATTTTATCAGTCCCACAATTTTACTATATTAAATGTTAAAAAAACCCCACTTGTAACGACATAAAACCGTTTTAACGTCATATTTGAAGCACTCCCAAACTTACAAAATTAGATTACAAATTTTATTTAACATAGAAGATACTACATGTTCAGTCCTAAGGTCAAAGTTCACTTCTTAGAATGACTGTGGGTGGTACTCTTCTCACCTGATTTTGGTGGGGTGAGGGGCTTGTTTCGCCTGTTTGTAGAAGAGGGTCGCCATTTCGTATTTTATTTTGACTCGGTTCTCAGTCCAGACTACCTACAAGTCTGGTTTTTTTTTATGCGCAAATGATTTGGACACCTAATACTCTGTGCCAAATATCAACTCTTGACATGTACTCCTTCATACCTCTAAGCTGGTAACAAAAACAGCAGTACGATTTTATAAACAAGACATAGTCTTGTCAGAAATATGATTAAAAATTGAAATATGGCATTGTGACTGTCACAAAAAATAATTGCTTGTTAATTTTGATTCTTTCCACCCTGTATGCACTAAGAGTTTTATACAAGGTTCTCTTACCTAGTTGTCTGCCATTTCCCATGTGATGGAATGTGATACCTCTATCTAAATAATAACCTTATTATACAGAACATTATAATGTTTGCATTTAATGCTTTAATATAAATATAAATATAAATAATATATATATATATATTACTTTTCTAAGTATAATTATAAAATTAAAAAGTGATTATAATTAAAAAATTGTTAAACAACATCAACAAATAGTATGGTAAGTTTAAAATGTTTACTTCCAGTGTGGATTGATAAGTAAACAAAAGAACAGTTTGAGTAAGTATAATCATTGAATTTATCCTTCAAAAGAAATCATTTTATCATTTTAGATGACAAAGATTATATGGGAAATAAATTTTGCAGTGGAAACATGCAGTTAAATTGCAAAATATTGGAACAAATTTCGAAAATAAAAATCTTTTTATCCGTAAAAATAATTGTTTGATTTTAAATACAATAGAGTCCCGCAATTCCATGCTAATCCAAACATGTTTCAGTTGGTGGAGAGGAAATTTTTTAGCTTGCAAAATATACATTTTTTTATATTTTCCAGTTGAATTTAAATGATATTAATGGTACAAAAAGATTTAGAATTCCACAACAAAAAAAAATTGTATTTTATTGTAGTAGTGTATTAAAACTGTACAAAATTAATAAATCAGTGTTTGACATGGCCTATTAAAACAACAGATCTATAGAGTACTTACACACAAAAACAGAAATGAAAGTCATTGATGGTGTTGGATCTATATAAACCGGACCTGTTTTACTGCTTGCTTCTGCATTATTTTAATTATAGTAGAGCGTCGTTTATCCGAAAGCCAACCAACCAAAACATCAGTTAATCTAAAGCATTCTAGTCGGACTGTGTCGTGCTGAATTGAAAGTTTTTGATACCGGATTAACTTCCAAAATATAATTTTTTTGTTTTTATATTTTTTAATATATTTATTTTGTTTGTACAAAATAAAGGAATAATTTTTAATGATACAATAACCACGACTATTATTTTTAAAAATTTACGTTAGGCTTAACGTCGACGAAAATTCAATGCGCAGAGAGACACAATGGAGAAAAATTTCAACATGGGATAGGTTAATATATTTTTTCGTACATAATCAGTTATCCAAAAAATAAGTTATCTGAACGACCCCAGTCCCCAATTGATTCGGATAAACGACGCTCTACTGTATTCAGCTAATCTGCACAGGGCTTGGTCCCAGTTAGTTCGGACTAGCAGGACTCTACTGTATTTAAAATATTAAACGTTTTGTGCTTTATCAATCAGAGTGCTTTAGATTTAGGCCAAAGTCATATGGTTGGTCATCCGTACACCCTCATGGGATATTGCAACAAAGTTTAGTTTAGCATTTTTCTTTATTTGCAGTATATCAGAACTTTTGTGTTTAAACAGATCAGTAAAAATGCCTTTTTCTCATCATATTTATATATATACAAGCTTTTGTAACTCTGACATTTTCTAAGGGAATCTCACAAGCACTTAACTTCTCAAGCCCTGAAAAGTGTAAATATAGCTATAAATAAATATTGAAACATACTAAACTGCCACATAAAATATAACAAAATAAATACCATGAAAACCTTTTAGCAGCAAGGATATAAATTGTTTGTTAAATTGTGCAAATGTTTTTGGTCATTTTAAACAACCTTCCTTGGGCAACTGAGATACCGTAGAAATTAGGGTTTCTCAAACAAGATCCCGGTCGTGTTTTTTTAACCCGGGAAATCCCGCAAATTTCTTAGAAGTTCACTTTCTTTTTATTTTGTGTTAAGGTTGAGGAAATTTTACAAATAGAAAGTATAATTAACTCATAAACTGTCAGAATACATTTGTATTTATTAATTTTAAACCTACTTATTAGTATTTTTTAATTTTTCTTCGTTATGGCATGTCACAAATAGTCAATAATCAATATGTAGCTTATTTGTGGCAGGACTCTGAAAATTCTTTACTTGTCAGAACCTGTAGTATCTGGAATAATTGTGCTTACGCTGTCTTAATTTTTAACCATGCCCAGTAACTTCAATAACTATGTAACACCAGGTTGTGCAAAATCAGCAAGGATACAAACGAGTACAAAGTCTGCAAGTATGAAGTTTTTCTTCATAAACCTGATTATGAAAGCCAAACAAATTGCTTAATTATCGGGCTATAAGCTCGATGCCGCTATTAAAGCGACCGAGGCAGACAAATCAAGAATACTAGAGAGCAAAAGAAGTACTACAATCTTAAAAACAAACTAGAAATCTTCCAGGCTATGGGTGAAAAAACACACAACTTCTGTCTTCTCTTAAATGCATTAAACACAATTCCACTCATATCAATTGGAAAGAACATTCTCGGTAGCAGAACTTTTCATTACTGAAATAAGAATCAGATTGAGTAATGGGAGTATTGACCATCTTTGCTTTTTAAAATCTTATTATAAAACTTTACAATAATATTTTGTATTATGTTTTATTTAAAAAACGAAAATTACCTTTTAAGTTAGAAGTTTGATCTAAGTTCTTTTTTTTTTTAATTTTCAACTCAATTCAAAGTCATTTTTTGTTGTTGTATGCAGTTTCCAGCAAACTTTTATAAATTTTTTCTATTTGTGAAAATTTCTACATAATTCAAAGGTAATTTTTAATATATATCTTACACTGCATTATTAATATGATTTGGGAGGTTGCAGAACATATTAAATTAATTTAAAAAACGAAAAATAATTATATCATTTGATTTCATGATATTTTGTATATCTTAAAAATAATTAATTCTATCCCAGGATTTCCCAGGATCCCAAGAAACATTTCACTTTTATCCCAGAATCCTAGGACAAGCAAAAGTCTGGGAAATGAGAAACCCTACTAGAAATAGATATGCATAAAATAATGAAATGAAATGTTTGAAAATATTTATGACATTTGAACAAAATTTAAAAAAAAATAAAAACCAATACAATAAAATACAAAATAAATAACCTAAAATCAGATAAATATAAGCAACACTTTTGCCGCTGCCACTAAAAAACATTGCACTAAATATGCCAATTCATTTTTTCATAAAGTATTGTTACACACAAATTAAGAATAAAAAAATTTTTTTGCAATTTTTATAGAATTATATGTGGTGATACAAAATTGTGTCACCATTATAATTAATACCCCAGGTAATGTCCATATACATATTTTAAATATTTAAATGTGTATAATATAAGGAACACTGCATGTATTCTGCATTCTAAAATTTTTTCTGAAAAGAGCTAAAGTAGGTTAAAATAAAGATTGAAAACATCTCTCATAATTCTCTCCTTAGTTTCCTTAATTGCTTTCTTTTTTCTTTTTTAAATATCAGTACCAAGTAAATGGAAATTCTGATTTTTTTTAAAAATTACACCATTGCAATAGTTGTAATAATATTGAAATGTTCATCAAGCTACTACAAAAATAAAATTTCTTAAATACATTCCATTTTTGAAATTATTCCTATTATAATCAAACACACACTCACATATAACAACAAAAGAATTATCACTTAAATGCAAATATTTTACACAGTATTGTTAGAAAGTTTGTGATTTTTTTCACAATGAGAAAAACAACATATATAAATATACTTATTTTACTAATCAGAAATAATTAAACAAGAGTGTATTTGATAATGTTTTATATAGTTTAAGTGACAAAAAAGAGCACTCACACCAGATGACAAATAACTCTCAATTTAAACCTACTGTCCTGGAGCTGGACCAAGGATGAAGTTCATTTCTTGAATATCAACATCCATGCTCAAGGGGCAGACATTGTGACCTCGGTCTATCGTAAACTGACTTTCGTTCCATGCTATATCCCGGCTGGGTCATGTGATCCCTATTCATATAAAATTGCAGTTTATAAAGCCCTCATTAGATGTGCATATACCCACTCTTCCTCCCCATGGTTATGTGATGATGAGTTGGCACAAGTAGAAAGTCTAGCCATAGACCATGTATACATACAGACACAAATAATCTTTATTTCTTTAGAACAATTCATTTTTGTTTCCAAAGAGTTGCATATCAAACCATATTGTTTATGTCAGTGGTTTGAATATATTAATAAAATAATATAACATTCAGTATCCTCTGCTGTATATTATTCATTAGTACAATTAAGAAGTTCAATCTAAGATATGTGTTCGGTATCATCGTATTAGTGCAAATAAAAAGATACAATCACAATCGTGAGATAATTGATTCGTACATTCAGAAGTTATTCAAGCAACCCAACATTGCACATGAATCAGCCACTGCGTTACGACACTTACTAGATACAACTAATGAGTGTATTCGTGCACTAAAGGTATTAAAGCAACCTGTACAACATTGGGACTCTATTCTGCTGTATATTCTCAGAGAAAAAATGGATCAAGAATCTCGTAGACAATGGGAACTTGCTCAGAAGGACGCAGAAGAACCAACATTTAAAAACATAACCTCTTTTTTAGAACAACGAGCTAGAGCACTGGCTGTTTCCCAACCCAATATTCATTCTGACCAATCAAGACCAACATTCAGACTTCGTCAGTTTTCACAGTCCAAGCAAATATCTGCTGCAGCACACCATGGTATTGTGCAGCCAGCATGTCCCATATGTCATGGCCCACATTCAGTTTTCAAGTGTTCGACATTTTTGGGCGCATCGGTGAACGAACGGAGAGATCTAGTTAAGAAGCATGAGTTATGCTACAACTGCTTGAAGCTTGGACATCCGGCAACAAAGTGTAAAGCAGGTCACTGCAAAAAATGTTCACATAAACATAACACCCTTATACATCAAGATGGCCCACATGACAGTGCAACAACCTCCAGCAGGGTTGTAGAACCAGAAGTCATGTCACACATGTCAAAGCAATCAAGTGGGCATAGACAAGTATTGCTATCCACTGCTGTCATTCAAGTGAGGAACTTTCAAGGAGAACTACAACCATGTCGGGCTCTATTGGATTCTGCCTCTCAAACAAGTTTTATTACTGAACGTTGTGCTCAGCAACTTAGACTGAAGCGGAAACCATCTAACGTAACTATTTCAGGAATTAATTCTACCGGTATTAGCACCGCGTCCAGTAGTTTATGCATTAACATAAGGGTTACCTCAAGCAATTCAGAGGATATTTGTGTAGAAACACTAATTACTCCAAATGTGACAACAAACTTGCCGAATTTCCACTGTGACCCGTCCAATTGGGCACATATAAAGGGACTTCAATTGGCGGACCCAACCTTTCATAAACCAGGCACAATCGATATACTTTTAGGTGCAGATGTTTACAATGAGGTTATTTGTCCAGGGCAGTGCAAGGGACCACCAGGAACTCCTAGCGCATTGAACACAGTATTTGGTTGGGTACTATCAGGACCAATAGGTTTGAACCAACCACCAGTTTCAGTCAAGGTTCATCACTGTAGTATTAATAATCAGCTAAAAAAATTCTGGGAATTGGAAGAACTGCCTGAAATAAGACATTTAACAACACAGGAACAACTGTGTGAAACCATTTTTTATAGTACACATTCACGTGATTCAACCGGCAGGTATGTGGTTCGTCTCCCTTTCAAAAACTCCACACACAGGCTTGGAGAGTCAAGAAAGACGGCCATTAGACGGTTTCAACAACTAGAACACAGGCTACAAGGGAACAACAATCTGTATAATCAATATAAATCTTTTTTGGATGAATATTTATCCTTGGGACATATGGAAGCAATTAGACAGGAGGAAATCCAGCTCAACCCTTCAAGGACATATTATCTTCCCCATCATGCAGTGTTCAAAGACACAAGTACTACAACCAAGCTTCGGGTTGTTTTTGATGCATCGGCTAAAACTACCACAGGACACTCACTCAATGATGAGCTTCTGGTTGGACCAAGAATACAGGATGAGTTACTCAGTTTGTTAATTCGGTTTCGGTTTCCTGTTGTTGCGATGGTAGCAGATCTTGAAAAAATGTACCGGCAGATTTGGATACATCCAGATGACAGAGATTTTCAAAGAATCATTTGGAGGAACCATCCAACCGAGCCTCTTAAGGATTATCGATTATTAACAGTCACCTACGGTACGGCTTCAGCACCATATCTAGCTACCAAGGTCCTCCAACAATTGGCTAAGGACGAGGGTGCAAGGTTTCCATTGGCAGCTACAGTGCTCACTCAAGACTTTTATGTTGACGACCTAATGACAGGGGCTAACTCAACAGAAGAAGCCCTTAGACTTCAAGCAGAACTCATTCAACTGACACAACAGGGTGGGTTTAATCTTCGGAAGTGGGTGTCAAATCACCCATTGATACTAGATGCAATTTCACCAGAACTAAGAGAGATTCAACTCCCATTTCAAATAGATAATGAGAAGTCAGTCAAGACGTTAGGTCTTCAGTGGCATCCTGCAACTGATCACCTTTCCTTCACTGCAACCACCTTACCAGAACACATCAATAGTACTAAACGAACAATCTTGTCAGATATTGCAAGGATCTTTGATCCGCTTGGCTTACTTGCACCAGTAACTATTCGCGCAAAATTGATGCTCCAAGAACTTTGGCAGGTCAAATCAGACTGGGATGATCACTTACCGAGAGACCTTGAGAAAAGATGGCAGGCATTTCGAGACCAATTGGATCAAATTAGAACTATCAAGATCCAACGTTGTGTTGGTCAGTCAAGTATCGAAGACATTAGTTTACACGGCTTTTGTGATGCCTCTGAAAGGGCGTTTGCGGCAGCGGTTTATTTGAGGACTATGGCTCATAATAAGGGTAGTCAAGTTTATCTCATAGCGGCAAAAACGAGAGTTGCACCCTTGAAAACAACCAGTTTGCCTAGACTGGAGCTATGTGGAGCTGTTCTTCTGGCAAGACTGATCAGAACAATTCAATCCTCCCTAAGGAGACCCATCACCGAAGTTCATGCCTGGTCAGACTCTACGATCACACTTTCTTGGTTATCATCGTCTCCACAACGTTGGAAAACATTTGTTGCCAATCGAGTTGCGGAAGTTCAAACTACTATTCCCAACGCCAAATGGCATCACATTTCTAGCGAAGAAAATCCAGCGGACTGTGCTTCCCGAGGGATTTCAGCAACTGAGTTACTATCTCAGTCACTTTGGTGGCATGGCCCTCATTGGCTTCTTGACACTCAATTCCCAGAAACAAATCCTGCGTTATGTAATAGTGCAGAATGTGCTGTCGAAGAAAGGAAGATCCATACCATTGTGGCTCACACTCGAATGGATGAGTCATTATTGACCACGTTTTCATCATTGTCTAAGCTAAAAAGAGTCACAGCATTCGTACACAGATTTATCAACAATTGTCGTCTTCCTGCTACTGCACGTCAGATAGGTCCTATATCAAAGCAAGAATTAGATTCAGCTCTCTTATATTGGGTTAAGGTGATCCAGCACAACAGCTTCGGCCCAGAGATTGAGGCATTAAGGAAGAACAAACCGCTTCCAAGCAAGGGTAAAGTAACACAATTACATCCCTATCTTGACCACAACGGAATTCTCAGGGTGGGCGGAAGACTTAGATATGCGAAGATAACTCCTGATCAAGCACACCCCATCTTGTTATCACATCGTAACAAGCTTGTACAGTTACTCATAGACATGGAGCATAAGAGATTACTACATGGAGGTCTCCAACTAGTGATGTCAACCTTACAACAACGTTTTTGGATAATTGGAGCCCGGGACGCCATTCGACATCACATAAGACGATGCATTCCGTGCGTGAGACAACGTGCAGAAACTGCCCAACAACTTATGGGTGATTTACCGCCAATGCGGGTGAATCCAGCGCGTCCTTTCCTTAAGTGCGGAGTCGACTTTGCAGGCCCCTTTCAACTTCGCCTCATCAAGGGTCGAGGTCAACATTCATTCAAGTCATACTTAGCAGTGTTTGTGTGTTTTGTCACTCGAGCTGTTCATCTTGAACTAGTCAGTGCATTGACAACAGATGCATTCTTAGCAGCTCTCAAGCGGTTTGTAGCTCGACGAGGAAAATGCTCTGATATTTTCAGTGACTGTGGTACCAATTTTATTGGAGCAGATCGAGAACTCAAAAAATTCATCAATTATGTTTCAATCAGGCAACATACTAATGAGATATACAACTGGCTTGCCAACGAAGGCATTTCATGGCACTTCAGCCCTCCTGCAGCCCCTCGCTTTGGAGGTCTGTGGGAGGCTGGAGTAAGGTCAGTGAAATACCATCTAAAAAGGGTACTTGGACCTCATCGACTGACTCATGAGGAAATGGAAACACTGTTGTGTCAAATTGAAGCCTGCTTAAACTCCAGACCACTCACAGCACTTAGCAGTGATCCTAATGATCTCACAGTTCTCACACCAGGACACTTCATTATTGGCGATTCCCTTTCAGCAATTCCTGAGCCAGATCTCACTAGCATCAATTCTAACCGCCTTTCTCGATGGCAGCTAGGCCAACAGATGTTGCAACATTTCTGGAGACGGTGGAAACGTGAATATCTTGCAAGGCTACAACAACGACCTAAATGGGCAGCCAAAAGGGAGAACATCAAGATTGGTGAGTTAGTGTTACTCAAGGAGGACGATCTACCACCCACAAAATGGAAGATGGCGAGAGTTTGTGAACTTCATCCTGGAGAGGACAATTGTGTACGGGTCGTGACAGTCAAATTGGCATCCGGTCAACAGCTCAAGCGACCTATTGTGAAGATATGCCCACTTCCTCTTGATTAACTGATTAGTGACACTGGTCTTATAACCACGTCAGATTGAAACTGTTCTTTCAAGGTGGGCGGGATGTTCGGTATCAATCGTATTAGTGCAGAAAAAAGTGTATGTTTGGGAGGGGGCGCGTATGTAACGGCTTGATCGGTTCTGGAGGGAAGAAAGGGTAATGGCGTCTTCGTATTACACGTTGTGATGACGATTTGTACCTGTCCAGTTTGTATTGATTCAGTTTATATTAAAGATAACTAAGAGACAGCAAGCTTCGTTTTATCATCTGTCCGGAAACATTGCGAAGGCTCATTGACAATATGTGTTGCAGAAATGGATATGTGCAACACATTATGGAAAGTTACAGGGTAGTTAGAACAATAATTACAGTATTTGAAAAACAATACAAAAATAGCATTGCATAATTTATGGATGATCCCATATACTGATTCCTAAAGATCCAATTATCATTTAACTGAAACAATCCACATTGAAACATAAAAGGAATACAGACCATATCATATATATATTAGCAGCATGTTTTTCACTCCATACCTGCTAGTATATATAACATATTTTGATATCACTGATAATGTCAGAATTTAAAATTGAAAAAGTAAACATCAATAAATTTTGCATATATTTGAATACAGATCAAAATTTATGATAGAAACAAAACTTCAAATCTCTAACTAATTTATCAAACTGCATTTGAGTTAACAACTATAATTTCATCTCTATTAATAGAGATTCATATATTTTTTAAACCTTATAATTAGGTTTAATGACATTTTTTAGACTAAAATAATAAATCAAAAGTAGTGCTAAGAACAACAAAATAAATTTATAATACAGTAAAACTCATGTAAAATGGACTGTCTACAAACATAAACCTTTCTAAATGGAAATTAAATCACAAAACAGAACAATTTACTGTAAAAAACTATTATAAACTGTAAACTTGTCTAATAAAGAAATGAAAGTCTTTTTGGGTATCAATTATACAGGGTATAGCAGATTAACCTGACAGTTTTTAAATACACCTGTGCCTGAAACCATAGGAGCAGGAGAGTAACATACACGACACATGCTGTTTAACTCAAAGCCATTTAGTAACAATTGAAACTAGCATAAAATAATAAAAATACATTTTGTTTTATAAGAACCCTTATAAATTACATCAGCAATGTTTACACAATGTTAAAGTATGATATAACAACTTTTGGAATGATTTGCCCATATTTCTTCGAAGACAAAGAAGGAACTGTGACAATAAATTCAGCTCACTACATTGAAATGCTTCACTTCTTCTTCAACTGAATTATTCCAGTGTAATATTAAATACCCAATCTGTAGTTTCAATAAGATAGGGCAATGACTCACAATGGGAACAATTCAAAGACTGTGGCAGAGACAAAGTAGAACATCAAGGATGAAGTGGCAGAAATTCCCCTGAAATGTTGCAGAGAGTCATGCAAAGTTTTAGGGAATGATTGCAAAAATCTATAGACAACAATAAATGCTTCCTCACAGACAAATATTCAACAAGTGATTATTTATGAATTGTACACTCAATGCTTTGAAGTTAAGTCAAGATGATGATAAATTAATTTAGCATAATTATATAACTTGTATATTATTTTAATTATTCTGCCACATTCTGCATAACATAACTCAAGAAAAGCCAATTTTTTTGGTCTAACAGCAGCTAAATTCTTAATCATTACTTAATGCTTTAACTTGCACGTTTAGATCTTGAGCAACTTCTTGGTGACTACAGTTATAGTCTATTATATTTTTATTTCTTAAGATTGTAGTTTCATTGTCTGGAAAGTAACTATGACAATACAATACCATTCTTACTAACTCTATAAAAGAGTTATTAGCGAGGTTGAGGCCAAAGTTTTAAACGTGAAAGCGTGTACATCAGACATTCGGCACTGCTTTCCTGTAAGCCTAGAAGTTTGACAAAGGCATTTGGAACGTCGAGCATGATTCCACTGACTTTCCAAAACACCATTGTCAAACTTCTAGACTTACAGGAAAGCGGTGCTGAACGTCCAATGTACATGTTTCCACGTTTAAAACTTCAGCCTCAACCTCGCTATTCTTTCCAAGGAGTGACAAACATTTAAAAAATATGCATTATTTTGGGGAAAATATGTCATTTGCTAAAAATCTAAAAAATAGTTATTAAAAGTAAAATTACCATATTTTACGGACTATAAGACGCACTTTTTTCTTCGAAAAATTGCCTCCAAAATTCAGGTGTGTCTTATAGTCCGTAGCGTCTTATAGGTATTTTTTTTAAAAAAAATTGCTTAAAAATTAAGGTGTGTCTTATAGTCCGTAGCGTCTTATAGTCCGTAAAATACGGTAATTTCATGTATTCCATTTTTTGTAAATAGGTTATAAAACAATTAATTACATTAAAACATTTTAAGACAAAATGCTTTCATTTGCTATTAACTAACCAAAGGAAGAAGCAACCAGTACCATCTGGAAAGTTTTAAAGTTAATCAAAATTCTATATTGTCTTATGTATGACTGATATAACAAAAATTAATTTCTAAAAGCAGTTACTCTTATAGTCACTTTAGTAACTATATAACTTAGATAAAAATAACTTTTAAATCAAAATTGAAAACTCTTACATTACTTCATTAATTATAATCAAATTACCGTGTTGACTAGCAAGTGGTGTATATATGGTGTATAGAAGAAAAACATTATATAAAATAAATTCACATACGTTTTACATAATGTTTTTCTTCTATACACCATATATACACTTAAGATTATTTTGTGCACCTTTAAAATATGAAACACTTACATTGAAGGAAGGACAGTTCTAAATATGAGTTGTAACTAGTTGTAATTATAGTTCCTGACCCCAAAATGGGACTGGACAGCCACAGTTGATAAATACAGGCCCTCTCTTATTAAAATTATATCAAGAGATATAAATGAACATTATTAACAATTTATTAATATATTATTAGTAATATTGGATTGGTGACATAAAAATAAGAGACTTTAGAGAAATTTAATATACGTCCTTGTAAATCCTTGTAGAGGTTTACAAGGATTTATTAACATTTTGGATAAATATTTATTAGAAAATAATATAAGCTTGAATCTTATGAAATCAAAAGTTGTTGTCTTCCGTAATGGTGGTTTAGGAACTATGTAATACAGGTAGTTTCCCAATATAAATATCTGGACGTCATATTTAAGTATAAAGGAAAATATAAATCCCATATTCAGACTGCTAAAAAAAATGCTTTTATTAAAACTGATAGTTATTCAGATGTGTAGATCAACTAAATTATGTAATTTGAATGATTGTTTAAGGATTTTTAATTCAATTGTTACATCTTTGTTATATGCCTCTGAGGTTTGGAGATATCAATCTGACAAGTTAGATCCGATCTTGGCTAATTTTATTAAAAAGTTGTTTGGTTTGTTTCGTACCCCAAGATATTTGATTTTTATGGAGTGTTCGCTATTACCTTTGTCTTTTACAATATTAAATAAGTGTTTGAATTGGATCTTTAGAACAACTGAATTGGATGAAAATCAATGGAGTAGAATGTGTTTGTGTTATGTGTTAAATACGAGGGACTTTCTGTGGTCTAAAAGTTTAAGGAAAATTTGTGTTAATAATGGTATTAATTTTGATGAATTACTAAATACTTACAGTAGAGCATTGTTTATCCAAATCAACTGGGGACTGGGGTTGTTCAGATAACGGATTTTTCGGATAACCGATTATGTGCAAAAAAATATATTAACCTATCTGATGTTGAAATTTTTCTCTGTTGCATGTCGCTTTGTGTTGAATTTTCGTTGATTTTAAGCCTAACGAAAATTTTTATAATAATAATTGAGGCTATTGTATCATTAAAAATTATTTCTTTATTCTGTACAAACAAAATAAATATATTGAAAAATATAAAAACAAAAAAATTATACTTTAGAAGTTAATCTAGTATCAAAAATGTTCGATTCAGCACGACACAGTCCGACTGGAAAGGTTTCAGTTGACCAGCTTTCGGATAAACGACGCTCTACTGTATTACTGTTGTCCTACATTGAAATTAAATTATTTTGATAATTTTATTCTTGATTTGAATCGAAGTATTAATGTAAGCTCTTATAATGTTTGGTATAAGCATTTAAACAAATCTTTTCTTGACTGTTCGCTTTATAACAACAATTTCTCTTTCAATATTAGCTCCACAGTAATGCAAATTAGCGACTTTATAAGGAAACAACTAATACATAATGCACTAGAAATCTCATTAGCTCAAGATATCGAAGAAATACATAAGAGAAGAGAGCCTAAATGGTATAAAATATTGCTAAATTACCCCTTCAATAATAACTATATGTTATCTAATATGTCGTTTACAGTCAAGAAGTTTTTTATTCAACTGAGATTAAATAGCAATATGGTTTTAATTAATAATAGAATCTATGAAATTTCCAAAAGTAGCTGCCCAAGATGTCAAGAATTATTCACTAAGTATCACGTTTTCTGTGGATGTAAAAAAGGCTACGAACTAAGAATTAAAATGGATTTAAATCAATTAAATTTCATCACAGAAGAAAATCAAATGTATCGTTTCTTCCAAGGTGCAAATACTGCTATTATTTCTAAATTATATAATTATACAAAAACCTTTTGTAATCAATCCTAAAAGGGTGAATGAATTTGAATTGACCTGAACATTGTATATAATAATACTAACTGATAAAAACTGAATATGTTATAATTATGACTATGATCAATGTTCATTCTATATTATAACTCCCTGTAATAACAGGCTTTTGCCTAATATGACTAATATTATTATTATTATTATTAGTGATTAATTTAATTTTTCAAAGAATTCATTTTCATTTCATTATGTCATTATGCTCCTCTGTGTGGAAGCTTTTAGTGCCAGTAGTTGTATTTGTAGGACATGATTATTTTGCTGCTACATTTCTGCAGGAAATACTAGACAACGTATAAATTTTTATAATTTGATTTTTGTACCACTACTTGTATATTAAAAAGTGTAAAGCAAATTTCTAAAATTATCTTACAATATTTAATTTAATAATACATTATATTTGAAATATAAACAATATTAAATTTTTAAATAAAATAGAGTTTTAAGTTAATAACAAACATATATATATTTGGTATTGGAAATATATTTTTCAAATTATAGTAAGTATAATTTATTTCTACATAATAATAAATGAAATCATTGTAACTAATAAAAACAAAAAATAACTGCTTAAATTTAAAAATAATCTAAAATGCTTTACAATAAAATTATAATCTTTTATAAACTAGTTTTTATATTTTCATCCATATTCTTCACTTCCAAAATTTTAAAATGTCAAGTTTGCAAATAATATATAAAATAAAATGTTAATACATTCATATTTTCAATTTCAGATAAAATAAATCTCTATAAAAATAAACTGAAGTGGAAAAGTTTTCTTTTATTTAATCAGTACTAAAGATGAAGAAAAAATAAATCATCATCTGGAATCAGTTTTATTCAACAATTTTTGGTAATTTTATCATCTTGAGGATAAAAGAAAAAAAAAAAAAAAAAAGAGTTCTAAACTCTTTCCTAATGAAAAGAATAATATAATAGTGAGGTTGAGGCCAAAGTTTTAAACGTGAAAATGTGTACGTCGAATGTTCAGCGCCACTTTCCTGTAAGTCGAAGTTTGACAGTGGTGTTTGGAAAGTCAGTGGAATCATGTTCAACATTCCAAATGCCATTGTCAAACTTCTAGGCTTACAGAAAGACAGCGCTGAACATCCAACATACACATTTTCACGTTTAAAACTTCAGCCTCAACCTTGCTAATACTGAAATAAAATTTAAAAATGCATTTTATTTTAATAAATAATTCTGTTGTTTCTTTTATCTTGTTACCATATTTTTAAGTATTACTATATATATATTTCTAGTAGAAACCTTATGTAATTTTTGTTTTATTTATACTATGTAATTACTACTGGATTTATATCTATTTTAATAATTTATTCTCACCTCGGCTACTTTTATAAATCGTCCTCTCCTATTTTGTTTTACGTCCAAATAAAACCTTTTTGATTGTATCTGCAACATTTTTGTTGCCAATTCTTGTTCCATTTGTGGCAAAAGCTGCCCTCCTAAATAAAAACATTAATTCAGAACTAATATTTTAAAACAAAAATTAATTCAGCTAAGTTATTTTACTGTATAAATAATTAGTAAATTCATAAAATAAATGAAATTATACACTCTTTAATAAAATAAAATGAAATGTGTTCAAAAGTATTTTTTTTTTTTACAAAGAATTAAAGCAGTTTACTTAAATCAAATAAATTTAAACTTATTCAAGAAGAAAATCATCATATTTATTATTGAGGCCCAAATAATTATGCTCTTAAAAATGAAAAATATGCACTTATAATATTCCCTAAAACATGAAAATATTCTCCCGCCCAAAAAATTGATAAACTCAAACATGTCTTTATTAATTTTTTCCCTTACATTAGTTTATTTATATTGGGTTGTTCGGAAAGTAATTTCGTTTTTTCCATAGAAAAATAAACGCAATATTCTTATAATAAATAAATATTTTATTGAATTGTATTTTGACCCTTTTGGTCAAATACCTGTTATCATTGTTTCTGGTAGTAGCATGATTTCGCATTCATAAAAATTTTGATCGTTGTTTACAAAAAACTAATCCAAGTGATTTTTGACATTGTCATTTCAAGTAAATGTCTTACAGTTAAAAAAAATTTGTATAGACCGGAACAAGTAATAATCTGAGTGTGCCCGATCTGGCAAATATGGTTGGTGTGATAACACATCCCATCTAAGCTATAACAGTTTCTGATGAGTTACCAAACTTGTGTGAAATTTGGCATTATCATGGTAAAACACTACACTTTGTTTGTTGATCAATTCTGGCCTTTTCTGTTTGATGACATTACTCAATTTGTTTACTCAATGGCAGTACACTTTCAAATCAATTGTTAAATTGTCTGGTAAAAGTTCAAAAACAAATTTCTTTAAAATCCCACCATAGAGAGCATCTCTCTTTAATAACATGTGGAACCTATATATCGAGCTTTGAAATGAAACCAATTCGTTTTAAGTAGTAATAAACGGTTCAATTTAACAGATTTAATCTCTTGGTGATTTCACGTGTTGTTATACGGCAGATTGCTTCAATCGGTACCTTTATTTTGTTTTCATTGGCTTCAAATGGCCATCCAGAATGTGGTGTATCTTCGATATTAAAATTGCCAGAACGCAATTTTGTAAACCAGTTTTGGCACTGTCTTTCTCTCAACACATCTTCTCCAAACATGTACCACAATTCTTTTCTTGTTTAAACAGCATTTTGGTTTTTTTAGTTATAAAAAAGCAAAATATGCAGAAAATAATGCTTTCGATTTCCAAATTTGATGGGACACCAAAAAAAAAAAACAAATGTACAGAATCAAACAAAATTTTTTACAAATAAGCCTTAAAATGTCAGCTGTCAAAGTATATAATGAATATGTGGTTTAAAATAAAATTGGCTGGTAAAAATACATCTAATTCCTCTAGTAATAAAAAAAACAAAATTACTTTCCAAACAACCCAATAAAATCAGTTACACAGAACATAATTTTCTCTAGTTGCAATGAGTAACAAAATATTGCTTCAAGTTCTCAGTTGTAAAGTTTGCTCTGTTTCTGCATAATAGTGTTGCATATTGTGAAAAACTTCTTTTGACATTAATGTTTGGGAAACTTTCACATGCTATTTCACAGAACTTAATGCCTGATGTATGTATGTAATGTGAAACACTTTTGGATTTAGAAGTACTGTACATTCAATACCCTTCCATTTTCATTTCCACGATACAGGGTACTGCATCTGTTATAAAAAGCACTTTCTCATATTGGATCCCCACTGGCCATAAAATATGAATTGTGTCATTAACTATTTCGGCAAGGTTGACTAATTAGTTTGCTCAACAAATGACATATGAATTAAAAATGTTTCTTCATCTGTCATCTCCTTAGTATTAAATGATGAAAATAGCACTCTAGCAATGACATTTATTACATCTTCCAATAAAGTCTGTAGTTTCATTGACACTTAACCAAATGTTCTTTCCTTTGATCCTGTCTTGAGCAGACTCAATGCAATTGTCACACATCTCTGGCAAGTAATTCTTTCTCAAAGTTGATTCATCAGGTATTTTTTTCCCATAGTATTGGGTTGTTCGGAAAGTTTGTAGCGATTTTTGATAGCCGACAGTTGAGACACCGATTGATGCAAAAATGATTAGAATTGTACAAACCAATGAATATTACGATAAATGACCTTGAGACGCGTCCGTTACAAAAAAACCATTAAGATTATTCAAATAGTGTTTAATTTGGCTCATTGCAAAAATGGATGCAAACAACGTGCATTATCGACACTTGTTTCTTTTCTTTTTTCGTAAACGCAAAAATGCTGTACAAACAGCAAAAAAGATATGTGATGTTTATGGTGGGAGTGCTGTATCAGAATCAACTGTTCGAAAGTGGTTTGCAAAATTTAAAACGGGTAATTTCAGCCTTGAAGATGCTCCTCGCTCAGGAAGACCTCCTGTTATTGAAGAGGACCAGATCAAAGCATTATTGGATGAAAACCCTCATTACACAACTCGAGAGATTGCAGACATAGTGAAGTCATCAAACAGTACTGTATTTCAACATCTAAAGAAGCTCGGATACGTGAATCGTTATGACATTTGGATACCTCACGACTTAACGGAAAAAAACTTACTGGATCGCATCTCCATTTGTGATTCTCTTGAAAGATGAAATGAAAATGACCCTTTTCTGAAGCATTTAGTGACAGGTGATGAAAAGTGGATCATTTATAACAACATCAGCCGAAAACGATCGTGGGGTAAGAAAAATGAATCACCATTAAAAACTCCAAAGGCCGGTCTTCATCCAAAGAAGGTCATGCTCACTGTCTGGTGGGATTGGAAAGGAATCCTGTACTATGAGCTGCTTCCACAGAATCAAACAATTGATTCTGATAAGTATTGTTCCCAATTGGATAAGCTGAACATGGCAATTAAAGAAAAACGTCCAGAACTGGCCAATAGAAAAGGCATTGTGTTTCACCAAGATAATGCCAGACCTCACACGTCTTTATGAACACGCCAAAAATTATTGGAACTAGGCTGGGATGTTTTACCCCACCCCCCTTACTCACCCGACCTTGCCCCGTCGGACTACCATTTGTTCCATTCTCTACAAAATTCCCTTCATGATAAAAACTTTGATACTTTGGAAGCTTGCAAAAACCACGTGGATCAGTTTTTCGCGAAAAAAACTGGAAAGTTCTACGAAGAGGGTATCATGAAGCTGCCCCATAGATGGCAACACGTCATTAAAAACAATGGCGTGCACTATACGCATAATGGAATAAAAGTATATTTTTAGTATTAAAACAATTTCTTTTATTTCTCTTAAAAATCGCTACAAACTTTCCAAACAACCCAATATTTCTCTAGCAATCTTTTAAATTCTTCATTCTTTTGTTTATAAAAGGGATATCAACAGCAGAGGGTTGGGACGACGTACTCCTAGTCACTGAAGAACTAGACCACAGAATAGAAAATTGTGAGACTTTACTTATACCTTCAGGGAGCGATCACAGGTACCTTATCACAGAAATAAACAATTTTCAAATAGGCAAATACACCAATGGGAGGAGTGATTGACGTTGCATGCGCTGAACAGCACACACCTATGTGAGCGGTGTTTGCAATTTGTCATGCGCATTGCACGTCAATCGTGCCGATTTAAAATCTCCTTCGAACCGGCGAAGTTTACCGAACGCTAAAAGAATACATTATTTGAAAAAATTCGCCAACGAAAATCTTCCGTATCGCGGTTGGATACGGTTCGTGCATGCGTGAAAGCCAGCTCGGTTTCGGCACGTGCCTCTTTCAAATTTGTTCTTTCCACATTCGCCTGAAGACGACGATCGTAATTTTTCGTCGAAAGTACTTGCAATAAAAAGAAGAATCTACGTTAACGCTGAACTCAGTGCTACTTATCAGAAGTATAGATCCCGGTTGTTTTTTTTAACCCGGGAAATCCCGCAAATTTCTTAAAAGTTCACTTTCTTCTTATTTTGTGTTAAGGTTGAGGAAATTTTGCAAATAGAAAGTATAATTAACTCATAAACTGTCAGAATACATTTGTATTTATTAATTTTAAGCCTGCTTATTATTTTTTTAAATTTTTGCTCGTTATGGCATGTCACAAATGGTCAATAATCAATATATAATTTATTTGTGGCAGGACTCTGAAAATTCTTTACTTGTCAGAACCTGTAATATCTGGAATAATTGTGCTTATGCTGTCTTAATTTTTAACCATGCCCAGTAGCTTCAATAACTGCATAACACCAGGTTGTGCGAATTGGGCAAGGATACAAACGAGTACAAAGTCTGCAAGTATGAAGTTTTGTAAGGAACCAAGTCTGAGCGTTATTTTTATTTTACTTTTATTTTGCTTATTATTCTATTTTTGTTTGGGGGCTTATGTTTTGTTAGGACGAAGGTTTCCTCACCAATCACCTTAAGTATTTAAAAAGAGAAGAAATAAAACCCAACTCACCGACGAAAGAAAAGCGCCATAGGACTCGCGCACATTTGCGCTTCCCGAGCGGCAAAAAGTATAAAGTCCGCACCGAGAAAGAGGGGGGGAGACCCCACAAGCACGAGATAAACTCGCTAGACCTTAAGTAATAAAAACGTCCCGGAAAAATTGTAAAAACAAATAATGTAAAAGGTTAGTGAGTAATTGTCGGAAAATAGGCTGCCAGACAACGAAAAAAGTTCTTGTTAGCATTAAGTATGTAAATGAGGGGAGTGATCGCATTCAGAATTGTGACGTCACCTCACACTATAAATCACGAATCTCAAGTGAAGACGGAGAGGTGAATTCCGGATAGCAACGAGCTTGGTGAGCTTCGTAGCAGTAAGAGAGAGGTGTCCGATAGGATCGAATAGTTCCAAGGTGATTTTGAAGTGATTCGAATATTTGATCGACGATAGGAAGTCTTGAGAATTGATGAAATAGGTTCCGAGCATATTGAGGTGACAATTAGGATCTATAGTTTATAAGAATTATTGTTATAAGTTAAGGCTTGGTTTTGTCGGATTCTCAAGGGGAATAGAATTAAGTTAGAAATAGATTGAATTGCGTATTGTCGGGTTGATTTTGTTGAATTTCATTGAATAAATTTATTGTTTGATTTGTTACTAAATATTGTACATAGTTATTGCTAAACGACTAATTAAATTATTGATTTTTTTTCTATTGACAAATCTTGTCATTATTTAATTCGGTGCACGCTTAAAGTCCAGGCCTGGCACGCTAACGCGAATCCGAGTAAAGTACCCGGTAGGTTAACGGTTATTTCCGGCCATGGTAGAGTCGATAATCGTTGTAAACTAAAATAGTACTTTACAGTTTTTCTTCATAAACCTGATTATTAAAGACAAACAAACTGCCAAATTATTTGGCTATAAGCTTGATGTTTCTATTAAAGCAGCCGAGGTAGACAAATCAAGAATACTAGAGAGCAAAAGAAGTACTACAATCTTGAAAATGAACTAGAAATCTTCTAGGCTACAGGTGAAAAAATACATAACATTTGTCTTCTCTTAAATGCATTAAACACAATTCCACTCACATCAATTGAATCGAAAAGAGCATTCTCAGTAGCAGGACTTTTCACTACTAAAATAAGAATCAGATTGAGTGATTGGAGTATCGACCATATTTGTTTTTTAAAATCTTATTATAAAAATTTACAATAATATTTTGTATTATGTTTTATTTAAAAAATGAAAATTACCTTTTAGTTAGAAGTTTGATCTAAGTTCATTTTTTTAAATTTTCAACTCAATTCAAAGGCATTTTTGTTATTGTTGTATGCAGTTTCCAGCAAACTTTAATAATTTTTTTCTATTTGTGAAAATTCTACATAATTCAAAGGTAATTTTTAATATATATCTTACACAGCATTATTAATACAATTTTGGAGGTTGCAGAATGTATTAAATTACTTTAAAAAATGAAAAATAATTATATCATTTGATTTCAAGATATTTTGTATATCTTAAAATTAATTAATTATATACTATAAGAATAGATACATATTATATCAATAGTGCGGTTTTCTTTATATTGCTTTAAAAATCAATTCTTTAAATATTTCTTCTAAAAAATTAAATTAAATTCAGTGTTTAGACAGACAGCTATACAATGTTGATGTACATCAACACTGCGTAGCTGTATGTCTAAACATAAAACAGGTTAGTTCACTATTGTGTAAATATATCCAAATAATGGAAGTTGTAATAATAGTTAAAATTACAACTTTATGAATTACATCGTAATAATCACTGTAATAATTGTATTTATACCAATTTGTAGAAATGTAACACCTAATGAGGGGTGCAAGTTACACAAAAAAATCTTGCACCTGAAATGCATAGTGAATAAAGAATAACGAAGATAACACTCAGAAGTTTTTTGTCTCTGATAAAATGCGATCCAGACAAAAAAAACATTGGTTAACTTCTTTGGACTTAACCTATGATGTCCCATAAATTTTTTTGAAGAAATATTTAAAGAATTGAGTTTTAAAGTAATTAATTATATCCCATTATATTCCCGGGAAACAGTTCACTTTTATCCCAGAATCCCGGGACAAGCAAAAGACCGGGAAATGAGAAACCCTACATATGCCAGAATTGACCCAAGAAATATAATTTGAGCACCACTAATTTAAACTGTAAAAAGTATTTTACATCATTTTTCTTTTAAATTATTACTTTACAGTTCTTTGCAATTTTTAAAGTATCATATTGGAGAATTACGCTGGCAATTCGTTTCTTTATCCATAACATCTAGAATTCAATAGCAATTTTAGTTGAGCAACATTTTATTTGGCAAATGGAATGTATTTATTTGAATGCAAATACTTGCACTGGCTTTTTAATCACAGCAGCTAAAAACTTACAGCATTCTCTATTTTTTCAGTCAATGAAACTGTTCCTTTTCAAAATACAAGAAAGAGAATTCAATTGGACATAGTACATCAGTAACTGTTTAGTTGACTCACCAATAAATTGGCAACTAAACAATTACTAGCACTCTAATTTTCTCATATGGAGTCAAAATTTAAAAGTTTCTGATATTTTATTGGTAAACTAGCAACAAATAAAAAATTTACCATTTACTGGTAATAAAAAAGTTGGTACCTTGCAATCCCTAGTCTCAGTGACAGCAATGGTTCTGTCTCATTGCCCAACAATCCAATGCCTTGTTTGAGGAAAAGGATTACACCTGCTGTTGGAAAGCTCATTAAGAGATTGTGAAGTGTATGGCATTGTAGTTTTGGTACTATATTTTCACAGAATAATCGGCACACCAGTCTACCTGGGGAGACCACAAAATCAGATATTTCCATATAGTAAAAGCTGGCATGCCAGTTTATCCTGGGAGAATGCCAGCATGTCAGTTTAAGTGAGGTTATACAACCCTCTCTAGAGTGCACATTAAAAAAATAAATGAGTATTGTCATGTAAAAACGAAAGAGTTTTACGTGCCATAACTGGTATTGTAACACAGCTACACTGTTATGTTAATTATTTTATATTAAATTTTAAAAACTCACTGTAAATTATGTCAGTTTACATCAATTAACATTTGCTTTGTGTGAAATTTGAGAGAGGTGTTATTTTTAAGGTTGGGGTAGATGATAAGTGTAGTCCACACTGACTGACTGACTGACTTACTACTACTACTACTAATAAGTCATTAATTATTTTTATTGTCTTGTAAACAAAAACACACTTCTTGATTTTAACTCAGTCAAATTACAATGTTATTATTTTATTGTACTCAGAAAAATGTTTTCTTTAACATTTAATTGACAACTAGGTTTGTTAGATCAGATTAATTTTATATTTTAGTGTAGTTTAACGAGCATGCCTGTAACCCCAGGATTTCTGGCATGCTGGTCTTCCCCATTTTCATGCGGAATGCCAGTTATTTTGCAAAAATACGGTTTATCAATATTTATCTTTTTCTTGCTAATTAATAATTAGATTAATGTTACTCTAGATATCGAAGATAGCAGCACTTCCAGTAATCTTGATGGCAATCATGTTTAGAAATGAAATGTAGATGGCACTGATTGTACTGATGGTTTTATATGCAAATTTTCATCAAAAGTTTCCATTCTGGAAACGTGAGGAATAATGTGAATTTCAAATTCTGTTACGATGTAGACGGATGGTGCTTGTTGTTAAGTTTTCTAAAGGTGGCCATGTTTATTTAAAGTTTATACAATTTTCTCTATTTTTTTTTTAAATTTAACGAGTAGGAAAATTTTGCCAATGGTAATTATCATGTTAAATGTGTGTAAAATGTGTCATAATCAAGGATATGCATCTTGTGATTTCCAACGCCATGAGACAACGCAACCAACACATGGAAGGCGAGGTGGGCATGGATTGCAGGTGTCACTCTGTGGAGACGCTGCCTCTCGCAGCCAAAATGGCGAGAGATGTGAATCACAAGGCTGCCGTTCTTTAGAGGCTTAAACTTTTATGTACAGTCCTGGCAAATTCTGTTCAAACAACTAATGTATCCAATATCGTAAATCACTACGTCCAGTTATCGATGGATTTGAGGTAGAATGAACTTTTTATTTTTCGTCTTTGATCCAAAATAAGGAAATGAAACCAAAGGGTACTTGTGAATCTTTATTCCAGATGGTGCCGCTGCCCTGACGACCAACATCTCTAGTAGTACCTGTATCCTCTTGAAACAAATTGACTCGGCCAGTTGACCTACCAATAGACACGTTTTTCAAACCTTTGTGAGAAAGAAAAAATGTCTACGTTATAAAATTTACCATGCACCGAGGAAGAATCTATATTGTTTTTTTCAAGAGAAAGGTATTTTACCTAGTGTTTGAAAATGCAAAAATGGCCATGAAATTAAGTTAAATGTATCTAAAGGCATTTGGAGATGCACCATTAGTAGCTGTGATGTAATGATAAGTATTCGTTCCAATAATTGGTTTAGTAGATCGCGGATACCATTTTTAACAGCAGTACATTTTATTTACCATTGGACAGACGAAGTAACGTCTATAAAGTGGTGTCGAAAACATTTAAATATTTGCAACAAAACAACTATAGACTGGAATAGTTTTTTGAGACTGGTATGTGTTCTACATTTGTTGAAACAACCGAACAGGCAAACAGGCAGTCCCAGGAAAATCGTGGAAATCGACGAAACGCTTTTCACAAGGCGAAAAAGCAACGCTGGGAAATATGGCAGCCACAAATTATATGCCAGTAATTTGTAATAATGTAAATGGCTATGTAAAACATGTAATATACTTTAAAATAAACGATAATTTAAACTAATTTAATTGTTTGCTAAATTTTTCTTAACATTATCACAAAGTTTTAATTGACAGCATTGAAATAACAAAACTAAGATGATAACATGTGTTGTAGGTTAGGCAGCCGAGTCAATTTGTTTTGAGAGGCTACAGGTACTAGTTGAGATGTTGGTCGTCAGGGCGGCACCACCATCTGGGATAAAGATTCACAAGTACCAACCCCAAAGTCTCAGAAAAAAGTAAATAGCAAATTTACATTTTAAAAATATTTTAGTTTAAAAAAAGTTTAAATATAGGTGCATTTTGGTTATTGTCGACGGTCGCCATCTTGTTTGCACATGTGTGTGCGCAAATAAGATGGCAACCAGAAGCGCCGCCTTCTTCGATATCTAGGGTAACATTAACCAATAATTATTTAGAAGTTTTTGATTATTAATACATTTTTGAATTTATTACTAGCATTGTATTATTGATAACCTAGTATTGTTTGCCATTTATTATTATAAGATTTATTTATTTATTTTTTTTTTTTTTGATAACTTGAAACTGTGTTGTATTATATTTCTATTGTTTCTCAAACACAATGCAGTTCAACTTAACAATCACTTGGCTTCCTTTCATCTTTATTCTAGTTGATACGTGTGTACAGTACATCTCGCATTTCGGGCTTAATACGTCCCTCCTAAGTCAACTAAAATTTGTTAAAAATAAAGATTTTTACATACAATACTTTAAAACCAGCTATACTTTAAAAAGATACAAACTAATTAATTATCTCACAAGCATACCTTAATATCACAGATTTATTTTCAACAAATTTTAGTTGACTGAGGAGGGGTATATTAACCCAAAACGCGAGATGTACATGCATCAACTAGAATAAAGATGAAAGGAAGCCAAGTGATCGTTAAGTTGCACTGCATTGTGTTTGAGAAACAACAAGATTTATTTTATTAAATAATCTATTTATTTGCTTCTTAATTATTCATGTGTACACACACATTTTTTGCTAATCATTGTTTTCCTTTTCAGTTGCCTGAGAGATCAGATATATCCCTTTCATAAAAGTTTGGTCAAAAGATTTGGTTATGTATAAAAATCAACCTTTATAATTGAAGCATGTATAACATGTGTTCTGAAGTACTCAAATAAAAATTAAATACAGTAAATTCTTATATTGTATTTAAATTGTAACTTTTTAATTAACTGATTTTAATTCTTTTATTTTTTAGTGGTATTTTGCAATAAAAAGTACTTTTTTAAATATATTACATATTAATAATTATTTGTAAAAATAAATTTTATCTCAAAATTTTTACTGATATTATTTGAGTATTTATTATATTTTCTCTTAAAATATATTTTGCTGCTTCTTAATTTAATTTTTTATATAATGTTTTTTCAAAATTACAATAAATACAGTATAAACAAAAATAAGGAAAAAAACCATCAAATGACTCTTAATCCAATAATTCTATCAGAATTATTATTATTATAGCTATTACCATATCTATCATCATTTGTGTCCTTTGTCTCACATTCGCTACTTTGATATACAGAGTGTCCCAAAAGTTTCCATACATACAAAGATGAAATGTAACTTTATTCACAAAACATTAAAATGTCAGCATTAAGATTTGTGTTAGTGGATTGACAGAGTAAGGCAACGGAACACATGTTATCTGCCAACAGGGTAACTTCTAGCAGGACTTCCTACGTGAAAACTGGATTGTGTTTAGGTATTAGACACATGAAGAAAACCCAGAACACTGCATGGTGGCCAGAACCAATTATTAACTACCAGTTCAATGGTTTTATTTATTCAGCCACTGGTGAGCTTGATTTGTGTCAATGTATGGAGACTTTTGGGACAACCTGTATACTAACCACATTATTCAATCAAATTTATAAATTATAATGTTAATTTCCTTACTTGAAAAATAATTTAAAAAAAAGATTTAAATGCTTTGTTAAATTATTTGTATAACTGATTATAAAATTATTAAAATGTGAAATATGAATACTTTTTAATTCAAATTTAGAAGAATATATCTGTAAAATACTTTAATGATTTATTAACAAGTTTTATTTGTGTTTACACTTATTAAAATCATTAGGGAAATTTTTATTTAACAAAAGCTTTATGTACATCCAGTTTCATAAATTTATTATTATTTTCAAAAATCAGATAATCATACCATGATAATGAAAAATAACAACAAATTTACTCAAAATAATACAAAATTATGTATTTCAAATGCTTACATTTATTTACAAAATTCAAGTGACTACTAATCTTCATAAAAACGAATATGACTACAGGCGGCCCTCGACTTTTGCACATTTTTAAAAATTCAACTTTTTAAATATTTTTGTTGATAATAAAAAATTTGCTTTCATGCAGAATGCTCATACACTACAAAGTGCGGTAGCTCGCTCTATGCTCTTGGACACACATTACTTCCTACAATAGCAAACTTCTCTGAATCGTAATCACTACTGTGCTGTTCCAAGAAAGAGGGCAAAACAGTTTCAGTCTTGCATTAGGGCATGTGTCAACGTGTTGTGTGTTTTGCCAATTTATTTGTTTATGTTTAAATATTTTATCCTAATAAATTGATAAACATGAGTGAGAAATGGAGAAACTGCAGTGTTGATACGAGCAAAAAGGAATTAAGGACTCATAAACTTCATACGATCGAGACAAAGATGGAAATAATTAAATGTTCTGAAAACGGTGAATCTTTTGCTTCAATTGGACATTCGTATGATGTAAACAGATCTACGATATGTTCAATTTTGAAAAATAAGAGTAAAATTAAGGAATACATTCAAAATTGTGGAAATATATCTTCAAAGATTGTTTCCAAAAGACATGGCATAGTGATAGATGAAATGGAAAGATCTTTGTCATCATGGATTAATGATCAACATCAAAATAATGTCCCTCTGAGTTTTTCAATTATTCAAGCTAAGGCTCTTAGTTTGCATGAAGATTGAAAGACTAGATTAAATGAAGATTCCAATACAATGTTTCAAGCAAGTAATGGCTGGTTCAACAAATTTAAAATGAGATACAGTATTCAACTAACTCTTGATAAGTTTATAGAGAAAACACCTGAAAGCACTTAAACACACCTAGTTAACTTCATTATGTATACATATTGATAAATAAATACTTTAAAACACAGTTTCTGGTGCATATTTTTTTACATTCCTCTACTTTCGAACATTCAACATTGGCACAGACTTTCAGGAACCAATTATGGGTGAAAGTCGAGGGCGGCCTGTATTCCATTTTTATAACAAAGTAATGTTTAAATTAAAATGATCAACAATTTAATCTTTACAAAATTAAAATATAACATGCTTTATAAACATCCAACTCAGCTTTAAACATTTAATAAACCATTAAAACACCTTTCTTGCTAAGATACGTTTTTGACCTAATACAATAGGCCAAACCAACACATAGTCCACTATACATTCCGGCTAACTCAAACGACCCCTACAGATACAAAATGTTTACCTTTCGTGCACTCATTAGAAGATCGTATTCATATTGCTCTAATGTGCCTAAGAAATTAATAGAATCAAAGAAACAGCTTCAAACTTGGGATATAAAAAGAGTACAATAGAAGGACTAATTAAAAAATACGAAGGAGGCAATATAATAAGAACCCAAAAAAATCAGTTTAAAATCTCCAAGTTCACTTATAATCAAAACATCAAGAACGTCATGAAACAAGTGTCAGACAAAAAACACTCCAAAACAGTTTTCAAAAGAGCTCCTAATTTATATAGTATTTTAAGAAATGATAAAGACATGATTAAAAAAAAAAGAAAAAGCAGATGTATATAAAATTCCTTTTGAAAATCAGCAATTAGGAATTAAGGACTACATTGGGGTCACAAGAAGGAATTTAGCTACCAGACTTAAGGAGCATAAATATGACATTAATAAAGAACATTGCAACACAGTTTTATCCCGTATGGCACAAGCAGAGGACACTGTAGTTAAACGGAACAAAGCAACTATCCTCAGGACTATGCATTCCCCATTATTAGCAATGCAAGAAAAAAATATCGAAATCTATAAAAGTGAATTAAAGGACAGTTGTATTAATGCCAGGGATGCAGATGGACTAGCTTCCATATGGAAATTCTACATAAAAGAAAGATTAAAACAAAAATTCTTAATTTGCAGCTGTCCTTATACTTGGAAGCATTTTTTGTGTATTTTATTTCATTTTCATTTTATTTTATCTATGTTATTTAATTATATTACTTATATCGTTATCATTTTAGTTCATTTAGTATATTTTGTTTCATTATTTCATTATTTGCTAATTTATCTAATATTTTTGATTTAAATTTAAATGTAAAAATGTTCAGACGTTCTGTCGTTTCAACGTTAAGTTATTTAAAAATACATTCAAATTTCAGTTACACCCAAAGACATCCTATCGTATTAGTTCTTGCTGAGATACGTTTAATCAAAACGTTAGCGTTTGATTAAACGTACCTCAGCAAGAAAGGTGTATTGATGGTTTATTATAACGTGCTTTAGTAACAAGTTATATAGCAGAATCCCAACGAGATCGATATAGACCCCTAGGGGTCGACAGTACTCGAGCGGTCAGTCGAGGGTCGACGAAAGAATCGGATACACATTTAACTTTTCCAAGAGTTTCCAATAATTTTCAAATAATAATAACAGAAACTCATTAACCGATTTAATAATTTACTCGATACGTTATGCAAAATCTAAAGAGGGTCGACCGAAAAGAATATTTTCTTTACAAAAACCAAAGAAAGAAAGAGATTGGAAAATCCCATAACATATCAACTAGTGCTTTAAAGTGTTCAATCAAATGAATCTATTGAATCATTTAAAATGTTTCAAATGAATCATTAAATTATAAATTACGAGATTGTATATGCTATTTAATTTTATAAAACCAAAATAATTTGGAAAAATCGTCATAGAAACGTAACGATTGTAATAGCAATATCAAAACAACACAATTCACAGTTCATAAAACAAAAAATAACTCATCCAAACTAATTGTAAACAAAAACAAACCATCTAAATATAGACGTAAACAACAATCTGATCCGTTTCCAGTAGTTTCTCGTGTAAAAACAGAGCAATTCGAAACAACGTCTCCCCCATCCACGCCACATCCAGTATCAATCCTTCCTTTAAAATCGTCGGGAATCAAACAACACATGTACAAAATATAAAATAAAAATACAAAATTAATCAGTTTCAACTCAGAGAAAAAAAAAACACCGACGTAACGGTGGAAATTTTTTAACGGAAGAAACTTTAAAAATAAAATAATAATAATAAAAAAAACAAATATTGTATACAAAAATATAAACGCCATTTTTGGAAAACGTCGACTGCTATTAAGCCTAAAGCTTCTTTCTGTCATTTCGGTAAGAATGTGTCGGTTAAAGTAAATAAATAAAAATAAAATAAATTGCGTTAAAAGAACAAAGCGCCTTTTTACTCATAAATACGTGTTTACAACGAGAAAAATGAGTGTGTTACGTACTTTGAGCTGGATGTTGCTCATCCCCACTCCCTCGGTCCGACATGATGACTTTCCTCCAAACTCCAAAGCATCCCGGTTATTAGCCTCGTTTCCTACTGAGAATAATTAATAAGGCCAATACTTTCTCTTATTATTATTACTTTTTAAAAATATTATTTAACTTAAAAAGAATGTAAATAATTAATTTTTAATTTCGTTAAAATATAATATAAATATATATATTTTTTTATTTAATAATTCAATTATATTTATGGTTGTATACAAAGAAATTTCGGAAAAGCCGTGTTAAAAATTGTACTTTCCGATAAAGATTTATCGATTTTTAAATCACTAAAGTAAAAATTTTACTTATTTATCTGATTTTTATTATTGTTTTTTTTAATGTTTAGCGGATTTTTACAAAATTATATATAATTATTATTTTATTCTTGCCTGTGTTTTAACGGAATACACCGAATTATTCCATTGTATTTTATTGTTTTTGATAATTAAAACCTTGCAATCGTTTATAAATAATACTAAATTTAATTCGAATAATTTTTTAAACTTTTTTGTGTTGTTTCATTCATTATTTTTATACTTTTTTAAAACTCTTTCCTCCCTGTGGGCACTAAGAGGGCCTCTTTAAGCAAGTCCATTACGGGTTCGGATAAGCACACAATGGGGCGGCCGAGGCCCGACAAATCCGGAAGAACCCCCCCCCCCGAAAAATTCCTGGGGATTTTTCGACCCGTCGGAATTCGAACCCGGGTTTTTCAAGCGGTGGGCTGCCACCTAGACCGATCGGACATCCGGCCGTATTATTTTTATACTATTAAAATAATGCTTTGTATTTGAATATTATTTTAATTGTTTAATCCTTATAACAAGAATAAGATTTTTATTTAAAATTTATATAATTTATTTATATTCTATGTTATTTAGTATATAAATAACTCTATATAAATTTTAAATTACAATTTAACATATTATTCGACATTTTTAAATTTTTAATAAGAAAATTTGTGAATATATTTAGTCACGTGAGTATAAGCCGCCATTTTGTTTCCAAGTACGATAATGCAAAAATCATTTTTTACCCTCTATTAAAATTGAAATATGTTGGTTTCATTTAGCTGATAATTATTATAAAGGTATTTATGTATAAATCGGATTGAATATATTTAATTAAAAGAAAAGTGGATGATTTTTACGTTTTCCTTCTCGACACTATAAAAATCTGTTCGATTGGCTGAGACAGGGTATTATATTTTTACGTAAATTTGACGTCATTCATTATAGTTTTTCATTGTAAATGGAAGAGATGACGTCAAAATATATACTACAGTTATTATAACAAACATTAAACAATATCAGGGATATTGTAACAATATTCAAATTCAACGAAATGACATTAACAATACTTTTATCATTGCTTGGTGTCGCTAATCATTCAGAAATTTTCAATAATGAACAAATCTGTGTAGTTATTATGTTGGCTTTCTAATGTTATTGATTATGCAAATTGTTTAGATCAATTTCCAGTAAATATAAGAGACTATTAAATAAGAATTAATATTAAAAGTCTTCTTATACAGTTATTCCTTTGGTGCGTTGCTTTTTTTTATTTTTTTATTTTTATTTATTTATTTTTTTGAGGTGTCTTTCCACCCTTAGAGCACTAAGAAGACCCTTCTTTTAGCAAACCCATTATGGGTTTACGAAAAAAGGGTCTCCTTAGTACCCACAGTCAGAAAGAGTTTGGGTATTTTCTAGGCTGGGTGATGAGGGACGGAGCCCGACATATTCAGACAGATCACTTTCCAAAAAATTCCTGGGATATTTTGACTCCCCAGGAATTTTTCGGTGGATCCAGATTCCATTCTGGATCTCCAGATTGGTAGAGTACCGCCATAACCGATCGGCCATCTGGCTTCTGGTCTGGTGCGTTCTAATAAAGCTGCTTTAAGCAGTTTTACCAAGAAAAAACGTCCCTTTTCATAGATACTAAACGTATGTAATTAATTATATCGTTGTTTTGTAAACAAATATAGCCACGATACTTAAAATGAAATCGTGATTTGTTTAACAAGAAAATGGAATTTTTCTAGATTTGAAAAAAAAAATGTTATTTTATATTATAATATTAAAAATCGAATGTTTCTCGTCTAACTCTTATTTTGTAATATAAAATATATTATCGGCTATGTTAGATCTGGGAATCGGAGACAATAATGCACTCAGGAACGAGTCTAAATAGCCTTTATTTGATTGATAACACGCAAAGTCCTAGATTATAAGGTTGCCTCATAGAGAAGAAACGCTTCTCGTCGGTTGCTTATTTGACCACACTCATAGTCGAAAACGAAACATCTTACTATGTCCTTATGGTAAAAACATTACCGATCAGAGGCTCGCAGCTTTATTACACGCTAATATTTCATTAATTACGATTCTTCCTTAATTAAATATAAATAAAAATGGATTATAAATAAGAAAAATCCGGAATATTGAGCAAATCTTCGTAATTTCTACGTGTAAAGTTGAAATTAAAATGCGTTTTTCTACTTTGTAAATGAAATCGATTTTATCTATTTTATGGTATTATAACAACAATAGTTTCTTAAAAGATTAATGTTGGTAAATTCTACGTAGGTGATTTATATAAAAGTAATTTAATTTATATCGTCAAACGACTTCTTTTTAAAACTAAAAATTATATTGGTCTATTTTTTAATTTTTAATATTCATGTACCAAAAACGATATTATTCACTCATAAATATACAAAAATAACTTTGTCAAAAGAACAATTTTTTATGTTATAAACATATTATTGATATCAATATATACAAATTAAGTGTTACATAGAAACAGAATTAAAAGAAATCGGGTGCAAACTTTTTCAAATTTTCTATTGTTATTACAGTTTTAAATTTAAAATTAAGATCTAAAATTTTACAACCATTACATTTAAGAGATTCTTCTGGTTTATCCCGTTTATTTACATCTACAAGTTTTCCTGTCAGTTTTTTTCTATTTCTTTTTAATAAACGATTCTTTCTTTGATTTGACTGATTAATACTTTCCTTTTCTGTATTTCCTAAACTTACTTTTTTTTTTTTTTTTTTATTTTAACTCTTTCCGCCCTGTGGGCACTAAGAGGGCCTCTTTTTAGAAGGCCCATTATGGGTTCGGCCAGGCCCACAATGGGGCGACGGGGTGGTGAGGGACGGAGCCCGACATATTTGGACTCCTAAACTTACTGTCGGTAGTAAAGTATTCTTTAGGTTTTGCCAACAAACCTAATAACTCGGCTTTTAAATCTCTCCCAAAATCATTTTCTGTGAAACGATCAGGGCGAACACAAGAATCGGGATTGAATTTGTCTTTTCTTTTACAATTATGAACCATTTTCTTCTTGTTATTGGATCTTTAGGAAATCTAAAATAACCAACTTTCCTGTGTAATAACTGTGTTACGATAGCTGTCATTACAAGTTGCAACAACACACGACGCTCCTGGCATCTAAAAATAAAAATAACGATGATAATAAAATTTAGCTATTTTTTCAACTTTTCCCAAATAAATCTAATCGAGATATAATATTCTGAAGTGGAAAAAAGTAGTATTAACATTTTTTTATATAAAATTATTAAACAAATAAATAAAACTACAATAAATTTATATTACGTATATAACATTTTTATATTTTGCATTTCTATGCATTTTACGTAAATATGCATATTTTTAAAAAGTTATATTAATTAATAATAAACAATATTTTTCTTTTACATCTCGAGTTATCTTAAGTGGTACCATCCTGTTACGGGGCAGCTTATTATTTGTAGTCGTCGTTTCATCGTGTAGATACTATTTTTATACGCGCAAAAAACTATCCTTAGCATTTGAAAATATTTTAGTAAAAATATATATATTATCCGTAATCATATTCTGTAATTTCTACAGAACCAAGTGTAAAGACTACAACAGAATATCAAACGGTTCTAGGAACTAGGGATTGTATACCAGTTTACCGATTTACCGGTTAACCGATAAATTGACAAAAAATCGTCGGTTACCGGTAAATTTCAAAAATTTACCGGTAATTCGGTAAATGAAAAATCCATACTATAAATTTTTATGTAGAAAATACTGTGTTTATAGATATATGAAAGGGCTAAAGGGACATTGAAAATAAAAAATCAGGTAAGTATAAGCAACAATATACCTAATTATTAAGTTTATGTGAGATATTTTTTGTTTAATTTTAATTTAAACTTTCTTGGGTTTGAGAGTTACGTTCTGTACGATTTACAGCACGTAAATCGTACAGAAAGCGCTAGTTATCATATGTGATTTGTGCTCTGCAGTTTTTGAGATTTTTAAAGGTTTAAAATCTTTACAATCAACGCTTTTCTTAAAGAATAAGTAAATATTTCCTTGTTTTAATATTCAAAAATAATAATACGTAAATATTTCACGTATTTTTTAAATTCATAGCAATTTTGAATACACCACATTATGACAGGACATTAATGCAATATTATTGTAAAATAACATTAAAATTTTTTACTTCTAACAACCGTTTAAAATAATTAAATACAAATATTTATTACAAGATTCTAATATTATGCCTTAAGATTGTGCAAAATACAGTAGAGAGTCGAAAATCGGAATCAATTGGGGACTGGAGTTGTTCAGATTAGTGATTTGTTCCGATTACCGATTATGTACGAAAAAATATATTAATCTGTCCGATGTTCAACTTTTTCTCCGTTGCGTGTCGCTTCGTGTTGAATTTTCATCGATTTTAAGCCTAACGAAAATTTTTATAATAATAATCGAGGCTATCGTATCGTTAAAAATTATTTCTTCATTTTGTACAAACAAAATAAATATATTGAATAATATAAAAACATGAAAATTATACTTTAGAAGTAAATCTAGTATCAAAAACGTTCGATTCAGCACGACACAGTCCGACTGAAAATCGTTCCGATTACCGGCGATTCTGATTACCGGGGTTCCGATTAACGACTCTTTACTGTATGTATTATTTTCTTGGGTAATCTCGGATTTAGTCGAATTTATGGACCCGCGCCTGCTGAGGTATGCGCAGAATTAACAGAAAATAAATTAAAAGAATTTCAAATTTTTTTGAAAAATATTGTCTGCATAACATCGGACGGCAGCTCCTGCCGTCATGAAGAAAACGATGAAATTACTCAATAAAAACCATCAATTATGTCTTGTACATGGATTGCAAATTGCAATCATAAAAGTTCTTTACAATATAAGCACATCAGATGTACAGGATGATGATGAATATAATGCTAATTTACTACTTACTACAGATTCTGATTCTGATTCTGATAATTCGGACATTGAATACGACCATTTTGAAATAAACCAAGAAACTACTGGCTGTACCGAACTTACTCTACAAAATTCAGAATTAAATTTTTTAATTACAAAAATACGACAGATAGTAAGACTTTTTAGAAAATCGCCAACCAAAAATACATTACTACAAAAATATGTCAAAGAAATTATTGAAAAAGAACTTTCTTTAATTTTAGATTGTAGAACCAGGTGGAATAGCTCACTAAACATGCTGGAAAAATTTTTATTACTTAAAGATGCTGTCCGAAAAAGAGGATACTATAGATTACTATCTATGGAATTTCGGGACTTTGAGTATGTATCTGAACTGAGGGGTCCGAGACGAGTTCAACGATACCCTACTTTTGAACCGGAGACGAAAAATAAAAAAGTTATCATACTTTTTTCGGCGATCGCGCGATGATAGGGAGTCGCGTCGATCTTCGCTAAGTCGGCCTCGCTATCGCGATCGGGAGTCCCGTCGCTTGCCGTTAAAATTGCCTTTAGTAGACGTTTTCCCCTTTTTTTACTTTGTTCAAGAACTACCGTGAATCGATCACTAGTTTAGCACATGGCGGCGTGTGGTGGTGCCCATACGAGAGGTCAGTCGGGCCGCCATGTTCGCTGCCATAAGTAACATTAACCGAAATGGCGATCGCACGATGATCGGAAGTCGCGTCGCTCTCTCCCCTCTCGTATCGCGTGTTTAACCCTACTGGAGATGACCGTAGTCCGACGTCACGGTTTGCAGACTTTACCGCAAGATGGCAGTACTAGCAACTATGGCGCCGTCTTCATGAGAGCATTAAAAAAGTATGGTAAGTGAAAAAGTATGATAACTTTTTTATTTTTCGTCTCCGGTCCAAAAATAGGGTACCGTTGAACTCATCTCGGTCCCCTGAGCTCCAATATATAATCAAAGTCCTGAAATTCCATAGATAGTAATATATAGTACACCCCGAAAAAGTCTAATAGATTTGAAACTGAACTTAGATTTCAATGACAGAGAAATAAAATTACTACAAATATAATCTCAAGCCTGCAACCCATTAAGTTAGCCGTTGAAACACTGCAACGAAAAGACTAATTTATATGTAGCCGATGTTACTTTGAAATTTATGTTGGATGAATTAACCAACCAAAATACATTTTTAAGCGTTGAACTAAAAAAAACATTAATATATAGCATAAAGGAGAGAAGGACTGTTTATTCAGACATGTTACACTATTTGACAGACCCTAATTTGGTTTTGTCGGGTCAAGAAAATTATGACATTTTTAATATAAACAGTAAAGCATCAATAATCAAAAGCATTGTTGAAATGCTTTCGATTATTGTTGAGAGTAGTCAGAGACACTTAAACGATCCTGATTTGGATTCCAATTCAAAGTCAGATAACGAAAATATTGATACTTCTAGACCTAATGTCGAATTATCAATGAAGCAGAAACTCTACGACTTTATCAAACAAAAAACAGAATGTCAAGAAGAGTCAGTTCCACAAGCAAAAAACACGAAAGATTGGAAACAAATACAGTAGAGCATCGATTATCCGACCCCCGATTAACCGATTTATCGGTTAACCGACCGCGTTCTAGTCGGCAAATTCAAATGTCCGCTAGTGATGTGGCGCTACAATACTTGGTTATGTCTTGGCTACTTTAATATTATTTTTGTTAAATTTTTGCATGTTTTAGCTGGCAGCACTGGCTCGATCATGAAAGAGAGGCTAGTATTTAAACCAGGCCTAATACACTATACTAATAATGTATTTTTTCAGACTTTTCGGTTATCCGACTTTTCAGTTATCCGACCAACCCCAGTCCCCAATTGAGTCGGATAATCGATGCTCTACTATAGTAAAAAAAGAATTAGAGTACTTCCGCCAAGAAAAAGTACGGGGAAAGTATATTCAAATAGTATTTGATTATTTAATATACCATTCGTCCAACAAGTGTTAAATCAGAAAGGGTACTCTCGGGATCTGGATTATTGTGTACAAAAATTAGTTCAAAATTAAGAGATAAGACATTAAATAATTTAAGTTTCTTGAAAAGTTATTTTTTTAAAATGGTAATCAATAAAATGGTACTGCATTAGGTACTATATATTATTTCTGTTGTATTTTTATTTTTCTGTATTATTTTATTTCTGTTTCTAAAAGTTATTATTTTAGTTTGTTTAGAATAACACTTTAATTTTTTATAATTTTTATATTCGATATCTTTGAAATAAAAAATGTGAAATGAAAATCAAAATGACTTATAGTTTTTATCGCCTTAATTTTATTTTTCAGGAAAAAATTTACCGGTAATTTACCAGTAAACCGGTATTTTAATTTTCATTTACCGAATTACCGGTAAATGAAAAATTCGGTAAATTTGCAAATCCCTATCGACCACGGATGACATATATCCGGAATCTGGCAGGAAGTGGCTAAACCGGCTGTATAAGGTAACCTTATATTCTAGGACCTTGGATAACACGAGCATATACAACTTCTGGTCAGACTGACTGAAAAAAGGCGCCAAAATATCCCTAATCACGTTCTTCCTGACTAACGCCCCCAGACCGCGACATCTCTTTAGAAGACGGCCGGATGGCCGAGCGGTAAAGGTGGCAGCCTACCGCTCTGGGGACCCGGGATCGAATCCGAACGGGTCGAATAATCCCCAGGAATTTTTCGGGGGTGGTCCGTTTGGATATGTCGGGCCCCGTCCCTCACCACCCGGTCGCCCCATTGTGGGCCTGGCCGAAACCCATAATGGGCCTACTAAAAGAGCCCTCTTAGTGCCCACAGGGTGGAAAGAGTTAAAAAAAAAAAAAAAAAAAAAAAAGACATCTCTTTAGACAATACACTACACCCCTTCCTCCTGTTTGAGTCTTGCATATATGCTGGAGGGCGGACTGTACGAAGTGGTTGCGTTGAGTGCTGAGCCGCGTAACACATGGTTTAACATTTCTATACATTTCCATAATTAAATGTATATAATTCTCATCGTTCCCTTTTTTTCCCGATTCAGAGAGTTCTCGGGAATCCCAAAGACATCCCATATTAATAATTTATATAAAGGCTTAATTATAAATTTTTGACTACCTTTTCTTACCCTTAACGGAAACCCCCCCAAAAAAATGTTTAAAAGTGAACACAAATTGTAAGCAAAAAACAAACAGTTTAATCAATTTAAAGTTTAAAACAGTGAAGTGACAGTTAATATAAATATAAATATTAACGACATTTACGAATAAATAATGTTCAAAACCGAATTAAAATAGTATTTATAAGCAGTAGTTTAAAATAAACAAAGGCAATGTCTGAGTTAAAACGAGAAAATTTCATATATTAAAAAAATTTTCGAATGTTTACAGCTGACTCTCCCTAGGTTCGAGCCAAAATTACGCCTTGGAGCGATTGAAGCGCTCAAAATGGCAGAAATATTTATTACGCCAGTATCGTAGCATTAGAGCTATTGGCAGCGCAAGGACCAGTATATCTATTGATTATGGTGTAAATTAGTTTTAACTCTTCCTACCACGTGGGCACTACGAGGCCTCTTTTAGTAAGCTATTATGGGTTCGGCCAGACCTGTAATGGAGCTGCTGGGGGTTGAGGGAAAGAGTCCAACATATCCAGATGGACCGCCCTTGAAAAAATACAAACCACGCAGTTCAGGCTAAATGGATGGATCAGACGTAGCCTGATTTCTCATCCCTACTATTGGTTATCGTTTGTTACGTGCCTCTCAATTCTCTTTAAAATAAGTATCTAACTTTATATTTTCAAATGTTCGCAATCCTCTAATTGCCCACCAGTGGCTGGGTGGATAAAACCACTAAACATTGCTAATTGATCATGGTTTGCGCCTCATCAACGATCTGGCACATGAAGTTTTCCAGGTATTTTTTACATTTAACTAGAGGCAAGTTCCCAAGAATGACTGGGAAGACTCCTAGGGTGCATATACTTTTCGTTTCAGATGGATCAATCTTTGTCACGCGATACAGATCGCTTCTATCGTGTGTTAGTTAGCGGAAAGTATACAAATAGGATCGAATCATATTTACTCCGTGAATAAAACTGCTCACATAATGGCAAAATGGGAGAGTGCACGCCATTCATTCTTACCATACAATCTCGCAGAACAGTCTCTTAAACAGTTTATTTATTATTATTATTTTTTCATCTGTTTATCGAATATTTTAATAACGTCTTTACTTATCATTTATTAAGTTTTAAATAGTTTTCATTGTCGATATTTAAACATATTTCTTTGCTGCACTATCAGCATGATTTTAACCATGGAGGTCGCCATCTTCAATTTTTTTTTAATCGGATCCAAACGATCTTATTCACCGCTCGAATTAGTTTGATCGCGATCCAATCGATCCTAGATGGCGTTTGTAAACGCGGATAGAGGTTGATCAGATTGCTATAGTTCGTTTTTATAAGGATTTGAACGCTCAGAGTAATCTTGGAGCAGTTTGATTCTAAATGCATATGCACCCATAGTCAGTCAGTGATTTTTTTTACTTGGCGTGGAATCACCGACGTGACTCGATTTTGAATGGATCTAACTAGACTTTTGTATAGTTTTAGTACAGATAACGTTATAACGTTAAATTGTTAGATTAGGAAGTCGCTTTCGAACATTTATTCAGTTACAGTTCGTAGGGTCAATGGTTGGTGTTTTCGATGACCCGTTAATACTTGGTTTCCCCCATTTTTCTTTTTTGATTCGGGTTACTTGCGTTTATTGTTTCTAGGACTCGCTGTAGAGAGTACTGTACTTGAATTTTACAAGATTTGTTGTTTTATTGATATTGAGAAAGTATGCAGAATTTCTACTTTTCCAGTTTACTTCGACTGCTGCAATGAGAATAGTAAAGTTTACTTCTTTGTTGTTCACGCTTTAAAGCCTTTGGAGTTCGTTTACATTTGTTGGTTTTTTGATATTTTCATATTTTTCCAAGAAACGTTTTTGACGACCTACTCGAAGACGACAGTACTCAGGCAGAAACATTAGCTATATATATGAGTTTGGTCCACATTAGGCGTATTGTTTCTAGGCTCCATTGCAATAGGTACACAAGCATAAGGGATAGTTTAATGAATGGCGATTCTGGAGGGGTACAACTGATCTTGCACACCGCATCAACCTATCCAGACACAATGTACTAACACTTACTTTTATTCTCATCCCAGAGCTTCTTAGGGTTTGCTAGCTATGACTGGTATAATGTATTAGTTTTAAGCTTTCGTTAACAGTCGTTGGCATTCATCACTTTTCTTTTTTCTCACTTTTATGTAGCTGTACTACATATTGGCAGTGGCGTAACGTGGGTGTCAGCCGCCTGGGGCAAAGGAAAATTTCGCCGTCCCCTTATTTAGGTATTATTATTATTTATTGTGAAATTTTGCCGCTCGCTTAAAGTGCCGCCCCCACTACGCTACGCCACTGCATATTGGTGTATGCTATAACTAAGGTTCCTTTTAATTTGGGACAATGGCCTTGCAGCCTAAATACTGCAAGCCAACATTATATGTAATGGGAATCCTTCTTTTCTCTTCATCTTCCTTCTTCCCTTCCTCTTTCTTTCCCATAAACACTTCGTGTACGGCCGTAGTCTATCGTAATGTAATGTAATGTATGTGTACGTACAGTACATTATAGGAAGGTGTACTGTAGAGTTTCGGAGTTCTGGCAGATGGAACAATTATCCGTAGAAATTAAACGTTTATTTCATTACACCACTCACCCTTTTCACATCGTTGGGGTCGGATTTCGGGTTGGGGAATACAATAACTGCAAATGAAAGAATTACAAGCATTTAAAACAAGCCAAGTTGTGTTTATGTAAATATGACTTCAATACGACCGTTGATGACCGCTAACTATGCAACTAGTTAATTAAGCTTACATATGGCCTGTATTTAAATAAGCCTATTTTTGACAAGTCGGCCCCACTGCAATACCGAAGATACACGTATTCCGAGACTTAACCTGAACAATAAAGCAGTCAACCGATAGCAGGATCGCAGTTTACATTCGTGTAACAGCGGGAAAAGATTTAGCCTATAACCAGTTTTACAATGGAGTTAATCATATGACCAATTGTTCTTTTGTGGAAATCGGAGTCGATAAATTGTGATTTGACACATTTGTAAATCGAGAGAAAAGGGGGTGTCAAGTAATCAAGAATGCTCTCCGAAAAGAAATCTGAGATTTAGACTGAGAAAAGCGAAGTGAAAACATACGAATTCTCCATCTTTGTTGTAAAGTGCTCTCATAGTCTAATTAATTACATCCCATCGAATCTCCTTCGAAGGAAAACAGGAGAAATGAATGTTTTTGAAATTCTGGCAATTCAGGTAATGAACTCTCTTTCGACTTATGGAATTAGTAGCAACACTTAAGGTACGCTTAAACTGAATAATGGCTTAACTTTCCGTCCTGTGGGCAATAAGGCCTTTTTTTAGCAAGCCCTTTACGAGTTAGACCAGGCCTACAATGGGGCCCGACATATCCAGACGTACAGTACGTACCATCTCCCGAAAATTCCCGCGATTGGTACGGATCGGCTTAAACTTTCGGGGGAGGGGTTGATCCGAATAACTGAGCCCCGATCAATAACTATGTAGGCTTGGCCGAAGGGGCCTTTTAGTGCCCGGGTGGAGGCGTTAAAAGTAAACTGCTCGAATTTTTAAATCGTCAATAAGCTTATGGTTCTCGAATTTGAAAGAAAAACGCCTTTACGCTTAAAAACGTTGGAAATGATATTGATACTTTAACTGTTATGAAGATCGTATTAAAAATAGAACTTGATCCGGCCATTTTTTTTCTTGTCATTTATTAAATTCTCGTTAAGTAACGCGCAAGAAATAAATATAAATTATTTTCTAGTTATTTACTTCTTAAATAAAAAGTTCATCAATAATAATCATAAGCGTTTATATATATATATAATAAAAAAAAATTCACAAACCTAAAACGGACAATTATCATATACAACATCTAATGACAGGACATTTATTAAAATATTTACAGCCATTTTGTAGAAAAAAAGCGTATCCAAGATGCAGTCGTTCTGTACACCATCTGCAGGAAATTCTCTTTTCTAGCCCTGAGTTACATCAGCCACTATTTTACACCACATATTCCTTCTGATTCATCATTATCGTTCGGATTTGAGCTGTTTTTTTTTTTTAATATATCACATTCCTACCCACCAACCACACAGTCTACGGTTTACACATCTACTAGCATTGTGTTCCACATATGAACTGAAAGACAACAATACAGTGGCACCAAGAAGGATATTATTATTTTTTTTTTCTCTCGTACGTTCATCACAGTAGATTTATGTGCTGTGTACAGCCAGTGGAAAGGCCCTGGAACAGTAATGTTTATCACAATGAGACAAATAAATGTCACCAGAAAAGATAACTTAAGGGTGTTTCCTGCTGTAGTGTAAAATTTCTTTTCTTTTTAGATTCCTATCTTTTGAAGTGCCATTAATTTTAAGGAATTTTACCATTTTGGCCTTCATATATTTAAACAGGCTCGGGTATTAAAAAATGTACTAAGTACAAGTGCCCACTAATTTCATTATTATTTTGTTTGTTTTTTTTTTGTGTGAGCCTGTTAAGCCACTTTCTTAAACATTATCAATAATAATATTATTACTAAAAATTATTATTATTGTTATTATTTATATATATGTATGTATATATATATATATATGTATGTATGTATGTATAGACAAATTATGCAGTTTGACTGCATCCTTTTAAAAATTGCAAAAACTTTTTTCTTTCTGGATACTTCAATGATAAATTTCTTGAACTGAAAAATGAATTTAATTATTATTCTAAACTGACGGGATGATTCCATGAACAAAAGTTCATAATTTTTCTTTAAAGTTTGTCATTTTAAAAATCATAATATGCATATAACAACTTCAAAATTGTTTTTTTTTTTCCCTTCGCTTCTTACTCCAATAAATAACCGTGTATATTTTCTCCTTTACTCTTTTTTAAAACTACATATTTATAACTGTCCATTACTGCAGGGGCATATATATTTTCTTTTTTTTTTCTTAAAGGAACTTGCACATAGCTTAGAATTAAATGTAGCCTTGTGAGGACGGAGGATAGGCTACGTCTCATAAAAATTTGACACTATCTGCTTGGCTGATGATGCTTTTCTCTTTTTTTTTTTTTCCTCTTCAAGATTTAATGTTAAAACAAAATATATATTTTTATGTATATGTATATATACATATAGATATGTATCTACATACATGCATATACAATATATTAACAAAATATCAACTAAGCATAGAAAATTATGTTTTGAATTAATTTTAAGCACAGAAGTATTGTAATAAACATTTAAGTACTATTTGCGAGAAATATATTTACAAGAAATCTACATTGTGCAGTTTTATCTTAAGTGCTTGTTGTTAAATTAAACTAAAGCGTAGCTTGCATAGAACCAGTTTTATATATATATATATATATATATATATATATATATATATAAATAAAATAATAATAATTAAGACTTTGATAAATGATATGGCAAATGTTGGAATGTATGGTAAATCTGCAAATTTTTAAAATTTCATTTAGTGAAGTCTTACTAATTGGAACTATAATAAAGTCCCAAGGAAGCATTAAATTTTTAGATAAGGTTATTGACTGATAACTACAATTGTTGTAGTTTGTGCGTTTCAATAATTTTTTGTACTATTTTACATATTTATTATCACTTCAAAAAGAAAAATCAGGCATTTAAATTGGCTATCCAAAAACTGTTAATTTACCGTTAGATATATTTTCCGTATAAAATTTTGATATCCGTTCTTATTACTCTTAAATCTCATAGAAAAACAGAAATGCCAATTTTGTATAGATTTGTGATGAGAAATCATAATTTATATGAATAATAGATTGAATTATTGCTTTTGTATCTTATTTATAATATAAAAAGATTTAAGGTCATCATCATGCTAGCAGATAGTTGTCAGATTTTAAATAACATTACTTTACAAGAGTATGCTTCTTACTGCTTCATTTAACGCTGCATCTACTACCGATTCACTGTCTGTATCAAGATTTTCTTCAAAGAATATAGGTGACTGATGATTTTCATGCCTTTCTAACTTATATATAGAAGATGTAAAATTTTCTTCTCCATCTGTATAACAGGAATTATTTTCTGTTTGCTGTAGTTCTAAAATACTTTTGATGGCACTTTGAACTTGAGCTGACTGCTCAAGTTCATTTGTTGAGTGATCACTGCAAATGTCAATTTTTGAAAATTTCTCTCTCTCTTTGTGTGTCCGTAATTTCTGATGATCGTATTCATTGTAATTTACGTAAGAATCTCTTGTTTCCTCTATCCCGTTATACAGCACCTGATGCCGTTCTAGAGTTTCGTCCAATTCTATTCCCGATAAATCGAGATCCGAATCGCCTTCTTGTCCTTCTAAAATGCTCTCCACCGCGGCTTCCGATTCTGACAGTGTTTTCCTATTGTGATTTGTATAGTCTCCTATCCATTCTGCAGTGTCACTTATGATATCAAAATCGTATTTCATTTTAACAGCCGTCCTTGATCCATTTGCATAGGATGACACTAAACTACTTTCTTCTGTCCTTGCCACTGGAGGCTCAAAATCGGCTAATCCTCCTGTATCATTTGGTGTTTCAAAATCTACTTGTGATACGTCTGGTTCATCATCTTCGAGAGGTGACATGTTTAATTCTCTCCGAAGAGTTGTCACAATATCTTCTTCTTTGCTATTATCATTTTTATTAGGTTCCTGTTTCATTTCAATATTTGGAGATATAAATAGGTTGCATTCACTTTCACTAAAACTTTCCGATTTCACTTTATTATATTCATTTTCTTCAAACACTGGCTTTTTGATGTTCTTTGGAAACTTGACTAAGTGTTTATTAGTAACATCATTTAATTCTTCATTATCACTAAATTTTCTTTTTGACGAAATTCCTTTAACTTCAATAAGTTTCAAACTTGTTTTTGATGTATCTTCTTGAGTAACTGTAACAGGAATTTCTTCTTTTGTAGGATTTTCAAATTTTATAATATCACATTTCACAGCTGGTTGAAGTAGTTTTTTCCAACTTTCTGGTGGTGGTGGTAAATTCAGAACTGTAAAATACAAATAAATATATATATTATAAACAAATAGATAAATATATATATAGTAATAAGTACAATTTCATTTATAGAGTTAATAATTAATATAATGCAAAATAATTTATTTTAATTATGTCTACTGGAATAAATTTTTAAGTGAAATAATGTTGACTATTCTTTAAGAACTCATTTTTATCACTTTCTTTAACAGAATAAACTTTGATTTATGCCAGAAAAATTGTATTTTCAATAAACAATGATCATGACTCAATTAAATATTCTTCATGAACTTAAAACAGGCCAAGTAATTCCTAGCAATTATATTAAAACACTTGCTTCTGGATCAAGCATTTGACAATAAGGTATTTTAAAAAAAATATGTCTGGATGATGAATGATCCTTTCTTAAGTGGCCCACTAATGCAAACATAATACAATGTATTCATAGCAATTGATCATAATTATTAAACTATTCTTTAAGTAAAATTATAATCTTATGTAAACCGTACATTTTACTTAAAAGTACTCATCTATGTGAATTTCACAGATGAATTTTTAAGTTTAATAGTATGTCTTATCAATTAAAAAATTCAATGATAAAGAATGCATTTTGGATTAAACAAAATCATCAATAATACTTTGAAAATTAGTTTATGGAGCTGAAATTAAAACTAAGGTACTACAAAAAAAATTTGTCAGTTAAATAAAGGCTTTTTAAATATAAGCTGATTTTTAAGTTTACTACTTTTGGTGAAAAATTTTATAATTGAATATATCATACAATTAGAACTATAAAATTTTTTACTAATGCTTAAATCATTTTAATAATTCTAAAAAATTATCATATTGAGCAAAATTATATTAAAATTATGACATTTCTATATATTACTTCTGTAATGTTTCGTTGAAGACAGAATATAATAAAAAAATTAAAAAAATACTTAACAAACAACATATTGCGCATCACATAGAAAAGTGACACAACTTAAAAAAAATGCAATTTTTCAGAAAAGCAACAAAACAAAATCAAGTGGCATTAATTGCAATGCAATGCAGAGATTGTCAGTTAAGAAACAATTTTAACTGTAAAGGTAGTTAAGTAACATTATTCCTGAGAATTTAAATAAAATTCAGGACAATTCAATCGTGGCATTAACTGAAATTTTAGTGATTTTGAGTTAACCTTTCAACCGTCGGATAGTCAGGTATGGTGCTGCCCCAAGGTAGCAGAGAATAAACGTGGGAAATTTTGAAAGTATTTTTTGACACGTTTTTTCTCATTACCGTTTCGGAAAAAGATTTTGTAAACAGTTATGTCCAGTAAAGAAAAGTCTTTTTTTATTGTTACATAATTCATTTTTTATTTGAATTTTTTTTGCAGTAGTTTTTGGCGATACCCCCAAAAAATTTAACGTATATATACGTCCCTCACCACTGCCACACGATCGCCCTCAATATATATATATGTCCCCCACTGCTGAGTGGTTAATATCATACTGGAATGATCACTTTTCTATGTGATATGTGATATATTGAATTATTGAAAAAATATTCTATTCTCTTTCAAAAAATTATTATTATTACTATAAAATGTGAAATATTTTACATTTATGTCATTACATTTTTTAATCTTGATTATGTTTTTTCAAAAAAATTTACATTATATAGTAACATTATTAAGAAAATAAAATCACCTTTGCCATTTTCAACTAAGCGTTTATCTTCTTTCAAAGCTTCTGTTTCCTCTTGAATAAAAAGTCTTTCAAGCATGACACTCTCTGGAGTTGGAGAACTTTTCTATAAAACAATTGAAAAATTAATTTCCTTGTTGATTTCTTTTCTTAAATATTATCACGAAATTGTAACCTTCTCCAAGAATAAGTTTATTCATTAAATATTTTGGAATTTCTTAGGCTTTAAAATCTTAAATAATGATGATAACTGAATACAGTTATGTCTTAATTTATTATTTATATATACAAGTAGTGTCTACCTTACAAAAGAGTATGGTCTGTGTGTGTGCAAATACAGTAGGATCTTGTTTCATGCAAGACTGATACATGTGAATTTGTGTTAGGGTAGAAGACAAATTTATGTGGAATTTTGTTTTATATGATATCTGTGGTAATTGCTGACATGCAATCTCTACATAAAACAAGACCATACAGTATATACAAGGGTTGGAATTTTAATAGTGGCAAATAGTAAAATTACAATCTGTACAAAAAACATACATGTTTCGGATTTTTACTGTCCTTCAATGTAGTCACCAGCAGTGTGGAAGTTGCAGAATGCCATTGGCAGAGCCTGTTTCATTGATCACCCAAATAGAGTGGTTTACTGCCTGAAAAACATCTGGAATAGTTCTGAACCACCTTCCATGCAGTGGTTCTTACATTTTAGGGATCAAGTCAAAAGGGTTTAAGTCTTGAGAATACGGTGGATGGTAGAGAACTTTCCAACCCCAGTGACTGAACAATGTGGCTACACATTATGCTACACGTACTTGATCATTGTCATTCAAGATGAGTGAATTCTGAAGAAAGTGTTTAATCTAAGCAGCATTAACTGGTTGCATTGCATTGGGTTTCTATAGCACTGATACCACTATGAAATTTCCAACCCACATATACAGTAAAACTTCTGTAACTTGAAGCTCCAAGGGGCAGGAAAGAACAGAAAGTTACAGATGATTCGAGTCAGAGGACTAGAGTAAAAAATTCCGATTCTGAATAGATTTATACTTTTACCTCTCTTGCATTACATAAAAAATCCTTGATAATTTTTTTTGTTTTAAACAGCCTGTGTAATGTCTTTCAGAAAAATGTTCAATGTAACCAATGAAATTGAAGAGTTTTGCAGATATATCTTGTTGAGATAAAGTGAAAAGACCTCTCTCTTTGGACTGAAACATTGTCAGAAAATTAATGTTGGAGAGTAGATACAACTAACTGTCTGAAAATTTCATGGAAATTCATAATTAGCATCACTTTGGATACAATAAACATTAAAATTTGAATTGAGGAAGTTGAAAGTAACACAAATCTGTGTCAAGGAAAAAACTTGAAGAAAATTCAAGCTAAGACATTCAAAGTTGAAGATGTTAAATCCCTGTGCTATTCCATTGAGACTTACCAAGTGAATTGCTTTGTTTTCTTTGAGTTAAAGAAATATTCGAGTTATAGATGTTTGAATTAGAGAAGTTTTACTGTATATATGTATCCATCCTTTATATGGACTCATAATGGATTCAATCCTCCAATTTTCATGAAGCAAATATTATACCATGCATAAAATTTGCTATAAGCAACACATATATGTAGATGCTGATTTTGCAGCCCAAATCAAATTAATTTAATTTTAATGTTTATTTAGTATCAGCTTGATAAGCATTGTAAACCTTCCTAATTTTAAATATGTTAAATTAAATAAAATACATTACAATTAGATTAAATTTATCAAAATTTCCTTTTTATCTTACCATGCCTTCTTTCAGCAGTAAATAATGATACTTGTTATGCAATCTTTTGATTCTTTCTAAGCATTTATGAGATATTGCTTCAAATGATTGATCAACTGTAAAGAAATATTATAATAAAATGTAAAATTCACATACTAGAAAAATTACATGTGAAAAATAGAAATTCAATTCTGTTTAAAACTAACTTTATTAATAAAACATATCATATATATAGTACATGTATAATAAAATTATCATACTCAATTATTTAATGTATACAAAGAAAGATAAAACATGTTGAGATAAGAAATACATTATACATTTGAAAATGTTGGATAATTTATAAATAAAATAAAATACATTTATGTTATTTTATTTATAAAATTGCTAAACCTTTCAATAAACTCTAACAAAACAAAAGTTATGATTTTTAGCCTTGTTAGAAACACTCCCATTAATAATTTTTTCCTTAATAGCCAATGTCTAGAGCTTGTTAATAGTGTTTATGATTTTGGTGTCATATTCGATAATAGACTTTCTTTTTACCTACATGTAGAAAATCTAATCAAAAAGAATTCCATCCATTGCAGAATGCTTTGGTGAAATTTTAAAAACATTTCAAATAAAAACACTGTGCTATTTTTTTTTCTTGCTAATTTCCAATCTTTAATTGATTATGTGTTACCAATATGGGCCTCAGCCTCTGCATTAAATAAACTTAATATAGAGCTGAACAAAAGTTTTTACCCTCAACAAACTATTGCATATGCCATCTACTAACTTTTCTGATGTGATGCAAATGTGTCTTGGCCCTCCTAACTTACTCCAATGTATAGATTACTTTGATCCCATTTACACACACAAATATTTTAACAGCCTTCTTCCTGCTAGTTATATCTACATCCACATTCCTACATTTAAGAGTAGATTATTAACTTGTATTCATATGCCCTACTGTCACCTGAATGTAACAATTAGATCTTTTATCTACCACTATTGAAAAACCGCTACAAAATCGAAGACATTGTTCCTTGACTTCTATAAATTTAAAGCCATTTATAAAAAGATAATATACTCCAAATAATTTTTCATTTGTTTTGTTACTGTTGTGTTGTTTTCTCATTTTAGTTTACCATGTATTCTTTTAATTAATTGGGATTGCTGTAATGGGGGTGGCAAATATTGTCTGGGAGACATCACCAAATTCAATGTAATAAATAAATAAATAACAAAAATATCTTTTTATATCAATTTAGATTAATGCTTGTAATTAAACAGTGTCTTGATTGAAAAGAAGAGTATTTTAAATAAAATAAAGCAATATAATAAATCAATTTATTTATTGTTTTTAAAATAGCTAAATTTATGTTTATATTCCATTTTCATTTCACACAATATGCATCTACTAAGACTGTACTGCATTCTTATTGATTGAAAATTAAATTTCTTTACATTACAGGCATAACATATGTATATAAATATAAAAATGTATATACATTTCAATAATCTCAAATTCAAACATTTTTCTTTTAGTATGCAATACTTACAATTAAGACAAACAATTGGAGATACGCGCAACAGTATACAAAGTATTAATGAACATTTTCATATCATGTATTCAAGTATGTTAATAATGCATATTTATAGTGAACATTTAAAAAACTTGAAATGATATTATCGGTCAAAGATTTATTGAATGTAGCCCTGAGTAATGATCTGTTATAACTAATGAAAGAAAAAAGCCAAATGCTTATTTACAGTACTTTTTTCAATGATTTGTTCAAGCAGACATCCACTGGTTGCAACAGAGAAGTTGAACCACCTGGTATAACAGCAATTTTAGTATTATTTTATGCCAATAGAGTTTTAATGTTATTGGTTACATGACTAAAACACATCCCAAACTAACAAACTATGTTTTTTAAACATACTGCCTGATCACTTGTTCCATACAGTATTTATAGCTCCAAAACCTTCTAAACTCCAACCAAATGCCGAATTCTATCAGGCTTGATATGGCTAAATACTAAATAAATTATGCAACCAATTTGGCACTAGAGGGAGGTGTTAGGCACCATCTCTTATTAGGCATTACTAAACTCCAACCAATTTGGCATTTGGTTGGAGTTTAGCTTTATAGTATATTGGGTCTAATGATGTTATTTATATCCAAACCTTCTTTGTAGTACCTTCTAAACAATTCTGCAGTAGCTTATTATCTTGATAATGACTAATGTTTTTGATCCTTCAGCCAGATCTTCTTCAGATTGAGCATAAACATTGTGTTTTTAAAAATGTTCTGTTAGTCAAATGTGTCTCCAGGTTAAATTCGCTGTGTGATGTCATTGTTATAAAGTTATTAAACACAAGATATTAAACCCATTTCAAACTGTTATTTCTTTAAATTTTTGAATTTTGATGTTATAAAAGGATATGGTTTAAAGTAATATCTTCCATGCATAGGAGAAGCATTTTTCATTCTTGAAATTGATGTTTCTTCCTTGTTTTTCAGCTTTATATATTTCCAGCGATTCCAAAGCTCTAATGTTTTGGCTCTCCAAATGATGGTGCCATTCTGTAGATCAGCTTCCTCACATCCACATTTACAAGATACATGGATGACATTTTGATCATCTGGAAAACTAAACCAAACATAGAAGCCTTTGTGGAGGCCATGAACAACAAACTGTTTGGCTTGAGTCTCAAACTGGACCAATCCAGCGATACATGGGCCCACTTCTTAGATCTATAACTATTCATTCAAGAAGACAACATCTATATGAACATTTATTACAAACCAGACCATCTGCAAATGTTTATACCAGCATCCTCCTGTGATCCATATTCATATAAAGTGGCAAAGAGGGTTTGTATGCACTGCACTCATCATAAGGACACATTGAGGGATATACATTGCCTGGAGTGTATTGTGACCAAACACGATTACAAAACAGATCTTATCCAAACATTGGCCAAAGCATATAACAAAAATACCAATGGAAGGGATAGCAGAAATAATGGGCGTGATGCCAATAATTGCCTTATAGTAGTGTACAATCATATTATGAAGAATGTATATAAAGGGATAGCAGAGTATAAGAATGCCAAAACAGTGTACATATGCAACCCTACTATATATAACTTGTTATGTAACAGCAAAGATGCGACCAATCAACCATGCTTACTGGGAGTATATTGTATTCCAGTGACAGACCACAGAGACCAATTGAAATTGGAGTATATAGGCTCCACCACATGCTCTCTGCAAAAGAAACTGACTAAACATAATTATGATATCAGCCACAAGTTGAGCCATAAGTGCCTTGGCTACTTATGCCTCAGACAATGACATCCAGGCTGATATACAGAATGCTACCATCATTAGGAGAGCCAAACAATTGGAAAACATCAAGGCTTTGGAATCACTGCAAATATATAAAGCTGAAAAACAAGGGAGAAGCATTGATTTCAAGAATAAAAAATGCTTCTCCTATGCATGGAAGATATTACCTTAAACCACACCCTTTTATAACATCAAAATTCAAAAATTAAAAAAAATAACAGTTTGAAATGGGTTTAATATCTTGTGCCCCGTTTTATAACGATGACGTAACACAGAAAGTTTAACCTGGAGATGCATTTGATGAATGATTGATTTATTTGATTAATTTTTAAAAACTTAATGTTTATGCTCAACCTAAAGAAAATCCAGCTGAAGGATCGAAAACATTAGTCAATATCAAGATAATAAGCTACTGTAGAATTGTTTAGAAGGTACTACAAAGAAGGTTTGGAGCTAATTTAACACCTTTTTCAACCATCTATTTTTTTGTGATACTGTACATCTAAGAGAAATTTTATTGGGCCACAATTTTCAAATTGCAGACCTATACTTTCCCACTGTTGTTCATCTGTCCTTTGTTAATCTCAAGAACACAATTAGATAGATGAAAATTGAGACCAGATATGGAAAGCTTAGGGCCTTAGGCCCCAATTTAATCACATATGACTTCCAATCCAGACCAGAAGTCATGTGATTTTTTAAATTAAAATAATAAAAAATTGCAGCCTAGCATTGTGATGTTGTAACAATAATATACAACTAGTTTAGGTTTAGTTTTACACTTGACAATGATCATGTTTTTTGTTTCATTGGCTAAGTGCAACACCATTGTAAATCTGGTTCTCTCGTGGTCTGTACTCTAGACGAGCAGAATTTTCGTATCCTTAGAGTCCACTGTTTTATTGCATTCCATGTCAAAGTTCACGGGTGTTTTGTCGATATTTCCAATATTTGATAATGGAAATTGATGTTTCTCTTCAATCAAATGATAAATTGGTGAAAATTGGTAACTTAACTTTATGGTCAAGATCTGCTTGTAGTTTCTAAACAACTTTTGTTCTTTGTTGCATTACTAGAGTTTTTCGTGTTCATAAACTGGCAGTACCATTCTGAGATTGCTTTAAATTCTCTACTCTGCTTTATTTAATTTTCTTGATCACTTCAGGGCATGTATATTGATTATATTTCTTGTGACAATGCAGTTTCAGCATCTATTCTTAAAACAACTTTGTGAACACGTGTTGCCAACCAACTCAGGTTAGGAAGTGTTGTCAGTCAGACTTCAAAATCTCTGGCCATCTTCTTTATATTCCTAGTCTCTTACTATCTTTCTGGTTATATCAAACTTTACTGCAGAAGCATTACTCAATTCCTTTGCCATTTTAATCATTTTTAATTTAAAAAGCACTTCATACTTTCTTCATTTAGTTTGTTTCTTGATTTCGAATAATAAAATTTTAAAAACTTATTTAACAAATTGAAGTAATTCAAAGTTTTTAAGCTGGCTTTTAGAAAAACAGGAATCTTCCAGAACAGTTAATTACTTGAAACTTCTTACAACTGAAATAATGGCACAAATAACTATGAGATAGCTAATGGTCAAAGTAAATAAATCCAAAATATTTTTATATCTATCATCCAACCAGCATTACACTACAGTTAATATATTATCACTTATTGATATTCTATTTTCATTTCATTTCCCTGCACTAGATAATAAACATTAATATTAGTAAATGCAATGTACTATGAATTTTTACGGTTCGTAGCAATATTTTTTGCAGGGAATGAATTTATAGCTTCCTGTTCTTAACATGTGAAGATTTTCTATTCTGAAATTTGGACTTCATATTATATGCCAGCATACAAATATTAGCTTAGATGTCAAAGTATTTCAGAAATTAAAAGAAAGTAACTCTAGCAACAACATAGTAACTATTTAATAAAAAATAATACCATTTGGAAAACTGTAAAAACATATATCATAATGGAAATACATAGATATATAACAAAAATAATAAATAAATTACAACAAATGCAGAACTTAATGACTGTTAATGCATTATGTTTGCTTTGTTATATTTACTCTGTATAACCATATGCATTCAAAGGAAGTTGAAGATGTTAATGAAGTATCTTCAAAATTTTCAATCATTATTAAAAAAAATTGCTTAATCTTAATGAAAAGATAATATACCTTTATTTAAATCTTCCTCATGAAAATTTTGTGAATTAAATACATGATATGGTAGGAGTCTTCTACATGCTTCTTCATATGAAGTAAAAGGCTGTTTACAATTTGGACGAAGTACTCCATTATGATCACATCTTAACTGTTGCTGAAATCTAAATAAAATTATATAATAAATATTTGATATTTTAAAACAAATTTTTTAAATATAATTTTCGATATATATTAATAGGTAAAAAAAAAATGCTTTAATGGAGCATGAAAATTCAAAGAAACATGGAATAAAAATGTTCTAGAACTTTGAGCTTACTGCTCATCTTAGAAAATGCAACCGAACAAATTAATTCTGTTGTTATGGAAGCAATGACATCAACAACACAATGAAGAAAATTGTGTTCAAACAACTCAAAATTACAGAAAATAAAAATTAAACTTTAATTCAATGTTTGAATTTTCATACTACATTAAATACTTTTTTTATTCTATTAAAATATTTTTGTGGAGTTGAATTTTGTATTATAAAATACTTTATTATGGAACATATATATTTTTGGATTTAAATAAAAAATGTAGAATATGCAGTAGTTTTATATAAATAAACTATCATTTTCTTGAAAAAGGTCTAAAAATTTTCAATTATCTAAATACATTTAGACTTATATAATTCATTTTCAGAGAAAATTAGTCATTTATATATTCTAGTTTTTTGTATTATTTATATAAATTACATATTCCTGACTCAAGTGACTAGAAGAGAAATTTTAGACTTTCTAATAACTTCTTTGAATATGGTTTTTACATTGTTCCCGAGAGAGTAAACCAGTTTAATTGACATGAAATATAATACATATGTAAATTTATGCTTCTCTCAGTTTATTCCAATAGAATATATAAGCATAGTAAATTTTTCTTTGTAAGGTTTGTTTATTGTTTCATGTACTATATAAAATGTAAGGAATGTACACAAAATTGTTGTAACAAAATAAAATTCGATTTTGCTAATAAAATCTGATCAATTTGTTATAAGTTCTGATAAAGTAAGCATTCCTAGCACTTTCAAATTTGTAAAAACAAAGATGTAAGAAAAAATGAAACAAAATTAATGTGTAAGGAGTCGATTATTCTATTTATTTTGGGGTGTTTTATTTTGTTGAGGATAGACACCTCACCTGGGCAAAATTCAAAATTAACTCACCTTATGATGACAACTGCTGGCAGCAACTTATGGTGTCATCAACCCAGAAATGACATCTCAGGGGAGACTTCCACAAGAAGTTAAAAGAATGATCTCCCACCCCAAATTGTCACCAGAAATGCAATAAAAAATTATAAAACTACTTGTAAGGGAGATGACATGAATTAACAAGACTGATTACTAGAATGAATGAAGTGTTAACGAGTAAGTATGTAAATAGGGTCAAGTGGTAGTATGTTTCTAAATGCCACCCCAACCACACTATAAGGAGATGAATTGAAGAATGAAATGAGGTAGTGCTAAGGGTAGAATGAAATTGATGAAAGGGGCTTTCCAGTTCCAGTGACAGAATTTCTTGATGACAGTTAGACAAATTAGCAAGATTCATTGTGCTTTTTTGATATTTTTTCCCTATTTTGCTTGTCAGTTTTTGTGGAGATAATTCTAAGATAGTTGTAGCTTAATTTGTAAGTCCCCAATTGTCAGGAAAGTTTTGTATATATTTGTTTTGGTTTTTAATAAATTATCTTTATTTGCAAGTTATTCTCTAATGTTATTTTCTTGATTGTAATATATTCAGGCTTTTACTAGTAAACAGAATTTTTTGTATAGTAATTATTTTGGGTTTTGACATTAATAACAATTTGCATTCATTTTATTGTCCGTGCAAAGTCCAGGCCTGGCACTTTCAAACCCTTTGTTTATGTAATGCACCATTAGAATATTATCGAGGCTTTTGATTCGATTAGATAAGACGTTACAAATGTGTGTTGAATTTTTTGTAATGTTATTTGACTACTGAAGACATAAAATGTTTCATTTTCAACATTTTAATAATGTATGAAATATAATTTTGAAATTCATATTACTTTGGGTTAATAACTTAGAAGTTATAAAAATAAAACAATTGATACATACTGACTTGCTTTGGATACTGGAACTCCTATCCTATTTAATTTATTCTGAAAAATGAAATAAATTTTAATTTCAGCGATAATTCCAATAGCCAAAATGTAAGAATGTAGAAATTTATTTAAGTATTATTTTATAAATACGATTTCTATTGACTAAAATATTATATTTTGGAATAGATGAAAACTTATTACAGAAAAAAACAAGAGAGAAAAATAATGAAAATATTAAAATTACTTCACAGTAGGTTCTTGATTAAATAAAAATATATTATATGTAAATATCGGAAATTTACATCCTGATTGTATAAAAAATTACTCATTTCTGATTAATATCTTTGAATTAATTAATTACACAGAACTGATAAAAGTTTTACATTCAAACAGCTATCACAATTAATACAACTGATCACATAATCATTCAAAAACTGTGATAAATTAATCAGTACATCATTATGAATTTTTCGTTTCAGCAATATAACCATATATTGAATATTGACAGTTATCTTTCAGCTATTATGTATTTTAATTTCCTTGAAATCTTTTATCATCTTTTCTATCCTTGATTGCAATTACAGTTAATAATGAAATTAAATTTGGTTGTAATAACATCTACCTGAATTTGTATAACACCAGGAACTGTAAGAGTGCTAACTGAAGACTGCTGTTTTTGCTGCAATTGTTGATTTTGCTGTATTCTTAAAACAACTTGCTGAGTTTGCTAAAAAAAATTATAGATATTTATTAAGTTTTTAATAAAATAAATTATAATATAAGTATAAACTGACTTCATAACCAGATATATATATATATGTCTGCTGTGAATTCAATATACATATTATATAATATATATCAAACTCCTAATATAACTTGTATTATGTTAATAGTACAAGTATTTACAGAAAACTATGTTCGAAGATAAGCATCTTCTGCAGCTACACACTTTTACCAATGTTCATATCACTTATCAAAACAGTCTTGCATCCCTTTCAGCATTACCTCCTTAAATGTAATCATTGAAATATTTTTCATCTTTTCTGCTGATTTGAATCTGCAGCCTTCGGTGAAAACAAAAATCTGTGAGAATGAGGTCTGATGAGTAAGGAGGCTGACAGTAAAGTATCTGATGTTTTTCCACATATTCACTAACTAGGAGAGTGCTGGGATATTGTAGTAATGACAAACACAGCTTTTTGCTTGCCAAAGAGAGGTTGTTTTCATCTTACTGGAAGTAACTGAATGTCAATTTCCTATGTCTCTGTATATAGATATAGATACAGAACCACTTTATGTCATTCATACACTTGTGTACAGGACATCATGTCAGTATCATATACTTCTTTAATGTTCATTACCATATGTAAATTTAATGTTTTGGTAAAGGTTTTTCCAAGTTTGACACAGAATTAAAATGTTGATTTTCTGCTCATGATACATCATTTCAGAATTCCAATGGGACATAACTACATATTTCAGTACTTTGACACTTTTACACTAACTTGTGTTAAAGTATTATGTTCTTACTTTTTCAAATACAAGCATCTATCACACATTGATCCAGTACTGGACATATCTAAAAAAAATGTTCAAATGCACATGTGCTCATAATTACAGCCATTGCTAGGTAACATCAAAAGTTTGGTTTATTTGTTCTCTACTCTTCTCTAAACAGTAGAACCCAGATTATCTGAGATAATCTACATCAGATATGGATAGCCACAATCATTTTAAATTAAAAATTTTGAACATAGAAGCATATTATACAGCTAATACATAAAATAATTTTAAGAATAAAAATGTGTATTATTGTAGTTACATTTTAATATCAATGATTTGCTTCACATTGAAGTTAAATATTAAAAGGTAACAGAAACAAATCATTTTCTAACATGTGTTATTGTTTTAAACTTTCTTTTATGAATTACAGTGTAAGAAAAGTAGTGTATTCATTTATTAGTTAGTCTCAGATAACAGGATCTACTATATATCTATTATATATACAAACTATATTTCCTCAATTCTAATAAGCGTCATAAGTTCTGAATCAAGATATTCTTCATTTTTGGAGAGAAAATTTCTAAATAATCAATTTCATTTATTTATAAGTTTAGGTAACAATAAGTTATAAAAATAATACAGATTCCCCGTAACAAGTAATGTTTAGTAACATTATTTCCAAGCCCTTTTTCATATACAATAACTTTTAATTCTGTACCATAATACTGTTTTGAAAGATGATTTGAAGCATTAAAACTTTTAATTAATTGTTTGTAACCAGCAAACTCATTTGAACCGATATAACTTAAAGTAGTATAACTGGAAACATCTGTTACTGGCACATAACACATCACATGGTCCACTTGCAATGACTTACTATTGTTTTGGAATGTGAATGTAGATGTGATTAATTCTAAGATACACCTCTATTTTAGAACAAGCAGAAATGGGTAAAATAGTGTATGTTATAATCAAGAAAATACGGCATATATGAATTTTTAATATTATTTCCAGAAATACAGCTAATTATGATTCACAATTATTGTAAGAAAAACATGTTTATAACAGTCAGCACAGTGAAAGAGTAGACACAGGTCAGTCTGATAGGGAAGAGTGTATGTCAGATGAAAGGGGTGAAAGAAAACATGTGGGAGTTGGTACATGGATCACAATAACAATGTTTGTAAAAAATAAAAAAATAAAATTATTTATGATAAAGATAGTATAAAAACGTTTAAAAATGTAAAAAACAAAACAACTGAAAGAGATCAGGGGCCGTATTCTGGTCACTTATCTCTCATCTCTTCTTTCACCAACAAATGATGTCAAAGCGAGAGATGAAATTCGTCTCTCATACACAGTGGCGATTCTGGTCGTTCGTAATGAACTCGTCTTTGTTGTTGACGTCACAATTCTATTCAGTTGATTATACATGTTTGGGTTATCTGCGTGTGCAACACGATACAGAATTTTAACCAATGAAATTGTAAAATTTTCAAAAATGCAGAGTACGTAATCATAAATCATGTGGCAAGGAAAGCACGTGTTCAAATAAAGCACGTAATTTCGATAGTTATGTTTTTTGTTTTATAATGTTTTTACAGATTGTAATGTCAATTTGTCTCTTAACAAATAAAAATTTTAATAACCTAAGTTAGAAAAGAGTGCATACTGAGATATTTTTTGAAATATTACCATCTAATTTCTCCTTAATTATCTAAAAAAGATTAACATCATATTCGCTAGTTCAGTAATTGATGTAGGATAATTAAAAAAAACAAAAGGAATCAGTGTAGGTACTGGAAAAAAATCAGAAGCGTTTTCTCTCTCGAAATATTTTTTCCCGAGATAGAGAACGTTCTCTAATACAATTGTACAGCACGAGTAGCATCGAGTCATCCATATTGGATATAACTAAATCGAGGCGAAAGACAAAAGACAACTATCCGCTCGTCTCTGATAAAAGAGAGAAACAAAGAGAGAAAAAGTTGTCCAGAATCGTGTTTAGAGAGGCGTGATGATCTCTCGAGATGTAAACAAATGATTAGCCAATCAGCGACTGGCTTGTGAGAGACGAGAGACAATGACCAGAATTGGGCCCCAGATCATGTCGACTTTCACACGTCCCCTTTATCTGACACAAATCCTTCCAGCTCAGGACTCGTGTCTACTCTTTTGCCATATCTGACTGTACTAATGATTAAAATAAACTTTAATTTTAAATTCTATAAAAAGTAACAATTATTAATATTTATTTATTCATTATTATTAAATTTAAATTTTATTTCATGTTAAATCTAACGTTATGTTTAAAAAATATAAATGACTTATTTTTTGAAATATTGTAAATTTGATTGCTTTCAATTAAACTTCATTTAAAGAAATTCAAATATTTTCAGATTACGTGTATCATAATTCATCTTCAAATGATCTTTTTTATAAACAAAATTTTTCAAATGTAAATCATTGCATTACAACAGAAAACAAAATAAAACAACAAAAAATAATAATAAATTCAAAGTATATAATAACCTGTTTTATAAACATTTATAAGCAATATAAATGAAAAAAATTTAATTACTAAATATATATTCATATTTAATTATAATTTTAAAAATATTAATATATAAATAGCTGCAATACATACAGGAAATTGTTGCTGATCGGCAGAAAAACTACGAAATTGATGTTGTATTCCTTGAACTGTATGGGCTTGACGAGTTGCTAATGTAAGTATCTGATTACCTACCTGTAAATTAATAAGTTCAATAAACTAAACTTTTTCAAAATGGAAAATTTTAAAATATTGTATATTTCTAATGGCAGAATAGTTGAAAATAAAGTTTCTGGTTTTTTTTATTTAATTATAACACTATATGTATATTAAATATAAATGCATTATTTCTTTAAAAAAAATAAAAATACAGTAGAGAGTCGAAAATTGGCACCCTGGTAATCGGAATCGCCCGATTATCGGCACGATTTTCAGTCGGACTGCGTCGTGCCGAATCGAACGTTTTTGATACTAAATTTACTTCTAAAGTATAATTTTCATGTTTTTATATTCTTCAATATATTTATTTTGTTTGTACAAAATAAAGAAATAATTTTTAACGATACGATAGCCTCAATTATTTTTAAAAAAATTTTCGTTATGCTTAAAATCGACGAAAATTCAATGCGAAGCGACATGCAACGGAGAAAAATTCAACAGGAAGCGACACGCAACGAAGAAAAATTTGAACATCGGACAGGTTAATATATTTTTTCGTACATAGACCGTAATCGGAACAAATCCCTAATCTGAACAACACCCAACTGATGCCGATTTTCGACTCTCTACTGTATTTATATTTATATAATAAAATGTTTATCTACAAATATCTTATAATATATTTATAACATTTATATAATACAACAGAAACCATTTATTGTAATCACACATTTAGTGTTATCAGAATAAGCACATCCCAAAACACACAAGTTAAAATACACTTATAAAACTTTGCATTTTGTATTCAGAGCTTCAATTATACTTATCATTATTAACTGCAAGTAAATAGATATTGTAATGTAGGGATAGTTTGCACCAATTTTTTCTGGTTTTTTTCTTTAGAAGCCTTTGCAGTCTCTTATATTGGAGTTCTAAATGTGTTCTATTGCACATGTACTAAGAAATATCTACTGAAACCAAATCTCATTATTGCAGCTTTCTTAATTTATTTTTTTTACAGAAAATGTGGTGTAAATAATCCTCATAGAGGGAGGATACTTTACACCACTTTAAATATTACATTGATAAAAAAAAAAAAGGTTAATGTTACCTATGGTTCCAAAATGGCGGCTCATCTCTGATTCCAGCAAATAGAAGAAAGGAAACAGTGGGGACACACGTTCTAACCTATTCTAATAATTTTGTTGGTAATAATTATGGTAATTTATTAGAATAGGTTAGGTTAGGTTAGAATGTGCGTCCACACTGTTTCCTTTCTTCTATTTGCTGGAATCAGAGACGGGCCGCCATTTTGGAACCATAGATAACATTAACCAAAAAAAACAAATGGACATAGAGCAATGTTTTCACTTGAGAATGTTACTTTAAACTGTACTCATGAAAGTAGACTATTTGAAATACGTGCAGTAATTTATTAACCGTATCTAAGTAACATATAAAAGAAATACAAAATGGGAAAATCACATAATTTAATCATGACTGATATACTTGCCTTAGAGGCACTGTAGACATTTTCTAGATACTTGACACCTTGTTTAGTTATAACTCTTTTGGATCCTAGGTCATTAGTTAGGTTAGTCTCATCATAATTCCAAATGTTTTCAGGGAGTACCCCTCCAAAGTTTATTTTAAATTTTCTATGTAATCTGTAAGTGTTTCCTTTTGTTATTGATACCCTAGCCTTCTTTATGTTTGCAGCAAAACGTAATGTTAATTGTGGTTTCATTTTTTATGGTATACAGAGACATTTTTGAATTATCCATGTTTTCTGATCTTTTTTGCACATCCATGCATTAATTACCACAGATAATCAGAAGTTCGATGTATTTTCACTGTACTCTTTGTGTCACTTCACATCTACCTCATATTTTTTGAAACGATAATCTCCTTCAGATTTTGTAGTAATCAAAATTAAATGTTTCCAAACTATCTTTACTTTTAATTTTATAAGAGTTTTGAAAATTATAATATTTTGTATAAATCTTTTCTATGTAAGTGGGGATATGTAAAATTGTCAATACACATAATGCAAGTGGAGTTTTTTGAAAAGATGAATTTTAACATATTTACATAAAAACAAGTGAATATATACTTACTCTGACTTGAGTTGGAACTGCTATATTTGTAACGGTACTTAAAGTTTCATTTGTGGAAGATGTTACAGAACATGGAGCAGGTGCAATAACTCTTAGTGGAATCTATAAAGAAAATAAAACAATATCATCATTAAAATTGAACAAACTGATTTAATTAACTGAATAATAATGCTGCATCAGTTATTTATTAAATAATGCATTTCTCAGACCTATATTTTTCATTTACAAATTTTTATTAATTTTAACAAGTAATTAAACTTAAATAAATTAGTGGTATTATATATAATTTCTGTCAATCTCTAATTTTTTGATGACTTTTGCAATGCCTTGCAACTGCTATCATGAATCAACTTAACAAGAAAACAGTAAATATTAAAATACTTGTACTTTGTTAGGAGAATTAATATTGAACAATTTATATAATAATTTTTATAATAAAAACACTGCTGGATTGAAATCCCTAGCCAGGTTGTGCAAATTGGGCAAGGATACAAATGAGTATGATGTATGTAAGTATGAAATTTTTCTTCATAAACCCGATTATTAAAGCCAAACGAACTGCCAAGTTATCAGGCTATAAGCTTGATGCCGCTATTAAAGGAGCCGAGGTGGACAAATCAAGAATACTAGACAGCAAAAGAAGCACTGCAACGCATCTTGAAAATGAACTAGAAATCTTTGAGGCTACAGGTGGAAAAAAAAAAAAAGAAACATAACAATTGTCTTCTCTTAAATGCATTAAAGACAATTCCACCCACATCAATTGAATTGGAAAGGGCATTCTCGGTAACAGGACTTTTCATTACTAAAATAAGAACTGAATTGAGTGATTGGAGTATTGACCATCTTTGCTTTTTAAAATCTTATTATAAAAATCCCGGGACAATGAGAAACCCTAATTCCAACAAAACCACATTATAATAATATTTAAATTATTAATTATTTAATAACATTTTAATTTCAGAATTGCATTATATCCTTTTATCATAACTAAGAACTAATATTACAAAATTCCAATCTGAAAAAAAAAACCTGTGGTTAAGTAATTTTCTTATCGTTTCAGTTTACCCAACACATTGAGAATAAGTTAACAGTTTGTTGTCAGACTCCTGTGGAGTGTCAAATATATTTTGTAAACAAATTTACTAGAAAGCAGTAATAGTATGTTTCTTTAAAAATTCTATAAATAAATTGAAAAAATTAAGTTTTCATTGATTTTACAATTACTGTTAAATACAATTTAATATCATCAGCACTTAAAATTTTCTAAAACAATTTTTTTATGTTTATTCAAGTCATTCTGTATTTAGGCAATCTAAAAGATGATTTCCAAAAAGCAAAAAAACATCTATAAATATGCATTTGTTTATATTTCTTCTCTTTTAAAGAATTTAAAAGCAGAGCTACATCTAGAAAATAGATATATGTTCCTTTATGTTTATAACATGATTATATTGAAATAAAATATACTTTTAAATGTGTGAAAGTGTTTTTAAAATATTGTTTAATCTTCATTGTGGGTAGAAAAGTAGCATTTGTCTAAAAGTGGCATGTATCCTTATAGCAGCCCTGCCCTTACAAAATCATGTTCACGTGAAACCATTAAATGCTGCCCATACTACGATTACCACCTGCAAATGGTCTCTTTCCACAATGTTCATAGAGCTGTATCAGTTTCTCACTCCCTCCAGATTCTAATCCAATGAAAATCATTCTGTACACTCCCACCTAAGAACTGGACAATTATGTTTATTTTTTGGACAAGTATAAAATGAATGGAATGACAAAGTCACAAATTTACAAGTTAAACCCAATGAATAAGCGATATTCTCAAATGACATAGTCTTAGTAGTTTTTGATATTTTTCATTAGTTGCATGACAATGTACATTCATATAAGGTGTATGAAAAAGCACAAGATATAATGTTGATATTCATTATCCAATCTGCTGAAACATTTCTTATGAATTATTTATTTATTTACTTCATTTTATTACACTAATGAAATGAAGCATTTCATATTACTTTGAAGTAAAAAACATTCCTGCCTTTTGAAGAATGCTTTATTTATGCCATCACAAAGCCATAATTTCCTTAGATTTATAATTAAAATTATTAACACCATCTATACTTACTGACTGAACTGGACCTTGTTTCAGTAGATTAACAAGACGTACATTCTGACTGGTAGAAGAATTTGGTTGTGACTGCACTGGAACTACTGATGTAGCGACAGATTGTAAGTGTAATTGTGATTGGGATATATTTCTATTTTCTGTTTCTATCTACAAAAATAAAATAAAATATTTTTTCTATATCAAAAATCTTTCATTTGATTTACTAAAATATTTGTCAAGTTATGAAAAAAAAACTTATTTATTTATTTATCTACTTTAATTTTTTATATAAGTTAAAATACATAAACAATAATTAAAAATAAATAAATAATAATAATAATACAGTGGCTCCTTGTTATATCACAGATTCAGATATATCACGTTTTTAGTCCTCCAAATATTAAAAGCACTCCAGTCGATAAATTTTAAATTATCAATTTCCATTGAATTTCTTTTTGCAACCAAATACCATATTTTATTTCTACCATTGTCCTTGAAACCATCACTGCAGGTGAAACGATAAATTCATCACGATCTAAACAAACAAAACAGGTGGACAGATGAATTATAATTTATGTTTCCTTTTGATATTAAAAGCTGTTTATTTATTGGTTTTAAGTACTGTGTCCTCATTTACAAGTTTCTGTGAACTGGAAATTTCACACTTTTGTGTTAATTTACGGTATTGCCTCAGTTCACATAAAGGTGTAAAATTTCATAATGAGTAAGAAAAAGATTTCCTTATTTCTGCAGAAAAGTTCTAAAATTTTTATACAGTAGTAACTTTATTTTGCTTTTTAGAGAATTTTTACTCTGTAATTTTATAAGTTTTGATATTCTGTTATATGTTCAATATTTATTTTTTAAATTTTCAATTACTGTATTTATAATTTCTATTGAAAAATATATTACAAGAATTTTTAATAAACAATTTATTATGAAATATAGTACTGTATAATAAAATCACAACTGATATTTTGTTTTTATATTGGCAGTATTTGTCTTTAAATGTCATTGTTAAAGAAAGAATAATGCAAAATGGGCATTCATGGTATCAATGTTTATGTAAATGTTACTTAATACAATATAACCACAAATAAAATTCAGTATTGAAAAACTAAACTTATTTTATATCAGAAACACTTGCTGATGAAAGAACAGAGGATAGATGTTCCATAGCATGTATAATCTGTTTAGTAAAAGCCCAGAATTTTTAGTACTCAAATATATTGTGCTTTTTCTTTGTTTCCTGAAAAGCATGATATAATGAGGGGCTATTGTATATTTTTAATGCATTTACTAATACAGTAGAATCCTCATTAACCAAGGTTCCACATTACTGAAGGTGATGTGAATGTGACCTGTTATGTGAATCCATTACTTTTTTATAATTCATAAAAACTTTGCTGTAATTGCTCCAAGCATGTAAATACTGCTTAATTCAACTGTACCACAAACTGGATGGCCAAGGCAGTTAAGACATCAGCCTATTACCTCTGGGAGACCGGGGATTGAATCTGAGCAGTCAAAAAACCCAAGAAAGTTTTCAAGGGTGGTCTGTCCCAGATATGTCAAGGCCCTGTGTCTTTCACCACCTGGTCACTCCCCATTGTGAATTTGGCTGAACCCATAAGCCTGAAAAAAGACTCTCTTAGAACCTACAAAGTGGACAGAATAGAAGAAATAACCTCAACTATACTGAGTAAGTAGCTGATGCTAAAATGCTGTTTGGAACATCAGTGAAATCATGCTTGATGTTCCAAATGCCTTTGCCAAACTTCTAGGCTTACAGGAAGGCGGTGTTGAACATCCAAGCGTTTGCATTTTCCTGATAAAAACATCATCCACAACCTCTCTAATGCATAGATTTCAAGCTAACTTCTGGCCAGTGACTTCTTGCAAAGAACATTTTCAAAAATTCATAAAATTCACTGAATGGCAATTTTAAGATTAATTAAAAATCAATAATTGACATTTCTTAAACTCTGTTCTGTGAATACTGTCAGGCAAATACATTTTTACTCTTAAAACTATTGTACACATTAATTGTATAATAAATGATCAAAATGTTCTACCTGTTACCGGTGTGACTTCTCAACGAAATCAACAACAATAGTTCGTTATAATACCAATGCCAATATAATAAATGATGTAAAAAAAATACTATTTTTATATGATTAAACTCATAAAGGCATAAAAAGCATTACCATATTAATCTTTTATATTTGTAATTTTTGATCTGAAATGATGTGGGTAGGGATATCAATCAAAGTCTTCAAAGCTTCAAAAATTTTGGCATTTTTAGGCTTCAAAACTTCAGGAAAAAATAAACCAATATTACAAAGATTTTGATTAATATTCAAACAATAGTAAAAGTAAACTTCAAAGCAGATTTTCAATTTTCTTCATAACTATATTACATTCTTGATTGAGTGGACATCTGATAAACATGGAACTTCAAAATAGGAAGTTATCAAATGTAAAAATTCTCAACCAAAAACAACAAAGCATTGTTGGATTTCTTCAAAAGGAGACATTATCTGAAATACTTGTGTCAAGTGGTGCAAGTTGGGAGTCAAACTGATATGTTCAGATACTGTTCATTGTTGATACCACTCCGTTTGTTGATGTTCATACTAAAGGCCAATTCATCTTTAAACAAAGACACATTTTCTTTTCATTTTACATCATAATAAGCCATTATGTTCTTAGTCACAGTAACTAGACTTTTGGGTACTTCATATCCTTTGGTCCTTGCAAAGCTGTTCATCAAACAGGATTTTGGAATGTGTTTTGAAGAGATACCATCTTCAACTGCAGTTGTGAGAAATTGTGCATCTCTCAAAAGATGCTACTGGTCAGCTCATTGTTGAAGCCATTAACTCAAACTTTATGATTTCAGAATTGATTCAAAGAAAATATTTGGAGTCACACATAATGCTGGTTCAAACATGCAATCTTTTTCTTCCATCATAAGCAATTATTCCAATTGGAAGGAACAGCTTTGCTACAATCATTGGATTCACTTGGCAACAAAATGTCTTTTCTCAAAAAATTATGCTACCATTTGGTATGATTGATTTCAATGTTGAACCATCGAGCTGTTCACATTTGACTTTTTTCAATGAGAACTTGGACAATAAAGACAAAGATGACCAAGAAAGGCGAGAACAATCTGCTGATAAACAAACAGATATCATGTCAGAGTCTGAAGAAGATGGATAAATAGTATAAACTGTGTTGACTGAAGATATATATTCATACCATGATGACCTCTTCAAGGTTATTGAATGATGTCACAAATTGATCAAAATTTTTGAATAAAGAAACTAAAGCAAATTCTAAAAAACTTTTCGCTTGAAATCATTGAAAAAAAAATCTGAAACTTTTTCTTGATTGCAATATGCATTGGAATTCATTGGTACTGATGTTTGAGTGGATTATTTTATTGGAAAAGCCAACCAAATTTGCTTTACTTGAGCTGGAAAAGCTGGAGCAATTCACCAAACAAAATTTTGCATGTATTAGGGAGTTGACTTCTTTGCTCAAATCAATTGAGATTGACAACAAGGCACTAAGTTCAAGCAGATTGAAAAGATTGACTCACATCTAAATCACAAATTAATTGATAGTCTTTCCAAGAACATTTCAAAGCATCAGGATATGTTGCTTGTTTCATCACTGTACTATTTGGAACACTTTAAATTACCAACACAAATACATTATCTATTGCAATGTTCAACAGAAGATAGTTATTTGTTTTTTGGATCAGCTTTATGCTCATTTGTTTTCTTCTGATATTAAATCCTTATTAAAAGATCTTTCTTTAAGCACTCAACTTGAAGAATCAATTGATGCAACACCAATTGTAATGTTGACTCAAAGGTGCAGGGCACCCAGCGAGACTAAAACTAATTTCATGTAAGAATTAAAGTCTTCCATTTACTTTGTTACAACTCCTTCAGAAAAAGGCAGTTTTTGTTTGGTTTTAAAAGAAATTAAAATGTCAGTATCAGCAGGTAAATGCAATGAAAATGTAGAGAAACTTTACTTGATGCTCAAAACCATCAATCGTATATCAAGCAATAGTGAAAGGGTTTTAAATCTTCAAAGTTTTGAAAATTATGTTTCAAAACTTTGAGGATTTAAAAAGCTGAAGATTTGTTAAAGTTCAGACTAGCTACTGCTTAAGATGCTGCTCTGCAGCACTACAGAAAATCTTCAACATAAGGCTTGCTTGCATTTCTCTTTAGTACAACACAGAAGCTAAAGGACAGCAAGATTGAGACTTTTCCACAGTGCTTAACAGTACTGCGGGGCAGCATCTTAAGGGGTAACTAGTTTGAACTTTAACCCTAGTGCTATCTAGGGTTAAAGTTAAAACTAGTTACCCCTTAAAATGCTGCCTAACAGTACTATCAAGAAAACAACTAACATATGCAGATATAATGAAAAAAATACCAAATCCAAGCTTGACAACAAAATGCATCAACAAAGTAATGGCTAATAGCGAGGGAACTGAAGGAGGTCCCGCCCTGATCTTATACCCAAACACCCAAGAGGAAGTGGATGTTGACATGAAAAACATCACAAAGGATATTATGAGAAAAATTGAACCTAGCAGATTGAAAATTAATGTAAGAGCCATCTGCCAGGTAAAAGGCGACGGGATATGTTTTAGAAATTAAATCTATTACACGCCTTTAAAGTATCCAGCATACTGTTAAATTATCATAAGAACGTTTTTGATCACTTTTAGAGATCTTCTTCAGTTACCCACTAAAAAGAACGAACAAAATTCGAATTAATGGATATGTTTTAGGGTGGAAAATTGGAGAGAAGGAGGAAACGCTGAAACAAGCAATAAAAGAAATCAAAGATATACAGCCAAATATTAAATATAAGATTTCTGAAGGACAGAAACCGAAAATGATCCTAGTCAATGTTCCTAACTTTATTGAAACAGACCAGGTCTTAAACATCCTATACAAACAGAACCAAACATTGCAAAACATTGACAAAGAGGAGTTCAATATAATGTAATTCAATATAATGTAAGAGGTAAAGTGAAAGAGAACTGCCGCCATCTGATACTTAGTGTTACCTCAAAAATTAGAAAGGAATTAATTAGCCTGAAACTCACAGCACTTTCATGGGCCCAAGTAAAGATAGACGATTTCCTGCCAACAGTTAGGTGCTACAACTGTTGTGGCTACCAACATTTTGCACGAGAATGCACAAAGAAACAAACATGTAGCCATTGTGCAAACGAACACAGTTTCCATGAATGTGAAAAAACAGGTAAACCAACATGCACCAACTGTGTACAGGAAAACAGAAAGTTACCGAAAGACAAGAAACTTAGAATTGACCATAATGCATTCAGTTTACAATGTCCCACGACTCAAAAAATCAGGTATCTACTCATACACCAAACCAACTATGGACCTTAATACAAACAGTAACTTCAATCAGAGTAGCAGCGAAAGCAACGCAAATAAGACACATCTTAGAATACTACAAATTAATACCCAAAGATGTAGAGCAGCGACATCCTTGACAGTCAAGATGGCCAATGATTTGAACATAAGCTTAATCACTGTACAGGAACCATATACAAAAAGTAAGAAAATTGTGGGATATGATGGATGGAGGGTAATGACCATAGGCAATGAGATAAAGCCAAAATGTGGGATCATTGTTAGAGAAGAAAATCTGGACACTGCGATAATACCCCACCTTACATCACAACGAATAACGACAATAGTACTGCATCAGGAACCACAGCTCTATATTCTTAGTTTGTACTTCACACCAGAGGATGAGGATAGTGAATGTATCGAAGAACTAGAAAAAGTAATTGAGCAAATTAACAGACAACTACCTTCTAATAGGTGACGCTAATGCTAAATCTCCCAATTGGTTCCACCCAAGAGAGGACAATAGAGGTCGACTAATCAACAGCCTGATGGACAGCCGGGACTTATACTCCGCCAATATAACGACTCACTCCACTTTCTTTACAGTCCATGCTGAGGGCTGGAGTGATATCTTCCTAGCCCCGATCGGTATGAGCAGTAAAATCACTACCTGCAAAACACTTCTCCAAGATTCTGTGAGTGATCATAGATACATTTATGCAGAAATTATTAGGACTGACAAGACTACAGGAAATTACTGATATATTAAGAAAACAAATTGGGACCTATACAAAAACCTCTTCGCAACCTACTGGAGAAATTACAAATTCCAAGAAATTGACAATGAAGAAAAAATGAACAAATATGCGGAACACATCATAAATGCTATGCAAGCAGCGGCTAGACAGTCAACCAGTATTAATAGAACGGAACAGAAAAGAACTATTTGGTGGACACACAGTCTAACAAAACAAAAGAAAATTGTAAGAAAGCTTAGGAAGAAAATTGCACGAGCCACTGATGAAGAAATGAGAAATATGCACAGAAACGAGTATAGGAAAGCCCTAAAAACATACAAAAAAAACATAAACAACACTTGCACAAGAGCCTGGAAGGAATTTTGCGGAAAAGAACTGAAGCGAACACCATGGGATGTACCGTACAGAGTGGTATTCAATAAAAAGAGAAAGTGTCAGATCCCAAATATAACTAAAGAAAATGGAAATAACTCGGAATTAAAAATCACAGAAAACATTAAAAGAATATTACAATACCACTTTCCACCAGATGACGAAACTAACGACTTAGAAATACACAGGGAAATGAGGAGGACAGCACAGAATCAATCCTCACAAGATCAAGACGAGCCTTTCACATTTCAAGAAGTTCAGGGAGCTATCCTCTCCTTGGCTAACAAGAAGTCCCCGGGTGTGGACGGTTTGACAGCAGAGTTAGTGAAAGCCGCCTTCAAAGAAGTACTCATGGCTTTTGTCTATTTATATAACGAAATTCTAAGAACGGGATTTTTCCCGAACGCACGAAAAATCACAAGTATTAAGCTAATTCCCAAAAATGGAAATGCCAGTGACCCAAAAGATTTCCACCCAATTAGTTTGCTTCCAGTTGCAGGTAAAGTTCTGGACGGACTTATCATCAAAAGGATAAATTGGCATCTTAACAAAATTAAAAGAAACAGTAGTAAACAATATGGATTTAAACCAGGCACATCGACAATACATGCCATCTTAAATGTCACTGACTTTATCTTCAAATCTTGGGAACGAGGCTGTCACGTCATGATGATAAGAATAGACTTCCGCAAGGCCTTCGATCATCTGTGGTGGACAAAGATAATAAATCGTCTAATAGCAACAAAATGCTCAAATAACATAACAAATTTAATAAAAAGCTACCTCTCTAATAGGAAGGCAGGTCTTTATACAAATAATATCAGAGTGGAAACAAATGTCACAAGAGGATGTCCACAGGGGTCCAGATGTGGACCCGGACTTTGGAATCTGGTCCTAGACGACCTTCTTGAACAACACGAGGACACAGAAGAAATAAAATTACAGGCATACGCGGATGATACCCTGGTTTTAGTGGCACACAAAAATTGCAACCGTGTGGCAGATATTGCAAATAAAACGTTGTCAAAAATTGGAGATTGGAGTAAAGTACACAAACTACCAATCAATCATGGGAAATGCGAGGCAATAGTTTTTACAAGGAAAAATAAAAGAGAGCAGTTGAAAAGAGCAATTAGGGTGAAAATAAATGGCCAAACTATTCGCAATGTACAACAAATGAAATATCTTGGCATTCACTTTGACAGAAGTCTAAACTGGCAGTTCCATGTGAATCAAACCTGTAACAAGGCCATTGAGAAAACCAACCTTTTAAACAGTACAACTAAGAATACCTGGGGTCTAAACCCAAAACATACAAAAATGATATACCTACAAGCTATCAAACCAGCTGCACTTTATGGGATGCAGGTATGGGAAACAGCATTAAAAAAGGTTCACATAAAAAGAAAATTACTTTCACTTCAAAGAAGATCAGCCATTAGGATCTGCAGGGCATACCGAACAGCACCGACAGATGCCCTGCTGGTTATAGCCAATCTAACACCGATACATCTGAAGGCCAAACAAACAACATGGAATTGGTTCTTGCTAAACAAAAACTTCACAAATGACTTGGCAGATGAATGGTGGACACAGGTGGCCAGGGAAATATGAAGGATTGCAAAGGAACTTCTGGGAGAAACAAAGTCAGTTAGGAAAATAGAGAAGGAGGTACGGTAGTGAAATGAAAAAGTAAAGAAAGGTATAAGAGAGAAGAAAGATGCTTTTAAAAGTTGGCAGGATGAGAAAGGAGATGATAGAAGGGAAGAGAAAAGAAATATCTATGTGCAGATAAAAAGAAGGCAAAGACAGCGGTTGCCATAGCTAAGGCCCAAGCCCAAGACAAAATGTATAGATCACTCATAGGAAAAGAAGGTAGAAAAGTCATATATAGACTTGTGAAAATGAGAGACAGAGAGAGTAAAGATATGACCTATATCAAGTGTATAAAGGACACAAATGGCAGAGTGCTAACTGAAAATGAAGAAATTAAGGCCCTTTAAAAACATACTTTAAAGACCTTATGAACATGGAGAATGACAGACAAACTAATACTGAAAATGTAGAGCCAAATATTGGCCTAGTAGGCATAATAGAGAAATGGGAGGTAAAGCTGGCATTGAGTAAAATAAAAAATGGGAAATCAGTGGGCCCGGATCAGATACTAATAAAGGTATGGAAAGTCCTAGGAGAGGAGGGAAGAGACTGGTTAACAGAGTTGTTTAACAAAGTATTGTTAGAGGGAACTATACCTAATGAATGGAAAAGCTATTTAGTACCCATCTTTAAGGAAAAAGGGGATGTGCAGGAATGTAATAATTATAGGGGGATAAAACTATTGGCTCACACAATGAAACTTTTTGTAAAGGTAATTGAACGGAGGATTAGAGAGGAAACTAGTGTCACTGAAGGCCAATTTGGATTTATGCCTAGGAGAAGTACTACGGACGCCATATTCGTGGTGAGACAGGTGATGGAAAAGTACTGATCCGTGAGGAGAAACCTGCATATGGTGTTCATAGACTTGGAAAAAGCATATGACAGAACCCTGAGAGAAGTCCTTTGGTGGTGCCTTAGGAAGAAAGGTGTGCCGCTTTAGTACATTGCAACAATTGAAGATATGTACTATAGAGCCAGTACGCAGGCTACAACTGCAGTCAGATTGACAGACATGTTTGGGCTTACATCAAGGGTCAGCACTCAGTCCACATACCTCTTCCTATTTGTTATGGATGCAATGACATCTGCTTTACAAGAGGATGTACCCTGGTGTGTGCTGTTTGCAGATAACATAGTCCTCATTGATGAGGGCAGGAAAGAACTACAGAGACAGCTAAACAAATGGCAGCACATGCTGGAAAATGAGGGCCTAAAAATCAGCCAAACCGAGACGGAGTACACGTTTTGTAATTTCAACGGTGTCCCTGGTACTGGTACGTTAAAACTAAATGGAATACCATTGCTGGAAAGTACTGAATTCCATTATCTGGGATCTCTGCTGCAGAACGATAGCAACATTGATAGGGAGGTTACTAGGAGGATCAATGCAGGGTGGTTAAAGTAGAAACAGGTGACAGGAATAACTTGTGACAAATGCATGCCACTTAAAATAAGAGGGCTAATATATAAAACTGTCATCAGACCCGTGCTTATGCATGGGTGCGAGTGCTGGTTGATGACAGCCACTGAAGAGAAGCAATTGCATGTGGCAGAGATGCGAATGCTGAAATGGATGTGCAGGGTTACGAGGATGGATAGGATTAGAAATGACTACATCAGAGGAAGTTTAAAGGTAGCACCTATCTCAGAAAAAATAAAAAGCCACAGACTGACATGGTTTGAACATGTGGTGAGAAGGAATGAGGAACATGTAACAAAAAAGGCACTAAATATAAAAGTACAGGGATATAGAGTCTAGAAGAAAGACTTAAGAAGAGATGGATTGAATGTGTAAAAAAGGATATGCTGGACTGTGGAGTGGATGAAGAAACAATTAGGGATAGCCAATGTGGCGTGAATTGACATTCCAAGCTGACCCCAAATAATTTAGAATATAGGCCAGGACGAAGAAGATTTAATTTTAAAATGGTTGCACCATTAACTTCTACTCTGATCATTTCCTGTATTCTTCTATTTATAATCTTGAATTACCTAACAAAATAAACATCTAGACCACTGCACTACCAGCACCATTTTTCTAAATGAATTACATTAGAATGTTTTAGCATCCTAGTTTTCATAAACAGCTGAACCTTACAGATAAAAAATATGGATCTTCTTATTTTTTCCAATATCAAATGATATATATTTTATTAAAATGTAAGACTGACATAAAAAAAGCATTCCTTGTTAGATCCCAGAAAAATAAAGTTTGGGTGCTTTCATTGTCCTCACTATTGACAGCCACTTACATTTATCCATCACCTGTTGTGGTCTTAATCTTTGTTTTCTTGATGTTAAGCCATAGTCCCATGTTTTTGATCTTTTTTTTGTACTTTTGAGATCATTTGTTGAGGTATTATTCTGTTTGATCAAGCAGGGTTAGTGCATAGTGCAAGTTGCTGATGGTTCTGCTGTCCCTACTGATACAAATTTATTTTGCATCTAGCTTGTGCATAATAGATTCAGCATACAAGTTAAAGAGGAAGGTTGGTGCAGAAACTTGAACGTTGAGATGAATTTTCTATATACAGTAGAGCGTCGTTTATCCGAAAGCCGATAAACCAAAACGTCGGTTAACCGAAAGCTTTCCAGTCAGATTGTGTTGTGCTGAATCGAACGTTTTTGATACTAGATTAACTTCTAAAGTATCATTTTTTTGTTTTTATATTTTTCAATATATTTATTTTGTTTGTACAAAATAAAGAAATAATTTTTAACGATACAATAGGCACAATTATTATTATAAAAATTCTCATTAGGCTTAAAATCGACGAAAATTCAACGTGAAGCAACATGCAATGACGAAAAATTTCAACATGGGATAGTTAATATATTTTTTCGTACATAATTGGTTATCTGAAAAATAAGTTATCCGAATAACCCCAGTCCCCAATTGATTCAAATAAATGATGCTCTACTGTATACAGATGACCATCACTCTGTTGTTGGTAGTGTCAAAACTTTCCACTGCTTTTGCTAATTTTTTGCATGGATAGCATTTTTTAAATGCTATCCATTTTGTCATGGCCAGAGCAGTAAAGTATAAAATAGGTTGAGTGAAAAAGCTGTCACCAATCCAATGTAATTTGCTTATTCTGAGGACATCAGCATTAAGCCTTGTCATTTCATACTTGACAATTCTTTCTTACACGAAAAACCTTGACGATCCAGTGTTTTTATATACAACTGCTAACGTTTTCAACCCCTTCGGGGTCTTCATCAGGCACAGCACAAAGGTAGTTTCAAATGCCCGTGAATGGAACCAAGAAACCAAAGCGAGTTCTATTCCAATTTTTGAAATCAAAGAAATTGGAAGATAAAAAATGTTAGCAGTTGTATATAAAAACACTGGATCGTCAAGGTTTTTCGTGTAAGAAAGAATTAAGTTTCATCCAGTCTACAGGAAGAAGTATAGTTGTTATACTTGACAATATTGTCTTCTTTGATTAATGCCCTAAACATTCCACATTCCAATCTTATAAAAATTTGTGAAGTGCAAATTGTTTCTTTGTTGGTAATGTCAGCTGATAAAATTACTGAGATTTGCCCTATCTGTGTCATAAATATCTCAACTACTCAAAACAGGTTGTTGTTCTACCTCAGCACATCCAGTTCGGGGACTCTACCTTCCAATACAGTAATACCTCAACTTACGTGAACCCGGAGTTACGCGATTTTCAAATCTCGTCGATTCGTCTTTTGTTTGAGTGCCACGCAACTCTTGATTACTCACTCCCCCACACTAATATTGTTCAGCTTACATGTTTGGACATGTCGTGCGGAATTGACGAATAGCTACAATTTATTTTGTGTTATTTATTTCTGTGTTTGTTATATCTACGGAGACTTTAGAGACTCCACTATGTCATCCAAACGAAATAGAAGTGATTCCTCTGCATCAAACAAGAAAAGAAAAACTTTATATTTGGAATGTAAAGTTAACATTATTAAAGACTTCAATACAAAAATGAAAATTTGTGAATTAGCAAAGAAGTTTGATCTATCAGAATCGACGGTCAGAACAATTATAAAAGGTAAAGAAAAAAATTCTTGAAGCTGTGAAAACTTGACAGAAGACCTCAGTTCAATTGAAAAGGGGTTACAAATTTTAGGAAATATAGACTCCAACGAAGAGTGCATTTCTTCTACAAAATGAGAAACAAAAAAATTATTAGCCCGCTACAAGAAAGTTTTGCAGGAGGAAAAAAAAATCTTTCAGTCGTCAGACCAATTTGTTAGATTTTATGAAGCCTTCTACATCAAAATAACTTCGGTTTACGATTTTAATAATATAATTTGTTATACATATGTATTATCTACAATTTTATTAAACATTTTTTTCTAAATTATTGTTTTCTTTTGTCTCCGGCCCCAATTAATTAAAAATAATTTGTATGTATTTATATGCGAAATTATACCCCAACTTACATGAATTTGACTTACGCGGTTATCGCTTGGTCCCACCTATTGCGTAAGTTCAAGGTATTACTGTACTACATTTGGAACATTTTCAAGAAAGTCTATGAAATCTTCTAATGAAGCTTTTTATGAAACAGGCCACCAAGTCTTTCTCTAACCCTCCCCATTTATTCAAGCTTGAAACAGGCTGATAGTTCGCCTTCAAAACCATAGTTTATATGGTTTTACAGGCATTAACTTGTATAACTCTATAGTTTTTTTTAATAATTGTATTGTAGTGATATAATTTAGTTGTTTTAAAACCATATAAATCTTTGGTAACTTTTAAAACCATATAAAATATGATTTTAAAGTAAGTAAAAATTATTAAGTGGCATTATTATGTAGAAAATCTAGTTGCCAGAAAATAAAAAACAATTATAAATTCAAAATTTCCAGCAGACTATAATTAATGTTTTAAATTTAAAATTTAAATTATTATAATTTCAAATATGATAGAATAAGAATTTGAGTTGAATTTAAGCTAATAACAAGACTATCTAATTATTGATTGCAGCTTAGTTTGGTCATATTCTAGTTATTAATCTAGCAAAATTTGATTACGTAATTTAAATTTGTATTTACTTACTTGTTGATTTGGCACATTCAGCTGAATGTTTTGACTTGGAACTACTGTAGCTTGTATTGTACCTATATTGCTAGCGGGAAGTCCTTGTGAGATATCATGAGTAATTTTAGTTGGAATTCCATTAGATTGTAAATTACTAGTTAAAGTTGATACAGGTGCTGAATTATCTGCAACAGTATCCATAGATGAAGTAGCAATTATATGAGATGTTTGTCCAGAATTAACACTTGGTAAAGAACTATTTTGAGAAGTTGCAACTTGTACTCCTACTATAACATGATTTATTCTTGATGATGGTACTACATTATCCAAAGATGAGTTTGAATTTACAATGGGCATACATGAATCCTGAAATATAGTTTCTTGCGTAGATAAAGTCGTTGCCGGTTGAGTAGTGAACTGAGCACTTGTAATTGGAACAATTCCATCACTTATATTTTGTACAGTTAAAGGAATTAATGGTGATATGGTTGGAGTTGTTGTAATAGTGGAAGTGACAGTTGTTGGAGTACATATACTTCCAGCTAAATTCAAAGATGTCATATCAACTGCAGGAGCAGCATTTAGCCTTGCCAGCAAGGCTGAATGATTCTGCGTAGTACTAGTCATAAAGCCTGCACTCGTAGTTGCTGTACTGATAAATGGTGATACTGTTACTGTGCTCGTCTGAATGTCTAGACCCTGAGCTTGCCCTTGAGGAACATTTGAAGACGACAAATTATGTGACTGTAAAATCACACTTCCATCATGGGCTAAGGTTAGCTTAACTTGAGGCACTGTCTGATTTGGCTGAAAAAAATTTAACAGCAACAATTTATATTTATTCTCATTAACAAATATGAAAAACTATTAGAAAATAACATTTTGTAAAATACAATAATAAATTAGATTTAGAGTATAAACTAAGCTGAAAATTATAAACCTATTAGAAATATACAATTATACTCCTACTAAATAATAAACTCATAACTGAACAATTTTGCACCTTTAAATGATGATTAAATACATTTGGTTTCAGTGCAATATACATATTCAATTAGAGACAAAAGTTTTTAGTTTATTTTTGTTAAGAAATGACTCTTAAAATTTTCCAAATGAAATTTCTTACAATCCTATCAACAAACCATAGTTTATACATTGAAAAACTAAGAAATATAGCAATTATATTCAGCCTAATATCACTATTAAGTACCACAGAATATCATCTTTGTTTCATAAAATAATAAGTTAGATTAGTATATATTATATCACAAATCTGACTGATATCTTTATCATTTTTAAAAGTTAACTTACAAATTTGATTTTTAAAACTGTTTAAAAGTATTAATAAACTATTTATTGTTGTTGGATAAATCATATTTATACTAAATAAACAATACTGTCTTTCTGTGTTAAAATTCTTTAATGATAGTACAATAAACACAACTAATAGTTACAAAGCTTCCCTTTTACTACATTTTACTACACTCAAACCTGTTTTTGTGCGGTCTTCTTTTGTGCAATTTTTTTTGTGCGGTATACGAATTTCAATCAAATTGGTATACCGCACAAAAAAAGACTGCACAAAAACAGGTTTGAGTGTATTGCAATTAGCCAACTAAAAGTATTACATCACCCCAATTGTATTAACTAACATACCATTATTTAAATTTATATTATTCTTGTTCCATAATTTCAAAATGTTCTATAAATTTCCTTTTATAATTGTTCATTTCCTTATGTAATATTTTAATGATCTGTTTAGCAATATCACAGGTGTTTTCTTCAATGTGTAAATATAGGGGTGAATTCTCATGCTTAAGTTTTATTGTCGCTTTCATGTTCTTTTAACCTACATTCAAAAAACCCTTCCTGTTTGCCCTACACATTTTTTTGTTTTTACACAAATATGGAATAGTGTAGACCAGTGGCGTGCAGTGACATTTGATGATGGGGAAGCTATGTTTCCATACAAATTTTAAACAAATAGTGGAAATGACGAAAATAAACAATTTATTTATTTTAATTCTAAAATTGATACATTGACATGAAATGAAGATATAAGAACTTGGTTTCATTATTTTTTTATAAGCTAACTCTATTTGGCAATTTTTTCCGCAAAGTCTTTATTTACTTTATCATAAAATTCACTTGTCGTTGATTTCATCAAAGTATTTAAAAGCTGTTTTTCTATTGAAAGCAACACTAGTGATGACAATCTTTCCTCTGACTGAATGTTCCTTGCAAATGTATGAATTCGCTTCATGGTTGAAAAACTGCACTCAACAGATGCACTCATAGATGGTATCATAAAAATTAATATTAAGTCATATAATTCTTTTAGTACATCTTTGTTCAGATCGTCATTAATTATAATACTTTTTATGTCTAAGAGTGACTTGCCAATACAGTCTGAAGACACGAATATAAATATTGCAATTCACTCCGTAATATTTAGATAAATCAAAAAATTCTCCATAAAATTTACTTAATTTAAAGAATTAAAACTTGCTTCAGAAAATTGTTTTAATAATATTTAAAATTATTAACATCTAAAAGTGATGAAAAATTCTAAAGATTTTATGTCTGAAAATCTGTTAATATAATTATAATTAAATATAGCTTTGTAAAGAAATGTACATAAAAATAACATAAAATATTCTTTTCTTTTTAAATCTTAAAACAATGCACTTAGTCAAATAGCTCCCAATGAGTAGCTAATGGATAGAATCATTGGAAGCATTATACAATATTTTGGTGTGTAGCATCCACCAGCTAAACCACGAGAGGTTGGTGACCTTCATATTTCTTTTTCCAAGATTATACCTATTGGTGGAGGCCTTCTAATCCTTTGATAAATGTAAAATGTAAAATGGTGACCTGTAAAGAGCATGCACGAATGTCTGTAATCTGGCTGCTTTACACAATTCAAATATTTTTGCCATGGAAGATATTTTGTATTCAACAATACAGTGCTTCCATTGAGAATATGCATATACAAATTTATATTCAAATATACAATAGCAATCTTATTATTTTTCACATGTATAGAAATTTGTAATAAAATACATAATGCAGTTATAATAACATATTAAGTAATTCAAAGTAGGTTAAAGTAGGTTAAAATATGAAAATAATCGCACAATATGTATTTATATTCTAGAAAATACAAGGGAAGTGGTGCTTCCACAGCGTCCATGGACAGTATGCCACTGGTGTAGACCAATTCCATGACTTTAAAACATGGGTAAAGTCATAGGAGTGATCTATAGTATCCCATGTTTGTGTAAAAACAAAAAAGTATATTTATGTACTCTGAGACCGTGTCTTCCTTTTATTCTTTTTATCTTCACGATTAGGTGCATTAATAGACACATGGCATTTTTACATCATCTTTATTCTGGATCTTCTATAGGCCGATACGCGTTTCGGGCAAAGGCCCCTCCTCTGTCGGCATGACTTGCAGGATTTTCCTCAGGTGGTGTTGACACATTCCGTTTAAAAATTACTTATTTACAGGTAAAAATTTTTTAAAATACCATTGCAGTTTAAAATATATCTACAATGTTAAATTACTATTACAGTGAAGACTTCATGGTTTAACATTGAACATCAACCCTGAGATGTAAAAAATGATGTAAAAATGCCATGTAGACACATTGCATTTTTACATCATTAATTAATGCACTTAGTCGTGAAGATAAAAAAGGAAAAAAAAAAGTATATGTAAGAAAAACAGGAAGGTTTTTTTGAATGTAGGTTAAAAGAACATGAAAGCGACAATAAAACTTAAGCATGAGCCCTATATTTACACACTGAAGAAAACACTTGTGATATCGCTAAACAGAACATTAAAATATTGCATAAAAGAATGAACAATTATAAAAGGAAATTTATAGAACATTTTGAAATTATGAAACATAAGAATAATATAAATTTAAATAATGGTATGTTAGTTAATACAATTGGGGTGATGTAATACTTTTAATTGGCTAATTGGAATAGTAAAATGTAGTAAAAGGGGAGCTAGTTGTATGTGTTGTCAGTTTAGAGTAAAGAATGATCTGGCATACTTTAAGATGTTTAAATATTTTTTTCTTAACAAGCTCAATGCCTTTCAGTTACAAAGTAAAATTTTTTGAAAGTAAAAATTTTGAACAAATTATGTTATGTAAAGGAATGTAGAAGTTTGGATGTTTGTTTTATTTTATGTAGTTGATTCAGTTTATTGTATCATTATAGAATGGGCTAAAGCCCATTAATGCATATACATTAATGCATATACATAAGAGGGGCTAAAGCCCATAATGCATATACGTTAAGAATGGTTTTAAAATATACTGGATGATATTCTTGCCTGATTATTCCTCGTCATTCGGAAGAAATGTGGCTGTTTACATTGGGAATCAAAAAATACGTTATTTAGTTTTCCAAATTTATGAAGTATTTCTGGATTAATATATATTTTTGTTATTTTACATTTATGTTCATAAGTATTATTTTTATTTTATATTTATTTCTAATTTTGCTTAACTTTTTTATTGGTTATTTTATTTTTATTCTTTTATCCGCTTTTCTTTTTAAATCATTTTAATATCAATATCTTCCATTTACATTTATGTTTGAATTTTAATATTTGAAAATTTAAATGCATGTTCTCTTTTGCTCAAATTAGAGTATTCAAATAATATTTTTTTATAATATTCTATATTTCCTGAAGATGTCCATATGGTGTCAAAAATACTTGGCAAATTCTTGTAATTGCTAAATTGTTAATTCCGTTATGGTTAAAGTGCTATTTTTACTATCATTATTAAACAATTTTAATACCAAAAAGCAGTATTATTTTATATTAGTTATATTCAATAACTATTAGCATGAAGTATATAATTTTATTTATGAAATCTTATTTATGCTTGATGCATCTTTTAATCTAATCTTTTTAATACACAATATCTGTTTTGTAATTAATTTAATCAAAAAGTTTTCAAAACATCTGCATTTTTTAAAAGTTTACTTGAGTTCATACTAATAATAATAATAAATTATGAAATTTTATGTACTTATTCATATTTAACAAATATGAAAAATATATAAAAGTATATGTAAATAATATTGTAATATTAGATTAATTGTTTTCAATCACTGACTGACAATTGACATATTAAAGTTCTCTTTCACCTTTAGAAAATCATTATACTTTTAAGATTTTATAATTTTAATTCAGAAATATTTGTTTGACTTTGGTCATAATTGTAAATTATATTATACAGTAGAGCATCGATTATCCGACCCCCGATTAACCGACTTATCGGTTAACCGACCGCGTTCTACTCGGCAAATTCAAATGTCTGCTAGTGATGTGGCGCTACAATATTTGGCTATGTCTTGGCTACTTTAATATTATTTTTGTTAAATTTTTGCATGTTTTAGCTGGCAGCACTGGCTCGACCACAAAAGGGAGGCTAGTATTTAAACCAGGCCTAATAACACTATACTAATAATGTATTTTTTCATACTTTTCGGTTATCCGACTTTTCAGTTATTCGACCAACCCCAGTCCCCAATTAAGTCGGATAATCGATGCCCTACTGTATTTGTAAATTTCGGATGTGACTTCGATAAAGATCAAGACTCAGAGACCACTGGAGATCAAAATGTCAACCAAAGTCTAGTGAGTGATATGTATGATAAGTTTAACCAGGCTACCACTAACGAAATTTTTAATTTCTATAATGGCATTAGAAGACTTTTGAATGCAAAATCTTAAATACCATATGTTATTTCATAAACTGTAGATATGTTTGATCTTTTGTAATCGAATGTCTGTGTTCCATCTTATATTAAATGTTATGTACCCCCTTGTAACAGGCGACTGCCTATTATGTTAATAAACTGACTTAACTTAACTTAACTTATATTTGTAAATTCACAAAAATAAAAGACTACAATAAAAGAGTCATCTTTTGTCTTTTCTCACACCTCAAGAAATAACATTCTTTTTATATAATTTATATATTATAATTTTTAGAAAAAGCATAATAATGAAAAATATAACTTAGTCTATAACCAAATATTTCAAAATTAATCATCTTTTCTTTAAAACTACCTCAGAAATAGTGGAATCAGGTGCTAATAACAATTAATTTTTCATACATAGTTGCAGTTAAAAGTATTTGATATAAATATTAGAAAAGATCTACCAATTAAAATAAAAGCAAAACAAACTTACTTATATCTTTGCAAACTTTTTGCTAAAATTTGTTTAAAATATTGTTCCTTTTTTTATTCACATTATGTACCAAATCTTGTTTTAGGAAAGTTTTTCGCATTTTGTTGGTTTTAAAATAACTGGTATTTGGAAAATGCATTGTGATTGCATGATGTATTGATGCATTTAAAATATAAATATAATGATATGTTCTCAAAATTTTATTTTTACTAATTTTACTAACAACCTTTCTAATAATTTTACTAATTAACAAATTTTTTTTATTGATGATGATGTATGTCTTTAATAGAACAATAAATGATGCTATATATATATAATATACACACACACACACACACGCACACACACATGTACTGTACAGGACAGGTATCCCTTGTATAACATGATAGTTACATTCCAAAACAGTGCTGTGTTACATGAATCCTTGCTATACAAAACAAAAAAAAAGGTTAATAACACTTACCTAAAAATGTTTAAATAAACTTTACTAAATATGAAGATTAATCTATAAAACCAAAATACAGTGTCAGTCTTAAATGCTAATGCTAATGTTTGAAAGCAATGTCAACAATACCTAGTTTACAGGAAAGCTACAAGAAAGACAAAATTGTACTATCAGTTTTCATTAAAGTAAACCTGACAAAAGGCACAAAAGAAATTGAAAATTTCAATACTCTAAAATCCATGGCAAATTTGAATGACACACATACTTACTTTAATAAAAAAAAAAAAAATAGTCAAATAACAGAGTTTGCACCTATAAACTGCAAAATTTTGTACAGGAGGATTTTCCAAATTCTCAAACCATGCTGTACGGGGAATATCCCCAATTTTCCAACTGTGTTAGATCAAAAGCATGTTGTAGAAGTGCAGTGTTGTATAAGGAATACCTGTATTTATTAATTATTACACAAGCTATTACAATGCACAGACAGACAGCAGACGGACATATGTGTAATTCTGTATTGAAAATCAACAAAAAAAATTTTTAAATAATTGTCAATTTTTCATTTAATAGGACATCCTAATGATATTTTTTACATTTACTTTTAATAACTGAAATAATTAACTGACTTTGGATTATAAATATTTGTCTAATATTTAATTGATATTGATTCCAACTGTAGTGGAAAAATCTAAAATTAGTTATGTAGAAATAAGTTCATTATTAATTACTAATACAATAAAATGATAAATCTTACTTATTATTTTCTAAAATGTTTCATTTTTACAGATGAAAATTAAGACATTTTTCTGTATAAAAATAATCTTAATTTAAATTTCAGATCATATTATACATTCATATTTTTTAAAAGTGTTTTAAATTGGATTCTGTTTATGTAGTTAAGAATTATACCTAAAAGTTTTCCTTTAAATCTTCAGCATTATGTTTAATAAGATGATCAAATCACATTATAAAGAGAAAGAATATACTTCTTAAAAATACTTAATTAATAATACTTCTTAAAAATAATAAAATACAATAGCCCCTCATATTATATTGCAAATGTCAGGAGATAAACCAAATGAATGAAATATCAGACGGTGCAGTATAACTGATGTATCTATCTACCTGTTTTATCCGTTTTCAATCTCCATGCCAACTTGCTTTTTTTGTGAGTTGTATTTTATATATGGTAGTTTCAGAGTCATTGATTGGAATAACGTAATACTTCTTTGCCAGTAGAAATTCAATGGCAACCAACTTTTTAAAAATTAGTAAATAAAGTACTTTTATATATGAGGGACCAAAAAAAAAAAAAAACAAGCACAATATATCCAAATGAATGATATGATGAGACACGATAAAATAAGGTCTACTGAATATGCTTACTAAAACCATGTAGCTGTTTCAACAATTTTACTAAAATTTAACAGCTGCATTAAACCTGTTTAACAGCTTAGTGTTTCATCAAACATTGTTAATGTTAATAGTGTTAAACTGACAAATTTTTCCAATTCTGGTGTGTTGAAGTATCTAATGGCTCATTAAGTTTAAAACAAGATAGTTCATTATTTAATGCATAGCTGTTGTATATGGAGTATGTTGAAATTAACCTGAAATTATATGACCTTAGAACCATTAATCATTCAGCTAGAGCATTTTTGAACTTTTGGATGGTTAGTGCTTCATCTTACTTTTAATAAAATGTGTTTGTGCTAAAATCGAGTTCAGTGAAACTCCCCAAATGGCAATAAAATTTGTTTGTGATGAAACATGCGGATGTAGATTTTCTAAAAACCATCAGGTATGTATGCTCCGTCATATATTTATATCTTTTCATGAAATTTTTATATAATCTATCATAAAATATATTTCTGTAATTGAATTAGATCACCAAAAAAATTCATAAATTACTCTCTAAATTAAAAAATATTCTCATAATCTAACAACGTTATATAATGATGATAATACAATATAATTAAGTACTACAATGCTACTTGAACACTATCAATATGAATAATTGTGATGAATTAGGAAACCGACAAACTATTTAATTTTATTAAAGTTTGCAAAACATATCTGTACTTTATAGTTTGAGAATTGCCACAATCTTATATGTAATAGTATGCACAATGCACTATATCATACATTGTAATTCTATAAATACGTTTCATTATTTAAAAAACATATATTGTATGCATAAATAGAGAAAAAGTAAATGAGATAATGTTCTAAAGATAACCATTAATAGCGAGGTTGAGGCCGAAGTTTTAACCACGAAAACGTGTATGTCAGACGTTCGGCGCCACTTTCCTGTAAGCCTATAAGTTTGATAATGGTGTTTGGAATGTCAAGCATGATTCCACTGACTTTCCAAACACCATTGTCAAACTTCTAGGCTTACAGGAAATCAGCACTGAACAGCTGATGTACACGTTTTCGCGTTTAAAACTTCGGCCTCAACCTCGCTATTAACTTATATAAAACTTTAAGAAAATAATCTTCATAGATTCATTTGATAATTCTCAATAACTTTATCTATTCATAACAAAGTAATAAAATCTAATGTTTTAGCAAAATAACAATCAGGGCTCTAGAAGCTTTAGAAATCTATAGAGGATCTGATGGGCAATTGCATTAACTTTAAATATGGAAAAAGCATTTTATATGCTTGGCAATGCTTTTATGTAAAACCAAGCAATACCAACATAAATAGTTAATATGTTTTTTGGTATATTTATATATGATCATTTCTTATATTTCTATCTGTTTTAATTTTTTACATGTTAATTAAAGGTAGTTATTAATGTAGGTAGTCAATGTAGATAGGCAACCAGGTCTTTATTAATCCATTCAATAATATGCTTCTTGCCTAGTGTTGGATTAAATTTATAAGGCACTATATTGGTTTTGCTAGGCTTATTAAACCATCATTCAGTACAAGACCAGCTTTAGAAAATCACATTTTATTTTCAAGAGAATGCATTTTGAACAGTTAATCTCTCATCAACTCTTTTTGATGTAAATATTTATAAAATGTACAGTAAGGACAACATATAGGTACAAAACCAGTGTACAAATGATTGATTTTCCAGTATCTGGTTAAACATGTCGGTACGATACATAAAGTAATATAAATAAGATAAGCAGTGAATGACAAACAGTGTACACAACGAAGGACACTGTTAAAACTGTAACTGTTAAAACTACAACAAAGCCAACAGTTTTACTGTTAAAGCAATGAAAATAAAATACCTTTTTCACCGTTAACACACACCAAGACCATAAACAAGTTTATGGTGGAACTATGATACAATGAAGTGATTCATAGAAAAAATGTGATTTTCTAAAGCTGGTCTTGTACTGAATGATGGTGTAATAAGCCTAGCAACAAAGAAAAGCCGATATAGTGCTTATAAATTTATTAATTCAATTTTATATCTTTATATTTTACTTCAAAAATTTGAAAAATTTTGAAATTTGTTCTGCGCATTTTAATTTGGAACATTATTGACCTGAAGCAGATCTTGTGTAAGGTCAAAAAAGTTTATTAAATTTATATTAAATTATTTACTGGGATATAATACAACCATCACAAAAAAACTCGATAATTATAAATAACACAAAATTAAAACCAAATTCTACTTTAAAAAACAAGGTTAAGAATTTACCAATAAACAAATGTTTTCAACAGCTATCAGCTATCAAGCACCAGTGTTCAAAAATAGAACATAACGTTGAATGGTGATCTTTAAATGATTGTGAAGCACTATCTGATTGGTGATTGCAGTAGTGACGTAGAAAAATAAAATGGAGACTTGAGATCCCAAATAAAGATATACAGGCCTGATGTAGGGTGTTAGCTTGAGGTCCTGTCTTAATTTTCTACATCACTACAGCACAAACAATCAGACGGTGCTTCAAATCATTTAAAGATCAACGTTCAATGTTATGTTCTATTTTCAAACACTGGTGCTTAACCTGACAATGATAACTGAAAACAGTTGAAAACATTTATTTATTAGCAAATCTTACACATTTTTTAATGGAATTTGGTTTAATTTTATGTTATTTACTGCGATTATTAATGTTTTGATTGGTGCATTTATTACATTTTAAAAATATGTTAAATATTTAAGAAAAAAGCCACTGCACACCACTCATACTTACTCCAGCATATAAAATTTAATGGAAGCACAAACTTTTCAGCCACTTTAAGAGGCCTTCATCGGATGATTAATTTGTAAACTGTAATGAGGTCAGTTTACAAATTATTTGATATATGATCAGACACTGTTTCCAAAAATTTTAAATGACTCAAATACAAAGTTAGATATAGAACAAAATATTATAAAATAAAATATAAATAATAAATTAAAAACAATATTAACAACACTAAAATAAGTAATCAACTATTAGAGCAGGTTGCAAAGTCTTTGTTATGTGACCAGATGAGGTTTCAAAAAATTTTAAATTATAACTGATTACAATGCAACGATAGACAAATAGATTAAAATATTATCAAATAAATATAAATAAATCAAAATGCATGTAAATATCAACAGTCATATAAGAACCCAATGAAGTATGGATTATGTCTAATTGTCAGAATGATTGGAATATATAATATATGGTAAATTTTTGGAAACAGAATCTTACCACATATTGAATAATTTGTACACATATGAAATGTTATGTTTCTAAATATTTTTGTAACTTGTTTGATATAAAAACAGCTTTCTCACCTGATGAAAGCCCCTTAAAGTGGCTGAAAAAATTAGTGCTTCCATTAAATTTTATGTGCTGGAGTAAATATGAGTTATGTGCAGTGTTTTTTAATCAACTGTTCCAGCTTTTGAGAGTATTTAGTTGTTAAATATTTCTTTATTAATTTATTTTTATCAACATATATTTTTATAAATATAATATGTGAACTAAACTGAAGATTTTCAATTAAAAGTAAATTATAAATGTATCAATTTATTCAGAGTAGCCATTTATAATTAATTGCCACTTGCTCTCTGTCCTAAAAATAATTCCTTGATTAATGTCATCAATGTGTCACTTGAAAGTATCTCATTAAACAAAAAACACATTAATATAAAATCTATATCCTATAAAAATATAAAAAAGAATGAACACATTCCTGAGTCTAGTTCCATACAACAGAATTCACTTATTGTAATCACATTGTTACCAATAATTTAATGTTATTAAAATAGCATGTACCCAAATATATGTTAAAATGTACTGGTACCGGTACATATAAATCTTTGTTTACTATAGTCAGACTTTCAACTACAGTTACCACTATTGTCAGACAAACAGGCATTTTTTAGCTGTCTATTAGCTTCAACATGTGATTGACAACATGCAATTGTTATTAGTACCATTATCAGTCTTATCCAGTGCTTTAAATGTTAAACTAACCATTTTAATCATTATTTGTTTGCAGTACAATTCAAATATAGACTTTTTAATTATATTAACATATACTTTTAATGTAAGAATCAATAAAACAAGAATTTCCATAAACTGTAGTCATATTTACTCATTCCACTTAATATTATTGGTCAGTTATTGTTATCAGTACAGACTAGTTCTAAAGTGATTACAATATGCAGATTCTGCTGTATTTGAGATTTTTTTTAACTCTTGTTATTTGTTCAAGTCACAAGATTATGAATCATGCACCTTTCATCATGCAAATATTACCATAGAAACACTTAAAAATTCTCATAATGTGTGCTAAATAATTATCTTCATTATATAATTGCGCTCAATGACTTTAAGGAAGAGTTACATCAGTTAACAATAATTATTCCAGAAGATTACAGAGACTTCAAATAAATGCTACAACAATCAATTCAAGGCTGATTAAAACTATAATATGAATAGGATTTGCTTATCCTCCATGCAATGCTTACCTGTGACCTGACCTGGTACCATGTTCTACCAAAAAATGGCACGTAATACAAAAACTATCCAGCATTAATAAACCAAGTTAAAAATCTGTTAACTGAAAATGCATTAACCATCACAACCCTATAGATGTTATGATGTTCATTAATATTAATACATGTGATGATAAGCACTTCTAACAAATTAAAATTGGGTTTAGCTCATGATTTAAATACAGTCAAACCTGTTTTTATGCGGGGGATAGGGACCGCATTAAAAAAAACGCATAAAAAAAATCGCACGAAACTTCACGAGGGGCTATAAAAAATAGTTTTCGCAACACAATTAAAAAAAATATTTTTTTATGCGGTCAATAGGGACCGCATAAAAAAAGTCTCACATAGAAAATAACTCAAAACCGTACGAAATAGAATTTATTGACAACAGATGTCAGCACTTGACTGCATCGTCTGGTCTATCGTCTGTTTTACATATTTTTGTCCAGGTGGTGTTTTGTTGACTTAAAAAGTAAATAATTTCATTTTTCGCATATTCATGCAATAATATTACTATAATAAGTGCATTTATGCTATAATAAGTTTATTTAGCTATAATAAGTCAACGTGAGACATGACGAATCGCACGAGACTAGTCGCCAACTATACCGCACAAATAAAAAATCGCACAAAAAAAACCGCACAAATTAAAATTCGCATTAAAAAAATCGCAATCGCACATAAAAAGAGCGCATAAAAACAGGTTTGACTGTATTGCTCTTTATCAATATATTCAACAATTATCTCATTTAATAATTTATTGAAAAAATTCTTTTAAATTTAATTATTATAAAGCTTTATATTAAAAATTATTAATATATTTACCTGTGTAACAGTTATAATTTGTGGAGATGACTGTAGTGTGTCAATAAGTGTAGAACCTTTAGAAATATCACCAGCATTTATAACATTAGTATCTTCTGAAGGTGATGACTGCAGTATATCTTGATGGGGAGACTGTGTTGGAGAAGATGGAGGTGTAGTCTCAGGCACAATACCATGTTGTTTTAACAGTTCTGCCAAATTAACACTAGGAACTTTAATAGGTTTTGATGTAGATGTGGAAGAAATTTCAGACGATGTAGTAGTTTGGGAAGTTGTTGGAGTGGAAGTTATTGTATTATTAGATACTGTGGCTATCTGAACAGATGGCTGTTCTGTTTGGTTTTGAAATGTAACATTTGTACCTGGTATTAATTGTTGTTGAGTTGAAATTGTTCCTGCAGTTGGTTGTGCTTGAAGAGAAATACTTGAAATCACACTTTGTCCAGCAGTCATCACACCAGAAGCAGGAATTGTGCCAGCATTTAGATGTGCACCTAAGGCAGTATTTTGTAAGGCTGTTGGTAACTGTGGTAATGTAATAGACTGACTGGGTGCTAAAGCAACAGTAATAGGACCTTGTGGTGTTTGTATTTGTTGAAACTGAATACCTTGATTTGGGCCCATTAATCTTGGTGCTAATATAATATTAGGTCTTGTTAGTAATCCTTGTCCTTGTGATGCTGTAGGTACAACAGTGTTATTAACAGATGGATTTGCAGTAGCAGCTAAATTCAGATTCTGGGCAGTTAAACTTGGATGTGTGATACTACTAGGAATAACAATAGTCTGCTGACCTGGAAGAGATGCTTTAGCTTGTGTAAAAAGGGTTTGAGTTGTTTGACTCTGAGCTTGCAATGCAGCAATGAGAGCTGCATTATTCTGAGCACCACTCTGCGTTTGTCCTGACGAGGCACTGGCTGTGAGAGAAGATTGTTGGGGTCGCAGAGTAAATTGTACTCCTGGTAAATTTCCTAAATTTCCTTGAATTAAAATAGGACTCTGTCCAACAGCTGGAATTATTTGATTAAGTACAATCGTTCCTTGTGGTCCTGTAAAAACACCAGGTTGACCTTGGCCAATCACAACTTGTCCTGTATTTATTCCCATCCCAACAGTCCTTTGATTAGAAGCTACACCAGGTGAACCAACTTGTTTCACAACTGGTGTTGCAAACTGATTAGATGCAGTTCCAACAGGTTTAGGTAAAATTTGCTGTGGCTGTTTTGGCTGTATTGGACGCACAGAAGTTTGAGGATTACGTGTTGATGTTGATGTACTCTGTTGAGGAGCTGGAATAATCTGCACAACAGGAGGGGCTGCCATGGGAACATTGGTTGTTGATGGAATTACTGAAGGAGCTGCAACAGTAGGAAGCCTTGGCTGTTGTGACTGATGTTGAAAAATAACTTGCTGTTGTAGTTGTAATTTCTGAGCTATCTGCTGAGATACTGTTTGAACCACTTGTGTTACATTACCAGAAGTTTGAAGTAATTGATTATGAGCCACAGTTTGTGTTCTTCCCATAGCTGGTGACTGTACAATAGGAATAGGGGACCAAGCAGGAGCTGGTGATGGGGTATGAGATGGTAAAGGAGATCGAGTTTGTTGAAGAGGCGATGGAGGAGGCATACTATGTATTGACTGAACTGAAGGTGAACCTTGACTTGGAGAACGAACAGCATGAGGCAATGGTGTAGCAGAACGTGGAGTTGCTGGAGAAGGTTGAGGATGAGCTGGGGATGGAACATGATGTATAGTTGTTCCAACTGGAGAAGGTGTATGATAGGATGTAAAGGTAACAGGTGATGAACATACAGTTGAAACACCAATATTAGACGTTTGTGACAGGAGACCTGCATTGTCTACTTGACATGTGAATCCCAACTGTTCAGAGGACGGTTCTGGTACAAGGATGGTTGAGTTAAAATGATTAACATTTGTTACTTGATCTTGTCTAATTTGTGAATTTTCAAAGCTAGTATCAGAACACGAACCATCCTGTTGGTCCTGTATAAAAATTAATTAATTAAGCAAAGTACTTTAATACATTCTAAAAATTTTAAACAATAACTTACCAATGTGTTGGATAAGGCATTATGATGAACATTTTGTGTACTTAAATCCAGCTCTGGAACACTATTTAATGTCTGACAATGCCAGACATTTCTTTGTCCTGTAAGAATTTCTTGAACCTGAAAAGTAAGTGAAATATTTTGATGACAATAATAAATATTTTCTAAGTATAAAAAACTTCAGTAATTTGGATTAATTGAGGCCTAGTTCAAATCACTGAAAGACCAAATTAGTGGGGTTTTTAGACTCAAATGCATATTGTATTCTGAAAACTATACTTTCTTTAAAGTCAAATTTTATTGTGTACTTTAAATAAACAAATATAATGATTTGATAAATTTTTACAATGCAACAATAGTAGTAGCATATTTCTTGTTATTGCCAACATTCCTAATTTGGGATTAAAAAAGAAGTTAATTTTTGTTTGTAATTCCTTTTGTAACTGTTCCTTGATCACATCTTGGCACATCTGTCTTAAAGTAAAGTAATAGCTGTTAAAGCCCAAATTAGAATCAACAAATTCATTATTTAAAAAAAAAAAATACACAATGTGAAATAGTATCATGAATTCTGAATCAGTGATGCTTTACTTACAGATATCTTATAACAGTATACATTTAATTAATTTTTTTCTGAAGTATTTTATCTATTTTACAAAAAGAAGACTGATTTTAACAATGATTCACATGATTTTAATCTGAATTTCTATTAAGTTTCAACTGGAATTAATTTAGGAAAGTGCCAACTAGATGGATAAGAAAGAAAGAAGCTATTCTTTTAAACACTTGAATCATAAAATGATTATAAAATAAAAGTTATTGTTAATACAACTACCTTAGGAAAAAAAAAGAAAAATATAAGAAACTTATGTGGGTACAGCAATGAAAATATTTCCAAAAAAGTTTTATTTTACGAATATTTTCATATGTAAATACAGTAGAGCATCAATTATCTGACCCCCGATCAACCGTCACATCAGTTAACCGACCGCGTTCTAGTCGGCAAATTCAAGTGTCCGATAGTGATGTGGCGCTACAATATTTGGCTATGTCTTGGCTACTTTAATATTATTTTTGTTAAATGTTTGCATGTTTTAGCTGGCAACATTGGCTCGACCATGAAAGGGAGGCCAGTATTTAAACCAGGCTTAATTTTCAATTTTTTTCTTTATTTTTGTATTTATTTTGTGCGAAATAAAAAAATAATTTTAACGATACAATAGCGACGATTATTTTAAAAAAATTTTTGTTAGGCTTAACATCAATGAAAATTCAATGCAAAGTAGGTTAATAGCGATATACTAATATACTAATTACATGGGATATACTAATATACTATACTAATAATATATTTTTTCATACTTTTCGGTTATTTGTTTTTTCAGTTATCCAACCAACCCCAGTCCCCAACTGAGTCGGATAATCAATGCTCTACTGTATAGTTAAATGTGCTATTTTTCTATTATAGTAGAACCCAATTATCTGAGGTAACATGGACCAATGCTACCTCAGATAACCAAAAACTTGGATAAAACAGATGGCGACAGCCATTTCATATTAAAAACTAAAAAACAATAAAGATTTATATGATATATCACATTTAAGCTTCTTTTTATACCTTACTGAATTTAACGATATATAAGAGCAACAATTTTTACATCATTTATTATATAGCTAATATGCACAATACAGTAGACCCCCCCATAACATGGTAGATACGTTCCGTGTTATATGAATCCGTGTTGTACGAGTCACTTAAATACATGAGCCAATCACAGCCCAGCACGTGTGCAGTTTAGGGGCTACGGCTGTTTGAAAGGTTTTCTTCCATAAAATTAATCGATTCTAGCTAATTTGACTCAACATTTCCAAAACACGTATAACTTTTTGGAAATAATCCATATAAACTATGCTATAAACAAAAAATTATAGGATTACTTACTGAGTGTGCACTGTTCGACGACGCCATAGCTTAAGCTTGTTTTCGTCGTGGAGCGGCTAGTCAAACAGCGGGCACATGTTTCCTGATAAGTTATTTTTCTGCGAAAAATTCGCTGAACTTTGGAAACATCATTAATATAAATATAATTTTTATGGCCGTTAAATAATAAATGGTTTTTTAGTAGGTCCACTGCTCGTTTAAACTCAACGATTTGTACAATATCTGCTATTGGTCCAGATTCGACCAATCCTGTCGTGACATGAGTCGATGATGACGTTTTACCGTGTTATACGAGTCTCTTTTAGCGTGTTATACGAACACAATCACAATTTTTTAGCCGTGTTATACGAATCCATGTTATATGAACCCGTGTTATAGGGGGGTCTACTGTACTTTTAATAAGAATAAAAATACATATTATTGTATTTACATTTTATTAAAAATAATTTGTCTCATATTGAGATTAAATGATAAAATAAACAAGTTATTTCATAATATATGTTATTATATATTATAAATTACTTTCACATAATTTATCTGTTAGATACTGAAGTTTATCATTTCTTCATTAATATAATTATTACTATTAAACATAAATATTTTTAAATGGGTTTTGCAATTTAAAAAAAGACTATTTTACAAGTTTGTAACCAGATTAACTTTGTAAAGTATTTAGAAAATTACTTATTACAGTTGAATCTGATTAATTCATGTTATTAAATAATTCATGTTATTGAATAATTGAATAATGCTAGTATTCAAATATGCATTAAAAAAGTTATGGTTAATTTAGATTCTTTGAGTATAAATTTAACTAATTTAATAAGCCAATATATCTTATATTTTAAATATAAAACTTAAAAAAAGAAAAATTAATGTATAATAAACTGATTTATAAAATGTGCAAGTATTTCACATGTTCTGTATATCCTTGAACCATAGGCAAAATTGTTACCTGTTTCTGTATAAATGCTATTTAGCTTTATTTTTATTTAGCTATGTTTTTACAATGTCTGAGTTTATGACATACATAACTTTATTTTTAGTTTCAAGAAGTTAAAATGATTAAAAAGGTGAGAAAAGAAAGTAGAGAGAAAATGTGATACTACCAAAGAACAAGCAATGTTTAGGAACATTAGAAATGTGAAAACTGGTTTCATTTTCAAAAACAGATAACTTGAATTTTTGATAATTCAAACTTTTTACTTTTCCTCTTATTTCAATTAAAAAGACTCAGCTGTATATAGATATTATAAAAATACCATTTAAAAAGTAAATAATTAATTGTAGTTTTCAAAAACATTATTTAAAACAAATAAAATATAATTTTACCTTGTCACTTCCACTTTCAAGAAATGACCTCAGAAGATTGGGATCACTATAAAAGAATAAATAAAATTACTGAATAATTTCTTTAAATTAAAATTAATATATTATTTTATAAATTAAACCAATTATTTTCAGTTATATATATATATATATTTTTTTTTACAGACCTATTGTATGTTACAATTATATCAAAGTTATTTTCATTTTGTTTTAAATATATTGAAAGTAAAATCAAATATTTGATGGATACTACAGTATGAGAATATAGAAGCTGGAATAAGTAACTTACTAAAACTACACCTTTCATATACTTCCAGCACAGAAAGTTTTATCATCATGAACATTTTTGTCCTGTTGTAACCTGAAGCAGGCCCCTGAAAGAAGAGGCCAAAAATGTTCATGATAAACTTTCTGTGCTGGAAATGTATGAAAAGTGTAGTTTTAGTAAATGTTTGATTCAGTAGTGTAGTCATATCAGGGTGTACCAGGGCAATACCCTGGTACTTCTTTTTTTTAAGCAGGGTGAATCTCTAGTACTTTGTGAACATCTAGGTTGGACTTTAGACTACCGTATATTCTGGCATATAAGACGACTTTTTAACCCAGGAAAATCTTCTCAAAAGTCGGAGTTGTCTTATAGGGTGAGTATATCCCAAACTCTATATTTTAACTCTAAAAGTGGGGGGGTTGTCTTACAATGCCCAGTTGTCTTATACGCTGGAATATACAGTATGTATGGCACCTTAACCAAAATGCTGAGAAAATTACTTTTTGCACAGATTATGAATATATAGGTCATTTTTTGTGCATTTAAACCATTTTTCAGATATTGCACCACAAAGTTACATTTTGCCCATACAAAACCTCATAGATAGTGACAATTCAAACTCAGGGTGCCATTTAGTGCCCTGGGATTTTTTAATTTACAACTACACCCCTGACTTGATGGGTATTGTCGTAGATGTAAATGTATCCAAGCATATAAACTGGCAACACGGACAGCATGGAGATGGCAACCTTGTTGTAGACACTTATGAATGTATGGTGTTTGATTGTTGTTATAATAATTACCTTGAACTGGCTCTGTGTGTCCTATAAACAAGAATATAACAGATATTTTCAACATATTTAAAATAAAATACTCAATTATTACATTATCACAATATAACAATAATTACAAAAATTTTAATTTTAAATTAAAATAACTTATATACTGAAATTAACTTTACCAACTTTAAATATTAATTTGAATTTTATTAAAAACAATACTCTGTAAGTTAAAGTAATATATTGTTAATTATTATAATTCTTAAAATGATATGATACATATTTAATATTTAATATTAAAGCTTACACTGGATCATAATTTTGCCTATGTTATTTAACGATTCATATAATTTGGCATTGTAAGATATAGGCAGATTGTCATCTGTTGATAAGTTTAATGATAATTTAAAATAAGTTTAATTAAATTTAGAATTCTGGAACCATAACTAAAGAGTAATCTATAATTAATATATGTCTGAAAAAAATCCAATTTGAAATATTTAAATAACCTAACTAACAATGTGTTCAAATATTACATCAGACATCAAAATCATCCTCTAATCTATTCATTTTTCTCAGAAAATAAAATATTTTGTATTTTTATTCTTTAATTTTATTATTGTTTTTTCCAAACTTTTCTAAATTTAATTAAAATTTAATCTTTAAAGCTTTCAAAAGACAGTGGCATCAATAATACTAATTATATAAAATATTTAAAGTCTAATGTTAATAATAAGTAAGTGTTAATGTTATTATTGATAACTATGTAACACGTGAAAACTGGATTTAATTAAGTTCAAAGTACTTCACCATTCAGAAATATCCAGCACAAACTAAAAAATAACAAACCAATAAACCACATGTTTTCGGCAATTTTTAAATCACTATCCTCAGGTTAAAGACCATTGAACGCGAAAATTCAAATGTTACTTTAAAAATACAAGAAACGATTATTTGATTGCTTGAAAAATGCCAACATCAATAATGATGAAACCAAATATTTTCTATGTAATAAAATTTAACTTATAGTTGTTCTCCAAAAACAGATCTCCATGCTTTAAAGAATGCTTTGGCATCTATATAATTTATGGCCACGTTCTGAAAATTAGCTTTGTATATTTTGAGTATATCTATATGTTTCAGACTGGTCTAGTTCCTACTAGGGTATATTAATCTTGTGACATTGAAAATTCAGTGCTTAATGTTATTTTATGAACATGCATTAAGATATCAATACAAATAATACCATACAAATAAATGAACAAACTCATAATTCTCAATAAACTTATATAGTATAAAGTATACCAAAATTTAAAAAATATATTAGAATTTCAAAATTAAATACTAAATTATTAAAAATTTCACATATCATTTATTTTACACCACGTAAAATTTAATATCTTTCATAATCTTCATATACTTGTTTTAGTGATAAACTGTTTAGAAATATTAAACCAAATGACACAGTTAGGATAAGATTATTGCATAAAATTATAAAAAATTTCATAAGTATAAAAAAATTTCAAATATACATAAAACACGCTTACAAATAAATAGTTCATCTTCAGACACTATTCAAAATAAACAGTTACTAAATACAATTACCTTAATAATCCAACAGGAAAATTTAATTTAATTTTTATGTTGAATTATTTTAAAATATCTTTAGTTTTTAAAAGCTTTTAAACAGTTGATCATTAAAAACTTCAAATACTGACTAATATACTAATATTGGAATATAGTATTAACATTACTGTATTTTACGGACTATAAGACGCTACAGACTATAAGACGCACCTGAATTTTGGAGGCAATTTTTCGAAGAAAAAAGTGCGTCTTATAGTCCGTAAAATATGGTATTACTTGTTTGGCTCCAATAAACTTATTTTTATAAACAGTTACATCTGAAGACTTTTTAAATCATTTACAGTCTTGCTAGGATTTATCACACACTACTGAGAAATCACTTTAAGACTGATCAACATTAATTATTTATTTGTAACCATAATATGCATTTCGGGCAGACAAGCTGTCCCTCTTCAGCCATTACAATCACTAAATTGCATGCATGTAATCTATAATTGTAACGGCTGAAGAGGGACAGCTTGTCTGCCCAAAATACATACCATGGTTACAAATAAATAATTAATGTTCATCAATCTAGATCTAAGTGATTTCTCAATAGTGTGTGATAAGTCCTAGCAAGAGCCATTTATAGTGCTCAGATAATTAAATCAATAATAGTGGGACAATAAGCATAATATTAATTCATTTACAGTCGTGGTACAAATATCAAAAATAGAACTCCATTCATAAATGGTTTCTGTTGATCAATATAACATTTTTTTTTTATGACTCCAGTATGAAACTAGATAGCAAATATGCTGAAATGTAGAATATAACAAAAGTTTAAATTAAATAAAGGGAAAAAAATTGATGCTAGAAGACACTGAGTCCAGATTTATATAAGATTAACCATTTTCCATGACCAAGCCAAGCTATTCCATCTTCAGAATGTCAGAGAAATGTTAACCTTCTGAATGTGTAGAATACTAAGATTACGCAGCTTAAAATTTGAAGAAATAGTAAAATCAAACATAGTCAGTAAACAAAAGTATATAAACTCAGCAAGACATATGATTAAATAAAGTAAGTGAATTAACAAAAGTAACATGCTCGTCATGTTACTTTCCTGGCTGTTATACATAACAGAGGGAAAGAATGGCAATCAGTCAAAAAATGACCCCCAAGATTTTTAGTTTTGGACTTGGGACCTTGAAATGCCAAGAGTCAAAAAAAATTCGGGGGATATTTTCTGTATGTACGGATGTTAGTGTGTGTGGGGGGGACACAATTTTGTTCATCCTCTTTGAAGCTTAATAACTCCTGCACTTTTTGTCAAAATTTTCTGAAATTTTGCAGAGAGGTTTGTGTATTATGATGATTGATGCTATTAAATTTTAATGGTTAAAGGTTGACAGGATGGGGAGATAAAGGGGTTCATGTCGTATCTTGAGTAGGGTCTGACTCAATGACAATTTTACACGTTATTAGCATTTACAATTTTTTTTATAAAACCATTCCTACCCTCAAAATTAAGCTTTTTGCCATTTTATAATAATTAAAAATATAAAAAGTTATTTTTAATAAAATATCATAATAGATGGCACAACCAAATGTTGCCGGAAAAGTTAAGCATCTCGTTGCTGGAATTTTTTCAAATGCTTCTCCAACATTCCATTTTTGAACATATAGATATAATTTTTTCCTTTATTATTCTAATGGATTTGTATGAATGTATAATTGTTTAAAGTTTCTTGTCTTTTTAATTCAGTTTCATCAACATAAAAACTGAACTGAATTATTATGTAAATTAGAAAGTTCTGTTGATTTAATTCATTTATGCAAAATACACTAGCAGTATATGAAAGATCGGCATCTTCTCTTTAATACAAGCTTGATGGCTTTAACATGCTGTGGCACTAGTTTTATATCTGTTCATAATTTTTTCTCTTTTTCAATGAACTTCACAGATATCTGCAGATTCATGCATGTGTGGTCCAGCAGCTGCACAAAACTTCAAACACTTGTAACTTCTGATAAGTGTATTTTTGAAAAATGTTTTAGATGTTTGTTTTTGATATGGAACCATAATATGCAATTAAAAGTAGGGGTTCCTATCTAAGAAAATGAAAACTGTTGATCTGTATTCACCATTTACGATGAAACCAATAGCCCCATCTTATAGCCCTATTGAAGTTAACATTTTTTGGTTTAATGATTCTTTTGTAGGATGCGTTTTTTTGAGTTACTCCAGTGGATTGATTAATTAAAATAAACTGCCCTGTATAGATATCTTTTCTAATAGTCTGATGGAGTAGCAATCTCTTATTTTTTGATGATAATGGGATTGATCCAACAAACAGAAATTTCACAATCTAATGCCTTCTGGGTCAAAACAGTATCATTCTCCACATTATTATTTTTACTATTGTTACTCCAGTTTAGAGCATATTATATATACACATATACACAAGTACATACATACATTTTATCTAGATACATTAGAGAGGTTAATTCTAAAGATTCATTAAATTGGATAGGAATTGGACTGTGATCTTAGATTCTGCAAACTTCATCAATCTAGTGGCACAATTTATTTTTAAATTTACATAATTTAATGCTAGAATTACACATCCTTAACAACTTAACATTACTAATTATTTCTTGACATTAATTTGCACTTTCAAAATAAATTAAAATGCTTTGTTATATTTATTTAAAAAGGTTTTCTTATTAGGTTGTCATCATGTGTATATTTAAATAATATTTCTTATATACTTTTGTCAACTTACAAATTATAACTTAAGTATTGTTGTTCAATTCCTAATAGATTTTCCATTTTCAAACATTTGTAAATACACACTAAAGAAGGCCTGAAATAGGTCAAAAATGTTCTTTTATGCTAATAAGAAATTTGGACCCCAGATAAAAGCAATTTTATTTATAATAGTTTGCGAGATGATGCCAGAGTTCATACAATTCAAAAATAATCTATTACTTTTCTTTTCATTTATATTGAACAGAAATATGTCGGAGTCACATGTAGTTGAATCAAAATTTTTAAATTTTATTTAAAATTATAACTTACTTTATAACGTCAAGCAGACATCGGCCTCCATCATCCATTGCCGATCTGCCTATGTTGGTAAAAGAATGCAGAGCTTTGGAATTTTGAAGCTGAAAAATAGGATATATTTAATATTCTTTAGATACTTAGATAATCTTAAAGAATGCTTTGTCTTTGTTAAAGTAGAAAAAAATACAAATAAGCATTTTAAAACAAGCAAATAGATGGGGTTTAATAATAATAATTTTAATTTTAATTTAAACCTGTAATATAAACAATAATCTAAGACTAAATACATCACAACTTGTAAATTTGCAAAAAATTTCAAGATCATCATATATGTCTAGAAATGTGTGTTTTTTGTTATTGAAGCAAAGTTTGGTCAATTTTAACACCATCCACTCAAAAAATTAAGAATTTCAGCCTTCATTTACAAATTAAGACCTTTATCACTAATTGTAACGTAAATTTTTTAAATAATTCACTTATTTACAATTGATTTGGATTTTACCAATAGAGTATGGAGGGTAAGAAAAATTTTCTACGTGTTCATGAACAAATAAAATGAAAAGATGTTGGAGGTTGCTTATATAAACATAAACATTTTTCCAACTGGGAATGCAAGAACATGATCATTAATTATGCATTGTGTGTATATATATATATATATATATGCAGTAGAGCATTGATTATCCGACTCAATTGGGGACTGAGGTTGGTCAGATAACTGAAAAAACGGATAACCGAAAAGTATGAAAAAATACATTATTAGTATAGTATATTAGTATATTAGTATATCCCATGTAATAAGCATATTAGTATAGCTCTATTAACCTACTTCGCGTTGAATTTTCATCGATGTTAAGCCTAACAAAATTTTTTTTTTAAAATAATAATCATCGTTAAATTATTTCTTTATTTTGCATAAAATAAATACAGAAATAAAGAAAAAATAGAAAATTAAGCCTGGTTTAAATACTGGCGTCCCTTTCATGGTGGAGCCAGTGTTTCCAGCTAAAACAAAATAATATTAAATGCAAAAATAATATTAAAATAGCCAAGACATAGCCAAATATTGTAGTGCCACATCACTATCGGACACTTGAATTTGCCGACTAGAACGCGGTCGGTTAACCAATATGATAGTTGATCGGAGGTCGGATAATCGATGCTTTACTGCATATATATATATATATATATATATATATATAATATTACATACATACATACATACATACAATGCCTATATATATATATATATATCGTTTTGGTATTTTCACAAAATTCAATATGTTATATCAAATCTAAACATTACAGACATTATTATTGTTTGCTTCGTATCTAGTAGAATCCATTATTGTTTTGATGATGAATTTCGATTTCAATAAACGATATCATAAAGAGTAAGAGTTGTCTTCTGTATCTAACCATTGTGAAAAATCTAGTAAAAAAATTGGATTGAACAGCCAATCACCAAAAAGATAATTACAGACATTGTTGTACATTTTAAACCAGTGCATGTCTAATTAGTCTGAAGATAATATAGTGCTGTTATATTCTGCACATAACTGTGTGTTAAGACTAACTAAAAACTCTGATAAGTGGAGCAGATGCTATTTATCAGCCACCCATTCTGGATTGGATGCTGCTTGTGGACTCTTTCATTTTTCCTCATGGACCTTACTGGCATAAATGGCCCTACTCTATGGTTCATTGGAAGTTTGGAACTACTATGCTCTCCTTTCAACTTGACTAGGTAGTGATTATGTGAATGTCATGCTCAGCTGATACTGGTGCCAAATGCTATGTCGGATTAAAGTCAAGGCATAGCTACCCAAACAAGGGTAACATTAAGCTGCGTTATTGGTATGTTTGTCAACATCTAGAAACTTCCTAACAATGTGACATGTGTTCAATATTACATGTCTATGTTTTTATTAAGGTTTAATGTTTCTGGACTTTTGTGTAGTGTATGTGGTATAACACCAGTATAAGAGAGAGCCCACCAGTGACCGAGCAGTTCTGTCGCTAAACACTGGGAGTTCAGTTGCGGGTTTGCGCCACACTCGGACGGGCTGGCCATGTGGAGTTTTCCAGGTTTTCTCCACGTTTGTAACACCTGAATAGGAGCCAGTTTTCCTTACAAAACCTCCCGGAAGGCATTTCCCCTCATGTAACATTGTGCACCAGAGAAGGCAATGGGGAACCACTCTGGTTGTAACTTCCCCCAGGATACACCTTGGCGCCTTACTAAGTGCAAGGCAGAACCAAAGAGGATTCAAGGAATCTCCTTGAAAAATTCCTCGCTTGATGTATATTTGATTTGTTTTTATGTGAGTGTTATAGAGGTTAAAATGTAATGTTGTTCTCCAGGGAAGATTGATAGAACCAAGGAAACTAATGAGTTGGAGATGTATTTTGTAGATGCAGTGTGTGCAACAGCCAAGTGTGTGGACACTGTTGAATGACTTTTCTGTAATCAATGTATTTCATGTGTATGTTTCTGTGTTGCTTATGAACTTGCTGTAGGATAACAGAATCAATGATTAGTTGTTCTTTGCTACCTCTGTGTTTTTTATGGCAGCCTTTTTGTTATTCTGTAAGAATGTCATGTTCATCAATATAATTGTATATTTTGATTTGTGCAAAATAAGTAGCCTAAACTATCCATCAGAACATAAAACGAATATAATCAAAATTTCATCTGATTGGACAAAAATTGCAGGAATTATAAGGAATTCACACACACAAACACACACAGACAATGGCTATTATATTAGTAATTGTTCTTTTTTGATCAATAACCCTTTGTACATGACTGTATTAGGACATGAGATCAGGATAATGTTGTGAAAACAAGTGATGTAACTGTTATCTGTATGCTGTCATATCTGTTTTGAGTTTTGTGATGGTGAAGTAAGTACAGATGATAAATTTGTTCACTTCTGATGTCCATTTCATCAGTGGATGTGGCTTACCTGCCTTAGTGTTATGTGGCTGAAGTGCCTCAGAAACATCGAAAGTAGGCTGGTTTCCCATTATTATTATTATGTTGGGTTTAGTGAGTTATACTCATAAAAACAGCACACCTCTGAACCTTAAAAAATTCCAGGATATTTTAATGCAAACACAAACATTTTCAATCTGCACAGATCTTCAGATTAAAATGTTTTCAAATGGAATGCAGAAATAGAACATTCTTATGATTATTTGAAAAAATGTATAAATAAAAATCTTTTAAATTTTTAAAATAAGTTTTAAATCAACTGTTCCTGTTGATATAAAGATTGCCAGGCATAAGATAACTGCCCTTCTTCCTTGAAATTAATGCAACTTTTCCAATTTGAATATCTCAAGAGCTTCCAGTGTCCTAATTTGGTTGTTATACTTAGATCGTCATATAATGGAAGCTTTGTCTAGATAGGCTTGAACGTCGTTGTCTGTAGCATACCTGGCTAGGGTGGTGTTGTATTTTCTTTTATCAATATCATATTTGTGTTCAACAAGCCTTACTTTGAATGATCACGAAGTGGTGCCGATTTACTCAAGATCGCATTTGAATCTATTATCTCTCAATGAAATCTTATAAACTCCTGGTACCCTAAGCATGTTGGTTTGTTTTTTCCATTTCTGAGAATGTTATAGATAGCAGGATATATTCTAGTCTTACAGTGGAATATAAACGTGAAAATAAACCCCTTAGTATTTCCAGCACCAAACTAATTTAAACGATAATGTCCACGAAAAAACCAAAAACAGTGCATTAGACATTATTGTTTATTTATCATGGTGTGCAGTTGATGTTTTATAAACTAATTTAATAAAATAAGAATGTTTTTGACTATTTTCAATAGTCCTCTTCAGTTAAGCCTCTTTAAAATGGATTAGAACATAAAAATAGAATGCCAGCATATAAAAATAGAATGCCAGCTGTTATCTGTATGCTGTCATATATGTTTTGAGTTTTGTGATGGTGAAGTAAATACAGATGATAAACTTGTTCACTTCTGATGTCCATTTCATCAGTGGATGTGGCTTACCTGCCTTAGTGTTATGTGGCTGAAGTGCCTCAGAAACATCGAAAGTAAGCTGGTTTCCCATTATTATTATTATTATGTTTGGTAGTTATTATTTTAAATTTAAACGATGTTACATCGTTTAAATTTAAAATAATAACCACCAAAATATATACCAAAATAATAACCATTTTACGTTTATATTCCATTTATATTCCAGTAAGTTATTTATTTTATTAGTCTTACAGTGTTTGATCTAGAGTTATACTTGGTGGCTGTGAACTATGCCAGACCAGAGTCAAGGCATAGTATAACAAAACAAAAATTAAATAAATGTGTCAGTGTGTGTGTGTGTGTATGCCTGTATTCAGGAATTTCCTAATAATATAACATATATTCAATATAGTGGGCTTCTGTAGTGTGATGTATGTGTTTCTATTCAACCATAATGTTCCTAGGCTTTTGTGTAGTGTGTGTGGTATGACACCTATAGAAGAGAGAATGGCAGGTATAATTAGCACCCAAACCATCCTCCACAGATGACTTATTTCTGGGCAAATTCTGTGTATTTACTGATTTTTTTAGTGAATGTGTTTTGTACATTGTGAGTGTTTGGAATGAATATGTCTATAATATATGTGATTTCATTGTGTTTGTCAATGAGTGTGATGTCTGGTCTGTTGTGGTAAATTGTTTTATCTGTGATTATGGCTCTGTCACAATACATTTTGTGCATGTTGTTTTCCAATACTGTCTGAGGAATGTATTTGTAGTATGGCTCGTGGATATCTAATTTGTGTTTCTTTGCAAGTTCTTGGCGTATTATATTTGCTACTTGATTATGTCTATGTAAATAATCTGTCTGTGCCAAGAGCTTGCAACCAGAAGTGATCTATTGTATAGTTTCTGGCATGATGTAACATTTTTTACATGCGTCATTTGTGAGTGTTGTATCTTTGAGTATGTGTTTTCTATAGTTTTTAGTGTTTATGACTTGATCCTGTATGGCAATCATGAACCCTTCCATCTTCCCAAAGAGACATCCCCGAGCTAACCAGCTGTTAGACACAGTTTTGTTAACAAAATCCTGGGTCAGGTCGTAGGGATGTCTGCCACGGCACTCCATGCCTTTTGAACCCACGGTTGCTTAATGGTGTGTTATTTGAGTTTTCTAGTTACTGCTTTAAGTAACTGTAATGATTCTTGTTTTTTTGTAGAATAACTCTTGAAGTGTCCGCATTTATTTGTAGTGAAGGTTTTTTATGTCAATCAAGCCTGTCCGCCACCTTTACATGGAAGAGCTAATCTTTTTATGGCAGATTTAGGATGATGTTGTTTATGCTTAGTAAATGTTGTTCTTATTTTTCTTTGGTGTTGCTCAAGATCTGTGTGAGTACAATGTATAACTCCAAAAGAATATGTGATTACTGGGATGACATATGTGTTTATTGCAATAAACCTACTTTGGTATTCTTTAATTAATCTTTGCTTTATTTGTGTATGTTCTGTTAGTTTGGCCTGTTGGAATCCTAAATACTTGTAGAACTCGCCCTCTTCCATGGATTCAATAACATCTCCATTTCCAAGTGCAAAATCTCCTTTCTTTGGGACTCCTTTTTCTACATGAAGTGTTTTGCATTTATCTAGGCCAAACTCCATTCGTACATTTATCTAGACCTAACTCCAAAGTCCTTGGAGTATGAATGTAATTTGTAGGAGTTGATGAAGTTGTTTTTGTGTGGATGCATAAAGTTTTATGTAGTCCATGCACATGAGATGTGACAACATAAACCATGTTGTTTTTTTCATGCCTGTTGTTGTTGTAGTTATTATTATTATTTTCTTTCTTCTTATAAATTCAATTGAAAAAGTCCTATTTGAATATTTCTTTTAAAATTTTATAATAAAAGCTTTTTAATAGTTTTGCATTATTAAATTTGAAAGCCAATATAGGCTCTACAGTTCTTTTCAACTATCTGCATGTTTATTATTTTTGGCACTTACCTTGCTCTTAAGGTTTTAGGATTTATTTTATTTATGTTTTTACTTTTGAAACAGCAGTAGGCTTAAAAATGCAATTGTGATTTAAGGCTTACTAATGCATACGTAATAAATTATAGTGTAAATATGGTTTTAGTCTTTTGTAACAACGTAAAAAAACGATTGGAGTTTTGCTTTAAGGGTGCAGATAGACCAGCAAGTTACTTGCAACAAACCTTGTGCAAGCAACTTTCACATGAGTTTATACTTCTAACAATAATTGTTCTAATTATCTGTTGGAAGTGTTACATGAGTTCTGCTTTCCCAGAGTTCTCATAAAACTGTTTACTCTCAGCAACTTAGACTTGTGACAGTGTTATTTGTCAAGTGTTGATCCCTTTTTTTCATTATATTAACTGACATAGCACCAGTAAGACATTCACATTGCAGTGGAATGTTAGTTCTAAGTAACAATTACAATAAAAAGAAAATCAAGCACATTGGGTAAAAAATGAATATTAATAAGGGAAGATATAATGATTTGCTCAATGATATAAAAATTGAAGATCCACAACAATTTAAAAAGTTTATTTCGATGTCTGTGGTATAACATAACACAGAAAATACAGCCAAGTAGATATAAAAACATTAGTCTCAAAACTACTATTCTTTATTTTCATTTTCTTCACTTCCTGAATAAAACAGCTCCTTAGGTTGTGTAATTTTTGTGAAATTTTGTTGCAATTAATTTTAACATTTCTTGTTTGCTTCGATTTCTGTAACTTAAATAATGCACATAATAATGGTTTTTTTTATACAGAGATATTAAACAGATATTTAAATATTATAATAATATTATAAAGAGATATTTATACAGAAATACTACTTTTTGCATCACTCCATATCTATTCGCGTAGTGTAGTGTTACAATGTAACATATTCTGTCTTTTAGCATTAAAACCAATGTTTTATTCAAAAATTGCAAGTACTTTTGATAGTTTATAACTGTCCTCTTCGAGCTGATTCAATTAGACCAAATTGAATAAGGTTTTTTTTCCTTGTTCAGCTTGAGTCTAATTGAATCAGTCTTAAGAGGATAGTTGTAAATTATCAAAATATTTGCAATTTTTGAATAAAACATTGGTTTTAATGCCATAAGACAGAATTCATTGCATCATAACATTACACTAGATCATCATTTGGCATGAGATGAAATTACCTTTCTTATCTATTTGCCTTCCAACATGTTGAACTCTCACTGTTTAAATCACAAAATATTGAAACAAATTGAAAGTATTTCAAGAAATCAAATGACTACAGTTATGTCTGTTTAGACAAGCAAGCATTGGTGTCATAAAGACTTCTGGAAGTTCCAGAAAGCAACTGGTACAAATTTTCTCCTAAATGCACTCTAAGGCATTCACTTTACAGCAGTGGTATGGAACTTAACCTGCCATGTAAGGAAGATATATCTGTATATAATTTTTTATTTACAGTATTATAACCGAATACATTGGAACCCCGTTTATCCAGATCTCTGGTTTATCTGGAATAAGAAAGATAGACATACAGAAAACCTATATATATGAAAAAAATCTAAGAAATAACTTGTTAGTAGTACATTCTTGCCTGAGTATAATGTTGCAGCTGTAAAAATAGTGTTTTCCCTTGGCTCAATGCCAATTTTGAACACCTGCAACTTTATAACCAAGGATCTGGTAATAAAAATACAGTATAGCGTATCACAATTACTTCACTTCAAATTAGTCCTTTGGTTTCCCTATGGAGCACTAAGTCTAGTTACCAGTTGACCTTGAAAAGGGTCATAAAGAGAATTTCCACCCCACACAAATGGTCAGGAAACTTATGTATGTGTACTGTACCAGCTGACAGTAAACAACAAACTGGTATTTTTTTTCTTTATTTTTAACTGTTTCCACCCTGTGAGCACTAAGAGGGCCTCTTTAAGCAAGCCCATTATGGGTTCAGCCAAGCCCACAACGGTGCATGCAGCCAGTGGTGAGGGACAAGGGCCGACATATCCAATTGGATCACCCCCCAAAACATTCCTGGGGATTTTTCGACCTATCCGGATTCAATCCCGGGTCCCCCAGAGCGGTAGGCAGCCACCTTGACCACTTGGCCATCCGGCTGTCAACAAACTAGTACTGTGTGTAGATATGTCTTTTGCTTTATACTGTTACTATTGTTGTAAAAGTATATATAATGTACAATAAATAAAATAAACCGTGTTATTTATGTCATTAACGAATTTTCCAGATTATCCAAATTTTTGGTCATCTGGATCAGGCCTAGTCCTGTTCGAGCCGGATAAACAGGGTTCCATTATTCTTGTCTAATCATAGTTTGCAAGTGTTTATTCATTTTCAAACTGACAAACTATAATTATAACTTTTAAATACAGATAACCTTTGGGTTATCTGTATTTAAAAGACAATTTGAAAGCAGGTACGAGTTATATGCTGATATTTTAAATAGCAATTACAAATTCATCAGTTTTTCCTTTGTCTAAAGTCACTAAGAGCATCTGTAGATGAAATCCTTTGTATACTATATATATTTTGTATACTTTATATATTCATTTTCAATTGCAATTTTTCTCAAAATTACCAATGACATATATGTATATATTGTCTTTAGTTCTCTCACATTCATTTTCTGCATGCTCAATCCAGGCTCTAATTGATATTGAGACACTCCTATTTGAATTGATATCTTGAAAACTGACAAACTTCGAGTAGCTATCCCATGTATAAAGTAATTTCTGCTAAAGTAATAACTGGCTTTTAGGATACTGCAACTCAGTTTCACAGATTATAAAATTATTGTTTTATTTAATTTACCTGTACATATACATTTTAATATTGCGTTTCGGATTTGTTCGTCCCTCATCAGCAGATATTTATATAAACATTCTACATAAAAATTAAAATATAAATACCTGCTGATGAGGGACGAACAAGTCTGAAACGCAATATTAAAATGTATATGTCCAAGTAAATTAAATAAAACAATAATTTTATAATCTGTGAAACTGAGTTGCAGTATCCTTAAAGCCAGTTTAATAAGTCCTGTTAATAGATATGTACTAGTGGACAAAATAAGATTATAATAAGTTAAGGACATTGAGACATATTAATTTAATTTCAGATAACTTTGATGGCTAAGGCATACAATGTGATAATAGCTATCCTAATAATCTAACTTATTGCATTTTTCATTGCAATAAAAGAATTCTGACAATTAAAATATTTACATATATTTAAAATAATAGTCCTAATTGCACTAAATATTTCTGTTTTGTTTATACATAACAGTATTACTTTCTGCCATTCTGAAAACAAAATTGAAACTAAAGGTAACATCATTATAATTTTGGTGTATTTTCTTCATTTTTTTTAAACTAAACAATGTAGTAGAAATCTTTTCTATAGTAATTAAAGGATTTGTATACAATTTAAATTATTATTAAATAACTCAAGTTGGAAGACAATAGTAAAATAAATCTGTGTGTAACACTTTTTAAACAGTAACTGGATGAATAAAACAATTTAAGAATTCGATTCGATAGCTTGATCATTAAAATTCATCAAGTCTTTACCATATAATAGGGAACACCTTTCATTGAACAAGTTGGATGCCCAAGGACAAAGTTTTTTCATCATACTGCTTTGTTTCCCTCTATGAGTTGTTTTTTTTTTTACAAAATATAATAACATATATTAATAAATACATTGTTCATCAGTCTTATATATCAGTCCTCTTTAGTGTCCACAGGGGAGAAAGAATGAAATATAAAAAAATAATAATAATAATATTAAATATGAAAATAAATCATTCTTCATATTCTTCTTCCAAATTTACTTTGTAAATGTCTGTGTAAACTAAGTGCAAAATTCTCTCTAACAAATAAGAGCTGAATGGTAACTCTTTCAAACTAAAGTGAAAACATACCTACGTTAATGTCAATATTAATCACCAAGGTGGATGTATAGCAACATCAGTAAATCATAGACCAAAACATCAACCCCTCCATATAATGACCCATTCACATACAAAGCCTCAGCATTTACAGCAACGATCAGAAAGACATTCACCAAATGTTTTTAGTATCAAGGACATGCACAAGGAGATGAAATATGTTAAAAGGATTGCTAGACACCACAAATACCTAGATACCTTAGTGAACTGCTTTGTCAAAGCCTTTGTTACAAAGGATCCAAAGACACAGAAATAAAGGAAAGACTATAACCACTACTGTCTCCTACAATCCTGTGTTCAATCCATTATATAGAGTAGTAGCAAAGGCAAAGAATGCAACACTACTATACAGGAGGAACTCAACAGTATACTAATTCTTATACAATGAGAAAGATGCACAATAGATCAGTTTAAAATTCCTGGAGGAGAGTTTGTGTGTATGTAAATAAGGTATCACTACAAGACACAAAGTTCCACACATGGAGTGAATGCATTAGAGCAACTTCTCACTCCCCCTCCTGGAATGTTTAGAAGTCCATAAGGCCAGCATAAAAAATGATTGCACTCAACATCCACAACCTTTGCCACATATGCAGTCACTGAAATTGAGTTACTACTTAATGAAACCATGTTAATCCATCCAGTAAGGGAGGAGGGAATTTAAAATATTTTTGTAATAGAAACTTTTCTGAATGAAAAACCAATTGCATCAACTTTAAAGACTGTGATGTGATGTATAAGCTATAACAGATGATGACAGATTTATTCTTAAGCTTTATTTTCATTCTTGATCTCATCTTTACTTAGTTTGGGCTTTCCCTCAAAAATTTCAACTTACGAGAGTAGATTTTTCTACTAGTGCAAGCTATGTCAGAAAAACTCTGAGATGGTGTTCTTTTTAGTATTACAAAGAATATGAATTTTGAAAGATTGTTCCTTCACTGATGTTCAAAAATTGGAAGTAATGTCTGAATTGGAACAAAATGGTATCAATATGAATTTTTTCTCTTTAAAAGCTCACTGAAAATAAACTTTAAAAGACGGAAAACATTTTGGTGTTAATGCTGTTTGACTGAAGTTAAATGTTAGTGTTTTTTTTTTTTTTAAAGAGCTGAATGATCAACTTTCCAATTCATATCATTGGACATTGACTTCTAATTTTTTCTGAGTTTATTTTAACAATTATTACTATATATTAATTTATTTTTTTATAAATAAAACAGAGAGAAAAGCAGCAGTATGATAAAAAAAAAAAAAATTTGTTTCTAGGTAGCCATTTATCTTGGACGCACAAAGTCGAGACGATTTCTTCTCAGTATAGTTTTTTCATTTCACTTCATTTTATAATTACATCTACAATGTAAAGAAAGAACATATAAAAATACATTGAAATAAAAAAAACATTTTATTGTTTAACACAGAGCCTTATAAACTGAATATCAGTATCATGTCTTTGAAGGATGACCCAAAGGCATGGGTAATATTTATAGGTGGGTTATGCAAAGGTTTTATTTTCATTATAATAATTTTGTATGAGTTATATACTGTCAAAGATTTACCAGATAAAAGTTATTTCTTTCATACCATCAAAGGTTTTATGCACAAAATTACAATAATCAAAAATAAGGTTAAAAAATTATATCAGATTAAAAAGATGATAATTTCTGATCTATAGTCATATCTAAGAATCATACATATCTATAAATATAGTTTCCAATAATAACAGTGCTAATTAAAGGACCGAATAACACTATAACAGAGTTATTAATTGAAATAAGGTTAATTAATTGCAATTCCTAAAAATATATTGTTTGTTCATTTCTTTTATTTATTTTTCTTCTTAAATGAAATATCTTCTTTTATTCTCTATTTTTTTTTTTTTTTAATAAAGCAAAGACAATTATAATTTGAATCTTTACTTTTACAATAATAAGTGCAGAGCTGCAGCCAGGAAGTTACCAGGAAGTTACCAAGAAAGACAGTCTCCATTCAGAAAAATCATTTCAATCTCAAAAAGATATTCTTCTTTCTTGCTAAACTGATTAAATATTAATAAAAAATAGATAAATAAATCATAGTAATTATTTAAAATTACTATCTACCAAAAGAAAACTACAGTAGAGCATCGATTATCCGACTCAATTGGGGACTGGGGTTGGTCGGATAACTGAAAAGTCGGATAACCGAAAAGTATGAAAAAATACATTATTACTATAGTGTATTAGGCCTGGTTTAAATACTAGCCTCCCTTTCATGGTCGAGCCAGTGCTGCCAGCTAAAACATGCAAAAATTTAACAAAAATAATATTAAAGTGGCCAAGACATAACCAAATATTGTAGCGCCACATCACTAGCGGACATTTGAATTTGCCGACTAGAATGTGGTCGGTTAACCGATAAGTCGGTTAATCGGGGTCGGATAATCGATGCTCTACTGTAATAACAAAAATATTTTCATATTTTATTTTTTATATAAATAAATATATGAAATTCTCAAATATTTGTCAGAAATAAAGATTTAACAGAGATTTACAGATTTTAAGATGAATGAAATATTTTAAACAGCCATAATCACTTAGTATGGCTATAGTAGTTTCTACCCAATCTTTATCAGTTTCTTCAATTACAATTGTGTTTAGAATTGAAGTCTTGGATAAGACAGACATCAATATCATCTTACACACAATACAAATAGTATATATAAAATATCACAATCATAATACATAAAACAAACTTACATACATTTTAAGTAAATGCTAAATAAAAAAAAAGTGATAACAAATGTAATAATTCTAATCCAAAATACAATAAAGTATTCCTACTGCATAGTCATTAACTAGTAAGCTAATATTACTTTCAAAACAAAAAGTGAAAACATTTTTATTTCAAAAGAATGATCTAAAAAAATAATTAGCATCCAAGAAAATTGAACAGTCATAAGAAATATTTAATAATCATAATTATAAAATACCAAATTTAAAAATAGCATTTAATCAGTATCTTAAATTGATGTTTTTATTTTCCATTTTCAATTGTAAATAATTTAATTAAAACCACTAAAAAACCTAATAACCAGTAGAGTAAAAGAAATAAGTGCTAATGTTTTCATCTGTGTTGAACAGGCATCATTAGGCAAACTAATCCCCATCTGCCAAAACAACAGGGGATTGCCACACACCTGCAAAGAGAGGAGGTGATATAAAAACAGAGAAAGGGGAGGGGAAAGGATAGTAAGATTTATAGTTCAAAGAAAGACTAATGCTGTGGAGAAGGAGTCAACGTTGCAAAAATTAATATCAGTGCTCTTGCAAGTGGCCTTACAAATTTTCACCTGCTCAAGATGTTTGAGAAAGGGTTGCCGGGAAGAGCTAGAGCTATATAAGTAGCATGTATTGTGAAAGTCCACATCAATGTCTGGGTCAGAAGTAAAGATAGCCAATGCAGTGTTGGCCAATCCTTTCGTGATGGACGTCTGATGTTCCTCAAGGCAGGTGTTTAAAGGGTGCGCGATGTAGCATCCTTTATGTGTGTATTCTAAGTGATGGCTGGATCTATGATCAGTGATGGGAATAATGTAGATGCCTCGTTGAAAGTGCATGTCCGGATGGTCTTTAACATTATGGAGGGAGGAAATCGAGGGACTTCTATGGAAGGCTAAACAAAAGTTATTTTTCTTGGATATTTTCTTGTATAGGGAGGCTAGCTTCCTGTCATAAGTGATGGTCCTATAAACAGTGTCTTAGGTTCAACTTTTTAACAAGATGGAAGTGGTGGAGGAAAGACAACATATAAGGCCTTTAATAGTCTGTGGAGAATAGCCATGCAGAGGTGCATACTGAGTGATCATTAGGAGCTCTGCATTTCTGTCATGCATGTTTGACCAATGGGCGAAAACCCTACGAATTAAGACCTTGAACTCAGCCATCTTGGAGGTGAACGGATTATGAGAAGGGGCAGGGATGAAGGTTGGGTGGTGTGTAGGCTTCCTATAGACCTGAGTAGTGAAGAGTCCTTTAGATGAGGAAAGCTGGAGGTCCAGGAAATGAATAGTTTGACCATAGTCTTGTTCAAGACAGAGCCAAAGGTCATAGGGGTTGTTGAGTTTTTGCAGGAATTCCTGGATACAGGATTTGTTTTGTCAGATTATGAGAACATCAGCAATGTACTGTGTATATAAGAGCATGTGGTGTAAAGACGGGAAGGATGGCAGTCTCAAGCTGCCAAATAACTAGTTTGCACAAGGTGCCTGATAGGGGCTGCCCAAGGGACACCCCAATTTCTTTACTCTGCTGGTTATTACATTTTTTAGTAGTTTTAATTCAAGTATACCTTGTTTTTGAGTGGAAGTATTGTAAATAATTTATTCTAATGCCAAGAGCCTGATAAAATGTTATAATAATGTATTAATAAATTCAGCCCACCAGTGGCCAAGTGGTTCCATTTCCCGAAGAATGGGAGTTTGGTTGTGGGTTCGTACCTTGCCAGGACAAGCTGGCCATATGAAGTTTTCAGAGTTTTCTCCATGTCTGTAACAGGGGCTAGTTACCCTTAAAAAGACCTCCCGGAAGGTATTCCCCCTAGGCAGATCACCCAAGTGTCACATTGCCATAACTTAATAAAACAAAATTAAATTCTTAATTGCAGTCTCTAATATTCAAGGTGGTATTATTTAACAAAAAATAAAAAAATGAAGATTTTTATCATCAAATTTTGAATATAAAAATGAAAATAAGATATCAGAAGTTCAAAATCAGAAAGGAATTTTGCAAAATATATGAGTTAAGAAATATGTGACAATAATATAAGTCATTTATAGTAGGAGTATAGAATTTTTTCTGTATGAAAAAGAAAAAAAAACTACTAAACAGCAGTATAAATGATGTTTCTTATAAAGCTCTCTTCGAGTGCAAATACTGAAGGTATTTGTACTTGGTCAGTAATATCAGGTGCACTTGTATATACTTGCAAATACTGAAGGTATTTGCAGGTCAGTAATATGGTCAGTAATATCTTCAACTGTGATTTTTTATATTAGTTGTTTTCTAGCTTTGGAATAGATATTTTAAAAGACTATCTGAACTTGCTGATTCTGAAGTCTACCATTCTTCAGAACAGATTAATTCATATACATGCCAAACAGCATAATTACTTGATTTCAATTCAAATGCAAAAAAGATGATTTTTCACAGAAAAATTGTGCATGTAATTAAAGTTTCTATAGATGGCACATTATTTCTTGTTCTGTCATTAATAGCTTCGGATGACTGACAATGGAATCTATATTTTTCAAAAAGTAATTTGATCTGACTAAAAATAATTTTCATAGAAATGAAAACAAGAACTGGTTTAAAAAAAAAAAAAAAAAAATACAAATCCTCCACAGATTTATCAAAGCTGTTTTATTAAAAACTGTCACATTTTAAATCTTCAAAATATATTAAAAGAAATTTTAATACATCCTGAAAATTATTCAATATTGATGCATACGTTCGTGAGTCTCTGATTATAAACCAAAAAACTTCAAATTCAGCAATGTTTATATTAAAGTAATTATTACAAGAAAGATTGAACAAATTAAAAAATATTCATGTCTTATATTGTTTAAAATATTGTTTTATATTTTTATAAAGACAAAACAATATTATAGATAATTTCAAAAAATGGACCACGGCTTTTTTTACAATAAATTATTTATTTATTCCATACTATTAATAATTAAATGATGCATTCAAAGTATGCTCGACATCTCATTTATGTTTTAATTCAGAAATGGTCTTCTATTTGAAAACATCTTATCCTCTGCCACTTTTCTAACTGCTGATTTAACGTAACAAAATTTGCAATTTGTTTTGTCTCTCGTCTGTTTTATCTTTCTGTGTTAAGTTTAATCTTCCACACTGATGAATATTTAATCTAAAACTCAATATATATTAGGAAAATTTTAAAGAATTATTATAATACAAAATAGTTATATGCAAACAAATAAAAGAATGGCTTCAGAACCTTTCAAGAGAAGGGGAAATCACATCAAATTTTAGCATAAAGTTTTATAATCCAAATACCTATTATTATAATTTTCATGTAATCTAATATGTCTTAAATAATTTCACAATTAAGAAAAACAAAAAAGTTATATTGTCATTTAATAGCTTCAATAAATAAACCTTTAGTTATTAAATAACCCCTTACTAGTGATTTTATTGCTATAATATTTATACTCAATATTATTTAATTTAAAAATGGCCACTCACGAAACATATTATTGTTTTAGAGTAACATATGTACTGTACTGTACTTATACACTTTTAAAATATCCGCAATAATTATTAAGGAAAAATATAATAATTATAGTAATTTAAAAATAATACAGGTTCAGAAATAATTTGTTTTTCCTTTAGTATTTGTTAAAGATATCACATATGATTATTATTAAATTCATATCCTTATATTAAATTTCAACAACCATATTACTCCTGCAATTTTAACTGACATGAATTCTGTATTTTATTTCTTTTATATTAGGTGGTTTATTTACAATTTCGAATACGAATAACTAATAGACAAATTCAAAATTTTAAACACAAATAAATATTATACAATCTCATCACATTTATTCAAAAACAAGAAAGCATTTTTATTATTATTTAAAACAGTAATATAATTTAATATTAACTAAGTATAAAACATGAAACTCGACAGAATTACATTACGTCGCGAAAACAATTTCTATTAACGTGTAAAATAATTTCATAATTAATCGACATTTACTATTTATCAGTAAGAAAGACTTTTTAAAATAAAAAAATTAACAACAATTATAAAAATTCATTAACATTTACTATGCTTCATTTGATTTATAATCTAAATTGTCAAGGGAATTTTAAATAATTTAAAAATACACAACTGATTTTCATTATTTAAAATTAAATAATGTATTTTAAAAAAGTAAAATACAAATTAACAACTTTTCTGTTTAAATAGTAAATAATACGATTATTTGTTTTAATATAAAATGAATTACTTGTATGTGAAATATCAAATTACTAAACTTCTGAATAATAAAATTTTATTGATATTCTAGAAGATAATAAATGATAATCAGCCTTTCTTCGCATATTATAATTTTGTAAAATTCGATTACTGTAAATAATGTATACTTTAAAACAACAAAAACATTGTCGAAAAAAGATTTATGCATTTATGTAAAATAAACACAATTACCATAATATTTCAATACAATATTTCATTATAGACTGAACATTTTCTAAATTGAAACAGGAAAAAAAAAAAAAAGAAGGGGAGGGGGGAATTATTAAAACAATAGTCAAAATTTATGCTTCATAAAACCCAAGTAACGTGATGAAGGAAATTCAAATGCAAATTTTTAAATGATAGCTAACTATCAAGAGAATGTAGGATGGACTGTTGGATATTGTTCTTTCTGCAGTTGAACAGCATCCAATAGGAAGTAATCTAATTATAAAGTTATCCAATAAGGTTATTTGGGGGTGTGTCTCTAAATGCTATTGGTCAGACCTGTCTGTTTAAGCTAGTGACTTAGGTTGTATTCAATGAAATCAAAAGCTTTCTTCTATTGGGTTTAGTGTTATAAAGAATTAGTATAGGCTGTTGCTATTAATACAGATGGATACAGTACTTTGCATTTGTAGTTTGATAGCAATTTGTTTTTTAAAAGTTAAGTATTTTAAATTTTTCACTACATGCTTTTACTTGCTACTCATAATTATATGCAATTTTTGTTTTTATCCATTTCTATTTTGACTTTTTTTTTTTTTTTTTTAATTCAAACATAGTTCAGGGTCATGTTTTAATATCTATCACATTTTCTATGTTGTTTTCTTTTAAACAAATACTCCTAAAAATACTTTTAAAGTTTTTTTTCATTTATAAACTAGAACAACAAATACTACTGCTGTTCTGTTTTTAGAATTTAGAATATATTTTTAATTTCAAAATAAATGATTTTTGAATTTTGTATAGAATGAAACATATATATATAGGATTTCATTAATTAGGTTATTGAAATTTAATCTTCATAAAAATTACTAAGGTTTCCCTTTTAAAACAGATGAAATTTGTTAAAGTAGATATTTTTATTTTTACACAAGCAATTTTACAGTACATTTTTACCAACATTTTTCCTTATTTCTATTACATAACCAGTCATATCGGGAAGAATCAAGAAATCAAATCAGAATACTTATTTACGTGGACTGAAGAGTTTTTATACACTTTGAGAAGAAAAAAAAAGTTTTTTTTTTTAACTGGAAGTTTGAATCCATTATAAGAAGTGATTTAAAATTTTAAACAAGATAAATTACTTTTAATCACTTTTTAAAATCAAAATCAATTTAACATCATATTTATGATGCATGAAAAATTTCAATAGTGTCATAAATATGTTGAACATTTTAAGCAAAGATTTTTGACCTAATATGGTATAGAAGTTTGTATTAACTTGTGTTGTATATGGCAATTGAATTACACATGTAGGATGACGTTAAAAAATTACCTGTTTGATAGATGAATATGTGATAATTCGAATACATTTAGGTAAGAACGTTGACATGTAAGCTTGAGGAAAACGCTAGATAGGAAGAAGAGCCGGCACGTCTAGCCTCGCGGCGCATCACGAAAACTCGCAACTACAATAGAAAACGACGACCAACCAGTCAATCCGCCATTTTGATTACTAAACCGTCAGGAAGACGGCTGGCTATTGTTTTCGCGATTTTTCAGTATGTAAGAATAAAGATTTGGAAGTGACGAGGTTAAAATTTCTTATGTATCGAGTGATAAAAATGAAGTAAAATCTCGATCTGTTAAATGTAAAAAGTGTAATAAACGATGACGAAGTAAGGAACCGCCATCTTTGAGGATTTGTCCTATATCGATAAAGGAGGAAGATTTCGTCAGTTGGGGGATATTTAATCCTAACTCGAAACATTAGTAATCACATGGGAGATGATTTATTACGAGTACGTGTATTAAACTCGAGAAGTTTGGCGGTAACTTGTGCCTTCCGCCATTTACGTCTTTAGGAACACCTCCTATAGAGACGTAAGAGATGATGACGTAATATTTCGACTGTGATGTCTACAATCGGACGCGAAATATCCGTTTTAATTCCCCCCGAGCGCTCGAAGTTGGTATCAACGGTGGTCCTTCCCTTACCCGACCGATGGATGTCACACGCTCGCACAACCCAGCTCGTCCTGACCGCCACCCGAACGTGCTCAATACTATCTCGACACACCGCCTAACAAAGGTAATACAGACTGTACGTATCTAACCCAAGAAGGGGCATTTTCACACTAAAAGTGGTAAATTGAGTCGTTTGTGTGACTGCGAGCTGGTGTACGCTGTCTTTACCCTGAAAATTTTATCAGCAAAATAATATTCAGAAAACACTCACCCGTCATGTAACATGCCAATGTCCGACGGGGTTCCCATTGGCTGTTTCAGGGAATGCTTCAGCACACCAAACTGTGACGTCATAACAATTGAATACTGTGCTGGACCGAGTGAGATATACACACCTTGTCGCTTCTAGCAAGTAATGATAGCGGAATGGAAATAGAAAATATATATTGCCACTAGTCAATTTTTCGGTAATAACACGACGTTTATTGTTCGTAAAATTTAACGTTTTCACTTTTTGGTGGGGGGATAAAAAAGTGAAAATTAAATACGCAAGAACCGGTGACGTCACAAGGGGAACACTGAATTATATTGTTCGGTGCTAGTTGATTTGTTCGAATCTTTCGATAGGAAAATACAATGCCAGGTTAAAACGTGTAATTTACTTTAATAAATCTTTTTTCAAAATCGATTTCTACGCCAAAATAATTCTCCTACGCGTTAAAATCGTGTCTGAAGCATTTATTTTGGGAAGTAAGTACTTGTACGTGTATAATCCTTTCGAATATATCATGCTTTTTTTTCATACATATTTTTTTTTCCTTAACTTTTGTTTAAGTGTAAATGATTTTTCAATTTATGCATCAATAATTCTCTTATATATTAAAAAATTTAAATAATTCTTTATTAATTACCAGCTTGCTTGAATTAGATCAGTGATTTATTATTATTAAAATATAATTCAAAAACAAAAACTTTGCAAATGCAATATTAAATTTTAGTACAGTGACTTATTGATTTTTCTGAAATTAAAAACACACATTTTTTTTTTGTTTTAAATGCTAAATGTACAGTACAGATTTTCTACAATGATAGGTCTACACAAGCTAATTTTATTAAGGTTATAATTTAGTATACAGAACTAAAAATGTTATGCATTATTTAATAAAACTTTTTTTTTTAATTATAAATATTTAAAAAGTTTAAACTTATTATCTCTTGTTACATATGGCAAACTAATGAGCCTAGTGCAGTCATGTCTCAAGTGAAAATGAATGTTTATTGTACTATACATTAGTTCTCCTAATGAGTTTTGATAAGTTATTTTGAGTTTACTTATTAGAAAATTTATTTAGATTTTTTTTTATCCCAGAAGCTGATTTCTTTTGCAAACTTAAACGTCTCTTACACTTTTGTATACGTTCAGACGTCTGTTCTTGTTATAATTAAAAATTTCTTGTGTTCAGTTTATGTAATATTAATAGTTTTAAATAACTGTTTTTATTTCTACTGATTTCTGCTCTTAAATGTGGAGAATTTGTTTTAATTTGAACAAGTTGTTACAGCTGTTCATTGTGTAAAATGTCAAATGTTTTATTTTAAAATGTGTTTGTTGGTACTGCAAGTTTTAAAGTATTTTATTAAATTTAGATGAGTTTACTTTCTACATAACAAATTATTCCAAATTATATATTATTTCAAATAGAGTTTTTTTTCCCCTCGGTTCTTAAATAAATATCGATACAAAAAATTTGTAACATAATTTTCTGCAAGAATGACAGACTTATTTTAGATGATGATGATGATGATGATAATAATAATAATAGGCATTAATGTAACTGCCTGTAGTAGCCTTGTTTGCAATGCAAATTTACTAAACCATCATTATTCAGATTACATAAAAATAATAAGTTATTTTTCTAATCTGATCTATTTTAATGTATTAATATATCGCTTGCAGTGTACATGTAGAAATTAAATATTTGAGTAGTTTTATCTAAATAATTCTAATTTAGTGTGTTGTATTTAGGCACGTGTTTTTATATTCATTTAATAAATTTTGTAAATTAAATTAATCCATATATAATAAAGCATTTCCTATTAATTTATTGCATTTCAAAAAATGAAGCTAAGAAATTTCACTAGCATTTGACTTCATAAATAACATTTTGAAATTATTATAGAATGTTAATAATACTGTTACATTTCTTTAATTTGGAAATGTTTTTATCAATAAGTGTTAATTTAAAATACATTAGGCCCTTGATTTTAACAAACTTGATTTAATTGTCAAGGAATTTTTATTCTAAATAAAATCTAAGAACTTTTTTCCAATATTTGAATAGAACGTACTTGAATCAATGAGTATAAATTACTCAATGTAAACTTATATTTTATTCATACTTGTATAAAAATGTTTTAAGATGTAACTGGTAAATTATGTCTTATTAATAAGTTTTTAAACTAAATTTAAGAGCTTCCCCTAATTAGTCTGTTAAATTAAAGGCCTACTGTAATTTAAAATTTTATTATATATTGTTTTAAATTATAATAATAGCAAAGAAATTTTCTTCTGAATTTTAAATGTGTATGAATGTCTCAAATACTTCTAAAGTAAATTTGGCAAGATGATTTTATTTACTTTGACATTTAGTATAACAGAGTAATATTTTAAGCAACTTATTATATATAACTTTTTGTTGAAATAAAAAAATAATCTCTCCTGTTTAAATTTGATGTTCTGGAATTTAATTTAGAAAATACTCAGGTAAAAATTGCAAAATTGAAATATCTATAGTTTAAATTAAAAATCTTAAAAGGAGTTAACATTTGATATTATTAAACTTTAATTTTATTATAAGCTTTGGTTAAATGGAAACATATACATATATAATGAATTTTTAAATCATTTTCATATTGAATTTTTTAATTTTTGTGTTATAGTAAACATTTGTCTTCCAAACAATGAAAACAATCAAATTATTAGCAATTTTGGGTATATTTATTTAATGCATTTATAGTTAAACAAATGATGTTACCTTAGCTATTATTTCAAAGAATACAATATCAACTGCAATCTATTATTATTGCAGTTGATATTGATTTTAATACCTTTTTTAAATATAATAATGGAGTAAATTTTATATTCATTACATGTATTAATTTTTAATGAAATGTTAAGTTTTGCTTAATGATGACTGCTAATGTTATTGACAGTCTATAATAAGAAATCTTTACATTGTTCAGTGCTGTTTTTATTTGAATTTTTAGTATAAAGAATTTTTTTTCTTCTGAAAAATTTTTAATGATTACGTTCTGGTTCTGTTCATTTTTATAATAAAAAGTTTCAACCACAGTATATTGAAATGCATGTTGTTCATTTTAATATACATTTAATATGAATTGTTATAAAGTGATTTTAAGAATTGTAATTATAGAACAAGAACTTTATACTAATGATTTATTTTGTATACATTTAACTAGTCTAAAATCTTATATTTAAAACTTTAAAAATCTTTCTTTTAATAGGTTAATAAAATAGTTATGTACACTAAACAGGTAAATAATTTTGGTTTCTTTATAAGTTATATATATATTTAAATATTTCAAAAAGTTAGTTTTGCTTACATGTACCATTTTTATATTATTCTATTTATTCTATTATCCTATATTCTAAGGTTATTACATTCTATAACCTAAAATACATTTATTTCAATGTGTAAATTGTTTACACAAAAATATCTCTACTTGAAATTTTATATAAGGAAATTACTTTTCCTTTCTTCTCTAAATATAATCTGCAATTGTTTTATTATGGAAACTGACAATTATTTATTGTTAAATTTTTTTATTCTGCAAAACATCATTATTATATTTAAATTCAAAAACAAATTTTTTATTCAGGTTATATTTACATATTTATAATAGTTTGATGTGAAGAGAATTATTGTCTTCCTTCGGTATGATAATCGTATATAATTGGAAAATAATTTTTCTAGTATGTTGGGAATTTATCCAAACTTTATTTTTCGGCTTTCGTAATTAAACATTTTTACTGAAAATGGAAATGTCAAAATTGATTAATATTTAATGTAAGATCATGCTTCTAAAATATTTAAATTTTATAAATTTATAATTATGTTTTTATTTAAAAAGATTTAAAACAAATTCAAATGAAATTTAAAACAACTTAAATAACTTTGGTGCTAGCACATGAAGTTTTTTCTTTTATTGTTATCCTAACAGAATTGCATATAAATGATTATTATATCTGTTTAATTAGTCCTATTCAGAAGATTAAATGATACTCTAAAAATATTCAAACCATTAAGCTACATTAAAGTTAGCTTCAGTTGAAATTGGTTGTTACAAATAATAAGATTTCAAATTATAAATATAATAAATTTTACAAAGGGACAAAAAATACAATAATAATAATAGAGTAAATATTATTTTTAAATATTGCATAATTTAAACACATTTCATTGTTAGTTATTGTTAACTTTTTTTATCACCTGGACAACAACTCTTAATTTTAACACACTGTCATATTTTACACTGGAAAAGAAAATTAAAAACTTGATCCCAACAATTTTTAAGAAGACAAGAAAAATTTTAAGTTTTTGAAATACAATGATAGCTACATTTGCTTTTTATTAAATAGATTAATAACTTTACATGCTTTTTGGCTATTTTTAATTTTGAATATTAAATGATAACCATTAATGCATTAACATTAGATATCTATAATAAATGTTTGAAAGTTTTGAGAAAAACACAATAAAATAGGAATAATAATAAGTTACATTTCAGAGTGTAAATCTTTAAACTCTGGAATTGTCATTAGAAGATTTATTTTACTATTAATGTTAATTGTATGGATATGTCCATATATAACAATGGATAAATGTATATATGGATCACATTCACACAATAAGAGTGAAATTTCAATTGAATTCATCACTTTTATTGATAATTGATTGAATTAAAATAGCATTATTGCTGCAAAGCTTGTGGATCTTTAGCCTTAATATTGAATTTTTCTCTTGTCTCTGGACAACATTTTAGTCAAATGGATAAAAGTTTATCAGTATGACTTGATTTTTAAATTAATAATGCTGGAAGGAAATTTGATGGCTCTAGTTACTGTTACAATTATTACTAGTAATCCACCAATTTGAGTAAAAAGTTTTAGTAATTTTATAGAAAACAAAGACTGTATATGGCAAGATTACTCTAAATGTAGACATATCAGATATTATTTTTGTATACTTCATTATACATTAGTTCAGATTTGTAAATTGCAAATATTTTGGGTCTGGCCTATATTGAAATCCTAATGTAAAGATTTTTTTTCCCCTTTAATAATTTTATATTGACAAATGTAATGCTTAGCATATGATGCAAACTATATATATATACATATACACATAGTCATTATTAAAAAAAAAAAAACAAAATATATATGAACTTAGTGATATTTTTCTTTATTAAAAAAGAACCTGAAGTTCAGTTGTGATGTCATTTAAATTAAAATGTTTATATACATAAACTTAAGATATAATATGTACTATTTCTAATGAACTTAATTTAAAAAATTTATATTTGGAATTTATTTTGTTACATTATGCATCTTATATTTATAACAATATTTTAAAACTGTCTTTTTGGCTTTCATGAAATATTTAAGTGACAAGTTAAATCAAATGTCCAGACACTAAAATATGATATTGGGCCTAATCATAATTTTATATAATGGTACTTAATCTAATTCTTCAGCATTTATTCAGTTACAGTAACTAAATGAGAAATTTAAAATGTTTTAAACAATACAATTAAGTTTGTTTCTTTCAATCAAACTCATAATTGCTAAATAAGTATTTTCTTTAATATTATCCTAGCTATGGTTTGATAACAGCATATTAAACATCACATTTAAGAGAATTAGTTAAGAAAGTATCTATTCATAAAAATATTTAATTCAGTTCACAATAGTTTCAAAAATGTTTATTTACAATTTATTTTATGCTAAACAAAATTTCTAAATATTTGTTTTTTATTTTGTCTAGTTGTATGACCTGTAAACTTCTTAATTGGATATAGTACTATATAGAACTCAGATCTGATTGCAAAAGTTTGAAGTAAAATGAAGTAAATAGTTGTTTCCATTTCATAATCATTAGATGAAAGGATTTAATTCTAATGTGGTGATTTGTATAATATGAAATCATAAGCAATATAAATATATACAGTAGACTCTCAATAACTCAAAGTGGAAGGGACAGAAAATTTAAGCTATAGAAATTATCATTATTTTAATGCTCATAAATATCACAGTACAAACAATATAGTCAAATTATAAAATATTCTAGTAGACATTAATGGATAAGGTATTGATTAGAAAGAGTTAACTTTTGGTAGACATTAAATTCCAATTTTTATCAATAATCTAGACTATGTAAAATACATTTATACACCAACACTAAATAAAAAATAGATTAAAACCTTCCTTTGTATAGCATGTTTAAAGTGGTAAACTTTGATTGACCTTGGTGAACCTGACACGATTTGTTGCAAAAAAATTGTCAAATCCCTATACAAAATAAGGAAATTTCATAAAATTTGGAACCAGATATTCCCAGAATGGGTTATTGGATCTGAAAACAAAAAGCTGCTTGCACAGCTGTAGATACACTCCCATTTACCAACACCCAATTCATTCAAATCCACCTAGAAATCTAGGAGTTCATCTACCAAAGATCTCCTTAGCATTAACTACATATAATCTATGTTACATATGACTTAAGTATCATCATTCATTTTAGTTAAATGTACAGTGAGCTTACTACACATTTGCATGTAGTAAGCTCACTGTACAAAAAACATTGACACTATTAGTGAAAGTCTGTTATGCATGTTTGTCATTGGTAATTCATTGCTTCTTGCTGAACAATGGTATAGTTTCCTAGAAAGCCTCTTTAAAAGCTTGAGCTCTACTGGTTTCTTTACATGTAGGGAGAGCAAGATATTTGTCCTTGATGGGATTAGTTCATATTTATTGCTTCTTTCTCATGATTGGTTTAATTTAACACCGTCTGCAGACAGCTTGGGCATTGTTGACAAAATCTTCAAATGACACTTTTATCACTCATTACTGAAATGAGATTAGCCACATTTCTTTGATATAGTTAACAGACTGATTTTATTTGAAGCATTTGACAAACTGTTGACCAAAACTTACTTTCATAAAGCAATTTGCACTGGTGCATTGTGGAACTTATTCCAAGATTTGTTAAACATTCACATTTGCATATAGTAAGCTCACTCCAAACTGACACGATCCATCTTCAATAACATGCAACATCTTGAGTGATAAGCTTTCTATATTGTAATTTAACATTTTGAATGATTCCTTGATCTAAAGGCTGTAATCTAGAAGTTGTATTCATGGTAAAAATTGAACTGTTGTATCTTTTCAGAGTGGAAATCATCAAATGGGCACAGCAATTATTTAGAAAGAATAATAGCGAGGTTGAGACCGAAGTTTTAAATGCGAAAACATGTATGTAGGACGTTCGGCGCCGCTTTCCTGTAAGCCTAGAAGTTTGACAATGGTGTTTGGAAAGTCAGTGGAATCATGCTTGACATTCCAAATGTCATTGTCAAACTTCTAGGCTTACAGGAAAGCGGTGCTGAATGTCTGACGTACACGTTTTCGCATTTAAAACTTTGGCCTCAACCTTGCTAATAATTTGTTTTGGCTGCTAGTGTGTAACATTTTTAATCAGTTAGAAAGAGTTGACACTGTCCATAATTTCTTATTTGCTGCATATTATATAGATAATGTCTTGTTATTGTGAAAACATTGAGGCTTTAAAGATTGTCCAATTAATGATGGCAGTTTTTCATTGTCATGCTCATTTTTAAGAGTTGCATGCACTTTTTTTTTTTTTTTTTTTTTTTACCTCTTACTTGAATCATTTTTAAACACATTTTGTCTAGCAGACATTTAAAAAATAAGCATTTTCATCTGCATTAAAATTTGTCACTTGGGCTATAGTTCTGAATAGTTTCTGGCAAAATATTTTTACTACTACATGCAACCTGCCTGTTGTGCTTCTGCACTTTTACCACAGTTTTTATTGAAAACTATTCATGCCTCTTTAAATTTATCCAGCTACCTGTTTGCTTGCTTTGAATCTGATATTGTCCCAATTGTTTTCTCTCATATTTTCCATTGACAGGAACATCCTTGTATCTACACTATATAAACTACCTCAGCACATTATTTCAATCATTTTTATATTATCTATACTTTATTTACACTTTCTTTTCTATTCTGGCTGATTCCATTCATTAAAGGAAGCTTTTCAAAATCCTCCTTGTTTTTCAGATATGTAAAAATTGCACTCAATAGTATGTCAAATTTTTTTTCAATTGCTGATTTTCCTTGTTTACTTTCCTCTATAGTTTTTGATACCTTTTTAACTGCTGTCAACAAAGTCTTTAGTTTTCTCTTGGAATGAAAATAGTGACCAGTTAATCAGTATATTGACCATCAATAATTATAAAGCACTAAGATTTGACTTGTCAATTTGCATTTAAGTATAATGTTGTTACTTTATACTTAGAACCCGAGGAAGACCGAGTTAACGGTCGAAAACGTTTGTTTTCAATTACTATTACTGGTTTTTTAAAAAGGTTGTTGAGTGTGAATTCTTCGAGTACACAAGTCGAACCGTTACTTTAAGCATAGAACTTTACAAAGTTTCAAAATTTTAAGAGATGAAGATTGGTATTGTATAAAATTACAACTTTATATCATCATTTATTCTCTTAAATGCAAAAGAAAGTGCACGAAATTAGATAATGAAGTAATCTCCGAATCTTAAATTTCAAGTTAGCACAAAATGTGATCTCAAAACTACTTTGACTTATAGAAACACAATGTATTGAGTTTGTGGGAGTTAGTTGGAACAAAAAATAAAATTTGTGAAGTTTGACTTATCGAGAGTGTACTGTGTTAAATTTTTCTTTTTATGAAAAATAATAATTTTTAAAAAACTATTTCAGGAAGATATTCCCAAGACTATATCATATCTTTAGTAAGTATTATTTAAAATTATATCACACAGACATTTTTTAGAACAAACTTTCTTAAATTGTTTGTTTTTAACATAAAATATTTGTATTAAAGTTTAAGAAATAAAGTTTTTTGTTTATGAACTGTGGCATTTTTTTTATTTATTTCAAACACAGTGTGCAATAGTTATTTTAAAACCTGTATCATGATTTTTATATGAATTTTTGAAATTTGCGATGTATAATTTTATATCCTGATGCCAAATCAAAATCCGTTACATTTAAGTCAATAGCTTGTTTGTTTACGTTTAATATATTTATCTTAAGTTTCAGGTCTATAGATGTTTTTAATGTAGTTTCATCAAAAATATTTAAATATAATAATTCTGATAAACTTACATCATGTATTTAATCTTAAAATGAGGCTAAATTCTTTGTTTTTTGAAAATTGACACTTATTCGGTTAATAATTCTGAATGTTTGTTTGTTTTTTTTTTCTTTCTTTAGATTTGTATAATCGTCTTTTTCTGCCTTTTTAAAAAAATTGTGTACTGCTTTTATTACAAGTAATTATTATTATTACACATTTCAAGATGAAATTTAATACTTGAATTACCTTAATCACAGTAATCATAAATTCATTACTGATTATTAAGCTGTTTCTAATTGAACACAAAATTGAAAGATTCTAAATTTACATCATAAATTTACAACTTAAGTTGTAATGCAAATTAAATAACAATTTGCCAAGAATGTTGATTTTTAAATTTTAAAGACTTTTTAAATTTTTTTAACTTCAGTTTTTTTAAACAAGATTTAATTTGTAACCATCAATAAAGACATTTAAAAATGCATAAGTATGCATTTATTCTGTTCCTTTTTAAATTCTTAGTGCAGAATTTCTAATACGTTACTATATGACTTTGTATTAAGTTTTTTATAAATTTTTTTTTTGTTTGAATTCAATTAATAATTTAAAAATAGTTTAACAATAGAGAATTTTAAAAGGTGTAAAATTACATTTTATAAAGTAGATCAAATGACATTTTGTAGTAAAAATTATTTATAGTAGATTAACTTAAAATATATTTAATCATATATAAATAATTGTTTTTATTTTTTTGTTATATAAAACAGTGATGAGTGATCTTTCCCAGATATGGGTTTAAAGTGAACTTTGTAGGCTTCTGGCTGACCACATGCAATTTTTCTTATGGAGTTGTAGGCTTTAAGCCTTCTGAGTACCAATATACTTCATACCTGCAAGTATACTACGTACTAAAATAATATGATACTCGTTTGCATATTATTAGCATATAAGTTACTGTATTTTTTTTTCCTTTTTCCTTAAGATGCAATTTTTTGTACCTAAAATTCATCTGAAAATTAGGATGAATCTTATACTACTGTAAATTTTTTTGGGGGGGGAGAATGTTTGTGTGAAAGTCTGATTTATCTAATACAACAGTGTCCTAAAAGGCAAAAAGTATGGTGGTTTATTTTCATCTTTTTACTAGTCAAGTTTAATATGAATGTTTTGTTTCTAATAATTTTGGTTGCATAATGGTAGTAGGCAGAAAATAGGAAAATAAAATTATTGCCAGCATCCCAGGGACCACATGTGGGGTGAGGTGAGGGTTGTTCATCACTGCTTTAAACAGAACTATATTATATATTTAACATAATTTACTTCTACACAAATTTTAAATATTAATTTTTCTGAAATAACAGGTGTAGACCATTCTTGGAGATTAAAAATACTGATTATTGAACAGATGCGTGTATGAATAATGTATTTGAAAAATTTGTAATACCCAAGTACTGTTGTAGATAAAATTATATTTATTTTGAATTAATAACAAGTGAGTTTTTTGGGTCGGATGCTACTACACCGGATTGAACTAAAAAAACTTACTTAAAGCCTGTTACCGGTGCGCTTCACTTAAAACCGTTACAAACGTTTTCGGTCGTCAGTTACCTGAGGAAGAACTTAATAGTTCGAACGTTCGTAACGGTTTTTAAGTGAAGCGCACCGGTAACAGGCTTTAAGTAAGTTTTTTTTTGAGTTTTTTTGTTTTTTTTTAATTTGTAAAAAATTTATAAATTTTCTTTTAAGTCTTTTCTTTTTGCTTTGTTTTATGTTAATTTGCATCCAAATGGGCTAGCTGATACTGGAGTGGGCAAGGTAAGCAGATTGCTAGGGGTGGCAAAATTGGCCAAAGAAAAAATAAAAATAATAAAACATTCTTAATTTCAGATAATCAATTATTTTACTTTTTGAAAATAATTGAGAAGTCTGAGTTTTATTTTAAAATTATTCTATGCCCATATTTAAAAGGACATCATACGTCTTTCTTGCTCACGGTGGCATAATTGCTAGGTTGGCCCCTGCATCCAAATAGTATATAAACAGTATAAATCAATATGTAAAATTTTACAATTTATAAAAATTTTATTTCTAAATATGAATTAATATCACATTAACTTTGAAACTGAGTAATTCTTTCATTTTCATGAATAAGTTTAATTACCTAATCCTATTTGGTTGAAAATTTTCTTTGATTATGCATAAATAAATCAACTCTCATCATCAGTATTCAATAACATATTTAACAAATACATAATTATCTTTATTTTTTATTTTGAACCATGCATTCAAATCAAATGTTAAAACTACATAAAAGACAACCAAACGATTTGATTTTTAATTATAAAAATGACATCACTGAATGTGGGAATTTTGATACACCTGTATTTCTATTAAATATTCATTAAAATAAATTAAAACTGTTCATCCATTAGAAAATAGTAAAGAATTATTTAAAAAAAAAAATAAAAAAAAAAATTTTTTAAGATAAAATTTCTCTGGAACATTGTGTGGGTGTTTTGTTTCAATTTTTATAAAATTGAATGAGAGTTGATTTCAAAACACAAGCCTGTTAATTTATTTTCATTATATATATATATTTGTGCCATTTCTAGGAACAATATATAATTTTTATGTTCCTAGAAGGAAAATTTTAATTTTAAAAATGCATGTAAGCAGTAAACAATTATCTGAGAAAGTAATATATATATATTTTTTATTCACATTTTCCAGTATATTATAAAAATTCACGCATTAAATTAGTGTTATTGATTATTGTTTTTAGTAGACTTTAAACTTTCCTATGATTCATATTCAATCGTTAGTTTTTTTGTTTTTTTTTTTTTTTGTCATTCAGTACCATCATCAAAACTTACAGGAAGTTCGATATCTCTGGATTAAAGCCAAAGTTTTAACGTGAATCAAAAACATTACATAAATAAATGCTGAATAGACTATTACTCATTGATTTGTCCTCATCAAAATTATCTATTTATATACTTGAAAAGGAACTGAAATCCATTAATTTAATTTAAATCCTATTTGGTGATTCTTCATGTGAAATTAAACTATTTTTGAACTTTAGGGAGGGGGGGAAAAACTGTCCCAAAGTAAATGTATGTTATTGAGTACAGGCTATATTTTGTAGAAATAAGGTCAAAAAATACATCGGATCAAAGTGGAAAACATGAGTTTTATAGAAGTTAAAAACGTGGTTGTTCTACATCTATAAAATGTCACGCCTTCATGCAGTAAATGGTCTTCAGACAGATTATATACACACTTCTTTTTCTCTCAACAGCACGAACAATAAATGTAGTATGTAGCTTACTAGCTTTATCATTTACTATGTTTTGCATTCATTTTACCAAATGCATTTAATATTCAGAATGAATTAAGCGATGCATTTAATATTCAGAATAACCCTTAAGATTTGTTTCAAAGAATTTTTTTTTTACTAGAACAGAACAAGAGATGCTGTAGTTTAATTATAAACAGAAACGAAAGATGCGAACACCTTGACAGAGCATCCAAAGTTGCTGACAGTTCTGAAATATTTTCAACGTCACTTGAGTTTTCAAATTTTTAATTGCTGTTTTAGAACTTTCAGGCTTTTAATTTAAAAAAAAAAAATTAAATTTAAATTTGGAGATAAGTGAAAAACACTGTAATTTATAAAATGGCTTGTGTTAAAATTGAAATCTGAATTTATTTTTTTATAAATGATGTAAGTAAATATTTTTTTATTTTGTTGCAGTTTTCTGAATTAACATAAAACAACAGTGATACTTTAAAAATTTGTTCTATAATGTTTAAAAATCAAAACTTTTGTCGTTAACGTTACTAAGAAGTAACTTAAGGCAATTAGTAACTACAAAATATTAAACATAATAAAACAATGACAAAATTTTAAGCAGCAGAATCAACTTTATGATGATGATCTTATTAATTAAATCTGCTTTAATCTTATTAATTAAAGAAAATACGAATTCTAAAACTTGAAAAATTTCTGTACATCAGTAAAAAGAAATTATAATAATGAAATTTTTTAATTAAAAAAAAAAAACATGAGGAAAAGATGGAGGAAAGCATGCTTTAGAATGAAACTTGTTATAATTATTTTAAAATGTATCAATTCTTCAGTTCAAATGTATGTTTATAAGAGGTGGATTTTTGCATACCTATTCATAAGAACTTCATAAAGTACAAGTAGTAATTCCGGTTAAAAACATTTCACCCTTTTTTTTTATTACAATATATTAATTTTGTTTCAAAATATTCTGGATGATTAATGGATCAAAAATGTAAAATAATTTAACAGGAACCGAAGCACGTTCATTGACAGTCTGGAATGAATGGAATGTCGAACTATAATGATCCTTTGACCCAGGTGAAAAAGAAACATTCTTAAGAATTTTTAGCATCGTTAATAAACGTATTTACATATTACTTTTTCTTTTTCGTCGAAATCACTTTGATATTCAGATTCTTAAACATTTTTCTTAGTATTAAAAATTTTTATCACAAATTATACAAACTGATAGAGTGTGTAATTGGTATATTTTATATCATCTATGCTATTATAAAAATTTAAATATACAAGAATTAATAATAAAAAACTTAAGACACTCCAAATGCTTTCTAATTGCATTTAAAACAATATATTTGATGCTACACACTAATTTTAAAATTGTTTTATTGGTGTATCTTGTTTCACACCTTTTCAAAGCCTCTAGCCTTTATTAGATAGAAAGCTCTCGCCAACAAAGTATTAATAGAAAGTAATAATAAATAACTCTCACCAGTTGAGCCGAATAGTTCACGTTCTCAATTAATTAAACATATAATTTTCTTACGGTATAATATTTCCAATTTATTAATATATAGGCAATTTACATTATGCAGTAGTTTAAAAAATATATATAGTAAACAATGCTTTAATAAAGTAATAAAATTTTAACTTTTAATTATTCAGTTGACAATATTAATCTAACATTTACTGTAAATTCCTAGTTTGTAATATCTATATTAAACTAATTAGTATTTTAGAAATTGAATATACATCAATATAAATTCTTGATATTGTGAATTTTCATTATATATATATTTTTTTCAAAATAATAAAGAAAACAATTAAGTTTTTTTTTTCCTATTAATGCAGACTAAAATTTTAAATAAATTAAAATAGTAACCTTGGCTACAAATGGAATTTTTACAATATATAGTAACAGCATAAGAAAATTCTTGTATAAATAAATTCCGTATTTCATTAGACGTAACTCGTAGAAACGTTGTAGATAACGTCGGAAATAACGTAGAAATGACATTAATTAGTTTTAGTAGTGCTGTACTTAATTGTCATTTTTCATATAACACACTATGGATGTTATCAGGTGAAAATGATTGTTTGAATTGTTTAAAATGACTAGGATATTGTTGAATAAAGTCACTTTTGATTGGATCCTATCACTTAATATACACAAATAAGTTTTAACTAAAATTTGTCACTTCTAAAACAAATTTATAAATTTAAAGGAAATTAATTTTTTAATTTAATTTAAACAATAATTAATTTAAACAAATTTAAAGGAATTTAATTTATGAAATTATTAGTCTTACTATTTTTAATTAAAAAGTGTGTTGCTTCACATACACATTAAATCTATCGATTTATTACATTCATTTTTAATATAAGTCAAGGAAAATTTTTAGCAAATATATTTGGTTAATTTTAGATGTGTTAATATCTTGATCCTCTTAAATTAGTAAATGAAATTTTATAATGATTTTTTTTATATACCTTTTCGGGATTTTCGTAGAAACAAGTTTAAAATTACGTTCTTAGCTTCTTTTTTTTTTAAATTACGAAATATTTAAACTTATTTGCATCATTTAAACCCGTACCTTTTTAGCAAACAGTGCAATGTTATAATTTACCCGATTTTTATTGAATTTATGTGTTACAAATACGAATGTCCGTACAAAAGGGACGTATCCCCTTAATATTAGACTATTCGGAAATTGTCTCCCTCCAAAGATTCGGTACATATTTTTATTTTGTACCATACTATAAAAATTAGGGAGTAGAAACAAGTACACAACAGGTACAGTACTGTACACCTTTTTTTTTTTTTATATCCATTCAAAACTGATGATAAATCATCTTTGAATAAAACTGCTTTTCATATACTAACACACATACATATATATAAAAATTTCAGTCAATATAATCCTCGGGTTTCCCCTCTCAGCAAGTGAAAAGTATACCCCGTCTCCTGGTGAATCTCCGTATACAGTATATAAAGTTCCACGCTGGTGGTTACAAAATTTACAAGAGGATCCAAATAGATAACTGTAAAAATGTTTTAAGCCTCTAGATAAGAATCTCTAGTATTTATGAATAGGAAAAATAAAATGATTCAGAGAACACGTGTGGTATCCGTATGCTTGCTCATCCCGAATGATTGCAGATGTGTACACAATTTCTAATGTCTCAATTTGTTTAAAACTTCAAAAAAAAAAAAAAAACAAGTTAAATTCCGAAATTTTAGAAAAATAATTACACAGATGTTTAAATAATGTTCACTTGTCACTGAGAAAAACACGTTTTATAAAGTCACGTCTAAATGAAGCATGATTGATGTCATACCGAAATTTGATTGTGTTGTATTTTAAATGAAATATTAATGTCTTAATAGACAGCATACTACACATTTTATGTCTATCGTGTTAAAGAATCGATGTTTTCGGGTGTATGACCGATAGAAATATGTAAATAAAGTTATCGTTTCCGTATAAATAAATTGTGGCGTGAGTAACTACATCCTTATTCTTTCTATTGATACTATACAGGTACCGAGTATTAAAAAAAAAAAAATTATATTAAATTATCTAAGGAAGTCATCTAAAAAATTCTTAAGCATTTTTTTAGCGATGTAAATGATTTAATTACGATTATAGATGATCTCGTTAAAATGAATTTTTAAATAGACGTAAATCTACTTTAAACGTCATACACCGTAGTGTATGACGTATTAAAAATAATAATACAATTACTAAATGAATAAAACGATTTTCAACATAAAGTCAATCATGCGATTAATTTCCATTTTTCTCTAAAATAATTTAACTTTATTATTAAATTACTTGTTAACATAGATGAGTGTATTATATTTAAGACGCTCGATTGGTCACTTTATTTTTGAAAATTTAAATATCGCTACGTGATTGGTAGAGATGGTACGTGGATAATAATATTATTAACAAAAGTAATTAAAGTTTTATTTAAGAAAAGGTAGAAGAAATTAAACGAATTAAGCTTTGATGATAAAAAATATATTAATTATACAGTAAGATAATTGTCGTATTATCGAGTTTAGTTGTCGTATAACACGACGTAACAATAGTAATCACTGCTATTAATGTTATAAATATTTAGGGTTTGATGTTTGAAAAAGTAAGGGATTTTCTATTGTTAAATTTAATGACAAAATAATTATTTCGGTCATGCTCCAGGAGGAATGCTTTATGCCAGACTTGTCTGGAGTATTTCACACTTCACTTATACGAAGTTTAGGTCAGTGACTATTAACTAATTAATTTTCTTGTCCCATATTGTTGTACAAGTATTTAAAAGTTATAAAATATAATAGAGATTCGAATTTGTTTTTTAATACTTCATTAGTTTTTCCCCCTCTATTTAATTTTTTTTTAATTAAATGTTTTATTTACAACGCATTTCCGTTGTTTAGAAATGTCTGGATTATTTACTTTGCAGTTTGTATTCTGTTCCAGTTTTGCAGCTGTTGTTTGCTATCATATGGATATGTTTGAAACGGATTAGGAAACGTTTCGAGAATAATTAAATAAATATTAAAATAAATTAACATGGCACCGTTATTAGAAATCATTTTTCTTTTTTAAATTTTCGTTAGATTAAAGAAGATAGATTACAAAATATTTAAGCGGTGCCGAATAATATTTTTGTATGTTGAATCTATCTTTCTTTTCTACCAATTATCATCTGTTTCTAATTCAACCGATGTTAACAATTAGTGCATTCCTGCCGCACACCGTCCCACCATTTCCTGTTTGTCAGTACTAATTGGGCTTACTGTTCGTCTTTCTCTTCCATTTCTTCTGTTTTTATTTATTTTTCACATTTTTATTCACTACAAAACTAACGAAGCAAAAACTAGATTCAAGACTAAACTAATTTAAAATTAAATAAATAAATACTTTTATCAATATTTTATTTTTTCCGAGTACAGCATTCCGACTCCGTGCGTACTGTACGCTCGTTTATAACACTGTATTTCGTATAGAATAATATGCAGGATCGCGCTAAAATGGCGGGGACCCCTTTAATCTAAAAGATTATAAAGTCCAATAAATATGTAAGGGGATCTCAAATTCTTGACCTAAGTAACTTTTCATGATCCTTTATATTTTAGGTTTTATGTAGTAAAATGTTCCTTATATTTTGTTAACATTTAACTTATAGGATACCCGAATAATCTTGGATCCCCGTACCCGGTGTCTACATACGGCCAAATTATAATTAAATATTGTTACTGTGTTCTACAAAAATATAAAGAAAATATTTAAATTTAGAAGAGGTTTAAAAATAAAAGAGAACCTCCTGTTTATTTTTGATGATAACCATTTTTAAACCTGTCAAAACTTAATAGAACTACCTACTAAAAATAGAATATATTTCTTTTTAACATTTATATAATGAATATATATATATATTAAAGAAAAAAAGTAAAAGAAAAATCATCTAAATCAATTATTACAGTAGAGCGTCGATAAGTGGAACCAATTGGGGACTGGGGTCCTTCCAGTTAATTAATGATTTGTTCCAGTTTCCGACTTTGTACGAAAAAATACATTAACCTGTCCGATGTTCAAATTTTTCTCCGTTGCGTGTCGCTTCGTGTTGAATTTTCGTCGATTTTAAGCCTAACGAAAATTTTTATAATCATCATCGAAGCTATCGTATCGTTAAAAATTATTTCTGCATTTTGTACAAACAAAATAAATATATTAAATAATATAAAAAACATGAAAATTATACTTTAGAAGTAAATTTAGTATCAAAAACATTCGATTCAGCACGACACAGTCCGACTGAAAATCGTTCCACTTTCCGGCCATTCCACTTATCGACGCTCTACTGTACTTTGATTTTTCGAATCGATCGAAGCATTGAATGAATACTTACATCAAAGACTATTTCATTCAATAATTCACAATGTGCTTAATCTAAAATTTATAAAAGGGGACTTTAAATAGAAGTAATCGATCAAACAAATTATATTATTATTATTATATTTTTTAACCGATAACAAAGTGAATTTTATAGATTTATGATGTGTCAAATAATAATTCATGCATATCAAAATCAGATAAATTTATCATTTATTTCTCGACTAGTAAATTGAAAAGTTGCTATCTGTTATTATTATTTTTTACTAAGAAATGTGTACACGTATAGTAATAAGAATATATATATATATATATATCACTATACGGGATGATTATTCCACAGTTTTATGTAATAAAACTTGAATTAGTCTCAGCAAAATATATTTACCGTGCAGCAATATTACTTTTCTAAGTCACGATAGTAATTAAATTGAGATCACGATATGTTAATGGTTCAAGGTTAAATGTCCTAGTAAGAAAGGTCTGAAATGCAGGTGTAACTATATATCCTCTATAAATACTATAATACTAAAATATAAGATGATGACCCTATTATTTTTTTTGTAGTGTTCATTATAATATAATAGTTACGGTATATAGGATCAGGTTTACACAGATAAACGAAGTCTTGGATAATAATATAGTCTCCCCTTCTCTGTATACAAGTGTATATACATATACTGTACATAGATAAAGTTTCTAGAGTTTGGTTTTATATTCCTAAAATTTTACAGAATATTATAGTATTGAATTGCTATTTTTATCAGCATTTATAAAAAGTAAGCTTATAATAGTCTATAAAAGGCTTTGGATCTGGATAATAATATAGTATTTTGTGTACTTAAGTAGTAACTATGTATTCAAGTTGGAGATGTAAGCAAATAGTCTCCAGAGTTCAATTTTATGCTGTAAAAGCGAATAACTTTAACAGTTTAGAAGGATAGTGCTCTCGAGAGTCCTGTGAATAAGGGTCACGTTTGCATAGCATTCCCAATACTACTATAGTAACAAGTAAATCTTAAGCTCACATATGCTGCCTATTTAGATTTAAATTGTTGAAGTCATTAAATTTTACGCTAGAGCAATGCTGTCTGATTTATCTTTAACGAGCAACAACAAAAGAAGAAAAAAAAAACAAAACGGATGTGAAAGTAATGCGTCCTTTTTTTTAGTCCCCTTGGAGACTAAATTCTCTCTGGATAGAAATATATATATATATATAAAGTATAATCAGCCATTAGAGCATAAACCATTTCTCCCATAGGAAACGTAATAAAAGTCAAAGAGGCACTACAAATATTTGTACAAAAACACGCTTGACTTCGGATCCGATTCCCACATTCTATTCAATAATAGTATTATGGAGAAATGGTTCATTTTCTCAGAATCAATATACTTAAAAATTCTATGTAATTATCATTATTCCATCATATTCAGAAGAAATACATTATTTACGTGTCTGTGATGACTAAATGAGTTTTAAAAGTTCCAATTACACACGCTTGGTCAGTAATAAGGTTAAAACTCGGTGCCAGTTCCCATCCAGTTTTATTCTGTCCTACCCAAACAGTGGATAATGCACTTGACCGAGAGGATTAAATATCACGTTCAGATAATACTTAGACGACAACCGTCAGTGTCACGTGATTGTTATCTGATCATCTGTGAATTAGAACAGGCGAAGAGCATTGGTGTGCATAGTTCGCTTCGACTTGGTTATTAATCACTTTTGTGCAATTGCGCTCGATGACTTTCATCCGGTTAACGTACGAACGTTTCAGAAATTCTCCTTGTGTACCCGCGTATAAAAATCTCCGATATGGATCATTATAATTAACGCATCGAACAATTTTCGAAAATAATTATTATCCGCTTGTCCCCCCCTTTCTTTTGTGTGACGTACACAAAAATCCTCCACACTTTTAATTGTTTCTCTAACGGTCGAGAGAGACAGGAAGTCATCATTGAAAATAATGACCGAGAAATAAATTAAAAGGCGGAGAACAACAGGCAAACGAAGTTTAGTAATATTTATATAATCTACTTTTTTTTTGTTACCGTTTTTAGATGTGGAATTATTATTATGAGAGAGAGAAAGAGGAAAAACAGGAAAGATAGAAATTGCTAAGTTGGGATTCTGCAGACTGGGTTGGGTTAGCGATAAATCAATGTTATGTAGCTTCAATAATAGCATCTGCCGGATATGTTTCGTTAATGCACTTATACCGAGAATAAGTTTTGTGCGAATTTTTATGTGTCCTTGGTTTTAGGGGGTATGCATGAGTGACATTTTGGGGCGCGACTCTACTCCTACGTACTGCATTCGGTACAGACGGAATGATTCTTTTATACATTCAGCACGTTCGATTTATCTTTTTATTCGATTTAAAAAAAAAAAACACGAATAAAAGTATTAATAATGTATTCGAGATCGATAAATCAATCGTTTCAATAGAAACTGTTCTTTGTGTGACGTACTAATTATAAATAATTAGTCGTACAGTACGTGTAGTGTTAGTAAATAGAAACCTGCGCAAAAACGAACACTTGCTTATTGAAGATAATTCCCCCCCCCCTCTGCTACTTATATTGATTTCATCGTTGTCGATACATCGTCTTCGTTTTATAAATAGGATGATGATAACTATGGGAAATAACACAGATATTCTATGAGAAGACTTTTAAATTTATCTGCTATATAATTAATATAATCCTCTCTAAAATGGAAGCAATTTAAGATTCTTGATTACTTATTGTGGAGTTGAGTTAGAGTTTTGTTCTGTTATAGAATGCTTTCAAAGTTTTCTTATAAGCGTATTAATGTACACAATATTTAAATAAAAATTTCTACACGAAATAGATCTAAACTTAATTATTGACACGAATAAAAAGGTGTATTTTCTATACAATAATGTTTCTATGGATACAGATACGGTAACACGTAAAGTTGTTTATCCAAGACATATTCGCGTTTTGTCAATATACAATATTGAAAAAAAAAAAACAGATTTAATGCTTATTTCGTGCGTAAAATGATACTCCTTTTTTATTTTATTTATATAATAGTTAATTATTTCAATGTTTTCTGTCGTATAAGGAACATTAGATCAGTTCTCACTTTACACGGGAAAGGGGGGTGAAATACCAGTCTGAAGCTGGTATTGACAGGTAGTAATAGGACTCAACCAGTTCGGTTATTGACTCTCAAATTAAGAATTTTGAGTCGATTATGGAAATAAAAAGTTAAAATTATACATAATCGATTAATTAAATTAAATTTTTAAAATGTGATTTTTTTTTTCTGCTGTTAAAAAACAGAAGAATGAGCGAGTTTTTGTGTTAATATCAATACTGTATTTCGATAGACCAATAAACTCGTTTTTAACAAAAACTTATTTAAAAATCAGGAAAGAAAATTTACAACTACTACTCTGATTGGCTAATTTTGAATATTTGAATTGTAAATGTTGAAACGGCAGAAATATCCACTATATGAATCGATTAATTAATTTATGCGTCTGGAAGATTGCCAATATAATTAAACGTTTTCAATTGGTATAAAATTTAGATAATTACCGAAACTCTCGAGAAATTTCAAAGATCATTAAGACCAAAAACGAATAAAAATTAGTAAAAGGCATTAGTACTTTAATAGCGCATCTACTATCCTCCTTACAGATTTTAGTTTTACAATTGCAGTCCAGGATCAGAAAATTTTGCTTTCCACTTTAATGCTGAATTATTCATAGAAAGTCTCATTAACTGGTTCCTATTACGATCGGACGTAATGCATCCCTCTAGAATACGATTCATCATCATCTTTATTAGTTGTGCAATCAATTAATACTTCTACCTCGAGTCTAATGTGTCTTTTCTATCCCATTTAGTCATTAGCCATAAATAGACATTGTCTAAAAATGTCGTCTTTAGTTAAGTAAGAAACACAAGTAGATAAACTTTCCTACGCACTACGACATATTTGCCTACATCTTGAGGCTCTCAAGGTGGTTGGAGTTACCTTTTATCAGCCTTTTATACACCGAGGTGGAGCTGGAAATTTTCTGATACCACCCTCTTGTTCTTCATTACTTACTGAATGAAAGGAAAAAAAAAAAAAAACCTCTCTCTCCCCTTATTTCCTGATTGTATTTTTATTGTTTATAGACCTCCTTACAAAATATTAATTATAATTTTTTGTTCTGTTTTTAAATTCTTTTAACGAGGTGTAACTTTAAAGGTTAAATTCTGTTCTAGTTACAAATTTTACTTTAACTTAAAATTCAATAACTTGTTTACAATTGTTGCAAGGACTAGAAAATGTAGCCAGAACACATTGGCCACCTCCCATTTGTTCAAATTAACAATTTTTTTTTTTTCCCTTGTTTCTTCAAATGGTTTCACTCACAGAACAAATCAGTATTTAAAAATAAAGTAGAAAAAATTTCTAATACCATTTTATATTGTATAAATATATACATTCTTTATAAGCGTAAGCGCTTTTCAGTGTGCCCGTCCGTCTGTCACGCTCTATATCATATCCAAATAACTATTATTCCTAGAAAAATGTAGTTGATGGCATTTCGTTTCTACATTCGCAGACATTCTAAGAAAACCATCTTCATTTTTCTCTTCCGTTTTAAAACAACAGAGAGTTTGTTTTAACAAGGAAACAGATGTATGGTAGCGTTATTCTCGTTTAGAAATTAAAACAATAAGAATGTTGACAAAATCGAATTATATATATGTATATATATATAAATTTTTCTCTAGTTTATACGAAGTTTTTTTATTAAATAAATAATGCGTTGGCTCATGATACAACGCGAAAGCGAAGGTATTTGAAGACGTATTGATTATAGAATGCCCTTGACAGAATTTTGTTTGTGCATATTAAATAAGCTAGTTCATAATTGCTTTTTCCCCCCCTTTTTTTGTTTTTAAAATAATGGAAAGATACTCTCCATCTTTATTTCCCCTCTCCTTTTTAGGTAAACGATTATATTATATAGTTATAAAAGAAAACAGGCAGATTTAGACTTGCTGTAGCCCCCCTAAACAATAGTCCCTTTCCTTTAATAAAATTATAATAAAATACGAGGCTCTGAGTTTCAATTCTGTAGCGTGAAGCCCTAAGTTTGTGTGTAGATTCGGCTCTAAAAAATGCCCTGACAATTTCATACAGGTATAAAATAATACGGTATAATTTTTACGTATTGATAAACAGAAAATACTTTCTATATCATTATGATTTTTTTTAATTATTTATACAATAAAATAACTTTTATATAACTGAAGATCACGCTTACTCTCGTATTATAATTAATTTCATTTGGGTGTATATTAAATACTTTTACAGCTACAAAGTTTTCTAAAAGGCTAAAATTTGCATATAAATGTACCGAATTAATTACTTTAAATCTGATTTCTGGCGGAGCAGAAAGAGATAAAAATTATATTAATTAATTACCCATATTGGAGCTGTTATCAAAACTTCCCAATTTAGCTTTTAACGTAGGACTAGAATTAGTTAATTGAATTTTAATGCTTTAAAGCTATCTTTTAAGATGAAACTACGCGTTGTGAAAATGAAGATTAAAAATTAATCTACATTTTCTGTTAAATTAATAATAAATTATTATCAGAATAATAAAATACACTCCATTTAAATAAAAAATATATTAGAAAGTCTTAAAATTCTCCCTATAGACCTACACGTTTCTCCTACACTGCATTAATGATTGAGATTTTTTTTAAAAATATATATATATATAAATTCTTTTTAAAAATGGCCGTCGTAAACATTTCCTAGAATTGTTGGCTACAGTTTACAATTGAACTTTATTATATTTTAAATCAATTATTATTATCATCACGCATATTCAATCTTAAAATGGCACAGATTGGATTCAAAACAACTTTTATCCAATTGAGTGTGGGCTTTTTTTTCAGTCACGTAATATGTTAAAGGCGTGGTTTATCTTCTACAGATGTAGGTTTGATTGCCGAACATCTAAATATGGAAATTTCCCCCTTGAAAAAAAAAGTTTTTTGGGCGCCATTTTGAATTATAGTAACTGAAAAATTTCAACTTTTTTCAATATATTCTAACCTAGTTTTATGAGTTTTAAGTGTGTAAGAATTGTTTTTTTTTTCTTTCTTTTTTAATTGAATCATTTGTAAAATGAAGAAAATGGAGAAAAATGGCCACACCCTGATTATAAGAGGAGGGCGCGGTCCATAGGCCGAAACCATATTGAAGAATGATACTGTGAGATATTTATATATGCACGAATACCCTTACCTGTTCGCTATTTTTCAATAAAATACAATTATTTCAGGTTTTCTTCCTGAATAAATGTAATTTTAAAAAAGTTTTTCTCTTTTTTTTTTATATTTAAGTTTATAAAAATGTGGTATTGATTTAAATAAAATTTTTATTAATGTTTAATATATATATTTTTAAATTTAATAATAAATAAAATGATTTATTTAACATTCGATATTATATATTATTATTATTATATTGCGTTCGTGGTCTTATGATTTGTGTTTTGCATGTAGTGCCATCTGTTGGTGTTTAAAATAAGTTTTTAGTAAATATGTCAAAAATAGAAAATAAGATTAAAAGAATAAAGCGTATTAGAGTGTTAAAAATAGTAATAAATTTTAATTTTTAGTACATATTATTTATTCTTATATTCTAAAAAAATTAAATTTAAATTTTACTATTAATTAATATTAAATAATTATATATTTCCTTCACAGATGGCAGCATAGAAAATTTCAAATGTTTTAGAGAAGATTGGGATTTATTTTCAAGGCAAATGAACGACAATATATATTTAATAAAATGACGAGAAAAAGAAAAATAAATTTTTAATGTTATTCCAAATAAATTTATTCAATTGTGACATAAATTTTCACTTTATGCAGTTTTTCAGCTTGAAGATAAATATTAGGTGATGCTTCTATACACATTATACTATCATAGAGAGGCCTTCAAAATTATTTAGCTCGGGCCTTACATCTGTTAGAATTTTGCAAAAATCAAAAATTTTTAAATAATTTATTATAAAAAAAATTCAATTTTTAAACGCTGTTTTTTTTTTTTTTTATTATTAGTGGGCCTCAAAAACAAATAAGGCCCACTAATAGGTCTTAAAATAAACTATAAGACCCTTTATGTAAAAGTGTTTTTGTGTTTTTAATATTAAAAAAAAATAATAATAAAATCCTTACGAAGAAAAGCCTTGTTATTATTTAACAAAATCTCATGACAGATGGCGCCACGCACAATTTTATTTATTTTGCTTAATAATATAAATGTTTATTTAAAATTATTTCTATATTTTAAAGCAATGTTTATTTATTGTTTTATTAAAAAATCAATAAATGTAAATATCGGAAAAAAAGTTCGGAACAGTTCTAAAATATAATTTGTGAGATGATGCGTGTTTTTATAGCAGACGATCGTCACTTGACTGACTCCTGGTGGCCAAAGACGTTATTTTATAAAAATGTAAAATTACAAACTACTTCAACCGGTTATTTAATAGTAAATCATGTAAAAAACAAAAAATAGTTATTTTTAAAAATAAGGTTTTCTATACGATATAACAATCTTTGAGTTTTCCCGTTTCGTCAGAATTTTTTTTTTTTTTTTTTTTTTTTTACAGTTTCCGCCACCAGAGTCAAAAATGATCGTCTGCTCCAATACAAGATTAGGCCGCGTTTCTTTATGCAGCGAGTGTAGCGAAAATGACGTCACGAGCAGCTATCGCTACACGTCGCTGCATCATAGTTTAGAAACGCTTTCCGCTCGAGCTAAACATGGACGCCGTAATTTATCCTTTAATTCAACATTTACAGCCGAAAGTAGCACTTTAGTTAAAGAACTACAATATTTAAATAAAGAGATATAAAGAATTGAGCATTTCTCTTTCCGAAAATGTGAACAAAGTAAAGAGATGGGAGATGTATAAGTATAATTAAAATATAGTATTTTCTTATTCTTTAGATAACTTTCATTTTAAAAATTTAATCCTTCTTAATGCTTCCATAATATTTTTATCTTGAACATAAACGTACTCAGCAAAAATATATACTCCAGTTACCACAACATTTTTTTTTTTTTAATTTAAATATGTTGTGTTCCATTCTATGGAATTATTTTTGTTCGTCAGTTTAAACCTGATGATGATCTATGGAATAGATCGAAATTGAAAACGTTAGTTTTCTTAATTAAAAATTCCCTCAGCAACTTATAAGGTGGTGGTTACTGGAATACTTTTATCAACAGTCACTTCGACTTTTTTATTTTCGCAGCATAATATTGTATTATACACACAAGCGTCCATTTTGCTTTACACGTGTAGCGGACGCAAAAGCTGCTTTATCTTCGCTGCAGCGATCTCTTGCAGCAAACGTTTAGAAACGATTCGCTACATTGCAGCGCTGCATTTAGAAACGGGTTAAAGAATGTTCGTTGTAAAGCGCTTCTCGAGCGCTACATAAAGAAACGCGGCCTTACCTCATACCAAGGACCTAGATTATAAGGTTGCCTCATAGAGAAGAAACGCTTCTCGTCGGTTGCTTATTTGACGTCACTCATAGTCGAAAACGAAACATCTTACTATGTCCTTATGGTAAAAACATTACCGATCAGAGGCTCGCAGCTTTAATTACACGCTAATATTTCATTAATTACGATTCTTCTTTAATTAAGTATAAATAAAAATGGATTATAAATAAGAAAAATCCGGAATATTGAGCAAATCTTCGTAATTTCTACGTGTAAAGTTGAAATTAAAATGCGTTTTTCTACTTTGTAAATGAAATCGATTTTATCTATTTTATGGTATTATAACAACAATAGTTTCTTAAAAGATTAATGTTGGTAAATTCTACGTAGGTAGATTTATATATAAGTAATTTAATTTATATCGTCAAACGACTTCTTTTTAAAACTAAAAATTATATTGGTCTATTTTTTAATTTTTAATATTCATGCACCAAAAACGATATTATTTACCCATAAATATACAAAAATAACTTTGTCAAAAGAACAATTTTTTATGTTATAAACATATTATTGATATCAATACATACAAATTAAGTGTTACATAGAAACAGAATTAAAAGAAATCAGGTGCAAACTTTTTCAAATTTTCTATTGTTATTACAGTTTTAAATTTAAAATTAAGATCTAAAGTTTTACAATCATTACATTTAAGAGATCTTCTGGTTTATCCCATTTATTTACATCTAAAAGTTTTCCTGACAGTTTTTTTTTCTATTTCTTTTTAATAAACGATTCTTTCTTTGATTTGACTGATTAATACAGTAGAGCATCGATTATCCGACTCAATTGGGGACTGGGGTTGGTCGGATAACTGAAAAAACGGATAACCGAAAAGTATGAAAAAATACATTATTAGTATAGTATATTAGTATATCGCTGTTAACCTACTTCGCGTTGAATTTTCATCGTTGTTAAGCCTAACAAAAATTCGCTATTGTATCATTAAAAATTATTTCTTTATTTTGCAAAAATAAATACAAAAATAAAGGAAAAAATAGAAAATTAAGCCTGGTTTAAATACTGGCCCCCCTTTCATGATCGTGCCAGCTAAAACGCAAAAATTTAACCTAAAAGTAGCCAAGACATAGCTAAATATTGTAGCACCACATCACTAGCCGACATTTGAATTTGCCGACTAGAACGCGGTCGGTTAACCGATGTGACGGTTGATCGGGAGTCGGATAATCGATGCTCTACTTGTACTTTCATTTTCTGTATTTCCTAAACTTACTGTCGGTAGTAAAGTTTTCTTTAGGTTTTGCCAATAAACCTAATAACTCGGCTTTTCAATCTCTCTCGAAATCATTTTCTGTGAAATGATCAGGGCGAACACAAGAATCGGGATTGAATTTGTCTTTTCTTTTACAATTATGAATCCATTTTCTTCTTATTATTGGATCTTTAGGAAATCTAAAATAACCAACTTTCCTGTGTAATAACTTTGTGTTACGATAGCTGTTATTACAAGTTGCAACAACACACGATGCTCCCGGCATCTAAAAATAAAAATAACGACGATAATAAAATTTAGCTATTTTTTCAATTTTTCCCAAATAAATCTAATCAAGATATAATATTCTGAAGTGGAAAAAAGTAGTATTAACATTTTTTTACATAAAATTATTAAACAAATAAATAACACTACAATAAATTTATATTATGTATATAACATTTTTATATTTTGCATTTCTATGCATTTTACGTAAATATGCATATTTTTAAAAAGTTATATTAATTAATAATAAACAATATTTTTCTTTTACATCTCGAGTTATCTTAAGTGTTACCATCCTGTTACGGGGCCAGCTTATTATTCGTAGTCGTCGTTTCAGCGTGTAGATACTATTTTTATACGCGCAAAACAACTATCCTTAGCATTTTAAAATATTTTAGTAAAAAATATATATTATCCGTAACCATATTCTGTAATTTCTACAGAACCAAGTGTAAAGACTACAACAGAATGTCAAACGGTTCTAGGAACACTTTTGTTACTTCCGTACAATTTTTATCGATATAATTATCAGCATAATTATGTTTAATAATAGTAATAACCATAGATATATTTACCATCGAAGATTAAGAGTCTAAAATTCTCAATAAAGTCACAAAAATAGTGAAATTCCAAAACTTTCTTCCCTCGCTAACTGTTGTGAAGCGGTCGACTACGGATGACGTATATCCAGAATCTGGCAGGAAGTAGCTAAACCGGCTGTATGAGGTAACCTTATCATCTAGGACCTTGACTTCATTCGGCCGTTTTAGCCACTTCCTGACAGATTCCGGATATACGTCATCCGAATGTCAAGCGACTGCTTCCGTTTGATATTCTGTTGTAGTCTTTACACTTCGTTCTATAGAAATTACAGAATATGATTACGAATAAAATATACTTATTACTAAAATACTTTAAAAGGCTCCGAATCAGACAGTTGGGACCTTAACAGAGCTGTAGAGCACACCCATGGGAACAAAAAATTCAAAGGAACCACACTTCTACATATGACCCTTCGCGAGATATAGCCCCCCCCAAATTACTCTATTTGATATATTCCTATGCCTTTTTTATATAAGAGGTGATAATACTACATTTTTTCATTTCAGAATATTATTGATATAACTTGATTAGATTTATTTGGAAAAATAAAAAGGAGCATATGTTGAGCCGGTCCCTCACCATCCGACCGCCCCATTGTGAGCCTGGCGCTAAAAGAGGCCCTCTTAGTGACCACAGGGCGGAAAGAGTTTTAAAAAAAGCAAAAGTCGTCATACTAAAGAAAATTTAGTTTTTCAGTAAATAAAATTTACACTTAGAATAAAGAAAATAAATCACTGTATATCTTTAAAAAATTATTTGGAACCATGTTACGCGGTATTTTAAGTCGTGCTTCGGTTCGTACTATGCTGATACAGTCAAACCTGTTTTTATGCGCTCTTTTTATGTGCGATTTTTATTTGTGCGATTTAATACAGCTGGATAAACAAACCAATAGCATAGTCCGTTTCATTTATGTACTTGTTCATCCCGGTGTATAAAAGCCGCTTTACTATAGGCAACGGGTCCATTAGACCAGCGTTTTTCAACCGCCGGTCCGTGGAGAATTTTTACCGCTCTGCGTTAAAAAATTTTCTTATTCAAAATATATATATACAAAATGATAATAATAAAAGCGAAGTTGAGGCCGACGTTTTCAACGCGAAAACGTGTACGTCGGACGTTCAGCGCCTCCTTCCTGTAAACCTAGAAGTTTGACGGTGACGTTTGGAACGTCAGTGGAACTCTTTTCGCCCTGTGGGCACTAAGAGGGCCTGTTATAGCAAGCCCATTATGGGTTCGGCCAGGCCCACAATGGGGCGACCGGGTGGTGAGGGACGGGGACCGACATATCCGGACGGACCACCCCCCGAAAAATTCCTGGGGATTATTCGACCCGTCCGGATTCGATCCCGGGTCCCCCAGGGCGGCAGGCTGCTAACCTTTACCGCTCGGCCATCCGGCCGCTAACCTAGAAGTTTGACGATGACGTTTGGAACGTCAGTGGAATCACTCTCGACGTCCCAAATGCCATTGTCAAACTTCTAGGCTTACAGGAAGGAGGCGCTGAACGTCCGACGTACACGTTTTCGCGTTGAAAACTTCGGCCGCAACCTCTCTATTGCGGTGTTACTAAAAAACTTCAGCAAGTAGCTAATTCCTATTTACTGATTATCCACTGTTATAATTCACAGACAACATTTAGCAGCGAAAAGTTTATCCACAGATTTAAATGAGGTTTTAGCGGAATCTATAAAAATCATTAATTTTATTATTATTAAAAAAAAAAAAGTAGTTTAAACAGTAGATTATTTGCAATATTTTGTAGGGAGGTTGGTGCGGAATATGAACAATTATTGCAGCATACAGAAGTTAGATGGCCCTCCCGAGGTAAGATTTTAACCAGGCTTTTCGAATTAAGGACGGTCCTTTATGAATTCACTTGCCATCGAGGTTACCGGAAGCGCCGCCATTTTGTATACCTAGGCTCACATTAACCCACATATCTAACACCGTTCTCAAGATTTATGAGAGGCTGATTCCCTGGCCGGAGTAAAGGATAACGTTTAATGTTATACATCGCAAATTATAATTTTAATGGCCTTTTTATAAGTAAATAATTAATTATTTAGATTCCAGAGATGACTGCTGCATTTAATCAAAATTCATTTAATAAAAATAAAACAAGTTTTTATTTCTAAAAGTTTACTTTCAACTTTATACAGTTATAATAAATTTTGTGTAGTGGAAGAACTACGAAATTATCAATAAAAAGTGCGTCTGGATAATGTATATTTTGACGTCAAACCCGCACGTTTGTGATGAGAAAGTACAAAAATAACGGTAAATTGACATAAAAGTGTGTACCATTCCAACAAAAGGAACACGCGAAAGTTTTCATAACTATCTTCTTCGGAAACGTTAATGATTAAGCTATTAAAAACTACTTGAAAGTTGCTAAATGTTAAGTAATTCTTTAAGAACCAGACTCTCATTTACTTGTTCCAACAAAGACTTTCTCGGCCTTTCCCGACCGCGCTTCCCATCCGTAGGCCTATACGCTCTTCAATAGTTCTATTCACTCAACGTGGCCAAACCATCGTAGAGCCTATTTACGCACCGTTTGAACCACACTTTTTTCTCACCTTACATTCCTCCGAAACTCGTTCATTTCTCGGATAGTTTCTCCTCATTATACCACACAATCCTCTCAAATATCTCATCTCACATGTGGTAGTGCCATACCCAAGTTTCGCTACCATACACCACTTCCATACATGCCTCTTTGAACATCCTTTTATCCCTTGCAAATCTACTCATTGCACCCATCACCTGAGCTTCAGCATTCGCTCTTCTGGTGATTTCACGGTCTTATCTAGTTATCCATTGTATGTTCCTGTTGTTCACAACCCAGCTCAATCATGCAATCCGTTTGCTCACCTTTGCGTTCAAACACAATCACTTTAGCATTCACTCGCAGCATATTTCTTACATGCCTCTTTACGAGTAGATATAAGTGTCTAGTTTAGATATTTATGAACGGAATGGAATGAGTATCCTATTATTATGCTAATACAGATGATTTTTGTGAATAATAGGATAGGATTTACATATACAAGGTGTACCATAAGTCTGGTACCTTAGGAATCGTGTTTGTATTAATCTTTTTTTTATTCATTAATGGGTATCCCAGACTTTCCACAGAAATCTGAATGCAATCTAAGAAACTCTTCGGCGACTTCACAATTCGTCCCTCCTTACTCAACCCCATACTTAATTTGTAAAAGAATAAACAAGCAAAGAGTTGCATAACTTCTATGGTTCCAAACTTATTGGACACACTCTATATCACAGTATAATTTGCACATAAATTGACTTAGGTTCTCAGGTATTTAAAGTTGTTATTGTTTAGTAAAGGGGAATTTGATTATTAACTTACGTTTGTTTGTATACGGCAAGGTGATACCTCCCAGAAGAACTTTCTATGGAAAACACGGGCGTTACAAACGTGAAAAAACTCCAAATGGCCCCACGATCAGTTTATCCACTCGGCCGCTATTGGATGATTTCATCATTAACAAGAGATATTAATGAAGAATATCTTGAGCAAATTATTTTAAACGATTGTAAAACTTGTTAAATGTGCATTAATTTTAAGTTAATAATTACTGTATATCCTTTGACCTAAACAAATTCAAATACAATCAATGATATTTTTGGGACAATAAACTAGGACATTACGTACAGAAAAATGTTCAATAAATTCGAATGTAGAAAATCTAATATTATTCCTATAACCTATTACAATTTCTATCATTAATATAATTTTGATTTGCACAATTAAACGGTAATGTTATTGATGACGTTTCATCTAACACAAACATCATCAATAACACTACTGTTTAATTGTACACTACTATAACACGCGTAGGCAATCCTTTACAATTTTAAGTAAATGAATATATAAAAATGCGGTCAAAATTGAAATGTGCGTCATATTTTATCAGTTTCCATAGACTTGCTTTACAGTATGACCCACTTCGCCCTTACATAAAAGTATAACTTGTGATTAAACGAGAAAACGTTTGTATTTGATGATATCTTAAAGAGGCAGAGTCTGCAGATGGAAGATCTAGGTTATGAGAAAGAAACAATATATATATATATAAAAGGAGAGATTTAAATTATTTTAAAGGCTGTAAACTTACAAGAAAAGCGGAATTTCTACAATATAAAAAATAATTCAGTTAACGCCTAAACATACCAGTTGAGGTTTTAATAAAAGGATTGATGACCCTCCATAAGCTTACGTTTCCGGTCACGATGTCCATGTAAAAGCCTGTTGGATCAGACACCAGTTTTCCTTGACCTATTAATAATTTATAACTTTTAACTCAGAAATTCTTTTCCCATCGCATCTTTCGTTCAGTTTGTAATTAGTGTCTAAAATATAGAAGAATGAAATCTACATTGCTGTAATAGTAGAAGACAATTCTGTTTAATAACATGATGAAAACAATGTGTAAATGCTAAGTTTTTATTATAAAATAGAGAAGAGAAATATTTAAATAAACATAAACTAAGATTTTTTTGAGTTAAATGCATAGTAAAACTACTCAATTTACTAATTGCAATATGTAAACCAGAAAGGAAAGATTAATATATTTATATTCTAGATAAATGATGGAATATGACTATTAATCAAAGCCTACAAATTAAAGTTTTTTTTTTTTCAAATATATTTACATTTGTACTATAGTTACTATATTGATTCCATAGTAAAATATGCCAGTTTTTCTACTTTTCAATATATTCAAAAACAGGTTTATAGGCTTATAAATTTTTATAGAACATATTTTATTTTGGGGGTTTTCATAGCAGAGTACTCGTATAAGTTTATAATTAAAACTAAATTCTGCAGATTTGTAGCTTATGTGTGGAATTCTGACAAGTTCAGAAGAAGCACTAAATTAAAGTGTCTTTACAATTCCTCCCCTTTCACACCTAGGGATTGTTAAATAATGTTGTCTAAGGAGGGTTAATTAAGCAATTATTTATTAATAATATGAGAAAAAATTAAAATTTTTTAAAGGAACCCTTCAAAAGAAAAAGAATCAAAAGCTCTGATCAGCCTGGAATTTCAGCCCAATGAAAGTATAATTAATAAATATTACTTAAAAATTAAAGATACTAAAGATGATTAATGATAAAACATTGCTTTATATGCATTTGAATTATAATTATCAGAGAAGAATTAGAAATAATCTAGTATAGATTATAGAGTTAGAAAGTAAAAATACTGCAATGCTTTCTCTTACTTTTCCCTTTACTTGCATAACATTCCTATTCACTTCTCTTATACTAAACATAATTAGTTTGTATTTCATATCTATTTACTGTAATAAAAATGTAAAGATCTTAACTTAAATCTATAGTTTTATCCTCCCTGTACTTAGGCTGAACTGTTAAATAAGTAAATGTATCGTAGTTTTGTATGCACGTATGTATTATTATTATTAACACAAGTATCAACACAAGTAATATACCATAAAAATTGGGGATTTTTAGGTGGTCTGAGAGGAAAAAAAATAAAAAACTGTGGGGAACTAACGGGTTTTCGGTTTGACCTAAATGTCCGTATTGAAAACCTTGAGGGCGAATATTTATCCAAGGACATGTTGTTTTTTGAGACCTTGCATACGTGTCAATATACAAACCGTTTTATACAGGAAGTATAAAATTAAATCTAGACTAAAAATAAAATTTTGTATATTTTAGGAACCGTTCTTTCCTTCTTATCCATTAAATAATTTTTAAAATTTATAAACTATTTTCTTCTATTGTTTAAAACTCCATAAAGTAAAATAGATATTTACTTCATAAAACATTCTAATCTAAGCACATTTATATACATTATAAATGACCCTGTTATCTAATTAAATTATCACAACTAAAGAATTTTTAATGATAAAATAATCATTTTTAACTTTCGATTCAAAATTCCTACTCCGGATTTATGCGTTATTAAAGGTAACTTTTATGCATTACTATTCGTAAGGTAAATTATCAGGAATGAGGTCAACTTTATAGCTTAAATATGGCATTTTTTTTAATGATAAAATAATTAATCTGATTCTAGAGATGCGATCACGTTAACATTACTAGATGTGCTTTCGCCACCACCGAACACTCATTCCCTCTTAACATACCTATCCTGTCTCACCTGTTTAGCAGGATTGCAGAGACAGTAGTTTAGTCCTGGAAGAGAAATCAGGACACCCTACAGTTATTTTCCCACTTGTCTTAACAAGACAAACCCAGAGCAAAACATTTTGTCTGCCATTAAGAGAATACATTTTTCTGCTTGACTTAGCTTAAATATTTTCTTACGCTTCGATAAACAGCTATAAGATTTTTACTTATTTCATTTATTTAGAACAGGAAATTGGAGTGAGAAAATATGGAAGTATTACGATCGAAACTGGAAAAGTATGGGCAACAACATTTGCTACAATTTTGGAACCAGTTAAATAACGAACAACAACAGATGTTGTTAAATGACATCCTCAGTATAGACTTTGAAGACGTGTTATCATCTTACGACCAAACATGCAAACTTACTAATAATAATGGTGAAAAATTGGATAATTTAATACAGCCCATTCCTGCCGAAAATCATGGGATTATTTCTGCAACACCCGCTACTAAAATTCAAGAATATAGACTCGAAGGTAAGCATTTTTTTGACGTGTCTTATGTGTTAAATTAACGTATAACTCTGCGTATATATTCAAAACATTACACAGTTTTAATAATATACCACTTTAAGTATAGACAATAATCTAGAAAATTAGTATGCAATACACAATTCTAGTGTATTTTATGTACAGACGATAGAATAACGTAGTGTACGACTCGCTTTGTAACACATAGTTCTAGTATAGTTTATGACAGATAAACCAGAAATTGACAGTTAAAGAATACAATAACGAATATTTTTAAAGTATTGTTACTGTTTTAGAGTTTTATCGTAGCGAGGAATTCTTTCTACGTGTACCGGTACCGGTATAGTCGTTATTATTATTATTTTTTTTGCATCGTACAGACAAGTTTTTTGACCTTTCCGTTGTAGGGTCATATGTCAAATTGACTAAATTACAAAAGAATGCGCGACTATGTGAAGAATTCTCTGCATTATTGTTCGAGAAAATACAGTAGCAAGTGTAATTTCAGATAAATACAGTAATTCTTATCAATAGAAAATAATTAATTAATATCATTGGATTTTTGCCTAGATATTAAAATATTTGATATTTTAATGAGAAGGATTAACTTCGTTATTCTGTCTCCAGGATTTTTCAAATATAAAAGAGATAATTGTGTTTATTTGGAGATGATATATAGACCCTATCGATTTATTTTTCTTGGGAAATTACTATTGTTATAATGTACAGTGGCCTGTATAAATATATATAAAATTAATAATCAATTCCTAATTTGTGAGGAATTTTATAAGAAAATGTAATAAGAAATATAAGAAGAAAATTATTATTATTATTATTTTTTTTTTATACTAAACTAGTATTTCCATTATTATTTTTAATGTATACTGTACTGTACTTAGCACTTTTTATTACAGTTTCTCATTAATTTTTCCCATTTTCCGGTATTGTCTTATTAATAAGGGTGACACGAAATAATTTATCTTTTGGCATTGTCTTGATTTTTATTATTTTTTAATACATAAACGTATTATAATCATTCGCACCTGTGTATTGTATATATTTATACAGTACTTTTATATAAAAAAAAAAAAAGCATATTTTGTATTTATGTGAAATATAGGTCTTTTTTTTTATTAATGTTTATGACTTTTTAATTTTGATTAATAGCTGTTTTAAGTAATAAATTCATTGTTTTTTTACAATTGTACTGATTGTCTTCCACTCCGTTAACTCATTTTATGATAAGAGGAATTACTTTTTTTTTTTCATTATTTTACGTATTGCATCTTAAAGTTTTCTTTGTAATGTACGAATTTCAAAGGAAATATTAATTTATTCAATTCTCCTTCTACAACACCTCGTGTCAAAACCTTCCATTTTTGCTTCTTTCGTGGATTTAATTAGATTAAACGGATGAAATGTATATTTATGTTAAGTTCAGTGACGTAGCAAAGAGGGGATGAGGAACTTGTAAAGCCGTACTCACTGTGCCCCTTATTAAGTCACACGATACCATATTGCAACACGAGGTTTAGAGCGTGGTATTAAGATAATGCGTGTTTTTCAGGTCTGAATCAGATCAGCAATAATCGTGTAGCGGTGCTGCTGTTAGCTGGAGGACAAGGAACCAGGTTGGGTGTAAGCCACCCCAAAGGAATGTACGATGTGGGATTACCATCTCGTAAATCACTCTACCAACTTCAGGGTGAACGAATCTACAAATTGCAAAAGTTGGCTCACGAACAAACAGGAAGAAAAGGAAAAATACCGTGGTTAGTATTTTTATAATGAGTATTTTAATTGATTTTTCGGGGTTTAAACACTTAATTCTTCAGGTACATCATGACGAGCGAACATACGATCGAACCAACTATGGATTTTTTCGATCAGCATAACTATTTCGGTTTAGATAAAGAAGATATTATTATGTTCGAACAGAATATGTTACCGTGCTTCACGTTCGATGGAAAAATTATATTAGAAAAACAGTGGAAAATATCAAAATCTCCTGGTTTGTATTATAAAATAATGAAATTCTTTAAATGAGAAATTCGATTGTGAAATTTTAAAATTAAATTAATATTTTAATAGATGGAAACGGAGGTCTTTACAGGGCTTTGAGACAACATAAAGGCATATTGGAAGATATGGAAAGGCGTGGAATAGAACATATTCACGTTTATTGCGTTGATAATATATTAGTAAAAATGGCCGATCCCGTTTTCATCGGTTACTGCATCTCTAAAGGAGCAAACTGTGCTGCTAAGGTAATTTTTTAATGGATAAAGTTAAAAACAGTTTCTCAGTTTTTCGTAACTATTCGGAGTCCGGCGGGAGGCAATGTTTCAAAATTTGACAACCCAATCACAAACTGGCACAGAAAAACATCCTTACAACTAGATAAAGTCTATTACTTTCTTGAAAAACAATTATGTAAGCTAATTATTCTAAAAAAACTGATTAGCAGATACAGGCCTGAAGGTTTACAAAACCTTTCTCAAAACTCTTCTGTTGTTATATATACCAGAGGGAAAGTATGGCGATCGGTCAAAAGATGCCCCAAGATTTTTACATTTTTGAACTAGGAGAAATGCAAAAAATTCGGGTTTTTTTTTCTGTATGTAAGGATGTTTGTGTATGTGTGTGGGGTACAATTTTATTTACCTAATTTGTAGCTGAATAACTCCCGTGTCTCTTGTCGAAAATTTCTGAAATTTTGCAGGGAGGTTCGTGTATTAGAGGCATTGACCTTATTAAATTTTGGTGGTAAAGGTCGAGAGGGTATGAAGATAGAAGAAGTGTCAAAAATCCAGGGGGGTCGGATTAAATAAAAACAAAATTAAGCTTTTCGCCATTTTATAAAAAAATGTTACCATTGGGATTTATTTAATTTAAAATATATGCTCTCTACCTCATATTAGTACTGTAGTGTCTTGCCCCTGTACATCATACTTTTCCTTTAACAATAGAGTCGTGCTGGTTATCTATTAACTGCTTTCAGGGTTGAGTTTTAATTGAAATAACGTGACTTCCAGTGAAAATCGTAAGTTCATATATATTTAATCTGGGCCTTCTGCTCCATAAGCTTTCACACTTGTCTTGAATTTCATTTATCTAAAATCGCTCACGAGATTAAGGAAAGACGGACAGACAATGGGAATTTATAGGTCTACAATTTTTTCAAATTGCAACTCAATAAAACGGTATTTTGTATGTAACTTTGTATTTATTTCATATTCGTTCAATTACTCCTTAGTCTACTGTATTGTATTACCCAATGGCGCATTATCCTATGGGCAAAAAGAGAAATTGCCGGGGCTCCCACCAACGGGTGTCTTCAAACTTCTTGAAAATAGCATTAATTTATAGGGATAGGAACCTCTAGGACCTCTAGGGAATTTTCTCCGGTTTCGGGGAAATATCCCACTCCCCCCTCTCGATGACCCTGCCTTTCTTCGCCTCCAAATTTGATGCATCCAATTCCTGAAACCTTTCGTATAGAAATTCATTTCAATCTTGTTTCTATTTTTACTTTTAATTGCATCCGGCGTGACAAATTCCCAGATTTACTTAATTATATTGAAATTAATGAATTCAGGAAATTAGACAAAATTCTCAATTAGTTAATAAAGTAATTTAAAAACTGCTCTCATACTTAATAAATTCTTTATGTATAACAGAGGGAAAATATGGCGATTGGTGTGTGAGTGGGGGGGCAAGATTTTGTTCACCCACTTTGAAGCTTAATAACTCCTGTGCCTTTTGCCAAAAATTTCTGAAATTTTGCAGAGAGGTTAAGGTATTAGGGAGATTGATGTTATTAAATTTTGGTGGTTAAAGGTCGAGGAGATGGGGAGATAAAGAGGGTAATATGTCATATCTCGAGTGGGGGTCGGACTTAATGCTTTTACTCGGTATTAGCATTTAGTCCTATATATATATATATATAAATTAAGTTTTTTTTCATTTTATAATAGTTAATAAAAAGGATTTTTAATAAAATCTCATAACAGATGGCGCTACTTGCAATTTTTAACTTTTTTCCGGGAAAGTCATTCAACTCATTGATAGATTTTCTTTTTTAATGTGATATAGCAATATATATATGTGTGGTTTGTTTTTTAAGGGATTTGTTGACAACTTGAGAAACTTCTGCCCTAATTAATTATTAAAATTATATATTACAGGTAGTTGAAAAGGTAGAACCAACAGAATCTGTAGGAGTCGTATGCCGTGTAAATGGTAAATATAAAGTAGTAGAATACAGCGAAATTTCTCTAGAAACGGCACAGTTGAGAAATCCTAACGGAAGATTAACATTCAACGCTGGAAATATCTGCAATCATTATTTCACTTTTGATTTTCTGAAAAGAGTAGTCAAGTGAGTCCAATGTCTTGTCACGTCACTCATGTTTATGCATGAATTCAAGTGAAATTGTTTGTTTATATATTTCAGTGCAGAGGAGTTAAAGCATCACGTGGCTAACAAGAAAATCCCTTACGTGGACGAAAATGGTCACGAAATAAAACCGACCAAACCGAATGGAATCAAATTGGAAAAATTTGTTTTCGATGTTTTCGAGTTATCCGAGTGAGTATTTTTATTTTATTATTTTCAGTTAGCATTTTTTCCTCTTCGAAAATTTCTTTAATTATCTCAATTCACAATTTTCGTAGGCCTACAAATGATAAGTTTTATTCCTTTAGAGGCCCACCAGTGGCCAAGCGGTTCCGTTCTCTGAACACGTGGAGTTTTCCGGGTTTTCTTTAGGTTTGTAACACCTAAATACCCCTCCCCCACTTTCCCGTTGCATGTTATCTTATGGGCAAAAAGGAAAATTACCTGGGGACCCTATCAATAGGGACCCCAAACCAATATTCCTCTTCCCAAAAAAAAAAATTCTCCCGAAGAAAAATGTCAGGTCAACGCTGCACGTGGGGCCCCTAATTCAAAACTTCCCGGTTCCAATGAAGTTATAACGTGCCACTACCAGTTTTCCAATGAAAGTCTTCCTGGGAGGTATCCCCTCGGCAGATCGCCCACGTGTAAACAAATAAACCAAACTTATCGATTTTGGTATATATTGACGCTAATACTCTTTGTAATAAATGTATATGAATGGTGTTCCGCAGCCTCAGAATGGCCGAGAATCACTGCTTTAGAGACAAAGTAGAATATATTAAAATTAATTTTAAAAAAATCTATTTCCAGCCGATTTGTTGTTTGGGAAGTTATACGAAAAGACGAGTTTTCTCCTTTGAAAAATAGGAAAGATGTGGCTACCGATTCACCAATTTCTGCTAGACAAGATCTTATCGATTTGCATATGCGTTACGTCTTGAATGCAGGAGGTAGATTCGATTCCAAGAACATGGATCTCATATCAAAGTAAGATTTAATAAAAATTAAAAATAGATGAACGTGTCAAATATATCTTAAATTTAATTCCCTAATATATTCATTAAGAATTATTCATTTTAATATAAGGGAAAATGCATTATAAAGACACTATAAAGAGAACCTCCTTCCCGACCATTAAAAACTTGAATTTAATGGATTCATTTACAAAAGACCTGTTTGATATCATCCCTTTAACCTTTGGTAACGGTTTAGATGAGTTCAAACCTGATTTTAGTAGAATAAATTTTATATATTTAAAGATAAATAGCACATAATCCTTTCTGTCATTTCCTGGATTGTTTAAAAATTTCATATTGAGAATATTCTACTAAAAATGAAATTTCAATGGGATCATTTCCCCCCATTAAATTAATGAATAAACTTTAATAAATAAATAAATAAATAAATATTGGTGCTTAAGTAATTAGCAATGCATGTGGGAATTTCGTTAAATAAGAATAAAGTGGAACCACATTTACCCGGCTCAAACGGGGTTCCACATCAATGGTAACCTGCTAAATCTTTCAGAATTTTGTTCCAAATAGGAAGGGATTAAACTTTGAAGTAATTATACCTTATAATAATTTTATTTTAAATCTTTTTTTAATGAAATTAGTGATCTTGCAAAGAAGAACGTTTGCGAAATTTCTCCCTTGGTGTCTTACGATGGAGAAGTAAGTAACCATTTTGGAATTACTCGTATTCAATCTTTAAATATTGTAATTTTTTAAATATATTTAAATGTATTTTTGTATTTTTTCTCAGGGTTTAGAAGAGTTAGTCAAAGGAAAAACATTCATTCTTCCTCTTCTCATACAGAGCACCGAAGAACAACAAACTTCTTTCCAAACTTCTACAAATGGTCATCGCCAAGATTAAAAGTCGAAGAATTGTTAACGAATTTATTATTATTATTATTATTATTATTATCGAAAATTAATATTTAAGGAACCGGAAATTAGGTTCTACATTTTTAATATTCTAGTTTTCGCGCTCGAGGGGCCTAAATCCGAAGATCAAAATTCCAACAAATTTGGCTGTGGACTCTCATGTTTTACGATTACATTTTATGTAAATAACGTAATATATTGTAAATATTTGGCTTTTAAACTGTTAAATAGATTCAAAACAATTTTTTTTTTATTTAATTAATGTAAGATAAATTTTGATTTTTGTCGAAGTATTTACGGTTTTTTCAATGTTTCTTGGAACTGCTTTACGAATGAATTGCAAATTGTTTTTGTGCAGAATTCTGCTATAAATAATCTAATTTTCTACCTGAAAAATTTTAAATTATTATTATTGTATTATTATTATTATTATTCGAATTTAAATCCAGTATTAAGCTATTGAACTTTTATAACTTTTGTAGAGGATTATACTACTCATCATACTTATGTATAAACATCGTTTATAAATACTGTTAAACTAAATGCATTACTGTATATTAAATGCAAAAATTTTCGGTTTAGAAAGGTTTATATGGGATATATTACTTTGAAAACTTATTGTATATAAACCTATGTACAAATATTCTTTTTTCCTAAAAAGTATCTGACCAAATTTATCGATTTTCATGTTTTTACTTATTAAATTTTCGTTATTAAAATTTTATTAACGTTTTTAGTCTCTCATTTATTGCTGTACAGTATATACTCCGATCCGATCACTCCTTGCACAGTATTGTGCCAGATTAGCCAAAGTGTCGGAGAAATAACGCATAATTACTGTAATTAAGATGTTGCAAAGTTGCCTTTACAAAGAAATACCAGAATTACATCTATAGGAACACCAGACTTAAAGATTCGAATACTTCAAGAGACACGCGCCTGGTCCTTTTTTTCTTTTAATGATTGATTCTGTTGTTATACAGTGTAGTCTTATATAAGCTTATGCCACTTGTTAATAAATGTGACGTAAACTTATAAGTGTTAAAGTACGTACGTAAATATGAGGAAGCACTTAATAACTGTCATTTGTGGAGTGTTAACGTCCTGAATTCTTTATTAAATTAATATACTTATATTAAACTATATAATACGTCTTTGATAATAGTTTATGTCATCCTATTTCAGATAATTTTTAGAAATTTTAGAAAAATTTTAAACTTTTCGCTCCCTATACTGCAATTGTAGCGCAATAGGGCTCAAAATCTCGATGAGACTTACCTCTGCAATTTTGATATTGTCACAATGGGTAAGATCGATGAGTTAAGAAGTTTTCGGGGACGTTCTTTCGGGATATGTCGAGTCCTGTTCCACTCCACCCGGGATCCCATCGTGTCCGAACTCCTCACACCTGTGGACACTAAGAGGACCTTTCTAGTGCTCACAGGTTGCGAAGGGTTAGTTTTTTTTTTAATTTTCTTACGTTTCAAATAAAAAAGAAAATAATTGAAAAATAGAATGGGATTTTCTCTTATGGTACCAGCATCCATGATCTATAATACGATCATACGTAATAGATAGACAGCATGAATGAGAAGTGGTAACCGATGTCACGGTCCGAAATATAGTACCTGTAAAATATCACGCGAGAAAATAGAATTCAAACTCGGACTCTTCATAACAGTACAATGAAATCGGATATGACATTAAGCCATAAATTAAAATACATATTTTCTTCTTCTTACATTATATCCAAGGTGCTTGGAAGAATTATATCCAAGAAAAATTAAACATAAGTTTATGATTAACGATTAATACATAAAATAAAAACTTCTACATGAAATGTATTTATTTTTTAGATTTAAGAAATTACCTGCTCTCGAAAATGTCACGCATTAAAACACTCCTCTAATTATAATTGTGCTAACATAGAAATATACCGTCATTTTCTAGCATGCTTTAATGCCGGCTGAATGGACGAGGCGGTTAATCCATTAGCTTACCGCTCTAGAGAACCAGGGAACAAATCCGGGCGGTCGAATAAACCCTGAAATTTTTCGGGAGTGGTCTATCCTGAATATTTAGGGCCTCGCCCCGTTGTGAGCCTGGCCAAACCCACAATGGGCTTGCTAAAAGAGGCCCAGTTAGTGCCACAGAGTTTTAAAAAAAATTCAGGAAAAAATTGTTTAAAATTAATATGTTTAGATAATAAAAAGTTACGTAAAAATATAACGTAATTTTTAATTTATTATTTAGAAATAAACAGATTGTCAAGACTCTGTAAAGAGTAATTCAAATAAATTGTGAAGATCCGGACCAGAATCGAACCCGGACTCCTCGCAGCGATGCGCTGTTGAATACCGCCGAATACAACGACAACGCCGGCATTATTATGGAGTTAATCTTTAACCAAGAATATTTACACAACACAACATAAAATCTTGTAAACTAATTATTTATAATTAAAAAAATTTATAATCCTACCTATTCCGAATATTATCTCCATCGAGCCATTTCAAAAAGGAGAATACAGATAAACGACGAATATCAATAATTAAAAATAAAATTAAGTTTATTATTAAAAAAAAAATAATAATAATAATAATAAACCCGTAAAATTTTAACTAATAAATAATATTTTCTTCTCAAGAAGTAATAGTAATTAATAGAAATAATTTTATAGATAAACCTTTCCGAATTACGATCTATTGGAGTGAAAGATAAGAGTTTTAAATATTAACCGCGATGTGGCGTTTGAACATGTTCTACGAGTGGAATTGAGCTGTTATTAAGTGCTGGAAATACTTGCGTTACACAATATAACGCTACATAGAAAGCACGAGTTTGATTCATGTAAAGAAAATGGCAGAGAACTTAACGAAGAAACCAGCTAAAGGCATTCTCAAGCACTCCAAGAGTTTAGATCAGCATGATATTAACAGACAGTAAGTAACTTTCCCTTTGAATTGTAAAGAACTTCAATAGTTTATATTATAAAATCTTTATATATTATTATATTCATTTCTGATTCCACCAAACACTCCTCACCTTAGTACACAATCATGCAAATTTTCTTTAGTTAAATCCATTGTTTATAGTGTCTTTTAATGACACCATGCCTCAATTTAGGTCTGTGACGTCACACTATTGTTTATGTATTAAAACTTATGAATAATTGTTTGTAATTGTTTATTGTTTTCCTAGCACAATTGATATTTCCCTCCTTTTTTTTATTTTGTAGTGTAATTTGAATGGAATGCAAGCATTATTCTCTTTTTAAAATTGCAATCTTTTTTTATTTAGTTGTAGATTCATCATTTACAAGTTTTTTTATTAGGTGCTAAACTGAGAATTAATTCAGCAAATTAGTGAACGGCATCGAGCGTTGCGTACGCGACAGAGTACGAAATTTATTTATACGTGCTTCCGTGAAGCCAAATAAATTTAAAGTAATGATTTAGACTTTCGAAAGGTTTCGTGAATAAATATAAATCTTCAATAGCGGATCCTAAATTATATTTAAATAATTTTAACTCTCCACCCTGTGAGCAATAAGAGGGCCTCTTTTAGCAAGCCTGTTACGGTTTCAGCCGGACCCGCGGTGGGGCGGTCGGGTGGCGAGGAACGGGGCACAGTTTCTGGACCCTCGAAAAATTCCTGAAGATTTTTCAACCCATCCGGATTTGATCCCAGGTTCGACGGAGCAGTAGGCTGCCACCTTCGTCTCTCGACCATCCAGCCGTCTAAGTAATGGGTTTTATACTATAAACAGTTTATGTGAATCGGTGGTCAGGGAACCGGGGTAAATTACCCCAAATGGGATAAAAATGAAATTATTGGGGGTAATAAGTTTCTCCAAAACCTAAAGAGTAAAAGTTTTCAATGAAATTATTGTGTTCCAAAATGATAATTTTATTTGGTTCGTTTATTATTTATTATTTTCATGATTCACTTTCAGTGTAAAATGATTCAATAAAGTGTTTAATTTAAATTTGTATTGATTTTCTCCTTTTCAAAATGAGGGGTAATGTCGACTTACACAAATATATTTTGGGGTAATGGCTAAAAAAAGTTTCCCTCCCTCTGATGTAAATAGTCATTATTCAATAAGTATATTATTAATTTTGAATGAAATCGGTACGGAATTTAATAAATTTTTAAAAATTCATCGTGATTACACAATGAATTTTTATCAGAATGAATTAATTATCTATTGTTAAATATAGGGTTTTTCCAAAATATGATAAAAATTCGATATATGCGTTAAAATTTTCATAAAATATAAGAATTAATAAAAATTTCAATAATACTTGCCGTATCATTAAATTTTCATTTTTATTTCTTTTTTTATGGATTAGAAAAGTTGAGGAATTACTTTCACGTTTTTAGGTCATACATTAAAGCGCATAAATTTTTATATATATATTTTATGTTAAGTGAATTAGTAAAAAAAACAAACTCAAAAAAGTATACATTTATTTATATATTTTTAATCTATTAACATATCTTGTGAAAATAAATTATATATTCTCTCAACTATTTATTTTATTGCATATATGTAATATTTAAATTCTATGTAAAGATAAAAATATCAATGAACTTAGTTAAAATGATGTGTGTTAATAATACATTAATATTAAAGAAAAAATAATCGTGTAGGCTGGGATTTAACTTTATAAAATTCCAATTTTGGCCGTGTATTAGAGATACAGACCAGTTTTCACTTTATTTTCATATATTTAATTACTTCTTGTCTAACAGGTAATGCTTAAAAATTTGCCCAATTTCTGATATTAAATTGTACTTATTTTTAAGTGAACGATAAATTTGTAAATATATTTAAATAGAAAAAACTATTTTAATGAAGTATTTTTTTTTTTTTTTTTTCTTAAATTTTGTATAAATATGGTTAATAATGCAATTGATCGACGACGTTATTTACCGGAAACGACAAAAGCGTTAAAAATAATTCAATGAAATATCGAATAAATATCTTATTAAAATAAAAGAAAATTTTTTAATTAAATAAAGGATGTAGTAATTGTAGAGAGAGAGATGAAAAATCCATTTGTGTAAACAAAAATAAATTTAATTAACGTAGAGAGAATGGGGTCTCTGTCAAGGACAACTGTAAATTTGAATATCAACTTTATTGATATGTGTAAAGTTTGTTTAAAAATAAATTTTACTTGTAAAATTTTAACGAAGCTATACTATTATCGTACTTCGATATCTTTAATTTATTTAAGTCTTAAACTAATTTTATAATTAGTTAAAATAGAAAGTTGCTTAAATCTTATGTAATTCTTCTAATTGATAAAATTCAGTGTGTAGATTTCTGTTCCTAATGTTACAAATACTAGAAATTGATATAATAATATTTATATTTAAATATTAGAAATTTCAATTAATTTCTGATATCTATTTTAGTAGTGACCACGTACTTAACTTATAATTCTTTGCTATTGATATATACTGGTATCTATAAAAACTATATAGATATATAGAGAAGAGAGATCTATATATATATATAATTATAAATAGAGAGAAGATAATTAAAGTTAAAAAATTACTTATTTGCTTTAGTTTAATTATTAATAGAAACCTGTCAGGCAATATATAAGATTTAAACGTTAATTAATTAATATTTGAATATAACTTTAGCAAATTAAAGAAATGATTTATGTATTATATATACAGTGTATTGGTATTAACATTCCGAAGCAAATAATTTACTACAAAAACTATTTATAAAAAAACCGATTTATTGTTTTTAAACAATTTTTCCTATCGCATCCAACGGAATAAAAATTTGTCAAAATATCAGAATTAGAATATAACGCACAGTTAAATAAAATTAATAATAACAACGGCGATTAAATCTACGAATTTTAAATAGTTTTGAGGTGATAAAATAAAAACCCGTAAAATTGCTTACTAATAAATCTGTTAATATAAATTTGTACATTGATATTCTACTTCTGTTAATTCGATTCCGCTTTTAGCTTTCGACATCGTTGGCTTTTTTGCTAGTAGAGTAGCAACGGAAATTATAATATAGGAAATATAATAAAGCCCGATCTCCATATCTGTTCCACGCTACTACAATTTTTAATTGAAATTATAAAAATTTGTTTTTAAATTCTTAGCATACCGAAGTATAAGCGTACGAACGGAAGAGTTGATAGTAACTTTAATATAATGAGATTACTTATCTCTTTCCCATATTTTCTTGTGATATATATATATAGTATTGATTGAATTCTACTGAAACCTTATTCAGGAAAAAAAAATCTATGAAATCTCTAACTTAAAATAGTTTTACAGGATTCTATTTTAATTTATCTACGAATTAAATAATCTCAACTAAATGTATTTCAAGATAATAAATACATATATCTGTAGTAATTAATTTCCATTGTTAAATATATAAAAATAACTTTCGAAATATACTGTAGATTTTTTCGTACATATATTTGCGAAAGTTCATCGTTTACAAGATAATTTATTAGAAGTTTTTAAAAAATATATCAATTGTTAATTAAGAATTCTAAATATTCCTGCTCGAAAGTTTTTTAAATAATCCATTTTATATGTAACTTTAATAAATAATGATATATAATAATATGTAATAATATATATAGTACAATAATATACATATTAAAAAATAAACAAACATTGTCTGTCCTCTGTTACATAATTTTAATCTTCAAATTTATTTTTTTTCTTCAAACTTATGAACTGTTTAAAAAAAAAAAAAAAACAAGTTCCTTTTTAAACTGTATTATCTTCTGAGTTACATGTAAATTTTTTCGGTTAGGATATTGATAATCAGAAAAATCGGGTTGACTCTGTTACCAATTAAATGCTATGTCGAGTGGACTATTGACCTTCAAAATCCTTGGCACACGTCACTGTTTAAGTACGTATTGTATTACATAATATGACGTAACTGTCTTGTAATATTTTTACATTCCCCGTATATATTTGTCTTTTTTAAAGTGTGCCAGACAATTGGAAACAGTTGAGATAATGTGTGATAAAATGTTAATTTAACCTATTATTTGTAATTAGAAGAGTTTAAAAAGATATTATAAGTGGTAGTAATCGTAACATTTTTAAAATTTTAATGTGTGCAAAGCTTATCTGACCATATATGCATATAAATTAAATCTTGGAATTAATAATTTGATGCTAATCCAAAGAATCTCATATGTATAATTGAATCAAATAAAATACTTAAGAAATTTAATATAGCTTAGCTTTATACAATATATGATAAATTTTGTATTGATTGGATGATTTATCACATGAATAACATAAACACAAACCTAAAGAAGTGGGTTATTATTTTCGTATAACTCGGACATTGGTTACATGATCTATTATTAAAATTATTCTGTAATTACTTAACATAAAAAGTATGTGATTATTATTGGTAATAGATTATACGTAATACAAAATATCTATTGTTATATGACACGGGTAGTAATAATTTTGAAAGTGTCCAGTCTAAACAAACAACTTCAAATAATAATAATACCTGTATATCATTATAGAATTACATACAGTATGAATGATATATTGGATTTTGCATTTAGTGAATTATAATGTTATGTAGCAATTCAGAAAAATGTTATCTAAGAAATCTCAATAGCATAACTGCAGTATTTTCTTTTTCATAATGTTTTGTTCTACAAAGAATACATACTTTGGAATTATAAAACAATAACTTAATTTAAATTATTAGTAACATTTAAAAAAATACTATATAAATACTTTTAAGACCACTATTTTCAAATAGTATAGACCTTGAGAATTATTTACGATAGGAAATTTTGAATATATTCAAATTTTTATTTATAACCAAAGGAAAATGCTTAAAAATACTTGATATAAATTTTATACCGGGTGATCCAGAAATCCTTTGATATAGAAGTCATTTGTACTGCTATGTGTAAATAAATGCATATGAATAATAAATACATGCATACGTAAGCAAAAACAAAAATAAAAAATTTGAAATTAAAGGGAAAAACCCAATTTGCCATGCATAAAAAAATTTAAGAAAATTTATATTCTTGCCATTGCAAATGGTGATTACGTTGAAGGGCTCCAGGATCACCTGGTCTATGAAATATTAAACGACTGCATTATATTATATACAGTATTAGTTATCTTTATCTTACTTCCTATATATATAGGAAGTAAGATAACTAATTCTTAATTTATTATGTATATGTTTTGTTATAAATTACATGATACATGATATTCAACACACGACAGTTTAAAATCTTATAACATTTGCTGACTTGTCAATTTAAAATTTTGCATAGAGTATTTAACTTAGTTAAAAAACATTTCTTCACCTTTGCATCATCTGTTTGAATAAAGCTTTTTAAGTGCTAATAATTGCCAAGACAATTTTCATTATTTAAATAAACACTTAAGATCAGATTATCATCCTATTGCTGATAAAAATGCACATAAATATAATAACTGTTTATATATATATATTTTTTTTTCTATTCTAAACATTATAAAAAAATATATATATATTTTTTAATTTGGAAGAACTTCTGAGAAATAACATTAAAAATTACAGAACAAAATTTCATTAAGTAATCCATAATAAATATAATAGATATATTTTAGAAAATATAGTAAATTGCTTCAAGGACAAATTACTTTCAAGGACAAAAAACTACTTCAAAGGTAAAATTACTTTGTTAAATATTAAAAAAAAATATATATATATATTCATTATTTTTATTATTATGAATGAATAATGATTATGAAAAGGGTTAAAATATTGCAACATATATTATTTATAATGTATTTTCATCTTACTAAATCACTGACGATTTGTATATTTAAAGGAGAATAATATTCAGAAATAGACCCTACTAAATAAACATTAATATTTAAAATGAATTCACAAATGAGTGATTCAAACATTAACAGAGGATATGAGTCAAAAGTATTAACAGATTTGAAGTCATAATTTTAGAAAATATATTTATAGATATCATCACTTCCTGAATATCTGAAATGTATTATGCGACTATTTAATAGCATGTAATTATGATGTTGAAAACATTTAAATATTAACAATAGTAAATTTATTGCTTATATTGTATTTTTTGTTTTTTATTTGATAAAACAAATTAATAAAGTACGAAAATCTATTTGGTATGTTGTGTTTAGTCATAAGTTGAATTTGATTATTTTAATTTGAATTTAACTACTGAACTATTTAATTTTGAATACAGCATCAAAATAGAATTTATTTTAAAATTTTCATAAGTTGAAAAAGAAACTTGTTTATTTATTTATTTAGAGAAATTTCCTATCCAGTTTATTCTCTTCAAAACAATAGAAATTTCTTTGCAACATTTTTAGAATTTTTCTGGAAGTACTAATATTGTTTAATGTTTAATAATTTTAGAAGGCCTTTTTTTTTTATCAAGCCTGTTGTGAGTTTGGTCAGGTCCATGATGGGGCAGTTAGTTGGTGAGGGATAGAACCCAACAACATATCCAAGATGGACTCCCGAAAATTCCTGGGGATTTTTTTTGATCTGCCCAATTTATTCCAGAGCTCCAGAGATGCAGACCTTAACTGCTCAGTTGTCTGACTAACTGTTTAACAACATTGTAAACAATTGCAAAAAAGGTTGTAACTTCACTCAAACCTACTTTCATTCTTAATTAATAACCACTTGCATTTGATTTTAACAAATATTTACAAGTATAAAGGATAAACACTGGAGCGAAATTAAAATAAACAACTAAAGTGCCTTTGACCAGTGTGCGTATACTACCAAATAGCAAAGAAAAAGGATATCTGCTTAGCTTTTACGAGATGCCCAACTATTTTTGAGTGGCTTAGGAACAGAAAAGACGCTCCGGATAGAAACAGACTTCCGGGAATATACTCTGTACCCATCGCCGACCACAGAGATAACAGCGAAGCCATCTACATCGGATCCACCAAACGCAAACATACAAACGAGGATTAATGAACACAAAGCGGACATATTACATCATAGACAAAATACCACCCTAGCAGTCTATTCATCTGACCCAGAGATAGAGCCTCTATTCACCCGTGCTGGAATTATTCACTCCACGTTTCGACAAGATCACCTCAAATGGCTTGAAGCTGTATACATATTACTCAACACCCGCAGCAATACGCACTGTATCAATTTTAAAAAGGAAATCAACTTATCATCAGCTTGGGAAGCCTTCCTTAACAAGATCCCTGAAGTAGCACTATACTCTCATCGCGCAAGTCTAATATGACGACATCGGCTACACGCGACAGCGTTCCAGAATGCAGTTTTTTCTAAAACAACGGTCAACTTCGACGGGATATTTAAATTTTTAGAACACAGAATTCCGTTACGCCTGAGGAAGAACCCGACGAGGTTTGAAAACATTTGTGATTTACTGAGAAGAAGAAGCACATTGGTCAAAGGCACTTTAGTTGTTTATTTTAAATATTTACAAGTTAAATTATTCTGTTGTGTGACATAGTTTTTTTCTTTTTAAGCAAAAAGTAATTAAGTTTTGGGAGAAAATTTAGCTTTAAAAATTCTTTATTTCAAAATATTTTTAATTTAAAATCATTTGGAACGAACTTAATTTTTCGTCTCTTTAATACAGCAGTTGATTTTGAAGCAGAGAATTTATATAATATTTATCTTATTCAGATTTTACAATTACATATCGGAATTTATAGATACAGCATGTATATTTTTATGCTTTTAGAAAGCAATTGATAACATTACGTTATTGATTATCTGTCAAAAGATTTAAATTACAGATGGATCTCAGTGTATTAAGATTTGACAGCATAAAGTTGAAAACTTTATTAATGTTAATTATTATAAATATATAATCAAATATTTGCTGATATATACATATGTTATCTTCATATTAGCATTATTCTCTAGTAATTAGTTAATATGGTTGACTGTCTTATTAATTTAATTTACAGATGAATATTTTATAAGAAATTACTGTAGGGTGTTTGAAAAGTTACTGTGCAGTGAGAAATTTGTAATGAGTGACATTAAAGTTACAGACCTTATATTCAATACTGTACATGCTAGTCCTGTGTTTCCACTTTAAGGTAGGTTGCATTACTGCTTGCTCACAGATGCTCTGGTTTTTGGAAGACTTTTTTGATGATTAGATTAATGTCTGGACCTCACTCTCCAGATTTTGGTGCCTCCGGGGGTCATTACTAGCATTTGCTACAGGAAAAGTTGCAATATCGTATGTAAAACTTCACTTTTAACAAAACTTTTCCCACTGCACGGTAACTTTTCAGACGCCTTGTATAATCAGTCTTTAGTAAATAAAAATTATAATTTTGTTGGGTTTAGAGGTAAAAAATTTATTTCTTAATAAAATACATTGTATTATATCTCAACAGGAAAAATAAGCAACCAAAAAAGTTGTGTGTATAAGCAATTATTGATGTTTCATTAATCCATTATGTTTTTTTTTTTTTTTATATTAAGCAATTTTACGTTGATGTATCAATTGATTAATTGATGAAAAATAATCAAGTTAAAATTGTATATTTTCAGGCAAGATATCAAATGGGATGAAATGAACATTTTACAGACACTTCATCCTGCGGATAAAGATTATGGCCACATGACAATTGATGAGCCTAAAACACCTTATAACTATTATAAAGATGAAGATCTTTCTGGTACTGAGAAATTAGCTATTAACCCATCTCTTCTAGCAGAAAAGTAAGTTTTATATTTATTAAGGTTGCAAAATCAATAAAATCTGATATTTAACATTTATGTTATCAAATTCATTACTCATATTCTTAATAACAAACCGAAACAAGTTAAAACTATATTTATGTAAAACGTGTAACGGTACGATAATGAAGCATATTTGAAAAAATAAAAGCAAAAAGAAGGAAAACGTTTTAATCTTAACAAATGTATAAGAAAGATTTATTTAACATAAGTTGATTATCCTTTTGTTTTTTTTATTATTCTGTTTATTAAGATTTTATTTTAAATTTATATAGATTAATGTTAAATTTAATATATTTATTTCCACTAATCATTACATTGATAGTTTTTCTTAAGGTATACAATAGGAATATTGACAAGGAGAAGCTTTTTCTTGCTTTTCGAAGAGCAGTTCACTACGAAAGCTATGAACCACAAGAATGCATTCTGACAGAACAATTTGCAATCGTTATTTCATCCTTGTTGGACCACTTTATTGATTGGCATTCTCTTTTTTGAGGTATTCTTTTAGCCATTTTTTAAATCGCAAAATGATCTGTTCCTTTGACTGGCAGGTTTTGACGTACTAATGAAAATGAGGTCAGAAAGTTATTCTTTTGTGACTTTTAACAAAGCTGCAAAAATCAGTATAGTAAGAAAAAGCTATGGATTGTTAATACTCCTAATGAAAGCTTAATTTACTTATTTGAAAGTAAAATTTTAACTGTATATTAATTATAAGTTAGCTAAATACACTTAAAAACGTTATATTTCTGTTAAAATTGTAACTTGTAATACATGAAAAAAATGTGTTAAAAGGAAAGAGTATAGTTTACTTTGGAAATGGATGATTTTGTATCTTATCCAATAATAAATTGGAAAATATTCAATATACATGATTAAATATGGCCAATTGAAAATTTATGATAATCTCTGTATCGTTTAAAATGTATAACTGAATATAAAAGAAGCATGTGAGTATTCACTGCGCATGTAGTTTCATTTCATAAATATTTATTCAGCTGCTAATGAATAATTGATATCTATTTCAGAAAAACCCATATTTAACTACACAGCATGTACTGTGAGTTTACTATGTAACAACTATTTTCAAACAATCAAATGTTTATTTTTTTAATACGGAATTTTTTGTGTTTTTTCCCTATTCAAACTGTTGTTAAAAATTAATTTATAACAACAATAATTTGAAAATTTTAAGAATAATAACTCATTAGATTTCTTTTAATTAAATCTTTTTAAATTAATATTTTATAGAATACAAGAAGGTGCAGAAAAACCACCGAAAGTTATGACCGAAACATCTTCAAGCGAAGAAGAAACTGAAACAGAAGAGGAAAGAGGTAAACGTTATTAGTATTTTATTTAGAAAATTGCATTTGAATTCTATTTTAGTATATACGTGCTATTTTTTTGAAAGGATGTGATTTGTCTTAAACGGAAGCACAATTTAACAAAAATATTATTATGTATATATCTTATCACCAACTGATACAGTGCACTTAACAAGACGCTTTCTTCTGAAATCCACCTTCGACAGCAAAGAGCTTTGATAACTAATTTTGTTATGTAAGCAGATTAAAAAGTTACCTAAATTTATCAATTTCAGATTATATTTTAAATTTCTATAACTTTTCCTCTAGTATGTAATGTTCGATTTATCAAAAATTCATGATTTATTTAAATTACACCATTACTTTTCATATTTAAATGCTAGATATTAGCTATTGCAAAATTATCTCCTCTCCAAATCCATCTTTCATACATAGCGTAAAAACTATCCAGATGCCAACTAGTTTGCCGGTTGACGGATACTAATGTTTAGATAGGCTTTGTTCTGACCGGATTGAGTTGGAAATTACAGAAATTCAATTTTTCTAATTTTGCTTCCATTAAATTAACTAAACATGGATTGGTCAAATATAATAAAACAAAGTAAATTTTAAAATTATTTCTTAGATGATTCGTGAGATAAATTTATAATAAATCTGAAAATAAATCGCATCCTGTTCAGTATGTATATTACATGAAATGAACTCAGGTAGAGAATATATGTAGAGATTCTTTTATATAAGATGTTTTATAAATAGACCAAATATAATCATATTATACAAAAATTATTTTAACATTTGGCAGTATTTGATTAATTTAGGGTCTAAGTATTTGAATTTGGTCATTACGGATGGTCATTTTCCTGGCCATTTACAATTTTTAAATTTACAAAACTATAACCTTACTCACTCCTTTCCAGCAGATAATTTGTCTTACACTAATGTTTTTGACTTCCTTGAGAAGTCTTCCTCGGATATTTACCATTCGAATACAGTTTTTTAATCACTAAAATAAATAACAGCTTACAGTGGTGTTTAAATCCATGCTTTGTGTGCTAATACACTATTCACATTATATATTTTAAGCCTGTTTAAACGAGAATGCGAACTTAAGCAACACTATTAAGTGAAACTGATTAAAACTTTGCTTTAAATTTAAGAAAGTGATTCATATTAATTTGCTTTCTGAAACAAAGTTAAGTTGTTTCATGACATAAGTTTTCTCTGACCCATTCTTATATTCAAAATATGGTGGGAATAAATAGGTATATTTCTTTTCATTCACTTCTATTATAATAAGTCTTCTCTTTCCAAATATATATTTGATTCAATATAAACCATCAAGCCATTTATGTATCAAAGAGTGATACAAGTCATACTGAAATGTTGTTTCAGTAATGCAACTTAATTTAATCCTGCTTAAAGATTATACCAGTAGTATGAATACAGTATAAAGGGATAAATTAACTAATTGTAATTGGAAATGGCTATGATTCATACTAGAATTTCTGCAAGTACGAAATGTCAAAACCGACATAAATCACACATGGCATCAATTGCAAATAATAGTATTTATCTTAAGCTGCAGATGATTAAAATCTTTCTATTTAATGGGAGAGTATTATGTATTTAGTAATACTAGGTTAGTATTTATTAATATATTTTGGTTTTGTTTTGATATTTTTAAATAATGTATCAGTAGATATTTTTAAAGAAAATTTTTCCTTATACACCAGATATTATCTACTACAGTTTAAAGCAAATCTGCACAATATTCAAAATACAATTTAAACATCAGTACTGTAATTTTCAATTATGTGAAATTAATGTTTGTATCTGAAATTTGCAGCCAAACGGAAACTTTTCGAATATAAAAGAAAAACGCATTACAACGAATACTATGCAGTGAAACTTGCACGCAAATTAATGTCGGCCGACGAGGACGAGGACGAAGACGAAGAAGAAGAAGAGAGTAACAGTAACGTAGAATCTAGTGAAAGACAAGTAGAAAATAAAAACTGTTCAGATTAGAAGTGGTTTGATTTAAAAAAATATATCAAAATAAAATTCGATAGTTTGTATTTTGATATGACAAAATTTGATATGGCATTTTATCTTCCCGATAAATGTTGCCATTTCTTGTCATTGCCATAAAATTAATTAAAAAAAAATTTAATACACATAATTCTTAAGATTAAAAACTGTCATCAGAATTTGACAAATTTTTTTTTAGCACTTGGGGTTGTTTTTACACAATGTAAATTATTAATATGTAAAATATATGTTTGTATGTATATTTGTTTCTTTTTTTTATTTTGTATTGATTTGCCGTCTAGACTATTTATTTCATAAATGGAATTAATGCGTTACATTTTACCGCAAGACGATACCAAGTTTCTTGTCATCTGATTTCATCGAACTAAATGCAGGTGTATAAACTCATTTTGTTAATTTGAAAAAGGAAAAAAAATGTATTGTAGCAAGTTTTATATTGGAATCAATCTTGCATATATACTGCCAAATAAATCTTGTTATTATTTAAATTTTATATATTAATTTTAAAAAAAATTCATTTGCATTAAGTTTGTTAAGTTACTGAATTTCTTTGATGGACAAATTCATATAGAGAAGTTATTTTTGGATTGTTTTGCATGAATTTTTTCTATATTTTGTCTTAACAGTATTACATATTCCTTTATCAACTGGGATTTTTTTTCTTTTCTTTGATTTAAAAAAATAAATGATTATGAAATAATCATTAACAGTAAAATAATCGTGTACAGGATGGCAATAACTTAAAACTGAAAATAATTTATCCATCCATAACGTTTTTAGACAGTATAATGCTTCTAAATATTTTTGATAGTTTTTAAAATTCATTTTCTTTGTGATGATGTTTGCATTTTTGTATGTATACTTATATGAATTGCATTTATGTACGTATACAAAAGTTACCTTAATTTAGCTACTTTATAAAAACAAAGAGTGTATTTTAAAATTTTAAACGCGGGATGACGCAACTGTAAAGAGCAGCAATATCGAGCCTGCTTCTTTATATATATTTTGGCTTCTTAACATTTTTATTTATAAGAATGTAAGTTTCTTCTACGTAATTTTTCGTAAAATATATTTTATATTTACATTACGTGCTGCGACGTTTATGCCAAAACATTTCCAAGTTGTGTCATCCTTTTTAAAGTAGTAATATATTAAGATAAAATTAAATTGTATAAGAAAATAAATTATACAATGCAGGAAAACTTAGAGATTTGTGAGAGACTTGTCCATAAAGTTTGGATTTACGACGATAAAATGTTGCTTCCAAAAATTATTTTAGGAGAACTTTTATAAGCAAATGCATTTTGATAACTAAATTTTATATTGACAATTAATAATAATAATTGCCATTTTATTGCTTTCTGGACAGAGTTCTCAACCATTTTTAATATGCATTGCAAAGCTTTATTTTTTGAATTGGGGGAAAGTTGTATGTATTGTATATATATACATATTATAATAATAATAATAACGAAACACTGTAAATTATAAAACTTTAAAGTTAACAGTTCCTTTACAGATAAATTCACAAAATTAATAATGATTATAATTCTTTCACATTGATTTCTACCTGCACTAAAAATTTCGTTTATAAAGTGATAACTGTGATATAAAAGAATTTAAAAGCACACACTTTGTTAAATTGATTCTTAATGTTTCTTTCTAGTCTCATTTTTCTTTTTTAAATGTAATTTGCATCTTTGTAAATATGGAGAGAGGACGATTAAAAACGATTAACGAACCTGAATTACATATTATTTAGACTATCTCCGTAAAAAAATTTCGAAGTAGCTGCTTCGGTACTTCGCGGTGCTTTTGCTATCGTGGCTTAAAGTCGGAAATGGGTGCCGCATTTCGATTTTGAAAATATCGCACTAGTTTAGTTGCATCGCTGCCAAAATATTTTGCGATGCTATGAATCATCTTTATCTATCTCGTGATTCATTATCAGGTTAAATTTTTAGAGTTATACTTGAAATTTGTCTTAAAAATCGTCATTTGAAGCTTTATATAATCTAGTTTTCAATACTCTTCCTTTATAGTATGAAGTAATTGACATTTTAAAATATCTGTTAAAGAAATTTCGAATTTCATTTATTTTGATTTACTTTCATGAAAAAGCCAAAGTCGTTCATAATGTTTGAGGTCCATTAACTTTTATATTGCCATATTGTCAAAGATACAAGTTTATCGGGGACTAAATTTCAAAATTAAATTTATTATTGGATCGTATTTAATTACATATCACTTTAAAAATAGAGTAGAATCCGCTTATTGTCACAATATAATCGTGGATATTGTCATCAGTCGGCTGATTAGCTTAATTTTAGATTATTAGAATTATTATGTCCCAAAAACATATCGGTTAAACCGTACCGGTACTTATCAAACTTACTGTAATTGGAGTTTTGGTAGGTTAAGTGATCATTATATTCAGGTAAACGGTGTGAACTATCTGCATGTTGAGGCTGATAGGCATTTTTAAGTTAACAGTTCAGTGCTTTAAATGTTTGTTAAATTATTGTATTGCAAGAAAATAAATTACTGGTATTTCTTACTTCGATTACATGCCGTCTGTTGTTAAATACAGTACTATAAAAATCGGCAGGCAAACGAAACTGGATTAATTATTCGTATTACTGAATATAAATTCAAATTCGACGTTGGAATAATTTGTTTTAATACGTCCCAAGATGATTTCCATTAACCGTAATCTGAATAAGATTACAATTAGTGGAAAAGCAGGTTAAATGAATAAAACCTGAATATGTTATCAATTGGTTATCATTAGTGTAGGCAAGCCTCAAAAATGATTACAATAAACAGATTTTATTGTGTATAACTTGGATTGTTTCATTTTTAATGTTAAAATTAACTAATATCGAATGAGTTGTGTGACATACATCACCACCTAATCTTAGTTTACAAAATTTAATTTTTATAATGATAAATACGTATCTTGTCTGTACGCAAAAAATAAGACCAATATATATATATATATTTATCAAATGTCAGTTGTCGAATATGTTTATTGAAAAAATACTATAAACCTCTACTAGAATATATAGTACGGTGCATATTTTGTACAGTAATCTTTGATTAGCGCTGTTTTTATAAGCTGATAGCAAGTTTAATGAACCTTTACCTATATTAATTGAATATGATTATTTCTGGAGTAGATTCATGTTCTCGAGTTTCACTACACATTTGGCAAACAGTTCGAATGATAAGGAACACAACGTGTCTGAATTTATGGCAGATTTTGTGTAAATTATGAAATATTAAATTATCATTCTTCATAGAAATACTGGTAAAGATTTTCGCGATGGCCATATATTTGTTAGATTAAGTAAAAATTAGAGTCTGGATTAATCCGAGATTTTTTTTTAAGGGGAGTGCTATGTTTAGGAATCAAATTTTTAAATTATTTTCTAAAGATTTAATTATTAGTAATATCAAATAAATAGCATTGGTTGGGAAGTTAATGCAACTTGCCAGATTTCTGCATATCAAATTGACATTTACATTATTACTGATCGCCTAAAAAACTTCCGAGGCTCGAGATTTTTACTTAATAATTGCACTAATTAATCAAATTATTATTATATAATAAAATACAAGCACACTGTTTTCACGGAATTCATTAACCACATTAATCAAAGGATTACAGTACATATAACCATATATACATATAAATGCATTCTTCAAAAACAATTTATAGATTCTTACCAAATTTTAATTGTAAACAAGATCTCCGTGGTTTGAGAACACGCGATTTCATATTTTTAATTATATTATAGTAATAATCAAAATAAAGATATAACCAAATTAATTATACAGACTTTATTGTCTTGTATTTTATTTTTAAGAAAGGTTTAAGCAAATTTTTGCATATAGCTCTATTAATGACCAAATTTTATATAATATATTCCATCGTATGACTATCCAGTTTGATACATTTGACTCCGGTTCTGGATTTTGAGCAGAATTTTACTCCGTGTCCTTACTCAAACTTGTTAATCCCGTCCCGATATATTCTGCGCGTTATGTTTTACGAAAGAAAATTCAATTCTGTCCGAAACAGAATACGTATCAAAGCATTTCTATTACATAAACGATGTTACATCTTTATTGACCTAAAATTTTTTGTTGTTTGTCCTATTTTACCATAATTTATTCCCTTAGAAAAACTAACGATCGGAAAATTTTGTTTTAATTTGAAAGAAAGAACCGAAAATGCTTTAAAGTATAACTCCATTTCTACCTGATAATGAATTTTATGGTTGTATGGAATTATATATTTTAATGTTTACAATTGTATGTACTTAATGTGAATTTAAAGTTTTGATAATGTAACTTACTATAATAAATGGGCTGTAAGTCAATTTTTGGAACAGGATCCAACGAATTAATGTATTTATGTATATAGCTTTAAGAAGATGTCTGCAAAATTGCCGTTATTTGCAAAACAATTCTGTTTTGACCAATACAGAAATCTTAATGGATAGATATTAAATGTGAATAACCATCTATATATACACACTTTGCATACATAAAAGATATCAAATGTCTATTTTTAAGTATACCTATTTGGTTGTGTGTGTGTATATTCAGAAATTTAAAAATATTTTTATGCTGGTAAGTGAATAGCAGATGGTTTCTGGAACCACTAATATTTTTGGACTTATCTTGAAAATTTAATAAAATCTTAGCGTAAAAGTGGTGTAAATTATCTCTGTTTACAGCTGTCTTTTTCACAATAATTGATTCTTATCAACTTCGTTATTCAATGCCACAACAAACAGGCAACATAATGCAATTCTGATTTTCCGTAAAATATTGTCGTGCGAGTTTTTAGTTTTCGATCTAAAATAATCGGGAACTTTAGAATTCCGAAGCATTCGAGTGGCACAAGGAAGGAAAAATTTAAAATACAGTAATATGTAAGATAACAGTTGCAAAAACAAAAGATAAATAATGTACTTAAAATGTAAAATTGAATTATTTTACGTGCGAAAAAGGTGCGCGCGCGTGCAAAAGATTGTAAATTTTTAAATAAAATTTAGTCGTTTTTATCCTTTGTTTTTGTAATTAATCAATTTTATTTAATAATTTACAATACTCCTTAACCAAATAGTTTTTTTAGTTTTTGTTTATTGACATATACAAAGTGTTATGGAACAAGGCACTGCTTTTTCCGACATCATCAAAACTGTTCCAAATCTAAAGAAAAAGTTACATACACAAATGAAAAAAAAATCAACAAGGTTTACAAAATGTCATTTTCTGATGCAGAGATGATTAAGCATGTACTAAAAAATACTGGAATGTATTCTTCTAGATTTGCAAATTTACACCCAACAAATACGTTTATCAGAGAATTAAATATACTAAATTTTCATCTATTTAAAACTTCACCTCGTCGCTGACAAAAATGATATAAACTTAACGCTTTATTTACAAGTTTAGATTGCCTCCGTCCGAAAACAATTTTTGTCCGTATTGTCGTTTAAACAACATGTACCCTCATTGGAAGGATTTATCAAAATCAAGAAATTTGTAAATCTGTAATGGTGCTTTATAAGGACTTACTTGTACAGTTTTAATTTGCTAACAAAAACAAATAACAAGATTAAAAATACTTTCTGTACTTTTCAGAAGTAATGCGAAGAAATATAGTGTCCCGAAATGTACATACAAATGCGTCATCATTGAAAACTTCTGCGCTTCTAGGTTTATTTATTTATTTATTTTTTAACTCTTCCTGCCCTGTGGGCACTAAGAGAGCCTTTTTCCTTTTTTAGAAAGTCCATTATGGGTTTGTATCTTCATTTTAAAAGACGTGCAAATTAGAATTAAATTTTGATCAAATGAAATATATCAAAATATTTCTGATACCGAATTTAAAAACCTAAACTACTCATTGTTCGTAATTTCTACAATTTCAATAATCATTTAACGTGATACCTACCTACATCAAATATCTACAAAATCCATATGAAGATATTACAGTAACAATTAAATGTGATATTTATAAGTAGACCCTTGTAAACTGACAAAATAAGCCAGTTTACTATTAAAATTACAAATTTAAAAGCGTGAACTCGCCGTTCGTATTTATTTCTTGTCCGTCATTCGTAACTGGTTAACCGTACATAGGTAATAACTATGTAGTGAATCAAACTGGAGCACGTGTTGATTCACGCAAGGAACATCAAGGTAGATATCACGCTAAAAGTTAAAATTTCATTTTAATTATTTAACATCATTTAAGTGTTTTTAACACATTTTAACAATAAAAACTAGAATAACTCTCTTTTTGTATATAAATATAGAATATATTTTATTTATGTACATATGTGCACTACCCCTTATTGTTTTTTTTTAGGCACAATGCGTAATGTAGTCTTTCATTGTTATGGATTCGTAAGACAAAAATCACACGAAACCAACACCGTTATCGCTTTTGAATGTGGAAGGCTTGGCAACTTTTGGCAGGAAGATAAATCTTTTTTGTTTGTTTGTTTGTTACAATACCAATTAATTTTCCTGTTCCTGAGACTGAGCTGCCTGAATCGTCTTCCTCGTTTTTTCTCCCTTTCTCCATAAAACTATTTCCTAAATTGGCATTCATTATTATAGTAATACTCAGAAAACTAAAAAAATACTTGCATAATACTATAACAGTTTACAAAAAAAACTTACTTGCTGTTTAAAATATCTTCTTTCTTCTTCGTCTACCAAAACCAAATTAAGATAATATCGAACAGAGAACTTCTTATTTATGTCTTTCATCGTGGGCGTCAGATCATATCCGGCCAGGAACAATCTTATTGGTATTGATTCTCCTGAAATGAATGTAGAAGTTTTAAAAAATACTAGTATTTGATCATTATATAATACTGGTTGTTCCTCCTCAACCTCTCTAGTTTTAACAGCATGTTAGGAGTCATGCACAATATAATACAATATCACTTGATCAAAATCAAGTAATATTGTATTATAATTCATGTGCCACATCAGGAGCATGTGGAAATGTACTGATTTAATATAGTAACTAACTTTATTGGATGCACTTTCTATTATCATTGTTTACATTTCTTTGCTCAAAATAATCCACAAAACTAGGGAGGTTTGAGGCGAACACCTTTATAATAGTAAAAACTATACCTCTAACCGGAGCTCCATCCATGATTTCGTATTTTGTAATTGTTTCGCTTTCGTTGAAAGTATTGGGCCCGGAACCGGTCGTCTCTCTCTTAATTATCGCAATTTCCATATGTTTGATTTTAATTCTGACGAGAAGAAAATATATTTTCCCAACAATAACATCTTTTAGATGATATCTATAAAATATTCAATTTTAAATAATTGTACTTGCTTTTCCAAAACTTTACATTTTAAAAGACTCACTTGGATTTGTTATATTCAAATTCAATATGCAAACAGTCTTCAATACCCACTTCCATTTTGATAGAGGAATTCATCTCTGGATATGAGGATAGGGTATGTACAACGAGATCCATCTCTCTAATAATATCGGACAGCCTTCGTAGGATGGTCACTCGGAGAAAGTATCTGAAGACATATTTTATGATATAATGCTGTATTACAAATATTTATTTACTTTATTTTAAGATATAGTTTGAAGACGTCACATCTAAAAAGTTATAATAGAATTTATTTGCTAACAGATGAAACATATCGACATGCGAAAACCTCGTAAAGACCGCTACGAGTTTATCTTTTAATCTGGTAACTTCTCAAATTTTGAGTTCACAGATCAGTTTTTTATTCCAATCCCTTGCAGATGAGTATTTTAATAAAATTAAATAAAAATAATTATAAAATGGAGAGAACAATTTCAAGTGAAAGGTAAAGGGAAAAACAAGAAATGTCACATTTTTTTAATACCGTATTTTACGGACTATAAGACGCACTTTTTTCTCCGAAAAATTGCTTCCAAAATTCAGGTGCGTCTTATAGTCCGTAAAATACAGTATATCAAGATATATTATCTGATAGGTAAATATGGACTTGAGTAATGGGTGAAAACTGGAATGGTCCAATAATCAAACGAATTTAACATTTCAGTGAGAAGGTTAGATAGGATTAGTATATAAACTGGGAGAAAATCCATTTCAACATGACAAATAGGTAGGTAGATCCTGATCCTGTTTCATTTTCGTGACATTAAGAGCAAAGTGTTTATGAAGTTTGTATTAATTATTAATTATATTGCTATAATTTATTTATTACTATGTCTTCTGATAGTGGCATGTGTCAAAAACAATACTGTGAAAAAAAGAACTGGAAAAATTGTAAAGTCATAAAAAAAAATAATAGTTGTACAGTCCTCATGAAGGAGGTACAACCATTAAAGTGTAAAAATTGAAATGTTTTAAAACTGTAAAAAGTGAAGATAGAAGTATTAGAGAAGAAGTTCTGTAAATAAACTCCTAGACAAAAAATTAGAATATTCACTTAACTGAAAGTTTAGTGTACATTTTCTCATGAACAACACAGAGTACGAAACTTTTTTTGACTATATAAACAATGTTTATGTATATTTATTATACCCATTAATCAGACAAATTCAAATGTATTTTGTTACAAATGCAAATGAAATGACAAAAAATTAGAATATTAGCTAAATGTGGGTTAAATATGGGAAATACAACAAAATAAACTTAATATTTTTGTGCGTCACCTCTTGCCACAATCATTGCTTGTAATCTGTCAGGCATGGTGTGGACTAATGCTTTGCATTCGTTTCTGGTGATGCAGTTCGAAATATGGCGAATGTATGTCACTAATTCCTCTTTAGAAGTTGATCACCGTTCATTAAATTGTCGTTTCGTGACTCCCCACAAAATTTCAATGGGTTTAAGTCTGGAGAATTGCTTGGGCAAGGCAGGATTGCAATCTGCCGTTCTTGTAACCAATGTATCGCTAACTTAGCAGTATGAGAGGATGCTCCATCTTGTTGAAATAGAAATGTTTTCTCACTTAAATTCTCTGTCGATGGCATCATAAATGTCTCTAAGATGTCGTAATATGTCTGTACATTGACATGTTCCTGAAGAATGCACAGTTGTCCTATGCCATTAGCATTCATGCATCCCCAGATCATGACAGATGATGCAACGTCGCGGATCTCTTCATACAGTCCTTTTTGAAGGTTTCTTTGGTTGTTCTCCATACACACAGGCCTTGGTCACCACAGGTGAGACAAAATAGGGATTTGTCACTGAAGAGAATGTTATTCCAGTTGTCTTGTTACACATGAGCCTCTCTCTGCACTATCTGATCCTTTCTTCTTGTTGCTTTTTCATTAGAGATGACTTTATCTTGGGAACACAGAAGTTGAAGTGCAAGTCTTACAACCTTCGGCATGTGATTCGACTACTAATGTTCACTCCAGTTGCTCTGTATTGTGCATGCAAACGTTTAATGCTCGTAAAGCGGTTTTGCATGACAATCCTTCTCAAGTTTCTCTCATCCCTCGCAGTTGTTGCTCGTTTACGTTCACATTTCTGGAGTTTATTAGTTAAAACTTGAACACGGTTTTGTTGTTTCAATACTCTAGAGACTGCTGTCTGCGAGCATTATACATAATTTGCAATTTTTTCTTGTGTTTTTCGTACTTTGTACAAGGCTATGATAATATCTTTAGTTCTGTCACTGATGTTGCACTTATGCCCCATGTTGTACTCATACTGCTCTGCTCAGCAATATGGAAATTTGCATTTGCATTTGCATTGTAAGCAAAAATTATATGATAATATTGCAATTGCAACAGATCATCAGCAAAATATATCTCTACCAAATGTTATTACAAATTATGTATAGTTTTAATATTCATGTTTTATTTACAGGCCAATTTTTTACACTTAACTGCAAATCATAGCCAAAAAAAAGGACCTAATGAAGTGCTGTCGTTCTTATTTTATTACAAATTTTATGGATATCAAAGTATCAAAGATATAAAGTATCTTTATATATTTTGTGATTCAGCAAGGTGAACATAGTAAGAACTATTCTATGTTTTACTTTATTCATTGTATAGTACTCAAAAATTTTTCTAATCAATGAATGTAAGTCTTCCTGAAAGAGGTTATTCTTATTTAGAATGTGATAAGAACATGGGACTTGCAAATTTAAAGATCTAGACGGAAGTACCCAAAGACTGGGTTGAATTTTTGCAGCCTTCTACATCCAGACCATCACAGTTTTAAGTTATTGAAGTAACACAAAAATCAATGGAAGATGTTTTTTGACAATAGGCATATAAAAAAATGTCAATTTCCTATTCATAAAACCAATGTAGAATCAGAGAACATCCAAGGCTAATCCAATACAAAAATAGCTTTGACAGTATCTGGGTACAAAATCCTATAACAGTATATCAAAAAACATATAGCCAATAGAAATGACTTACAGGAAGACAAATTTCAACTTCCCATACTTTCATATAAAGAGAAATTTTTTCCTTAAAGTGACTAATTACTGAAATTACCATTATTTTAAGACCTTTTGCCAGTCCCTGCAGCCAAATACAAAACTTTGATGATCCCGTTGTCAGAATGCTCAAATTTACTACACTGAACTGCCTCTTCAGTGACTTAAAAAATTATGTTTTGTGAAGCATTAATGTGAAATTCCTTGCTCTTTTACTATGTACTATTAAATATATATTAAGCTTTTAATAGGAACATTAATCTCCTATCTTGCAGTACAGACAAGGTCTTATTTTATGATGATTCTCCCTACTTCAGGATCTTTCTTTGCATATCACAGATAATTTTCTCTTCAGAAATTTATATTTGAATACATTCTGAGTTAGCTAATTCTAAGTTTTTATTATGAAAAGACTTAAAAAATGTCTAAGAAAACTAATGTTATCAACACCTTATCCAGAATAATAATTCAGCATATTTCACCTGAGGAAGAACTATTTAACAGTTCGAAAACATTAGTGATAAACTGTATTATTCACAGAATACACCGGTAACAGGTTCTGGATAAGGTGTTCATTTCCATCCCCAGTGTTGATGTGTTGTTGATGTTTAAACTAATGTTAAATTAGTGTTTTTGAATACTTTATTATAATCAAAGATGGAAAAAATTGTGTGTGTCTTGTAGTTGAAGATGAAGATGATAGTAATGATAATGAAAAATACCGCAGAAAAAGTAGTTTGTGGTCTCAATAGGAATGGCTCATGATTCACTTGGTAGTGATAAAATGCCATTCTGGATTAATATAATCAAAGTAAAGTATTATTTAGAGACAGGTGTCAGAATCAGACTAAAATTCTATCTACAGCCCCAATTACAACACATATATCAACTTCAAAAAACTGACTTAAAAAAGTGGCAATAGCAATACAGTGTACAGGAAAATAGATACACAAGTTGAATGTAGCAATTGCAATTGGAATTCTCTTGGCTGTTAAGATATAGTGTGTTTCTTTACATACGCAAAAGTTTTTCCAACGTAAATTCATTATATCCAATTTTTGGTTCTCACTATCAATTTTAGTATGACTTTTTATACAGAAATTTTAGATAAAAATATTCGGATACCTAGTGGTATCTTTATTATAAAAGGAATTGCAGTGTGACGTTTTAAAAAAGGGTAAGGTCAGAGTCACATATTGCAAATTTGCCAGAGTTGGACTTTTTGTTTACCGACTCCACCATACTGGTTGTAACTTACGTATCTAATGTTTTATCTTAGAAAAATAAAGAAGCAAATGGAATCAATCTAACAACAAAGTTACATATTTTTAGAACTAAAAATAAATTTTAGCATTCGATAAGTTAATTGCTTAAGATACAGTAGAACATTTTAATATGATGGTAAAAAGCATTAAGTATATAATTTTATACAAAAATAATATACTTCAGTTACCTACTTTAGTTTTACATTGGCTCCAGTATACGATTCAAATGGTTTCTCTACATTCACAAATTCAAATGTGTAGCTTGTATTCTGACTCAATTCTCCAGGTCTGCAGAGATCTTTAACCAAAGAAGTGAATTCGTGATGATTTCCTCGATCATAATAGAGTTCTAGCAATGAAAATGATATAAAGAATTTATTATACTTACTTAAAAACAATGTTAATATATTATCATATGACTGTTCAAAAAACAATTTATATAAAACTGAATCAAAAATAATGAATAAATCTGAATTTTACATTTACCTACCATATTTTTGTGTGTATAATCCAGATTAACTGTGTTTAAGTCATTTGAAAGAGAGTATGGGTTATGTAATAGGATGGATTATAGTTCAATTTTAAATTGTAACCACAAACTTGCAATTATGGGGCAATGGACGCTTCCATGTCTGCAGGTATACAATGCAGGGTTACATGAAGGTTTTAATTTGTTCTATCAATTTTCTGCAAGTTATGCTACCATGGGTTATATGCACGAAAATGTCATAATATATATTTATTAATCATATTTCATGACTACGAGACAGCTGTCACAATTGAAATTATCTACATTTTCCAAAACACTTACAAAACAAATATGGTTTCCATTTGTTACCATCGATATACATTTCATAAGTTACAAAATCATCAAAAGTTTATTTATTTTTACAAAAATTAAGCGAAAATATGATGAACTATATTTTACCTATCGCACCCAAAAGTAGTGTGTCAGATCATTTTATCACTGACTGCAGGACGTCAGCTTTATAAATGAATAGCAAGGCTGTGGCCAAAGTTTTCATCTCTAAAATGTGAACGTCGAATACCACTATCTCATAAGTGGTGCTAGCTGTTTGCTATGAAAACTTTGGCCACAACCTCACTAACTTAAAAAGTGTCTGGTTCAAATTTTTGAAGTTCTGTTTTATGCAAATAGATGCTAAATATTAATTAAGTATACACAATATATGAAAAACTGGATACTTACTTATTACATTAAAAAATTGTGAATTAATTTGTCCAGTAAACTAATTTTATTACATACTAATATTTTTGGTCATTTTTAAAAACCTTCGAGGCAATCTAGAACTCAACTAATAAAGAATACAAAATAGAATGTTTACATATTTAAAAATTAACAAATACACTATGTAGGAAATAGCTCGTGATATGCAATACTATGATCATTCCAAGATCTTTACCAATTTTATCAAAGGATGTGCCATGTTTAAATTGTCTAATGACATATTTTTGGAACCATGACAAACAAGAGAGACTTAAAACTGTAAATGACCTTTTAACAGTCCTGCTTCTTCCATTGTTTATGCAAATAATTGCAGTTTACTTTTTTCACGGGATAAAAATTAAGAAATCAGTACTGTGCCAATAATATATTTGCATAATTTCCAATGTTTTTTTTGTTTTGTAATTTTTTTAAAATTGTATTTATTTTAAAATAGAGATAGAATATGGTTAGTAGTAAACAATATAAGTTTTAAAAAGTTTTAAACAGTGCTTTTTTGTCTATTAAAAATGAAAAATTTGTGGCATGCCAATAATTTTTTGTTGACTGTACATTCTTGAAATTTTATGATAGACCATTCACCGTATTTACCTGTGTATAGGTCACATGTGTGTATAAGCTCGCCCTGTTTGTGAAACGACATATTTGGAAAAAAAATTCTAGAATTCAGTAGGAACAAGAGTAACGACATGGCTAAACAGAAATATGGCAACATTGCATATTTCAAACAGGGATGAAGTGATGGTTAATACTTATTTAAGGTGACCAAATGTCCTGCTTTTGGCAGGACAGTCTCGATTTTTAACAATTTGTCCCACATCTCGCGGCATTTTAAACAAGTCCCGCGTTTTGGACAGATTAAGTTTTTGTCAATTATGTGTCATAAACTTATGTTTAAGATTCGTAAAGATCATTTTGTATCACACGTGTCAGTACCAAGGCGTGTGTGAGCATCGGAAATATAGAATGCCGTGCCGACAAAATGCTGTGTTTGTGGCAAAGACCGATAGAAAATGGTTTAGGCTCCCATATGCTATGCGTATTCTCTGTTGTCTCGCAATTTTTCGATATACGGATGCCAAGATCGGGTGGTAGGTAACCGGTATGACATGTTGGTCCAGTTGTCTATTATCCTCATTGTGTGGAGGAGAAGGTGGACAACAGAGAATACGCATAGTGTACAGGAGATGCCCCTCTATCTTTCAACTGTTACGCAACGAGAAGGATGGGCCTTCTGTAGACAAACTACCAGGAGTGTATGCGGTACCTCTCACAGACCATAGATGTGGCAGGGAATTGATATACACTGGAGGCACGAAACAGGCAATAGGGGTTAGATGGAAGGAACACCAACAGGACATCAGGCACAACAGATCTACCACCTCGCTATCTGTATATGCTTCCAATCCCAAAATCACCGTGGATTTCGCAAACGCCAAACTCCTTATCACAACCCCATACGTGGACCACCTCAAGTGGCTAGAACAGATTGAAATCTGCAAAGCCTACAACTCGTCTTATCCCATCAATTCCAGGGATGAAATCACCTTATCCTTGGCGTGGCAAGCCTTGTTCCAGAAGGATGATTCGGAGTAAATGGCAAGGATCTTTATAATAATCGGGGACCTCATCGCACATTTTCTACGACTTCCGACCCGCTGATATGGATTTTATTCATACAGAGATACATAAACCATCTACGTAAGATACGATCATTATGTAATGACTTTAATTTTCGAAACTGGATCGCTCGTGGTTCCTGTTGGATTCAAAGTTCGCTAGTTCAAATTTCGTTCCAAAAACGGATGGTCTTCGTTATAACGGATCGTTACAAAGAACGTAGCTTGAGGATGGACCCAGGGAGGGATCCGAAAACGTTTGCGTACACAATTTGATCATACCCCATGCCAGTTAAAGGTTTTAATGAAGGATTATTTGTATAAACATGAATATTAAATGTTTACTAATTCAAATCAGACTTAACAAATTCTCTTTATTTATCAATAATACTTATATTGATTTTTCTAAAGAATTCTGTTATTGGTGCAAATCCAGGGACTTTTCATTACTTCATTTGTTACTGTGCTACATTAGAAAACTATCATAAAAAATAGGATTCGTTCGTGGTTTGTGTGGATTATTTCAAATAATTGAAATAATCCACACGAACCAGGACTTAAACTACAGAGCCAGGATAGGTAACCTCACAATAAGCAATATGTTACTGGTAAAATAAATAATTTTTTTATTCAAATCACAAATGAGCTAAAACGATACTGAATTACTTGAAAATTTATTGTTGATTCATTAATTTATTATCTAAATTTTCTATGTAAATTTAGATAATAATAAATAAATTATCATCCCTTATTATCTAAATTTACTATGTAAATTTAGATAATAAGGGATGATAATTTATTTATATGTTCATATTTGTTATCAAAAATTTGTATAATTTTATCTGTGTTTACAGTTTTGGCTAACAGAATAATGTATAAACTATATTTGTAAACTTAAAGCTATGTATAATACTAACCACCCCCTGTAACAAGGTTTTTCCTTACTTCAAATAAAGATTGATTGATTGATTGATTGATAAAAGTCTAGTCATATTGTTTCAATAATTTGTTCTTAATGACTGTATATATATTTCAAAATATATTTTTGATTTGATATAGGGTAGATGTACCAGTTCTGGCCAGAAAACAAATTTAACTTAAAAATATAATCACCACATATTCAAATCTGTCCAATGAAACAAACTTTTATTGTTAACTGTGTGAACAGTTAACAACAACAGTTTGTTTCATTTATGATTATATTTTTAAGTTAAATTTGTTTTCTGGCCAAAACTGGTACATCTACCCTATTTTGAAATACAGTAGAGCATCGTTTATCCGAAAGCCGATCAACCGAAATGTTGGTTAACCGAAAGCTTTCCAGTCAGACTGTCATGCTGAATCAAACATTTTTGATACTAGATTAACTTCTAAAGTATAATTTTTTTTGTTTTTATATTTTTCAATATATTTATTTTGTTTGTACAAAATAAAGAAATAATTTTTAACAATACAATAGCCATGATTATTATTATAAAAATTTTTGTTAGACTTAAAATCGATGAAAATTCAACGCAAAGCAACACGCAACGGAGAAAAATTTCAACATGGGATAGGTTCATATATTTTTTCGTACATAATCGGTTATCCGAAAAACAAGTTATCCGAACAACCCCAGTCCCCAACTGATTCGGATAAACAATGCTCTACTATATATACAAAATACATTAAATCAAATTTGAAATAAATATCTTCAATCTAAAAACTTTGAAAAATCATGCTACAGTTTTGCAGTAATTACCTGAAGAAATATTATTGTAGTAATTATTTTTGCTTCCAAATAAAATTAATTTTTAAATATAAACAACTTTACTAAACTCGATACATTGCAATAACACACCATCAACTGCTGTAAATTGTCGGGCTATAATTTGGCAATAATAATAATAAATTACAAAAAAATTTGGCCCTAGAGGAAGGTGTTAAGCACCATCCCCTATGAAATTTAATAATTATAATTTAATTAAATAATTTTAGACTAAAGTGAAAGAAAAGAATCAGCCTGGAGCGGGACTCAAACCCGCAACTGCACTATTGTGTCTTGTGTATTTGTAATTTATTATTATTATTATTATTGCCAAATTATAGCCCAATGATTTACAGCAGTTGATGGTGTGTTATTAATTTTTAATTTTGATATGTATACTTACTATGTTAATTTTTGATCTTAATTTTATTGCATATAAAAAATATTAAACTGTATCTGATCTGAATAAGCAAATAAAATTAAAATCCAATTTAATTTGTTTTACTTTTTTTTTATAAAATAAATATTAAAATAATTTTTGAACTTACCTATTTGACCAATAAATTCTATTTTAATGCCCTGATGCTCTAATTTCAGGCCAGGTTTTTTCAATGTTATATTTACCTGAAACATTCAAATATTAATTTTAATTGTATATTAAATTTTCAGATATAATTAAAGGATTGCCAATTCTATAAGTGAAAAAAAATCTAGGTTTGGTACAGTTTAAAATTAAAGATCAAAATATTTCTAGCAATAACATTGTGTAATTGTTTCTTGTCAATATAAAGATATCTTTTCTGGAAAAATTAACAAAAAGAAATTTTAAATGTACTGTTGCCAGGGGGCAGCTTTAAAATCTGCATTTTCCAGCACCTGTTCGAGCAGATATAAAGCAAAAACACCTCACTGGCTGGATGGATGAAGAGTAAGACGTCCGTGTGTCACCGATTCCTTTTAGTTTTTACTGGATGTTTGTGTTTTTTAAAGGACTTTTTACCTCTGGCGGCATGAAGCCTAAAAAGGAAGGCCTGTCGCCATGAATGTATATGTGTATAGTCTGGAACACAAAATAAATGGTGGTCCCTCTTGGGCAGACTTGTCTTCAATTTGGTTAATAGTAATCTCGCCATTGGACGGAAAAATTAACAAAAAGATATCTTTTCTATTAAAATTTGCATACTAATTTTAATTATAAATGGTATTAGAGGAAGATAAAGTTTGAAATTCTGAAAAAAATTTAATATACTTTTATTATTTTAATCTATTATATATTTCTTTGCCTACAAAGCTGAATCAATATTCATGGTGTTATTAATGCCAAACAATCTGCAGAATTATTGGGCTATTAATGATTAGTTATTAATTAATTTGACTAGAGATAGGTTGATATGCTGCTATCTCGTATTAATTTTAATAATTATAATAAATAGATATGGAAGTGAAGATAGGACGGTGGTCTGGGAGGTGTAATTGGCAACGCATCTGCACAATATGCAGAAGTTGCGGTTCAAGTCCTCCACCAGCCCAATTCTTTTCTTCCAGAAATTTCTAAATTATAAATTAATTTGTTATAACTACAAAAATTAATACAAGATAGGGATGTTGTATAGATTACTCCTGGTGGAATTTCGGGACTTTGAGTATACATCTGAACTGGGGGACCAAGACAAGTTCAACGGTACCCTACTTTTGAACCGGAGACGAAAAATAAGAAAGTTATCATATTTACAATTTCTTGCCTTTCACAAAGCTTTCTATGCCATTTTAGAGTTTTTCACTAGGTAGCGCTTTCTGATTCTTTATACATATTGTCCCTATTAAAAAAGTATTTCATAATCTCATCATGTTTATTGATAATCAAACTTTAACAACTTACATTGCAATCGGGAATCGCATCACTCTCTCCATTAAGCCTATCATGTGTTTAACAGGCAGTCCGGCAAGCCGGCCATATATTCTAAAGACACATTGGCAAAGACTAAAGAAAACTGCCCACATAAAAGGCCAAGAAAACAGATTGTACACTCTCCTTCAACAGAGGCAGATGTTGATCCATGGGCACACTGATCATCTGCATTTGGAGTAAGTTCTTTTCCATGCCCCCACACTCCTTGACCTCGGGGCCTAAGGCCCCTCAGCCGCCAACACGCTCATTATCGCTCGCGGTTGGCTAGTACTACATGCCGCTTTCACGGCTTGTCCAAAAAACCTTGCCTACCCCTCTGAGAGGTGACCGTCCCTAGTTAGGCTAATAGAAAACCTTTTATTTCAGCTCAATCGATATCCAAGGCTGCAAGTCCACATGTGGTTGGATTAAATACATTACCATGGAAAACTCTAAAATGGCATAGAATGCATTGTGAAAGGCAAGAAATTGTAAATATGATAACTTTCTTATTTTTCGTCTCCAGTCCAAAAGTAGGGTACCGTTGAACTCGTCTCGGTCCCCTCAGTTCAGATATATACTCAAAGTCCCGAAATTCCACCAAAACTGATCTATACAACAGCCCAAGATAGCAGCATATCTGCCTGCCTCTAATCAAATTAATTAATTAAATTGAGTTAGGAGGAGTTGCTATTATATATTCATGCTGTTAATTAATTAGTTTTGATCATAAATTAAACTATTTAATGAATACACTTACTTTTCCAGTTACAGATTCACCATCATAATATAAATAATGTTTCTCTTTCTTTCCATCTTCCGTCTTTATTTCTGCCATTTTCCGAGAATCTGTGCCATCCAGCACAATGTCTATATCAGCAGTTTGGCCAAATCCAAAAAAACTCTATAAAAAATATTAAAAATTATTTATGTCATAAAAATAACAATTTATATATGTATTATAATATAAAAAATTCTTATAAATATAAAAATAAATTCTAACATCTATAAGAAATCAGAAAATATCAGGTTTACTTAAATAAAATATGAACTAATTTCTTTAACGTTATCAAAAGCAGTTAAAGTATTTTATGTATAAAATTAGTTTTCTTAAAGTTTTGTAAATAAATAAATTTATCTTACTTTAATGCTATTATTAAATTTGCTCTGATAGAAAACATCTCAAAACAAGTTATCACATCATTTAATCTTTAATCTTCTCCACATTAAATGTAATCTCTTAAAGCAAATCAAATCAATAATTTAATAAACCACGTTGTAACATACTTGACTATAAATCTGAGATTTATGTAAGAAATACTCGCAGATAAATTTACATAGATTAATTCTACTTTTGCTGAAGGATTTTTAATTGTTATTTTTTAATATATTGCGTAGAATTTTACAAAAAAATATATGTTCTGTTCGTTATCAAATTGCTAAAACAAGAATATATAAGAATAAATTGAAGAGAATTCATATTTGAACTGATAATTTGAATTTAATTGAAAATCCTGGTCAATAAACACTTTTCATTTTAAAATTCCTTTATATTTTCCATTTCTCATATCTGGAAAAGTAAACAATCATATTTTACTTTTATCTGTTACGAAGCATGTTATCTTGGGAAAATAAAATGGAATTTTCTATTAATTAAAATTCACACAAAGAATGTAAAATGAAAAAAAAAAATTAACCAGTACAGTAGAGCATCGATTATCTGACTTAATTGGGGACTGGGGTTGGTCGGATAACCGAAAAGTATGAAAAAATACATTATTAGTATAGTGTATTAGGCCTGGTTTAAATACTAGCCTCCCTTTCATGGTCGAGCCAGTGCTGCCAGCTAAAACATGCAAAAATTTAACAAAAATAATATTAAAGTAGCCAAGACATAACCAAATATTGTAGCGCCACATCACTAGCGGACATTTGAATTTGCCGACTAGAACGCGGTCGGTTAACTGATAAGTCGGTTAATCGGGGGTTGGATAATCGATGCTCTACTGTATTGATAAAAACATTCATTAATAAAATTTATCGTTGTTTGAAACAATTATGTTATTGAACTAAATACTATCCCTTTCTGATAAACGCCATTTTAATTATCTGACCCAATTTTAACCAGCAATCTTTAAGATAATTATTATCTAATAAAAACACATCTAAATATAATTCATACTTTGCAAAATTTTAAACATCCTTAGTGAACAGTTTGATTTTTTTTTTTCATATTGTATGGATTTAAATATAAATGCGTGAATCTTAAACATTATAGAAACGAATTATTTATTTAAAAAAATTAAATAACCATTGTTAATGAAGATAAAAATCACATGCAAGATTTAATACTAGTAATAAAAAAAAAACGCATCAATAAATTAAATTTTTTTTCCTTTGCTTCCCTAAAAACCAATTATACCTCTGCAAATATGTAGGTCACTACGAAAGTTTTGAGATACAGCTTTATTTATTATAATTTCACAAAATGTTTTCTATTACATCATATATACTTATGCATGTGTTTTAACTACTTATTAAATATTTCTTCAAACTTTTCTAAAGATGCATCCAAGCAGACTTGACTTCACATTGAAATAAGATCAAACTAAAAAGTGTCTCCCTTTTACATGTATTTTTATAAGTAGAAAGAGACTAACATCACAAGAAAAAGGTAAGGTGAATGTTCGACGAGATACTGGTTTTATTTGAACAACAACTGCCCTCAAATAGTAACCACAAAAAAATTATGCAGTTTAAAATAGTAGGTTTGCAAAATTCCAAATTTTCAAACATTAGCTAAAGTTTGATGTGGAAGAGCATGGTGAAGATGCCATGTAATTGTAAACAAGGATGAAGCTCCTTTAGTGAATTGGTGTTTTGGCAAATAAACTTTAGTGTCATTTTGCAATCACAGAAAAACAGAACGGAATACAGACAGAATTCAAAGAACAAAAAATTCTTGTTCTTTCAGTACTATCTGTTATATAATTCCTTATTTTCTAAAGCAATCTACAATCGTCTTTCATCTGACCGAAACAGCTTCACTGTTGTTGGTGTTTCTTAATTTCCTACAAGCCATAATTTTAAAATGATTTCAACAGAACATTGTAATACCACCATGTCTCATCCTAAAATGATAAAATTGATCACTCTTGATCACTCATCTTTATATCTTTTTATTGCTTCATTTTCCTCTTTAGTCACTATTTATCTGATAGTCAGCATAAGATCCAGAATGTACAAGCTTTCCTTGCTTGCAAACGCTCATGCTATATTGTATGAATTGCTGGTGTACTATTTTATTGTACTGAATATGTAATTCTGCAGTCATTTTTGAACTGCAGTGATCTTTTCTTTAATAAATACTTCCACTGGACTTTAGCATCATGAATTATCATCTAAGTTAAACTCTCCTCTTTCAAATTATTTATACCTTCAAAAGATAATTGCTTGACTTGTACAAATATCACAAAACACATTTTTAATACTCTTCTACAGTTAAATCACATTTAAAACTATACAATGAATTAATTTCAACATTTTGTTACCTGTTTAAATGAATTACTAGAAAACAATTACAATCAAGATTAAGAATTGTTGTCTGTCAAACAATAGATAAGAGTACTACTGCCAACTTTAATCTAACAAATTTTTATACCAAATCATCACAAAACTTTCCTAGTAATCTTTCTATAAACTAAAATAAAACTGCTTTCTTGGGGTTTAAAAACATCAAGCAGATAAACTTTGAAAACATCTGAATATAGAAATATAATCATCAAATAACATAATTCTTCTTAAAGGATTTAAAGCCTATAACGTTGCTTTTTTAACAGACTTATCATATAGGAAAAATGTTGGAGACAAATAGAAATGAACTTAGACTTTATTGACATTAGCCAGCTGATGTCAATAAAGTGATATAAGCATTGCCTAAAATCACTAAAGCATTAGATCTTCTAGTTTAATATATCAACATTAAACTTTTTAAACTAGAATATCTGATGCTTTAGTGATTTTAAGTAAACAATGCTTATATTTAGATGTTTCCAAAGCTTCTCTGCTCGATGTTTTTAAAGATTTTAAACTCCACGAAAACTTTTACTTTAGTTTGATATGCTCTTCTTGACTCATAATCTTAACATTTTAAAACAGAAAAATGACTTAAATCCACAAAGAAATTAAATGTAGTAATTAAAATAACTCGTTATTATATCAAACATTATTTGCAATTGTATTGAATTTAAGATAAATAATAGTTTTACCATTTATTTTTTATATTAGAGCCATTTGTTAGCCATAACATGCCAATAAGTTGTACAAGCAGATGGCATAAAAGTATAGACACTTTTAGGTATCAATACTTTTAAGTTTGTAGTACTAGCTCAGTAAGAAAAATTTCGTATGCTCAGGTGAGAAGTCTGGTGACCGATACAATAAAAACAAATGAAACAAACCGGGCCACTCTATCAACAACAAATGCCGCAGACCAATTGGAACTGACATAAAAAGTAAGTGCATCTTTCAATGGATGAACACTACTGTCACGTAATTAACTGTCTGTCCTTACTACATTCTCTACAGGTATGGAAAAGTACTAGTGATAATATTTTGAAAAGGTAAAAACATGGTTATTAAAGGAGCATTATTTGGCAAGTAACACTAAATTCAAAACAAGAAATAGGAGAGAGAGAGAGAGATTAAAAATTTTGAAAAGACTGAGTTACAATGCAAATATGTACATTTATAAAGAAAACAGTATAATTAATTAATAGTATTAAACAATGCTGTTTAATTACTGTTGCATTTTTCCTAAAACATAACATTATTTTAGAATTAGTCACCGACAGTAAGTTTTTTTTTTTTTTTTTTTAGAAAAATGACACTGTTTATATTTCAAGGATACATTTTTTAATGTAAATTATATTTTGCATTAAAAATTTGGGGATACTATAGATTACCACCTATGGAATTTCGGGTCTTTGAGTATATATCTGAACTCAGGAGACCGAGACGAGTTCAACGATACTCTACTTTTGGACCTGAGACGAAAAATAATAAAGTTATCATACTTTTTTCCAGCGATCGCGCGATGATAGGGAGTCGCATCGCTCTCTCCGCTCTCGTATCGCGTGTTTAACCCTACTGGAGATGACCGTAGTCAGACGTCATGGTTTGCAGTCTTTACCGCAAGATGGCAGTACTAGCAACTATGGTGCCGTCTTCACGAGAGCATTAAAAAAGTATGGTAACTTAAAAAGTATGATAACTTTTTTATTTTTCGTCTCCGGTCCAAAAATAGGGTACCATTGAACTCGTCTCGGTCCCGAGTTCAAATATATAATCAAAGTCCTGAAATTCCATAGGTGGTAATCTATAGTACACCCAAAAATTTTTCTTTGAAAAAAAATATATTTATGTAAATTGCTCAATTAAAATTAAACATGATACATGATTCAACTATCAATGCATCCTCAACAAAAACTGTTTCAAAATTACATTATATAATATTCCGACATTTATATGGAAGAGGGAGATAAAAATAACAGTAACTAAAATGAACATATATTGGCCCGAGTATTTACATTAACGAAATTGCAAAACAAAAAATCGTCTGGGCTTAAGGGATGGAATTTAGGGATGGTTGGAGATAGGAATCCCCCAACATATTTTTTTCTAGGGTGTTGAAGAATATAATGTCAAATTTGGTGTGGATACATTGAATGGTATAGAATTCTTCACATAACATACTTACATACATATTTTGACTTTTATATGTATAAATTACATTTATAAAAAATAGATTTTTTAATCATAATCATAAAGAAAGATTTTACAAAACAATATTTAGGAAGAGATATAATTTTTGTTTCAATTACCAAAAAATAAAATTGAAAATTGGTGAAAATGAAACGGACTTATTGAGATGATAAAAAAAATGTCTCGAGACAATATAAATATAAAGTCCATTTACTGAGTACAGCAAATACATAAATTATTCCTATTTCTCTCTAAGATCCAATGCCACATCATCTAAAAATACTGCTAAAACAATGATTAAAATGATTATAATAACTTCTTTGTAAATAAAGAATTTTGAATAAAAATAATTTTTCTATATTTGTTCAACTGTTCAATTGTAATTATAATAATAAACAAGATATACATTATAGAAAAGATCTCAATCCTAACAATTTCAGCAAGATAGCATGCAACAAATAGAAAAACACATTGATCTACAATCATCCATACATAATTGTCATGTAAGTTCATTTTCAGATGTGAACAGATATAAGAGAATTTTATCCACCATAAGATGCATTGCTTACTGTTAAGAAAGAAAGAAAGAAAGAAAGAAAAAAAAAAAATAGAACTTATAAAAGTTTATTGAAAATTCTGTAAAGCTTCAATCAATGTTTGATTCTGAAAGTTTACAATACAGCAGAGTCCCACCAACTTGACTTAACGCAAACCGAAATAACAAGTTACAACAGGCTTTAGGGCATAGCAACAATGCTAGTCTAAATAGCGGAATATTCATAAAAATATTATTTGTGTAAATTCTATACTTACTATGTACTTATCAATAGTGACTATTTCTATTTGTAGTTAAATTTTAAAAAATATACTGGCTACTCAGTGGCCAGTTTTGAGTTAGTGACATTCACATCATAACATTTTGCAGTGGCACCTTGGAAAACTGATTATATTCTTTGTTATTGCGTGGAATTGACCCTATTATCAAGTGTCACCAGAGAAGAACAGTAACTTATTTGATTCTAGTGTTAAATTATTGAGATAAAAATTAAATTACATATTTTTTTTTGGAATAACTCAAGTTTTACAGAATGTCAAGTTATCGAGAGTCAAGTGTTTCCAGGACTCTACCATATATGGCAGGGACGGGCAACCTTTTTCTACATAAGGGCCACATCCGAACCGATGCGAGCCGCACACGAGAAAAGAGGGGAAAAAAATGCTGGTAAATCACAATTATTTATTCATGTATAATTATAAATTAGCATAGGTATACCTAATTTAGCTTCTGGAACCGACGTAAACATAACATATCGGAAATATTTGGTTAAATATTAGTCACTGCTAGTTTTAAATTAGTTTTGATGCGAGACCGTTAGCCGGTTTCTCGTTTTAATTTTTACTAAATTCACGGCAGGAAAAACTATTCACATACATAAGTTGTAGAAGATGACGTCCGAATTTTTGCCGCACACTTCCTTAAGCCGGGAAATCGATGTATCTATTCGTATTTTACGCGACGCGTCCACAAAAAATATTAATGCGGATCGCCAGTCCCCAGTATACAGAATCTAAAATAAATAGCAAATGCTTCCACAAATAAATGATTACATATCTTTCAAACATTGCAGGCAAAACACAAGTACTATCTTACTCATATTGTTTATAGTGGCATCTCGGCACTTGACATAAAAGTGCATATAGAATCAGAAAATTCTATAACAGAACTTGCATAACATTATTTACAAGTTCTATGCTAAAACTTGTAAATATTGTTAATTACATTATTTTCTTAGTTGAATGATACTTGTTTACAATTAAAACATAAATCATCAAGCACAAACTCATTTATTCTACACAATAACTTGATTAAAATGTAATTCAGTTCATGCTTCTTATATTAAAAAAAAAACAAGTGATAGCAAATGAACTCGGCCCACGTTCCTTGAATCTATCTCTATCGAATACTTTCTACAATTTACATAAAAAAAAATAATTAAAAAAATTAAAGTAAATAAGAGATTTTGCGATACATTCTTGAAGTTAAAACAGAATAATTTTTATAATTTCATATACATTTTACCATTTTTCGACGCTCTCACGTTACAGCTACTCAAGCTTGGTAAATAATCTATAGCAGTTTTTAAACTCACATGCGTACACGCTGGGAAATTTACAAGATTTATTTTTTCTAATAGTATGATTAGAAATATACATTTAAAATTCTTTTTTATTTAGGTAAAAGTAATAATACAACACAATTATTTTATTTTATGTATTTTAAAAATTTGTTTTTTCGTTCGTTTCAATCAAGGAGTAACAGAAATGTGGTCGTACTTCAGACGTTCGCCACTAGGTGCGGTATTACCGAGGTTGAGGCCGAAGTTTTAAACGTGAAAACGTGTACGTCGGACGTTCAGCGCCTCCTTCATGTAAACCTAGAAGTTTGACAATGGCGTTTGGAATGTCGAGCATGATTCCACTGACTTTCCAAATGCCATTGTCAAACTTCTAGACTTACAGGAAAGCGGCGCCGAACGTCCGACGTATACGTTTTCGCGTTTAAAACTTCGGCCTCAACCTCGCTATTATCAGGAAGTCCATGTTGTGTTGTTGTTTACCGTTTACTATCGTCTCGTTCGACAGTGTTTTTAAGAAATTCTAACAAACTCGTGTCTTTTAAATGTTGTTTGTATAATTGCAAAGGCAATTATTATCCAGAGAAACAAATAGAAAATGTATTTAAGCCATTAAAAGATTTGGAATTGTTTTAAAAAATGGAAACGAGCGATACCGTGTGCAGATAATAATGGCTGAATGGCTTACAGCTCTGGCGGGGCACGAGTTCGAATCCGAACGGGTCGAAATATCCCCAGGAATTTTTCGGGGGTGATCCGGGTATAATTTGGAGGGTCTCCAAGACAAACTATATACAGGGTGGGCCAGCGAAAACGAAACGGCAGAGTGTTCGTGTTCGTCCAAGCAAAGCGCTCGGACAGGTCGATTTTACTCTCGAGGGGACATCTTTTGAAATAAAGTTTTTGCGATTCTGAATTCAACAGACAACAAAAAATTTTAAAAACTCATTTATTTTGTATTAACTAAACAAACATTTATTTCGAAAAAAATGTTTGTTTAGTTAATATTCAGAATCGCAAAAACTTTATTGCAAAAGATGTCCCCTCGAGAGTAAAATTGACCTGTCCGAGCGCTTTGCTTGGACGAACACGAACACTTTGCCGTTTCGTTTTCGCTGGCCCACCCTGTATGTTTCTGGAGAAGGGAGGGGGCGGCAATAAAGTGTCGTGCCCCGTTCGCCAGTTATGTTCGCTACGCCACTGATACTATAGATTGCACTCTATGGAATTTCGGGACTTTGAGTATATATTTGAACTCAGGACCGAGATGAATTCAACGATACCCTACTTTTGGACCGGGGCGAAAAATAAGAAAGTTATCATACTTTTTCCGGCGATGGTCGGGAGTCGCGTCGCTCTCTCCACTAAGCCTATCGCGTGTTTAACAGGCAGTCCGGCAAGTCGACTACATATACCTTCAACAGAGGCAGATGTTGATCCATCCGGGCTTTCAGGGAATTACAAAAAACAGCGATTACGGAAACTTGGGCAACCAGCTTGCGGCAAAAAGGGCGAGAACACTTCAGGCCCTTCGCTCCCTGGCCATACAAGCATGCTTCCTCACGTTACGCGGAAACTCTCCTGGCCCGACTTAGACAGGCACGGCCCCTATAAACGGGTTCCTCTACTCCAGACGCCTTTGTGCCTCGCCAGACTGCCCTCATTGTGGCGCTCAGGAGACGTCTCACCAATTCTGGTTGACGCGCCCACAGTATAAGGAAGCTCGCCAAGACCTCGGCCGTACTCTGAGGATTGACTTCACAGTCGTCCAAAATTTAACACCCATATACTGGGCGAGAACAGACCTCCCGCCCCGACAGCACGTGGAGGCCCTCGAGCGCTTCATATATCGCACACACCGCTTCGCCTAACCGCGGAACGGTGCGCATCGGAGGAAAGGCGATCCGGCTAGAACTTCCATATAAACCAACGAAGAAAGAAAGAAAGATGTTGATCCACGAACGCACTGATCGTCTGCAGTTGGAGTTAAGTCCTTTTTCTTAACTCTTTCCGCCCTGTGGGCACTAAGAGGGCCTCTTATAATAACCCCATTATGGGTTTGGCCAGGCCAACAATGGGGCGGTCGGGTGGTGAGGGACGGGGACCGACATATCCGGACGGACCACCCCCGAAAAATTCCTGGGGATTTTTCGACCCGTCCGGATTCGATCCCGGGTCCCCCAGGGCGGCAGGCTGCTAACCTTAACCGCTCGGCCATCCGGCCGCAGAGTTAAGTCCTTTTCACACACCCTCGCGCTTCTCGACCTCGGGGCCTACGACCCCTCAGCCGCCGACACGCTCGCTATCGCTCGTGGTCGGCTAGTACTACGCGCCACTATCGCGGCTTGTCCAACAAACCTAACCTATCCCTCCGGGAAATGACCGTAGTCCGACGTCATGGTTTGCAAACTTTACCGCAAGATGGCGGTACAAGCAACTACGGTGTCGTGTGCATGATAGCATTTTTTTTTTTTTTTTTTTATGGGTGTTTTTTAACTCTTTCCGCCCTGTGGGCACTAAGAGGGCCTCTTTTAGTAGGCCCATTATGGGTTCGGCCAGGCCCACAATGGGGCGACCGGGTGGTGAGGGACGGGGCTTGACATATCCGAACGGACCACCCCCCGAAAAATTCCTGGGGATTATTCGACCGCTTGTCGGATTCGATCCCGGGTCCCCCAGAGCGGTAGGCTGCAACCTTTACCGCGATGCGGCCAATCGGTGTCTGCATGATAGCATTAAAAAAGTATGACGACTTTCTTATTTTTTGCCTCCGGTCCAAAAGTAGGGTACCGTTTTGTTCTCGTCTCGGTCTCCTCAGTTCAAATATATACTCAAAATCCCGAAATTCCATAGGGTGCAATCTATACTACACCCAACTTTTGTTTACCCTCGTCACAAATGTAAGACTTTTCTCTACTGTGGGTGCGAAGATGTCTAAAAGTTCAAAAGATCTTAAAGTGGCCAGACTCGTTCGTATTGTCAGATTTGTTTCCGATTTCATTACATGCGATTTTATCATTCTTAATGCATCTTTAACGCGATTCAATTTATCGATTTCATACTGTTCGTGATCACTCAACAGAGCTCCGAATCGAAGGAGTAACAGTAACAAATTCGGTTTCATACGTTGAAAAGCGAATTCACACGAATGAAATACGACGTTGCGATCTGTTAAACTTCAAAAGGCTAGTCGATGGCCTTACCATAGAAATAAATCTACGGGAATTTGCATGATTTAAAAAGTATCGTAAACATTCGAATGACTCTATATTCCAACCTACACACAGATAGAACAGATTACAACGACCAATGGTACGATAAACTTTATGAAGAATGTCGGTGACAAAATTATCTTCGAATCTTCGAAGTTCATCAGAATCTTCATAGTTTTCACTATTACATTGCCGATTATTACGGCGATCGACGGCTAATTAAATTTGAAATAGTTATAGGACGTTAAGACAAATAGACAATAAAGACTTAATATGTTGTAATTTGTTTAATAAAAAAATAATAAACGTTTAGATATTGCATATACTCAGGGCCGTCCGTGCTATAATGCAGAGAGACGGCATAAGCAGCATTTAAGGGGCGGCATTTCGAAGACTTGCACTATAGTGAGAAAATCTACCGCACGGCCTTGCATATACTCCATAAAAGATCAAATTTATGGGCATATGAGCTTTTTGGTTTTCCTTAACGCTTAAACTAGTTCTAAAATAGTTAAAGTGACCAGACATACTGATTTTAGAGATTGTGTTCTGATTTCAAATTTTAAAGTTACCCTTATTAAGAAAACAAATGCCAAATAGTCCTTTTTTTTTTGTTTTTTGCTCTTACCGCCCTGTGGGCACTAAGAGGGCCTCTTTTATCAAGCCCATTATGGGTTCGGCTAGGCCCACTATGGATGGGTGATAAAGATCAAGATTCTATATATCTGGCCATCCATAAAAATTTCTGAAAATCCGATTGGGATTATGTTCGTCAAAGCGGCGAGAACGCGCCTTGACATTCGACATGCCGCCGAATCTTAGCCATTTTTTTTAATAGAAAATTTTTAATGAAAATTTAATATAATTTTTCATATAAAAATATATAAAATTGAAATAATTAGACATTAATTATTAACGATTTTATAAAAAAAAATCAAAACAATAGCAGAATAGTAATATAAAAACTAGAGGACGCTGTATATCAAGCATTGTGGTTCGTGTTTTGTTCGAAATTAGTAAAAGAGGTTGGCATTTTTAAATTCTTTTATAACGATATTACTTTTAAAGGTTATTATTTTTATATATTTAAGAGTAATATATTTACAAAATTAAATCGTTATGTTGTTTAAATGCAAAGTTAACTTTTGAATTTATTAATACAGTAGACTCTCGTTAACTCGAACTCAGAGGCCTCCTGTGTTCGGATTAACGAGAGTCTGTTGTATTTATTTTATTTTTTTCAGTCCCATTCAGGTTGGCTAGAATTAAAATTTCTTCATATTTCCTTTGTGTATTAGTTATGGAAAGGGTGTCTACTGTTTTTTAATTACTTAGGGGCCAATTAGTTGAAATGTGACAAGTGATGGTGTTTTTAGGGTGAGGCACTTTTGTGTTTGTTTTTTTTTTCTTGATGAGATTAGCACTTCGTGTTTGTCGAGCCCACGTGACTACTGGCTTTTGCCTCAACTCGTGCTTTAGTGCAAGTGACAGTGAGCACTGAAGTTTATGACTACATGTAGAATGAAGGTCAAGGTGAATGACAATAGTACTGGTTCAAGGCAAAAACTGTTCTTTCCCACCCAGAATTGCTCCAGACTCACCACTCATCACATTTCATCTAATTACTCCCTTAAGTAATTAAAAAAAAACAGTAAATACCCCTTTCCTTAACTTGTAAGTTTCTTGGTAACAAACACATTTTAGTGATAAAATTCTGTTTCAATTAGTTAAAAAAAAAAAATCAGGTCTTTCAATCTATTATCAAAAACAATGGGCTTATTGATTAGTAAAATGACTTTAATGTATTTAGATAAGCAAGCCAATGGCTGCGTTCATCAGACTCAACAGTTCCATAGCTGTTAAGTATTTTTCTGCCAAATACCCTCTACAGTAGTGCTCTTTTGGGGCAAGATTCTAGGTCCGAATGACGCGGGGAGGAGGGGGGCAAACTGTCGACCCCCTGGGGGAGCAAAAAAGTCAAAGGAACCATACCTGTATATGTGCGCGTTCGCGAGATATGGCCCTCGAAAGTTGGGCCGACGTCACGCGGGTTCGCGGGCAAAAAAGCCGGGTCACGTGACCCAATATTTTTTTTTCGATTTTTCCGCCTCTCAGTGTTTAAAAAAAGCGTGCCCCCCTTTCCTAGTCCCCCGCGCGCCTCCCCTCCTGTCCGAGCCGCCGCCGCCGTCTCCCCTTCGCACGCGGCCCGCGGGCCAAGTCTCCCGCCCGCAGTCGTCCGGAGTCGCCATCTATTGCCTGTAAATACAAGTATCTATTATTATTACACCTCTTACCTGAGCGGGGATTCGAACCCCCGTCCTAGCAGGCGCCGGTCCACTCCCGTACGCACCCGCCCGTCAAGTCGCTCTGCCAGAACCTATTCGGAACTCATATTTCAGGCATGCGAGGCCGAGGAACGCACTGCGCATGACTGACCGTCCACGCGGGCCCCACCTCCGCCAGAGATGCAGCGCGCCCGACCACGCGGCCCCACCTCGGCCGCGAAGTTGAAGCGGGCCCCTCGCGCGGCCAATGGCGAGCCGGCCGCGGGTCACGTGACCGCGGCACGGCCTACCGAAGTGTTATAAGCCCGTACGCCGCCTTCGGGCATTTTCGGCCGGTGTTTGTCACCTCAATAGTCGGGAGTGCAATTCAGTAAATGTTCAATAGTTGTGACATTCGAGGCTACGGAAGAAGAAGTAATGGTACGTGTTGACAACTTTCAAAATCCGAAACTACGTAATTTACTTTACTTCTCCCAATACTAAAGTCTTTTGATAACGTACAAACTCGAGTGTGGATTAAGTGAACGAATCGGACAATCGTCGCGAAACGATTCCGAATGAGACGAACAGGGGGCTCCCGCAAGTTGTGTATCATTTCGGTATTTCCCTAAAGTTTTCTGAATAATATCACAATAATTTGGAGCAAGTTCTGCACCTGTGAGGTAACAACAGCATCATTCAGTGACGGAGCAGACTGTTTTAGATGATGCTGGGAAACTCGGTTAATGTTACCTATGGTAGCAAACATGGCGGCTCATCTCTGAAACAGTGGGGATGCACGTTCTAACCTATTCTAATAAATTACCCCTATTTAATAATTTGGTTGGCAATAATTGTGGTAATTTATTAGAATAGGCTAGGTTAGAACGTGCGTCCCCCACGGTTTTCAGAGACGAGCCGCCATATTCGCTACCATAGGTAACATTAACCGGAAACTCGTTCCGCGATATCATAAAAGCCATGGTCGAGTGATGTGAATCGCTTTCCTCTTTACATAAACTCTTCAGTATAACCGATCTCAGCGTAAGGAAACCTTCTACCGTTTAAGTCACGATAATCCTTACGTAATTGTCCAACGGTTATGTTCGAGGGACAGGAAATCGACAGCGAAGGCACGATTTGTTTCGTTTCTAGTAAAAGATTGTCGATTCCGCTCATTTTCGATCTTGTATTTCGTAAACCATCAATTATCGTGTCACCATCCCGTAATCTCTACATAAAAACTTTTCCTCGTGTGAAGACTGCAAAGAGCAATGGTTTTCAAAAATCAAATGTCCAGAATGAGATGATAACACTTGTTGGAGCTGCTTTTAATCTCATACTTGGTATTGGCTCGTGACAACTGTCTAAGCGATTTACTTTTACTTTCTCCACATATGTTATCAAAAGACTTAGTTACTTTTAAAAGAAATATATATATATTTCTAAAAGACTTTGTTACTTCTTTGAAGAAGTAAAGTAAATGATATTGTTTCGGAATTTTTAAATTGTCAGTTTGTAATCACATAGCAATGTAATGTCAAATTCGCTTTCATCGTCTTGATTATCACAATGAATGAAGTCAGGACATAGTTACTGTACTTCCAAATATTGCGTTATTTTATAGATCATCCAGAACATGTGAAACTGATTTCAGTTTGGTGACACATTCTGTCTTCATCTGATCTGTTGAAAGCATTGCTCTCTGCAGCTTTGAGTGTTAACACAAGGAGAAGTTTATATGTAGTGATTGCCTTTTCATTCGTACTTCGATTACAGCTTTCCTGTGCATCAAGGTGTCCGGTTTTGACCATTCACAACCCGGAAGTTGAAGTGTAATCGATGGTTTAGGGAATGTAAGGTCGAAAGTGAGAGAAATGAACGATCTGTTCTTAGAAACGAAACAAATCGTGCCTTCGCTGTCGATCTCCTGTCCCTCGAACATAACTGTTGGACAATTACGTAAGGATTATCGTGATGTAAACGGTAGAAGGCTTCCTTATGCTGAGATCGGTTATAAGACCGCTGAGGATTTCGTTAAAAGCTTGAACGACGAATGAATGGATGCCTAACCTCAACGAACATGGATTAGGACTTGTTTTAATCGTAGCTTGGAAAGTTTGGCGGCGAAGGTTTACATGTGAAGATCGACCGACGTTTCTGTCTTCGCCGACATGTCTGCATCATATGTATACGTGTGTTTTCTGATGTACCCGTGCACGAGGGCGACGAAGAGAAACGGCAGGGGAAAGACGACTGGCCAGCGAACGGCGAAGCTTGTGTGTGTGTATATGGTGCGCGTTACCGAAGGATACTTGTACGCGAAACCTGGATTATATGCGATTGTTCGGACACCATCTTCGTCGTCGCCGACCTCCGGGACATAGCCGAGGAGGAGGCGGCGACCGGCGACCTCACCCCGTTCTACACAAGATCGGAAACAGGCTAGACGTCGTCAGGTAGCGAGAGGAGGAGACTCTGTCGAAGGTGAGTGCAGGATCTGTTTTCTTGGCCTTTTCGGTAGTTAGAGCGTGTTAGAGATAGCTCGAAATAGAAGAAGCGCGCTCTGTTTACGTAGGAGCGGCGTCGGAGAAAGCGTTGCCTAATTAGTCTTGTTAATCGGGCTTTTCTTTCGTCGTTGTCGACGAGTGTCGTTAGAATAGGGCTTGCTGACCGTTAAACGCGCGACAGGCTTAGCGGAGAGAGCGGCACGAGTCCCGACGGCGCTCCCCGGAAGTGGCGGTGGAGAGGTGACACCCTCGTGTTTGGTGGCTTTTCTTTGGTCGTTGTCGACGAGTGTCGTTAGAATAGGGCTTCATTTGGGCAAGACTGCCGTTAAACGCCCGACAGAATTAGCGAAGAGAGCGGCGAGTCCCGACGGCGCTCCCCGGAAGTGGCGGTGGAGAGGTGACACCCTCGTGTTTGGTGGCTTTTCTTTGGTCGTTGTCGACCAGTGTCGTTAGAATAGGGCTTCATTTGGGCAAGACTGCCGTTAAACGCCCGACAGAATTAGCGAAGAATTTTAAATTTTACCCCATTTTTGAGGGTCTCGAAAAGTTCACATATAGTCATTTTGGGGGGCCTATATCTCGCGAAGGCGCGCTCGTAGACCCATAGTTCATTAGACTTTTTTTGTTCCTATCAGTATGCTCTACAGCTCTGTTAAAGTCCCAACCGCGTCATTCGGACCTAGAATTGTACCCTCTTTTGGAACATGTTTGGTGTTTTAACATCACTTTTGGTAGCATCTTTCATTCACACTACCTATAGTTATCTGAAATTGACCAATGAGGCTTTTTGTTCCAACACGTCACTTGTCATTCAGCAGATCCAGGTCACTACATAACAGCTATTGATTTGCTCAGTTTCAACTGTTGAGTCTGCTGAATGTAGCCAATGACATAGCCTGTTTTTAAGCAAGGCTATTTCATTGGCTTGTTTATCCAGCTGTATTAAAGCTGCTTTACTAGACAATGCACCAGTATAAGAAAAAATTTCATTCTTTATTATTTTATTTCTGGCTATGCTAATGATTGCTATTTAGCATCTGTTTGGTTTTCTGAAGTATTTTATTCACTTTGGTGAATTTAATGTGACTAGAAATTTTTCAACCCACATCAGTATGTAGAGGTGATAAAACAATATATGACTAGGGCTGTGGAATTGAAGTCTGAAGAAATGGTGAAAATAGAGAGGTTGTGGCTGAAGTTCAAATGTTAAACTTGTACGGCAAGCGTACACGTTTGATGTTCGAACTCCAAGTAAAACATGTTGCGCCACACGCTCACATCTCACACTGACTCATGGGATGTTGTTGAAAAATGGCAGAAACATTTAACAACGATGAATGTTACCAGCAAAGATAAATAAACAAATTAAACTATTTTAAATTATTTATAGGATGTTTAGTAACACTAAATAATTATTTTTGACTTTAATTAGCATCGTGTCTCTTACCATACAATATAATAGTAGGACAGTTTCAATGCGTTTTGCCTGTTCTCATGACATACTTTTGTAGTGGCTTACTTAAATCTGAAAGCAGCTTGGGAAATTATTTTTAGAAAATTTACAAATGTATTATGCTGTTGATGGTAGAAGATACTGTGAAAGAACAAATCTACTAATACAGAATTACAGTATGATAAGGGATGTTGTATAGATTACTCCCAGTAGAATTTCGAGACTTTGAGTATATATATGAACTGAGGGGACCGAGACGAGTTCAACGGTACCCTACTTTTTTGGACCAGAGACAAAAAGTAAGAAAGTTATTGTATTTACGATTTCTTGCCTTTCACAATGCATTCTATGCCATTTTAGAGTTTTTCACTAGGTGGTGCTTTCTGGTTCTTTATACATAATGTCCCTATTAAAAAAAGTGTTTCATTATCTCATCATGTTTATTGATAATCAAACTTTAACAACTTACATTGCAGTCGGGAATTGCGTCGCTCTCTCTGTTAAGCCTATCGCATGTTTAACAGGCAAGCCGGCCATATATTCTAAAGACACATTGGCAAAGACTAAAGAAAACTGCCCACATAAAAGGCCAAGAAAACAGATTGTACACTCACCTTCAACAGAGGCATATGTTTATCCACAGGCACACTGATTGTCTGCATTTGGAGTAAGTTCTTTTCCACGCCCCCATGCTCTTCGACCTTGGGGCCTAAAACCCCTCAGCCGCCGACATGCTTGCTATTGGTTAGTACAGTGTTTTTCAACCTTTTTCATTGAGTTGCCCCCTGATTGAAAACTAAAAGTTTGCGGCACCCTTGACTGGCGGCAGATCTAGAATCTGAAAAAGGGGGCTTTAATGGAGGGCAGATGAATCTTTTATGAAAATGAATATTATGCGCAATACTGGAGTGGGGTCTGGGGAGGGGACTCCCTCCCTGGGAAGAAAAATTTTAAAAATTGAGTTTTAAGTAGCATTTTAGTGCAAAAACAGTGTTTCTACGTGTTCAAAATCAAAATTTAAGCCCATTGAATTTTGTCGAAATACTGACAATGAGTTATCTTGAATTACACTTAAGTAAATTTCCAAGAAAATGCCTAAAGGTCTTAAACTTTACGACACCCCACTTGTGGCACTGTGGCATCTCAGTTGAAAAACACTGGGCTAGTACTACATGCCACTTTTGCGGCTTGTCCAAAAAACCTTGCCTACCCCTCTGAGAGGTGACCGTCCCTAGTTAGGCCAATAGAAAACCTTTTATTTCACCTTAATCGATATTCAAGGCTGCAAGTCCACGTTTGGTTGGACTAAATACATTACCATGGAAAACTCTAAAATGGCATAGAATGTATTGTGAAAGGCAAGAAATTGTAAATATGATAACTTTCTTATTTTTCGTCTTCAGTCCAAAAGTAGGGTACCGTTGAACTCGTCTCGGTCTCCTCGGTTCAGATATATACTCAGTTCTGAAATTCCAGCGGGAGTAATCTATACAATAGCCATGATAAGCAATTATGAAAATAAATATATGTAAATTCTATAGGCACTTCACATCACTTTGAAAAAAATTGAATAATTAGACTATTTTAATCCAGAAATTATTTGTTTCTTTACAATATTATTCAGAAATGCTTAAATAATCATTATTTCAATAAAATATGTCATAATTTTAACCCAAACACAAAAAAATGAAGTTTAAGTCAAACTTCTACTCACTATGCTTGACGTACCAAATGCCATTGTCAAACTTCTAGACTTGCCAGATTGTGGCGGTTGACATCCGATGTTCATGTTTTCACAATGAAAACATCAGCTGCAACCTCACTAAAGAACCAACTGTGACTCCTGTTTAAGTTAAAACTCCTAATAACCTCCTATCTTGCATTATAGGGCCTTTTGATTGATTATAGGATCTTATCTTGCATTATAGGCCCTTCCCTTCACATGTGTACCTTTTGGAATGTATATGAAGAGAATCATGAAGTTCCAGTGAGGAGACTTTCCACAGACAATTTAGAGTTTGTTCTTTACTATCCCTGGAATCAATGCAGACAGTTCTCTTCTTGACAGTATTGTCATATTGGACAAGATATGCCTTAGGTTGACCCCAGTGTGAGACTATAGCTCCTGGAAAGTCCAGGTTTGACTGTCAATTGCATGGATCTCTAATCTTCTGGGAAGGGCCATATGAGCTGTAAAAGACATGTCTGGTGGCTAGACAAAATAAATTCAAAGATTAAGATATTTTTGTATTTTTGAATAACAATTGTTGCAACTGCTTTTCAAAAGAATTTCATCAAAATTGGGATAAATTTTGTGGCATCCAATATTAAAAGCTCCTTCAGATTTTTGTTGGGCAGTGCATCTAAAGAACTAATATGGTCTCAATTCAATCTCTGTATGAGATGGTTGGGACCTTATCAGAGCTATAGAGCATATCCATAGGAGAAAAAAGTCAAAGGAACCATACCTCTACAAGCGATCCTTCATGAGTTACAACCCCCCAAAATCGGGTCATACATGATCGCGAGTCAGGTCACTCTGCTAAGACTATCACATTTAACTACAGTCAAACCTGTTTTTATGCGCTCCTTTTATGTGCGATTTTTATTTGTGCGATTTTTTTAATGCGAATTTTTAATTTGTGCGGTATAGTTGGCGACTAGTCTCGTGCGATTCGTCATGTCTTACGTTGACTTATTATAGCTAAATAAACTTATTATAGCATAAATGCACTTATTATAGTAATATTATTGCATGAATATGCGAAAAATGAAATAATTTACTTTTTAAGTCAACAAAACACCACCTGGACAAAAATATGTAAAACAGACGATAGACCAGACGATGCAGTCAAGTGCTGACATCTGTTATCAATAAATTCTATTTCGTACGGTTTTGAGTTATTTTCTATGTGAGACTTTTTTTATGCGGTCCCTGTTGACCGCATAAAAAAATTATTTTTTTAATTGTGTTGCGAAAACTATTATTTACAGCCATTCGTGAAGTTTCGTGAGATTTTTTTTAATGCGTTTTTTTTAATGCGGTCCCTATCCCCCGCATAAAAACAGGTTTGACTGTATTTAGCTCACATGACTATGCCAGCTTCGAGTAGCCCACTTGATTGTTCATGCAGTACTTGATGTTATATAGTTTTAGGGGGTGTAGGAGCTCACCCCCACTCAGATGCTAAGATGCTCACTGTCACTTGCACCAAAGCACATGACTACATGCAGAGCATCAGTCAAGATGAGTGATGACATGGAGCATGGAGAATAGGCAGTATACTGATACATGTTAAAAACTGACCTTTGGAGGCAAATATCTTGCAAAGGGTCTCATGTACAAGTATGGTTCCTTTGCCTTTTTTGCTTGTATAGGGGATCTACACTTCTCGGGGAATGCGAAACCTGTCATTCAAAGCTTGAATCTTAAAATTCTTGAAGACTTAAAATTCTATTCTGGCAAAATTTTATAAAAGTTTAACCAACCTCTCTTTAAATAGTTTGTTATATATTTTGTCTATGAGGACTTAGCCTATTAATTGTCACAATCTCATTAGTGGAGGAGTGACTATATTGGTTCTAAATCCTGTTCTATATCTGTTGATACCAATAAATACAGAACTACAAGCAGTGGCAATTTGTATTTATTGGTTAGTATTTCATTTGATATAATTATTTGTTGAGTTTTTATCAGCTGACATTGGAGTTATTCAGATGGCTCTTGATATTTTAGGTTAAACAGTAACTAGCTATTCTTAATCTTTATGACTTCAATGGCTATAATTCAATGTGAGGATTGTCTTGATATAAACATTTGGAAACAAGCCAATTAAAGACTTACCTCTGATCATTAATTATATATATTTAATTCAGTAGTGATGTATTTCCATACTCAAACAAAAATACTTATTACAATTGATCTGTCACTCTGCTTGTATATTCTTTTTTTCTGAATTTAAGTAGAACATCTTGTCTGATCAGCTTTCAGATATTTATAAAATATGTCAGTAGGCAAATTTGAGAAGCAATTCATTCTCTGAATTATATTGGGCTATATTAATAATTAAATGTTAAATGATATGTTAATAGTTCTGGAAGTGAAGTTTAGACGGAGGTCCAGGTAGCATAACTGGCAACACAACTTCACAGTATGCAGGAATTGCAGGTTTGAGTCCCATTTTAGGCTGATTCTTTTCTTCCAGAACCTTTTTAAATTAATATTTTAATAATTATTTTGTTTGTTTCGTCATTCCTATAATATACTATGCAAGTCTAATGTGGAGTTTAGACTATATTTATAAACTGGAATATCTTCATGTCTATTATTTACGCAAATTATTCCAACTGGAAAGAACTATTCCGGGCTATGCTCTGTGGCATGAAGTTAATTGAATTTGGTTCTTCCCTTTCTTGCTGAAACAAATAATAAAATTTTATTATAGAATTAAATTTAAAAATGATAATACTATACAGTAATATATCTACATCAAGAAAATATTAATCAAAGTAAAATTTGGAAATTTAAACATCTATGGCATTACAAATTAAGTCAAATACTTTTGGTGTATCGGAGTTACTATTTAAAGATAACATTAATGATTGGAAATTTGGATATTCACTTTTAATAAACTCTGCAGTTTCCCAAGCAATAATCAAAGATCAAAATTCATTATATCAAAGTACTTATCACCCATGGTATATTGATTTACTACAAATTCCATCCTCATTGGTGGTGAGGATGGAATTTGTAGTATATGTCACAACCAGTTAGTTTAAATGTAAAACGATTAATAATTCAACTTCGTTTAAATAAATGTACTCTTTTTATTAATAATATTTATATTGACTTAGCAAGATCTTATTGCCCTTTATGTAATTCTGAAGAATTTTCACTATATCATCTTATTCACAATTGTCAAGAACTTTCTAGTTTGCGTGACTATTATAAAATATCTCAAATATACAATTATAATTCATCACTCGACTTCAAACTTAGTTTAAACTATCTTAATAAAATGAATCTATACAAGATATGCAATTATTTTGTTAAAATCTCTGAAAAATACTATTTGACAAATCAAAATTAATGATTGTTTTTGTATTCCTTGTCTTTGTTATTACACATCGTAGATGAATGATTATGTATGCAATCACAATATCGATGTTTATAATATCTGTGACTTATTTTTGTACCTTTGCACTCTAAATTTGTTAATTTGCAATCCTTTCCAGTCACTTGTATTATCCCCCGTAACAGAGAAATTGTTCTCTTTTTGTAAGACTAATTTGTATTGTATTGTTTTGTAATATTATTAATAATAAATTATGATGATGATTATTTTGTTTGTTTCCATATTGCCTATATATAAACAAGGTCCAAATAGGTAATATGGAAACAAAAAAAATAAAACATTAAAACCATAGAGGTAAAAAGACTTAATTATAATTATTAAATTTATCAAGAGATAGTGCCTATCACCTATCTCTAGGCCAAATTACATAATATTTAATTATTAATACAGTGGAACCTCGCTTAACGAGCATAATTCGTTCCAGAGTCTTACTCGTAATGTGAAACACTCGTTAAGCGAAACAATTTTTCCCATAGAAATTAATGTAAAATACGATAATGCGTTCCACATCGAAAAAATGCTGAAATGTTTTGTGTATAACGTTTATTCAAAAATTGTACAATATACAGTATTAAGGAACATGAATTGTCATCATCATCTTTTCTTCTAGCATGGAATGAACCATCCTGGAATGAGAATTTGATTTGCAGAAACAAAAAAAAATTACAGCTAATATGTTTGATAAATACTCCAAACGATATGCCAAATTCTTGGGTTATGTAAAGGCTATAATTAAATATTAGAAATTAATTAATTTGACTAGAGGTAGGCAGTTATGTTTCCATCTCATATTAAATTTCATAATTATAAATAGTTAATTTTTAATTCAGACATTTCTAAAATTTAATTTGGAATCTGTCATTAAATTTAATGACTCAAGAATTTGGCATATCGTTTGGCATGTTTATTATATAACGGGCTATGGTTGTTGATGTTTATAAGTAACATGTGAACACAAGTTTGGAAAAATATGTGATCACAAGCAACAGTAAAATGCTAGCGGAACGAGTGCTAAACACAGACTAATGGAACATGCTGCATGCGCACAATTCGGGACTTCCCCTCTCTTCGTCACTTGTTATGCAAAATACTTGTTGTGCGAGGTGCTCGTTAAGCAAGGTTCCACTGTAGTAGCATCAACATAGCCTGATATAATCAGGCCATAATTTGGCCTTAATTTAATAATCGGGTTTATGGATGTTTGTTTTCTACAAGCCGAAAACAATCTGGCATGAAAGTAGTGAGAAATGACAGATCAAGCCATCAGGAAATTTACAGAGATGCTGATTGGACTGGTCCACTTCCTCTCTGTTTTTAGGCCCTGGTACTGGTCAATATATTACCAGTGCCAATCTATTTCTGTACTGCTTGAACATATTCCATTCATTTATGGTGGAAAAAAATGGCACAGTAATAAGCAAATGTGCAAAACATTGCTGATCTGCTAGGTTCAACCTGTTCAGAAATAGCGAGGTTGAGGCCGAAGTTTTCAACGCGAAAATGTATATGTCGGACATTCAGCGCCGTCTTCCTGTAAGTGTAGAAGTTTGACAATGGCATTTGGAACATCAGTGGAATCATGCTCGACGTTCCAAACGCCATTCAAACTTCTACGCTTATAGGAAGATGGCGCTGGATGTTCGACATATACATTTTTGCATTGAAAACTTCAGCCTCAACCTTGCTAATATCTAGTAATGCAAACTACTCCCCCAGATCTCCAAGCTTATAAAGCCCAAGTGAAGAAGTAGATTATTAAATTTCTTTTCTTTTTCTATTGAAGAATACAATGTGCCATTCTTAAGTAATGGAAATACAAATTGCTCTCCCAAAAATCACCCAGAGGATATCTGACTAATCTACTAGTACTGTTGAACAGAACTCTGGACAGAGTAAGCATTCCCTGACTATTGAAAGCTATCCATTACATCTGGCATGTACTCTCATATTCAAGGAAATACTTTAAAATCCCTGTAATTACCAACCAATATCTTTGACAAGTTGCCTGTGTAAACTTAGAGAGAATGGTGATTTGTATCTTTAATGTTTTTTATTTAAAAAATTATTTATTGGTGTGAGTTTTTATAACAAGATCAGTGTGATTTTTTTTTTTCTTTACTAAAAAAACTAAGATTTTCAGACCCTTTTTTTAAAAAAATGTTTTACTACTTTCTTAAAATAGAATGGATATTCGACCGAATCATACTATTTACATCAACAATCTCAATGAGAAAATAAAGAAAGATGGTAAGTAATTTTATACAATGAACATATATTTACAGAAATTTAAATCAATACATTAAGACATTTTAAAAAGTAATGCAGGTGTCCCAAAAGGTACTTTACAGCTTCAAAGTTTTATGTTTGGATTATGCAGTCTTCATCACCTGCAATAGACAAGAAAGGTTAGTTAATATTTGTCAAAAAATGTTTTTGAGTTGGTATGTCGCTTCAACCCCACAGTGGAATGGTTCCTATATAATTCAAAGCCATGATATAAAAGTTTTGAAGTCGTAAACGATCTTTTGGTATCTCTGTATATTAATTGCTATTTTTATAAATTATTTTCTCAACTTTTCTTTTAGTCAGTTAAGTTGTAAATTCTACAGATGAATTTATTTAAATTCTTGTTCTATTTTCTAATAATGTTTATCAAACATGCAGATCAGAAACAAATTATTATTTTTTAATGGTGATTGTTTTTTATTGAGCAAGAAAATCCATAAGAATTAGCAACTATACTTATTACACGGAACAGTTGATATAATTTTATATTTTTAATCGTTTGATGTTAAAAAACACAATTTCTATGTATTTCTTATTGTCATCTTTAATTCTTTTAAATTTCAGTAAAATAAATTTAAAAATGATTTTTTAACATCAAATGATTAAAAAATATGTATGTATTATTGCCAATTTTTCCTTATAGATGATGATTAATGCATACGAAATTGAAGACGTAACATAACAAATATACTTTATGTATTTAGTTAAAGAAAAAATATAATAAACTTGTAAAATAATAATAGTTTTAGTAATAATTCTAAAAAATAATGTTAGTTAAGCATATTTTTTCTATTGTTTCTTTAATGAAACCTTGTAGCAGCTTGTCTTTTAAGTGTAAAATGGTATTACTTAATTCATCGATTTTTCCAATGAAATAATCTTTTCGAATTTATAAAAATAAACGTTTTTGTAATTACTTTTTGTAAAAGTAGTACATTATACTATTGGCTGAATATTGCTTACAGTTTTTACAATATTTCAACTATTTTTAATCATTTGATTCGAGTAAATTCCACATAAACATAATTTATTCTCTTTATTTTACTATATATTAAAAATTGCTATAAACAACATACGTGTACCAGTTTTATACTGTAAAACTAATTTTCTTTACAGATTCTGTTAGTAACCCTAATGAACTGTTTTCATCTGTTACTAATTCTGCAAGCCAAAGCATGCAATTTACTTTCTCGTCAACTGACACAATTTTAGATCACTAACAGGCTCTGTAAATAAAATCAATTAGTTTTACATTTGATTTAAAAATATTTTAACTTTAGGCTCTCAAATATTATTATTTACTGCATAATTTTAACATTTGTACATCTTTAGTTATCAAAGTATTAATTCACCAGGAAATAAGCGAATTTAAAGCTAAACTTGGTACGTTAGAGCATAATTTAAATCTATTGGAAACAAGAGTGCCAGACTTAGATAGAAAAATAGAAGCCCAACAATACTTGGTAAATACCATTTTAAATATAACTAACCAATGTAATCTAATGTTATTTGGATTAGCGATAACAGAAAAAACAAACTTGAAAGAATGTCTTACACAATTATTCCGAGAGAATATTAAGATAACAGAATTCAAAAAAGAGGAAATTCTGGACATTCACATAATAAAAAAAGAAGATCCATCAATATTGAAAGTTACACTGAACAAGGTCCAGAGAAAAAATCAAATACTTTCAAATTTTTATAAAAATAAAGAAGTATCCTTAGAAGAGCCATTTAAAAATATACGTATGTCATCCGACCTGACACAGGAATCCAGAAACCGTAGAGCAAAAATCCTCCCATACTATAAAGAAGTCAAGAAAAAAGGTGAACAGATATTTCTTAGAAATGACTATTTAATATATAAGAATAAGCAAATAACATATAGTTTTATAAATAATTGTTTAGTTGATACTAAAACTTTTTTAGAGTTAACTATCAATATTTGAGCTCCTCTAATAATAATGGTACTAAGATGTTGAGTAATCTAAATAGAGAACCTGACAAAGTTAATATAGAGGAATTTAAAGATTCGGATATTAGAATTTTATCTTGGAACGTTCAAGGACTTAGAAATAAGTTTTCCGCTTGCTATTTTGATAAAATCTTAAAGAAGTATGATATTATAGGATTGGAGGAAACGTGGGTCAATAAACTAAATACAAATGAGGAATATCTTCTCCAGGCCTTTGAATATTTACAAGTTCCAGCAGAAAAAAATCTAGGTGTAGGTCGACCAAAAGGAGGAATAATGTTAATAATGAAAAAATCTCTGGGTGAAATGATTTATAGTTTTTCAACAACTTACTTTATATTCTCATTAATTAAATTGGAGTCTCCTAAATTTAATAATCAATCAGATAATATTCTGGCAATAATAGTAAGTTATTTTCCACCTTATCAAACGCTACAAAATCTCTATCAAGAAATGGAAAAGGTTATAATGGATTGGCTGCATTTTACCTCTTGTTGGATAATCATGGGTGATTTTAATGCAAGAATTGGTAACTATAATGATTCCTATTATAAGGGTAATAATCAAACAATTTATAACTTAAGAAATAGTCATGACACCGGTAGTAATCCTAAAGGGAATCTATTATTAAATTTCGTTAAAAATTATGATTTATACATTCTTAATGGTCGTACAAAAGAAGACTATCCCGGTAGGCATACTTTTATGTCATCAAGAGGAGCATCGGTAATTGATTACATAATGTGCTCTGAAGCCATACTAGATTATTGTGAAGAATTTAAAGTATTAGACCACGACTTATCTGACCATTTCCCTGTACACTTGATTATTAGAGATGAATCAATCAAATCAAAATATGAAAAGGCAAGAATTAAAGAGAAAGAGCAGGTTGCGAGAGACAGATTCAAATTAAGAAAGTTTGAAACTGAAATAGGAGGAAGAATTAAGTTAATTGAAAAAATGGAGACTAATGAACTATATGATAGTTTAATAAAAATATTTAATGAATATAAGATAGAACCAAATCATCATAAGAATAGATATTTAGATAAAATAAAATCCAAATTTAAGCAAGACTGGTTTGATATGGAATGCTACAGAGCAAAGAGACGAAAGGAAACTAAATTAGCAACTTTTCGTAGGTTTAGAACAAGAGATCAATTAATTGATTATATAAATTCCAAGAAGAGCTATATAAATCTTATTAAAGCGAAGAAAAAGAAATACTTCAATTTAATCAATCAAAAACTATTGACTGACAAAAGCAACAAATTTTTTTGGCTGACTGTGAAAAAATGCCGTTTGAGGAAAGGTAACGAAAAACAAGACCCTATTGGATTTGATAAATGGATCAAGTTTTTTGGAAAAAGACAATTAACTAACATAAATTTTTACCCAGATCAAGAACAGATAGGTTTGTACAGGGAGGAGAGGATAATAAATATACCAATTCTGGCCTCAGAAATAATAAAAACTATTAACAAACTAAAAGAAACCACGGCCACAGGTCCTGACTCAATTCCCAATTGTTTATTAAAAAGACTACCACCTGAAGCAATCGACTTAATAGCGCTTAGCTTTAATTACATGTATGAAAATAATAAATATCCAGATTCATGGCGTTCAGCATACTTTAGAATGATATATAAAAAAGGAGACTGCTCAGACCCAAGCAATTATAGACCCATTGCAATACTATCAACTTTAAGGAAGGTTTTTACAGCTATTCTCGCAAAAAGATTTAATCAATGGCTAGAAGAAAAACAGTTGACGTCCGATACTCAATTTGCTTTCGCTAAAAACGGTGGTACAGAAATAGCCATTTTTATATTGATATCAATTATTCAAATTCAGTTATCTAGAAAAAGGCATAAAGTTTACGCTGCTTTTTTAGATCTGGAGAAGGCCTTTGACTCAGTTTCAATAGAATTAATAAGTGAAAAACTAGGAAAAAATGGAGCAGATATCTTATTCATAAATGCCATAAAATTTTTATTTGGTCATTATCATGTTACTATAAAATCTGGCAAAACTGTCTTCTCCCCCATAGATATTTTTGGGGGTCTGTTACAAGGTGACCCATTATCGCCATTTTTGTTTAACTTTTTCATATTTGATATAAATAAACAATTTGATAAAGCAGAGGATGGAATAAGAATTGGAAATTGTGTAATTCACTCAATACAATATGCAGATGATATTGTTTTACTTTCAAATACAAAAATTGGTCTACAGAGAAAAATTAATTTAATGCAGAAGTACTTTACACAACTTGGGCTGAAAATTAACCCAAGCAAAACATATATTCAAATTTTCAGGAGAGGAGGAAGACTGGCGAAACAAGACCATAATTTTTACCTTTTAAATGAGAAATTGAAGCTTACAGAGGAGACCTCTTACTTGGGGCTTAATATAACTTCAACTCTATCTTTCGAAGCCCACTTTAAAAATATGAGAAATAAAGCTAATAAACTAATTAATAACCTTATATATCTATTGGTCAAAATAAAAATTAGTTCAATTCAAAAACAAATGCAACTTTTTTCGGCAATAGTGATGAACTCGATATGTTATGCTTTCCCAATATGGGGAATTGAATGGATTACTCGTTTTGAAATAATACAATTACAATATATAAGGAAAATATATGGGATAGATAGAACAGTCCCTGGATATGCCATACGACATGACACAAACCGACTACAATTGGAGCCCTATTTGGTATCAAGAATACAAAAATTTTATAAAAGAATGATTAACAGTGATCATCCTTGGATTAAGACCATATTAAATAATCTGAAAAGTCTAACAGAAACAAAGAAAAATTATGTCAACAATTGGTTTACTAAATATAGTCAAATGCTGGCTAAATACGGAATTTCTCCTATTTTATTTGGAAATACAGAAGAAGACTGGCAATTTGGTAACCGTACATTAATAGAAAATGTGTTTAACAACTCTATTCATCAAGAAATACTTAAATTACAGAGTTCAAAATTCCATCCCTGGTATATGGAGAATTTAAACTTTCCTCCAAACGAATACATCAATTTTCACCTACTGTTTATAATTAAAAAATTTTATATGCAGCTCCGACTAAACAGTTTTTATATATTAGTGGATCAGAATTATATAAGGATCAGCAGAGAAACATGTAAATTATGTCAGGAGCAAATTTCGATCTTCCATATAATATGTACATGTAGAGGTTGTACAGAGATTAGGCAAAAATACGGTATTTCCACTTTATCTGAGAGTAAATCAACTAGTGAATTCTATAAAAAGTTGTTTCAAATGAGCCCAACTATAATAACAAGATTATACAATTTTTTTACTAAATATGTTAAATTGTCCGGGAAGGCCAGTAACAAATCTGATAATGAGACTTAATCAAAATTATCTTTTTGTAATTCAAGATAAATACTGTTATTAATGTTAACTATCAAATGTGTTAATTTATGTTCCCCCTTGTAACGGGACTATCCCATATTACGAAAAATAAATATTATTATTATTATTATTATTGTTATCAAAGTATAAAACTATACAGGTATACCTAGAGTTACGTCATTTCGAGTTAAGTCGGTCTCGATTATAAGTCGTTTGTCAAAAAAGTATATGGAAAAATAAAAATCAAGTTTAAGTCATTTTATTTGACTTTACATCCGTCTGCCACAAATATTGAAGTCATAATATCGCTAGAAAAGCGTTAAAAGCACATAAAATCATATTAAAATATGTATGTTTACAGTAAATGTTAATATAATCATCATAATTCCTAGAGAACGAAACATGAAACCATCTGTGTTTGTGTTGTCGTCTTATTTAGCGGTCTTTAAGTGCTCATTATTGGCGTTTTCCATGGTAGTTCCAATATCTACCATTTGGCGTCATTGTCGGCACCACTCGATATTGGTAAATTTAACATAAATTAGTTTATTTTCTATTATCGCAAAATAATTTTAATAACTGTATTTGTTATTTAACCTTAAAAAATCATCTTATTTTATAATGTCTTAGAGCAGGGATGGCGAACCTATGACACGCGTGCCCAAAGTGGCACATAAGAGAAATCATCTGGCACGTAATGTGTCATATGATTTCTGTCTTTTTCAATCATCCTTTCTCTTTATCACCTGATCATCTTTTTTTCAATCAGATTTTTTACATTTATTCGAATTAAAGCTTATTCGTTTAATTTCTTTAAATATCATTATTCGAAGTCTAGGACATTGGCATGCATTAACATCTTTAAAGCTAAGTATGCTTACAATATGGCACGTGGACTCAAAAAGTTTTGCCATCCCTGTCTTAGAGAAACCACATTCACAAATAAAGAGTCCGCAATGTACTGTAAACATCACCAAATTGTAAACATGTACTGTACATTTACAAGTATATACTGTACGTATACATGTATTCATAAATTTAGATTATTTTTTTTCTGTACTATATTAAAAACTAAAATTTATTTGTTTGTAAGCTTAAAATAGATTCTTATTAACCATATATTATTAAAAATGCATTTATAAATAAAATACAGAACTGGGAATGGTTATTTGTGGTTTAGCCTAGGCTAAAGTAAATTCGACTTACGTCGCCTCCCTTGGAACCAATTACCGACGTATGGTGTGGTATACCTGTACATGGACTTCAGGACCACTCTATATAGACACACAAACAGAGCTTTCTATCCAGAAAGTAACTTCCATTTAATTATTGAATTATCATCAATATAGTCAGACAAATTTTAATATACAACTGAAAACTACAAGCTCTGATTATTTTTTCAACATAGTGTCCAACCAAATTGATACACTTCTTGTAGCATTTAAAAAGTTTTTTGTATATCATCATCATAGAATTTTGCTGCATTTGAAGCAAGCCATGTCATAATACTGGACTGAAATTTCTCATCATTGTCAAAGTGCTGTGATGCAAACCATTTCTTCATGCACAGGAAAAGATGGTAATTGCTAGGTGCCAAATCCAGACTGTATGAAAGGCAATCAGACAATTCTCAATTGAATTGTGTTGCAACAAGCAAACTATCCTAGAGCTCAATATGCTCCTTATTTCTCATAATAAGTTCCTGAGTTGTTCAGTGTTCATTTCATGAATTCTATTAAAAGAATGTGTCTTTTGTCCCAAAAGACAGTTATATGACTTCTAGTAGATAAAATTTATCAACACTTTGGTGGTTTTTTTCCATTCTTTCTTTCTTTGTTTTCTTTGGCAAGTGAGTACAGCCTCACTCCATTAATTTTTTCCTGTACATTTACACATACTAGTGATGATCTGATCTATAGTCTATTTATTGTAACTTGGCACCTACCATAAACAAAGATTTTGTCGTATTAATCTGCCGGAGATTTTCATTGGTCAAATCACAATTGGAAGTGGCTAGACACGTGTTGACCAGTTAAGTGCCTTTCTCTGCTTGTGTTAAAGTAGGTCAGAGAGTGGTCATGACAATTTAAAAATTACTGAGATAATACTTAGAAAACTTATTATAGCCTACTTTAACATTTTTACGTAGCCATTTAAATATAGTTTGTCAAAAATTATTATTAAATATATACTGTATTATTAAGACTTGCACAAAACATATTTATAATTGTGTAGTTGAACGTACTTTAGAATTTTTATCTACACAACAATTTTATTAAATAGGTATAAAACAAAACAAATTCTCCGGCAATCCTTAATAATCATACTCAAACCTCTAAAGGAAAACATTACTGTAATGTATGAATTTATCTATGTGATATTTATATAATTAAAAATTTTTTAAAATAATTACATTGTAAACTTACCTTATTAATCATCTGTATCAGAGGATAGTTGCTCAAAGTAATCATTTATATTGCTTTCATCACTACTTGTGTTCAACTGAATAATCAGTTTTTCTACAACGGTTTCCAAAATCGCATCAAGTTCCCACATTCATTGTTCTTCTTTTTCTATGTTTGATACATTTTTTCCATCTTTCTTCAGTTATTTGTTCAATAGCTTTATTCATTAAAATTCAACATTCAAACTGTCACACATCCGACAGTTTGAATGTTGTGTTGTGACATGCAATGTAACCTTTCATATCTGCCCATATCAATTCAATAGGATTTAAATTACAATGATACGGATGTAAACGTAACACATCAACACCTATGTAAGGACCTGAATGGGGGTCAACTGGTAGGTCCGAATGTGGGATATCAATCGAGAGATTAAAAATCTCCTGTTCAGATGCAACTAGGAGGAATTGAATATTCTGATTAAACAATGGAAGTTTTTTCTATTTAAACGATAGAAGGGAATAAAGTCGAGGAAAACACGGCTGGAGAGGCATCATATTCAGTCGCGACGTTGACCTCTCCCACGCCCTCCATCGGGTTTCGAATTGTCACCAGGTGACAAGGAGAGACCAATGGAGAGGCAATTTTTGATGCAAAACACTTAAAAACTGCACGTTCAAGGACATCCAAGTTCTTGGTTGTTACTAATTCTCGGTTCATGCTTGTCGGTTATTTTGTTGTTGATGCTAGTCATCTAAATTCACTACCGTGTCGAATAACCACCACCATCTAGTCTGCACCCGGATTTTACCTTCGCAGCCCGGAGACATCAGGTTACTACCCAATCCATCTTTCTCTCCAATCTTCAATTTGAGACTGTGCCACACGCCCCGGGGCTTCCACCAAACGTACGTCGACACAGGACATTCCATCAAAAAGAAGGAGAAGAATATTTTTATTCTCTCCCAGAATTCGGTTTGTGTCCAAGCTTTGAGGAGCATTGTAAGAACCTACTATTTTTATTAAACTGTTTTATGATGGTAACCTGTCTTAGTGAGTCTTTACACTCCCACACGACCGTTTGACCGCTCGACATCGAGACATCTTTCTACCCAATTGGAAAACCTCACACCTATTTCTTTGGCCATTTCATCAATAATATATTTATTGTATTTATGTTTTACTTTTTTAACAATATTTAAAAGTTCTATTTTTAACATTTTGTTGTTATGACAAACCCTATTTTTTCCAACCAAGAAATTATGTCAGCTTTTTTCCAACTACAATTAGGAACTTTCTCAATTTTAGCTGAGTGATATGGAGCATTGTCCATGACAACAACAGCATTACTTTCTAATTTCGATAATATTTTTTGGTTGATGTTACCTATGGTGCCAAAATGGACGAGTTTCCGGTCCCCATTTTGAACTCCTCTCGAGACTGCGACATAACCGATGGTTCGGTTATTGTAATGAATGGAAAACAAAACCAAGACATTATAGTGCTCGTGACCGGAAAAAGTTTATCTTTAGTTTAGCTAGATTCAGAATGTGCAAATATTCATTAAAGTAACAATTTAACAAATATGAAATAATTACATTTATAATCATTGCTAAGTGACTAGTATTTCATTAATGATTTTATAAATAACGGAGAACTATTTTCTGTGGACAAATGAGACGCAATGCAGTTTCTAATTGATGGACGTAGATTTAAGCCAATAAACAAAGGGAGGTCTGTCTTAGTTTGCTTACAGTAGGTGCCAAGTTAGGATAAGTAGACTATAGAATAGCATCATTTTTTCTGGCATAACACTTAAGGAAGGTTAATTCCAACCCATCTATTGTTTGTTGTGTTCTTCCAAAAACAATTTAGGCACTCACTAGGCATAAAACTTTTGGTAGTCTACATTTCAGTGAACACTTCATAAAGAACTGTGCAAGAGATAAACAGAAATATATTTGAATTGGTGAAGCAGCAGTTCTGCCGGGTCTTTTCATCAATCTTCTGAACCATATTACAATCAGCCAACCATGTCTCTCCTCATTATAGACATTTGTCCATCTATGTTTGAACATACACATATCTCATACACACCTTCAATCATTGTATTTATTCTCATGATGTTTGTTGATAGATTTCATCCACTTTACAATTCTGGACTAAAGTGATCTTATCACTGAACAGTTGAACATACCTCAAAGCTGATGTTATGTTCACATTTTGAATGGCCATTGTTGAGCAATAGCATGACAGTAATATGAATTTCATTCTATCCCTGCTGGATGAGTACTGAATTGCACCAGAGGTGCAGAATATTTTCTAGACCAAAAGTCTCTCCTGAAAATACAATTTCCCTAAAAATTATTGCACTAGCACACAATAAAACAATAATTTACAAATGAATTAATAATTATTACTAAATAGTTTGGAAAATTCAAATTAAGTCATATAAATAAATAAATTTGCCACACAATACTAAACTGATAACTTAGGTTAACATAATTAAAAGAACACTTTAATGTACTTTAATTGCTGCTGAATCACACTATGTTCCTGATTAAATGCAGTGTCTATTTGCCCCTACTTCACCTGCCACGTGAAAATGAAGTTACTTACCAGATAGCCCTCATATGTATATATTACAATGAATACATTGGAATTTTACTGAATTTTTAAAGTATTTCAGAATATTTTGCAATGAAATTTTGTTTAATATAACTGTGTATATATTTAATAATTTTTAATTAGCATATTAATTTTTAACTACATAATTTATAAAATATGTATTAGAAAAGGGGTGCCATCTGGGTAGGTCCGAGTGTCCCTTTTTCTTGCATTGCACAGGCTGCAAGATGAGATCACCACCTGCACCCTGGAAGCTTGATTGGCCACCAAGACCAAAGCCCAGATCACTTCTTTAATTGCTTTTTTTTTTGTTTTTATAAATTCTATTTTTCAGAGTTGAAAAAATCATTATATGCCATATTTTCACAATTTGGACAAATATTGGACATAGTTGCATTAACAACCCTTAAAATGAGAGGACAAGCTTTTGTTATTTTCAAAGATATTAATAGTGCAACGAATGCTCTTCGTTCCATGCAAGGTTTTCCTTTTTATGATAAACCAATGGTAAGCAAACTTTTTATAATTTTGTATAAATGAAGCAAATAATTAACGAAAAACTGAAGATACTTTAAAGTTTAAATTTTTGTTATTGAACAGTTCTCAAATTACATATAAATCCAAATTAATTTTTATACTTAAATTTTATGAAATTTAGAGAATACAATATGCCAAAACAGACTCTGATATAATTGCCAAAATGAAAGGCACCTTTGTTGAAAGACCCGCAAAACCTAAAACAAAAGAAGATGCTGTTGATGTTAAGAAACAGAAAAAGAAGGCTGCAAAAGAACAAGCTAGACAGGCTCAGCAAGCGCAAGCAGGTCTTGCATTAGGTGTTATGGCGCCCGGAGCAATGGTTCCTGGAATGGTAACTCACGGTATGTCGACTATTTTAGACTTTACAATATAGTAAATTAAATATATATCCAGTAAGACTATTCAGACAAATTTATATTTGTTTTCTTTCATCAATCTTTTTGAATAGTGAAATAACAGTATTGACCTAAAATGAATATCTTGCAATTTTGATTGAAATTTTATTTGTTGAAAGAAACCTTATTCAATATTTAATAGAATGTCAAAAATAGGAGATGGTTATTTTAAAACACATCAAAATTCTAATGTAAAGATTGACAAAACATTTTTAAATGTCTTTTCTTTAGAGATTTCGTGATTTCACAACTTTACATAAATTTTGGCTGACAGTATTTACATTATTTAATGTAAATACTGTTGGCCGAAATTTTTAATTTAATTTTCTTTCTTATTGAAATTTTTGTAAGAAAAAGAAAAGACGTAAATATTTACAATACATTTGTAGTGCTTTTATATATATATAAAAGCACTACAAATGTCTATTTTTCATTGTGATAACAGTGACAGTATAAAACAATTTTCACTTACCGAGACTATCTGTTGTTTGAGGCTGCACCTTTACAAAATGGAAAAAAACTACTCGGTAAATTATGGTATTGGCATAACCATCAAAGGATGTTTTTATCCATTTTGCATTTTTTGTGAGATGCAGCCTCAAATAAAAGGTTGTCTCTAAGTGAAAATTGTCTTGAACTATCACTGGTCTTCATTTTATGTTGTTACAAACACACTTTGTAGCTTCAATACATTTATACATTTTATATTTTAAGAAATAAACCATTTGAAATATCAGAGGTGACTTCACATGGCAAGAATGGCAAATCTGAGTTCAAAATGTCACTCAGAAAATTTTATTTATGATTTGTAAATTTTCAGAATTATTTTTGTGTTAATAAAATTCATCATGAGACATTTCAAAAATGCTATAAAAGATTAAACTGCTTATATATTGTTATTTGTATTCTGCTTATGATTTAAATCATTTCATAACATAATGTAAATGGAGTTGAAAATATTTGCAAATTATAGCCAGGTAAAATTAATTTTACATTTTACTATGGATAAACATTTTGAGCATCTTAAAACTAGTGAATATGCAGTAAACTTATACAAAATACTTTTTTAATGAATGTATAAAGATGATGAAAACAATATTTGTGAAAAATGGGTATATAATTGTTTTATTAATCTTAACAACTCATAAAGTAATTTTAAATAAATGGCTGTAGATATTTTAATGTGAATAATGTCTGAGGGTCGTTAGGCAAATTTGTATCATGAAGTGTGTGGTGTTTTTCAGTTGATGCATGTAACTCCTGCTTTACCACCCAATAACATTGAAGGTTTTGATGTTAACATAATTGTGGCAATGCCAAAGGGCCCCTATTCTTCGGCACCAGGTGACCGAAGAGTCGACATCACTTTGGCAATGACTAGTGTCAGGACTGACATTACTGTGTCTTATGGACAGACACAGAAACTTTGATGGCCATTAAGTTTATTTTTACGTGAGTGGTTGCATGTGTAGGTGCTCGGGTCCGGGATGGAGAAGGTTTGAGAAACAACCGGAAGAAGTGAGTGCACTCCACTACAAATTTAACAATTAACAATACCCATTTATTTACGTAGCAATAATATACATAAGTTATATAAGGAGCTTAGTTGCTGCTAATTTTATAACACAATATGAGAGAAAAAAGGGTAACCCTTATTGTTTAATATCGTGGGTCCCTGATCGCGAGAGAGAGAGAGCATTTACAATTGTCTGCACATTGATAAATACGTTAGTAAAATCAAAGTTGATCCTTGTTGGGAATCAAAGAATCATCAGATCGATGTACTGCTGGTCTGCAAGGTTGTTTGGGAGAAGCTTCAACGAATCGAAAAAGTTCAAAAGTCTCTGAATGTCTTAAGATAGGCAGAGGATTTGCGACGGCTACTTATGTGGTATCTAAAAGGGATCGGGCGCAACCACTAGTCCAAAGATGGCGAACTAATGACGACGACAAACTCTGTCATCATTGGACCTTGCCTTTTATCTGGGGGTCCTCTCCATTGTCCCCTTGCCCTTTGGCAATGTTGTAATGCCTATGTCCAATAGCAAATTCTCGTCGCCAAGTTCCCTGTGAAACATTTGATGTATCATCTTGAAAGGGAAGTGATTCCATAGAGGAATAAAATTATATCCTTTACAATTTTAACAGTCATGGGAAAAATTATAGCAAGTTTTAATTTCAAAAATTAAATTTTAACTTGAAAATTTTCTTTGTCAAGTCCAGGCTCTCACGCAATGAAACCTATGTGTAAAATGAGAAATTTATTGTGGCATCATCACAATGCCAGGCTGCAATTTAAAATATATGCTCTCTATCTCAAATTGTTAGTAATGGTTTGCCCGTTTGTCATACTTTTCCTTTAACAATAGAGTCGTGCTAGTCATCTATCTAACACCTTTCAGGAGAGAAGTTTCGAACTGAAATAATGTGACTTCCAGTTTGTATATAGTTAATTGAGCCTCCTGTCCCTAAGGTTTTTATATCTGGTCTCGTCTTTCATCTATCTAACTCTGTTCTCAAGATTAAGGAAAGACAGACAAATGGATGACAGTGGGAATTTACAAGTCTACAATTTTTTCAAATTGCAGCCCAACAAATATGTTTTTAATTATTTTTCATATAATATGACTTTTTATTTGTATTTTGTTACAACATTTAATATAATTTTTTTTATTTATAATAAAGAATCTTGCCTCTTCCAAGCTATAAGAGGTAGTTTCTGACAGAGTACAGACAAAATACATTTTGAAACACTGACTTTCAGAATATATAATCAAATTTACTCCAACATGAATCATTTCTAAGTTAGTTTATAATTTTTGGATATGAACAGCCTCCTGTGGCTTCTAACAGTGTTGCATCATTGTTGTACTATGACAACTTTTAATTACCATTCCTATCATTCTGTAAGGAATAAATAGCACATTTTACCTTATATGATTATCTAAATACAAATTAGAGATAATCAATTTATTAAATTATTTCTCCATTAATAGATAAGAAAACTATAAACAGAAATAAAATTTAAACAATTATTTTTCTTTGAATTTATTTTTCATGATTAACAGTAAAAGAAACTTTTTTGAAGGAAAAGTTATCATCTCGATATGACAGATGTTGACAATGTGATGCAGCAGAATGCTGAATACGTGTGGATGTAATGTATTCAGTGCACCATTGATCGTATATCTGATTCATATTAATTTTATCATTGTGAAAGCAAACATTGTGTGGATATAACAAGAATACAATCTTTGTATTGTACTAATAACACAGGTCTGCAATGAAAATATTTCCTGAAAACTAAACATTGTTTCTGATGTATTTTTGGACGCTAATTTCAGAAAAAATAACCAAAAAATTCCATCAGATACAGTTTTTCACAATATGAAATTTTCAGTTTTCAGTCTGTGTTTTTATGAATATACAATTAACATGTAATTTATTTTTGTTTGCCCAAATTCATTAATATATATATTATCTTATTTTGTTATTTTATAATAAACAATTAATAAAATCTAAAAATGTTCGATACACATAAATAAAAAAGGAAAAACATTATAATAAAATAGTGTAGACAATGAGATGAAGTTCATTCATTCTGTCACTTCCTCTTAAGACAGACAGCACTTACTTCATGCATTTCCTGGATTATCTGCAGCCAAAGTAAAGGAAGGTGTCCTTGTGGGTCCAGATATTAGAAAACTTATGAAGGATGAAAAATTTGAAGCATGTATGACAAACGTTGAAAAGGAAGCTTGGAGCTCCTTTAAAGTTGTTAATAAATTTCTGGGAAATTATAAGGATTCCAACTTCAAACAAATTGTACAAATTATGCTTGAAAATTTCAAAAAATTAGGATGTTCTGTCAGCTTAAAAGTTCATTTCCTGATGTGTCATCTGGACTATTTTCCTGAAAATCTTGGTGCCATCAGTGAGGAACACGGCGAAAGATTTAAGCAGATGGAATGCAGATACAAAGGTAGATGGAACACGAACATGATAGCAGATTACTGCTGGTCGCTACATAGAGAACAGCCACAAGTTACACACAGAAGATCTACTTCCACATGGAGTTTTCAACACAAAAGAAAAAGGTACTACAAAGCCGTAGAAACTTGACTTTATGCAGCCATTGCTGAATATCCAGAAGCATATGCTTTTGTACTAATGACAGTAAACGACTCAGTAATGTAGATTCTAAATATATATGTGAGTATTAAAGTAATTTTTCACACAAAACTTCTTACTTATTACTTTGTTTTACTTCCTAGAAATGTATTTACATGGTATATAAAGCATTATTTTTCTAAATTTTCAAACGCAGTTTTCAGAAAACTGTTACGTGATGGACAAAAACGAATGGCATATTTGAAATTAGCATACCAAAAAACATAAAAGTCAATTGCTACTTTGCAAAAAATATTTGTTCACTGAAAATTTGCAGACCTGTGTAATCTAACTTAAATATTAATAACTACTCTAATTAGGTACAAGATACCATCTATTTCATAACAATCTTACAGATGATGATCATAAAATCAAGGGGATTTCCTGTTATTTTTTGCTTAATAGAGATAATAAAAGATACACTATAATTTTCAAAGCAATGAAAGATAATTTATTTATTAATCTATTCCAAAAAATGCATTAAACTAAATGTATGAAGAAGTATTGAAGCTTAAATTAATCTTATACAAGACACTTGTAAAGTATGAAATTGTATATCAGATTCAATCTTTTAAGAAAAATACTAACTGTACAGACAGGGGAAAATGTTAAAATTCTGAAATTTATATATAATTTTAGAAAGTAAAAACTGTATTAGAATTAAACAAAATATTCTACTTTTTTTTTTTTTTGGTTTGGCATGCAGTAAATGTGAAAATGACTGGTTTAATATTAATTATTAGTTGTATCTTAATTTTATAATCAGTGAATTTGAATTTATTTAAAATTATTTTGAATATATTCAAATTAATAAAAGTAAAATTTTTAATAGGTAGTAAACTAATGAATTTTATTATTATAGCACAACCAGTACCAATACCAGAACAACCACCTAATCAGATTTTGTTCTTGACAAACTTGCCAGAAGAAACAAATGAAATGATGTTATCCATGTTGTTTAACCAGTAAGTATATAACAATTAATATATATATAATTTTTAATTCAGGATAATCAAGTAATTTGTAACTAGATTTTATATTTTCTTAATTATATTTAACGTTACATAAAATTATTAGTTTAATATGTTCGGTCACAAGAGTAATGTTCCATATGTAGGTGAGAATTGAACATTTATATTTCATTTCATTTCCATTGCTTTTTTGATTTAATTTAAACATTAAATTACTGGTTAATAAAATAGATCTTGTTGTCATGGAATATCATGACTGAAGTGTGATTCCTTTATTGGGTTTAATGATTAATTTCAACTAAGGTTTTTATTCAATTATTTGAATATACTGTTAGATGTGTATTATTGAAATACAGTGGGTGATCGGTTAATGAACATAATCCGTTCCAGGACTGTGTTCGCTATCTGAATTGTTAACCGATTATCGATTTACCATAGATTTTTATGGGAATTTGATTAATTCATTCTGGAGACCCCAAAAAATAAATAAATTAATTATATACTTTCTTACTACGTTTATTTGTATGTAATAATAAAAACACATATATACACAGTCTTGCATTTTTATCAGTCATGTTGTTTTTCCATTTGTGAGGGTTAAAGAATCTGTCCAATGTTGTTTTTCCGTTTGTGAGGGTTAAAGAATCTGTCCAATGTTGATTGCTTCTCTCTCTTCTTCAGGATTTTTCGAAAGTAATTAATAGCATTGTCGTTGTCGTCATAGATATCCCAAAGCCTATTAACCTGGTTTGGATGCCATTCTGAGACTGTTGTTCTGACATTCTCCCACTTCTTTAAAAGATCTTTAATAGCAGATATCGGCATTGATCTTCTTTTGTCTTCCTCTTTTTCTAAAGAAAACACATCTCGCTGAGTTTCTTGGAGTTCTTCTGTCATCAGATTAATTTCCGATTCCATTACGAGCTCTTCAATGTCATCTTTATTCACCTCCAATTTCAGATCTCTAGCAGTTGTCACAATTTCATCCTTAATTTCAGGGGCATCATCTCTGTCTCCCTGAATGCAGGAGAGGGACAGCTTTTGCCAAGCAGAATTCAGCTGCTGTTGAGTGACTTCTGACTATGCCTTTTGAATGAGCCATATACCTTCAAGAATATCAAATTTTTCTTTCCAAAACCTTTTTAATGTCATCATTGATGAGAACTGGCATGCTTCAAACCACCGATGAAACAGTGCTCGAATATACAATTTCTTGAAACCTGCAATAACCTCTTGATTCATTGGTAGAATCAACGAAGTAGTATTCAGAAGTAGAAACTGAACTGTCAGCCAGAGAAAGTCTTCCAGCAAATTATCTTCAAGGTCTTTTGAGTGTCCTGTTGCATTGTCCAATAGCAATAGTTCTTTTAATGGCAATTCATTGGTCTGAAGGTAAATCCTTGATGCTTGGAGCACAAACTTCAGCCATTCTTTGAAAAGAGCCTGTGTGACCCATGCCCTTTTATTCAATCTCCACATCACTCGCAGTCTTTCTTTAATTATGGAATTTTTTTGAATGCTCTAGGGTTCTCAGTGATAGACAATAAGCAAGATAAGCTTCATATCTAATTTAATTTACCACACTACACCTTTTGTGTAGTGCGGTAAATTAAATTAGAAGTGGTTAATGCCGAGATAGTTTTTTTTTTTTTTTTTTTTTTTTTCAATAAAACATCTCGGCAACACAAAAGGTGTAGTGTGGTAAATTAAATTAATTATTTGCTGAGCATGTATCTGTTTAATGTTAAGCTTCATATCACCACTATCGTTAGCTACAGATTATATATATATGATCTGTAGATGAATTATTCAAATTGTGAAAGTAATGACTTAATATACTAAAATTCAAAAATAATGATAAATATAAGATATTATACTAGAAAAAGGTATTGAAGATTAAAAACCACTGGGAATCAAAATAAAATTTAACTTTATTAAATTCTATTTCAGGTTTCCTGGTTTCAAAGAAGTTCGTCTAGTGCCTGGTCGTCATGACATTGCATTTGTCGAATTTGAAAATGAAGTTTTGTCTGCTGCTGCCAAAGATGCTCTTCAGGGTTTTAAAATAACTCCTACTCATGCTATGAAAATTTCTTTTGCAAAGAAATAATTTTGATAAGAAGTGAATTCAATTATGTTGTCTCTTAGTTTTAAGTCTTTTATAATGTGTGACATTTTTCAATAAAATTAACTAAATTGAAATGTATGTAAATAATTTAAAATTGTAAAATCAATCACATAGGCATACAAAATATTTTGATATTTATCTTCAGAACACGAAAGTCATTATTTCCAGCAAGAGCCAAATTTTAAAACCATTACTATACAGTTGCATTTTGATTTTTCTTGTTAGTGTTACTATTAATAAAATGAGTAAAATAGTCACAGTTAATATAAGTTTATTTGGAACAACAAAAGCAGTATTTAAAATGGGTAATTTAAGATTTGTTGTTAAGAATTGATGCTATGGGCTGAAGAAAGTGACGTTTTTAGAGTAAAAACTGAAAATAATTGTGTGTGTTTTCAGTTGTAGAACAATACAATACCAATGGATATTTGAATGGATTAATAATGATAATGGAGATACATATTTGATCAAGATTGGCAGATAGCAGCACTTTAAGGAACTCTGGTAGAAATTTGGGTTTGAATTATGTCCATGCAATTTTTCATGATTTTGCTTGGTTTCATTTACTACTATTGCTAGGTTGGTTAACCTGTAACTGAAAATACTATAGCATCTATAAAAGACTGATTCCCCCCCATTTTTACTAAAAGCAAATACTACAGTGGTTGTCTAAAGTGTTACATTAATGATTACAAGTGATAACTTGTAATATTGGGCATTTTTAATACTGCATTTTATTAGTCATATCTGAAATTGTCAGAATTCAAACTGATTTTAAATTGGATAGTTTATTTATGATACGTTAAATGAAATATAAAATAGATAATGCTACAAGTTTTATGTATTTTGATCTTTCATTATGACAAAAATATATGATAAAACTGCATGTGTAGATCACTTACAGTATGATTGTTGACATGTCTAACAGCAAAAATTGTTTTTATTATGTTGTTTTTAATGTTTCTCCATTCTTTTTCACAAGTTTCGTGACCCCTTTTTGTTCCAGAACATTTTACCCAATACCAAGTATATACACACACGAGTACTTAAAAGGATGTGCATGTTTAAGCGTAAAGAATTAAATCTTGGCTGAATACTTGATACATTTTTCAGAATTGATCTATATTTTGATTTTACAATCGTCAATAATGTAAATGAAGAATGATTTAACATATATAGCAAGAAGCATAATAGATTGGTATTTAAATTTTCATTACTATACATTCTTCCCACTTTGTCACACAATGATGTAAATATGTTCAGTTTGAATTTTCTCACGTGAATTAGGTGATTCGATTCTACAGAGTGGTTTTCGGTGTATCATCCCAGGAAATATGTGAGAATCATCATTCCCTTTTTTTTATGGTTTCTTCGGCATTATTTTTACTTTCCAGGCTGTTATACAGTATATAACAGGGAAAGTATGGCGATCGGCCAAAAAATGGCCCTCAAGATTTTTACATTTTTGGACTATGGGACCTTGAAACGTCGAGAAATGCAAAAAAATTCCGGGGTTTCTTTAGGGGGCACGATTTTGTTCACCCAATTTGAAGCTTATTAAGTTCTTTTTATCGAAAATTTCAGAAATTTTTCAGATAGGTTTGTTTGTTAGGGGATTGATGCTATTAAATTTTGGTAATTAAATGTCGAGGGGACGGGGAGATAAAGGGCGTCGTGTTTCATATCTCGAGTAGGATCGGACTCAATGACGGTTTTACTCGTTATTAACAATTACAACTTTTTTTTAAAAACCCATCCCTGCCCTCAAAATTACGCTTTCTGCTATTTTGTAATTGTAAAAAAAAAAAAAAAAATTACAAAAGTTTTTAATAAAATTGTTGTCGCCGGAAAAGTTATGCAACTCGTTGCTGGATTTAAAAAAAATTAATCCAAGTCTTATAAATAATCATTTTGTTTCTTAATCTCGAATCCAAAAAGTTCGGGAGAAAACAATCCCTAATTACAATATACAAATTATATATTTTATACTTGAGGAATGAAGGCAAGAAAATTTTACTAAAATTTTGTATTTTCGGTAATTAAACTATTGTTTCTGCAAGAGCACAAAATTTTGCTGGTCTTTTTGATCGGATTTGTCTGTTTTTCTTTCTTTCAAAGAAAGGGAGCCAAAAACAACTTTGTACAGAGCATATGAAAAGCTACTTAAACTTTTAACTATATCAAATAAACTCATCGATTGCCTATTAAACACCGAACTGATGTGTTTTCATCTATTGCCTTTGTGCCAAAGCGATTAACTCTTTCCGCCCTTTAGACACTAAGAGAACTTCTTTTAGCAAGCACATAATGAGGCACGGGGGCCGACATATCCGATCGGACCACCCCCGAAGTTTTCCTGGAGGTTTTTCGACACGTTCAGGATTCGATCCCGGGTCCTCCAGAGAGAGAGAGCCACCTTGACCTCTCGGCCATCTGGCTCTGTGGATTTGGCCAGACCCACAATATGAAGCAGCCAGGTGGTAAGGGATGAGTCTCACATATCTGGAACGAACCATCCCTAAAAATTATATAGGATTTTTCGATCCGTCTGGTGAGGGACGGGGCCCGACATATCCGAACGGACCACCCCCGAAAAATTCCTGGGGATTATTCGACCCGTTCGGATTCGATCCCGGGTCCCCCAGAGCGGTAGGCTGCCACCTTTGTCTGTATTGTCCTTTCAAATTTTGGATACACGTTTTAAAAATTTAATTATTCGTTTTCATATATTAACAAAAACGTTAAATTAATTGTTATTTTTATTATTCATTTAAAAATTTCTCATTTTACCACTATTAAAACATTAAAAAAATCTAAAAATAAGCATCATAAACATCCAAAATAAATTAACTTCATTTTACAACTGGCGATATTCTTCAAAATTATTATTATACTATTAACTTTAAATAAATTACAATAAATAATTTAATAAAAAGAAAAGAAAACAGCCAAATATATTTATGGCGGAATTTCTGTGTTTTGTTTAGCGCCATTATTATGTTAGCCTGTTAGCCACGTTGTACGGTATAGGAAGCCGACATCTGTTGAGGGTAGCTAAATGATTACTAAATGTATAATATAGTAACCGATAGTGTAATTAATTAGAATAAGTTTTATAAGCTTCGGAATTAGAAGTGAAAATATGCTGGAATCCAATAGTTTAGGATTAATGTCCAGGTGAGTCCATTGATGGTGAAGTTGCATGACCTAATATGACATTCCTTTGGTAAATTTGTTAATCATTTATAAAAGTTAAGACATTTTAAAGTCTCATAATCATTAAGTAATGTTTATAGATAAAAAAAACAGCATTCCTGAAATTGTTTATAGTTAAGAATATTTAAAAATTTTAAAGCTTAATCAGTTTTAATTCAATTAAGATGATAACTATACAGAAATCCAAGCCATATTTGAAGAGTTCAAGCTGCTACAAACATGTTTCATGAGCCTTGCACTAGTTTTTATGTTACCTTTGAACATTTGGATGCATACCTTCTGTAATGATTTTTTTACTGTAAAAAACATTTTAATTTAGTATTATGAATGTTAAAATGCTGTACCAAAGGCTGGCATGTTTGAAAAAAATATATATATATATATTTTTTTTTAATATATAATTACCATATATATATATATATATATATATATGTGGTAATTGTTGTAAAGATAATGGCTAATTCCTTATCATTCAATATTGTATTTCCTGTGTAAAAGCTTCTATTGAATATAAATAGATAAAACACAGCTCGTATTTTATTTACTTATTTAAGTAGATGTTCACCTAAGGTAGGTATCGTGTTTAATGATTTCGTCCGTGCAATTGTGCTGCTTCAAGTAGCCCACTTGACTGTTTGTGGAGTACTCGATGTTATATAGTTTTAGGGGGCATGGGGGTTCGCTCCCACCCTGGCGTTGAGGTATGAGCGATAGCCAGTACTGAGCACACACCTATGTGCAAAGCATGAAGGATAGTGGGTATGTGTTAAAAACTGATCTTCGAAGACGAATATCACGCGAACAGTCGACAATTGTGGGGTGGTGTGATTTATGTAAAATAAAAAATAAAATGTCGATTTTGTTGAGAAAGTAGTGAAAATGATTGTCGCACTGATAATGGAGTTGCCACCATTGGGGGCTACCTACGTGAACATTTACCCTTATTTATTTACTTAATATGATTCATAAAGAAAATTTTAAAAATTTATATATATATATAAATTTTTAAAATATATTAAGTAAATATATAGCCTATATATATACATACTGTACAGTACTGGGTCAAATATCTGGCTTCCTGAAATCCAGAGAATTACCAGAAAACCAGCTATTTTGTAAATTAGCAGGGTGTAGTACATCTATAGTTTGCCATGTGGGTGTTTTGTTTTTGTAGAGTATGTGTTGCACCTATTCAAGCTATGATGGCAAATGAAACTAGTTAGGTATATGCTATGAAAGATTATACTATATTCTGTGCCACTATTAATTAAGGATCAGCCAATGACAACAAAATCTGGGAGGTTTTCTGCTGCATCTTGTATGTGTATGCACAAGAGTTCTTTAATTTAAATATTAAAAAATTTCTCTGTAATTTCAGAGATGACATTTATAATTTTTAAAAATACAGTTTGCTATCTTTTCATGTTAAATATAGGCATGTAAACTAAGACACTGGAATATAAATATGAATTTATTTTGGAAGTTGTGGGATTACAAAATAAACAATGCATGTAAAATAAATTAAAGAAAATATATTTAAGCAGCTGTCAATTTAAGAGAATTGAACTCCATGATATGCCTTTCAAACTTTGTTTTCACATGATTCAAAAGGTTTTGGAAGTCCTCAGTTGTAAATGGTGGAGCTTGTTCTGAATTCTTTTGCAATGTTCTATACAGTAATACCCTGAGTTACATAAGTAATGCAGACAGTAGACCTTTATGTAATTTGAACTTTACGTAAGTCAAATTTGTAAATTGCTTAAATGTAACTACATAAGTAATAACTCAATACTGTGTTTATTATTATACTAGTGGACCTGGCCATGCGTTGTTGTGGCTCAAAATGTATCTATTATAAATGTATAAAACTTCTCCCATGGGGGGAATTTTAAAAAATCCCTTTTTAGTGTACATTCTCTTGACGAACCCTATTAAAACACAATCAAAAACGCAAAGATTCGCATCTAAAATAGTATAAATAGAAGCAGAGTTCTTCATGGTAAGTCTTATTCCTGTCCATCTCCCCCGGTGGGTAGGGAATTTCAGCATGTATATTATATAAAAAAACGTGCGTATTCGAATGCAACGTTGTGTCAAAATTTCAAAGGAATCAGTAGGAACAAACAAACATTACATTTTTATTTATATAGATAGATAGAAGATGATCTGCTTTAGTTCATCCTCACAGAAAAGCATAATGCCTCACAGTAAAGCAAACTTAGGTCGTTGGAGTTAGCGCCATCTATTGGACATAAAGCCTTAATCCTAAATGATATCTTTTAATTTATATAATTTATACGAATGTTTAACGGAATAATATACAGCCTATGTCCACCTTGAAGGTCCATTCTAAATATTGGTGAAAGAATTTTTGAAATCGGATGAGTAGTTTCGGAGATTACCTGTTACATACAAATTTACAAACATTTCCTCTTTATTAGTATAGATGTATTGTACAGTACATGTATTATTTATTTTTTTGTATAAAAGAACAATAGAAATACAAAATACATATATAAATGAAACAAAGAAAGAAACAAAAATAATCTGAAATATTAAATTTTGAAAATATTTTCTCCTGACTTCTAAGTTGGCTCTGGATATCTAGCACTGGTTGAAGGTCTCACAAACATGTCCAAAGTTGATTGTCTAGTTGCCTGCTTTTTTCATTGTAGATTGTCTTGTAGATAGACAAATCAGAATTGATGCAGCAGTTTATATATTCAAACTGCTTAGTATTTGAATCCATCGATTCTAATTTGGATAATGCCATATCTATTAGGTTAAAAACCTCAGCTAATCTTTTAGTAGAAAATTTCTTTTCATTAGGAGTTAGTCAAATGATTTGGTATTTTCTTCGGAATTTCGGAATGCCTCCAACTGAATAAGGTTGTCATTGGTTAGTTTTTCGTCGTGGTTTAAAAGAAGTTCACTGTTATCCACTTCCATTTCTAACTGCTGTGCTAGATTTGTACACATCTCCATAGCTTGCTGCATTTATTTTCCTTCAGTTAAACACTTGAAATCATTTACCACTTCTTGGCAGAGTTTTTTCCACACAGCGTTCATCATTGTTTACTTGACTTCATCCCATGCTACCTCAGTGTTTTTAATGGCATAAAGGATGTAGTTCTCCAGAAATCATGTAAGGTTATTCTCTTATTGCTATCAATGGCCTTGATTGCTTGGGAAAATATATGCCACAGGCTTTGAAAGTTGCAATAATGCCTTGATCCGTTGGTTGCAACAGTGAGGTGGATCTAGGACAAACAACTTCCATGTCAGGATGAAAGTCATCTAATTCTTCCAGATGACTGGGAGCATTGTCCAGTAGCAGGAGAACTTTAAATGGGATTCCTTTTCCAGCACAATATTCTTTCACTTGGAGAACAAAGTTGTCATTAAACCAGTCTCCAGAAAGTGCATGTGTAACCCAAGTGTTGGCATTGGCTTTCCATATTACGGATAGCATACTCAAGTCAATGTTCTTAAAAGCATGCGGTTTTTGAGAATGGTACACTGTAAGCAGTTAATTTTCAAGTCCTCTGATACTTTGCTGCCAAGCATAACTGTGATTCAATCTTTTGCGACCTTGAATCCAGGCATAGATTTTTCCTTTTGCAATAAATGTCTGTGCTGGCATCCTCTTCCAAAATATCAGTTTCATAAACATAAAATATTTTCTTGGGTAAATATTCCCCATTTTCAATAATTTCGGCCAGAAGTTTGGGAAATTCACTTGCTACATCTGTATCTGCATTTGCTGCCTCGCCCGTGATTTTGATGATATGCAGATTTGAATGTTTCTTGAATTGGTTGAACGATCCAGCACTAGCTTTAAATGTGCTCTTCATATTTGTGTTGCCGGTCTTCTCTTGTAAATCCTTGTGTAGAGACCTAGCTTTTTACTGGATAATCAGAAAACTTAATGGTATCCGCTTCTGTATCATATCCTTGATCCAATGAAACAATAATTTCTCCATCTCTGAAATCGGACCCAGTCTTTTCTTGGTAATGACTGCCTTTCGACATTGTCACACCTTCCGTGCTTTTAACAATGCAAACTTTCACCTTCACTATTGTATTCACTGTCGAAATAGGTTGATTCACTTCCCAGCTATTGTTGTTATTGTCTTCCTGTCTTCATAGATACAAATTATTTTAAATTTTTCTTCTAAAGTAATTGCAGACCTTTGTTTTTTTGGTTTATTACCAACAAATTCAGTTTGTCGCTTTGATTGCATTTTAACAGTACAATACTGTAAATAAACAATGAGCACTATGTAAATGTAGCAGCGGTAAACTGGTTATATATTAAACAAATCACTTAAGGCAAATTACACTAATGACGTGAAACAATACATATAGAAAAACAAGCAATAAAGATGTGCTTGGTTTTGCTGCTTGACCTTCACTGAGTACTGTAGAAGAATCTTGTTTACGAGAAGGAATGCCAGGTATGCTTGCGAACGTGTTTACAATTAGACTGAAAAATAAAGGATTAGCAGAGCAATAAAGTAATAAATCAGTACAGTGTGAAAGGAAAAGAGGGAATGAACGAATAAATGTTTGAAATAGAATAATTCTTTGTAAAATTACATGTTACTCTACTCAGATTTTTTTCCAATTTTTGAGATTTACATTTTATGTAACTGAGAATTTGTTTGTTTGTTTATTAAATTATGACAAAGCAATACTTGGGCAATCTGCCTATGGGGAATGCCTTCTGGGAGGTTTTTTTAAGGGTAACTGGCCTCTATTCAGGCATTACAGATGTGGAGAAAATCCAGAAAACTCCATGTGGCCAGCCTGTCTGGGCAAGGCACGAACCCATGACCAAACTCCCAGTGCTCAGAGAACGAAACCCCTTGGCCACTGGTGGGCCTGAGAATTTATGTTAGTCATGTGTTATGTAACTCTGGGTATTTTCTGTAGTGAAATTGGCATCTCATTTTTCATATACACTTTCTACTTTGACTGATATCAAAACAATTTGATTGGTTTTAGTTAGAGTTCATTAGGCATACTGTGTCCCATGTTGGTCAAAGGCAGCATTGGTAATATGCAATAGTCTTGAACCTAGTGGGACATTGCCAGATTTGGTCAAAACACACAATCTCCATTCGGATAATGATTCTTCAAGAATGGGACTAGTCTAATAATTAAGGAACACTTATTTATTGTGACACTGTCATAATGCTGGGCTGCAATTTTTAATTAATTTAATTTAAAATATATGCTCTGCACTTCAAATTAGTACTGTAGTATTTTGCCCCTTGTACATCATACTTTTTATTTAACAATAGTCGTGTCAGTCATCTATTAACTGCTTTCAGGGGAAGAGTTTTGAATTGAAATAATGTGCCTTCTGGTTTGCATCAGAAGTTCATATATAGTTAATTGGGTCCTTCTGCCCAAGGTTTCCATATCTTTCATCTATCTCTATTCTTGAGATTAAAGACAGACGGATGAATGACAGTGGGAATTTATAGGTCTACAATTTTTTCAAATTGCAGTCCAATAAAATGACATATTATGAAGGCTTTTCTCTTTCACTAGGAAAATTATAGAAGCCTTTCATAAAATTGATGACTTATGTTTTGCAATATAATAGGGATGGCTGAATACCGAATATTGAGTGATTATTTGGATGTTACTCTTGCCGAACACAAAATATGCGTACTTTTCTGACTACCAAATCATCGGCTGATTTATTTTGGACTGTTTGAAATAAGGCTTAAACACTAAACTAGTGGTTCCCAAAGTGGGTGCTATCATCCACTGAGGACAGTGAGTAAATCTAGGGGTGAATAGACATTACGGGGGCGACAGGAAGTACTAGAGCAGGGTCCTGACTGAATAGTGAGAATAGGCAAGGGTTGGGTCACTGAAAACTTTTCCCTTTCCTCTGTTTAAATGGGTATGAAAAAATATTGCATTTAATGGTTTCCAGATATGGAGAACAATGTATGGTATGGACATACAGTGTGAGGTTCATAGACAAGCTTTTATAAGAATATATCCTAGTCTTTCTCTCACAAGGGAAAATGGGTTGTGGGCATTTGATATAAGTTTATGGAACCAAGGGGTGGTGGCTTCAAAAAGTTTGGAAATCACTGCTCTAAACCTTAGAATAAGATGGAGGGCAGCTTCTTCAACAATAAAGATTATATACACTTTTACTTTTAAACAGTTATGTAATGAAAAGTAAAAAATTATATCTTGCCATTGAGGCTCATCATTTTTTGGCAGCCCCATCAAGTAATACATTTACAAACATATAGTATGTTCGGCAATGCTGAAAGTACAGTCGGTTCAAAAAGTTTAGAATAATTTAACTCAATTACAAAGTGCCAGCTCTTGAATTACAATAACTAGGAAAAATAAAAAATTACGAAAAACTAAATAAGGGTATATTTAGCTTGATCTTTTAGCCATATTCTCATATAAAAATATTAATTTCTAAATAGTGTTAGAATCATAATATTTTTTACTTAATTAGATGATCAAAAAATTTAGGATATTTGAAATCATGTTTTAAAAGTTTAGAATAATATAAAATAACAAATATTGTTCAATTATAAGCAATAGTGCTTGTAATTTCCTGTAATTACATAAACTAGGTAGCCCAATAGTTCAATTAATGTTAACTCACTTATATTTAAAATTTAAAAAATTTCTAAAAAGTAGCCGAATATATGAAACAAAAATTTAATGAAATTACTAAAAAAAAATTTAAATAAATTTGAATTTTATTACTTTTTATGCAAAAACAATGCTAAAACAATTTCTCTAGTTATGTCATAAAAGATGAGAGAGTCGTAAAAGTTGTTTTGAAACTTTCAAATTGTAAAACAAATTAATTGTTAAATTTGTTATTTGTATGTGACAGTGACAGAACATTTTGCTTTTAATACATAATATAGAATATAGATTGTATTACAGGTAATATTGTATAAATTACAATCTGGCAATTGTCAGAAAAGCAGAGTAAACGTCAAAGGCAAGAAAGAACAATTAAGCCTGCATCAAAGAATCATGAAAATTATTGATTTACATGAAGAAAATATTAAACAACAAGAAATAGCAAAGAAAGTGAATTGTATGTAGTCTAATGTACAAAAAATAATTCAAAACTTTAACGAAACTGGAAGTTTAAATGCTGAAAAACTTTCTGGTCATCCATAATTTACTTCAGAAACAACAGAAATCATCACTTAGAAAAATTGTAAAACAAAATAGACGTGCATCCTTAGATATTCACGATAATGTCACAATAATACAATAGTATCACAATAATGTTAACAATAGATGTCACAAGAATTGAAATCTGTGATTGGAAAAAACCAGTTTCAAAAACAATGGTTTGCAATTATTTGAAGGAGATGGGTTATAAAGCAGCCAAACCAGAAAAGAAACCTCATCTGACAAAAGTTCAAAAGAAAAAAAATGGTCAACTTGGGCAAAAAAATAGTGTTTTACATTTAACGATAGCAAAAAGTCATTTGCCTCGTTTTTTCCGCGCCCTCTTATTTTGTGAAACAGCCAAGGGCAAAATAGGTAAATCAGGCAATATTATTTTAAAAATTCACCAAAAATTAAATTATTATTTTATTCATATGAAAAAAATCACATATATTTATCAATATAGTTAGTTTTAAATACAACATTTTTCAATAAAGTTTGAAAAATGTATGAGAAAAAAAAATAATGTATGATAACTGACATTCAAACTTGAAAATTTGTTACTTTTTGTCAAAATTAACATTGGTTACTTCATTCTTATTGTCACTGAGCCAGAATGATGTAGAATATTGTTCTGTACAATTTGATATAACATTTATGCATGTACGTTTATTCGTTGTGAAATTATCGCACATTATATCAAACATTTGTTTGAAATCTGAACTTTTTTTCCGCTTTCAACTAATATATTGAACTAATATACTTTATTCATTTCATATCAAACAAGATTATGTATTTTTGTAATAACATATTATTACCAGTAGCAATAGATGTAACGTTTGCTGATATTTTAGATTTAAAAAAGGTTAAAAATTAAAAAAATATATAAAATATCAGAACTGAAGGTCATAACTTGAATATTTATAATGTATTAACATATTATAGCTGAATAAACTTATTATAGCATTAATGAACTTATTATAGTAATATTATTGCATGAATATGCTAAAAATGAAATAAAAAATTATCAGAAAATGAAAAATTAAGAAAAAAAAACCGACAATTAAAATTTTTTAAGTCAACAAAACACCACCTGGACAAAAATATGTGAAACAGACGATAAACAAGACGATGCCGTCAAGTGCTGACATCTGTTGTCGATAAATTTTATAAAAATTGATTGTTAACAGGGTAACGATCAATCGGTACCCTGGCCGTTTTGCTACACAATTAGGGTAACGATAGATCGGTACCCTGGCCGGGAAAGGGTTAACGACAAAAGTATATTTTGTATTTATTTATAGAGGAAAAGTTTGGTGCTTGAAATGTGAAATCAATAATCCAGATTGTTTATGAGTCAATAAATTTCCAGCTAAGTTATGATGTGGGTTTCACTTGACTGTAATGGACTTGAAAAATTCTGATTTCTTAATGAGACAGTAAATGGTTTTATTTTAGAATATTTCCTCATTCCAACAATAAAAGATCATTTTCAAGATAATGATGTAATCTTACAACAGGACGGAGTTAAATGTCATACATGCAAAAAAGTCAGAGTAGTTTACATCTAAGAAAATTAAGCTCTTGGACTGGCCTGAAAGCTTGCCAGACTTATCTCCAATTGAGAATATTTGGTCCATTGTAAAATATGACTGCGAGAATTTAACCCAGCTAATAAACAAGATACCTACGAAATTCAAAAATAACTGGAGGAAATAATTCACAAAAACTTACACCTCTATAAATCCATCAACGAATTTAATAAAAATTTAAAACATTTTCGATCAGTTTCACTGATCTTCCGCAGTTACAGAATATAACGGAACAGAAAAATTAAAGAATGTAAATACAAATGAATTTATTTGTATTTACATTCTTTAATTTTTCTGTTCCGTTATATTCTGTAACTGCGGAAGATCAGTGAAACTGATCGAAAATGTTTTAAATTTTTATTAAATTTGTTGTTGGATTTATGGAGGTGTAAGTTTTTGTAGTAAACAAGATTTAAGAGATAAACATTAAAATTTGGTCTGAAATTAGTATTGAACAATGTCAAGTAATTATTGATGATATCTGTAATTCATAACAAAGGAGATTTAACCAACTATTAGAATAAAAATATTCTAAAGTTTTTGAACATTCACTGAAGTAAAAAAATTAAAGCTCTATCACTTTATTTAGAAATTAATATTTTTACATGAATATATAGCTAAAAGACCAAGCTAAATATCATATTTAATTTTTCTATGATTTTTAAAATATTTTTCGTAGTTATTGTCATGCAAGAGTTGGTACTTTGTGATGGAGTTAAATTATTCTAAACTTTTTGAACTGACTATATGTATGACAACCAACGTAATCACTTCTTATGAATGTTTCTTCATTTTTTTTTAACAAATCATGTTGCAATACACAATGCAATGTTGATGTCCTTATAGAAGAATCAACATAATGCAATCTGCTAATTGGTAGACACTGTGACAATGCCTTACACTCATGAATACTACTGTGAAATGATACTTTGAGGAAACAAGACAAAATGCATTAAAAGCAGTACCAATCTTTGCATACAGCAATTTTGAATGTAATATGTTGCTTGATGCAAATTGTAGCAGTCAGGCATCATGGTCCAGGTTTTATTTGTCCTAGTGTCGTCAGAGTTTGGGTGTGCTTTGACATATATAAGCATACATGAAGTAGTGAGACAATAGAGACTGCAGCAATCACAAAAGCAATGAATTTTTACATTGACATTACATACACTCATTCAACTGCTATCTTCAATTGGCACAACATGCAAGCAGATGACAGAAAGTGATTTACTGTAGGGTTACCATATGTACTTATTTAGTATGGACAGTCTGTACTTTAAAGGCTCTGTCCTTGCCTGTACCATACTTAGAAAAAATAATATGTCCATACTTTTCAACTGATCAAGCAGTTAATAGCTAAATAATAACCAGTTAGATTTAAAACTGACAAAAGGTGCTAAATTTTTGATGATTATTATTGTATTTGTTGGCTAGGTGGCAACATTGTATAGCAAATCCAAACAAAGACATCTGAGATGTAAAAAAATTTTGCCAAGTAAGAACTTACGACAATTTAGATGACAGATTAGACAGACAACAAAATTGCAGTACTTCTTTTGCTGTCTACTATTTTTGATTTGTCTATCTCAGCTGCTTTAATAGCTGCATTGAGCTTATAGCCCAATAATTCGGCAGTTCGTTTGGCTGTAATAATCAGGTTTATGAAGAAAAACTTTATACCTGCATACTTTATACTCGTTTGTATTCTTTCCCAATTTGCACAACCTGATGTAATGCAGTTATCGAAACTACTGGGCATGGTTAAAAATGAAGACATCATTGGTGCAATTATTCAAGATATTACAGGTTCTGACAAGTAAAGAATTTTCAGAGTCCTGCCACAAATAGGCTACATATTGATTATTTACAATCTGTGACATGCCGTAACAAACAAAAATTCTAAAAAAATAATAAGCAAGCTTAAAATTAATAAATACAAATGTATTCTGACAGTTTATGAGTTAATTATACTTTCTATTTGCAACATTTCCTCAATATTAACACAAAATAAGAAAAAAGTGAACTTTTAAGAAATTTGCAAGATTTCCCGGGTTAAAAAAACAGCCGAGTTTCCAGGATCCCATTAGAGAAACCATAGTACTTGCATTCTTTTAAATTTGTATTTGTTCTTTTATTTTACATTCCTTTATAGTCTATAACTGAGGAAGATTGGTGAAACTGATCAAAAACATTTTTATTTTTATTATAATAGTTGCTGGATTTATAAAGATATAAGTTTTTTATGAACTATTTTCTCCAGTTATTTTCATAATTCGTAAATATGCTTTAAAGTCAGAGATTCTTGTATGTTATTATGATAAATCATCATAAAATGATTCTTTTCCATTATTCTTGTACTTGGAAGATATTAGAAAATTTGTGTATTGCCTTGGAACTACCATGTGATTTACATAAGTTTGTTTTTAGAACATTATATTATTATCAAAATAGAATGGCAAAAGGAGATAGATATAAGATACAGTGGGTGATTGGTTAACAAACAGTTCGGGCTATGAACAAATCAGATAACAAATACAGTCGAGTCCGCATAACTCGACACCATCGGTTAAGTAGTCAGTTTCTGTGGTCCCAGCCGACTTACATAGGCATTAATGTTAAAAAACTCCGGTTTACTAGACACCGTTTAACTCATAACCACTGGATAAGTCGACATACTTTTGCTGTCCCACACTCTGATAAGTCGTCGCCCCCTCCCGAAAAAATGAATTCACTCTGCACGTGTGGTGCGAACTCATTTTTTTTTTTTCTCAGGAGGGGGACTCGATTTATTTATTAATATATATATATATACATATTAATAAAAATGCCTTAACATTTTATGTATTTTTATGTATAAAATAATAACAGATAAACAAAAAGAAAATATACAATCTACATCAACGTCACAGTAGAATCCAATTTTGCATTTTCTCACGCCAGAGGCATTAAGAATCCTTAGACGTTACTTGCTAATAATTGACAATTGCAAAGATGATGTTTTCAAGGCGTTCGTGGTTGTTGAAAAAGAAAATCGAGACAGTTAAGTGCTCAAAACAAACAACACTAAACGAATTTTTCAGTTTTTCATTGACAGAGTAATTGTAAATGGAGGACACAATGCATTGTAAGCCTATACTACTGTATAACGCACTACTGCATTTTATTAATTGTAGTTTTGTGGTTTTTTTTTCCAACTTCACTTTAGTCGTCACATCGGATAACTCGACACATTTCCACTTCCCCTTGGGGTGTCGACTTATGCGGAGTCGACTGTACTTTCGCAAAAGATTTTTATGTTCGGACAACAAACACAAGAAGAAGTGACATAAATAATGAATACCGATTAGTCTTTCTTCCCTTGTCTTTGGGCAACAATTTGAAACTTTTAGGAGCACAGGAGACGTTGATATCAATGCTCAACCCGGTATCTACTGATTGGATGGTACTCCTCCGAACTTTGAAACTCTCCCTTGTATATAAACAACAACTAACCCGTTATACATAAAGACACCAATTTGATTGATATAGCTGTTTTCTAGCCTGATAATTCAGCATTGGTTGGTGTCTCCCTTGTAATTCCAGCCTTTCATTTTTCTGACAGAAATAATTTTTTTATAGAATTTGCAAGACTGTTGGGTGAGCACCCGTTAAATTTTGCATAGGTTTTTATTTTCAAAAGGTGTGAGTATAATAGCAAAAGGTAGAGAATGGGCAGAAGATGTCTGAAGTTTCTGGGCAGTATGGCTTGAACAAATCTACAGTAGGACAAAGTTCAATCTTATCTAAGAAAGATACAGTATAATCAAGAAGATTCAAGCAGCTAAAGAAGTAACAAAAATTACATCTGAGAAATAAAGAACATTGATGAGCTCATAATGGAACCTGAAACTGATCTGACAACAGAAGAATGCCAAGAAACTCTTGAATGAAGAACACCAAGAAACTTGTCGAGATATGTTTTCTTCTGAAAAAGAGGATTAATGCTGACATCTACTATTAAAGATCTTTTGAAGAAGTGGGAGGATGTCAGAACGTCTTAGAATAGCATCCAAACCAAAGTGAGGTTAATAGAGTTAGGGATCTCTACAATTACAATGCTATTAATTACTTCTGAAAAATCCTGAAGAAGAGAGAAAAGCAATTGACATTGGACAGATTCTTTAACCCTCACAAATGGAAAAAAACATGAGTAATAAAAATGCAAGACTGTTCATATATGTATTTTTATTATTACATATAAATAAATGTAGTAAGAAGGTATATATTTTTTTATTTTTTGGAGTTTCCAGAACGAATTAATCAAATTCCCATAAAAACCTATGGTAAATCAATAATTGGTTAATAAACAATTTGGATAGCAAAGTCTTGGAATGGATTATGTTCGTTAACCGATCACCCACTGTATTTGGTGGAATATAACATACAGCAAAAATAGATATTTATATATTATTTACTTAGTTTTCAATTGGTACAAAAAAATAAATTATTTCTTAATATTTTATCGTATATTTTATATAGAATACCATACTTTTCATTTAGGTATTTGCTTGCTGCTTTATAAACAAATCTAAATAAAAAGTATGATTCCATGCTTGAATATAGAAATGTAAATATTGTAGAAACAATTTTGATCATTATTGAATTTTACTGCACACACTATCCAGCCTAGTATTCTAAGGATTCTTGCTGAATTTTAGTTCAGATTACTGAAAGTATACTATAATACATTTCTAAATAACCTGTTTTTAAATAAAGAATCTCGGTGATAATTGATTTTTATAATTTATATTTATTAAATTTAGTTATTAATAGAATTAATGTGTTTAAAATTCTAATAGAAGTATTTAAAATTTTTTTTAGCCTTGATTCTGTTATGGATTTTGATATATTTGAAACTGATATTATGACTTTGAACAATGAAATAGACAGGTATGTACTTCAGAAAGATGTTTGCAATTTAATAATTTTCTCTTTAAAAATATTCTATGGTTTGATTTTTAAAAATCTTTATATAAAATTTGAGTGTATTGATTTATTAAAAACTAAAATTATTAAGACTGAATTTTACATTTAAAAAATGTATGTAGACACAACGTACACGTGCACACACACCCTTTTTTATGTAAAATTTTACTAAGATTTAGTATTCATATTACTTTAAATTACTAAAAGTCAGCTTGTATGTATATATATACACACTATACCAGGGGTGGCCAACAGTTTTTGCTCCTGGGCCGAACGAAATATTAAAATTAAATCATGTTAAATATAAATAAGCTGACCTGGGCGGCAGGTCAGGTTTGTTCAAACAGAAGTTCCTGATGCATGTGCTGTGTCGTTTTACAATGCAAAGAAACATACAAGCAAAAAAAAAAAGTCGACATGCAGGCAGCGCTGTGCGTCACACGTAAGCATAAACAGAGTGACATGGCAGAATGGCAGATGAGTTTCAGTGAGTGTGGGGTCTCTCATTCTTCAAATAGTGTAAATTTATAACAGACGAATAGAAAAGTTGTAAATCTCTACAATGGAATTTTTTTGAATAATGAAGTATTGCGAATCATCCATTCGACCAATTATTGGAAGTTAAGTAGCTAATTTTGAAAAATTAATCGCGGGCCATATGTTGGTCACCCCTGCACTATACCCTCAATGTTAAAGGAATTTGATCATTTGTGATTGGAAAATTTATGCACTGAAATTTCAACTTTCATGAAAAATTTTGACCTTTCGGGAAAAGGGAGATTATGTATTAATGTAAACTGGACTTAGCACCTGCACAAACTGGATGTTCGAGCAGGTGCAATACTAAAAGATCACTCAGTCACTTATATAGTGTCTATTGTAAGTTATGTTACTGTTTTGCTTATCTTTTTGGGTTTGGCTTAAATAAAATGATTTTATAGCACTATAAACCATTGCACAGTATATTTATTTAATAAAACCATTCATTTTTCTGAAAATTTTTTAAAACAGTAGTAATACCATGGCCTTTGAATGGATTAGAAATTCAACATTGAAAATGGAGCTCAAAGTTTGAGAAATTGATGTATATGAAGGATTATTCTGTCCCAGTTATTCACGAACATCGGTGTATATACAGATTTTAGTAACATAAGTTAACTTGAATTTTTACAATTGATGAAAGTTTAGATTAATAAACAACTTTAAATCTTATCTTTAAATCAGTTATAATAGCTTTATTGCTTACATTTATTAAATTTTTCTTAATATTATTTGGGACATGCATCCAGAGTTACATGTAGAAGAAAAAATGTTCAAGCAAATTTGATGTAGTTTTGAAAAAGATTAGCTCTTTCCTGAATTCAGTTGTAATTAGCATATAACTGTTTCTTTATTGCAGAATTTTATAATTCATTGTTCTAGATTTATTTTTAAACATTATTCCTTTAAAATTTTTAAAAATGAATAAATTATACAAAGATTTTATTGGAGTCTTTAATATTACAGTATATGACATGATGGGTTTTAATTCTTAATAATTGAAAATGGCAATCTTTTACTTACATATAATTTTAGTAGGTATAAAGTAAACATCACTTATCTATAAAAATATGTATATTTGATGACATTTTCTTGTTTTTTGAACTACTGGATTGTACTACAGTTATTAGAGAACCTCAATCAACAGAAATATCACAGGTTTTAAATATTTATTAATTAATTTATATATATCGATAAAATTAATCATTTTATGTAAGTTTTTATAATAGAAAATTGTTAGTCTGCAATTAAGATTATTATTATAATTCATATTATTAATTCTGTGTATTGTTAATTATCAAACAATCTGAAATCGCTGGATTTTCACACACTATTAGGGACAGTTTTAATTATTACTACTATTTGACCTAAAGATATGCAGTTGAGCTGCTACTGTATATAAGTTCTTAATAGGTAGAAATTAATTTTAAATTTTAATTTAATTTCAATTAAATCATTTAAAAAATTTTCAAGAAAAGAATAAGATCATGGTGGCAAAAATTAATCAGTATGGTTTATGTAATAAAATTAAATTTCACTTCAAAATTACTTCAAAAAACTTTAAGCTAATTTTTTTTAAAGTACAGTAGACAGCCGTTAATCGGAACCCCGGTAATCGGAACGATTTTCAGTCGGACTGTGTCGTGCCGAATCGAACGTTTTTGATACTAGATTTACTTCTAAAGTATAATTTTCACGTTTTTATATTCTTCAATATATTTATTTTGTTTGTACGAAATGAAGAAATAATTTTTAACGATACAATAGCCTCGATTATTATTATAAAAATTTTTGTTAGGCTTAAAATCGACGAAAATTCAACACGAAGCGACACGCAACGGAGAAAAATTTGAACATCGGACAGGTTAATATATTTTTTCGTACATAATTGGTAATCGGAACAAATCACTAATCTGAACAACCCCAGTCCCCAATTGATTCCGATTAACGACTCTCTACTGTACTGCCTAAAAAGTTTTTTTTTTATTAATTTGTAACAGCTGTAAGCAGCCTGCATGGTCTTAAAATGCAATCTTTGAGTTTTGGCAACTTAATTTCATTTTCCTGTTTTATACCTTGTCTTTATGTGCCGTTAATTAACCTGATATTTGTGAAGAACATTAAAATTAAACTTGATCAGTTTGAAAAGATGGGAATGAACTATATATATTACTAGTTTGAATATCATCGGCATGTATTATTTTAGTACCTAGTGTACTAATGGTTATGGATTGTGTTGATATTCAGCAAGTGTGCAGCTCCATAATAAAAAAATGCATGTGGCCTGTCAGAAGTATATGAAGTTCACTTCTGGCCCACATCCAGTAAAGATTGCTCGTCACTGATCTATAGGATATGATAAAGGTCTTTCGTATTTTTAGTATGATGTAAAAGCTCAAATTAGTGTGATTAAACTAGAAAGTTTATTTTTAAAATGAAGTTTTAAATTTACAGACAGTTTATCTTTAAATGATTATCTTGTTAAATAGATTTTTATTCAAATTTTAAAACTTTTATTTAAAATTATATCAAAGTTTTTTAAATTATATATAAGTATTTGAAGATGCAGATATCTAATATTAACAAAATAATTTATTATATCTTGATTTTTATTCACAGTTTATATTTGTATATTCTTGTACATTAATTTGCTGGGTTTGCATTTATTTTCGATAAAATTTAAATAAATTATTAAACTGATTAATTTGTATAATTTAATTTCATATAGATTAACTTATTCTTAGCAATGCTTCATTGATAATGTATATGAATTTCAATTATAAAGAATAGGATTTTTTATTATTAATTTTAGAGAGATTATTTATTACAGAATTGTTGTTAATACACATATCAATTTCTTCTAAATAAGTAACTAAGTAACTTTAAGTAACTATTAATTTAAGAAGATATCTTTTTATGGTTCAATAGATATGAAAATTAATTCATTTTACAAATCAAAAGATGGAAGAAGAGGAAAATCTAGTAATGTTTTACAGATCAGATAGTTTATCAATTCTTGTATTTTTCTTATGTTAATATAAAGAATGACAGTTACATTTAATCACCAAACTATAGCTATTCATTCATATAATCCACATTTTCTTTAAATGTAGATTTTACAAATGAATGTAATTTTGTGAAAATGATAAAACTATTGGATATAACGAAAACTATACAATATGCACATAGAGTATATCACCTGGTATAGAAATGTAAAATGAAAGATAGGAGAATTGCAGTGAAGAGGAATGATAAAAATGATAGTCAAAATACATTTGTATAAGAATTAGTTTTCAAAGTGGTCTAGGTAAAAATTGGTCTGTGGAACAATATTAAAAATTTCTTTTTCTCTTTTCTTTGGGTTAATTCATTTTAATGAAAACTAGAAAATGTAGCATAATTTTCAAAAATTAATTATAGATTTACCAATAAGATTTAGATTAAATTGATGCATTGGAAGGAAATTGTGAATTAACGAATGACTTAGTGATACTATACCGAGTCATTCGTCATTAGGTTTTAATTGTAGTAATAAGATTTTATTAATATCAGTAATCAAGATCTCAATTGTATATATTTTTATAGGAAAAATTCAACTAATTTAATAATTTTATTTATTAAATTTTAATTAAATAATCAAAAGATTTAATTTATAAATCTTTCTTCCACTAAAAACCTTCGTAATCCAGTGGTAGGTGTTTCTACAACAGCTAACGTTTTCAACCCCCATGTTGTAGAAACACCTACCACTGGATTACGAAGGTTTTTAGTGGAAGAATTATAATTTATCCAGTACGCAGTAAGAAGTATACGTGTTTAATTCATAAATCCATTATATATATATATATATATATAAATGAGGATGTTTGCTTGCTATTGCTACGAAACTCAGCACTTATGTAAACATACTTCTAACTTAGATAATGTTGTACATACCACCCCAAAATATTAATTGAATTTCTATATGTCAATTAATTTCTGTCTACATTAGATTTACATATAGCACCATCTATCAGCAGAAAAATTTTAAAAAATAATAAAGTAAATATAAAATGGATATACAGTAGAGCTTCGTTTACCCGAAAGCATTCCAGTCGGACTGTGTCATGCTGAATTGAACGTTTTTGATACTAGATTAACTTCCAAAATATAATTTTTTGTTTTTATATTTTTCAGTATATTTATTTTGTTTGTACAAAATAAAGAAATAATTTTTAACGATATAATAGCCATGATTATTATTTTTAAAAATTTACATTAGGCTTAACATCGACGAAAATTCAACTCAAAGTCACACGCAACAGAGAAAAATTTCAACATGGAATAGGTTAATATATTTTTTCGTACATAATCGGTTATCCGAACCACCCCAGTCCCCAATTGATTCGGATAAATGATGCTCTACTGTAATTTAAAAAACAATAAAAATAAATATTATATTCACTTAATTACTGTGATAATGATATAGCGCGAAGTAGATGTGGTATATCATTACTGTGACGGATAGTACGTAGTAGTCGTGTGGAATCTGAAGTGTTACGCAGTGAAAACTATATAAGTATTTAATTTTCTACATCTAACAACTTGGATTTTTTTTTTAATTATGAATGGTACTTTCTTGATTCTAACAAGTGCCCACCTGTGGCCGGGTGGATAAAACCATTGAACACTGGTGGTTAGTTGTGGGTTTGCACCTTGCCAACAGGATGGCAACATGGAATTTTCTGGGTTTTCTTCACATTAGTAACATGTAAATAGGAACCAGTATCCTTTAGAAAGTCTTCCTGGGAGGCATCCCCTTCGGCATGTCTCCATTGCCGACAGTTTGCATTGTCATAACCAAATAAACCAAACTAATTCTAATAATTTTTCTATAAACTCTGCATTTACAAGGATGTACTTCCCATGTAGTTTATAGGCATTTTGATAATGTTCTTAAAATGGGTTTTACCATATACATTTGACCAGGTGTAATAATTACTGCGACAGGACTTACTCATTACTTCAAAATAACTTACAGTGGAACTTCGGTATACGACCTTAATCCGTTCCTGATGTTTGGACTTATACCGAATAGGACGTATACCAAACCAACCTTTCCCATAAGAAGTAATGTAAAAATGATTAATCTGTTCTCATGTAAAAAAAAAACTCTCTTGATATGATATATTAATGAGGTTGTAAAATAATTGAAACACTGTTTGAGCATATTAATAAAAAAATTAATTTTATTATAGATTTTTAAAGTTATTACAGTATACTGTATTATATTATTTAAATCAGTGGTTCCCAACCTTTTCTGGGATGTGGAACACTTTTGTGAGCAATTTTCTTTAGCGGAACACTTACTTAAGTTAATATGAAATACATAAGCTTGTCATCAGTTATTTTATTAGAATTGAGCAGTTATAATTCAAAATCTCTACTCGTATTATTAACGCCAATTCTAAGACAGGAAGAAATATACCTAAATAACTGTAATGGGAAACTTGTGCCTGATGTTTTTTACATATTTCATTCAGTTTTTATCATTGCCTTTATCTTACTCGAAACAGTAGTACACTCCATAAGTACGAGTCGTACATATATATTTAAGTTTATGAAAATTTTATGATTTTAATTTTTTGATATTCGGCGGCTCGAATACGATTGTACACTTTCCGATTTGCGACTAAATCTGCAGAACACTTGGGAGGTGCTTACGGAACACCAGTGTTCCGCGGAACACTGGTTGGGAACCACTGATTTAAATCATTAAATCAAAATCAAATCAAATCAAATCAAACTCTCCTTAATACTAATAATCTGTTTAGAAATTGATTAAACCTCTTTCGCAACATTAGCAGATTTAATAATGTCTTTATTTTTCCCAATTGTCAATATTGTCGTTCTCGGAATACGGTATGCAACAGTTAAATCTCGAACACCCATGCCACCTTCATATTTCTCAACAATCTCTTTTTTCAGTTCCATTGCGATTCTAGTCATTATTTTAGTTTTCTGTTGCTTTTCATTTGCCTTTTTGCAATTCATGATTAATAAAAATAATAAAATTTTACTTACAAATTAAAATCAGAAGAAATTTAACAAAGTTATAAATCGTGGGACCGCGAACGTCTAGTCTGGTCTAGTACACCGATAGTGCTACTTGTTCATAGATGGCGCGTATAATTGAATAAAGTCGTATACTGAGCAAAATTTGTTTCGTCCAAACAGGACGTATTCCGAATTGGACGTATTTTAAAGCAGACATATATACCGAGGTTCCACTGTAATTGCTTTTAACTGATAATAAAGTATAGCACTTAAAAGCAATTTAAACAAGTTTTACATGAAGTCTTTCAGACATTAAGGTTAGGAATTTTGATCACATGCAGAACTACCACAACTTATCCAACACGAATCACTTTTTAAAAATTAATAGTAGACCAGTATTAATTAGTAGTCATTGACCACCCTCTCCCGGGAGGAGGTCAACGACTATTTTTGGTCGAATTAACTTCACTTCCCTTTCTAAACAGTCCCTGCTGTCTATGAACTAGTGGTATGGCAACATTTAAGTAGGAAAATTACACAATACAAAGTTACCAGCAAGCAAAAATATGTCTTAAGGGGTTTTTGGGAGTGTTAAGTTTAAATATTTGGTTCATTTTTGTGAAATTTGATTCGTTGGCAGATTACCATATTGATATTTGGCTTTGAATGGTATAGTATGTTATAGTTAACATTAGAAAAAATATATCTTGAAAAGTTTAAGATATCATATTTTCAATTTCTTTTGCCATTTGCCATTTTGTACCATCTGAGTATTGCAAATAAACAAGACAACGGTAGGCTAAAATAACCAAACTCTTTATATGGATTTTTGTTTTAATGTTTGTTGTTGTTTATTTAAAAATGTAATTAATTGTTAAAACTACAAATTTTCTTTCCAACTGTTTATTCAAGATAAAACTGTTTTAAATAATAGAAACTAAAAATAATCAAATAAAAATTAATTTACTTTTTCAACGTTTCTATTGTGATAAATGCATTTCAATTTAACAACCCTCATCAGTATCACTTGTTTGACAATTGCTAGAACATTAAAGAACAATATATGATTATAACTTATAATATTCATCATATTTAAGTTATTACTTACAAGTATTGACTTTCCGACAATTATTTGCCATTCTGGAGACACGTACCTGTGTTCAACTTTATTACATTTGCATTTTTTCTTGCATTTTTTTCAGTTATGACAAAATGTTCTTTAATTTTTCTTTTTTTGATATTTCTTTCGTACAATAATATTTTACAATTATTTTCACTTTGGTGTATTCTCCACGGGAATCATTGATGTTTGAGTCTTAATGCCGTCACGTTCTTCTATTCATGTTTTCAGTCGTCTTTCCGTTTCTCCAATATATATTCCTGTATTTCTATTACAATCACATTTCAGTTCATATATTATGCCTGTTTTATTTTTCTTCATTTAATTTGTTCTTTTTTATTCTTGTAATGCTTAATTTACAGTGTTAGTTAATAAAGGAACTAAATTGATACCTACCTGTTTTAATTTATTCTTTTGCTTTTCAAACAACCCTTTTTATATGAGGAAAACTACCTTAAAATGTCAAGAAATGACAAAAAATTTGAGTTATTTCTGTATGTATTGATGTTAGTGTGTGTGTTGCATGATTTTATCCACCCTCTTTGAAGCTTAATAACTCTTGTGTTTTTTTTTTTTTTTTTTGTCAAAAATTTATGAAATTTTGCAGGGAGGTTTGTTTATTAGGGGGATAGATGGTATTAAATTTTGGTGGTTAAAGGTCGAGGGTGTGGGGAGATAATGGGGATCGTGTATCTCCAGTAGGGTTGGACTTAATGAGAATTTTACTTGCTATTAGCATTTACAATTTTTTATAAAACCCATCTCTATCCTCAAAGTGGAGCCTTTTGTCATTTTACAATAGTTAAAAGTATAAAAAGTTTTTTAAAATAAGATACGATAACAGATGATGTCATGAATATTTTAAATGTTGCCAAAACTTGTTGCTGTTTTTTTTTATTTTTAAGCCAAAATCTATTTTCTTTATATTTCTTTTTCCATCTATCTAATAAATATTTTGGATAATCATTCATTAAATATTTTTTATTGCCTGGGCAAGCATTAAGAAAGCTCAGGCTTCTGGGATGACCTTTGTAGTTTCGTTTCAGAGTTTTAAAAAACATTTTCACGATAGATTTTGATGATTTTGGTGTCAAAATGCTCAGTGGAATCCTGACAGGACATCTCTGATTCCATTCATTAGCCACTCGTAGGGAGCTATTTCACTAAGTGGAATGTTTTAAGATTTAAAAAGTAGAGAATATTTTGTTATTTTTATGTACGTTTCTTTACAAAGTTATATTTAATTATAAGTTTCTTTAAAAGTATATTCATACAGTTGAAGGATTTTTTGCAGTAAGTATGTATATTCATCACACATTTTGTTTTACCAAGTAAGTTTTTTTTTATAATTTTAATTTTAGCCCTTATATCGTGGCTAGTGATTAAAAAATTTATTTTAAAAATGTTTTGGCTCAAGACCATATAATGAAAAAGAAAACATTATTAAAAGAGAAAGACCAATGCCTAAATTAAATATAAATACGTCGACAAAAAAATTTTGACATTTTGACAATAAAATTTATGACAAATGACGATTCTTTCGTAAAATTGAAGCAATTTGGAAATCAAAGCGGAATAGAATTTAACATTGGTAGACAATATAAAATAAATATTGAAAATTATAACAAGATAATTACGATTAATAGATATATCTAAATTAATAGATGTTATATGTTTTTTCTCAAAGCAAGAATTGGCATTTAGAGGGCATAGGGAATTTATTGAATCTAATAAGAAAGTTCAATATAATTACCTCTGTTATTTATTAAGTACGTCAGATAATCTATTAAAAATACATTTAAAGAAGTATACAGTTTTTACTGGCTTATCGAATAAACGAATACTAACGGGCCCTGACGTGCAATTAATTCATTGCCCTTGTAAGTCGGCTTCTTACAGAAACACAGCTTCCCTATCATCAAATGTCATGGCACGCCATTGCCTTCTATATGTGGGCTCCACCAAACAATCTGTAGAGATAAGACTTAAAGAGCATGCCACAGATATTCAGAGGCAAAGAAACATGATGGTGCTGGCAATGTATGCATTCGATCCTGGTGTACACCCTGAATTTGATAAATCCAGAATTATCCGCACCACATGGCACCCACACCATATCAAATGGCTGGAGGCGGCCACCATATACCTAGCCAACCTTAAGGATGGATAATCAATGCATTAATTATAAAGGTGAGATTACGCTTTCACTAGCGTGGCAGGCCCTTATGAACGGTAATTTATGATAGCCGAGTTGGTCACCAAATGTGCATGCCTCATTAAGACGTAAACAGGAAATGTGCATTCGAATGTATTTTCGACGAATTTGAAGTGATTCAAACCGCAGTTCCAATGAAATTCGTATTACCTGAGGAAGAACTGACGTTTGTGGTTCGAAAACATTTGTAAAGACCTAGTGTTTTGAGTTACGAGTTTGATGAAGAGGGAATACACACCGGTAACAGGTTAGAAGAGTAGTTCTTACTATTTTCTGATGTTGAGATGGAGATTTGTAGTAGTTTAAATTAAATCTCTCAATAGATGGTGCTATACAATTTTTTCCTGTTTGAGTGCCAAGAAAGATGTGCAAAAGCTTTTACCAACTTGTTTTTACTGTTGTCTTTTTATGAACTTAACATTTTCAGCATAAATATGTTAGCTGACTATATTGTTGGTTATTAAAGTTTTTCATGAAGAAATAGTAATATTTTGATGAAAAATATAGTGAAATATTTCTATATGAGTGTGTTTCTCTGACTTTTTATGTAAATAAATTTGATTGAACTTTAATCAGAACACATGCATGACTTAATTATATAATATAATATAATTTTTTAAATATAAAATTTATTTTAAGACATCAGTAATCTGATTTTGAAAAAAAGAGAATTAATAGTATTGCTATAATAATAATAATGTTTGCTCTTCAGGTTAGAAAGAATGAATTTTTCTAGTTGTTCAACTAGTCCTGTACATTCAATAAGCACTGCAAGTTCTGAATCTGGGGATGTCTCATCATTTGAATATTTTAGTGGATTAGATGAGGATTATAAATTTGTTTCAAATCAAGATCCTGTTCTTGCTGGAGTTGTAATAGACGACGATATTTATAAAGGTAATCGTACTTTATTTTATTTAAGATAATTATCTAAGTTAATTATAACACACATTTACATACAGCAAAGTAATTTTTATGATAAAATATTTATTATTTTTAAATTATGTTGAAGTGTAATTTCTTGTAATTTGAAAATAGAATCATGAAAGATATACATTAAGGTAAGAATGTATTCTGTCAGAATACATCTTTAAATTTTAAAAATAAACTTATTAAAGGCGATTGATTAAGCAAAGTTTTTACTTTTGTTTCTTCCATAATATTCCTACAAATTCTGTTTCCTGGAAATAGATTATGCCCTATTTGCTGAAAATGGAAATTTGAATAACATCTATTGATACTATTGGAATGATGCCAGGATTCCAAGATAGGTCATAGTCTGATTAATAAATTATTTGCTGATCTTATAATATCTTGTACCTCTTTTCCTTTGAAATTTAAATATCAATAGCTATTTAAAAGAAAACTTATATAATGCAAGATTGATGATTTACTACTGAAGCAGTTACTAAGCAGCTATGAATTATAGGTGTGAGAATCTGAATTTAATATTCATTAATCTTTATAAATTATTGAAAACAACGTAATATTTTATCTTAAAACTTATACACTTTCCCATTTTTTTGAGAGGATAAGGAAATAGTTTCCTTTTTTTTACATTTTATTGCCCTAAAAGTTTAGATCATATCTTATGACTAAACTCCGAACAATTTTCAATGATAAATACCGGTACATATAAGATTAAATATATCTTCCACAACCTTTAGATTTCCGGTACAAAACAAATATAGTCACTGAACTAACATTTTTGATTTTTAACCAAGATCTTCATCAGGTTCTTTGTCGTTTGCAAAAATGGAATGTTAAGAATATAGAACATTTTTGAGTACAAAAATTAATTTTCTCCAGTATGTAGTAATGATCAAAGATTTTGAAATAATTTACTAGACAGAAATCTTTCATAATAATGATGTGGTCTATCTTCCAAGGAATAATATATAATTACCAATGTGGATGCTCATGACAAGTATAGCCTCACGCATACGATATCATATTACTTTGATATCTTTGAAATTAATACAATTTCCCACTTTGTAAATCTCAAGGATTTCCAAACTAACCCGGCTCATTGTCATATGACAATGAAACCTAACTTCTCATTGGAGATAAATTTGAGTATAAAAGAGTTTTACGTGCCAAATTCTGGGCAGATTAGCCATATAGAATTGGTTCATCAATACTTATAATTTGTGCCTGGTCTCTTGCTCCTTGACTTCTGCCTAACGTATCAAGTAACACATTATATTACAAGTCAAGAATGAATTATTTATAGAGGTATATTATATTTATATTATTGTAAACTTTCTCTCTCTCGACATAAATTATTTGATAGTTTATTTAGCTAGGTTAATAATCTCTGTTATGTTTATTATATCCATTTTGTATTTTTGATTTGATTAGTATATTAAATATATTTATATTTCTTAAAATAGAAGTTAGTTCTTATTAGTATAAGATTGAACCTCTTATTGATGAACTTATAACCTCCCCTCAAATAATTTAAGGCCCTCATTTTAAATTTATTAAAGTCTTTATATTGTGAGTTAGAACACGATACAAAAATAATTGTTCTAACTGGTGTCGAGAATCCTGACGTCGGAAGGATATTACTATCCCAACGACATAATTATTTAACACTATCCAATGACTTAGTGGATTTTACTGATCTGATGATCAGAGGAACAGAAAATCCATATATCCTCACATGTATTCTCACATAGGATATAAACCATGCAGTTTTAATGTTTGATAATTTAGTAGAAATTTTTTAAACATGAATTTTATATAAAAGTTTTTGTTTAAAAACTAAATTAGAATTTATGTGAACAAAAGTGATTTTGACATTAAAATATGTCAAAATGACTTTTTATGAACTTGCTTTTGTGCAGAATAATTTATTTTTCAAGTTAATTTTCGAGTATTATTTTAAAAACTTTTTTAAATATACAGTAGACACCCCCCCTATAACACGCGTTAATATAAGACGGATTCGTATAACACGGTAAAAGAATGAGACAGATTGTCATGGCCGACTCGTGTCTCAACAGGATTGGTCGAATCTGGACCAATAGTGGACATTGCACAAGCCGTCGAGTTTAAATGAGCAGCGGACCTACTAAAAAACATTATTCAACGGCCATAAAAATTATATTTCTATTAATGATGTCTCCAAAGTTCAGCAAATTTTTCACAGAAAGAATAACTTATCAGGAAATGCATCCACCGTTTGATGAGCCGCTCGGCGGCGAAAACAAGCTTAAGCAATGGCGTCTTCGAACGATGCGCACTCGGTAAGTATTCCTACAATTTTTTGTTTATAGCATAGTTTATATGGATTATTCCCAAAAAATTATATGTGTTTTGGAAATGTTTGAGTCAAATTAGTCTGGAATCGATTACTTTTATGGAAGAAAACCTTTCAAATGGCCGTACCCCCTAAACTGCACAAGTGCTGGGCTGTGAACGGCTCATGTTTTTGTAAAATCTAAGTGACTTGTATACAACACGGAATGCATCTACCGTGTTATAGGGGTCTACTGTATATTTGTTGTTATAGATTATTATGGTATTACACTCAGTGAAATGTAACATTGAAAAAAAAAATTTTAAAGTTGAAATTGTATAATGATGATTTAATTTTTAATAAAAGTTGGGAAACAAAGATAAAAATAATATAGTAATTCAGATATATTTCAAAATCTATATTTTTTTGTATTATTGGATTGATTCATAAATAAATTCTGTTTTAATGAAATTGAATTTTTATATTTAAAAAACATTACAATAAATTTTAATCTGCTATATATTCTCTGTTGTTAACATATGTGTTTCCACTTAGATAATTTCTTCTTTGAAGAATTTTGCGGATTATGATGCAAAAAATTTAGTTTTACAAATTTGTTTTGATTAAATAACTCAGAAGAAGTGGCTCAGTAATTACCTATAGTAGATAGAACTTATGAATCAATCCAATACTTTAAACTTAGAAATCAAAATAGTTTTTGTATGGGAATTATTTTTAAATTGCTTGCTACATTAATTTGAATATATAAATAAAATTTAATATAAAAGTGTATATTTAAAGACTGATACTGAACAGTAGCTGATTGAAAATGAATATTAATAGTGTTTTAGTTTTCTAAATTTTCAATGTATTTCTGGTTTAATAAAAAGTAGTGTTGAAAATTACACTGTCTACAATACAACAAAAAATGTTGTTTGATGTTAAAAAATTTTATATTATTCTAAAATAGTCTGAATTATAATTAGTTAATGGAAATGAGGTGTCAATTATAAAATATTTTTAAAATGTTTATTCTTATTGCACAGTGAATGCAACAGGGCACTAGGCTTTACATTTGTATTTATTCTGCTGTTTAGATGCTGATATGCATTTCAGGTGCTTGCCCCTCTTCTGTTGGGTCTTCATTATTCCACATTTAACATAGTGTAGAAGACGTATAAACATGGCATTATCACTGCTCTAAAAATGCACAGAACTACTATAAAATTAGAATTAACATTGATATGTACAGTACATTCTAGATTCTTTAAATTACATCACATACTCAGATATCTGTAAGTGATTTTTTTTTTTTTTATTGCTATTCTTACTGTCATTTTGACACTAAGAATTGCAAAGACTGCGTATCTGTGCCTAAACAGCATAATAAAGACGGATATAAAGTACAGCCTGGTGTCTATTGAATACACTTCATAAACATAAATAAAAGACATGGTTTCAAATTGAAAGAGTATTTTGTAAATGTGTTAAATGAAAGCAAAATGTTTGATGAAATATTAACATCTAATCTTGTATCTTTCAGATCTTGCCCTTCCTAATTTTTCTCACAGTCCAATTCCAAAGCAAACATATAATGATAGTAACAGTGAGTTTTCCAACATAGTTAATGTTTCTGAACGATCCTATTCGGACTCTCTATCAAATTCTTGGTAAGTTACATATTTATTAATTGCATAAATATAAAAATTTATAATTTGTCATTTGGAGAAATTTGAAGAAATAGAATGTGCAGAGTGATCCAAGTAGAAAACGGAAAAATTTCTTGGCAGTTTTTAAATTTAACATTCGGTAATTCTGTTGGTAACATGCAACAAGCTTTCTCGGGCGTTCGAAAGATCTTAAACCCATACGACTATCAGACGTGAAAGATCTATATGAAAAAAGAATTTAATAGATCTTCGTAAGATCTATGTAAGTTCTTTTTTTCATATATTAAATTACTATTAGCTCTGTTTGAGAGAGATGAAAATTCATAAGTCACAGAGACTAAGTAAGTTTGTTTTGTCAGAGATTATTATAGATTTTGTAGAGAATATAACCTTCCAAATTGAATATGTCAATATAATGATGTATGTGTGATACAAATGCATGTATATGAAAATGAAGTTTTGAAGACAACTCTTTATGGTCCTTGTTTGAAGACTAAGTTAGACACTAATATTTTATGTAATTTTAGAATTATTTTCCATTTTTTTTGAACATTTTGTATTTATAACAAGTATCATTGGATTTTTTTTTAGAAATCTAATAACATGCTAGTTGCTTTCATAGTCTGGCATAAATTTTTGGTGATTTCATTACTAAAAATGAAATTTTATTTACAAATGAAATAAAATAATCATTAAATTATTTTAAACCATTCTTTTAATGAACTATATACTGTATAATGAAATTTTCATGCAGTAGATACTTGATCATGATGCTGTATGAAAGTTTAAGACTTACTTAGTTTAACTGCTGTTTACAACAAATCTTGATGATAAAAAATTAATTGAATAAGTTGTAATGATTAAACAAAATTGCTTTTATGTAGGTCTAGAGCCATAAGTAAAGAAAGTTTAGAAACACTTGAAGCTTTAACTCAAATTATTAGTTGTAAAATGGGATTGAGAGAGCAATTAGAAGTCATTAGGATTATTAATCCTACAGCTGTAATAACTCCTACAGATAAAGAATTTACTATAGGTAAGAATTATATTAATGATTATAGATTATAACTTTTTAAATATTTAAAATTTTTTTAAGTACATGTTTTTCTAAAAGTAAAATTATACAAGATTAATAAAAAAAACTTTTGTATGTAGATTGATTATTTTGATAAATTATTAATTAATCTTAATTTTAAAATAGGCCAGGGCAATATAACACAATAAAGAAAATATATATTTCTCTTTGCAGACAATACATACATAATGTGTCTTTAACTATACGTCTTTTCTCACGCAGATGAGGGATAAGACAATTCCACGGCCGAGTCAATCTTTTATTTGAGGATGTATAGTTTAAAGACACATTATGTATGTGTTGTCTGTAAAGAGAAATATATTTTTTCTTTATTGTATTAATTAATCTGTTTGTCACTTATACATATAAAATAATAATTGCTATAAATTTTATTAATACCTATTTGTTTTAAAGACTAATGATCCTATAACATTACAGTACAGCATCAATTAACCGAAAGCTTTTCAGTCGGCAAATTTAAATTTCCGCTAGTGCTGTGGCACTGCAATCTTTCGCTACGTCTCGGGCTACTCCAGTATTATTTTTGTTGGTGTGTGTGTTTTAGCTGGCAGCACTGGCATGACCATGAGAGGGTACTTAAGGATATGCCAGGATTTGAACAAATTTCAACATGGGATAGGTTAACATATTTTTCATACATAATTGGTTATCCGAAAAATCGATTTTCCAAACAACCCTGGTCCCCAAATGATTCAGATAATTGATGCTGTACTGTATATATCTTTTAAGCAAATTTAAAAAGTTTGATATATTTATTGAAACTTTACATTGAATGTATTATTATAGAATTTTTTGCTTAGGGTCTTGATATATAACTGTTTGATAAGGTATTGTTGAAGCCTTAAGAAAATTTAAGAAACGTTAAATATAATAAAAGAATGGTTTCGTGAAAGTTTTTTCCTTCAAAAGAAAAAATGGCATAACAAGAAATGACACCTAAGAGATGAAAAAAAAATATTTTAAAGTGACAAATTAAATAAGTAACAACTAAAAATGATTAGAAATAGCTTAAACTCATAAATTTAGAATCTTATTCAATCAATAAAATTATCCATTTTTCATCACTTACACTGAAATGAAAATTTTGGGCAACTGAGGGGTATTTATCAAGAGGGACATGTCTTCTGGCAACAGCTGCAATCTGTTTTTTCTTTGTATTTGCTTTTTCTTCTGTGATCAGTTATGTCCTGCAGCCATTGTTTTATTTTTTGATCTGTGTAGTGGTATTTTTTAAATCCTTTATTGTTGAATATACTCCCAAGTGGTAACATTAAGTTACTATTTTTAAACATGTGTGCCAAGCCTTTAAATTATTTATTCTTGAAGGTGATTATTATTCCACAAATTGCAGAAATTATGGTGGATAACACTGTTAATTCAGTAGTGGTCTTTCTCTCTCATGTGATGTAATCAGTCTTTCCAACATGCAGGTTTTTCCAGAATATTTATATGCTGGTTTAACTTCATTTAATGTATTGTTATAGAGAGCAATGAACATACTATGAATATCATCCAGAAGTAAAAATGCAAGAGTAGAAAGCTTCAAGCTCAGACACAAAATCTCATTAGTTTTGTTGGCATTGACTAGATTACTTCTCTGCATATTTTGATATACTTTGCTTTAGGTGGAAGAGATAGCCAGATACATTAGCTTCTGGAATTTTTGTAGGAGAGCATTGATAATTATCAACTTGGATTATGACCATAAAACTGATTATAAATTAAATTTAAAATTTACTAAACCTGTTTTTACTATCAAGTGTATGCATATTATATATTTAATTATAGATTAACATAGTCACATCACTTTTTTTTTTTTTTTTACAGTAATATTCCTTTCACGTTGCTTTGCCACCCTTTTGTTGTTCATTGTGTCACCTACTTTGATATACAATGGGTGATTGGTTAATGAACATAATCCATTGAAAGACAATGTTTGCTATCCAAATTGTTCGTTAACCGATTATTGATTTACCATAGGTTTTTATGGGAATTTTATTAATTTGTTCTGGCGACCCCAAAAAATAAATGAATAATTATATAATTTCTTAATATGTTGATTTACATGTAATAACAAACTAAAAGCAATCTCTTAATTTTTTCATTGATGGCACATCTTTGTTTCTCAGACGTGATTTTCATTACCTTATCTATTTGAGTCTTTTTGATTATATCTTAGCTGAGATTGCACCTACTGTAGATCTGTAGAAGCCATACTGCCTAGCAATATTAGATATCTTTTGTCCACTCTTTATCTTAGCTTATTATCTCTTGCTAAGTTTCTATAGTGATCACAGTTTTTGACACTCCATGCTTTTTAGGTCCCATAATTTTATCAGAATTTTTAAATAAAAAGTTCAGAAAAGTGCTTACAAAAATTCGGAGAACAGAAATTAACTAGTGCAAAAAAAGTTACGTATACAATTCTGAAAGTCTCGTTCCGTAAACCATTTATAGATACCAGTCAAATATAGTTTTACAAATCTTGAATGCATCGTTGCCTTTTCTTGTATTTGTTCTGTCAGGTATTCGTTATCTAAACGTGTTGGTTGTCCAACTTGTTCACAGTCCGAACTGTTTGTTAACCAATCATCCACTGTATATCTCATGAAATATATAGTTTGAATGTGATACTAGAGGTTTTAATCAATTAAGAAGTAAGAATATATAAGAAATTTAATTTACATTTCCAAATAGTAATATATATATATATATATATATATATAGTAACACTTGTTAACTTGTGAATTCCTTTCATACATTAATCATTTCATAATTGGTTTGTGTACTAAAGTAGAAAATCAATTTTTTTTTTCATATGATGAAAATCTAGTTATTTATGAAAAATCCTTTTATTTTGATCTTTATAAATAAGTTGAAATATTATAAAATGATAACTTTGCAAAATTAAATCTAAAGCTAAAGTCATGAAAATTTTGAGATTTAGAAAACTTTCTTTAAAATGAAATTTTGTTAGAAAGTAAGTTTTAACTTTATATAGTAATATAAGATTTTGGCAAGTTGTAACTTTAACTTGAATTAAGCATTTTAAAAATAGCATCTATGGTTATTTATTAAAGAAGTCATTTAACATTCAAGTTGCTTTATTGGAACAAAAAATAAATAAAATTTTTGATAAATAAAAAAAAAAAAGTTTTTTGTTAGAAGAATTAAAGTTAATATTTAAAGATGATGCTTTATTAATTGATATAAAATAAAAACGAGTGAAGGAATTTAAAGTTTTTTTGAATATTTATAGTTTTTGTGCCTAAATTATTATTTAACATTTAGGGACAATGTATTAAGTTAAAAGAATTTAACATTATGGATACAAATAGATTTATAAGTAAGCAAGATTGATTATATAAATTTGTAAATAAAGATAATATTTTGTTATTAATAATTCGGACACAAATCATTCATTGTATTCATTCAGACACTTTGCAAATTTCATCTTTAATATTTATTTAATTGATACGTGTTCGGCGTATTTGTAACACGTTTCGGGCAGTTCGTGCCCCTCTTCAGCCAATTAAAAATAGAAGTTAAAACTTACAACAACACAAGCCATATATATATATAAAGGTTGTGTTGTTTTAAAACGTACCTCTAAATTACAGATCACTGAAAGCTACAACTGTAAAATCCCTTTTCACATTCGACTACTTGTTATCTAAAAACATTGACCATCTAAAAAAATTTTTATACATTAATCATTACATTTGAATTGATTTTTTATAATAATATCGTAATTTACATACCTAGTTATTTCATTATACATTTAGCGTCTTTGTTATCTAATTACACTTTTTACATTAGAATCGAAGAAGTTTTTTACACGAACGGATCTCGATTGCTTCTCTCACTTTTTTAACACTTTTAATTGAGTTTTCACATTGTCATTTACATAATTATATGGTAACTAGGCCACCTTGTGGCAACATGTTGAAAATATTTTATTTTCTTACATTATTTTTAAAAAATTTAATTTATGAATATACAGTAGAGCATCGATAAGTGGAACGTCGGTAAGTGGAATGGCCGGAAAGTGGAACGATTTTCAGTCGGACTGTGTCGTGCTGAATCGAATGTTTTTGATACTAAATTTACTTCTAAAGTATAATTTTCATGTTTTTTATATTCTTTAATATATTTATTTTGTTTGTACAAAATGCAGAAATAATTTTTAACGATATGATAGCTTCGATGATTATTATAAAAATTTTCGTTAGACTTAAAATCGACGAAAATTCAACACGAAGCGACACGCAACGGAGAAAAATTCAACGGGAGCGATACGCAACGGAGAAAAATTTGAACGTCGGACAGGTTAATGTATTTTTTCGTACAAAGTTGGAAACTGGAACAAATCATTAACTGGAAGGACCCCAGTCCCCAATTGGTTCCACTTTTCGACGCTCTACTGTACTACTACAATTATTATTTATATTAATACTAAGGTTTTTATTTATACATATTTTACTTTTAATAATCTCAACACTTTCTTTGAATTTTCAATGATATGTTTCTTTTTCTTTATGAAGTATTTATATGCTATCTTTATCAATTTTACAATTATTCAAAGTGCAATGATTGTAAAAGGCAGAGTTTATTCTATTATATTTCAAATGTGCTGTGTGCTCTTTTAATCTAATTTTTAACTTCCTTTTAGTTTCTCTGATGTAGTATTTATTATCGCTGCAGGTACAAGGAATTTTATGTACCACATTCCTAATTTCAGTTGGTGTTTGTTGTTGTTTTTCTCAGAGTTCAGATGTTTTAGTCTGGTATACAGTTTTCGGTATGATGGTGTGAACTTAAACTTTATGTTCTTCATTTCGTTATCAATTCATTCGTATAACCCTTTGATATATGTCAAGCCAGTATACTTTATATTGTTTGTTTGTCTATTTTCATGTGGTATTTTTAGATTATTTATTTTGAGAATTCGTGTAAGAAGAAAAAATATTTTCAACATGTTGCCACAAGGTGGCCTAGTTACCATATAATTATGTAAATGACAATGTGAAAACTCAATTAAAAGTGTTAAAAAAAGTGAGAGAAGCCATCGAGATCCGTTCGTGTGAAAAACTTCTTCGATTCTAATGTAAAAAGTGTAATTAGATAACAAAGACGCTAAATGTATAATGAAATAACTAGGTATGTAAATTACAATATTATTATAAAAAATCAATTCAAATGTAATGATTAACGTATAAAAAATTTTTTAGATGGTCAATGTTTTTAGATAACAAGTAGTCGAATGTGAAAAGGGATTTTACAGTTTTGTAGCTTTCAGTGATCTGTAATTTAGAGGTATGTTTTAAAACAACACAACCTTTATATATATGGCTTGTGTTGTTGTAAGTTGTAACTTCTATTTTTAATTGGCTGAAGAGGGGCACAAACTGCCCGAAACGTGTTACAAATACAGTGAACAGGTATCAACTAAATAAATATAAAAAGATGAAATTTGCCAAGTGCCTGAATGAATACAATGAATGATTTGTGTCCGAATTATTAAAATAACTATTGGCACGGTTTCACGAATACCATAATATTTTGTCAGTTAAATAAAATAAAACTTTATTATGAAAATGTTTCTTCCGTGATTACGTATTTTCTTCTGATTTGAAACTTGTATTATATATTATATTAGAAATGTTTATCTATTGAGTTATAATGCAAAAAACATAATGTTTTTATGATGATATTTTTAACAAATTTTCAAATTTATGATTAATTAGTTTGTAAATTATTACTTTTGGGTAAAATTTGTTATTATTTTTCTTTCAGATTTAAAATATCTTGATGAAATAAAATTACAGCGCATTAAAGATTATGTTCAGAGCCAAACACTAAATAGATCAAATACAGAAAATAATTCTAGCAGAAATAAGTTCAAGGGCAGCTCTTCATCAAAATCAAGCTTGAACTCTGTTTGTAGTTCTAATTCTCTATTAGGAAAAATGAAATCTACAAAGGTAGTATTGTTTACCAAAAAATAAAACTTTAAAAATTTTTCTCGTCACTTACGTGGCGTATTGTTATTTCTTAATAGTCAAAAGAAAGACGTAATCAAATGAAAGCATTGAAAATCCGCCAGAAGAAAGAGTATCGACAACTTATGAAAGAGAGAAGAAGCGGTCTGTTTCTACAGGAAGAAGTTCTCTCACTTAGCAGGCTGTCACAAAATGACGACGACGACGTCGATATACTGGAATAACTTTTAGAAAAATTATAATGATTGAAAGCATTTAAATACATAATCAATATAATTAACAAAGTGAATTGTTAATTATTTAAATAACTCATTTTTTACACTTAAAATATTTAAAATTAAATCCTTATTTTGTGAATAAATATTTATTTATTTATCATATTGTTTTTAAATTTTTTTAAATTTAAAAATAATAATAAAATATTTCAAAATACTTAATTTTAAAAAAAATGTCTAAAAATTAACGTGATGAGATTCAGTTACCAGTCAAACAAATTTCTTATTTAAGCCAGAAATTATGGAACACAGTATCATATTTTAATTACAAGTTTTACAGTTTATAACATATATTAGACTATTGATGAGTATGTTGTGTACAGTTGAATTGCTTTGATATAAAACTTAAATGTTTTTACAAGTACTTTATATATATATTTGGAAACGAGAAGGAAGAATGTTAGATATTGTAGCTTAGTTGATTACCGATGAAAATTTATTTATTTAATTTGGTTTGTATGATTTCTAAATGCTTTCACTCATTATACTTAATATCTTGATTTTGTAAAATTGCTTGGGTTATAATAATTGTCAAGTAGTCAGTTTAATATTTAAGTGAAAAAAAGCAGATCCTATGCTTGTATACTTTTGTAAGTAACTTTCTACGAATTTGGTATTGATTATCTTATTTACAATTTTCCTCAGAAGGTAAAATTGTTCCTAAACATGGAGATTTGTAAATATGAAATTTTTTGCAGTTTTTATAAGTTTTTTTTTAATCATCAGACATGATCAATTTTTGTTTTTACTATTTCGTAAGGAATTTTGTATTTGAATTAATATTTCCTCCCTAAAATCTCTGTTGTACATGATGCACATTTTATCAATCAAAATGAATTTCCAGTATAAAATAATCTCTTAATTATTGAACATGTTTGCTATTGTTACATTAGATGAGTATAAAGTGCCTTAAATAAATAACAAAAATTACTTGTAAATGCCATTTTATTTTCCACTTTATACAAAATAAAAAGCTATTTTTGTAGCCCACGAAAATTCTCTAATAAAAGAAATATTTAATGGATATTTTTTTGTAGGATTCAATAAATTGATAAGAAAAAGACCGTTTTAACCAAGAGACTTTGCGATTTTTCCCATGACAATTGCTAATCCACTGACGTTGTCAAGCACGAAGAAGAGAAAAGGATGCTTAAATTGAACTGTTGGAAGATCGTTAGATTGTCTGGATGATCTGTAATCAATCTGATGAATCTCTATGTTAATCTTGTGAATGATGTTTGAAATATGCAACCAAGGAAAATCACTGATTCCATATAAATTAGCATATCCTGGCATAAAGAGGTCTGTCAGTCCAGCGTCCAATAGGGCTTTTGTCAAGTTTTGATGATTTTGTTCAATGACGATATGTGGTACCTGAAACAGAAAATGTTAAAAGTTCATTTTTACATGGAATAATTTCAAAATTCCCCCTTTCGATTATATTCTTTTCTATAGAAAGTTTTATGATCACGAAACAGGAAGGAAAACAAAGCATACCGGAATTTAACGATAGTAATTTTTTTATGTACGCCGATTTTGTAGGAAGTATACAAGTTCTCTCCCCCTTCCCAAAATAGGTACTAGACCTTGGTTTTGCAATTGTAATTACGCTATCAGCTCTAAAACATTCGTTTACAATGTATAACTCCAATAATATCTATGATCTTTTGAAAACGAATTTATCAAAAATAGTTCATCAAGGATCCCTAAATAGATACAATAGGACGACAATAGGGTATCGGAATAAAAAAAATTGCATGTAATTTTAACTTCCTTTTAAGGCTATTTTTAAAATAGTAAAAGAATAATTACCTTTAGATTAATCTGTTGAGCCTCTAAAGTATTGAGGATATCATTAAGTCGCTGGGCGCTAATACGACTTTCTAGAAGACCAAGTCCACCAGCAGTTTCTGGAACTAATGCTAAAAACGACATATCCCCGCCCCTGAATGGTATCTCCACCGCAACACAGCCGAGATAGTCATATTTTCCGTATCTCACTTTAGTTTTTTTCATATCAGCCCTAGAAGAAAGGATGGCACGAGATCCCACGTAATCTCTCGATCTGTTGGTTTCTCTGAAAACAGCCGGATCAAAAATTCCCCTGAAGTACAAAGCGCTCAGAACCAATAAACTAGTGCTGTGTGGCGGAGTTGCTAGTAAGATATCTTTTATTTTACCATTAGTCTGCTTCTCCACAATGGCATTTATGTGCTCCTTAGTCTCGGGTCCATTGAGTATGAAGTCGATCGGATGTAAGGTCGTGTTGTAGAGTCGTTGTAAGTACATCAGATAAGGATAATGTATGCTAAAATCGCGCTGGACGTACAAGCTATGGAAAAATATCAGCGAATTATTTGCTAGAGATTGGGGATCATCTTTCTTTTCACCAGTTATAGCGTGAAGATTTTCTCTTAGGTGGACGAGTAGATCTCTGAAGGCTGCGTGAGTCTCATGAGATCTCATTCCCCATAAGTATAGCGCTTGACGTAGTGCCACTTCAGTATTTCCTCTCGCACCTAGGAGCATGGTGGCCAAGAGCAAGCTAACACCAAACGGGCACACCGCAGCATCCATATTGTTAGGAAAGTCCATGGCTCGATAGAGATCGAAACCAAATTGATTTATAGAAAATGCTAGTTTTCGCATGGTAAATGACACCACTTGTCCATTAGTTACCATCAAAGACATTAAAATAACGGTCGAAAGCAATATATGTGTCGTCTTCATCCTATCATGAAAAGATTTTTATACGTTAGAAGATATAAAATATATTAAAATGTTTAATTATAATTAAATATTAGAAGAGGAATCAATATTTTCAGCTTAAAACTTGATCGACTATTCGTGGAAGATTGCTTTTGAAAAATTCAAACATACCTTTTTATGGGGTTCTGAGGACGTACTTGAATCTTCTTCATCTAACGAGATAATAGTTATCGATCGATAAATGAAGAAGTTAAGAAGATAGGATATGGCTGATTGGTTGTCGGCATTGGCTCCACCAAAAGAAATGGGTCACATGACGAGAGGTCATTGTGTTAGCGGAACCACAGATAAAGGAAATCTTTATACTTCAATAAATATCTTAATATAATAAAGATATAAATCTGATTTGATCGGAAACGCTCGTGAATCGTGAAAGGACCTTCATTGTTCATGCAAATTATGCCATTGTATAAATAATAAAATATGAAAATATGCAAAAAAAAGTCCAATGGATACAAAGCTTCACGTTTTTATTTAACTGTTTTATGTAAAATGCACTTTCTAGTGTAGTTATGTTGTTTCAGACCATTTTTCCTATGATATTTAATGTTTAAAAAATTGCAATATACAAAAATGAGGACATATTTTATATTTATTTTTTATTGCTGAAGCTATAGAGAAGAATTGTAGAGGTATATTGAGGAATTAAGCAATTATATATTATATAAAATAATTGATATTGATTATCCATTTTTTTTTTAGTTTAAATTCTATTCCTAAAACCTCTGGGGTTTCCAACACCCATACACCCCCTAAATACGCTAGAGATTGAAATGGAACATTTGTAAAATATATAAATTTGAATATAGGCAGGTTTAAATTATTAAAATTGGTAATGTATAACCATCTCTCTGAAATACATTCAAACTTTCTATGTTAAAAAAGAACTTGTTCAAAACGGAAACCTGCCGATTCAGAAAAAATATTCGGTATCGTGCGATTTCGGCTTACACAGGTTTTACTGTATCTTGTTAATATTTGTAATTTATTTCTGAGAACGGCAAAAACTGTGTTAAAAGGAAGACTGTATTAACATCACCGGAGGATCTAACATAAAATCAAACTTCCCTCCTCTAAAGATTTTTTAGGGCATTTTTCTATTAACAACAAGGATAATCCCCGATTATGTATTTAAGGCATGCAATTTTCTGGCATTATAACACTAAAGGAAGTTAAAGAAAAATAAATTTCGAAATTTAACCCGGTTAATATAAATAAATCCTATATAATAATAATAATAATCGACTAATTTAATATAGTTTCGGCGAAATTTATAATTCCTTCGCAACATTTAACTATTTTAAAAAGTTAGTTGAAGGTTTTTTTCGTCATTAGGTCAGCCATATTGTCGTTTAAACGGTTTAACAGAGATAGCATTAAAAAAAAATAGGATATTTTACTGGAATGTTCCGTGATAATTGTGATTCGTTTCGTCCTAATTCGTTTTGTTCATTGTCATAGTCACCCACAGAAACAATTTGCAATATTATGGATATCAAACGCATTCTTTGTGTGGTTGCGACCTATTTTTGATCAATGGCAAATAATTTATTCCCAATTGTTTTTGGCATTTCGTTCTGAATTAATAGGTTGATATTTAAGTGTGTGTGTGATTTGGAATTCTGAAAATGTAGACATTTTAATTAAAGTTAATTAAATTTTAGTAGAACGGCCTTACATTTTTTCATGCACCATTATTTGGTGGAGAGGAAAGGCTTGTTATACGTTATAGTTTTAGGGCCGCCACTGATGATAAATTTTGGTCTCTCGGATATAGCAATAACATTGATTACTTTTGGTACTTAACACCATAACGAAAGCATGAAATGATATACAGTATAAGAATATCGTCTTTAAAAGGAAATTTAATATATATTTAAGATTATCATTGCTACAATTATAGTGCTGAAAAATAATATACTGATTTGTATGCCTCAACAGTACAGTATTCAAAAGCTTATGAAGAGAACCATAAACATATCTTAATCGTCTATCTAGTTTCCGAACATTCTTAGAGAATGTTTAAGTGATTCTTATAGTTCTTATGAACATTATTTTAATGATAAAAACGGCTGGAAAACAAGTAAATTATTGTGTTTTGTAAAATATCATCAAGACCGTACTACATCAAAGAGATTATTGACGACGTCGACTAACACTGGTGTTAAGTTTTAATTCACGCATTGCTAGTCTTATTATAATTACTACAAGAAAGAGCAACAACCAATAATTTGTTATGCTTCCGATCTGGAAAGGGTAGCAATTTGTTAATACATCTTGTTTAGACAAGATGCCACTATGATTTAATAAGAATCAGTGTAAAACTGTTGTTAATTGTGATTAAATTATTGTTAAAATTTTCATGTGTTGCGGACTTTAGAGGAAGCAATAGTGTAAAAAGGGAACGCTTAGTGTTGAAAACATGGTCATCCTGTTTCCAAGCGCAATAGAGAAAGTTATAGAAAAATCATGCTACAATCCGATTTAATTGCTATAATTTTAAAGGAATATTTAAAAAGAATAATAAGTGCATAAACAAATGGACCATTTTAAAGAAGAATATAAAAGAAATTCTTCAAAGTGATGAAGAACTGTAAATGTATCTTTCATATAATTAACTTACTACTATATTTCTTACTTTCTGAATGAAAATAAATCGAAACAACTAATAATAGAAAGTGCTATTGAATAATTTACAAACCTGCAATGTCCAAAGAAATAAATATTCTTTAATTGAGAGTACGCATTCCAAACTTAAATCCTTCAGTTGATAGATTGCATGAATCTGACAGAAAGAGTTGATATGATGTATATTTATTTCTGTTTTATGCCGCTTATGTGTGTGTATGTCACACATGAAAGATGTGGGTGTCGTAGCTGTGACGCTTCAGCGAATCGCCAACCCGGGCCACTGACTCTTCCGTGGCACACCCTTTACCATTCAATACAGAGTTTAATTACTGAGGTAAAACATCCTGCAGAGAAAAAAATACACTTCGTTCTTGCGTTTTATTTTCATCAATTGGAGTGTGCAGTGTGATTGGCATTCCGTGGAAGTGAGTTTCCTACAACTCGCTTCTCTCTTTAAGTGACGAGTCTTGAAAATTTAGCGAATTTGATTGATTTTCATCGCTTTAATAAATGAAACTGTTAAAAAATCTTGTATTTTCTCATCTAAATTTTGTATAACGCTTAAACATTGACCTTCCATCTTGACCCCGATTTCGTCGAAAGGTTTAAGTAAACCTAGTTAATTCAATAACACGATCTAGACTTTTTTCTCATTGGTCACTCATGAATTGTTTTCTTAGTATAGCAGCTATTCAATGCTTTTCTAATGCAAAGTGATTGAAATTCTATAGAAGTGATTTTCATAATACTTACTCGTCTTTGTTTTTAAATATAATTCTCCGAAATTTAGAAAATTTTAATGATATTCCATTCCTTTAAACGTCTGAATTATAGTAAAGTCTTACATTTATTATCTTATTCTTTGCATCTCGTTCTTGACCCCAATTTCGTAAAAAGAATTACGTAACTTAAACCTGTGCTTAATTGACTCATTAACCTTGCTATTTGCAAGTTATTTTTTAGTATAGAATATATTTAATATTTTTTCTTTTTAAATTTTAAACAGTTTAGCAGGTTTTTTTTTTAAATAGGAAAAGGATGCAATTCAAAATTTCGAAAAATATATGTCCGTGTGACAGTTATAGACAATGCTTTAGGATGTTGATGAGGCTCAAAATGGGTAAACACATATTTTATGGTTCATTGAATGTATATTTTTCAAGAGGCCTACGTCCTGTAAGGGATGTAAGAGGAAATCAATATAATTACAACATTTAGATTGTGAAAATTGGCAAGGATTTGAGATGATAAAGAAGATAAAGAATCGGTTTTTGAAAAGTCGTGAACGTTAACAAGTTTATAATAGATGTACAGTTAGAATATATAAAACTATATACTGACAATTTATAATTTTTTATTTTACATCAAATTGATGTTTTAATAATAGTTTTATTATTTATTTTTTAATAGTGTATGCCGCTCAACCGGTGTTAAATGCCCTCGCGTTTCAAGTTATATTTCGCAAAATACCGTGTAATGTCGCATAGTAGAATGCTCACAATGTAATAAAATGCCATAAAAACTGTTTTAACAGATTAAAAATGTATAAATCCTTTTGTAAAGCTAAAAACCGGAATCGATTCTAACCGTTTCGATACGTAACGTTAAAAGAAATATCATAAAAATAAAGACGTATAAATAAAATTTAATCGCAGGTTAAAATATTTAGTATATATTATATTGGAATAAATTTTAAAGGCAAAATTTTTAATGTTTTCGTAAATAACGATTTTATAGTTTATTTTATTTTTTATTGTTTTCGATGAGTTGGCAACGTTCGGAAGGACATGTGTTAATTCGAATATGGCGGCGCCCTTCGAAGTTAGTAATTTTAACGAATTCTTTATTAATTTTATAATTTATTTTAAATTCTAAGTGATTGATTTTAGTAAATTTTGATTGTATTTGATGATAAGTTGACAATTATTTAGTTGTTTATATTTTATTTTTATAAACCGAGTTATTTGATAGGTTATTAATAAGAAAGCAAGGTAAAATGTGAACACTGAATGAGGGATTTGCCACTCCCCAGATAGGCTACATAATCTCTGTTTGCAAATATATTATACCAAATACTATATACAAGAATATGCCTGGTCGACCACAAATGACACAACCAAGTTATTATAAGTTGTCATGTCGTATGAAGATATTTGGTTAGATTTACCTTAGGTAGCCAAAATGGCGGCTCGTCTCTAATTCCAGCAAACAGAAAAAGGGAAATAGTGGGGACGCACGTTCTTACCTAACCTAACCTATTCTAATAAATTACCGTAATTATTACCAACCAAATTATTAGAATTATTAGGTTAGGTTAGAACGTGCATCCCCACTGTTTCCCTTCTTCTGTTTGCTGGAATTAGAGACGAGCCGCCATTTTGGCTACCTAAGGTAAATCTAACCAGATATTCATAAACAAGATGGGCTAAAAAGTAAAAGAAAAGTAATGGCAAATAACCATAACCTGAAGAATGAATGAAATCATTGAGCAAAATTGACAAAATCCTGAACAGATTCCGTTCAATACATCATAAACAGGTACTCAGCGACAGACTTTACAATAAATGAGTGAAGGGCATTGTAGGGAACCCGATCTGATCTAACGGATTTTGCCTTGCCGGTTAGTTACACAGAATTCGAACAGTCAAATATTTCTACACAAAAAAAACTAATCTGCAATTCCACTTTTGGAGACCACTACTTCACCCTTCTTCTCCCTACCGTGTCCCGACCTAATCTCTCCATCCCTCTCCACCTTTTCTCCCTTTGGTTTTATGACCCTTTGTTTACATTTCTTATTATCCTGTGCAAATGGATCGCACATGGACCGACAAAACTGCAGTTGATGGAGGATGAGGAGGTCCTATATCACTACAGGCATCCTCCAATTTTAAGTCACTATGATGCAAATGTGATGGTGAGAAAAGACAAAATGAATTCTAGGATAGAAACTGTCTGGTGGTGTGGCATAAACCAAATACAGAATTGAAGAAAGAAAACATTTCTCCTTTTCCCACAGTGGATGATCAGTTCTTATTTAATAGTGTATGAATATATGAATACAGCAGGAGTTGGTGCTATATACTTCGTCCATGGCATAATGGTTTAGTACACTTATTTTGACATATTGAAGGAAAATTTTCTCATTAGAGTTCAGATGGGACTTTCCAACAGGAATGTGAGATCTGGATTTCCCTCAGAATTAAACTTGTAATAATTCGTTTTAAGAATTTTCCCCTAATATAAACATCCTGTCTAAAAACGGTCCTGGACGAGAAAATATGTGTCCTCGGCCGTATAACTGTCAACAATCCTTTGTTCTTAAGCTTTAAACGGATCATCTTGCAACTTTAGTTTGCACTTAACGTTCGAATTCGTCATGTGTTTTGAATCCCGGGAACACCTATGACACAAATCGTCATCCACCTACGATCACGTGACCTAATTTCCCAGGCAAAAACTATAAAAACCACTCCTTCCATCCCCTCGGGGGAGTCTCTTATCATCTGCCGGACAAAACGCCGTCGAATGTCGTCGCCGACTCGGACCTACTGTCCGAACGTCTCCGCGCTCAGTCGCGAATATATAAAACTGTGCCTATTTCGGATACTACTCTCCACATCGAGGATATTAAGATGTTAACTGTCAGGAAACGAAATAACGAGGTATGAACCGAACCTGTAAGCTCTCTCTCGACCCCTACGCGACTTAGGGAAGTTAGTCAGATTTTGTATTGGTGTCCTTTGTTAAATTGAATAAATCTTGTTTTTATTGTTAAATGGTCTCCTCTTTGTCTCGAATATCACTTCGCCTTATCGTTGACCCCATACATCTCACCTCCTATCCACTCGCCCGACGAAAAGAGTCCCTACTCGCGGGATGGAATTCGAACTTTTAGCCATCTTGACAAAAGAGTCGGAGAAACGGGAGAGACGACTTCCTCCTACCTCCCCCTGATCTCACATATTGGTGTCAATCGAGTGGGGTTTTGACTTATTTGGCACCCCCCGATCTCACAGTTACATCTTCATGCAGTACAATGATTCAAAGTATGCAGCTTGGAACACAAATGTGATTATTGTACAATACCCCAATTATGCAAAAGCTTTCTAATAATGAGATCAGTGACCTTTATCATGTCTTCATCTTTGTATCAAAATCAAACAGAGATCAAGACTATTAATCAACTATCTTTATTGCATTTACCAATGCATTTTGTGTTGGTAACTATTTTCCAATCCCTGTTCAGGTTACTATTTTAAATTAGTTTAAAAAATTAACAAACTAAAAAGACAATCAAATTTTACAAAACCAAACCTCGTGGTAAAAATGTTAAGATTGTTGTATCTCTCTTTCTCTCTCACCCACTTTGTGTTTCACTCCTATTACCTTGAAACATCACCACAGAGTCCTGACATCAACTTCATCGAGCATATGTGGGATTATTGTTTGAAGAAAATGAGAAATTACACGTATTGAACAGAGATGATTTAAAATCATCACTATAACATCAAACATCACTATAACTCAAACATCATTAACATGGAACTGACTAGCTTGGCTGTGAACTTACTGGGAATATTATTCCACTCTTATAGTGATGAGATGACTAGCTTGGCTGTGAACTTACGGGAATATTATTCCACTCTTCTTATAGTGATGAGATGATTTAAAATCATCACTATAAGAAGAGTGGAATAATATTCCCAGTAAGTTCACAGCCAAGCTAGTCAGTTCCATGTTAATGATGTTTGAGTGTAATTATAGACTAAGGGGGCAAAATATTAATGTACTTGTTTGATGTATCTTTAATGTATTTTCTCTTATTATAATTACATATACGAATACATTTTATAGGACAAAATGTTGATTGGTTCCAATCTTTTGTATAGTTTTTTCATTATTTTTGTCCTACTCAATAAAATGTTTGTGTTCATTGTCCAAACTGTTTTCACCCACTGTTAATAAATTTAAATATTGGCTGTTAAATTAGAATTTTTTCATAATTGAAGTTTAGACTATTTACAAAAAATATAGCATATTTTTGAGTCATGGTTTTTTGAAGAAAAAACTTCCTAAAAACAAAGGTAAAAAATAGGTAAAAAATTCACAATGTTAAAAACAATCAAGTGTCAGCCTTTTATTGTAGGATCTGACACTTTTGCATTAAAAAACACAAAGAATTCTTCTCAGCATATTCTGCCTATCCATTTTTAAACTGCTACTGGCCCACTAGTGGTAGATTTGAGTTTCCCTACTTCATTTGCATATGGTTACAATTTTTTCTCTTTTTGAGAAATCAAATTGGAAATTATTAGTACTGTTGATTATTTATTTATTATTATTAATAACTGAATGTTATTGTCACTAATTTTATTCATAAAATATCCTTCCAGGAAGATAAATTAAATGCAATTATTGATCCATGAAATGTCAGATATATTGTATAATTAGATGAAGTAAGTAGCATTTGAAAAAAATGTAGATGTGAAACACAATAAATTTTATTGGCTAGGTGAAGCTTTACTATTGTTCTACTCATTTAGCTCTATATTGGTCCACTGAAGATGTAATGACACATTTAAATACAATAATTCAGATTATCATCAAAGTTGTTAACAATGTAAGAAAAAATAAGAGAAAAAAAGATATTACAGAAATTATAATGTAAATAAAACATTCTTGATTTAATTACAAACACTAAATACAATTCACTACTTGTGAATATAAAACAATTTTCTTACACAAATATATAAAAGCTTAGTTAGTTTTTTTTACTTTAGCTATCAGAAATATTTGTCAATGTTATATCAGTCATTTAGATTATTCAAAGACTAAGTTATGAATGATGCAACATTAATAGAAATGGAAGGAAAAAAATGAATATACGATTCGTGTTTTTAAAGTAAGTACCGTTTTGAAATATAAAAAAACAAGTTTCAAACATTTATTGACTTTACAATCCATCTGCCCAAAATTGAAGTCGTAATATCACTAGAAAAGCGTTAAAAGCACATAAAATCATATTAAAATATGTATATTTACAGTAAATGTTAATATAATCATCATAAATCCTAGAGAACGAAACATGAAAACATCTGTGTTCCTGTGTTGTCGTCTTATTAAGCGGTCTTTAAGTGCTCATTATTGGCGTTTCCTCCATTATTGGCGTTTAGTTAACGACGTAAAGATCGAAACTACGACTTACGTCGTACACTACACAAGATAAATTGACGACTTGCGTCGCGACTCTCCTGGAACCAATAATACCGACGTAAGACAGTATACCAGTATTTGTCAATGTTATATCAGTCATTTAGATTATTCACAGACTAAGTACTGAATGCATGCAGCTCCAGCGGTGTTATATTAAAACGGTACTTACTTTAAAAAAACGCCTCGTAGTATTAAGAAGGAGAAATTTGAGAATAAGAAAAATTGAATAATTCATTAGTTAAAGTAACACTTTAAAATATGAAGGATACGTCAAAAAGTATGACAATGAAGTTGATAATAAGAATACAATTAGTACGGTGAAAATAATTCTATTAAATTGTCTTAAAAAATTAATAAAATAGAAAAGTTAAAATTTTTACTTTATAATATCAAGAACATGTTTTTTCTATGTGTAATATTAAAACTCAGGATATATATATGTGTCATATGACGATACATAATGAATCATTTTGCAAAATTAATAATTTTTATATTTTATTTCTTTATATTGATTAATTCATTGTATAAATAAAGAAGTAACCATATAATATTGCGTTTATTGAAGGTAGCCCTTACTACTGACGAGTCAGGACAATTATGGAATATCTGTATGTGGGATATTAGCACAGGAACAACGTTAACTACCTATAAAGGTGGAATGAGTAGATCAAGAACGTTAGATTTAATAGGTCAAGATTATTTAATATCTGCTTCCAAGAAAGAGCCTGTTCTTCAGATATGGTCATCATCAAAAACAGTGAGTATGTCCATGGAATTTATAATACATTAGAGCTCCCATATCCGAATTAACTTGGGTGGGAGTAATCCAGATATAAGAAAAATCTGGATAAGGGAATGTGATAATTTTTAAATAAGACTGTATGAACCTACTGTACATATAAAAAATGTTTATTTTGACTTATTTTTGACAATTACAATTAATTTTGAAAGTATTGTGTCAAAGTTATTTGTTTTGTTCTTCTCGATGAGCTGCTACATTGTCAGTCGGGACATTCCAATTTTCAACGCGAGTGTCAAGTGTTGAAGTCAACAATTTGATGTCATCAACGACGTTCCAACCCGAGTACGAAGTGCTTAGTTCCCATAATTCCATTCTCAGCAAGATGGATTCCATTTAAATGTCTTACCAATTACCCACAATCCATTGGAAAGTAGCAGTCAACATATCTGTTGAGTGCCGAGTGTGTTGAGACAGTGCTGACAACAGTGCTACTTCAACGTTGAAAAAAAGAACGACTTTTAACGAACGTTGAGATAAACGCTGAGTCAGTGTTGAAAATTGGAATGTCCCGAATGCCTCATTATTATCACGTCAGTGATGGTTGACACATTGTGCTCTTCTACAAACTTCAAGGCAACGTTAATAAAGAAAATTAAAAAATGTATACATTGCAGTATGGAAAGGTAAGATTTGGAGTAATGTACAATATTTAAAAAATTTTTCATTGTCTTTGATCAGTCTGGATAGTGGAGAGCCGGATGTGGGAGAGTCTATTGTAATAATAATAACACTGAATGAATACTGAACAGTTTTAATTGCAATTAATCTTACAATTTAAAAAGTTATAGATAATTCTGATGAACAATAAAAACTAAAAATTAAACTTATTAATATTTTGTTTTTTTACCTGTATTCTGATTATACTATATTACAAGACCCATAAAAACAGACTAATCACACTATGTTTACTAGTTTGGTTATTGGTTACCAGAGTTATCAGGTCATCATAATCATGTTAAATCTGTTTTTTATTTTTTTAAAGCAATAATTACATTTGTTATATTGCAACTGACTGAAGACGACAGTAAGATCTAAATGCATTTTGGCTTAACAATAGTATAGATGTATTAATAAACCAGTAAACAAAACTGTGATTAGTCTGTTTTTATGGGTCTTATAACTAGAGTAGTATAGTATAAAAATTAAACTTTCAAGAAATATTTAAGGGTAGTTTTCCATTTTATCTATTTAGTCAATTATTGAGACAAAGTTAATTCTAAGTCCAGTAAGCAAAATTTTTCATTTGGTAAAATAATTCAGATATTTTAGTAAAAATTGCTACGACATACGAATAAAATGCAAATTATTTCATGAATCACTATAATGGATAAGTTTTCTGTTTGGTTTTAGGCTCAGGTTTATAATTTTCAATTGAAATATACATACTAGATTATGCCAATTCAGTTTCAGTATCATATTAGATGGGCAATCTATCAATACGTGTAATTTAGTCGACAGTCATTTTAAAATATAAATAATAAATGGGACTTGTATTTCAGAACTTCAATATATATTTTATTTTTCTTATTAATAAAATCAGTTACATTTATGAATAACCAAAACTTGTACAATAAATAACGTAGAGCTATTTATGACAATAGTAAAATACAAAGATATGAAAATTCCTGTAAAAGGGCTTCATCACATCATATTTCAATACAAATATTTTAAAGGACAATAAAAAAAAAAGCCCACATTGATGACAAAGACTGAAACATACACCTCACAACAGACCTTTCTTTACTTGTAAGCTAATGCTAGAGACGTTATCCTCCCTACAGTTGGCAGTTCTGATGGAAGTCAGAACTGCTAACTTGTAGGGAGGATAAAATCTCTGACTCCAGCAGTAGCTTACGAGTAAAGATCTGTTGTGAGGTGTACGCTTCAGTCATTGTGAAACTTTTTTGTTATGTGCCATTTCAATAATTCTAAAAGCAATCTTATAAATTGCATAAAGCTAAAAAATTGTTTCATCTCTTTGATCCTTATTGCATGAAGAAACAAATTTATGATGAAAAAATTGGAAGAGATGCAAGGAAACAAATTGTGAAATCTTGAATTAAGTTTCTTTTTTTTTGGCTGCTTCAATTACAGAATAAAGTTGTCAATGAAAGACTGATTGTTGCTTTGCAAGTTCAAATAGGCCAGAACAACCAAATAAACCACACAAAAAATAGCCAAACAAATCTTAAAATTTATTTATTCTAAGATTTTCTTTTGAAGAAAAATTTTCTAAAAAAAAAAGAAGTATGAATATTCAAAAAGCACATGTTTTTACTTTTATATCAATTTATATATAGGATCCATTTCATTTAAAAATGATAACTCCAGGAAAAGTAACATGTCTTGCAGTTTGTCCAGATGGAATGTATTGTGTTGCTGGTATAGAAGATAAGTTGAATATTTGGCAAGTAAGTTTAATTTGTGTAAAATTTTTCAACATAGAATAATCATAACAGAAACCAGAATTTTAAGCAAATTGTATATAAGATGAATAGTGTAGCACTAGAATCATTGAAGGAATATATATAATCCACGATTTAATTTAGATTAAATATACGTAAACATTCCAAAGCCCAATTAATTAAGACTGTTGTTTGGTTTAATTTAGATTAAATGTTTTTCAGAACTATCCTACAGAATTGAAACAAAAAAAAATGAAAATTTTTTTATTCCAATTCTGTAGGATCTGATGATAGGATGTATAAGTCCTGAAAAATGTTTAATCTGAAATAAATCTCGGTCTCCTTCATCAATTCTAGAATTACACTATTCTTCTTACCAAAGTATTTTTAGATTATTATAAAATTCTAATTTATTCTACTATAACCATCTAAAAAGTATGCGCGCACACATTTATTTTAAAGATTTAAACAATTGAACAAAACAGAATAATACTTTTATTGTTAAATTATTATATTTATTTTATATATTTACTATGATACTATATTGAGTTTTTTGATTAAAATGTCGTGACTAGTTTACTATGATTTTATAGATTTCCACTGGTCATTTACTTGCTGCTTATTCCTTTCATTATCAATCTATTGCATGTATAAAATTTACAGATGATGGATCTTATTTTATTTCTGCTGGAGAAGATGGTCTTGTTTTAGTGTGGGATCTCAGTCAGTAAGTTTTTATTTCTTTATTGTTCAGTAGATATCTTTAGTTAATCTTTATAATTTAATTTTTAATAATTTTACTTTATGATTAGATATTTTTAACAAATACATAATCATTAAAAAAGTATATAAATAAATAAGTTAAAATTTCATATTGTAAATCTTCAACTTGTGTGGATTTGTGGATTTACAGTTGTAAATACTTAGGGCTTGTTGCACAAGTTACTATTTAAAAACTACCTGTGGAAAATACTGAAAAATTTAAAAAACATACAAGTTACTTACATTACATATTATAAAGTGTATACATACATTAAGTAAATCTTAATATATATAATTGTTAAAGTAGTATTATTACTTTAACAATTAAGGTAAAACTAGGTTTTTAAAATCAAAATCAATTTTTGACATTTATGATCACTATACAATGTTATAAGATCTGATCTTTTTTAAAAATATTCTGCTAATATTAGGATAAACTTCATTTAAATAATCTAAATAAATGTTATTCACATTGGAATTAGGGCTGATAGGCCATTTTGTTTCTTTGCTAATCTATAGAATAAATTTTATCCATCCAAAATTGGCCATTTAACTTATTAGGCAGTTTATCTCAAAGATTTACACTTGTGCAGTACATTGAGGATAATTCTGCGGATTAAAGTGCATTTAACCTTGAGATTAAAACTTGTGTAACTGCCCTTACATTTAGTTATAAATACCATAAGTTATATTACTTTTCCGGATGTTATAGAATATAACAAATATGGTAATTAGTCAGATTTTAACCCTCCATTTTTGAATTTCTCAATGATTTAACACTCCATGAGCCAAAAAATGTAAAAAACTTTACAAAATTCTGTGTGTGTGTATCAGCGTCTGCTTTGCATTATATCTTGGGTCTGGATGAATGGATGAGCCAAAAATTTTGAAATATCTATGTCATTGATGCTATTAAATTTTGGTAATTAAAGGTCAAGGGGTGAGGAGATAGAGGGAACGATTTGTCATATCTGAAATGAGATCGCCTTTTGCCTCTTACTTTCCTAGCTGTTATGTATACATAACAAGCTTATTTATTGTGATATTGTCATAATGCCAGACTGAAATTTTTAATTGTATTTTTTAATGCTTTTTTTCCTTCACTATTAGGTGCATTAATAGACACAAGGCATTTTTACTTTATCTTTATTCTGGATCCTCTATAGGCCGATACGCGTTTTGGGCAAAGGCCCCTCTTCTGTTGGCTGCACAATAAGACACTATAAATTTCTCACATTACAATGTTAAAAGCAATAAAAGGAAGACACAGTCTCGGAGTACATAACTATGTATTTTTTAATTTAAAATATATGCTCTTCGCCTCAAATTAGTAGTTTCTTGTCCCTGAACGTCATACTTTTCCTTTAACAATAGTGTCGTGCCAGTCATCTATCTAACTCCTTTCAGGGGAAAATTTTTGAATTGAAATAATATAACTTCCGGTTTGCACTGGAAGTTCGTATACAGTTAATCAGGGCATCCTGCATCTAAGGTTTCTATGTTTTGTCTCAGTTTTCATTTTTCTAACTCCTTTCTTGAGATTAAGGAAAGACGGATGACAGTGGGAATTTAACAATTTTTTAAAATTGCAGCCCAAAAAGGAAAAGTATTGGAATCTTGTCATGTTTGATCTTTTGAGTTTTTTGCAAATCTCTATGCTTTGAGACCTTCTGAACCCAAAAATGTCAAAGAAAGTGGAAAAAATTCTGCGTGTGTGTGTGTGTGTATTGAAGTCTATTTTGTTTAATACCTCAGAATGGGGTAATGATTAAAAAACAAAATTTGGAATGGTAGCTTCGTGTATAAGAGGCATTGATGCTAGTAAATTTTGATGGTTAAGGGTTGCTGGGGTGGAGAGATAGAAAGGGGTCATGCATCATATCTTGAGAGGAGTTGGACTTAATGAAGATTTTGCTCATTGTTAGCATTTACAATATTTTATAAAGCTCATTCCCACCCTCAAAATTTAGCTTTTTGCCATTTTATAATAATTAATAATATAAAAATTTTTAATAAAAAAAGTCTCATAACAGATGGCACAACACAAAATTTTATTTATTTAATAATACAACAGTTATTTTTAAAATAAAATCTCATAATAGCTGGGAAAGTTATGCAACTTGTTGCTAGATTTTTTATAATAATTAACGAGATAAAAATTATTTTTAAATCTCATAAGAGTGCCTCACACAATTTTAACTTTAAAAAACACTAAGACACTGGCTCAAACTTAAATATTTTTCTAAATAGAGAAATTTATCATAATTTAATTAAATTATTAATTTTAAGTTATTATTATTTAAATTTTATATTATAGTATAACTGAAAATTATCATACTTCCTTCCCGGTCCTCTTAATTTCCTGTTTAAGTGCCGGGAAAGTTGGGCAAGAGTTCTTGCCAGCTTTTTAATGACTACTTTGAAAATACAGATTAGATGATGAAACCATTGAGAAAAGAAAAAATAATTTACAATCCGAACAGTTTAAAGAAATTTTAAGATTAAAATTACATCATATTTAAGCATTATTTAACTTACATGGGTTTTGACTTGTGTAGAAATCTCCATAACAAATTAACTGCATAAGTCAAGGATTTTTACTGTAGTTTACTTTTTAAGCAATATTTGTTTTAATAAAACACAATTTTATTTAAATTAAAAATAAGTTATTCATTTGTTAATTTCTGACTATAGAGTTTTATCGTTGAATTCTGAAGCACCACAGCCGTGTCATATTTGGTCTCATCATACACTACAGGTTACCGATATTCATGTAGGACTTGGTGGTATTAGAGCTAGAGTTGCTACTTGTTCTTTAGATCAAACATGTAAAGTGAGTAAAAATAAATTAACTATTTATATAATAGATATTTAGTATTTTTAGTATCTGGTATTTTCTATAAACCTTAATAACCCAAAATTACATTTTAATCATTATTAAAAATTAATAAAATTAGTTCTTTTTACCTCTTTGTTCTTAATGTTTCATATTGTCTACTTGGACCTTGTTTATAAATAGGATTTATTATATATTATTATTATATTTTCAGGTGAAAATAAAGATATTTTGTTTTACCTTTTGACTTCCTCTCTTTGCTAATCAGAAACTACACCAGTATAATAAGCCCTATTTATAAACAAGGTCCAAGTAGACAATGTACAAAGAAAAAAAATTATAAAATCAGTTTTGGTAATTAACCTTGATGATAAATTCCAATTACATTCCAAATACTTCCAATTACAACAATTTTTACTGTTGCTATTTATTCTAATTAGCTTAATTTATTTTATCCTTATAAAATTGAAATTAGAATGCTAATCCAGATTGATCAGCTCTATAGAAAATTAAACTTGCCTTTGCTGTTGGGGCAACGAGAACATAAGTTATGTTGTTAAACATAAATAAATGTTAATTAATAAATACAGTAGAGCATCAATTATCCGAAACAATTGGGGACCGGGGTTGTTCGGATAATCGAATTTTTGGATAACCGATTATGTATGAAAAAAAATATATTAACCTATCCCATGTTGAAATTGAGTTCGTTCAAATTCTGGCATGTCCTTAAGTACCCTGTCATGGTCGTGCCAGTGCTGCCAGCTAAAACATGCACACCAACAAAAATAATATTGGAGTAGTCCAAGATATAGCCAAATATTGCAGTGCCATGGCACCAGCAGAAATTTAAATTTGCTGACTGGAATGCTTTCGGTTAACCGATGTTTCGATTAATCGATATTTAGATAATCGATGCTCTGCTGTATTAAACTTATCAGTTACTGTTATATAAAGCAAGTTTATTGTCCATTACAGCATTATATATAACCTATAATGTTTCCCCTGTGTCATTAGCATGAATGATCAATTGTTTGGACTTGAAAATAATTTTTAATATACTAATCTCTACTATTATAAGTATGGATATTCTTAAGTTGTGGAGTACAGTAGACCCCCTATAACATGGTAGATACGTTCTGTGTTATATGAATCCGTGTTGTACGAGTCACTTAAATACGTGAACCGATCACAGCCTGTCATGTGTGCAGTTTAGGGGCTACGGCTGTTTGAAAGGTTTTCTTCCATAAAATTAATCGATTCTAGACTAATTTGACTTGAACATTTCCAAATTACGTATAGTTTTTTTGGGAATAATCCATATAAACTATGCTATAAACAAAAAATTGTAGGATTACTTACTGAGTGTGCACCGTCTGAAGACGCTATTGCGTAAGCTTGTTTTCGTCGTGGAGCGGCTCATCGAACAGCAGACATGTTTCCTGATAAGTTATTCTTTCTGAGAAGAATTCGCTGAACTTTGGAGACATCATTAATAGAAATATAATTTTTATGGCTGTTGAATAATACTGTAAATGTTTTTTTCAAAAGAACTGTATAAAAATTTATCAGTACTTTCCCGCCTAAACTTTCCCTATATACACATGGCGCTGGACGGCAGCAAGTAGTTCAGCTGCTTGTCCACTATTGGTCCAGATTCGACCAATCCTGTCGTGACACGAGCAGCAATGACATTTTACCGTGTTGTACGAGTCTCTTTTAGCGTGTTATATGAACACGATCGCAATTTTTTTGCCGTGTTATACGAATCCGTGTTATACGAACCCGTGTTATAGTGGGGTCTACTGTATATACACTAATGTACAAAAACTTTAGTTTGTATGCTATTTTTCTTTTATCTTGAGTTAATTTCAATAAATATAGCATATACAGTATTATGTTTAGATCAAAACTTTGCAAAAAGTATGTTTACATTTTCAAGCAGTGATTATTTGCTTTTTCTTGCCAGCCTAAGATGGAAAAACCTACTTAAAGTAGAAAGTTTGCAGTTTTTATTGTACAAGAGAAAGTTACAAGAATGGATATATTGGTTGCTGCGGTTATTGAATAGAGTTGGCTTTTGTATGCCGATGCTGTAGCTAATCAGTCAAAACTTACATCAATAATAAAAGTATTGTAATAGTAACAGCTACTGAAAGAATTGCATTTGTAGCCTCTCTTGGTTAAATAAGATTCATAAATGAATTATAAGTTACATATGTATTCCATACATGTACTCAAAGCTTTAAAGAGTTGTGTATAAAACAATGCATGATTGATATGGACGATACTGTACACATCATCAGTCTTACTTGTTAGTAAAAGATTCTGATGTCATTTTTGTTTGCCATCATTAATAAAAATATTAAACAGTTTCTCTTAAATATGCTAATATCAAGATCTCTTGATGAAATTATTATTTATTCTAATCGTAGTTTGTTCTTTCACTTCTTTGCTGCAATCTTTTATACATCAGAAAATTGCATTATTTATTTGTTTTTATCTAATTGTTGGGTTGTAATTTTCAAAAATTGCAGACTTATAAATTCTCACTGGTTTCTGTTCATCTGTCCTTCCTTAATCTCAAGAACAGAATAGATAAATGACTGGCATAATTCCATTGTTAACAGAAAAGGTATGATTACAGGGGCAAGACACTACTAAAATTGAGAGCAGTATGATAAAAAATTGTAGCCCGGCATTGTGACAATGTCACAATAAATAGTTGCTCGTTTTTAAATGAAATTTTGTAAGACAGAAACCAATAAATAGTTTTATTTTTTGATACAAAACTTGAATATATTAACTTCCATCAAACTTGTTTGTTACTTTTACAATCTTACATAACTGCTTTGAGATAATGCATTTATGATCAATTTTACAATTTTATTTAGTAGATTAAGTATAGATAACTCATGGTGTTTTTAGAGTTGTACTATTATTTTAATAGTTAAAAATTATCATGAATTTATGTACTTTTGATTTAAAATTACTACACAATTAAATTTCAGCTGTATGAACTTGCAACAGGACATTTACTTGTATCTATAGTAATGGAAAATGCTCTGACAGTTGTAACTATGGATGCTGCAGAGTATTTTATCTTCTTAGGTGCTATCAATGGAAATATTTATCAAATCAATCTATTTTCTTTTGTAAGTATAGTTTTCGTTTATTTCATTATTTTATACAGCAACTTTAAAATTTCTTAGTGTATATGGAATATTGTTCATAAATATTCACAAATGACTTATTATTAAAATCTTTTTTAGATTAAAAGTGGTGAAAACCATTTAGAAAAAGAAAATGAAGAAAACATGTTTAAAGGACATTGGTAAGAATTTTAAATATATTTATATAAAAAGTTCTTTCTAATTCGTATTTAAAAACATGAATTAGAAAATACTTTTTTGTGAGAGCATTGCTCCATTCCTGTTTCACAAAGTAAGAAGATACTAATAGTAATAAACTGAATTACAAAAAAACATTTAACAGATTATAAAATACTGTACTTACTAATCTAGTGAACAAAATATATATATCATGAAAATATTCATTGAAATTATCTCTCTCAGCATTTGAAAGAACGTATGGTCCAATAGTGCTATTGTTGACGATTTCTGATAAAATACTAATTGTAACAATCGTTAAGAGAATTTCTATACTAATAAACTCTTTAAGAACATCATCTTACATAAAAGTAATGTGAAATAAAAAATACACAATGCATATTAAACAATTTATTAAATGATATTGAACCATGATATTTCTTAGAATACTAAATGAATTTAAGAAGTAAGCTAATTCTACATTTTTAGTATTAATATCAATTTATGTGGGAAAGAAGTGAAATTATGTTGAAAATCATCAGCGGGAGTAGCTTAACCATCTTCTAGCAAAGCAGCTTAGTTAGGAAATGCATCCATTGTAAATAAAATTATAAAAGTTATTTTGTAAATAAGATCTCACAATAGCCGGGAAAGTTATGCAACTAGTTGTAGGATTTTTTTCATTAAAGATGCAAATTTAAATTAACAGCACTTAAAAAAATATATGTATATATATATATATATATATATACATATATTTTTTTTAAGTATATATATATATATATATATACATATATTTTTTTTAAGTATATATATATATATATATATCTAACAAGAAGTTAATGATTAATATCTATGTTTAATTTGCAAGTTTTAATTTACATGTAAAATAATAATTCATGTTTAAAATTCTAGCAAGCAAGTTACATGTTTATCAGTGTCATTGGACGGACAGATTTTGCTTTCTGGTTCTGATGATGAAACTGCAAGATTGTGGAGTATTCAGAGCAAGCAATGCATAAGAATATTTGATCATAAAGGTATTTATTTGTTAATTTTTTAATTTATGAATTGTATGAAGGATGAGTGACAAATTATTTGAAAGAATTTGGCTTATCTCCTAAAAAATGCTAAAAATATATCAATAAAAATAAAATTATGATACAAATTGATTTTATAAAATTTATATTATTATTTATAAAATATTTAGAAGCATGGATAACTTAAATAAATCAAATTTGGAAAAATTACAAAATTTCCTGTGGACGAACTGTAAAAGTATCCTTCTTCCTTTCTGCCCCTTTGTACACCAACAGGAGATCACAAATCTTGTGGCAGAGTCAACCTTTATCTGTTATCTGGAGGCTTTTACAGTTCGTCCTTAGGAAATTTTGTAATTTTTCCAAATTTATTTGTTGTCCCGGCAGTAAATTTTATTGAATGTATAATTTTTATAAGTGTTTTTTGCCACCACTGGAGGATAATTTGTAACATTTCGCATGCCGACGCGAGGAAGTAGCCTCCAGATAAAGGTTGACTTAGCCGCACGATTTGTTATTCCTGTTGGTGTACAAAAGGGACAGAAAGGAAGAAGGACCCTTTAACAGTTTGTCTGTAGTGAATTTTGTAATTTTTTCTAATTTTTAATTGTTTTCCCAGCAGTAAATTTATTAAATTAATCAGTTATAATGTAAAATAAGTTTGATTTTGATAGAAATTAATCGTCAAAAATTGCTGAAAAATCTCTAAATTATGATGATTTTTGACGAATTTAAGTATCAAGATTATTAATTACTGTATTTTACGGACTATAAGACACACTTTTTTCTTCGAAAAATTGCCTCCAAAATTCAGGTGCGTCTTATAGTCCGTAGTGTCTTATAGTCCGTAAAATACGGTATATCTGTCTTAAAAGATATTTCAACAATTATAATTTCCATTTAGTTTAAACATCATTTGACAAATAATCCAAAATCATAAATTTAATACTTAAGAAAATTTGGTTTTTAAGATAAAATTGATTTTGATGTTTTTCTACTTTTACAGTAATAAAAACTAGGAATTATGAAAACTTAAAAACCTAAATTGTTTTATATTTTAGTAATTATTTTATTATCAGATATTTCTTTAAAACGATTATTCATACTGATTGATGGGTGAACTAGAGAAAGTGTTTTAATAGAAATGCTACTCAATAAAAAGCAAAATTAAGTATTATTTAAAAATTTGTATACTAAAATATATACTATTTTATTTTCACTCAAATAATACAGTTTCCCTGTTCAGAGCTTTTTGTAGCTGTAACCAATAAGTGAATTGATACCAAAATTTGTATACGGACTATACAAAGGATGCGGAAAGGATTATACAAAAAAAAATATATATACAGTAACTTAACATGGTAGATACATTCTGTTTTATATGAATTCTGTGTTCTACGAGTCACTTAAATACATGAGCCAATCACAGCCTGGCACGTGTGCAGTTTAGGTGCGACGGCTGTTTGAAAGGTTTTCTTCCATAAAATTAATCGATTCTAGACTAATTTGACTCAACATTTCCAAAACACGTATAATTTTTTGGGAATAATCCATATAAACTATGCTATAAACAAAAAATTGTAGGATTACTTACCGAGTGTGTACCGTTCGATGATGCCATTGCTGTTTTCATCGCAGAGTGGCTTATTGAACGGCCGGCACGTGTTTCCCGATAAGTTATTTTTCTGCGAAAAATTCGTTGAACTTTGGAGACATCATTAATAAAAATATAATTTTCATGGCCGTTGAATAATAAATGTGTTTTAGTAGGTCCAGTGCTCGTTTAAACTCGATGGTTTGTACAATATCTGCTATTGGTCCAGATTTGACCAATCCTGTCGTGACACGAGTCGGCGATGACGTTTTACCGTGTTATACGAGTCTCTTTTAGCGTGTTATACGAACATGATCGCAATTTTTTCGCCGTGTTATACGAACCTGTGTTATAGGGGGGTCTACTGTATATTAGTTTAAAAACTTCCACTAGGAGACATTTTAAAGAAAATACACACAATAAAACAACAAAAAAATGCATTTATTTGTTCTGCAAGGGAGAGAGATGCTTTCTGCAGAGGCTGTTTGCTGATGTAAAGAATGTTGCTGAATGTGTGCCCTATTGTTCAAGTGTAAAATTTGAAGGTGATGAACAGTGTGTTCTATAGCCACAACTGCTCTCCAGTGAGCATGGGCAGTGTAATATGATCTTATAAGTCTGCCAAAGTTGCAGCTTTCCATGATAAATCATATTCCAAACCCTATTTGCAAATCTACCCCTAGAGGAAGCTTTTGAACTAAAAGTTCATTTTTTGCATTTTTTGCATAGTCTGTTCACAAATTTTGGTGACAATCTACAGCTACATAGTGTTCTGAATAGGGTAACTTATATTATACAGGTTGTCATAATTAATCAATCTTTTGAAAATTCTTTATATTAAAATTATTAAAGTATTATACGAATATTAAATTTCAGGTCCTGTTACAAATGCTCTTTTAATTAGAGCTCCGAGCAATTATGCTAAATCAAGATTACCTGTAAGCACTTTTCAGAGACAGCTCTACGAGCTGAATGAAGAAATGGAAGAGAATCAAACGCAAAGAAGAAAAACAGTTGTTCAAATTAAAAAACATGAACCGTCGGAGGTAACGATATATGCTTTTTAGAAATTTAATGATATTGTATAAATAAATTTTTAAAAATCTTGAAGGAGTTCAAATTTAAACCATTATTATATGATGCGATACAGGTTATAAAAGAAAATGAAATATATTTTCCGGAATGTAGAGATGTAAGTATTTATTTTATAAGTATACTTGTTTAATTTTTAAATATAATTTTATCAAAAAAGAAAAGTACAAATTAACGTATTTTATTTAATTTATAACCAAGGGCTGGATTTATATGCATTTAAAATTGCAATATATGTGCATTCATGTGCATGTTAAAATATTTGACATATAAATTATATACTTCTGTGAGCAAATCTTACTTAATGTCTGTTACATCACACCTTTTAAATGGGAGGGGAAAAACACGCAACGATAGGTGACACAATGGATTTAAAAATTATGACATCACAAAACACGTGTTAAAATGTTTCATTTAGGAGGTTCACAATTCAAGTCGATTATGAATAGAATTAGACGTTCAATAAATTTTATAACAATTGTTTATAAGATGTTTGAGGATGGATGGGTTAACTTAGTTTTCCTCATTCTACTATTAAGTCATTGCTATAAAGTAGTATATTTTTGTTTATAGCCCTGTACAAATGATGCGAAATGAGTAAATGCTCTTATTAATTTGTTAACTAATTACAGATTTAGTGGGTAAAGTTGATAGTAATGTTTCATTTCCAACTGATATAAACTGTAGTTACTAGAATTAGTTTCAGTGCAACTAGAATTTATCTATGATCAGTTACTGTTTTAGCTCATATTGACATTTCATGTTGCACTGATTTAAGGATGTTTCAAATGCTGAGACACTTAAAACTGTTTTTTTTAGCAGCAAATCATTTATGGCATACATTATGACAGATGGAGGAATTCTTTATTGTAATAAATATCTAGGATTCAAATTCTCATATGTACTTTTTTAGTAACTCAGCATTAGTTTTTGCTAATTTATCAATGTTGTTGGTTTCAACCAAATTTGATGTAATGGATTATTTTACTGGGATTCAGAGTATAAGTAATTCCCTTATTTCTGTTGTGATTCTTAAACCAAATAACTTTGGTGCACTATTCTATGCGTAATTTTAATTGTCTAGAATCGCAATGACTAAATTAACAACACAGGTATTTGTAATATAGTTTATTCATTGCACCAAAAAGTTTTTTGATATACAAATCATAAAAGAATTGATGTGATGGAATCTTTTTTCTATGTATGCTCTCAATGTAGAAGTTTGACTACTTTACTCACAAGAAATTATTTCCCTTACAATTAATTAAACATTATATTTACACAATTTTTTGAAATATTTAAATTTAACATTATTAAATTAGTAAATATAACATTTACAATAATTTTAATCCAATCAATTCAAAGGATTTAAGACTGGAAAAGGAGAGATTTCCATGGTATTGCAAGACATGTTTGAGGAGTTTTAAAAGAATGCAAGTTAGATAGTTAAAATTTAAAGCATTTGAATTTTGCCCAATCACTTCTAATTAGATGGTATAGTGATATTTCTCAGATAAACTGTAGCTACGCAAAAAAGATTCACTGCACAGATAGTAGATCATTTGAAAACAATAGCATATGCAATCATGCAAACAAGCTATGAAGTTTATAAAGTACTTATTTAGTCCCAAAAATAATCAATTGTACAAAATATGCAATAAAAATCATAAACACATATTTCATATGCATTATCAGATAACCTTAATTTGACCTACTTGGTCCCAAATCATGTTTATATTGAGGTTTTGACATCATAGCATTTAAGCAAATTATTTACAAAGTTTAGTCAGTCATACTTTCCATTAATTATTAGACATTTTTAAATAAATAAAAAAATTTATTTAAATTTCTGTTAATTTAATTAAAGGTGATTACAGAATTAATAAAAACTGAATAGTTAAATATCAAATTTTTTGTAACTTGTTAATGAAATTGATAAAATTCTTGATATGCCTTAAGACTATAATTTTTGGCTCTATAAATAATAAAATCAATACAATTTTATCCATTTTAATATGAGTTTCTGTTGTCTTGTGACATACTTTCTTGATTTATAATAATTAATTAATTTCTTTAATCCACTTTTATTAATTGAGTGTATAAATGTGTATTACACTTTATTATTTTAAAACATAAAAAATGTTATTTGTAAATAATTTACTATCACGAAATATTGTAATTTATATTTTTTGTCGACATTAGTTTTATAAAACAAGTATTTGACGATTAATTTCTTTTCAGTATAATTTACCACATACAATTACGCATTAAATACCAGAATGGTACCACATTACCATCAAACCGCATACATAAAGTGGATGGCTCAATTCGGTCCTCACACTGTTTATTCCACGAGATCGCAAGAACAAAAAGGCTTCAAATACATCTGGTTTCTATAGGGTGACAAGTTCAAAATTCTAACAAGAAATTCATATACTTTGATTATAAAAATGTTTTTATTAATTATTGTAATATATAAAAACTAGATTAAAACCTATAAAGTAAGCTTTGCATTTTACATGAAAATATCAAAAATAAATGTCAGTCGAGTTTTAAATTATCTGTCAATTTATTTATGTAAATCAGTTATAAGCAAACCATTCTGGATGTGGGCTGCAAGAGAACTTTGTAGGTTTCTGACAAACTAAATGCATGTTTTCTTATGGAGTTGCAGACTTTAAGCCTGTTTTGTACTAACATATTCTATAATTGCCATTGACACTAGGTACTAACAGTAATCTGCTAACATATGCAATTAAATCCCGGATATGCCACTGGTTTATTTTCATCTTTTCACTAGTCAAGTTTAGTTTCAATGAATATCTGCTTAATTAGGGTTGCATAATAGCAAGAAACAGGAAAGTAAAATTACATTTCCGGGGCAGTCTACTACACTTCATGGGCAGCACGTAGCTCGGGCCACGGGTTACTCGTGACCAATATAAATCATGCATATCGATCGGAGTAAAATTAAAAATATTTTAATTTAAAACAATGAAAAATTTGTAATTAGGAAACATAATTCATAAGATAAACAATTTATTGATTTGGTTGAATTCAGAACAATTTATTTAAAAATATAATAATTTACAAGAATCAAATACAGTAGAGAGTCGTTAATTGGAATCAATTGGGGACTGGGGTTGTTCAGATTAGTGATTTGTTCCGATTACCAATTATGTATGAAAAAATACATTAACCTGTTTGATGTTCAAATTTTTCTCCGTTGCGTGTCGCTTCGTGTTGAATTTTTGTCGATTTTAAGCCTAACGAAAATTTTTATAATAATAATCAAGGCTATCGTATCATTAAAAATTATTTCTTCATTTCGTACAAACAAAATAAATATATTGAAGAATATAAAAACATGAAAATTATACTTTAGAAGTAAATCTAGTATCAAAAACGTTCGATTCGGCACGACACAGTCCGACTGAAAATCGTTCCGATTACCGGCGATTCCGATTACTGGGGTTCCGATTAACGACTCTCTACTGTAGCGATAATTTCTTAAAAGAAAGTTAGTTTTTTAGTTTGAAAAAAAATTAAATAAAAATTTTATTAAACATATTCTTAACTTTTTAATATTTAACAATATAAAATATTTTTGTATCTTCAAAGAATAAAAAGTCAATAGATCTTCTGTCTAGCAGTATAATTTAAAAAAAAAATGAGAATTGATTTATTTATCTTTCAAGGAAAAAATAGATAGGATAGAATAGCTAGAATAATTTTATTTAATATTTAATTTGATTTAACAGAAATAATCTTCAAGGTTTAGGAAGTTTAGTTTTATTTAAAAGATAATATACTACAATCGTTCATTATCCAAGTCAACATAAATAATTTTATATCCTCTATTATAAGGAATCTTCTATTGAAGTCATAAATTTTCATTAATAAAAATTTGACTGTAACAATTTCTAAATTTATTGAAACAAATTCATTGAATATATTTTAAAAACTTTATGTAGTAAAATTAAGAGTATACGACGAGTATTTTTTGTTATGTTAGCTGATTAAATGTATTATTAAAGTATGGGTTAAATTCTAAATAGAGATTTCCCTGCACTGTGGACAAATTACTAAAATTACACAGTTATAATTAATTAAAATTGAAGACAAAGGCAAAGATCAGGTCGTCACAGAATGTATTTTGGAAAACGAAAGTTAAAAGGGGATTGTTTCGATGGACTTAGTCTTGAGTTTTAATTAATTAATAGGAAATTTTGCCATCTGAATTTTATAAAAAATTAAACAGTTATAATGATAAGAGCAACATTTTAATGTAAAGTAACTATTAAAAAATATAAAAATATACATAGAAATGTTATTTAAACTTTAAAATTGAAATATGTTTGTTGGGACATTCTTTAAATCTAATGAAAAGTTTATGTATATTAATTTTTGTAAAAGTTTATAGAAATTTAAATAAGCAAAGTTAAAGCTGTTAAAATAAAGAATTTTGAACAAAATTACTCGATAATTTTAAATTATTCTTTAAATTCTTACCGTAGGAGAAAGGTAATTTTATACATTATTTTGAATTGCAGTTTTGACTTATTAAACTGATAAGCAAAGAATATGTAAGAGAAGAATGTGTGTCAAAAACATATTAATTTCGAATACTTATATAATAATGCGTAATGTGTACAACATCTTATGATGTCATTAACGTTAGTGCATTAGGAAGACATTACCGAACAGTATTAAGTCTAGTACTTCTTGCACAAAAGTTATGAAAGTAAACAATGTATTAAACAAAAATGCTATTGATTCAAATGAATTTGTAGTAGTTTATAGCATTGAAAACAGAAATATTTACATTTAAGTTGTAAGCAGACAAAGCAGAGTTTACTATATTATTTTTAATTCATTTTAAATTTTAAATTTTAATTAATCCATTTTTAAAAGTGTATCATTATGATATTGAGATGAAAACCTATGCTAATTGGTAGAGAATTAATATTACAATAGCTCTCTGCCATTTGACTGGCATTAAGCAGTGACCTAAACTTTCTGCTCTGATTATATGTACTGTACAATACATATAAATATTATATTAATTATATATGGGTCACAGATGATAAATATTTAATAATTTTCTTATCGCAAATAAGATATTTAACAAGGATAATTTATAGAGTTTATATTTATAACTAATATTTTAAAATATCTTCTATACAGTTTCGGATGAGAAGCGACATCCAGAGCAAAGAAGAAGTAATCAAAGAAAATAAAAAATTATCAGAGATGAATCGTCAGTTATATTTGTATTCGATCGATACGGTACTAAATAGTATAAAATAAATTATTAGTTATATATTTGCTTTTATTTTTATTTCATAATGCGCGCACAGTATAAATTATTTTTAAACAAATTATACACAGATTAGTCATTAAACAACAGTCAAAACAACTGTATTTTGGCATTAAAACTTTTAGTAAACACAGTTTTATATAAGCATGTACTGTACTTTCAATGGTGTATCACTGTCTTCTTCACACACAAGATTTTTGTCAAAAAGTTTCAATGCCGAAAAACAGTTTTTTTAAGAGTATTTTTTTAAAAACCAATTTGGTATCAATAAGTTCAAAGTTTGATTAGTCGTTAATAAATATCTATTGATAAAAATATTTTTCGGAAATTTAAGATAGCATCTTTATAAAAATACATCTTAAACTTTGATGTTATTAGATCCGAATTCTGTTTAATTGAATGGAAACAGTTGTACAGACATGTTTCATGTACAAAACAAAACATTAAAATTTAATATATTAGATCGATTTTTGTTGGTTCTGAAAGAACGTATGTACTTTCATTTTGTTTGTATCGGGGCAGCAACCAGCGTTACATGGTTTTAACCACCGAACGCTGGTTGGTTTTGCATTTGCACCTCACCAAAGGGTTGGCCGCATAGTTTTCTGGGTTTTATTTATATTTGTAACACCTAAATAGGGACCAGTTTCTTGTAGAAAGTCCTTGGAATTCATGGGATAAAATTAAAAAGTAGGAAGTATTTCTGGTTTTTGAGTTTGACCTACGAAACATTGGTACAAGATTGTATTGAGTCTACACATTGAAGTTTGTATCAAATAATATTTGTAAGAAATTGATCACGAAGATGTCAGAGAGATGAAAGAAATGTTAAAAAAAAGAGGCGTAGCGAAATAAATTTTTTACATAAATATACGACAGGAACTTTAGTAGTGAAGAATATTTATATTATGTATAGAAGCATTTAGTTACAAGGAAACAGGAAGAGTAAACTACATTTAGACATTTAGAAAACTAGATTTAGTTACATTTATAAACAGGAAGAGAGAATGTTCATTTATTTAATGAATGGATTTTGAAATAGAGATAATTCATAACAACAAAGTAGCACTTTAGAAATGATAAATCACAGATTTTATTGTATTTTATGATATTTATATTTGTTATACGTTTTGATTTATAATATAGTTACTATTTTATATTGCAATATTTATTCATTTGCCTAAATTTTGTGCAAAATAGTTTTAAGATTTCAGTTGGAATTTGAAATTTGAAATGAGATACTGGTCTATTGCCAAGCCAACCGCTTTTATATTTACAACACAGATAACCACAACAACACAAAATTGACTAAAATGTTAATTTATAGAAGCTTATCCAGTTACTTGGTGGTGTATTATTCAGGAACTATAAAAGAAAAACAAAGAAAATTAGGAAAATCATTCTTTGCATGATAAATGAATTGTTCAGTTTATTAAACTGGATACAAAATAAACTCTCGCAAAAAAACCTTTTTAAATTGCAGCCATATTTATTACCAAATTCAAAGGTTTTTGGCCATATTTAATGACCTTTATCAAGAATAACGAAAATCGAATTCTGCTAGATTTGTATTAACGATACATTCGTTTTGGAACATTTTTAAACAAATTTATACAAAACTTTAGTGCGCCATCTCTACTACTAGGCTATCAATATAATTAAATGAAACCCATAAATACTAGAACATTCAAACCTACAAACAACAAAATAAAATAACGATACAGTAAAGCAAAAAAATACAAATAAAAAATAAAATATAAATATAGTAAGGCAAAAAAACATTAAAGCATGTGTAGAGCCATCATATCATATATCATTCATAATAAGCATGCTATCTGTCGTCCAACTATATAACATGCCGCTTCGCTAACTGTCTTGAAACTTTACAATACGCTTGAACTCCAAGCTACCGATATTTTACTTGCATCTCTGAAGTTGATTGCTTACTCTTCTTGACAGGTTTTGCATATATGCCAAGCTTCCGTGTACTTGAGGTGTTTTTTAGGTGTATTACGAACTATTTGTACCAATCTTGCTTTATCCCATTCTGCTTTAATTTCTAGGGGGTTTGCTAAAATGTAAGTTGCAAGCACTGTGCATGGTTGCTCATTTCTTATGTTTCTTTTGTGTTCCGTCAGTCTTTCGTTAAGGGATCTCCTGGTGGCTCCCAATGTAAAACAGATTTTTCTGCTGCCTTATATCTGTTATGGGAATTCTATATATTCCAGGAAGACGGTCCCCATCTAGTGCATCTTTGTCGGCTCTTAATAATTGATAAATTGTTGGTTTCCTTTTATAAATTATTTGTTTCTTCGTTGCAGCTTCTATTCATTTATAGACATTGTCCGGCAGGGTCCTGTATTCCATCACCATAAATTCTTCTAATTTATTTATATTCCTCACGTTGCTGCCTGTCTTAGTTTTTCATGTTATAGCTCTGATATTAACTCCATATTGCCATGCTAGTTTTTCGATATATTGCAGCTCTGAAGATGGCGCACTAAATTTTGTATAAATTTCGTTTAAAAACGTTTCAAAACGAATGTAGTGTTAATACAAATCTTTTAGGAGTTTTTTTAGATATTTAATTAACAAAAATGAATATATTTTTAATTAAAAATATGAATTATTCTTTAAACTGTATAGTTAACTTTATTTTCTACAATAATAATTTGATTATTCATATCATGTTCGTAGATTATCACGATGAAGTTTCCTAGCGTCTTGAACTCTCCTGAATATATTAATATATTATATTACTTATTTAGAACAGTGTTTTCTAATCTTTGTTCGGTAGGTGACCTATTTTTTAGTATACTGGAAGTTCCTGAAACTATCAAGGAATATATTTTATGATCTTTACAGAGGTCTATCTAACTGGAAAATGCTGATTTAGATGATTTAAGTAAATAGAAAATAGGATTAGTAAGATATTTAATTAAAAACATGATAAAGTTTTTCAAAATTTGGACACAATTTTCTCTTTAATATGACAATTATATTGCTTTACACAAGGTTGACGGGAGGGAGGGTCTGTAGTCCTGGTGCCGACCAGTGCTGGAATCTCTATCTTGGCACCAGTCCCTGTAGTGGCACTGGTCTATTTTAATCGTTAAATCTAGAAAATCAATTTATATAATTTCAAGAACGTTATGAAAGGGAAAAATGTGCAAAACTAAGAATATCACATCAGTAAAAGGTATAGAAAGGGATAGGAGGCCCTAGTTCGAGGGCCTGTAATTATTTTCCACAGCCTGTTGACTGAAGGAATTTTAAAAAATTGTTAAATATTTTTGTAGCCATTTCTGCTTTATCTGATTAATATTCACTTTACTGAACAGATTCTTCATTAAATAAAAATACTCCTTAAAAGTATTTTACTTTTATTGAAAGTAAAATACTTGTATATTATATTATTTTATAATAAAAACAAATTGATTGTGAGTGAGATGGATGAATGGCGAGGTGATAAAGGTATCTGCTTGCCACTCTAAGACAGTGAATCTCAAAGTATAGTCCATAAGATCATTGGTGGTCTTTGAGTGTGCGCCAGATGTTCCACAGACTATCCTAGTCATTTTTTCCAAAAAAAAAAAAAAATTATATACTATTTAGCCAGAAGAAAATATTTTTATGAATTAAACATCTTTTATGTTAGGTCATTAAATAGGCAAAATATCTCGGCACGCATCTAAGGCGACTTTTACGGAACGAGAAGTGAACGAAGGCCTGGTGGTCCGAGGTTCATTTGCGATTCGGTTTAAGTGGTCTGCAGATCGTATAGCTTTAAGAACTATTGCTCTAGGGTATCGGAGTTCGAGTTCAGGTTGGAAGTTCCAATATTTTCGTGGACAGTTTAGTCTGGATATGCTGGATTCTTTTCTGACCATCTGGCTATGTATTATGGATCTGATTGAATCCACGAGGGCATGGTAAAAATTCTTAGATGTCAATTGATTAAAAATAGTATATTTTAAATAAATTTAACTAGAAAGTTTTGTTGATAATACTTTACAAAATTAAATATACTTTCTTTTCTGTTTTAAAAGTACTTAAAATGGAATACTTAAGTTTTAACTGTTTGTATTTTTCAGTATTTTTACATTTCCATTTTAGTATTTTTAATATTTAAAATGTACATAAATTAATATACAGTTAAAAGAATCTGGGTATTTATCAAATTAACCTGATTAAAAATAGTAATTAACTTATTTACTCTAAATTTGGCATGAATATTCTTTGATGCCCCAGAAAAGTACTGTGGTGTTCCCTCTCCCAATCACTCCTAAATCCCATCCCCTCTTAAGTAGTTTTTTGTGTTTTTGCAGTTTCATTATTGTAAATATATTCGGGTCAATAAATTTACATTTTAGTTACTAAGACCATTGTTTTTGTCACCCTCTCTCGACCCGACCTCGCCGATCCCCCACCATCAAAAGCCGGAGCAACACCAGGCCCACACAACTAGTATGAAAATAAATTCTTCCATAAATGTAAAATAACGAAGAGTCAATTTATAAAAGCATTATGAGAATTTATTGAAAATTCTTTTGATACAATGATATTTTTTCTTTAATATTTGCAATACAATATAATAATTAATGAAATGAATTAAAATATGTATTTGTGATTAAATCAATTTAGAAATTAAATCAAGGAAAATGATTAAATTGTCTTTTTTAAATAATCTAGTTTAAATATTTAATAATCTGTATACGCAGATGTCAACGGTCGTAACAAGGAAACGTTTGGATAAAATTCACCCGATTAATGTCATATATATATGTATATATAATTAACAAGCTTTCTATTCTATTGTATTCTGTTCAATATGACATAAATAAATATATGAATATGTAAAATTTATAGATGGAATGTGTATTTGTTTCCATTCTTTCGGAAAATGAAAGTTTGTATCACATTTGCTTTATTGCTCTTTGATGACGATGCAATCTGTCTTGAGCACTTCCAAAATTAGGCAGTCTGTCCGGTTACGTAGGACGTGGAAGCCGAAGTTTGCGGTTGAACTCTAAGTTTCTTCCATCTATAATAGAAAAGCTGTCAGAATCTAAACGTTTTAGATAAATTATCACACAAATTTTAAACCAAACTCACGAAGTGTAGATCACGTAACCCAGGACGACTAAAAGGAAACACCCTAATCCTATCGAAATGCATATTACTGCTATGATCCAATCTTCCATACCTTCTTCTACGGCTAATTCCAATGACACTACTGATGAGAGGATACATACATTGTAAGTAAATTTCAACTTTATATACAAATATATATATATGTAAACTGACTCACATTTGCATTTTCCACTCCCTTTGCATTTAGGCATGAGCGGTTGCGGTATGCATTGAAGTGTTCCACTTATTTTACACGGTCTTTCTTCGTTATAATGATTTCTTACGTAAAATGATTTGCTATCAAGTTCTCTTGGATCTGGTATGCTTCTCTCTTCTACAATTTCATAAATAATATAAATTTAAGAATTATTATGAATTTATTATATAGTTATTTTCAGCATAGTAATTGATTCGAGTTTATACAGTTTCTTACAGATTTGATTATATAATACAAATTTTTCTACCTGATTCAGTACAGTCAACTTCCCCTTCTCCAAAACACTTTATCCAGACATCACAGTCAAGTTTCTCTCCAGCAAAACTACATTCATTAACTACAAAGAAAATTAAATGGTTATTAATATTTAAATTACTGTTAAGATTTTAGGACATCCACCAAAACTTACCCGAAAATTGAGTAATATTTAAAGAGTTGTTGGATTCTTCGGGTTGAAGTTCCGTACTAGGACGTAGAGAAGTTAAGGTAGATGTTTTCCACGTGCTTACAAGTGGAAGGTATGTGGTTACGAGCGATTCTTCTGTCTCTGTACTCTCTTCGCTATCTATCTCTGGAGAAATCGTTGGCGATTGTGTGGACGTAGCCATCGTTGTATGCGGTTGAAAAGTTGTTGTCGTCGTCGTAGGCACCGTAGTAGATGGTTTTGTTGTTTCCGTTAACGTGGTTTCCATAAGTGTTGTCATTTCTATTAGTGTTGCAGGTTTCGTAATAGCTTTGGTGCTTTCTAAATTCTCCATCGACACACCGTCCGACGCGAAATCAGTCGACATTTCGGATACAGAAGTATTGTGCATGGTGTCTTCTTTATCTTCATTAGCAATAGAAGTTGTTTCTGTTAGTGTTACAGTGCTGACATTCTCAACAGGTGAAAGTGTAGATGTAATTATTTGTGTCTGTCCCTCCATTTCAGCTTCTGTTAAATTTACAATATCAACAACTGTTTGGCATTGAACACCTATAAAAAAAGGAAGAAAATTAATAAAATCTTCAAGAAATTTGGATGAATTATTTCTGTCAATCTCGACTTCTTTATGTATCAGTATATAAATATAAAAGAGTATAGTAATAATAGGCTCCAGAGCACACGAGTGGAATCACAATGTCATTTCTATGACAACTACTCAGGTAATGACACATTAAGTAAAGAGGCCAGACTCACTGACTATAAATTTTTTATTATTATTTTTTTTTGCCTTGACCAGCTTGGTTTATGCATAATAAATCAACGGGATAATCCATTGTCATTCAAATTAACATTCATTAACAATAGTAAACATGTTAGGGAATTAATGTAGGCTAATTTATAGATCATCATATGCCCTACTTGCTCAACCATTACCATTTAATATGCCAATTTTTTTAGCAATATGCTAAAGTGGAGCCACCCAGGAGTCATTTAGCATGTTAAAACGGTACTCAATTAGCCAGTTTTGACGTGATTTAATATATTTTCGCGGTAGAAACTGCCCATCGAATACCGATAAGTTAATAGATACATGACATGCCGAAGATGGAGAGTTCATTCGATCGATATTAAAGCAATTATATACGAGTTTAACGCTTTCGTCTTATCGTCCCACGCTCGGAAAATGGCGTAACTTCTAGCCAAACCATTTAAAAATTTAACGATGTATTAATTATTAACAGAAAACCAAGCCAATGTTTGTCATACTCCGAAGAATCTGGCCACACCTATACAAAACTGTTAACTCGATTTTTAAAAAAAAACAGGTTTTTCCTAAAGGAATGATCGATATTAAAAAGCAATTTAATTAATTGCTCGATCGCAATGCCGTCCAGACAACCGAACGGGCTGCCGATTTCCAGTCTTATCTTCAAGTTTAAAGTGGTTTTTCTAGGAAAAAAGCGTGATCGATGATATTTATCTTACAGATTGCGTTGTATATAAACTATTTTTTCAATGTCATTTCTCATTTATTTAAATTCAAATTATTATTATTATTATTATTACTTTTATTTTAAAAATGCATTCCCTTCGAGGAATTATAAGATAAGAAACGATTTCCCAGAAGATACAGTTTAGATCCGTTGAGATAAATTGATTTTTTTTACGTACTTTTTGCTCGTTTAATTTCAATTTTACAAACGTTTAATTGTAAATTATGAGTTGGTCTTAACGGCACGATATTTCGATATTGTTTTCTTTGTTGTTTCGCAGGTTATTCGACGGACGGACGGACGGACGGAAACGTGCGTTACTAAAACGCTTTCGTTAATGTTACTGAAGTTCATAAACTTATTATTATTATTTTTAAGAAGATAAATGAGCTTCTCGTGCGTGTTTTTAATGATAATTTTAAGCTAAATGCCGAATTTAAAGGGTGTTTAGTTTATTCTGTAATCTTTCTAAGTTTGACTTTTGTACTGGTATATAGAGGAAGAGGAATAAATGGAGGAGGACGAGGAGAGGAGGGATGACATTGTATAGAGAAAGAAGAATAAATGAACGAAGAGGAGAGGCCTAGTACTGTGTAGGAATGAATGAATGAGGAGGAGGAGTAAATATTTAGCTAAGAGGAACGAATGAGTGTAGAGGAGGAATAATAATAATATAGGCTTTGGAGAAGGGGGACGAATAAAGGAGGAGGAGGAGGAGGAGGAGGAAGAAAAACATTTTATGAAAGTGAAGGAAGAATAATAATAGATAAAAGAGAAGCAACGTGCGATGAAAAATGGCAAAATTTTCAAAATTTCGATGTTGGTAAGAATTCTATAAAACACTTGGCAAGAGATCATTTTTAATAAAACGATTGTTTAAATGGGACTATTTTAAGACAAACAAGATTCAGGACGAAGCAATCGAAACCTAAAATGTTTTTTTTTTTTTTTTTTATACGAAATATTTTTAACAGGAGGTGAAAAATTCTTAAATGTTCGTTACTTTTGTACCAATTTCACATAATGTAAGTCTATTGAAACCGTTATACACATTTATTCGTCTTACTGAATTAAAAATAGAATTTTAAAAGCGAAAATTTGGAGGTAAAAAATAAAATAACGTTTAAACGTTTAATTTATAAAAGTATAAAAGGAAAGACATCGTGAAATATTCTAAAAATAGCTTTATACAGAAACAATATGGAATATTTGAAAGCTTAATGAAAAAAATCTATCTAGAAATGTGGAAGTCGTAGACTCAGCAATAAAATCAAATTTATCGAAGCGTAAATTTTATTGCTGAGAGATTTCAGAAATATGAAATGAAGAGTAGCTACAAAAATGTGAAGATTTTGAGGAATTTTAAAGAGTTTAAATACTTTAAGTATTTTCTACGTAAAAAAAATACGTTAAAAATGTCAAAAATTTCATGTTGAAACTGCATCAAATCTCAGTAAAATCAGTGGAGTGAATGAACGAGGAGGAGGAATGCCCCTGTACATCATACTTTTCCTGTTAACAAAGCAGCCACGCCGGTCAACACTTCTCGGGGTAAAATTTTTGAATCGAAATGACGTAACTTCCGTTAGAAGCCGGAAATTCGTATACAGTTAATCGGGGCCTTCTACCCCCAAGATTTCTATATCTGGTTCCGAATTTCATTTATCTAACACCATTCTCGATATTAAGGAAAGACAGACAGACAGACAGACAGGCAGACAGACAAACAATTGGGATTTAAAGGTTAGTCTAATAAAAAAAATATTCGTTCCAGTTTTAAAACTTATTTAAAATCATGCGATACGAGTTATAATAGCTTTAAAATGTAGTTTTAAAGTATAAATAATGTTCTACATACGAGAATATTTAGGTTATATTGCATAGCGAGTGGAAATGGCGAAGGCGAAAATTATGGGTAATTATGGAATGTCAAAGCTTTTTACGTCTAGAAACAAGTTGATTGTAGTAATAACTATTTATTAAGGGAATAACGACCCGCATTGACAATCGATATAACGAATTACGTTGAGAAAAGTGTAGCTTAAATGGTTCGTACGTTGGGTTATTACTGTATATAAACATGAATTATAAGAATAAAAACGACGTTAAAACGAAGAGAAATTAAATATAAATGTGTGTTTTCTTTTTATTTAATACAGTAAAACCTGTTTAAAACGTATTAATGTAGAAGAATAAGACAATTTGTTTTAAGGAAGTTGATACGTGTATAAAGGCCGTATTTAATTAAATATTTGCATTTTTCAAGGTTAAGTAAATACATTTTATTTCTCAAAATAACGTTTTAAATTGTTTATTAATCGGCTCAATTTTTATCTTAAATAGAAAAGAGATTAAAAAAAAAAAATAGGAAAGTATTTCGATAAAAGCGTCTGCGTTATATCGAGGTGTATGCTGTAAACGTGGGAAAAGTATTTGAAAAGATTTTTATCATCGTTACAGGGTATTTTATCAGTAAGATACACACACAAAAATTGAATTTCGAAGCGTTATATCGAGGTTTTCACTTATAATAACGCTTTAAGTAGAGTGATCTCCATTAAAAAGTGTGTGAACGTGTGCCATTATATCGATTTACAAGAAGCTTTTTTTTTTTACGTAGAGACAAGCGTTATATCGAGGTACGTTCGTTAAATATACTCGAGAAAGAGAAATGGAGCTAATAACTGAAGAAATCCATCGGCATTAAGCAGTTTTTTCGATTAAATTTTGGAAATTTTTCTCCTGGAAAGGCTGTAAGATTATTTATATAATGACGCTATATGGAGGGATTAAAACAATCGTCGTTACGAATGGTTAGTCAGAATGGAATGCATGGCTGACAACGTTACGCCGTTATGAATTATTAACTCGTAGTTAAAACGTTGTAACAGATAATGCCACTAGAACGGAAAATTAATTAAAAATAGCGTGGGATCGACAAAGCAAATAAACCGTACGTCTGTCTGTCCGCTCGCAAAATTGCTCAGCTTAGATTTAATAATAATACCTGTTGCTCGATGTGTATGAAAAGGTCATATTGTTATCACGTTTAACACAAGATCATACGACCATTTTACTGATAAAATATGCGGAAGGTAATTTAATATATATCGTATAGAGCAAAATTGTAATCAAATATTAAAGCTTCCTTTTTTGGATTTTCGACAGCTTTACACGAAAATTGGCGTGACGTCGGACGTTTACGTCACCGTTTGTACCTTTTGAACCAAGGTGTGGGTCATTCACCTTGTCTGCATTGTTGTCAGGTGACAAAACAATGCAGAAAATATACCGTTTTAGGGAATTTTTCGGAAATTTTCACCTTCGAATTTGGGTGAACGAACCTTTGTGTTATTGTTAGAAAATTTAAAGAGGGAAGGGGGACATTTTTGTTGACGTGGTTCCGGGAAGTTTCGAACAATGTAGCAAAAGTTTTTATGGTGGTGATGCGATCCAATTGGTTCATTTGCATCCATGTTAAGCATGAATAGCATCATTGAACCGTTAAAAATGAAGATAATGTATTAAATTCCGATTGAACATCGATGTTTATTGTATTCGCTTGTGTTCTTTTATCCTCTATTATTCACTAGTTTATCGGTTTTACCTTTGTACGTGCGTGATGACGATAATGTTTAGCTTGTTTTATGGTTTTAAATGAAGATAAATGATGTTTTCAACGTGTTTAAGTTCAATTATACGAAGCAAAATTTGATTTTCGACTAGAAAAATGCTTAATGATTTGAAAAAAAAAGCCGAAGATGTATTCATTTTGATGCAAAAATTTATAAATTTAACACTTCAATTATAACTTCCTAGTCTTTAAAATCAATACAAAAGAGATACGTGAGTAAATAGATTAAAAAAAAGAACGAAAAATTAAATAATTTACCCATCTAAACATTAAAATTACATACTTTTACATCCTGTATGCAGTAATTGATATCAAAAATAAAACAAATCTTTAATTATTTTAGTTGTAAATGAATCCAGACAAACAGACGTATCATCCGAAAATTACAGATTATCATAACAGTTCCTTCCTCTCATCATCTTTAGAATGGAGATTTATGTTAATTAAACGAGAGGACAGCGCACTTTATTTAATTTTTCGAATTAACGAAATTTCTACGTGATTTTATTACTACTAAATTGAGTTTTTTTCGCTGTTTAAAATGTATATTTTCGTTTATTTTTCTCCCCTTTCTTTAATGCATTTTTCCTATGATAATATAGACCTAGTTACTCGAACTATTTTAGTTATTGAGGAAAGTAGCGCTCGAAAGATGGATATTTTATCGTTTAAACTACATAATTCCGTGGTAAATAAGTGGAAAAAAGGTTACAAAAAGTCATAAATTACAATTATTCTTGGCGAATTTTGTTAAATTTCTACCGTAAGCGTTGTTAAAAAATGGAAAGAACCAAGCGCAATCCTGCTTAAATTTCTATTAATTACGCGAATTAAGTAATTAGCGACGTAATTTAATTAGCTAAATTTTTAAAAATATTAATTAAAATTTAATTAACTTACGATAGAAAATACAATAGACGAGATAGAAGGCGAAGGCACCTTTAACGGAGTGCATCATTTTGTTTTTTGCTCTTGTTCTTGGATTAATTTTCGGACTTTTCGACTCTCTCATTCATTTCTCGACACTGACAAACCGAACAAAATTCTCTCGATTAAATGTTCATCACCGGAAGTCACGTGTCCTCACGTCACAGCCTTTTAATGCGATTTACATTCGTTTCCAAGGCAACAATATATACGATCCTTTTTTTTTCCCCTGGTTTTTAGCACACGTGGTCTACTTTGTGAAAGTTATCTGGGTGAATTTATATATCGATTTTTTATTCTAAATATTAATCAATTAAAGAATTCAGCAATTAATTAATTAATTAATTAATATATTTCTTTCGTTATTTAGGGAACAAAGGGTGCTTGAATATAATGCATAGATGGAAGGTTATTTCACGTAGGTAAGTCGTGTGTGCGCCCTTATTATCTAAATATTAATAATATTTAATGCTTATTTATTAATGATACAACGTTATAAAAATATATTAAGAGTTCGTTCCACTATTTTTAAGGCTAAAAGTATCAATAAAATATATCCGTTCTAAGAATTACTCTGTCCCGTTGGATGAAACATAAAATTTGATAGAAAATATTAAAGAGAACCGTAAAAATTTCGACATGGAAACCAACTTAGCGGAGTATAAATTAAATTTTGGGACTTTTTGAGCGTTATTCGGGGTTTTTTAGACGTAAAAAAGCGACCCAATTCGGTGTAATCTGCTTTACTTAACCACCGATCATCATTAACACTCGTGTTACGCTCTGATACTGATTCGAGGTAAGTTTCGAAATCTGGCGATTTAATAAAAAAATAATGAATATATTAATACATATATTTAAAATTTTATTTAAATATTAATAAATCTAGCTGAATTTAATGCGAAAGTTTAGATATATATTAATTTTTTATTATAATTTACCATTTTTTTTTTTAGACCTTGAGTTCCGACGATGGAACGTTGGGAATTCGAAAGAATTTTAATTTAAATACTGAATTTTTATAATTATATTTTGCATATTTATCAAAATAATACGAATTTAAATATGTTTAGAGGTAAAATTCTTATTTTAATTCAAATTTTTATTCATGAAGCGAGCGTTTGCCGAACGTTTACTCTTCGGGATGACCAAATAGAAAATGGCGTAACTTGGAAATTTGATCATTTCTTCCTCTTTGGGAAGGGCTTTTACGCTTGTTTAAACTCTAAAAATTTATTTAATGTAGACAAAACTTATAGATCCGAAGGTGTGAAGGTTTGCTTCTGGGCAGCATTTTTTGCCGAAGAGCAAACTGTGAAGAACGGACAATATTCTATTATATTCATTGGAAGTTTCGTAGAAGGGAACATATCGATAATTCACGCCTTTATCGTTCTGTCTGATGGCTCTTTACAAATTATCTTTACAGATAATCGAAGGAGCGTAACCGCATCGACTAAGATTAAAACTATAGATTTCCATTGCCTCTATTATTACATATGTTACTCAGTTAAAATAACGAAAGGATCGATATTTGATAGGAGTAACCATTTCGAAATTACCGTATTTGGTGATAATCAAAGATTAACTGTGTTATTAGGCAAGCCTCCCCTCCTCCTAAATCCATTAGGATCGTGCGTAGGAAGCGATAGCCACGAAGGATTTTTATATTGGAGCTTGGCTTCAATGAAGGTTTGGCACTCAATCCAAGAAGAAGAATCGAATTTAGATATTTGTCTTAAAAATCCGTGCAGTGTCGATGAGTTATGCTTACCCCTTCCGGTAGCATCAACGAGAAAATGCTTATGCCAATCTTGTGTGGATTCGGCTGGTTGTTACAATGGAGGAACTTATATATCACTGGAAGAAAATGTAATTTGTATATGTCACCCTAAATATAAAGGCATTAATTGTGAATCTGAAAGCTTAGAAGGTGAATTCCTCATCGATTTAACTTCCCAAATCTTATTTATTAACGAAACTGCAACTATTTATTTGCGCTCTAACAAGTTAAATAACTCTCTAAACGTCAATTTGATATTGGATAATGATACAATTTTCCAATATTCTAACGACAAAAATTGTTCTTCGTGCATTGAAATCGTTCATGGTCCAAAGATTCTAAGTTATTATTTACTACCGAACGTATCCGAGTGGGATTTAAATGTCACATTTACGTCGGAAGGAATTCATTATTTAATCATAGAAACTGAAAAATCGATCGTTAGAAACTTAACTTTTTCCGTTAGTGAGAGGATCAAAGAGATAATCCTCACGACTAAATCTCATTTTGGGCAACCGGGCCACGAAATTATCTTCCTTTTAGGTGTTAGCAATACGGGCCTTATGCCCGAATTCATCTGGAAAATCAATAAGTCCGAGTTTCAGTCAGAGTTACCAGAATCTATAAGTCATCGAGAGATGGTTGAATTTTTCCCGTCCAATCAGATTCCAGGAAACATAACGAAATTTGTGAGACAAAAATGGATTTTCGAACGAACTGGACTTTATAATATTAGCGTCACAGCAAAAGCAACGGGAAGAATTGACGTCATTGCCAACCATTCCATTTACATTGTCTCGAAGAGCGACATGTACAAGTTTTATACCAATGCTACCATTGCTGAAGTTAATGGTGGATTATCTTTATTTTTATCATCCGTCGAAGATAAAGTAGATACAGAATACATTTTTATAGTTGATAATGAAAATATATCTACTCAAAATGGGTTATCATTAGGTAACTCTCAGTTAGAGGTTCCTCAGGAGTATCGAGTGCTTACAGACTTTTTCCACTACGCGAACGTAACTGTTACGTTTAATATTACTAAAATATCTTACGTGGGTGTAATAGTTAAGCATAAGAATGAGGTAATGTTTGAGAAGATAATTGAAGTAGCGGTAGTGAAGAAACTGTGCAAACCATCAGTAGATATACTCAACGCGGGTTGGAGATCAAGTGAATCTTTTGTATATTTACGTAAAGATCCAATTGTCTTGAGATCTATCACTAAATTTAACTGTGATATTAAGACAAGTCCTCGATGGAAATGGACATTATTTGATTCTTTTAAAAATTCCACAGTTATACCTCTTGTAAGCAATTTAAACTACTTGTCCATACCAGAAAAAACTTTACCCTATGGCGCTTATGCTGTGAAACTAGTGGTAAAAATATGGCAAATGAATAGAATCTTATCTGATGAAATTATGAAGTGGTTTAATATAAATTCAAGCAGACCAGTAGCCAAAATCTCGGGTGGAATCGAAAGGATTATCGATTCAGACGAGGACTTAATCTTGGATGGATCACCATCGTATGATCCAGATTTTGATAATGCTGATATGAATTTCGTTTGGGTTTGTTTAAAAGGTGAATGCCCATTTAAACATATTGAAGAAAAGAAGACTATAGTAATAATACCCAAAAACAATTTAAAAGTATCGAAATATGTTATTTCTTTAACTGTCAATTATCAAAATCGCCAATCTCTGCCGTTTAATCAAGAAATTGAAGTTTTACAAGGGAAATTTCCTATTGTTTCTATAACCTGTTTATCTAATTGCAATGCAGGAGTTAATCCTTCTGAAAAGTTTGCTCTGAAAGTGAATTGTAAACATTGCAGCGCTGGATCTAAGTTTTTATGGAAAATGCTATCCAAAGAAGGGAATTTAAAGACTTTTATCAATTGGAACGAAGAAACTCTTTATGGAAACTCATCAAAATTGTTATTAATCCATCCTAACGTGATGAAAGAAGGAGATTCGTATTTATTTACTGTAACAATTGAAGGAGCCAATCGAAGCCAAGCACAATATAGAGTAACCATCGATGAGAAACCTAAAGTTGAAAAATGCATCGTGAAACCCGAAAAGGGGATATCATTAGAAACCTTATTTACCATTGAGTGTTTTGGTATTTATGATAAAAACATGCCTATAATCTACCAATTTTTCTTCGATAATAAATTAAACCGTGATAAACTTCTACTGAGGACTAGCATGTATCCAAAAATGATCGAGACCATTTTGCCAATAGGAAATCCTCATAACAATTTTGAAGCTGGTATTACAGTTATGTTAACTAATGAAGTTGGAACACGAACTGAAGTCAATTTGATTGTTCACGTTTTCCCTCCAGTTTCCTCTTCCGATACAGTAAAAAGATGGCTGAAAGATAAGAAGTTGGATACAATATTGAATTCTGGAGATAACGAAGAGGTTACCGTGATACTTGAGAGCCTTTCTGAGATTTTAAAAAACGATTCCGATGGCTCACATTATGGCGATGAATTAATTGATATCATTAACCAATTGCCCTTAATCAATACTTTTAGTATCAAGCAGTCTTCGCACGCTTTGCATTCATTGAGCCAAAACGATGAAGAGTTTTCTGATGAATCCAAAGTAAAATTAACCAAATTTGTGGAGAAAGCAACCGAATCTTTCTTACGATTCACAAAAACTCAAATTTTACGACAAGATGAAAAATTTAATACAGCTAAATCAATATATTTGAGTTCTTCAGGAGTTTTACGTGTTGTAATGGGGAAGAAGAGCAATGCAAGTGTTGATGAAAATGGCGTAAATTATGAAAATTATTATTATTATTATTATCAACCAAGCAATACTCTTATTTGTAGTCTAGGATCAAAGATCGTTAACCTCACGGAAATCATCACGGATATTTTAATGAAGGAAATGATCGCTAATGATAATTATACAAGTATCAGTTCAGATTCATTCGATGTATTTTTACAGAAATACGACGAAGAAAATGCTACTGAACGTAACTTAGCTAATATCATTTATATTTCTGAGAATATATTCGGAGGAGAAGCGAAGATTAAGATGATGATCAATAGAATTAACCCATTTATATGCGATGAAAATAGCCATTTAATAAATACGGACACTTTGATAGTCGATGTAAAACGTAAGAAGAAGATAGAAGATATCAAAGTAGATTCGTTTCTAAGAAGAACAGACCGTGCTAAAAACACGCAAAGTGGAAAGGCTGAAGTTATACTTCATAACAACAGAACTACTTGTGACGTAACTATTTCTATACACAGGACTATAATTCCTAACAACAACTTTTCTATGCATCTATCTTTAAATGTTTTAACCCCAAAAACTTCATTCTTATTTACAATAACTAATACTAAACCAACTATAGTAGATTTTTCAAAATGGCATCGCGTCATTACATATTCTAAACAGGATAAATATTTCATCAATATACCCGAAAATGTAACAAAGAAGGGCGGAGTATATTTCATAGGAATCTTACCTTATTCAGCCTTAAGTAGGAAAGTCCTTAATTTGAGCAGGAACGTAGAAAACCGTATGGAAAAGAAGGTATCTATCGAATATAATTTGGACATTTTCTTCACCAGATGCTTTTCTTATAACGCATCTTGGACTGATAATGGCTGCCATGTCGGAAATAATTCTACAGATTTGACTTTGCATTGTCTTTGTTCGCACCTATCTGTATTTAGTGGTTCATATTTTGTGGCTCCAAACACAGTTGATGTTACCCAAACTGTAGTTTTGCTAGGGACTGTCACGGAAAATTCTGTCGTGCTCATCTGTCTTATTATTATATGGACAATATATCTTGTTTTCTTATTCTGGGCTAGTAGAGTAGATAGGAAGAATGCCAAGAACAGAATTAAAATAATATCATCGAATCATCCGGAAAGTATGTACTATTATGCAATTTTGATATCTACTGGCATTCGCAAAAATTCCGGAACCACATCCAAAGTTTACATACAATTAGAAGGCTCGAGTGATAAGAGCCAAATTATATTGCTTACAGATCCTGAAGAAGAATATTTTAAAAGAGGAAATGAAGATAGATTTATTATACAGCTGGACAGTGATATAGGGGCAATAACGAGAGTATACGTTTGGCACGATAATAGTGGATTGAATCCAAGTTGGCTCTTGGATAAAATTGAAATTCACGATTTAAATATGAATCAAACTCTGATTTTTCCTGGAAGATGGCTCGCTGTAAACAAAGAGGATGGCCAAATTTCTACATCGTTAGATCCTGTAGATTTTCTACGCTACAAAGTTTTATTTGCAAAGGCTTTTATTTATCAATTTCGCGATCATCATATTTGGTTTAGCCTCTTTTTCTCTTCTCCAAGTTCGGATTTCACTCGATGTCAAAGAGTAACTTGTCTTCTGAATATCCTATTAGCATCCATGTTGGCTAGTATAATGTTTTATGGCATCGATGTTGCAGATCCTCGAGATCAGTTAGAAATTAGATATTTCAAATTTTCTCTTAGCGAAATGATTGTTGGAATTCAGAGTTCGATTCTTGCATTTTTTGTTGGGATTATCATGGCTGGTATATTCCGAAATATTCGCAATGAAAAAGCATTAAAATATACAAAATCTTTCCCAATTTCTTCAGTAATGGATACAACTGCTGTATTTTTGAGAGAAAAATTTCTCCCTCCTTGGTTTATTTATATTGCTTGGTTCATTACTCTAGCAACATCTCTCATTTACACGTATTTTATATTATTATATGGGTTAACCTATGGATATGAGAGAAGTATGCGATGGTTAGCCTCCATATTTACTTCTTTTTTCGGTAGTATTTTAGTGTTACAACCGGGAAAAGCAATTATTTTTGCAGCCTTTATAGCTTACTTGCTTGCCAAAAAGTCTAAACAATTAAAGATAAACCAAAGAAAGAAAATATCAAAAATTGATATTCCAAGTGATATCTCCCAAAAGGAACTTCATCATTACAGATACCTGAAGAACAAGGAGTCTATAATATTATCAATATTATCAGACAGCTTTCTATTTATATGTTTTACCATAGCTATACAAACTTTAGCGCACCATAACCGGAGCCACATGGCATATTTTTCGAACATTGCAACCAAACACACCTTTATACAAGGAGCTTATGGAGGAATACCACTAACAGACGTAACGTCGCTGCAACTTCTCAAAAAATATCTCAATACTACGTTAATAAATGGTATGCACAAGGAAAAATGGTATAATGGTGAGAAAATGGAGAATGGCTACATTGCGGATGGTTTCACATTGCTAATAGGTGTGGCTCGCTTGAGACAAGTAAGAGTTAAGTACTCTCATTGCTCGGAACAGATGATACCTTTAAAATCCTATTGTTTCCTTCAATACAGTTTATCTTCTGAAGATAATAGAAATTATAGGCCGAGTTGGATTAGAGGAATGGCCATTCCTGCTTATACAAAGAAACCAACTCCATGGATGTTTCGAACTGCAGAAGAGATAAAAACTGATTGGAAATTTGGCGAAATAAACATTTATTCGGGTAATGGTTACGTTGCTTTGTTGGGAAGAAGAAGAAAATCTTCTCGAAGCAAACTCAAACATCTGTTAGATCGTAATTGGATCGATTCCCGAACTAGAGCAATCTTCGTGGACGTTACAACATATAATGCCAACAACAATATATTCAATTCTATTAACTTAATCTTCGAAATATCTGGTATAGGAAACGTGATACCATCATACAATATCAGGACATCAAACTTTGATATCTTCGTGCAAACGAGCAATCTTCAAGCGGGTATCAGCGAGGTGGCATGCTTCATTTTAATATCGCTATTCACTTATAGAGAAGCGAAAAGTCTGTATAAATTAAAAATGAATTACTTCACAAAATTTTGGAATATATTCGAACTCATTTTGCTGTGTTTCGGTTACGTTTTTATAGCCGTAACGATCAAACAAACTTTAGGAATTTCGGGATTATGGAAGAAAGATGAAGAACTCGAGTACGTAAGCTTCGAAAGTGCAGCTAAATGGGACGAGATTTTCTTAATCATACAATCGATTTTGGTTACTCTAACCACTATGAAATTATGGAAGATTCTTTCATTTATTCAGGCTTTTAAATTACCTTATGGGACATTAAAAATTGCTTACAAGTCCATTGCACATTTTACTCTTATGCTGTTTCTGTTAATGATTTCCATAATGAGTTTCTGCGTTATAAAATTTGGTAAATGGGTGAAAAACATGAGAAATTTGCTGCAGACCATGTATTCTTTAATGAATTACGCTTTGGGAGAGATAGAATACGAAGAACTTCTTAAAGTTGACAAGTTTCTTGGTCCACTCTTCACATTCGTCTTTGTCGTCGTCGTTTCTTGGCTCTTCCTAACGCTAATTATTAGCATTTTGATAGATTCATTCCATACGACTCTGTCCTTAAAAAAGAAGGAAGAATCTCGTCTTGAAGTCACTAATTACATTTACCACCAATTCAAAATTTTATTCCGGAAAACTTCGATCTCTTGGATCGAGCACGTCCATAAGAAACGGAAAAGGAATCAAGATGAAAGAAGAGATGATGGTGCAACCAATCTAAACTAATTTACCGTTTTAAGTTGTAAATAATAATAATAAAAATATTACACATTTGAATTGAATTCCGTTAAATTTATAATAAATTTTACTCAATAAAATAAATTTTAAAAATCATAATTTATAACAAATTAACGGAAATAATAATAATAATAATAATAATAATAATAATAATAATAATAATAATAATAACTCTCCCGTGGTCACCACCTGGTCGTGGTGGGAGAGCCCAGTAATTTTACTGATCCATAGGGCAATGCAGGCTGGAGCACAAGCTCCTGGTAGGGACACCCATGCCAGTAAGGCCTATGGGGAAAAATGAAGCTAAGAGTGACCACACCCACATTCTGTGGAGATATTTATTATGGTAATAACTAGATCAAAGTGTGATACCGGCTCGGACGTCGCCCGGGTTAACAAGGTCCGCGTTCGTGGGTTAGGCAGAGGCTCACGTTCGAAAAATAGGCCACAGTCTCCCTTGGTTACCGGTGGCGAAAGCAGCACCGGCCCAAGCATGGCTACTGCAATGCCCTCAACAGATATGAGGAACCAACCCAGCCTTGGTGTTTCTGTGGCAATGCATCCACAGACCACAAAGGCTGGAAAACCACGCCAACGGATGAAATGGACAGTAGAAATGAACGAGTTTATCATCCGTACTTATTACACGATCACAAAACTGGAAACAAACATGACAGCATACAGACAACAACTACACCATAATTTCACACAACAATATCCTCACCTCACTGTCACCGAACAAAGGGTTGTTGATCAAAAAAGAACAATTATACACAACAACCTTATTCCACAAACAACACTTGAACTTATCAAACAACAGGTTGCTGATCAAATACATCAACAGACAGAAACATCTAACATTAATGAAGATCATGTAACCTGTCAGAATAATCCAGCAACAAGCATTGATAATAACACACATACAACAATTACCACTAATGATACTACAGACACTTCCTCGTCCATCACTGATAACATAGACATGGATTTAGTTAATACGCTCTCACTTATATTTCAGGAAACACTCACTAAATATACAGGTACAGATCCCACACAACGACCACGAATACCAAAAATCAACACGTCAAAGGAAGTAGGAAAAACACTAAATTATGTAAACACTCACTTACTACCACACTACATTCATTCAATTTCTACACTCGCAGACATTCATACATTAGTTTATGCTGGGGCAGTCACAGTAGTGACACACCATGGACTGAAAGTACAATCACAGACAAATACACAGAAAACACAATTCTATCACAAGCCTGCCTGGCAGAGAAGAATAGAAACACAAATAAATGACATTAGACAGCAATTAGGCAGGCTAACACAATACACTAAAAACAACATAACACCCAAATTAAGGAAACAGCTCAAAAACATTTTCAAGAAAATAAAAACACACACAAAACATGAACATCACAACACACACATTACAGAATACATTGATACACTAAAACAAAAACTTGCTGCCAAAGCACGTAGACTCAAACGATACAAAACATGTACACTACGAAAACAACAAAATAAATTATTTACAAACAATGAAAAACTCTTTTACAGACAAATTAATAACAAAGCAAACACTGATACACAGCACAGTGGCACACCAACAGAAGAAGAACTCACAACATATTGGTCTTCTCTTTGGTCCAGTGCTGTCACGCACAATGCTGATGCAGGCTGGATCGAGGAGGAGAACAGAAACTTGCACAACATACCAACTATGCCCTGTGTTGAAATAAACATACATGATTTCCAATACACTGTTAACAGAACACACAACTGGAAGACACCTGGTGTAGACAACATTCACAATTTCTGGTACAAAAAGTTTACATCACTGCACCAGGAACTAGCTAAACATCTAACACACATCATCATCAATCCACAAGACATGCCAAATTTTCTTACTCAGGGCATCACCTACATGAAACCTAAAAACAACAATACCACAGACCCCACACAATACAGACCAATTACATGTCTTCCAACACTCTACAAATTATTGACATCCTGTATTGCAAACAAAATATACAAACATGTTGAAGAACACGACATTCTAACAGAACAACAAAAAGGTTGTCGTAGAAACCACAGGGGATGCAAAGAACAGTTACTCATAGATTCAGTCATTCTACGGCAAGCACACAGACAACACAGAAACATACACATGGCATATATAGACTACAGAAAAGCATTCGACAGTGTTCCACACAGTTGGCTGCTACATATTCTACACATGTACAAAATACATCCATCACTCATTGCATTCTTTCAAAACACTATGCAGCACTGGAGAACAACACTACATCTCAGGGTTAGTAACACTTCCATACAAACAAACCAAATTTTTATTAGGCGAGGAATTTTTCAAGGAGATTCCTTGAGTCCTCTCTGGTTCTGCCTAGCCCTGAACCCATTATCCAACATGTTAAACAACACGCAATATGGTTACAAGATCAGACACGAAAAAACAACACAGTTTACACTGTCACATCTCATGTACATGGATGACATAAAACTTTATGCATCCACACAAAAACAACTTCATCAACTCCTACAAATCACACATTCATACACCAAGGACATACAAATGGAATTTGGCCTAGATAAATGCAAAACAGTTCACATAGAAAAAGGAATCCTGAAGAAAGAAGATTTTGCACTTGGAAATGGAGACGTTATTGAATCCATGAAAGAGGGCGAGTTCTACAAGTATTTAGGATTCCAACAGGCCAAACTAACAGAACATACACAAATAAAGCAAAGATTAATTAAAGAATACCAAAGTAGGTTAAATGCTATTCTCAGAACACAATTAAATGCAAAACACACAGTTAAAGCAATAAACACATATGTCATCCCAGTACTCACATATTCTTTTGGAGTTATACATTGGACTCACACTGATCTTGAGCAACTCCAAAGGAAAACAAGAACAACACTTACTAAGCATAAACAACATCATCCTAAATCCGCCACAGAAAGATTAACCCTTCCACGTAAAGATGGCGGACGTGGCCTGATTGACATAGTTAACCTTCACTACAAACAAATACAGTCACTGCGAGAGTTTTTCTACAAAAAACAAGAAACATCACAATTACATAAAGCAGTAACTCTAGCAGACTCGAATAACACACCATTAAACTTACACTCACATCATATGGACACAACACAACATATAAAAAGCATAGACACCATTAAGCAATCGTGGGCTCGAAAGGCACTCCATGGCAGGCATCCTTACGATCTGGCCCAGGATTTTGTTGACAAAACTGCGTCAAACAGCTGGTTAGCTCGGGGATGCCTCTTTGGGGAGACGGAAGGATTCATGATTGCCATACAGGATCAGGTCATAAATACTAAAAACTACAGAAAACACATACTCAAAGATGCAACACTCACAAATGACACATGCAGAAAATGTCACATTATGCCAGAAACTATACAACACATCACCTCTGGTTGCAAGCTCTTGGCACAGACAGATTATTTACACAGACATAATCAAGTAGCAAATATAATACACCAAGAGCTTGCAAAGAAACACAAATTAGTAGACATTCACAAACCATACTACAAATACATTCCACAGACAGTATTGGAAAACAACACGCACAAAATGTACTACGACAGAGCCATAATCACAGATAAAACAATTTACCACAACAGACCAGACATCACACTCATTGACAAACACAATAAAATTACATACATTATAGACATATCCATTCCAAACACTCACAATATACAAAACGCATGCACTGAAAAAATTAGCAAGTACACAGAACTCGCCCAGGAAATAAGGCATCTGTGGAGGATGGATAAGGTGCTTATTGTACCTGTTGTTCTCTCCTCTACAGGTGTCATACCACACACACTACACAAAAGCCTGGGCACATTACAATTGAATAGAAACACATACATCACACTACAGAAGGCCACTATATTGAATACATGTAATATTGTGAGAAAATTCCTGAATACAGACACACACACTGATACACTTCTTTAATTTCTGTTTTGGTTACTATGCCTTGACTTTGGTCCGGCATAGTACACAGCCACCGGTGTTAACCGAGTATATCTAACTTAACCCAACATAATAATAATAAAGATACACGTGTCGCCATCTGTTATTCGTAAACGCTATTAAGATTTATTCTATTAAAAAAAAAAAAATGCTTAAAAAATAAAATAATAGAAAATTAAATTAATAACTACAATAAAAGACTAATAAAAGTAAAAATTCGACACAAGAACTAAAAATTGTAATAAATAAAGCGAGCTAAAACGCGATTGGTCGAAACAGATGATAAATTTGAATATTAACCAATAGAGCTCCTGGAAAACAATTATATTAAATTATCACGTTACTTTTCATACCGGTTACGCCGATAATGACGTAGAGGTCATGTATATGCGGCTAACTTCCTCTCCTCCCCTTATCCCCAAATCACGTGACAGATGCTTGACGTCAAGCAACTTTTTGCTGTAGTTGTTATTATATCCTGAATGTTGTATGTGTTACACGTGTTGGCATTGTCAATGGCACTGTTCAACACGTTTCACCGATTATAAATTATGCCTGTGATCGGTATGTTAATGTGATGATCGATCTGTTTAACAGGATATCGACTCGAACAATGGGAAATATGTTAAGGTTACATTATCTAGCGGCATTTATACTGTTAAACTTCGAAACTAAAGGTAAATTTTACTTAATTTAAGTCTTAAATTCGCGTTTAAACTACTCTCCATTTGTTTATGTTAACTACTTTTAAGGTATACACGCTAGGGCATATCGTTTATGTTTATCAACACACGAGGCTGTCACGATTCAATTATAAACAATAGGACGATTTTTAAGGTTTTATTATATATTTATTCAGTATTTATAACTTTATAAATCATCCTTAAAACATTATACTAGACTATATTCAGTTTTAATTCGTGTTTAAGTGCAGGTTATTTGCTCCTTCGAGTGTGTAAGTGTCTATAAAAGTTTTCCATAGATTTGGGAAGGAAATACTTTATTTCTTGTATGTAAATTGCAGTAGATGGGTGTAAATGCGAGTTTAGAAACACCTGGGTGTTATGTAAATGACAATGCCTGGCGATATTCGCTTCCTTTCTTTTGTTCTTGCAGGTTCGCAAATGTAGGCCTTGATCATTAGGATATATAAATTACAATAGATAATTATAAATAAATGAATGGACCATGTATAAATTACAATTGTTCTGTTAACAAGTTCAAGAATACGTTTAAGTTATAATAAACGTTCATCTCTTAATAATTAGTTTCCTTTGTAGGAAATGGGTTTATTTATGGTAAAAATGGGAGAAAAATAAGCATAAAAGTGATTGAAATGACCGTGAAAGTTAAAAGTATAAATAAAATTAGTTTATGTTCAAGTTTTCATGTAAGTAATTAACATAATTATTCGATTAACATGCTAGCAAGGTAAATGATAATTGTGTATGGTTATTTATACATATCCGGATGATAAAATATGCTTAGGGACGTAGATAAGGGCATAGAACACCAGTGAAAATTGTAAGTTGCATACCTTATTTCGTATATAAAAAAATCATTATCTAATCTGTATACACATCCATTTATACGGTATTATCATCAGGATCTCCTTCTTTATAATCCGTACAGAGATCTGACAGTGTAAGTGTTGTAAATGGTAAAATATGTGCGAATTAACTTAGTTAACGATGTTAGTCTGTGTAAAACTATAAAGAAATATATTTACTGTAATTATACACGCTTAATTGTGCGTATAAATCACAAAGAATCGGCTTAAGTTTGCTTTATTCCTTCCAGTTTTGCGTGTAGGATGTAAGGAATTTTGTTTACATAGAAGTAATATTTACCGTATAAATAATGTATACTGACGTGTGAAACAATTTACCATCCCTTCGTGGTTTTATTTGCGCTTAAATTAATATTTAACTGCGAATAAACACACACATCTCACCCCTCTGTTTACGATATAATGGGGAGTAGCATTTATTGTGGAGATTGTTCCGTCCATCGTGACTTATCTCAGTTGCAGGTGATGATGTTTCTTAATAATAAAACTGTATCTGGGCTTTAGTAACATCACGAAAATTCCCGATTTAGATAATAATAATAAAAAATAGACATTCTCGGTTAAGTGACCGAAAAAAAAGTCATTATACTCAAGTGCATTCATCCAGTTTTGTGTAAACATTTTGTATGTGATCATCATTAACCTTGCTTAGTGTACTAACGTCGATTGAATCATTAAACTCTTCAAGAATCGATTCATCATTTTAAGTTTAACGCCCTTTATAATTGTAGAAACTTAAAGGTAATTATTTATTTTTAAATAGGTAGAAATTTTTATGAATTTTTACAGGTTAATTACAGAATTACCCTCGAATCTATTTAATAAATTTAATCAGTATTAAGGAATGTGCATGTTTATTAATGAATCTTCATCATGTTCTTATGTAAATTGCATTATAGAAAATCATGATTATGTAATAAGCATGTGGCTTTTTTTTAATTAATTCAAGTTATGTAATGATAATTAATCTTTTACCAAATTCTGATCGTGTAAATTATAAATAAAATTAATTGCAATTGTTTAAAAATATGGGAAATTGCAATATTAATATCATTTCCTGCTACGACATGACCTCACTTTATGTAATATTAAGTATAAAAATATCATTTCTCGAGTGATTTAAGTAGAAAATTTTCCAATAAAATCAATATTTAACATTTATAAATATGAAAAATTTAAGAAATTTGGCTCAGAAAATGACTAAAATTGCCTTTTTTAACTTTAAAGAGTATACACATGTAACGTTTCTACCTACATACAAGCATACAAACATGAACTAGAACTTTATTTCTTTCTACTTCCTGAACAAAGTAAGTAGGTGACGACCTCGAATGGTTGGTCATCTTCCCATTTTTGACCGGTTTCGACTCCCACAAATTTTATTTTTGATGATTACATAATACCCGAGCAGTTAAAAACAATTTTATTATGGTCAATATACGTCTTCCTGTTTATCTACAGCTCTAAAACACTGCTTCGAACAAACCATAAAGGCATTAGTAAATTAGTATAATTTCGAGTTTAAATGGAGGATTTACTTTGATTGATGAGATATCAGTGCGGTTGCAATTCTCCACTCGGTAAACTTTAATTGAGGATGTTATTATATACATCACCCTCATGATATGAACATTCCTTAAAAGAATGATTAATATAACACCTACCTACACGATCATTTCACATTAAGTCGTGCATGTTAAACTCGTCTGTACTTTAAAAATGTGATAAAGTTTCTTTTTAAGTTGCCATATTTACGAGAAAAAGAAAATGATTTATCGCTCCTTAAGAAAAAAATATGGCGAGTTTCAAAATGGCGTAACCGTGCCTTTTGATGCATGTTCATTCCCATAAATGATATCAGATTTTTGTTAATAGGATATTTTTGATATTTATTACGGAAGTTACCGAAAGCGGAAGATATATTTTCAATCAAGGATGAAATTTCATCAATATCTTTTATATTCCACACACACTACAAGAGATTCCACTTACGTATACCCAATTTCAAAATTGATTTATGTTGATGCCGTTAAAGAGAATTCAATTTTATACTTTATTACTTCTTCTATAAACTAAGAAGAAGTTTATTATTAATAAAAATTTCATCTCTGTCAGATATTTATTATTAAATAGTTTAATCTATAACCTGATTGTCCATAGAGATGAGATTCTTCCAGCGCTTTGCGATTATATTTCTTATTAATATTTGAAATTATAATTAATACTTTTAAATTACTGATCGAAAATAAATGAAAAGTATTCAGAATTGATTCCGAAAATCCCGAAAATTCTTAAATTATCAACAAAAAAATGCCGACAAGAATTTGTTTAAGCATTTTTTTATAGGATGAAAATTGTGTTGAAAGAATCGTTTCCAGATGAAAAATCTTGTTGACATTCTTATCTCGTATGCACATGAATGAATAAAGAATCCATATTTTTTATGAATGGCTGACATACAAAAAAAAAAGCCAGCAAAATTCTCCATCCGTTAAAAATATGAATGCCAAGCAAAATATTAGGATGAAACAAAATAAATCAATGTTTTTTGGTTAAAATTTCTTCCTCAAACATAACTAAATTATAAAGTTTAAAAATATATTTTAGAAATTATCCTGTGCACTGATATATATAAAGAAATATGCAATCATGCGTGCATCCAACCTAGTTTCCAGAAAATTACAGCAAATTGGTTGGGCCATGCTTGGGTTGTCTTTGTTTTTCCTCTTCAGAATCTCTAGAAAATGGCGTGAGAAATTAAGTCAAAGAATTTTTTTGGATGAAAAGAATTTTAAAATATAAAAAATACGCAAATTTAATCTCTCCAATCACCCCAGTATTTGTAACAACCGCAAAGATAACATCAATATCACCCATTTTAACATGTTTCATTACTTTATAACGGTATTTTTTTATTGGTTATTCCTTCGATAGCATTCTCTAAATTATTCCCAGCAATTCGACATACATTTACATCTTTATTTAATTATTTTACTCCCTTGGAGGTATCTCTGGTTAATAAACTTCCAGTTGAAAGTTTTTTTTAAGGTATTTTACTACAGGTAGATTAAAAGATATATCCGCTGCAATGTCTTTTAACCTTATAAGAATATGTAGGAAGTGATACAATACGAGATATCCTATTTTGATACCTTTCCCCAGAGATACGCTGACCCCATTAAATTAATAAATTCCTCTGGGCACAGGTTGTTTATAAAATAATAACTTAATTATTTATTAATTATAATTATGCCTTTTATGTATATACATGTTAAAAAATTGGTTGTATAGAAGCTGTTGAAAAAAATTAATGAGGAATACCTCGGTATGATCGACGATGTGGATCCATGCGTGGGGCCAACTACTTAATTTAAAAAAAACTTTCCCCCCCTTCTATTTATTAATCTAACACCATAACCTTTATATTTGTATAAGGTTAAAGAGTATCTTTCCCTATTTTTCCTGTATTAAAAACTAAAAAATAAGGGTCACCCTGACATTGAATCGAGACATTGTTTTGACTCATCTAATGGAAAAAGGCCTTCGTATTCGTGACTGTTCGCATTCATAAAACCTGTTTGTGGGTCAGAAACAATGTTAGCTACATTAATTCTACTACAGCAATAAAAAAAAATATAATAATAATAAGAAAAAAAGAAAAGAAACGTAGATTATAATTTTTACTTCATCAATATCATATTAGAATTTAATTAAGTAGCGTGGATTTTTGAATTTATCATCTCATACCCCCCACGTGTATTTAATCTATGTTATAAACTGCACCGCTCTGGCTAACATAAGTAGTAATTATGAAAGTATTATTTGACCTCCGAGAAGGTATTTATGCCATTTTTGTTTTCTAGGTAGTGTCATTACGACAACGCCCGTCACCACGTTCGTGCAAGCAAGGACGAATTGGACGAAATCACACAATATCTCACGGGATACGTCCTCGTATGGCCCTACTTTACAATACTATCGAGATTTTCCTGCGGGTACAGGAGGTGAGGACATCATCTTTTCTTAAAAATTTCGTCTATTACACTATTATAATTTTTGGTATATACATACCAGAGTCATAATATATAATTAAAAATACACTCAAACGTGCGAATCTGTTGAATCCTGAAGATACCAGAGATGAAGTTTAAATGTATATTATGAATATATCCGCACAAATCTTCGTGTGAATCTGTATAGGCCTGCTTCCCCCCTCAGAGATACATTTCTCTATACATTTAACACTGGTAGATCTTTGTATAAATCTCTATACTCTACACACAAGTCTGATGACCCTGAAAGACCCCAAAGCCATAATATTCTGTGCAATTTCTTGATTTGGGCCTCTTAATGTTACCTCTTTTGTGTCTTGTTTTCTTCTCTACCCTATTTATTGCCCATTCTTCTTCTCCTACTTCTTTTTTCTTCCTTCTAGCAAAACTAGTTCTCATTCTAAAGAGTATCTTTAGCCTTTGGCGACAAATTTTAAACAATTTTACCCCCTTTTTTCTTATCTGTTTTAATAAAGTGTGTTGTAGTCATCGGAGACAAAAATCTTTAATAGAATGGACAGAAATAATACGCGACTGAATTATTGTTTCATGCCTTCGGGCCATTGCAAACATCTTTAATTTGAATACCACATTTCTTTTTATTTATTATTATCATTAGCGATTCCAACTTGATTTTGACATTTTTATAAGCCCGGAGGGAATAAAAACCCCCTTCAGACCCGAATTTGTTAGCCGTTAATTATTAATTATAATCAACTAGTCGCGCTCATTTCACGAAAATGTAATTTTTAACTGCGAATCGAGACGTGTACTTTAATGGCTTTTAAATATTAACTGTACTCTTCCAGAAAGATTGGTTTAATTATAATGAAATGCCCGCCTTTTATTGTAATTAAGCGACTTAATTACATTCACTTCACGAAACGTACAACTTTACGAATTGTACGTTTCATGAAGTGTACTTTTCAGTAAAAAGAACAATTCGTGAAATGGACAAACGTTAATTTTGCGATTCTATATTTAAAAAAAATCGATTTAATTTGAGTAAATATAGGGTTATAACACAAAAACCGAGCGCGTAAACTTTCGCACGTGTTTATAAACAGTAAATTTATCACTTGGCCTGCATAAAAATTGATTTTATTTATTTATTTTTATAGTTGGGAGCTGGCAGGAAATAGTCATGTACCCGACTAAAGATAGCAGAAATGGTAGAAATTTGGAAGATACAAAAGCGGCAGGACTTTCGAGCGCTTGTAGTACCTGGCATTGTAACAGTCTGACATTTTTCTTGTTGTTTATGTGCCTAACGTATCATTGATGAAGAAGGAATCAAGATCAAAATGTTAATAATTTATTTTTGACACCTCATATTTATCATTACCTCACGGGTGAAGGAATTCATAATAAATTTATTGTAATTTTTAGTATATAAAATAAAAATCTTTGCTATTATAACTCGGGATTTTTTTTTTTCCACTTATTTTCAGTAGATTCTTAAGGGTATTTTATTGCTGTAACAGTATGATAGTGTAGTAGTAGTAGTAGTAGTAGTATCTGATTAAATTTTTATTAAAATTGTAAAGGGTCAACGTACATAATACAGGTGATGTTAAAATCCCAACCTGGAGGCATACTTTTGAAAAATTATCTACCCTTTTTTTCAATTTATCTTATTTCTTGCGGGTGTTTAGAGTCGACACGGATTTTTATTTTTTAAATTATATAATTTATTTCTATCGATATATTTCTTTTTTTTTTAAAAAAAAGGTATTTGTATGTTAAAACTGTACTTAAATAATTTATTTAAAAATTTATTAGAAGATTTTAAAGAGAGAGGGAGGAGGAAAAAAAGTAGAGAGGGTAACACCTGAAAGAGTTCGTGTCGGATGAAAACACTTGACAAACAGGTATGACTGCGAAAATCGTGATTTGCTCCACCCTTCTAGGGGGGAAATAGCTGGAAAGTCACGTGAGAAGGCTAACATATGTCAAGGGTATGAATGGGACTAGATTATCGATTCAAAAAATAGTTTCGGAAGCACCTGACCTACTAGGTTAGTGCATAGTTGAAGGAATTTAGGGATTAATCTTTAGTTCTTAATCCTTTACCACTAAAAAAAACTGGGCTTATATATACAACGAGAGTGTAGAAATGAGAAGGGATGAAGATCGTGATAATGCCATATTTCAAAAATATTCGAGCGTTTAAAATTAATATTTAAATATTAAAAAGAAGTGGTTTTAGTAGTGAAGTAGATAGGTAATGTTTCTGTTGGATAAACAAGGAAGATAGACTGAATGATAAACATTAGAATAGGGTTTATTATGATAATTCAAAATATCAAAAATCTTATTAATATGAATAAAAATACAAATGAAGATATAGAAAGTAGTTTATGATAAAGATAAATGCTTCTGAAGTTAGTAAATGGGGATTATGTTTAAGATGCTGATTCTAATTGATGGTTTGTGTTGAAGTTGATAAATGATAACGCTCAGTTATCATGTTTCTGATGGATATATGAATAAAAAGCCTGATGTTTGACAAAAATTTACTTAAACAAGCTTTAGATATAAATTTAATCACATTAAAATTTTATCTTGAAACTTTAAGTCAGTGCTCCTCGAGGCTGGAAATACGTTAAAATATTAAATAAAATATAGAATTATGCTTTAAAAATCTCTTAATATTGTATAAATTAATGTATATAATTTATATTTTATGTAGAAAATAGAAATTTTTTGATAGGAGTCATGATAGGAGACAATGGCAATGATTTATGTAAGAATATAAATAAATAAATAAAAAAGAAAGGAATTTAATTAAAATATAATTTCTATATAATTCAGTATTTGTAAATTTAAATTAGGTATTTTTTAAAATCATTATTCGTATTAAATTAGATTGATTTAATTCAGATTTTTGAATGAATTAAGAATGCATCAAGACACCTGATGTCATTATCAGAATAAATTTGAATTTCTTTAGTTTGATATATAAATTTTAATACATTTTTTATTTACCTCCTTATAAAAGAAATTTTTTTCGATAAAAATTCGAATATAAATGTTATCGAGTTGATCGATTTTTATTATTATTCTATTTGAAATAATGATGTTGGAAAAGAATGAAAAATCGGATTATTCAGATTTTACGTGAGCAAAATGCTATATAGGGGTATAAATTTACCCTTCTGCGTAGTTTATCTGTAAAAAAAATCCCGTTAATAATGCATTTCTTTCGTTATTAATTGGTGCAGAATAGGCGATTTTACAAGCTTAATTTTTCAAGCAAAACTTACATTTTTGATAATGAAATTATCAACATAAATTTACTGATTAAAAAATATAATTAATTCATTAAATAACTTTTATTTTAATATTTTTTAAATAAATAAAATTTAATAAATAATGCCGACAAATAATAATTTAACATTTTAGTACGAATTTTCAATAACAGATGGAACCACTATTTAATGTTATTAAAAAATAATAATAATTTTAAAAAACATTATTATTATTTTTATTAAATAAAAATAATTGTAAAAAAATAAATTTATTTATTATTATATAAATATGAAAAGAATTTACTTTTTACTTATATATTAAATAAATTACTAAATTTAAAAGTAGTTGTTATATTAGTGGCGCCATCTGATGTTAAATTGCAAACTTGTTTAAAATTGTTTTAAAATTTAAAACCGATGGCGGATTGTAACCTCTTTAGTTATGCACGCAATTCCCAGCAGATGGCGTTTAAAATTTAATACTTTTTCTATGAGAAATTTTCTACGACTTCAAAAATTCGTAGTAAATTAATAAATTCGAATTTCAAAATTCCGAACCGTACGTTAATAGAAGAATTAAATAGAATTCTAATGCAAAAAATTGTTTGGTCCTATCTGCTTCCCGTTTTCGAGAATTTTTGAAAAAAAACGGTCTCCCCATAGAAAATACATTAAATTTTTAACGCCATCTGCTGGAGATCGCGTGCATAACTGAATATAAATTGATATTTTGAATTTATAAATTATTTACGGGGAAAAATTAACACACTTTTATTGAAGAAATTAATATTTATATTTATATATATATACATATATATATTTTTAAATTTACATGTTTTTTTTTTGTTCATTAATATGGCATTGTACATTAAAAAGTACACACCAAAGAAATGTGCGTAACGAAAACAATTAAAATTTATAACAAAAAATTATTAAGAAAATTAAATATTATTACCGAACCAAAAAATATATATTTATATATATATATTATTTAAGATGTTTTAAAATACAGTTTAAATTTAAAATAAATTGATGACGTTTCAAAAGCGTGATAACGTCACACACAGACTACATAATAGGGAGACCTAGATTGGTCATGTGATCGTTTAAATTTGATTTTTCGTATTTAGAATTGGAGAATCTTCCCCCCCCAAATGAGGCGGAAGTATTTGACGAACAATTCTTCTAGTGTTTTTTGTTTTACTTCCGGCCGATCGATTCGCCAAATTCAATCAAGAAAGAGGATGTACATTAATTTTTTTTGGTATTTTTTTTCTTTTAATTTGAAGTGATGTCGATGGTTATCAAGTTGTTTCCAAATTTTCTAATTTTAGAGTGCAGAGACGTTCAAAATCCGCCGCTTCTTTCTCTAATGCTTCTATCAGAGTTTGGGCTGATTTTCGTTCTACTGAAATAAAAAAATAATTAATTAATTAAAAATTATATTTAATGTTTATAATGCTTAAAGAGTGTGTTTCTTTAGTGTACAGATGTACATTAAGACTGCGTAACAAATTACGTATTATACACCATACTGTGAGGTTGTGTGATAATATGCATTTTGGGCTGAAATTTGAAAAACACTGTAGACCTATAAATTCCCACTGTCTTTCTTTAATATTGAGAACGGAGTTAGATAGATGAAATTCGAGACCAGATATACAAGCAGAAAGCTTGAAGCAGGAAGCCTCGAGTAACTATAACGTAACTTCCGGTTCAAACCGGAAGTTACGTTATTCCAATTAAAAAATTTCTCTTGAAAGGAATTAGATAGGTGACAGGTATAACTCTCTTGTTAACAGGAAAAGTATGGTGCACAGGGGCAAACCAATACTAATTTGAAGTGGAGAGCATATATTTTATTATAATGAATTTTTCTACCGAAATCAGGTCAATTTTCAGGGGAAAATATTGTATTTTTTTAAAGTATAAATACCAAAATAATTGTGGAAATATTTACTTAAAAAACTGACCACAATTTTAATAGAGAAGGTATTAATGCGGCACGTTTTATTAATTTTTTTCTATTTTTTCAAATAAATGAAAAAACTTTCAAGAAGAACTTAGGCTTTAATCAAAGAAGATTGAACGTTAATGATATCTACTTAGGAAGCACTATCACTAATGAAAAGAATGCTTTTTATCTGTATCAATTCTACTCATTAGTAGTCACCATGTTGCATTCTACAAACTCTTCTTTATAATATTAAAGAGTATATCGCGTGCTTTTATAAATAACACAGATAAAAAGGGGGGAAAATAGTAATAAGATTTTTACAAAATTAACAATAAAAAATTGTTTTTTAAAAATAAAAAATACTTTAAAGATAATAACGAAGTTATACAATTTTTTTTTATTTTAAATTAAAAAATAAGCAAGTAATAATGAGTTTAATAAAGATAACGAAGAGGAGAGATGCTCATAGTCTGCATCATTATATAAAATTGATGATGAGGTCGTTCTCAATTACATAAATTGTAATTTATTTTTCTTTCTAACGAAATTAGTTTGTTTGATTAAACAGAATCACACGATAAACTCATTAACTTAGATAGGATAACATGATGGATAAGGCGCAATGTAGTTGAGGTGAGCCTGTAAGGCGCAATGTAGTTACTGAAGACTTTAAACAATGATTCGTTTAGTTACATTCCTCAATGTAGTTGAGGTGAGCCTATATAAGGCGCATCTGAACTGCATTGTGGAGTGTAACTAAACGAATCATTGTTTAAAGTCTTCAGTAACTATTGATAGAAAAAGTAAACTTGACAAAGTCGATATTACTTGAAGGGACACGGATTGGTATTTATCTTTACTATCTGAGATTCCTTTCTCTCAAGAGAATTTTCGGTTTCTCAAGAGACAGCACTGGAACCATTCAATAATACGAAAAAAATATCAGAGTTACATCACTAAATCTGTTCGAAAATAGAAGGGGAAGAAAGTAAAAAAAAAAAATACCAATTTCTATTCTTCAGTTTTCTATAGAAAGTTGTGTCACGTAACATTTAAAAGACAAGTAGAAGACAGTTGTAATTTGTTTAAGATCTGTTTGAAATATTTAAGGCATTAATCATTATGGTCATTCAAGAAGTAATTTACACTATTTTAAAGTAATTTCAAATGAAGTACACTAATTATAATTCACTCGACGCAAATTATTCTTCGTATACAATCAATTTAAATTTACATTAAAACAATGAAAACTTTTAATGGATTTACTTTGTACTTAATGTAATTAAAGAAAAATTATAAATTAATTAAAAATAATAATCCATTTTAAATTTTGCTGTATATAATTTCAATATATTAATGACTAGATTTTGATATTATCAATTTCTTTTTTTTTTTTTTTCAAAACATCTTTATAAGTTATTTGTAAATGTGTGTATTAACTGTGGTTTTTATAGAATATATAATAAATATTCAAAAGTTATATCGTATCACAAGTTAAATACTGTATGTAAGAATACAGATTCTAAAAATATTGGATGAGGCATTACTAAATGCAGGAAAACTGAATATTTCTGCATATAGACGGTCCTCTGCGAAATATGTAAGTGAAAGTCTAAAAGAGAATAATTTTAATCAGGATTGGTTGATAGTACTATTATCTTAACGCCGATTGGTTAGTTTATTTAGCAAAGTTATTTTCGGCCAATCTTCGATAATTTTTGTTTAAAAACTATTAAACAAATTCGAAAATCGATCATCTGACAAATTAATAAGTAAACAAGTTTATAAATTCTTTTAAAACTATTTAAAACTAGTATTTAATCATTAATTTGTCAGAAGATCGATTTATATACATAAGAATTATTTTTAATTTTGTCTTAATAATTACGTTTTAAGCTATTTCGATCTCAAAAGTAAACTTTTGAGATCGAAATAGCTTAATTTTCTAGTCTAAACTGATAAATAGGACTATTTAATTAGGGTATGATTTAGACTTGTGTCTCTAATCTATAACATATAAGAAGGCCTTCTTCTTCATCATCAAGTAATAATGAACAATGCACTTCTTTTTTAGGATGGAGTAAAGCTCGAGGTCCTAACTTATATCTTAATTAAAAAATAATGGTTTGTGTTAAATGCATGATAATTTAAAATCAACGCTAAATAAAAATGTTCTCGAGTAACGATTCCGTTTATATTCAAATATAATTAAATCATTTTTAAAATTAATATAAAATATTCATAATTACTTCTCTAAAAGCTTAGAAAATAATTAAATTTTTCAATATAAAATTAGAATATTCTCTTCCTCCATTACAGAAATTTAACGCTGGTTATTATGAGTGTTATATATTATAAATGATTTCTGGTTAGCATTATCAAGCTCATTTAAGCCAACTGAATTATCCTGATAAGAATATAGTTTTCGTTAACAATTTTCTCCTGCAATCAACTGAGCACAGAGATATCGAATGACAATTTTTGTGTGTGTAATAGGAAAATATCGGTTTGTCCTACTTAATAAAAAGTTTATAGATACTTTAATCGAAAAATCTATAATTAAATGCAAGTTTAAAATAAATTATCAAGAAGAATTCTGCCTTAAAAATTCACCTCTTGATAATCTTGCTTGTAATATATAATTCTCTTTTTTCAGAAAAGTAATAGTCGCTTCTTGTCTTCTTAACTGTAAAAAAGTTATTTAAAATTTAAGAATAATTATTATTTTATTCATTTTTTAAATAATTATTTTGACAATAATTACCAAATTATGGAGTCTAAACACTTCCCTTTGCAATCGAGTTAAACACGTAAATTGGGCCTGATAAGACTCTAAACTCTTCTGTCTCCTTCAATACAAAAAATTTTAGAAAATTTAACAGTATAATTGCTTTAAAATGCGTTTAAATTTAAAATATATTTTACAGAAAAATCTGTAATCTTACCATATTCTTAATCTTACCATTTTTCAATTTCGTCTTGCATAGCAGTTAAAGATTCGGGTTTATCCCAGTCGTGAACACCGGGAAGAGGAGGATAATGCCCTGTTTTATATCAAAAAAGCTTCAAATTTCTGATAAAATTTAATCAACTAAAGATATAGTTTAAAATGAATAATATATTTTACCATCAAATGGTGGAAGATAACATAAAACAGTAGTGTTTTCTCTTCTCTCTTCTAGATCACTGTTAACACGAAAGAAACGTAATATTTTTTATATGCCCTAATTTGAAATGGGAGAAAGATATTAATAAACACAATTCAATTTTGAAAATTAAAAAAAAAAACAAACTTAAATTAAAAAAAAAAATATTTTATACATGTGGTCTTTCGTTAAATGTAGCAGATAATACGCATTAAAAATTTTCAATGACGTTTAGCAGGAAATCTATTAATTTTGATTGTTATTGGTTGAAGAAGTAAAAGTGGGTGGTACTACATGTCTTTACGTATACGTCTGAAATAAAAGTAGGCGGAAATATCTCTTTATTTGTCTATTTTTGCAATAAAAGTGGATTGAAGTATGCCTGTCTCCGCCCAATTCTATGTAAATTTGTAACATATGATAGATTGCGGAAGATCGTTTATCATCTATTTTTATACGATTTTTCTAATATAATATTCTATTCTGATATTATTTACATTTAAAATAGTTATCAGTTCATCCAGTATATAGAATAACATAAATATATATGTAAATTTTATTATTACAATTAATTATAAACATCGTTACCCAAATCTACTACACAGTATGACATCGTCCGTGAAACCATTCTTTCTGAAGAAATTCTGTGAAGAATTTTTTGCATGAACTACTAAAGCATCGTATGGTCCAACCTGAGATGGATTTTTCAATCTCTAAAAAGTATAAATTGCGTATATAATTACCAATTTATGGAGCAATATATCTTCTATATTACCATCACAATGAATATATCTTTACCTTAAGAAAATACTTTCCTATACCACACTTTCTATAACGCTTTCGGACGGTCAACAATGATAAATGAACGACTTTAACTCCTGGAATCCTACAGAAATTTTGTAGAAATTAATTATTTATATATTTGAATAGTTAATAGAGAAGATAGCTTACTTATAATTTTTATGGAAAGTAGCTGAAGCAATTAATTTATGTTCGATTCCTACGTGAGAAGGCAACAGACAGTACGTTTCTTGAGCGATTCTTGATTCCTTTCTCCTGGATGCTACAGATCTAAGGAATGTTTCTAATCCTCTGGAAAAATCATCGTGATCATCTTCCTCTTCCATTTCGCTAAAATTAAATATTACAAAATTCAATAATTAATTATAAATGTAGAAATATTAAACACACATTTAATTATATGTTAAGTTAAGTTAGCAGGTTTATATAAGAATTAAATACTCCTACATCATTCTATATATTTTAATTAAAGATTAGCATATTGTAGGATGATAATAAACATTTAATATTCCATACTTTCAGCTCAAATAATTAATAAATATCTAACTTATCATTATATAAAGATACGTATACGTGAAGCCCCCCCAAATTATTATTATTTAAAGTATAATTGCTAAAACCTGAATAAGAAAGACTAATAAATTAATATCTACATAAATATTAAATTAATTTAATGATTTATATAAACAATCGTGCGATATTTTCGGAAATAATATTAGAATTTATAGCTTAGAAAACAATGGAATAAATAAAAAGTAGAGACAATAAGTCGAGAATTTTCGCTTCAGGTAAAGAAAATAAAATTGTTTGAAGTGCAATTTTATTTACAAAAAAACGTGAAAGAACTACACTTTGATTTTTCAAATGTAACATTTTAAAGAATTTCAAAACACAGAAGTTTATAGAGAAGCATTATAATGATTGTAGGAAGGAAAGGTGCATGCACAACTAGCAGAATAATGAGGGAATAAATAGCTTTTCAAGTTTATAAATAATATAAGATTATTGATAAGATTATAAGATTCATGGCAAATAACAAATTGATAACTTGATTATCCACATTTCCTTTACTGATACTCCAGCATCGGGAGCATCAGGAGCATACTTCAGCATCTTCGACAGAAAATAAATAAATAAATAAAGTATACGCGCGATAAATGGGAAACGATACAATATAAAAGGTTTATTGACCGAAAAAGAATTTACCTTTCTGATTCGGAATCGACAGAATCGCTAAAAATATCAGAAAAAGGCGATTCTGCATGGGAATATCCGTCCGTTTTACCATTATCACTGAGTGGAGCGGTGATTGGGATATTTTTATTCAGGAAGACATTTCTCTCTGGAGTCGCTTCTCCGCTTCTTCTGTTCCTAACCGATTAAATTAAGTGAAGAAATTATAAAAATAATAATAATTAGATAAATTAAAGGAAAACTAATTAGCATTTATATTTTTTAATCTACAATATGTTAGCATCTCAGCTTCTTCTTATCTTCCTTATCGCTAAAAATTGTCTTGAAATGCGAGTATTAATGATAAATAAAAATGCTTTTTAATGAGTAAAATTTATAAAAGCAAACTTGGACTTATTTACTTGGATGATAAAATACTTATTTTAAATTTAAGTTAAGTTAAATTTATTTATTTTAATGATTTAAATATTTTTATAATAATTATCTCCTTTTGGCAATACACATTTTTCTTGTTTTTTAATAAAATTTTAAATTTTTTTAAAAATAACGATGTTTTAAATTAATTAAATTTGCCTTTTGGTGTATAATTAACAATTAATGAAAAAATGCGCGATAACTCGAAAAGGATATATAAAAAACACAGAAAAAAATAGTAAATTACAAAATAAAATTTAGAAATAATTAATAAATAGACGGTTCTGTGCTAAATATGAATGATAAAATGATTGAAAATATTTTTAAAAAAACTGTAAAGAGGATTGGCTAAATCCTGTAAAGACGTAGTCAAAGTTACAACGTCATTTTGAATTTCACCAATCGTCGTTCAGACGACTATAATTTTTTTTTATTTTTCACATTTCACAGTAAACTGCCTATGTTCATAGGAACTTTTTACTTAAGTTTAGCTCGATTATCATCTCCAAATACTTTTTATACTTAATAAAATTACATTTTATAAAACAGAAGCAATATAAAAGTCTGAATTATATGAAAAAATTAAAATGAAAGTAAAAAAAAAATTTTTTTTTCAATAAAATTCTATATAAAGACATAGAAATTAGATTCTTGTTAGAAATAAAAATTCAAAAGTTAGAAAGAAAAATGATGTATTTGATAACAAATTGAAAAAATTTTTTAAGATTTTAGTAACAAAATAGAACTATTTCTTAAAACCAGTATAAAATTCTTCGACGATAAATCAAGCTAAAAATATACCAAACTTTAGCAATAAATCAAATCAAGAATGGTCTGGACTCTTAAATACTTTAATAAAAAATCAATATATTATATTTATAAAAGTTTTTTAATGAAATTATAAATTTAAAATTATTAAAAATTCAGGTTAAAAAAAAACTTTTAAATATATTAATTTAAAACAACAGAAACTGAAACTTTTATTAAAAAATAATATATATATATTGTTATAGAAAAGTGAAGCGAAATTTATGCTGATGCAGATTTTGATTATGGAAAAATGATTTTTTCTGTAAGTGGGAAAGCATTCAAATTAGGATATTTTTAAATAATTTTGAGTTATTTTAATATTTTAATATAAAAATGTTTTAAAATAAGAAGTAAGTTTTTCTATCTTGTCTCCCACCTCCTCGTCCGCATCCTTCCTCCAGCTGCATCTCTCTTCTTCCGCATCCATATTTTTTTCTTTCTTTACATTCTCATCCGCATTCCTCTCTTTCCAAGTGTGTATCTGCATTTTCTTTTATGAATTATCATCCATATCTTTCTCCTTCCTCATCGTCATCCGCATCTTCATCTGCGGATAAAGATGCGGATGGAGATAAGGATGAGGAAGGAGAAAGATGCGGATAAAGATGCGAATGGAGAAGAATATACAGTTTTATTTGCTTCAATAACAAATGAAGACATATAATTCTTACCTATTGTAATAACAAATCAAAACAAGAGAGAGCTCGAGGTGATGCAGTAATCAGATAAGAAAGTTTTCTTGACGAAACACTACTCGATTTAAAAATATATACATACATTTCTATTTTTATTCACGATTAGAGGAATCCTTAAAGAAAGATGCTATCAATTGCTAACCAGAAAATTAATTCGAAGTAATGTAAAAGATCACAGATATTCTTCTTATGCAAATATTTGATCGATTATGTATCAAGCTGTGAGAAAATTGAGTTTAAATCAACTCTTATAACTAGATATTGATCAGCGACAACATTTAATTTGAATATAAATCCATTTTCCATTTAAAATAAAGTAGAATGAGAGTCATAAAGATCAAAATTGAAAGATGCTTCTAAATTCAGAATAATTTTAATAATTTATTTTGACTGGTTTAATAAACTGAAGCAATAAATTCAGCTTAAAATTTGCTTGCGATTCGAGTAAAAATGAAGAAAAAATCATTAAAATTTAAAGCAGTAAACAGTCGTAGAAGTTGTTTATTACGTTTTCGAGGTTTTATAGAAGAAAAAAATATGTTTAAATTTTAAAAATTAATTGCTTGAAAAGATAAACATTTATCACTCAATTCCTCGGGTCACATCTTAAAACGAGTGGAGAAACTTTTAATTAATTCCGATTCAGTTTAATAAAAAATAAATTTATCATTTTCTCTAATAATAATAATATTAGAAATTTAATTAAAAAATTCTTTTCTTATTTCATATTCTTTGTTAAAGTAGAATCTAAACAAAGACATTCGTATTTTTACATGTAATTAATCGAAAAGTTTTATCTTCACATTCTAGTAATTGTTTCCTTGTTTTTAAGGGCGAGTTAAAAGTATTGAAAGACAGAATTTACGGGTTCGATAATTGCTTTCTTCTCGCATTTTATGCATTAGTTAATTTAATTTTTTATTTTTTATTTTTTCGAGCGCCGTTCTTGCAGATAAAAAAATCAATTGGTCAAGCTGAAAGGAAATTGCATTAATTACGCGATGTGAAAACTCGTTCGTATCTTTTCTGCTTACGTAAAAATTAAATTATTAATCTTAGTAACAAGTAAAAAAGCTGGTAACGTTATTACTGGACTTTACAGGCATTCTTTATTTGTTTTCATCCCTAATAATTGCTACCATTACCATTAAGTCTTCAGATTGGGTCGGGAGATATTGCGGGGATGAGGGTTATTTCTCCCGAACGTATAGCTCGATTTTCCTGCAAAATTTCAAAAATTTTCGACAAAAGGAACAAAAGTTATTAAGCTTCAAATTAGATAAAAAAAATCCTGTCCCCCCACACACACTAGCATCCATATAAACTGAAAAAGTCCCTAATTTTTTTGGCATTTCTTGGAGTTTTCAAGACACCCGAGTCCAAAAATGTAAAAATTTCAGGGGGTCATTTCAGTATATTTTTTTAAAAAATTGAATAAAAATAGTCCTTAAAATATTCTATTTTTAGCTAAAAGAAAATGGATCCGGAGCCGTTTATGAATGGCTAAAAGTTGTCCCATTTGTCTTTTTGTGAATGGATAAATATGTTTTTGTTTTATTTGTAGAATTTTGCTGGGATAGAAAATTCCCTAGTATATGTGATAATAAATTTGCAGTGTTGTAGGCATAGATAAAAATAAAATTGCGATGTTGTACGTACTTGAACACATTTATCTCGTTTTCTGGTATGAAGAAGATGACGTTTATCGGATAATAAAATGAAATATTGCACCTCTAGCAATATCTATAAATGGACCAAACCATCAAACAACAACATTAGAAGCAATGCATGGTTTATGTTTCAATCCTTGGATTTAGAAAGATTTTTGTGTTCCTATTGTTACAAGATACTGCTTGTAAAAGCATGATAAATAGAACAGCGAGCAATCATATCATAGACATCAAATATTTTCTAGGGAAAAAGGAAGAAAAAGCAGGCTTATGAGAAGCATCACGAGAGGTTTTTTCTACTGTAGAAGAGTGAAAAAACATAAAAATATTCTCCACAACCTGTAAACAAAATAAATAAGTTAATAAGACAATTTGTAACGATATGGGCAGTACAAAGACTTAATTTTGAATCAGGTTGGTGAATTTATGACGTAAAATGCTTCATAAGATCCTCACGAGCCTCGACCAATAGCAAACAACGTGTCATAAATTGAGAAGAGCATTTACATTTACTGAGCGAAATCGAAAATGATAGAAGGAGAAGAGAGCCAATAGGGAGCTCGGATTCTCATTTTGGGAAGAGGTTGACGTGGTTCGATTCGTCTAGTAACTCGTTCACAAGTTAAGTAGCGAATCACGTAACTTGTCTGCTAAACGTCACGTGTTACGCTACGTAACTATGTACAGGAGACTCGCATCTGGGAGAAGAGAGACTCTCGAGAGATGCTTTAGGAGGTATGTTCATACACGTTTCTCTCTCTTGGATTTGTTCCAGATTCTGTGAAAATGGGTTATAATTACAACTAACGTTACGAATTTTGTAACAGTTGCTACATAAATATCTGTGGAATGTTTAATTTCAGACTTTATGCTTTATCTTACGCCTACTCCAAAAATACGTAAACAAGTCTTAGTGGTACTAGAATTTCGTCTTTGAATATATAAAAATATATTTATTCTTATTTAATATTTTAAATATTACTGTTATCTTGTATAAATGATTGTTATTTTTTAAAAATTAATTCAATTTTTTAATCGAAATTTATAGAAAATTCTCATTGATAGTCAAGAAAACACATCGGATGTTGGAGAGATGAAATGCAGTTTCGAATAATATTTTACTCCAAGAAATTTGATTCCAAGAGCTTTCAGAAGCTTAAAAATTTTGAAATTTAGTGATTTTTTTAAAGGCAAATAATAATAAAAATAAAAGATAATTTATTTTAAGAAAACAGCAAACGTTTCCAACTTGTTCTCATATTCCTCTATAATTTTTCATCTGATAAAGGATCTCTGTACAAATGCCGAATAAAATATATTTATATTTTACAATTTTCATTATTTATATAAGTAAAAAAATATATTTAATATAATTAATTACATTTTTTTTTACTTAATATTATCGTTAATTTTTAAAATTTGCTTAATGATGCGATCGTATATTTCAACTCATTAATGAACACATCGCTAATAATTAGGCGATTTATAAGCTTACTAAATGGCTAAAAAATTGAAGATAAAAATAGATTCCGACATTCTGTTCAAGCTCTTAAAGGCAATTTTTTAATAATTAAAATGATTTAGTAACAGAACGTAAATCATTTTTGATTTTCTCTCATTCATTCAACAAGATAATTGCTACTATTAATGATAAAAATAGACGGTAAATTGCTTGCTAATTTTAGTTTATGTTTAATTTACTTCTTAATTTTTTTTTCTTTGTATTAGAATTTATTCTATAAACTCATTACCATTTCTATAAAAAAAAACTCTAGCAAAGATTTGCTCAACTTTCCAGGCCAAAAAAAAGTTGTGTATGGCTTCATACGTTGTGATAAGTAAATCGTCATTAAGTCCGACCCTACTCGAGATGCGAGGCATGTATCCCCCTTCTATCTCCCCACCCCTTTGACCTTTAACCACCAAAATTTAGTAGCACCAATATCCCTAATACAAAAATCTCCCTGCAAAATTTCAGAAATTTTCGACCAATGACACAGGAGTTATTAAGCTTCAAAGAGGGTGAACAAAATTGTGTCACCTGCACACATTAACCTTTATACATACAGAAAAATTCCTCAAATTTGTTTGCATTTCTGGACGTTTCAAGGTCCTCTCGGTCCAAAAATCTATAAATGTGGAGGGTTACTTTTTGACCGATCGCCATACTTTCTGTTATATAAAACAGCCAGGAAAGCAGGAAGACGAGTATTTACTTATATATTACGATAAAATTTGTACATAATATTATGCCCTAAAAAATGAGAATTTATTTATTTAAATAAAATAATCTTTATCATTAAAAAAAATACAGAAATTTCTTTTATTTTTACTTATTAAATCGATAGTATTCTGTCAAGGTCATATATATATTTATACTTAAGGATGTGAAATCAATTTACAAGTACAAAATACGAAAATTTAGGGGGGAAATAAACGAATTTACCTGGAGGACCAAGGGCGCCATTCGTCTTGAACAGGAGATATTGTAGTGCTGCTATAATCATCGTCTCCAGAATGATATTTCGGAGTGGATGCTGCGGATCTATCATGATCTTGAGTGGTGGTCACGATACTGTTGACACTTTTTCTGTTATCGTTTCCGGTTAAGGGATTGTTATTAATCTCTAAAATATTTAAATTAGCCTTTTAGAACATTAATTAAATGCTACAACATTAATTTATTCGACATACGTTACGTATACACTCGATACAAAGCCATTGTTAAGTTATAATTTAAGATGAAAGCATTAAAAGTTTATGAAATTGCTTTCCTCCGTTAAGAAACATGCAAAAATAAAAATTTAAACATAAATTTAAGAATATTATTTCCTTAAATTTATTTATTTTTTTATACGCTTTTAAATGTATTTCCTCGTAAATTTTCTATTTAAATCATTCATAAATAAACATAAGCTCTGAATAAAAGAAAGCACAGTTAAGAGAATTTTATTTATTTACATTTTTAACACTCAATTTTTAAATTTTAAATCACTTAATAAGCTTTAAAAATTGAATGTTTTAAGTAAAAAATATAATCGTATATTAATTTAAAGTAAATATTATAATATGTTTTAATAAAATTAATATTTCCGGGCCTACTGTCGTCCGTCTTGCTGTCCGTCCGCTCATCATTCGTTAGACGGAGATACTTCAGTTTAGCGCCAAACCCGGTTTAGCGCCAATTTTAGAAGGCGCTGAATCGATGTTTAACTATACTAAAATAAAATTTGAAATTATTGGGTAAAAATTCTTAAAGTTTTCAGTTCAAATTTTACGTACGATAAACATTTATCGTCTTCTGTGTAATGTTTGCAGAACAGTGTTTAAATTTTTAAAAAATAATTAGCTATCTTAACGATGATTGGTTTGGAAAGAAAAGTAGGCGTAATATAACAACATACCACGCCCACTTTATTATGTATTAATAGTATAACGTTGTTAAATGTTTTATGATTCTTCTCATGCAACAAATAATGTGCCATTATTTTTATTAATTTAAAAATTATCTTTAAAATTTGTTCATTTCTGATAAATTTTACAGATAGGGATGAGTTTTATAAATAAATTTTAAATGATAATGACGAATGAAACCTTCATTAGGTTCTACCTACTCTAGATACGACACACGACTCTATCTCCCCAACCCGTTGACCTTTAAACACCAAAATTTAACACGGTTAACCACCCTAATACTGAAGTCTTCTTGCAAAATTTCAAAAGATTTCGACAAAAGGCACAGAATTTATTAAGCTTCAAACAGGGTAAACAGAATCGTGCCCCTAAGCACAGTAACAGAAAAATCCTCCAAATTTGTCTGTATTTCTAAACGTTTGAAGGTCATACGAGTCGAAAAGTGTATAAATATTGAGGGATGGGGTCATTTCTGATCGCTACCATCGTTTAAATTTAGAATATTCCGTTTACTAAACGTATAGAAAGGTGAATAAAAGTGATCTTACCTCCTAAAGAATCTTCTCTGGAACGAGAACTTGGGCTGCTGATTATTTGGTTTTCCCATTCTTTCAGAATTTCTAAAGAAAGTTATTCGTTATTAAAAGATAAAAGAATTCGTTATAAACGGGTTTTTCGACTCTTACCTGAAGTATCTCTTAGGAGAAACAGTGTTTTAGATCCTTCTACGCAAACAGTTCTATATAAAACTTGAGCTGTTAAGTCGGGTAGACACGTATCATAAAGGGCAACTACAGCGTGTAGTAGATCACTCGGTGATGCTATCTGCAAGTGAATAAAATAATATTCAATTTTATCACCGAATAACGGTAATTTAATATTGAATAAATGTAAATATGGTTAATTATCCGCAGCACATCACGTGTTTCAATTCAATTTTTCTCTTCTTTTTTTTCATATTTATGTATATTTTTTCGAATGTTGCGTGTAATTTTGTTACCTAAATTCGATTTCTATAGAAGTATAAAGTTGAATAAATAATGAAAGCATTTATTCAACATGTACTTGTATACTCATTGATTTCCTGAACAGTGAAATTATATCTAAATCTGAATATATTAAAAAAAAACTTATTATTTTCTGTGTAAATTTAATACATTTTAAGGTCTTATAAAGCTGTAAATTGTGAAAAATTGTAGGGGAAAAATTTAAAATTTTTACATTTAAATCTACGAGTATTTTATACTTTATTAACTGACTTAATTTAATTTTATAACAAAGAAAAATCGTGTTAATTTTTCTCTTTATGCTTAAATTATGATGAAATTCTTAATGATGTCTTCTCAGGAATGTCGACAATTAAAATATTTCCGATCATGTGATTTTTCTCTGTACTGTTTACGTTAACGTTAGCAAGTTATATCGACCCAAATACAGCTTGGACAAGTATTGATCGCTTAGACTGCTGGAAAACTTAGTAAATGTGTGATATGACGTCATTGTGTGTCCACGATGGATAGGATCTTCCGTAGAAAAGCCGCAGTCTTTAATAATAAGGAACGGATCTCTCTTTTTTCCCCTATAAGAGAACATGTAACCTCTACTACTACTACTAAAATTTTTACCTTAATTCGTCTTTAATAATTAATTTGTATTAATAATACAGATACATTTTTATTCTTTAAGCTGAATTAGTTTAAAAGTAAAAAGTTTGACCGTTTTTCTGCTCGAAACGGCTGCTGTAACGACTTTTTTTTAAGTGCCTTAGTGTTTCACCTGATGCTCTTTTGCTTACTTTAATGAACCGAGTGGCGACTCAGCCTATTGATTCTATAGTAGCAGCTTAAGGGCAAAGAGCCTTATCGAAAAATACATGAGTTGAGATGAGAGAAATGTATCAAAGAGTTTTAGAGATAACGTTATGAGCTTGTTGTTATGGCATCGTTATATATGATAACTACTTCAACCTGTAGAAGTTTTATTGAATTTGAAACTTTTTCTTTAGTAAATACACAAAGAAAACTAAACTCTTAATATTATTCAGGTTGATACCATTCTGTATTTGTTACGTGAATTAGAATTTTAATAAATTTTAATATCAATAATATAATTTCACATATGTACAAGCATTTTAAGAAATTTCATAAGACAAACAAACGTATATGCATATAAAGAGGACAATAAAATTCACGAAATGTTTTAAAAATATTCACAAATAATTTAAATATATTTATTTAAAAAATTCTCAATATTATTAAATAAAATATTTCCCAATATGAAAAAAATTAATATTAAAATCGAATATTTAAAGCAGTGGTTCTTAACCTTTTTAGTGGTCAGCAACCCCTTTAATTTTAAAACAAGCTCTTGCACCCCCTTAAAAAAATGTGTATATTTTTTATTTAAGAAAAAATATTTATTGCATAAACAAATGCCATGTTTATTTACAATATATATTACTATATAACATAAAAAGTAATATTAAAGGATTAATAACTCCCCTGTAAAAGCGTCTTTCCCACAAAAGTTAGAGTAAAGCAGGAAAGCCGAACTCACTTTTTCTTATTAATTACTTATTCTTTAAGAATAATATCGATTTAATAAAAGAATTAAAGCATATAAAATCTAATTTAAGAGAGAAATAAATGAGTAAAAATCTAATATAAAAGTTTTATTCCAGTATCTTGTTAAACTTTATAAAATTCATATTTCTCTTGTTAGTTAGGGCCATAAAAGCAGTTTTTACAAGCAATATACTAGTAATTATTGCATTTATACTCACCAGGAGAGATGTATGTGAAAATGCTGTGGGATTACTTGTTGGACATACAGGTTATAATGCTATATTTAGCTACTGATATGAGAAACCCATCTGTTTTATTTTTCAATACTTTCTTATATCTTTATATACAACATAATCATTACATATTTTTAAAAGAAAATTTGATACCATATTTACAGAAAAATATACTAAGAAAGTAAAATTTTCTGTAAATAAATTTCAATAACAAAGTAAAGCGATTCTTTTCTTTAAAAAGAAATCAATAATTTTAAAGTAGACATTAATATAAAGTGAAATGTAATTTGGCGTCAATCTCTGGAGGTGGATAGACATCATCTATTGCTCTCTAGAGGTTCTAATAAAAAATTTCCGGTTAGTCACGTATGTTTCGAAATATATAAGAATTTGAGTTATATTTTTTGCCTTCAATCAAGTTCAATAAACGAAAATATACGAGAGAATAATGAGAAACAGTATGGTATCACTCTACAGAACATGAAACTTGACAGAGCATTCTACCTTGTCAATCTTCACACGTTTAAAGTTAAATCTTTGCAACAAGCAAGAGGTATTATGTAGCGTAATTTTCAATTTGTTCCATTTAATTGAATAATTTTTCTGCAGTATTTTGTTTTATAATGTTTCACATCTTTCTAAAATTAAAATCACACATAAACATTTTCCATTCAATTATTCTCATCTTAAATCACTCGAATCATTAGAAAAACTGTTCATTATGAAATTTATCGAAGTAATCGAGAAGTTTCATTAGACTTTGTTGTTCGTATTGATGATATATATTTGGCTTTCAAAGAATGATGAATTGTGTTCTACTCTTACATTAATTCTAAAAAAATCGATAATAAAGTAAAAGTACTATCGGAAAATTTAAGTTAGATAAAGTTTTACTTTTAGAAAAGTCATTTAATAATTAAATATAGCTCATAGAAATGTTATAGCCTACACATTCTGTTATGAAAATAACAGAGAGTATATAAATATAGATTTCAAACTAACCATAAAATATGTAAATTTAAGAAGAATTTCTTTGAAATTAAAATATTACCTTATAAAGTAAACTGTAAACAAATATATACATATTTAAAATATAATTTTCACGAAAAATAGAAAAATGCAAATATTTTAATATAAATTAAAGATGGATCGATTCGTTTAATAGATTCGTAAGAATAACAAAGGATTAAAAGTTACTTTAAAAATATATCTTTAATTCATTGATTGAATATATAAATATAAAGTTTTTTTTTTGTTTGCTCACGGATCGAAGGATTTTAAAATGGATTTAATATAAACTATTTTTATAACTGATAAAGCTAGGAGAGCGAAAAGAGATAGCCAAGATGTCAGAATGAAAATATTGAATTTGTTACACATCCAGGAAGGTTTGATAACAATTTAAGAAGTGAAACTGTCAAGAGATACATTTCGTATTCTGAAAATTGTCATAGGTTCTGTCTAGCCTAAGGTGATGCCGAAGAGATCAACATCCGGATTAAGTTTGGAAACTGATATTTAAATTGTAAAATAATAACGTGAAAAAATATATATATTTTAAAATGAATTATCATTTTTAAACGGAAATTAATCTGTCTATTTTTAATGAATAAAAATATCTAAATTGTTCGTTTAGTCAGTCGTTAAACTTCATTAAAAAGTCCACTTTATAAAGCTGAAGAGGCTTGGTTATAAAATATTTTCTTGTAAATTATAGTGAAACGGTGTTGTAAGACTGAAAAAATAGATTAAGTGTGTATGTGTATAAGATCAATCTTTGTTCCTTAAACCTTTCACTAAATGTAAACATTTCTCTCCTACTTTTTTCTACCATTAACCAAGTGAGAAGTGTTCAATAAGAAAAAAACAGCATGGGTCATTTACTATTTGTTAACACAGCATCAGATCTGATCAAGTGGCTGCTTTTAAGAGACGAAATATAGTAAATTGTAACAATAAAAACTTTATTTTTTTATTTAAAATTTCTTAAATTTAAGGATTTTTCATCTCAAATTAAATTCTTGAAATATTTAAAACACTTATTAAAAAGTTCTTTTTTAACTTGGATCAGGCAAAATGCATACGTTTTCATTATCAGTAAGAGTACGATAAATGGTGGAGTTTTAGTTTTACTTTTATCGAATTTTTTTAACCAATTAGTGATTCGGATTAATAAATAAAAATGTTTTTGTAGTAATACTTAATGGGTGTGACTGTCATCGAGATTTTTCTTCTATGACACATCCATTATGTGATTGTATCAATGTGTCTTCCTCTAGGGCAAAAGGGGTGTGACATGTATCTAGGCATCATCCATTCGATAGCAATTGTCAAATTCCGAGAACCTATGTTTTAACGTTTTATTTTATCGATAAAGTATTAAAATATTCCTCTTTCTCTACATGCTTGGGATTAAATATATTTTCCATACATATCGGAAAATTGTTTCCTCAAGAGATTCTACTGAAATATATTGAGAGAATTTACAAACCAATTCGAATAAATTCATATTCTCTAGCGTGTTATCCTATCAAATACATTAAATTCTTAGAAGTTTCAAGCTTATAAAGCACTAATTTCCCTCCAAACAAAGCAGAATATATAGATATAGAAGTTAGTTTTATGACAAATATATACTTAATAACATTAAATAACAAATTTATTTCTAAAAAGTTCTAGATGAATTAACATTTTTAGGAGTTCTTTTATGGTCTCTTACTGTAAAATTTGTTTATGTATTAAAGAATTAGAGCTTAGAAGAACAAAAGTTTGGCTAAACATTGCAATTAGACATCTGTTGACAACGTGAACGACCATTTTACAACCGTCATAAAATTTTGTCATCTTCTTCCTCTTCAGAGATGCTATCTTATATATAAGAGAAAGAGAGTAAAAAACTTTTTACTGTTCTTTTTCTGTATGATAAAAGGCAGAGAAATATTGTTAAGTGAATAAACTGAAACTTAAAATAAGAATTTTTTAAATTGATTCATTTTAAAATATATGTTCTCGATTTTAGTAGTGCCTTACTCCTGTACATCATACTTTTCCTCATAGCATAAGATTCATGCCGGTCAGCTATCCGGAGGAAATTTCTGAATTGAAATAACTTGGTTTTATAGTTAATCAGGGCATCCTGCCCCTAAACTTTCCATATCTGGTATCGAGTTTCATCTATTAGAGAATAGAGTAAGGAAAAACAGATGCAGTAAGGATTTGAAAATTTATATAAAGTTAAACTTTTAGATTGATAATTAAGTAAAATATTAATAAAAAACTAAGTATTTATTATTATTTTAATTAGAATTAAGACATTTCTAGACGTTTAACAGCGTAGCATTTATCGAACTTTTTGTAGTAAACGTGTAGAAGTCATTTCGATTTGCTGTGCTTCTACATTTATGATCATTTATTTACTTTATCCTGCTAGGAAATAAAAAAAAAGGAAAATATTCCAATATTTTATTGGATAGCACGTTACGACTTCTACTTTATTTCTTACTACTGAAAGGTAAATCTTCACTAACCATTCAGGAATTACGAGAAACTGGAGATGCATAGGACGAAAGGAGAAGAAATTATCGATCAAGATAGCTAAAAATGTGTTATATTATAGTCTAAAATATCAGAAATTCTATGATGGAAAGCGTGTTACGTCTTGTTTCCTATTACCGGATTTAAATATTAATAAATATACCAGACAAAGTTTAGATTGTCAAAGATTGTATCTTGCTTCCGAATTCTGTACAGTAACAGAAAAATAACAAAAAAATTAAGCCCACGCCCATCTTCTGTTAAAGCAGGTCTCTCACGAACATGTCACGTTTTGCGTGACGCACAGTCTACATCCAGAATAATTTATTTGTCAGTATCCAGACAGAAAAACATCATTCTGCTCTTATACTGCAAGAATATGTGAAAAATAAGAAGTTCACTATTGCGGCTATAAACGCCCTTAAAACTTTAATTAATAAATAATTTCTTAATAAATATAATATAAATAAGTCTAAAAATTTATTAATTTAAATTATATAATTTGTTTATTTAAGTTTCTTGAGAGGTTAAAGGAATTTTTTTCAATTCCCCTGGAGATTGGCTTTTACGAAAGATGTGGATATAGAAATTGTGGAAAAATCTCAACAATTTTATAAATCTTAAATAAATTATTAAGGTAAATTATCTAATTTATGTATTAAATTACCAAAATTTTTATATATAAGTTATAAATTTATAGATTAAAAGATCTTTTTTTCGGTGCTCCTGAAGGTTGGCTTTCCTACACAGAAGGTTGGCTTTTCTGCACAGCAGGTTATAAGATTGAGTGAAAATCGCAATAATTTATTTGAAAATTAATTTATAAAAATAATAAATTTATAATAATTTAATAAGAAATTTAGATAATTTAATTCATAAATTTATACGCTGTTTAATGTATAGAAACATAATTAGAACGATTTTTTTATTAGAGGAAAAAAGATAGAAGAAAGTCATTTGTGCATTTGTTTAAATTACTTTCATAAAAAAAATATTAACTCAGTTTTTTTTATTATTATTATTATCTTTTATAATATTATTTTCAGAAAATATCAAAATTTAAATATTCCATATTTAATTTCTTTTATAAGGTCAGATAACAAATTTTAAGCATTTATCAAAAACAAATTATTCATTATTAATTGAAATATTCTAGGATTTTTAGGATCAAAGCATCTCAAAAATGTTTAATTTTCATTTAATAACGTGATTTTATTTGAATTTTTTAAAAATAAATGATGGAAATGTGAAAAAAACGGGATTAATCAAGTGATGCTGATACAGAGAATGATGAGGATGAATTGATTTTAGATCGGCTCATTTAGATATAGAAAGTAATGAAGACAAGTCTAATGATGTAGGAAAATGATGAAAATAAGCTGATATAGAAATGCATGATGTAAAAATGATGAAGATGAGCTAATTTTACATCGCTCATTATCATTATATTCTAAAGTATCATCACCTTTTCCCTATAAAACATCATCACCTCCTTCCTCATAGTATCACTTTCTTCCTCACGACATCTCCTTCTTTCTCACAGCATCCTCTTCTTTCTCATATCATCATCTTTACCCTCTACAGTATCATCACCTTATCCTCCATAACTTCATCTTCATTTTCATGTAATATTAATTAAATAAGACAACCAAAACTACGCCACAAATAAGAAAAATTCAGTAGAATCGCTACAAAAATCACTAATAATAATAAAAAAAATTATATATTACCCAGAAATCAATCATCAATATACAAAAATCTAGAACGAATATTCCAATTTCACAGAAGGGAGGATGCTGAATTAAAATTCCACATTCTCACTCATCAATCACACTTATTAAAGATTTCAACAAGTCCAAAATAAGCTAAAATTGGGTCAAAAAACACCAAGATCGATCTAGTGGCATACAAGAGAAGATAGTTACGCAACGTTTCACGTACTGTACATCTACTCGTACCAATTCCTACGACTGGTGTAGACTTAAATAACACGATAAGAACAATTTCCAATTTCAAAACCCGTGTTTAAACAGAGAAAACAACATAAATTAAACAACACAAGCATCCAGTTTTACTCGCTTACATTTAAAAAAATCGATACGAGTGATAGAACACGTGTTCCAAAAGAAAAAAAAAAAAACAAATAAAAATACACTCCTCCCTAAGAAATTTGTCCCCCTCCATTCGAAAATTGTATGATTTATTAATTATCCATGCTGAATTAGTGTTAAATTAATCTACCGTTTAGCAATAAAACTAGTTTTTAAAGTAAGCAAAGTCTCACTCTCTCACCTGTTCCGAATCGAATCCTCCTAAATTTAATTTGCTCCACTCGTCTATGTTGGCCAGGCGTGACGTTTTATCACCCCTTACGAACTTAGCAAACTCGACAGTGACGGGCAGTGCCGTTACCACATCGCCTTTCTTTCCTTTGAAACGTACGCGATCCGCTATAGATACGGACAACATGCTAGATACAAACGTCCTGCATCAACTGATCCACGCCGGCCTTCTAGGCCCTTTACACCTCCAAATACAACGCCATCTGGTGGACGGCCATCTTGATTTCGTATCCCGTTCGTTCATTGGTTAACTTGTTTAGTGTTGGGTCGATAATGTACCGCAAGAAGTGGTTGGTTTGTATCGGATTTAAATTTGAATTTATTTAAAAAAAAAAAAAAAAAAATTAAGATTTTTATTGGAATATTATAAATAATTATATTATTATTTTTTTTAATATTAAATTTATAAAATTATTTAATTTTGTTACAAGTACATAGTTGCATTCTTAATACCGAGATGGAGTAGCCTGTCTGTCGAATTTTTAATATTTTTCCATTATTTTATCGATTTAAAATGATTTAAAATAGATTATTATAAGAAATTAATACGGGATATACAAGAAAAAAAGGCAAGAATTAGCAGAAATCGAACCGATTTTAATGCCTGTCGGTTGTCTGTTCGCATTAAAATTCATAATAATATTAAGCTTTGATGCGAAGGAAACTTATTTTAAAAATTAATTTTATTCAAGTTTATATTGAAAATTATAAAAATATGATTTTTTTAAAAAAAATTATTCATCTTGGATATTCATTTAGAACAAAGTGAATTTCAAATATATTAATTTTAAGCATTTTAATATTAAAAAAAAATGTTTAATATTATCGGAAAAAATCAATAAAAATCAATCGAAAACACTATTTTAAATGGGAATTTATATTAAAAATAAACATTTATTTATGTTTTGTTTGTTATTATTTTATAAATATAAAATTAAAAAAAATTAAGTAAATAAATATAAAAACTCTCAACCTATATAAGGTAAACGGGTTATTTTATATGAAATTATCATCGTATATACTATACAATACTATATAATATAATTACAGTTTCCAACAGCATCCACCTGTAAACGGCGGACATTTATTTTAGGAACTTTTCTGCTCGAAATGTGTACAAAATAACCTCCAAACAACGAAAACCTCCCAACAACGGCCGTCAGTAGCAGTTGTTGATACGTTTTACTGTGTAAATATTTAATTATAAATTTATTCTATAAATTACACAGTAAAATTTACTTATTTACTTATTTTATTTTTACCCTTAAATATTAGATAAATGCGTATTGTCGTAATTTTCATTTACGACGTTTTTTTTATTGTCGTAAATGAAAATATACATTTACAAGAATATAAATATATTATTTTACCTTCATTTTTCTCTGTAAATGAACAATTTACAGGTAAGTATAAAAATCCATTCTCTTAAACAAAAAACAACAACAACAATGTGGCCGAAAAGTCAATTAACCAAGATATGAAAAAAGTTAATTAACACAGTTAACTGACTTTTTGACCACTGTGTATTTTGAAAACAAAATACGATATAAATTTAACTTATAAAAACTTATGTTTTATTTATATTTAAAGGAAATTTAAGTAGAAATTTATATATTAAATTTCTACTTAAATTCTACTTACTGCATCGATTTTTTTTTCATATTTTTATTTTTTATTCCGTTTTTAATTCAAAGATACACGCTAGAAAATTAAGTTATTTATAAATTAAGTTATAAACAAGCTCTTAAAATGTATGTAGAATTTTAAATAAAGACTTTTTTTTTATGTAAAGTAAAAATAATATTAGATATTTTTGGAATTTATCCAATTTCCCCCCCCTCCATCTCGAATCTTCCGTATCAATGAATGCCAAGAATGTAATGCAATTGTTAGAGGCTGCCAAAATACTTTACGGTTAATGCTGAAGGGGGGTGGAGAAAACGCTAAAAAAAAAGAGAAAAATCCAATTCGAAAACAACTAAAGTCGGTGGAAAAAAAATAAAAAAATAACAATGAATTGTGTAGATTTATCTCGCCTTCTATCACAGGAAGTCCTCCTTGAACTTACTTAAAGCATCCTTTCCTATGAGAAGATCACCTTAAAAATGATTTAAAAATATAGTTTACATTCCTTGTTTAGTATTGAATGGCTCATAATTCCATTTTGAAGATCTTAATTAAACTTATGGCGATAATACATTTTATTTTCAATTTTCATACTGCTGTTACGTATAACAGGGAAAGTATGGTGATAGGTGAAAAAATCAACCTCTACCCCTCCATATTTTTTGGACTCAGGGGACCTCGAGTCCAGAAACGTCCAGAAATGCATAATATTTGAGGGTATTTTTCCTGTATGTATAGATGTTAGTGTGTGTGTGTGGGGGGGAGAGGCACGATTTTGTTCACCACTTTGAAGCTTAATAACTCCCGTGCCTTTTCTCGAAAATATCTGAAATTTTGCAGGAAAGTTTGTATATTAGGGGCATTGACCATATTAAATTTTGGTGGTTGAAGTTCAATTGGGTGGAGAGATAGAGGAAATCGTGTGACGTATCTCCAGTGGGGTCGGACTTAATGAAGATTTTACTCGTTAACATTTAAATTTTTTTATAATAAAAAAACTCACCTCTACCCTCAAAATTAAGCTTTTTTTTTGCCATTTTATGATAATTAATAATGTAAAAAGTTTTAAAAATATCTCATAACAGATGGCGCCACATACAATTTCAACTTCCTTTGTCTGGAAAGTTACGCAACTCGTTGTTGGATTTTTATAATAAGGAAACATTATACTGCTTTATTAAACAAAATAAATTAATTTTAATGTGATTTTGATATATTTTATTGAGTATTTGATCTTAGAAAACTGTTTTAAATGCTCAGAAAGTATATTTTGTGCCCATAAGGTATAATAAAAAATTAAAATTCATGACAAAACAGACGTCGACTTCTTCAAACAGCGTGCCTCTACAGTAATAAATTATGCTTTTACAGTAACAAATGAATATATTTAACGCGCCTTTTAATCGATTATTTAAATTCCTAAATTTATACAAAGAATAATTAAGAATTTAGCATGTTTAAAGTCTTTTGAAATATATTATTTTAAACGATTTTTATACAGAACTAGCTTAAATTAATAAATATAATGGACTCTCGATGCAGTGAATTCTCAAAGGACTTAGCTAAATTATTCACTATATCAAGTTTTCTGTGTACATAAATATATCAAGCACCGCCGTATCGAAAGTTTACTTTATATCGGGGTTCACTATATTAATTAACACATAATTTAATCGATGTGATTATATTTTTAAAGTTAATTTAGTATTAATTTTGTACCCTTTCCCCCCCTATACTTTAAGGCTTTATTTTTAAATCTCGAAGAAAAATAATAGCTGATATGAATACGATTCAAGGAATTCGACAGTAATCTTCGAAAAAATATGCAGAAAAAGTAACGTGTTTATTATTATTTCTTTCTGTAGAAAAAAATTCGTGATTTATGCTTATTATAGTATATAAAAAATTATTATTTTTTTCGCATAAGTTAGCGTAGGAAAGATTAATTGATGTGAAGGAAGTCAAATGTTGCCTGTTGATGACAGAATACAACGATAGTAAATGGTTTAAAGTGCGAAAAATGTCTCCAAAAATCATCTCTTTGATAGTAGAACTGCAAAAATGTCATACGTCACTTGTTAATGGACGAACATATATCATTTTTTTTTCTTTGATACCATTACATACCCATCCTGATAGTGTGGTTTGTAAAAGTCATTTATTTCCAAGTTATTTTTTATGTAAAAAAATATATATTTTATATTAAAAATAAAGAATTATTGGAGATAAAAAAAGTTATATGAATTCATGAATACCGCTTGAATTAAAAGAATTGTCTTGTTCTCTTCTAATTGGATCATTTCTCATCCTCCGCATCAGCTCGCGCTGCACGTGTAGCATCCTTTCGCATCTACATTTTTCTTTTATTTATATAATTCTTTAAAAATTATCTTTTATTTTTGCTTTGTTTATTTATATCTTATATGAACTTTTTTTATATATAATTGAAAATAATTATGTTAGAAAATTATATTTAATCAGAATATATTTTAATCAATATTTTATGCTGTTTTCTTTTGAAGATATACGGCCGTTTATTTACGAACATTTTTCAATGTTGTGAACAAAAATGAATACAAAATAACCACTGGCCCTTAACCTATAGGCAAAAAGAGTAATTTCCTGGGGCCCCCACCGACAGGGGGCCCCTAATTCAAATTTCCTGGGCCCCACGCGCCACCGAAAATAACCTCCGAACAACGGCCACTGGAGGTTATTTCTTCTTATCGTGATATAATTCAATTGTAAGATCTTTTTATATAATTTCTCCATCTTTTATAATGTTAATCCTATTTTATAATCCAATTTCTGAAAAAAGTACTCAATTCTTAAATGAATTTTAAATAATATTTTCTATTCAATAATAAATTATAAAAAAAAAAATCTTGTCTGATAAATTATTAAAACATCCTTTTTAAGAACTTAAAAATATTTTTATGACTATTTATTTAATAAAATGAATGGAATAGTGGAACGTGCTTCGTGTTCAATGTTTACATAATAAAGCTCTTAAAACGAATTTATTTTCAAGATAATATAATTAAATATATCATAAAATTCTTAAAAATCAATAGCGTTTTACTTATTATTAAAATAAATTCGAGAATAATCAATATTTTTTTAATAATTTAAGCTTAAACTTCGTAATAAAACGTTGAGGATGCTTAAATTTTTATGAAATAATTATAAATAAAAAATAAATTATTATCCATATCGCAGCTAAATTTATTTAATATTTTCTGATTTCATATTATGTTATGTTAATTAAATTGTATAAATATTCAAGTTTATGAAGTTCTTACAATATTTATTAAGTAAAATTTTAAAGCTGTTTTCAATTTACTTCTCAATTGGTAGCTCGCGATCCCCAACAGATTAGAATGTTTTAGTGTCGCGCGATTTTTTAATATAATAAGTTAATTTCTAAGCTAATAATATGCTTAAATATATTACTGTATATATAATAATTTTTTTCTTTATTTAAATATATACATTATACTAAACAGCAAAAAACTGGAGAGGTAGAAAATCTCCTTATTTGCATGTAGATGTATGCAGGAATTTGGATAATGTTTTTCAAGACATTCGGAGTTGCATTTTGATTCATTTCTTTGATAAAATAACGTGGAAAACGATTAAAGTCACAATTCTCGACACTTCGAACGAAAAAACAAGCGCATAAATGCATAAATGCGTTTAAAATGTGTGAATATATGAATATAAAATGAATATGTTGACTATATTTGGTTGAATTTTTGAATTTTATGTACATAAATTCGAACCTCCGAACGACGGCCACTGACAGGAACCATAAATACTGGCCGTTGTTGGGAGGTGAGTTAATTTTCAAAAACTGTAGACCTATAACTTCTCACTGGCATCCGTTTTCTGTCTGTCTGTCCTTCCTTAAACTGAAGAACGGAATTATACAGCTTAAATCCGAGACCAGATATTGGAAAGAGTAAAGGAAAGAAACCCTGATTAACTATATATGAACTTCTGATTTATACTGGAAGTCATGTTATTTCAATTTAAAATTTTCTCTTGAACGGAGTTAGACAGACGACCGGCATTATTCAATTGTTAACAGGAGAAGAATGATGTACAGGAGCAAGACACTACTAAAATTGAGTGCATTGTGACAATATCATCATAAATAATTACTCGTTTGGAAGTTATTTTGCATGCATTTTTGTCTTGTACTTATAACACTACTTACAGTGTATTTGGAGTTTACACAGTGGCACGTTATAGATTCATAGGGCCTAGAGAAATTTGAATTAAGGAGATCCCTCTAAATTGTTTAAAATATCCATATCAACGTTTATTTCACATACAATGAGAGAATAAAATTTTATTTTACGTTATTTAAGAAGTTTTTTTAATTAGTTTTTTTGTAGAGTTTAATTCTTTAAGGTTCCAAAATATAACCAAAAGGAATTTTCCTTTACAGTTTCTTCATTAAATACGTTTTCTCTCCACTGTTTGAGCTTGATTTGGATCGTGCCTGAAACGTTGTATCGAAATTTCCGACATTTTATTCACATTATTGCATTTCGTTAACGGGTGGTGAACGAGACATAGGACCAGGATTTGGCTCGATACCAGCCATTAACAATTAAGAAGCTTATTATTATTAATAAATAAGAACGAAACCAAACCAAATTCATGCCTAAAACACTTACGCAGCAAACACTAAGATTGTTAATAAAGAAATACCCGGTTTCACACTATTATTATCAACTACAGAGCATCTTCTAGTATTGCGAATTAATAAATGTACGATTTTGCATTGGAAACAACATTGTTGTCACCAAATCTTGCATTGTCCTCATTACTAAATACAATTGTTATCGTTTGAGATACTTTATTTTAGTGCCACACTCGATTTAATGCCAATAATGGTAAAAGATTGAGGTTTCGAGGTAATATGCTCGAGAACCGATACAAATTGATACTCGTGTCTAAAACCTCTTAAAAATTTAATAATTAAACTATTATTTCAACAATTTTTTCATACCTATTATTAAAGAAATAATACTTATCGAAGACAATGGCTTCGTGTATCGTAATTACTTTATATTACGATTATTTCGAAATATATCATTAAGAACTTCGTAGGGTTGTGATGTTTCGATTGGTATAATTTGGTACAATAGTTGAATGCACGGGTGTACGCCTTCATCTGATATTGAACTCGGAACTCAAATCCACGTCTATCGATACAGTTATGTTGTTGATATGACATTTATTGATACAGGTTCGATAACTATTTAGCAGTAAATATATCACAAATTATGTATCATGTAGTGCATCAATCAGCAAGAATTTCATCAATAGAAGATTCAACGGTTTCTTCGCAACTGATCCATTATCTGATTTCTTCGTCGTATCCACTCGTTTACATATCACACGTCATCACTGTAAACAATACCATAAGCACCATTTCCCAAAATCCAACTCCTAGATCCTCATCCTGGGAAGTGGAAGCGCCACTCGATGATAGATTGGTAAGTAAGGGGCTCTAGTACACTAGATACATCTCCAAAACTTCCCTGTAGAGAACAAGCCAGGGAGTAACAAAAGTAGTAGAACCTCTCTGTTTTTTCTTATACGTTCTCATTCTAAAAGTGAATAATATTTCTGTAAATATCATAAATGTTTCATCGCCTTTTAGAGTGGGGTAAGAAGTAACACGTTGCAATTTACCCCAAACTTGAATATTCTTGTTTATCTTTGCAAATTAGAAAGTAAACGTTAAATACTTTACATGCCTTCGCACTATAATAAACCAATATTGACGTGAAAATTGAAACGGTTTCTAATGGAAACTGATAAAAACAAAGTACTGGGATAATATTTACTTACCTAATGAAAAGATTAATTAAAATCTTTGTACATAACCACAGTACAGACTCATGACGCATCGCTATCACAATGATACCGATGTTGACAACAACCTTAAGAAACACAAGTATTATGCATGGTTGCCAGATCTTTTATCCAGGAAAATTTGATTATGTTACTACTTACCCCGTGTTACAACCTGTCCCGCTCTCCCCTAAGGGATGTTAGAAAGACCATGCTAAAACGGATAGAGTTGTACCCTTTATACCCAAACAAATCGTGTGTATTGGTCGTGAGGTTGCTATAAATCTAGAATTTTTAGTATTTTGTTTGGTTTGATGAGATATGGCAAATAAACGAGGACCCCCCAGAAGAATTTTTATGGGAAATTGTTCTTTATTTAGGTGTTGGACAGATAAAGAAACCCGGGAAACTTCGCAACCAATTTTGCAAGGTTTTATCCACTCGACTACTGGTGGACTATCAACACATTATAATTATCACAGCTGTTAAAAGTAGAATTAGTAAAGATATATCACTTTATATTATTTATCAAGAAATAAAAATAATGTAAGAACATGTCTAGATGTCAAGATTATAAATCTTGAAGTTACCTTGGATATAAAATATTCAAGTTAAACAAAGGAAAAATATATGTTTTACAGAATTCAATAATTTAAACCAATTTTTTCTTTATTTACTTGCTGTTACACAAATAACTTTTGAGTGAATAAAGTAAGTAAATCAAATTTTTATTTCACTTGACATTAAATGTAAAGCATCCCTCTATTGATATAACACGTTTCTTTTGAAGAGAAATTCCGACAAAGTTAAAGAAAGATTTGAATTTGCTGAGAATTCTCATAAAGTATGTATTTTTTCGAGTTCGAATTGAGATAATACACAAGAAAAGATAACAAATAGACATATTCTTTTTATTTACTTACAGATCCACCTACACTATATATATTTAATATATATATGTGAGATAGAGTCATACCTGGACAATACATATAGGCTTTTCCAAAAAGAATTTTATCATTTTAAATTATCGTAATTATGTTAATTATTACCTGGGAATGTTGTACATTAGAACATTGGAAAACTATTCAAGTTTCACATTTGTCCATTACAATTTCTCAATGTCTTCACCTCGTGGGTCACACGGGACACATTCAAGTGATATTCAAATTCTTCCTGAGGCTTTTATGTATGCTTAAGAGCTTCTTAAGTGATTGAATATTATGAAAGAGCAATAAGAATACAATAAGAATTTATTTTCTATGATAAGCCAATAATCCCCTTCAAATGTAAATATTTTCGCTTCTTGTCTTGGTTAATGCTTTCTGATGTAGCTGATTGCACAGACTTATTACACCTGTATGTATAACAATTGAGATAAGCTTGTTAAGATTTATCTGAGGGAATTATCAGAGGTTCAGAGAAAAAAATAATAAAATGTATTTAGAACAGCTCATTTTTATGACAAATACGCAAACTTCGATTTAGAGCCGCCATTTGTCACTTCTGTTGACACTAAATCGAGTGTAGCACTAAACTGAACTACCAGAAACAATGAGAAACATTGTTTCTGGTAGTTCGACGGTCCATACACAAGTTTGAGTTTGGGAGCTTAAAAGTCATGTAATTAGGTAATAACAGTATCAGTTTTGTGTTAAATCTATTGTTTGTAAATTGCTAGAGATGTGTAGGGACATCTGTATCAGTAACCGTTATAAATACATCAAGTTCTTAAGTTTCAAAGTTGCTTATTAAGAATAAAGTTTATCTAATTATCGAGATAATGAAGTATATTATATATATATATATATATATCCTATTTTAACAATTTACATTAATTTAAAGGACGGTTGAAACAAACATGTAATATAATCTCTCTTGTGAAAACGGAAAATTTCTCTTGCAGTATATCTATCTTCTATTGTCTTATGCTGTTAAGCTTAAATAAGGGATTGCCGCGAGATATTTCATTGCAAAAATTAGTTAATTTGTCAACTGATATGTAAATTTAATTATTGGCATTGCTCTTAGGAATAATTATTAATTATGTCCTTTAATTTAACCATTAGTTACGAGTATCTAATTTAATTTTCTCATTTGTATTTTGTAAGTTTTAAATTTCTGAATCTTTGGAAAGAAAATAAGTCGATTAGGTAGAAGAGAAGCGATATTTTTTGCATTTTTTGGACTCGAGGACATTGAGAAGATAAGAAATGCAAGAAAAGTTCTGGATCTTTTTCTGTATGTATGGATGTTAGTGTGTAGATGCACGATTTTGTTCACTCATTTTGAAGCTTAATAATTCATTTACCTTTTGTCGAAAATTTCTGAAATTTTGTAGGAAGGTTCTTTTATTAGAGAGAAACGTTCATAGAAATTTTCAGGTAAATCAGATTATCGGTTCGAGTGATATGGCCCCAGCCCCTTAATATCTCCCGAACTATTCTGAAGGCTTAAAGGCAATGGTGGCAATTATAAGGGATGAAAACAAATAAAGAATGCCAGAAAAGTCCAGCAGAAACGTTGCCACCCTTTATCACGAGTTTCTAGATTTAATATAGTCACTATTGAATAATATATTTAAAAATATATAAATATACAACATACTGGAGCAGATCAGAAGTTAAAAAAATAAAAAGTAAGGAAAATATTTTTAAGGCCTCATCAAAAAATATATTATATAAAAGTTTTAACATATAGGGTGGCCCAAAAGTTAGCTAATCGAGATATATCGTTAAGAGGGGTGGGCTTTAGGGGTTGTTGAAGGAGAGTATTTTTCTAGGGTACTGAAGAATACTCATGTCAAATTTGGTGCGGATACGTTAAACAGTATAAATCCCTTTACCTAACAAACAAACGTACTGCACAATACATGCATACATAGTTGGACTTTCATATATATTATAAATATTGTACAGTGCAGTACAGTACATTATTGTACAAGATGGGAAGGAAGGGGGTTGAGGCATCGTCTACGTAGACTTTTTATTGTTATGAGTGGCATACAAATCTGTTCTTATAAACCTACTTATTGGGCTACAATTTGAAAATATTTGCAGAATTTTTTAGTCATTTCTTTAATATCAGGTGGTCCACGAACTATTGTACTATACTGTAAACGTAATTAAAGAGGAGAGGGTATTCCAAAAGCTCAGTACATCATACAATCATGTACTGTATGATAGTAGAGAGGTACCCCCTCCTGTTGTGTAGAATGATGTACACAACAAGAAGGGAGGTAGTCAAAAGTCGCTCAAAAACTGTACACGCGATTAATGAACGGCTCCTAATATAGAACTTTTTGTAAGATTAAGGAAAAATTTATTGACTTTAGTTATCGTTTAATGAATATTTCCCAATTTACTTCTTAAACTGCATCTTTCTATACTCTCACAATTTAGCAATATCATTGCTAGACTACTCTAAGTAGATACTTCATTATATTGATTTATTCACTGCCTTATGTTTTATATTAATTATTAAGTAGGGAATTTAGAAAATGCACTAATTATTAATGTATTCACTACAATGAAATCGAGTATAGCAAATAGTACTTATAATAACGTTCAAGTTCTCTTACTCACCAAGCTTAAGCTATCGAGTTTAATAGTTTATACTCCAATTTTGCTATCAATAAATAAATAATACACACACATATATATATATACACATTTTTAATTTCGATTTATTAAATTTGATAACGAAGCCACCTTATACCATTAAAGTAATCTATAGAAAGTAAGATACACGCAATTGAATATACTTTAGTGAATATTTAGACATGCTTCGGTTCAGCAATCGCAAGTACTCCGATTTATATGGTATAATTGCTAGTATTATAAATTATTAATTACTGAATTTGGAGAAATTGTTACAGTTTATTAATTAAACATAGCAAATATCGAGTAAGGGATACACGCTTTATCGATTCTAATTCTCATTTAAATAATCCTATTCTTAATAATTAATTTGTTTTTGTTAAGAACAGTTTAAAAATATATACAGTAAAACAAGTGTAAATTGGAATCGTAACTCGATTGTAATATTAATATTAACATTTAATGAGTGATTTGTAAAAGTTTATATTATTTGAATATATTTAGCAAAAAAAAGAAAAAAAAAACAAATTAAGGTTTCAACACGACAAATAAGGAGAAATTAATTTAAAAATTTGCTATAAATATAAGTAGTTCTTTGTAAAATATGGTATAAGAAGTATGGGGTGTACTATAGATTACCACCTATGGAATTTCAGGACTTTGATTACATATTTGAACTCAGGGGACCGAGACGAGTTCAACGGTACCCTATTTTTGGACCGGAGATGAAAAATAAAAAAGTTATCATACCTTTTAAGTTATCGTACTTTTTTAATGCTCTCACGAAGACGGCACCATAGTTGCTAGTACTGCCATCTTGCGGTAAAGTCTGCAAACCGTGACGTCGGACTACGGTCATCTCCAGGAGGGTTAAACACGCGATACGAGATCGGAGAGAGCGACGCGACTTCCGATCATCGCGCGATCGCCATTTCGGTTGATGTTACTCATGGCAGCGAACATGGCGGCCGTTCCCACCGTTCGTGCTCCCGACTGACCTCCCGGAGGGGTGCCGTCGGCAGGCCGCCATGTGCTAAACGTCACTAGTTATTGATTCACGGTAGTTCTTGAACAAAGTAAAAAAAAGGGGGAAACGTCTACTAAAGACAATTTTAACGGCAAGCGACGCGACTCCCGATCGCGATCGCACGACCGACTTAGCGGAGAGAGCGACGCGACTCCCTATCATCGCGCGATCGCTGGAAAAAAGTATGATGACTTTATTATTTTTCGTCTCCGGTCCAAAAGTAGGGTATCGTTGAACTCGTCTCGGTCTCCTGAGTTCAGATATATATCCAAAGACCCGAAATTCCATAGGTGGCAATCTATAGTATCCCCGAAGTATGTAAACATTGTAAAATTGGATTGGTCAAAGATTCATTGTCTTAACGACGATTAGTTGTGGAAATGAATCACACTTTCCTATCTACCTTTCTATTCTCTACACTCTTCTCACTTCTACTATAACTCTCGATCTTTCCTTTTTCAAGGCTATACCTTTAGGTGGAGGCCTTCTAATCCTTTAGTAGATGTAAATGTAAATGTGGAAATGAAAGTAAACGATTCTCCGCCTACTTTAAATTTTTCTGACGAATCAGCGATGTGTTTTTGAAAAATTTTCTGTAAAATGTTTCAGAGAACTGCCTATATTTATACGATAATTCTTTTCTTTTTTTTTATCTTCTATTAATTTGAAATTATAACTCATTTATTAGTAGGGTCTATATAAATAATTTTAAATTAAATGAAAGTTTTATTTGTTATTGATAAGAATTAAAATAAATATTTTAAAATTAATTTTTCGTAAAAAGTTAAATTATATTTTTATTATTTTATTTATACACTAAAACCTGTCTAAAACGGAACCTGCTTAAACGGAAAAATTCTTTGAAACTGTGCGATTTTCTATATTAAAAAAAACCTGTTCGAAACGGAAAGAAATATTCAGTATCATGCAATTCCGGCTTACACAGGTTTTACTATACATATTAAAATAATTTATTAAGTTTGTTTAATATATATTTAATGCGTGACGAAAGTTTAGAGCGTGTTTAAGCATAGAAGATTGCGTGCTTAATATTTTTCTTAATTAAAGTATTGCACTTTAGATTAATTAATACGTCATTCTGTTAATATTTAAATTGATTTTCCTAACGTTTAACTAAATTTAGAAGAGAAAAAGTACGAAATTATTCATTCGTATACATCGTGTTGCGTCAAGAAACGATGCATTGGGATACGCCCTGTTCTCTAATAATATTTCAGATAGAAAGAATTTTATGTTAAATATTAATATTTTTTATTATCTTACACTAAAGCTTGCATTATTATAATGTATTTTAAAGTAAAGAATTAATAATTTCTTATATAGATTTTTATTTACTATTAGTACATAGTACACTGTAATAAGTCTGTAGATTTTTATTTACTATTATCACATAGTACACTGTAATAAGTCGTACAAATTAGCATTCAATACTTACTCTACCATCTTACAGTAAACGTTTTATATTGATATAGAGATAAATTATACATTTTATTAGCTATTGTAAAATTAACAGTTTCTACAGATCGACATACAGATGTTTTCTAAGCTATCTCCACAAATCAATGTCACAGCCTACTTCTGTGACGTTATGTATTAAGTGGGAAGGAACTATTTACTGAAATGTTCCGTTGTTAACGGTGATTACGTGTCCCTAGAGTGCAATGCCATAAGGGGAAAAGATTCTTTCATTTATCATATCATGCTAATCTTATTTCTAATGATTTCTCCATCCTCTTGAAGAGATAAAGTAACGAAAGGATGCTATGCGAATGAGACGTTTATTCTATTATTTTTATAGAAGTTATTTAATTGTATTCATAATAATATTATTTATTGGGATGCAATTTGATAAAACTGTACACCTATAAATTCCCACTGTCTTTCCTTAATTATATATACATTATAAGTCAAATTATTTCTCATAATATAACAGAAAATATTAAGAAAAATCGAATAATAAAAATATCCATGTTATATTCGTGTCGTTTAGACAGTAAAGTGTCGCATCGTTTCCGAATGACATGTTGGAAAATGGTTATGTTGGCTCATTATTGCAACCTTTTGCACTAGGGCAAACAGAAAGGTCAATCGATGAGGATAAAGTCCGTAAAGATAGAACCTTATGTATATTGAACAGGAACTAGAACTGTTTAAAATATCCTTCAGTATCATTAAACTGATGATGATTTTGTAATATATTTAACTTAGTTTTTAGCCAAGTTACAAAGACATAAAAGACTTCTTTCGAATTAAACAAGCAAGCAGACAGGACGAGTTTATTTCTGGAAGATTGAAATGCCGATATATCGTTTTATGTAAGTGTAAAAATCAGAATTTTTTCTGCTTCGTCACATCTGCTCCACTTGCACATTCTGGGAATGATATCACCTGTCTAAACATATAAAAGGTATAATTTCTCCATCCATAATATTTCACCATTCACGTAATCTACTTTCTACTACAACTTCTAAAACATTAATGATCAAAACAGAGATATATTTTGAATGCATTGATTTATTTATTTTAAAATTGTAAAAGTGTAAAATTAACAGTGTTTATTGTAAATAAATATTAATGTGATTAGTAAAATATTCTAGTTAAACGACATTCATTAGCAATTAAAACAGTGAATTAATATTTTAAAAAATCCTGCAACGAGTTGCTTAACTTTCCCGGCGACATTTAAAATCGCGTTTGGCTCTACCTGTTATGATATTTTATTTAAAAATTGTTTTATATTTTTAATTATTATAAAATGGCAAAAAGCTTAATTTTTAGGATAGAGATGAGTTTTATAAATAAATTATAAATACAAATAACCAGTAAAATCTTCATAAAATCCGATCCTACTTGTGATATGACACACGACACTTTCTATCTCCTCATCCTATTGATTTTTACCTACCAAAATTTAATAGCATCAATCCTCCTAATACACAAACCTAACTGCAAAATTTCAGAAATTTTCGACGAAAATCACAGGAGTTATTAAGCTCCAAAGAAGATGAACAAAATCGTGCCTACCGCACACACATCTATACATACAGAAAAAAAAAAAATTCCCGAATTCTTTCAGTTTTTGTATTTCTCGACGTATCAAGGTGTCCCGAGTCCAAAAATGCATTCACTTCCCGTTGAATGTGTTTCTTTTGTTATGATTATTTATAGATCCACAAGAGTTTGGTGACGATTCTCACAAGAAACGAATAGTAAAAAGTCTCTGGTTAAGCGATTTACTCATGCAAATCAACAAAATAATTTGTAATTTTTTAGGAAATTCAAAACTTTATTAAGATATTTCAGCAGAAAACTAAAAAAAGAATGATAAACAAGAAAAGAAATTAAGCAGAAAAATTGAGAAATCGATTGAGAACGTCAAAGAAATTCGTAAAAATAAGTTATTTTTCTCATTAATTATCTATTTACAGCTGCTAAACGATTAACTTGTTAAAAGTTTTTCAATAGAATTTTAACGCTATTCGGTTAATTATAATAATTTAATTAGAATTAATAAATGAGGAAGAAATATTAAACATTATGTAAATAAATTGAATGCAATTCAGTTATCACGCGAAAGAAGAGAAACCTTTCGTGTAAAGATAACATTTTTTGCTGATTAAAGTAAAAATTTAATTAAATATTTAATTAAGTTATCAACAACATTTTAGAATAAATTCACTGTCAGAATGCAATTTATTATTAATTTTAAAATAAAATTTCTAACTTTCAGACAAAGAAATTGAGTCTGAAAATGAAAACCAGGAAGACTCCACGTGGTCATTATGGGAAATTGACCCTTATTTAGGTATTATCAACGTGAAGAAAACCCCGAAAACTCCACGTGACCAGCACGTTGACGAGGTCCGAACTCACGATTTGTGGTTTAGCAGTTTCCCCCCATTCGTTTAAAATATTTATGCTTTGGTCCATAGTCTTTTAAAACAATACAATTTATGTTTATTAAACGTTTTTAAACAAGAGATACTTCTGTCTTATAGGGATTTTACTGTTAAAAATATGTCAATGTTTTAAAAGTTTATATTTTTCAATATTATATCGTATTCTCAAATGTGAAAAGTTAAACTATTTTAATAACAATATTAATCATTAAAATCAGTATAATTATAAACAATGCTACTTGAATTGATCCAGTTATCTCTAATGAGTTTTATCAGGTGAACAGGATCATAATTAAGTATAATGACTAGGATTTATCGCAGCACGTTTAAAATTCGAATGTAATAACTAAACATATTACAATTTATATTGTTATTATCTGTTATAATGTAGAAAACAACGAAATCTACATCATATTTATTTGACATATTTAACATTGATTGACTTAAAAAGCAACGAGTTGCGTAACTTTCCTGGCAAAAACATTCAAAATTGGGTGTGTCGCCATCTGTTACGATATTTCATTTCAAAAAACATTTTAAATTATTTTTTATTATAAGATGGCAAAAAGCTTAATTCTGAGGAGAGAGATAGGTTTTATAAAAAGAATTGTAAATGCTAATAACGAGGAAAATTGTCATTAATCCGACTTCACTCGAGATATGACACGTAACCTTCTCTATCTGCTCACTCCCTTAACCATCCAATTAACCATCAAAATTTAATAAGAACAATACCCATAATAGACAAACTTCCTTGCAAAATTTCAGTAATTTCCCGACGAAAGGCACAGGAGTTATTAAGTTTCAAATTGGGTGTACAAAATCGTGCTCCTCACACTAACATCCATACATACAGGGGGAAAAACTCCTTTTTTTTGCATTTCTCTAAGTTTCAAGGGGGAATAAATTTTTTGACCGACTGCCATACTTTTCCCCTGTTACATAGCAGCTAGAAAAATACAAATGGAAATAGGCATAGACGTCTCTTGTCAATAAGAAAATTGATCGTTGTTTAAAGAATGAGAACATACTTCTAAAAACTGGCTTAATAATTCGCTTTAATATTTATACTTTAGATAATTACCGATATTCATAATATGCTTTTATTCACTCTCTACTATTATCAGCAATAGAACTCTCGTGCTAATGTTTACAATAAACTAAACAATTCACATGAAATTTGATGTCGAATATTTTATTTTAAGTATGCCTATTATATACTGCAAGGAATAACAATGGACAAGGTATATGATAAACTACAAGGAATAACAATGGACAAGGTATATGATAAACTACAAGGAATAACAATGGACAAGGTATATGATAAACTACAAGGAATAACAATGGACAAGGTATATAATAAACTACAAGGAATAACAATGGACAAGGTATATGATAAACTACAAGGAATAACAATGGACAAGGTATATGATAAACTACAAGGAATAACAATGGACAAGGTATATGATAAACTACAAGGAATAACAATGAACAAGGTATATGATACCGATGGCGTCATTGATACCAAATGCTCAAATCCCACTAATGTGCCGTTATCCTATTTTTGGCCAAGGAAGGACGTAAAATGGTGGACAGTTTATCTCAAAATGGTAAAATTGCGTGGGGATGCGTGTCTGCACACCATTCCTCAATGGGGCATTGTGAATATATGCGAAGTTTCATGGAAGTCGCGACAATTTTCTTCCTCATATTGCCGATAAAGCAAGAAGTTAGACAACCTCAAAATGAGAAGTCCCGGAGCACCCTCATACAGCCCAAATCGCTCACCATGCGATTTTGACGTTTCTAGTCTTCTAGAAAAGTCTATTTCTGGATGTATCGGGCTTTATTATGTAGCAGCTAACCGACTTTTATCAGGCAGACATCTTTAACCTGATTAGTCAATGGGACAATTGAACAATTATTTAACCCCAGAAGCGATTTCTTCTAAATGAAGTATATTTAACGGACCCTACAGCCTCGAACGACAACTTTTTGATCATAATAATTATAATAATTCTCGCTAGCGATGTTAATAATAAGTTAATAATTCAAGACTCATTCTTGTTGGTATATTTTTTATTTCTTTTTTAAACTTCTGAATATACTAAACTCTAGAAGTCAATTGACCTATGTTTCAATATAATTCAACCGCACTATTAACTCATAATGGAAGCTAATCTGTATACTTATGAATTTTCTTATCTACAATTAAATCTCCATATTTTCCAAGTATTTGATTAAAACATTATACATACTATAATATATACATACAGTAAAACCTGTGTAAACCGGAATGGCACAGAACCCAATATTTTTTTCCCAGTTTGAACAGTTTTTACTGTATATTAACTTAGTTTTGAATTTGGCATTACTCTGTTATCAGGTAAACCATGATATACAGGGGCAAGACTAGTAATTTGAGATGGAGAGCATATATTTTAAATTAAATAAATTAAAAACATGATTGACAATGTTGCAGTAATTTTTTCTCGTTAATTTCTAAATTATGAAATGATCTTTTTGAGTAATAAAATCCGTTGAAATTAACCGGAATATATAGCAGAGAAAAGAAAAACATTTCGAAATTTCTAGTTTTTTTAATGAATTTTTTCCTGTTATGTTACTTCTTTTCCCAATATCTTTTCTCTACGTTGTTTAGTTCCATTCACTGAGGATATTTCGCCACCATTTCGGAAGTTCCGTATCTAAAATTGTTTTTTTATTTTCAATGGTTCACTCGCGACCCAGAATTGAAAACTTTATTCTTTGGCATTGTGTTAGAGTCTTGTAGCGTTATAAAAGAGGGCCATCAACTGAAAACGATCGACAGGCATTGCATAGAGAAGTCAAATTATCTTTGCAAAGAGAATTTTTTTTTGATACACTCAGAGACTCTCAGGAGAGGACAAAAGGAATAAATTGTCCAGGACCACAAGGAAGTAGGGGTGCCATATAATGTTTTTTTCTTTCGTTTACTTCCTTTAGTTTAATATAATGATTTAATATAGTATAAGGCCCCAATGTAACCCACGTTACGTAATCTCTGATGGTCGTGGACATACTTATGTGTTAGTTGAAGTCAACAACAAAATCATATGTAAAATTACTACAAAATACTTCACTACGTCTGAACATTGTTATTTAATCCATGTAATTGTTGGTTATCGTTTCATCGATTTTGTTTAAGTTACAATTTATTTTCTCCTGTTCATTTCCTATTGTGATGCCGAAATTTATGTTTCTGTTATTCAAAAATAAATTACTATTCAGTTTGTAAAGTTATTTATACAATAATTACTTATCCGCAGAACTTTATCAAGTAAAGCCTATTATTAACCAGCAATTCTTTCACAATATATTGGGTTGCAATTTTTAAATTGAAGCCCAATGTATCATCATCGCAATCAACTATTGTCAATCCAATGCCGGGTGAAGGTCCCTTCTAATCTTTTCTATTTCTCCCTGTCTAATGCTTTGGTTTTTCAATCTATATATATTTCTTTTTAGTATAATAAATAAAAATAAATTAATGCAGCTTATTACAATCCATTTACACTAAGTAATTTAACTTTTTTTTTTTTTCAATTGTCTTCATCGTATTTTTCGAGGATATACTTAAAAGAAAATACAAGAAAATTATAATAATTTTTTACATTCTTGTAATTTTCTGAATTGTTACATTTAAATTACTTAAACAATAATTTCATTTGTACTTTTTATACATCTAATCATTATTTATCAAGTTAATTACTTTTAAATTCTGTAAGATAAAAATGGAAACAGGTCATCTTCGTGTTAAAAATACATTTAATGATTTTTATTCTTAACCTTTAGTTACTTTTAGAGAATTTAATTCAAATTCCCATTGCAATAACTCAATAGGGCTATCATTTCTCTGAAATAAACATCACGTACCATTGAACATTACTGGAAGAAAACCGGGGGAAAAAAATCCAAACGATTCCGAACGGAACCGGATTTCCATTTCAAAAAGACATTAACCATTCTCTAGAGAATATCTTCCGAGATGTTACAGATAAGATTTTTGTTACCGAAAAAATATATTCTACTTAAAAATAAAATTTGTCATTTAAGAATATTTATTTACTTTATTTCCGCGTATTTTAAACATAAGTTACGTGATTTTTTAAATTTAAAAATCACGTAACTTCCGATCTTAACCGGAGGTTCGTATAATCGGTATCTCGGCCCATATCTGGTCTCGATTTTCATCTATCTAACTACGTCCTCGAGATTAAGGCCGCGACTCCACTAGCCGTAAAAGGGCCGTAAAACCCCTCGCCGTAAAAACTTTTAATCACGTGACCATGATATTTTACGCCCCGAGCAGGTCGTAAAATATCATGATCACGTGATTAAAAGTTTTTACGGCGAGGGTTTTACGGCCCTTTTACGGCTAGTGGAGTCGCGTCCTAAGGAAGGACAGGGAGACAGACAGACGGACGACGATGGGAATGTACAGGTCTGTAGTATGAAAATTGCAGCTAATAATATGTTCTTTTGAGAAATTTATATCATGTAAATATAGTGATACAAGAAATTTAACGTTCGCTATGAGATCAATATTAATATGACAAGATAAATCCTTCTATAAATTATTGGATTTCAACTTTTTTCAACTGAGACCAATATTTTAAATGCAATATTAAGTTTACAAATCTGTAAACTAGACGTTTTCTCCATAATAAGTACAAATTTACACATTATATACGCTTTTCAACTGCTACCTTACTCCCTGTAACATCCTATAACGCTGTCCACATACTAATCCGATCCCCTTAACTGTACTAACTACCCCTTAATTAATATACAGGATGGGAAAGAAAGTCACTTAACACTCCCGACCGTTTGTATAATCGGGGTTTCCTAGACCTACGCTTTTCATATCCGGTCTCGACTTTCATCCATCTAACTCCGTTCTCGAGATAAAGGAACGACAGACGGACAGACAGCCAAGATGACAATAGGAATTTATAGATTTTACAAGTTTTTCAAATTGCAGCCAAATAACGAAAGCATAAATCATTAATAATATAAGAAAAGTTTACTAGAGAGTAACTATCTTAAATTAGTAAAGTTTTGAAGCAACTTCTATTATCACAATAAATTTTCTTATCTTAAACATTGGATTCATTTGACAGATTTATTCTCCTCGACTAAAATTATATTATCTAACTTCGACAAATTTAACGCTAAGATAATACTTTCTGCCACATTTTTTTATATTATTCTATCGATTTTTTTTATTTAATCGAATATATATATATATATATATATTTATGTTGTAATCAATAGATTAATGGTAAACGTTAAACTTTTTAATGTCGTTTTAGAAATTTAATAGGGCCTATATACATTATATTAGTTTTAAATTCGGGAATTTTTATTTCCGAATTTAAACATCTGTAAAAATATTTGTTGTGAGTTTTGAAAGTATTTTAAAATCAGAACCATTCGACGATATTTATCTGCCTGCCATAATTCATAGTTGCATCGTGTTTGGCATTAATGAGCGAATTTATCATGGACGAGGTACAGACGATGGGAAAACAAAATCTGCTGCAACAACTCGTTTATGCTTCTAGAAGATAAAGAAAAAAACAAATTTCAATACAATCAACAACTTTTAAGTTGCTTCTGAAGAAGTTTCTATTATTATTATTTATTAAAAATTTTTATTTAACTTGCTTTGTAAGTCATCAAATCAATAAACACAAAATTCATTCGCTTCTAATTAATTAGATGGTTAAATGTCCGATTACAATTTATTTTAAGGATATTTTACGGGTGGTCCCACTTCACATCTTTCCACTCGAAAAACATAATAAAATGTAGAATTTAATCGTGTACGTGTAAATGCATTGTAGTGATGTATATGGAGGATGATGAAGAGTGACATCCATCTTCTTCCACTATCAACCTGGAAAAACATGACCAATAAGGGAGATTTTTACTTTTCTGCTCTGTTACATATACAGAGGAAAAGTATGGCGATCGGTCAAAAAATGACTCCCCCCCAAGATTTTTACATTTTTGGACTCAGCGCACCTTTATACGTCTTCATTTTGTTCACCCTCTTTGAAGTTTATTAACTCCTGTGTTTTTTGTCGAAAATTTTTGAAATTTTCAGTGAGGTTTGTGTATTAGGAGGTTTGATACTGTTAAATTTTGCAGGTTAAAGGTCGAAGGAGTGTGGAGATAAAGAGGGACCATGTGTCATATCTGAAGTATGGTTGGACTTAATGACGATTTTACTCGTTATTAGCATTTAAAATTTTTTATAAAACCATCCTTACCCTCAAAATTAAGCTTTTTGGGGTAGGGATGGATTTTAATAAAATAAATGCGTGTAATTAAGCATATAGGATTTATTAAATAATAGTTCAATACAGTAAAATCTGTGTGAACCGGACTTGCACGGTATTTTTTTCGTTTAGGCAGGTTTCCGTTTTATTACGGTTCCGTTTTGAACAGGTTTTACTGTTCTGTATACAGCTATTAAGCAAATCTCAACCAAATTTTGCATACATACTATGCGGTTTTGATTTTTTCAATAAAATTTTCTTCAAAATTTATCCTTTAGGGCAAATTTGGAGCTGCTGTCCCTTTAATGTGCACGTTACGTACGTTTTCTAACGAATTTCAGGTATACAAGAAGTCGCAAAACGATTCTTCGACAGGTGAAAAATTATGGTGCTCACTTTGCATGGGGCATACAGACCCATATCTTTGATGTAAACGTCAACTCCACATTTCACATCTGTAATCACGTCTGTAATTGAAATAAAATTATTGCACTTAGTTTTCTTCACAACGGAAATTAAGGAGATGACAGCACCAAATTTGACCTAGCGGCCGAATTCTAAAGTAATTTTTCTCCTGAAAATGGAAACGGCATATTCAAAACAGTGTGTACACAAGTTTGATTAAGATTTGCCCAACAGTTCTTTTTACAGAGAGCTATAAACACCTACTCTTTATGGTCACCCTGTATATTTGTATTAAGTAATCTGCCTGTTTTCAATTTTTTCTTAACTATTATTTACTGTAAATAGAACATGAAAAACTAAGTTCGTAATAAACAATGTATTTTATAATAAATGCTTTATAATAATAACTTATAATAACAATAATACCCTACAATAAATACTCTATATAATAAAAACCTATTGCTTAATGTGTAACTTTTTAAGGTTTTCTGGTTTTAAGGAAGTTTAGGAACAGAAATGAAAAATTTATAATAAGAAGAATTAAATAAAACGTAATAAAAATATCATTGAAGAAGGGAGAAAAACAGTAGAATATGGTAACCTAACGAATAACTCATCAAACTCGTGTTCATTCGTTTAAATAATTGAATAATTAGAATAAGAAATTAGAATCAAAAACTCTCTCGAGATATTTAAATAAACGGATAAATTTTGTTTAAATCGTAATCATTACTTCTCTTGTTTTCCTTGTTGAGCTATAAAAAATTGTAGAACTATAAATTCGAACTGTTGTCAATCTGTCTGTCTGTCTTTCCTTAATCTCGAGAATAGAGTTAGATATATGAATTCTGAGGGAAAATATGGAAACCGTAAGGGAAGGAGGCCCGATTGATTATATATGAACTTCTAATACACCGGAAGTCACGTAATTTCAATTCAAATATTTTCCCCTAAAAGGAGTTAGATAAATGGCATGCACGCTTCTGTTTCTAATAGGAAAAATATGATGTACAGGGGCAAGACACTACTAATTTGAGGTTGAGAGCATATATTTTAAGTTAAATAAATTATTAAAAATTGCAGCCCGGTATTATGACCACGTAGGTCACAATAAAATAATTGCTCGTTAATTATAAAACACTTTGCTTGATTGAGATTGTTTTTATACTTTAAAGATAAAAAATTTTGAATTGTCTCTTTCACCATATTGTTTATATTAAAAATATTTTAAAACTCATTTTGTATTTCTCATAATTTACTTACGGGGGGAGATATGAGACACACTAGAATGCCTTGTGATGTAAAGACACTTTAAGTATGGTCCAATTTCACACGAAATTTTATTTATACAAGTTAATGCATTGTAATATTTCATAACGAAATATTTGATAAAATGTGAAAGGTTAAGCAAAATAAAGAAAAGAAATATCGTAGAGGTGTGAGATGGGGGAAGTAATAAAAGCTAACACAGTTGACTGGAACACAAGTCATTTTCGTTACGTTTATTATAACGAAGTGTTAAATCTGGAATGAGGGGTTATCCAGGTTTCATAGAAGCTTATATTTTCTCCATGATCATAAATCGGGTAGCATCTCTTGGCACGCGCCCCAAACGTAACACTCCAACGATTTTTTTTCGGCACGCAACCCAGAACTTACGCTTAAAAAATAAATACCCGACATTTTCGCCCTGTTGTGTATATTTTTTAACTTAATAAAATACATGTAAGGGTAGGTTTCGATTAACCATATAAGAACTTTCGGTATAGACCGAAGGTCACCTGAATTCAATTCAAAATCCTTCACCAGAACGTAGTTACATGATTGGCAATACTCTCTTGTTGTCAGGAAAAGTATGATGTACAGGGACAAGCTACTACTTTTTTGAGGTGGAGAGCATATACTTTAAATTAGATTAATTAAAAAACAATCTCCTCCTTTTATCGTAACATTATTTGTAAAATTATTATATTATCTTATTGTCAAAAATTCAGAATTATTGTAGTGAATTTGTACTTGATACCCTGAATAATCTGGGCGGGAATTTTTCATGAACTGTCTGCTAGGGTACCGGATATGTCCAGCCTCGTCTCTCAATATTGTGGGCCTGGAAGAATTTACAATGGGCCTGGAGGAAAGGCCTTCTTAGCGCCCACAGAACGGAAAGAGAAAAAAGAAAACACAATAAAAAGCAAAAAGTTATTGAACACAATACAATGGTAGATTTAAAATGTTCGAAACACTTTTCACCAGTGCCCGAGTGGGTAAAACAACTGATAACTCTTTTACAGCCAACACTAGATCTAGTGCTGGATGGAAAAAAATTACCAGTTGGTTCGTGTCCGACCAACGGGCTGGCCACTTGCAGGGGTTTTGCGAAAAACCCGTGCAAAACCCCTAAATAGGGGCAATTTCCCATAGATTATCTTCCCAGGAGACACTCTACTCTGGCATATCGCCCATATGTTGCATTACCTTATCCCATCAATCTAATGAATCTAATTCCATGATTTTTTTCCACTAAGATTTAGCTATTATTCCCTTAACTTACTTAATATAAAATAAAATAAAATTTGAAATAAACGAGAACTTTGTTTAATTATCGAATCAGAAAACTTGATCCTCAAAATTATAAGGGGGAACTTGTAAACAATTCTAGGTAATAAACCCTCCACTGACTGAATGTAATTCGAGCCATAAAAGTTTGAAAAACAATCGTTATTTGGAATAAATCAGGCAATGATATTAGACATAAAAATATAAATTTTATATAAATAAAAACGTTTCAATCATTTTCTGTGCTTTAAGTATAAGTTATAAAGAGATGACGTGACAAAATAATGCTTAAATCTCAGAATTGTATATACTTTTATAACGCAATCATTAAAATTTCAGGAGTTTATCGTAATCCGTTCCATTGGCAAAAACAACGATAAAACCCAATAATATATCTAAAAAATTGTATAAAATGTGAAATTGCAGGGATTTATAGACATTTTGTTGAAAGTGGGGTAGGGATTACTTAGTGATCCTATACATTTTCTTATTGAAAGATTTTCTCTGTTTAGGAATTGTCGCCTGTCATTCGGATGGAAGAAATGGCATTTTTCCGGAAACGACTTGTTGAGATCTTCATAAACACTTTATGTATCCTTTTTTTTATGTTTTCAAAAACAGAATAATGGATTTTTTCGGAGAGTAAAAAAAGAAAATATAACGTTATTTTATATTGCTTCTTTAGTCTAAACTCTTATTGTATTTTAAGTATTATGTTTAAAAGATGAATTAAATTATAATTTTTTATTTACTCATATTCATATCCTTATTCGAACTTACGATTAATGTAAAGGTGTTGTTTCAGTGTCTTCTTAGACTAGAGTTCAAGAAAACATTTTAGTACTGCCAACTTATAGTATGAAGGAGCCACAGAGATAGCCGAAACATATAATGCAAATAATAGATGAATTAAAATTTTGTATCTAATAAAATCTTGTGGTAAGTCTTTGTGATTGGCGGAGAATAGAAAACGATGCCATTGTATTGTATTCTTCGCATATTCGAATAAGGATATTACAAGTTACCATCACTCTGAATGTTAATTAGGTTGCAATTTGAGAAAATTGTTCTCAATGTCTGTCTGTCTTTCTCAATCTCGAGAACGGTGTTAAATATATGAAAATCGAGACCACATATGGAAAGCTTAGGAGCAAGAGGCCCTGATTAACTACGAAGTTTCCGGTACAGAACGGAAGTCACGTGATTGCAATAAAATTTTATATCTGGATATCAGGATCTATCGCAGTAACTCTTGTAACTGCCTATCAATGGCCGAGTGGATAAAAACCACTGAACACTGGTAGAGTTGATTGTGGGTTCGCGTTTCGCCAATGGGCTGGCCACATGGAGTTTTTCGGGTTTTCTTTACGTCAGTAACATCTAAATAGAGCCATTTTCTCTAAGAAAGTCTTTCCGGGAGGCATTCCTCCTCGGCAGATCGCCCACGTGTCGCTTTGCAGTAATCGAATAAATTAACTCTTATAACAGATTTTCCATTTTTAGCATTTTCATTAACAATTGTAAAGCTGTAAGTTGGATAGCAAAATAAAGAAAGATTAACATTTATGTCTTTAATAATAATCCATATGTAAACAGTAGAACTCAGGTGAGGTGTAAAACCGTGGGCATCGATTCATATGGGACAAATTGACCCCCTTTTCAACGTATTTTTATTTTATAGAAAAATTAAAAGTGGAAAAGAGTACAGTACACAGCAAATACACCTTATTTTGTATATTCACTTAAAACCAGACAATGAGAAACTTTTCTTCCTCATTATCATTTATACAGATTCCCATAATATTTACACAGAAAGATCCAGATGCATAAGACTAAACTAATGTATATTTATAACAAAAAATTATACTTATTATAAATTTAATAAACAAAATCAATAATTAATTTAAACACAAGATCATAGATAATAATCTACGATCTCATGTTTGAATTAATAATAATTACTATCAGAAAGTGTACAGTCTCTTCGCGTTTGGACGACATTATAAAGTAATGTGATGACGTCAAATGGGAGAGACTCATTCTTACAAATAAGGGTGTTCAGAACATAAAACAAAGTATAGTCTAATATTTTGTTACTTTAATTAAAATTGCTGTTAATTCAATTTTTATCACATTATTTGTGTATATACGTGTATAACACTAGCAACGTTTACAACATTAGAAAAAATATATATTGTATAATATTTCAATTTTAAAAGATTTGAAATAAGCCATACCCCTTAAAATAATAATTGACGTATCTGCTGATCACGTGATAACATGTCATTAGGTGCTTTCTTCGAGTGGGCAGACTGTATTACGTAAAATTAATTTATTGAAGATTTATTTCTTATCATTTAATTACTTTATTTAAGTGTAACTTTAAAATATATAAATTCATAATTACATGTTAGTATATAGCTTATATCATCGATAAAATTTCAGTTGAAAGCAATTAAATGAAATATTGTCTTTAAAATTCAAAACTACACATCTATATCTGATAAAATAATGGCAAGGTATAAACATTACTTTAAATCTCATAGCTTTATTTAATGGGAGATTGAGATAATTTCTATATTTTTCTTAAAGAATAACTTATCTCGAGCAATGACTATAATATAGGAATAAATGAGGAGATTAGAATTTCCTCGTATAATAAATTTTTTTAAAAGGGCATCCTTACTCGCTTCTTAATCTTTTCAACCTATCGATTTTGAATTTTCAGGTTTTCTTTTATATTTATATGAATATGTAATGATCTGTGGGTGTCACTATCTAAGATTAAAATCTGAAATATTATAAATTTAATGCTTTAGTTATGCTCATCGTTTTGTGTAAAATGTTTACTAAAGTAATTAGAACATACTCTTAACATATATATACAGTATATCAGTTTTGACTCTCTGCCTCTGTGAGTACTAAAAGGACTTTTTAAACCATACTCATTATGGATTCGGCCAGGCACAAAAAATTTTTGGGGTTGCTCGCTAGAATTCGATTCAGAGCGGTGGCTAACGACTTAACCGCACCGGCATCCGCCCATCAACTTTATATATTAGAACATCTTAAGGCTAATTTTATATTTTTTGGTTTGGTTAAGACCTCAATCTCTGTAGATTGCGTTTAAAACTTAATGCTTTTACAACAGGAAAATCTTTTTCCAAAAATTCTCGAAAACGAATTTAGATAAAACCAAGCAGTTTTTTGCATTAGAATCCTATTTAAATATTCTGTTAACTTACGGTTCAGAATTTTGAAAATCAAATTTGTTAATTTTCTACGAATTTTCTACAATTTTAAAAATTCGTATAAAATTAACGAACTCGATTTTTGAAATTTCGAACCGTACGTTAACAGAATATTTAAATAGGATTCTAATGCAAAAAACTGCTTGGTTTTATCTAAATTCGTTTTCGAGAAATCATTGAAAAGGATTTTCCAATAGAAAAAGCATTAAACTTTTAATGCTGTCTGCTGGAGATCGCTTGCATATCCAAAGAGGTTACAATAAGCCTTAAAAGTCCAAAGAATATTTGACCATAGTCTTTATGTAGATTAATAATAATATTAAACCCATAAAACCAGAAATGAAAACTAAAAATTTTCATCTAGTTCTTACAGTATTTTCTTTTGTTCTATTAACTTTCAATAGAACATTTTCAATTAGGTGTTTTAATATGAATATTTCTAAACCATATTATTTTATTATTAGTTTTAATTATCGTATTACATTGAGGAGATAGAAAATTCAATTTTAAATCTCCTTCGAAACTTTGAATCTTTTCTTCTCGTTTTTAAAATATATAACATTTCAAAGGTTTTTCTACATAAAAAACTTTACTACACAATGTAAAAGTTATAAAAATACCTATACGCGACGAACTTCAAAAGTCACGAGATAAAAACTTAAAGTATAGAATGTGCTAAGTTACGTCTGTATTTCAATATATCTACAAAATAAAAATCTCCATAGATTTACGGCACATTTTAGATGAAGCAATGCATTTTTAGAAATAAAAGAAATTAATACTTTTCATCTAGATTTAAAGATTCTGGATGATTGATTGTAGGTCAACCGGCGGCCGCCGAGTGGATAAAACCATTGAACACCGGTACTTAGTCGCGGGTTCGCATCTCACAACGGGTTCCTATGTGAATAAAACCCGGAAAACACCACGTGGTGAGCCATGTGGAGTTTCCCGGGTTGGCTTTCTAACATTTAAATGAGTCTCAGTTTCACGCGGAAAGTCCTCTCGAGAGGCACCCCTTTGGAGGATTGTCCATGTATTGTGTGCCATCAATCTACTCCTGAATGATTGCAACTTTTTAAATTGAAATTTGAAAATTTCCATTTAAGATTTCTTTTCCTACTTTCTATTCTTAAAGATTTTCTAATATTCTTGTTATTCTTGTTTAATTTTTCTTATAGCCTCAAAAAATGAGAATTTGATTTAAAAATTACCATAGTTTTGGTGCCGATAAAGCAATAAACAATTTTCATTACTTTCAAAATAGATTTTTTTTCTGGGTTTGCAATTTAAATTGTTAAATTGTATGAAACTTTTAGAAATTCATAAATAAATATAGAATAATTCTTGAAAAATTTGCATTATACATTACTTTTCAACTTTCTTCAAACGATTTTTTAAAAATAAATTTAGACTTTAAAAAATGCTCAGTAATACCCAATAGAATTACAAATGGGTACTTACACTTTTAAGAAATGTTAGACACTGGCTAGAATACTGTTTTTTCTTCTTTCTTATCAATTCAAAATGTATAAATATGAGAATTTATGCCGCACTTATTTAAGATAGTTACTGCATCAAAATGGATATAAGATATAAAATTTAGAAGCGGAACTTTTATACAGGAAATAAAATAAATAAATTTTAAATCAGAATATCTAATTCCATACTTTGTAGTTTTTCTTAGAAGATATTCGACGATAAGAAGTTAAAAATTGTTATAATAAGAGTTGTAATAACTAAATTTAATAATTTAGATTTAAAATAAATTAGAAAGATATGAAAGAATACTAAACTTTAATAATATCTAAATTAAATAAAATAAAAAAATTATAATGAAATTTTTTCATCAAACCCAATTTTTTGAATTGTAAATTTCGAAAAACCAGAAAATTAATTATTAATCTAAAAATTTGAAGCGAATAAAGTTATTAATAAAAGACATTTAACAGGAAAAAGATTTCGTCTAGAACTTTTCTCTTCTATCATATGACATATTTCCTATAATGTTGCCCTCTTTGTAAACATTTCTCTTATTCTTCAGACGTTTTTGTTTCCATAGAAAACTTCCCATAATAATAAACAAAGCCATAATTAGGCATTTATCATTAGGGCGTGGAAGCTGATATTCGATACTTCAAAGTACCGATCAAGAAGGCTGGTTCTTCTCTCCATATTTTTCCTACTCATCATGCCCCATTTTTCTCTGTATTTTACGTAATGCCGAAGATACACCCCCTACACACATATAATGAAGTGACTTTACCGACAATTCAGCAGAATTTTCTAAAATTGTGGAACGAGAGGCTCCCTCAACCCCAAGTATCGTCACACCTAATAATAAACACTGCATTTTTGAAAATAATCGAAATAATTAACCAAAGCTAACAAAAATAATTCTAGATAATAATTTATGTTCTACAATAAAAGTAAAACGATCGATACCAATTTAATTTTAAATTGTTAAAAATTTAAATACGGTTAAATTTTTGATAGAAAGCTTTTAATATTAATAAATATAATATTATCTAATCAATTAATTTATATGAATTTATAATTATTCTATTTTACTTTGTAAATTTGAATATAATATGAGAGACAATCAGCCTAATTGTTTATTTTATCAATAATACATTTTCTCTCAACTTATCCTATTAGTAGTTTTTTCTATTTCTTTCATATTGTTACAAATTTTAGTGTATATCACAATATGAAATGATCTAATTTAATGTAATCTAATTGGCTTAGTTTCCTGTTTCCTGTTGCAGGATTAAATTGGTGAAGTGAAGATCTATCTTCCTTCAGTACACTCTCTTCTTTCTTGCTTCTCCCGCTCTTCGTCTTTTTTTTTTGGTTGTTGTTTTGAGTGTTTTCTGTAAATCTCTCTCTGTCATCATTTTTAGTGTATTCCTATCCACCCTTTTATTATGATCAAATCATTTTAAGCATATGTTCAATTTGCATATATGAAAGTGCGGGTGCATATATACCTAAACGCAGGTTATATACCTTTCTATTCAATTATATGAAAGGAGAATAAAAGATTTCAATATGTAACCGGTTCAGCCACCGGTTATTTTCTAGGAATTATCACATCCACAGACTCCAAAAAATATTAGCCAATCAATAAATTTATTTTACCCAGATGCATTTCGGAAATTACAATATCACGGAATAGAAGCAGAAGGATAAATCATAGTGAATAAGAGATATTCTTCTCATGATCATTAAATATTAGATTCTCATAGATCTACTATTATTTAAATTTGCACACATGCAAGTCGTCATTGCGGCTTAACAAACGATTTAAATTTATTAAGCGCGTTATCTACCTGTCTGTGCTTCCTTAATCTTGAGAACGGTATCGGATATATAAAAGTCGAAAGCAGAGTTGAAAAACTTGGAGACAGGAAGCCCCGATTATCTATATACGAACTTCCAAGATCAGAAGTCACGTAATTTCAATTCAAAAATTTTCCTCTGAACGGCGTTAGATGACCGGCATGACTGTTATTAGGAAAAGTATAATGTACAGGGGCAAGACACTACTAAAATGTAAAGCATATACTTTAACTTAAATAAATTAAAAATTGCAATCTGGAATTGCGACAATGACATAATAATTTTGTCCACTTTTCTAATATATATATATATATATATGTTCTAATTATTTGAAGTGGGAAAATGAAGGAAAAAATAATTTGTTTCCACTTTACTCATTGGTCATTGCAGGAGAAAAAGATAAACATAAGGTATTATGAGGACCGAAGTAATTGTGTAAAAAATTAGAAAATAAAATGGTTTCTGAATAAATTTAATTATTTAAATTATAAAACATATTTAAATATTTTCAGCTTTTTATAATATTTTATAAATTAAAAGTATTCATAATTTTAATAATTAAACAGTAGATTCTCAGTGTTTCCTGTAGAAAGAACTATTTGGCAAATCTTAACCAAATTTGGTGTATATACGTATTGTCTAGTTACGTGGTTTAGATTTGTGGAAAAATTACTTAAAAATTCAGCTGATAGGATAAAATTTAGCGCTGCTATCTCTTAATGTGTATATTACGTACGTTTTCTAATGAATTTCGGTTGTTAAGAAACAAATAGAAAAATTTTATTCCGATTACAGATGTGGAATGAGGAATTGAAGATTACATTATGAGCCATAAACATATTAAAAAATATATTTTACTATTTTATAACAATATATCTACTGGATATATATATATATATAACTGTTCTACTGCTTAAAATTGCTAAAAGAAATAATAACTTTGTGTCAACTTTAGTAACTAATTTAATTGAAGATTAAGAATCTAAACAATTAGGAAAGCTAATAAATTGCCAGAAGAGCGTTCAAGTAATGCATTTTAAAAGTAAACTTTAAACAAGATTATACATTTTTACCTCACTTTTACAATTAAATAAAATAATTAAGTGAAAAACATTTATAAAACTAAATTATGTAAACCGCTTATACCAGTGATCCTCAACAATAAATGACCAGTATGACTTTTTCGTTATCAGGAAAAGTATGATATACAAGGACAAGACAGCACTAATTTGAGGTGGAGAGCATATATTTTAAATTAAATAGCTGAAAAATATGATAAAAAATTGCAACCAGGAATTATATCACAATAATTTCTGCTTGTAAGTTTATACTTTATTCAACTTTTATAGTTTTTAACTATCTAAAATAAATAAATAAGGAAATATAACGATAAGAGAACAATACTGTTTTATTAGTATAGTGATTCATATCATTTATGTAATTATTAATTATGAGTTAACTTTAGAAAATATTATACTATATATAATATTTAAATTAAACGACACATAAATTTCGACGTTCTATTAATTTTAAATTAACCAATTACATTTTATTAACTTGAGGAATAGTGTATATTGCACTGTGTAAACAATTTAAAATTTATAAGGAATTATAGCTTTTCAGGAAAGAATGCGGAAAATTTCCTAATCTTATTATCGATTGTGTAGAAGAAAAATAAAATCTAAAATGCAGATGCAGTTGTCCAATCAGAGCTAAAATAATAGAAAACGAGCAATTATTTACGGTGAAGTCGTCACAATGACTAGCTGCAATTTATAATCATAATCTTAATTTATTTAAATTTGGTGACTGAGTTATACGAACAACTTTCATAAGCGAATCATAAATAAAGTACAATACATAAGGAGATCATAGACGAAAAAACTCTTGAATTATTTCTTTTATATCTAACTTTCTCTTTCTTTTAGTTACGTTAAAGTTTACAGGTATCGAGGGCTCTTATAAACAGGTGATTTCATGATACTATAAGAAAACATTTAGAAAAATTCTATAGAAAAGTAATGTCTTTCATATAATTATCTTCAAAAATCATTAATTTGAATAGTAAAAATAGAAGTTTCGTTATCTTTTACGATTAATACTGATAAAAATCAAGTAAAATTAGTTTTTTCCCTCCTATTTCTGACATGATAAATGAAAAGACTAATCAAAATGTTATCATTTCCTTGATAAGGAAAGTCATTAGAACAAGATGAAAGAAATAATTTATAAAATGTAAATATATCTCTCGAAATAATTTCTATAATAAAATTTCTCATATATTAAAAATAAATTTTTAAAATATAATTATCTATAAAAATTTTGAGTGATGTTATTTTCAATTCAATTCAGTATCATTACTTCGAATGATATTTAATATCTTAAAAACGTTTAATGGAAAAATAAATATTCATAGATTTATTATCGAAATATTTATAAAAATCAATTATTTAATTTCAATGAAAATGTTCATATCGTGATAATTACATTCTATAGATTTATTTACAAAGTGAATGATTTAATGAAAGTGATACAAGTTTGCTTTAAGCCACTCTTGAAGATAGTTTCGTACATTAATTCTATCGACATTAATTAAATATCTTAATTAAAACGTGAAGCAATTAATACTTTAACTTATTTTCAAAGATATGTTCATTAAGAGAAGAAGATTTTATAATTTTTTCTCGTTTAAAACACTAGAGAATCTCCTTACAAGTTACTCTTTCGATATTTTTAATTTATTTAATTTAAAATATATGCTCTCCACCTTAAATTAGTAGTGGCTTGCCCCTGTACATCATACTTTTCCTTTAACAATAGAGTCGTGCCGGTCATCTATCTAAGATCTTTCAAAGGAAAAGTTTTGAATTGAAATCACGTGAATCCAATTTTCATCGGAAGTTCTTACATAGTTATTTAGGGTCTCCTGTCCCTACGATGTCCATATCTGATCTTGTCTTTCAATTATCTAATCCATTATTTATAGAATTTTTAACAAATTTCATTGTTGGTAATTTATATTTTGTTGGAAATGTTTAACAAATTGTTTCATCTTCACGTTAATGAAAACTAGGTAAGCTGATGATCTAGGGCGTTAATTTTCTTTATTGTCATCCTGCAATTAATCACAGACCTGGAAAGTGCATTGAATTATATTAAAAGGTGTTATTTTGAGATTTAAATATGATAATTTGCCCTTATCATATTATAAATCAAGTGATGATACTAATGCTAGTGTTAATATTCCTTTGACTTCAACACTGGCAAGTAGGCCTATCTGTTTAGCACATCGCTTATATTAGATATATTTGACACAATCATTGTTCCTGTATTGATTATATATTAAGAAATAGATTCTTTATAGATACAAGAGGTATAGAACTTCTCTACAAACTTCTCATTTAAAATGAAATTTTAAATGAAATAACCGGATGTTATGCACAACTTTAAAGAACGTACCGTACCTACCATTCAGCACAACGTTTTTTTTGGCTATGTTTATGCAAGGAAAACATATTTACATCTCAAAAACTCAATGTAAAAATCTCGACTTACATTCAAAACGCAAATAGTCAGACAAACGTAAAATCACTTGTACTGTACACATTTTTAAAAGGTGGATCTACTTTGTGGTACGTCATACCGGCTCTAGTTATACTTAATAATTATGTTGTTTGAATAAGCAATGTTTCAAACATTTACATCCTAATATGATAGTTTGACTGCATTTTTCAAAAATTGCAGACCTATGACCCATTGTGACGATGTCACAATAAATAATTGCTCGTTACTGTTATTTTACCGTAGCACTCGTTTTAGAAGATCGATTACAGCTTACGGGTGAAGTTGTAATGAATTATAGCCTAATTTTTTCCACTTAAAATAATGATAAATAGGTTTACAGTTAGTGTTTTTGCACCTCTCTTTAAGGCTAGACTCATAGTTTGCTCACCCTGTAAATATAGGATTAACAAGTAACATCATATTGTTTATTAATATTAATATTAATCTATTCATACAGATTAATACAAATACGTTAAAATAGACAAATATTCAATTTAATTATCCTGTATTATGTTAAGAAATTAACAAATTAGAATATGTCAATGGCTCTTAAGCATAAAGGTTGATCATAGATAGTGACGAATTATTCCTTGTAATTAATGATTAAACAAAAGAAAATAAAAAAATTAATAATATATAAGTGGAAAAAAACAAAATTATAAATTAGGTGGAAAAATATTTGTGTATAATTACATTAAAAACAAATTATCAGAGAGTTATGAGTTACATTATCACTTTCACATTGAAGCGAATGGAAAAGTTTATAAATTCTTTCCTAATTTTGAAAAATGTATGCCAAGAAAATCTAAAAATAATATCTACATTAGGTTTTTTTATGGTAAAATCTTTGAAAGTATCGATTTGTAGAAAGTATTTTGCCATTTGTCTGAGGATAAACAAATCTCTTGGAAACTAACTTTTGTAACTGTAATAGTATTTTTGCCAGAATCGATATTTGCTGAAATGAATTTCGTCGTAGACAACGACAAATGATTTAATAACCGAATTAAGTCGTAATTTATGAAAGTAAATTAAATTCGTTTTCTTACTAATAAATAATTCGAATTATTAAAAGCGCAGAATTTTAATTGAGTAAAGAATTCGTCAATGTCTGATTAATTATTCACTTAAAAGAGAATTTTACTGGAATATTTAATTATGCCGATCGTACCCATCACTTTATAATTATAGATGACATTTAATTTTTACTAATAATATATTGCATGAGTAATTTTAATCAAAATAAAGTTAATTAATTAACATTTTAATCCTTTTTTTCCTCCAACATTTACTATCTTCTACTCTATATGTTCAGTGAACTTTTATACTCTCTTCTAACGCTTGACTTTTCTGTTAAATTTTTACTTTTATTTTATAAAATATAAAAACATAATTTTTATTTTTGAAGTAAATAAAATAATTTTAAAACGTGAATGACTTTGTGCCATACGGTGAAGTGAGAACCGATGATTCTATATACGTCTTTTTCATCTTAATTCGTTGCTTAGACAATTATCTGTCAATTAACACATAGTTTTATCATTTTATAAGCAGTCGAGGCAAGCTTTAAGCGTGAGAATTTGATTCTATCCGCAAAAGATGGAGAAAATTCAAATTCTTTTACTGTAAAATTATCTCTAATTCAAATAGGACCTCCGGTTTTCACCCAAAGATACATTAGATGGAGTTTCAAGAAGCTATTTTTTCAGTTCAATAAGACGAGAAATGATGTTTTTATATAAAATTTACGTATAAATCTAAATAAAATAATTAAAAATGCGTATAAATACATAACGCAAAAGATATTGTAATAATAATTCCCCATTTTGTTCCATATTACGCAGCTGCAGAACCGACGGTTACTTCGTCAAAAATTGTTTAAAAATCGCTATAAAGGAGGCATTTATAAATTATATTAAACTATAAAATTTCGTACAATAACGTCTTTAAATAAAAACGCTGTGAAAATATCTAAGTAAAGAAAATTCCAGTGGAATTACTTGTTCCATAACGTTATTGAAGCAAACTTTCTTCACGATTAGAAGCCATCATTTGGAAAAAAAAAAAACATTTATTACTTATCCTTCAGTAATGTCGTTGCTTCCACGTTTCTGAATTCTCATATAATCTTATCGATCAAACGACAAGTAGACTACCGTTTTTTTCATCACTTGTCACTTGCTGGTGATTTTGCTGTTGTATGAAGTTGTAGACGTAAAGATGCTTTTCTATAAAATAACATTACAAGGCCAGATAAAACAGCTTTCTATGGGATAAACCATTGTTAAAAAATATCATAAAGAAGCTGCTGTAAAAATTGATTTGGCCGTTCTTTGTGTCAGCACATTCAATTTCTACAGAAGAAAACCCGGGAAAAGATATTAAATAAAAAGATTTATGAAAGAGAAAACTTTAACTATTTGTTTTATATCAATATTTAATTTAATATTCAGGATTTTCTCCTGACTGTTTGTTGTTCATTTGTTTACGGCAATGATGCACGTAGGAAATTTGCCGGGGATGCCTCCCGGGAGGACTTTCTATCGGAAAATGGCCCTATTCAGGTGTTACATTGTGAAGAAAACCCGGAAAACACCACGTTGGAGAGATGCAAACCCACGACAGTGTTCAGTAGTTTTATCTACTCGGTCATTGGTGGGCTAACTTGTGATGGATATTCCAAGATGCAGATTTTCCGTGAAGAATTATACAAATATTATATTAAAACTAATGTATATATATAATATATTGTATTTTCAGCCGTTTTCATTACAAATATTTTATATATGCTACATTTCTCTTATTAAATTAGTTTTAGTGAAATTCAGAAGCTGATGTAAAAATTCAATTATTTTGAATTATTAAAATTTAATTTATTAAAAAGTAATTTAATGTATTTTTATTATACAGTTTAACTGAGATAAAATAACAATTTATATTTATGAGAAAGGTACAAAATAAATTTTTTAGTTTTCTTTTATATCAAATCTCCTCCTTAATCTTCAACTCATGTAAAAATATAATAAATCTTTTTGTAATGTCTAAATAATTTCCAATTTCATTATAGGAAATTCATAAATATCAACAGAAAGTGTAGTTTTGAAGAGGGAAACACTGACAATTTTCAATACTGAACCAGTCTAGATCAATGGTTCTCATTCATTTTAGACTCGGTATATTTAAACAATGATGCGAAAATTGCAATCCACTTTATTATGAAATAATGTATTACAGATCGATCAACAAGTCGATCACAGAGTTACATTTACTCGCTGCGAGAAACAAGAATTTTACATATATTTTACTTGAGTGGGAATTCCTGCAGCGCGAACACTCGCTTAAGTTGTTTTTTCCTTTTTGTTTATCATTTAATGGTCATTAGCAATCACCACAATCAATCAATCGTTAAACACCAATAACTAATTATAAACTACAGTATTTATTTACATTCAATTTCTTAGAGTAAGATAATTAAAATAATATATTCTTTCAAAACAGAATTTTCAATACTAGTGACAAGCTTTTACTGATTAAAAATGACCTAAGCTGTTTCTAATCACCTGCTAAAGGAAATTTCTCTCATTATCCTATACTAAAGAGAAAGCTAGTGTCTAATTGTTTTATTTTCTTTTGTTTTTTTAAAGTTTTAACTAATTATAAATGCTCAGAAATTATAGCAAATTGATTGAAAAACAAGAGGAAGTTACAAAAAAATAAAGAGCACTTGAGCATCAATTCTCCAGATTCAAAATCATGTACAGGGATAGATTTTGTTAACGCGTAGAATTATATTTTATTTTTTTACATATTAAACAATTTTTATTTTAGTTTTTTCATTCATCTGATGGCACACTTAAAATGGCTTCATGAAATACAAGTTTGTGTTTTATGAAGCCATTATTTTCTCTAGACCAAACGACTGGTCTAGAGAAAACAATTTTTTTTTAAATTTTTAATTAATTAAACACAATATTATTAATAGAGCTGAATTACTCTCAAAAAGTTGCTTGTTTTAAAATAAATAAGCAAAATTTTTGTGAAATTTTGGGAGCGGCCGAGCCCATAATGATATTGCTAAAAAGAGAGCCTCTTATTGTCCATAGAGCAGAAAAAGTTTAAAAAGAAGCTCAAAATAACAAGCAATTATTTATTGTTACATCACCACACTGCCGGGCTGCAATTTTTAATCATATTTTCAATATATTTAATTTAAGATATATGCTCTCCACCTCAAATTAGTAGTGGCTTGCCCCTGTACATCATACTTTTTCTGATAACAAGAAAGTCATGCCAATCATGTATGTAACTTTATTCTAGGGAAAGGTTTGATTGAATTCGCGCCACTTTCGGCTTATGCCAGAAGTTCTTATATAGTTAATCGGAACCTCCGTCCCCTAAGTTTTCCAAATCTGGTATTGTATTTCAAGTATTTAACTCCGTTGTTGAGACTAAGGAAGAACAGTTATTGTGTGAGTGCACACATCTTTCATCAGTTACAGCCGAAGGTAACGTAAACGAAGGCCTCTAAAATCATGACGTTAGTACACTCAACATGTTACGAAGTGGCGCCTGTAAAGGATTTTATAGTACTTCAGAGTACTTCAAGTAGCGCTCGTCAGAAAAATTTCCCAACGGCTGTACAGCTCTTGAGTTTGCTGAAGTCGACTGTTCCATTGTGGGTCAGGTTGAATCCCTAATAGACTTTGCTAAAAAGACCTTTTTAGTGGGCACAGGAGGAAAGTGTTTAAAAAAAGGAGTCTGATGAATGCAGCCTATGCATTTTCTTGTGATATGAAGCATGTGCTTGATGTCACAAGAATTCAACGGCCAATCTACCTGTGACGTCACTACTTTGTTCCTGGAAGCTCTCGTTTCCCCGCTCATATAGGAAGGACTTTAAGATCGCGCTGAGTAATTTTAATTTCATTCCTAATTTTTAAAATTCGATTCTTCTTAGGTAAAATCATTCAGAAATTTTGTCTGTGTACTGTACTATGTACTGTACTATAACATATTTTATGTATGAGTTTGCAAAAGTTGTCACTTTTCGCGTTTTACTTTATTTTCAGTCTATCATTTTGTATTTTTTCAAAATTTCATAATTTTCGTGACGAAATTTGGAAAAATTGTAAACCTATAAATTCCCACTATCGTTTGGCTATCTGCCTGTTTATCTGTCTTTCCTTAATCTCGGGAACGATATTAGATAATTGAAATTCTAGACCAGATTTGGAGCGAGTAGAGGCAGGAGACCACGATTAACTATATAAGAACTTTCGATACAAACCGGAAGTCATATGAATTTAATTCGAAACTTCCCCTGAAAAGTGTTAGACAGATGACTTGCACGACTATAATGTTAAAGGAAAAGTATGATATACAGGGGCAAGCCACTACTAATTTGAGGTGGAGAGCATATATTTTAAATTAAATAATTTTTAAAAATATGCTTAAAAACTTGCAGCCCAGCATTGTGACGATGTCATAATAAATAATTACGTCTTTACATTTATTTCGCATTTTTTTTTGTTGAAAAGCCAGAAAGATAAATATAGTTAAAACTTTATAAAAATATAGAAGACATACCGAAATGAATTCACACTGTGCTATTTCTACACCTCAGGAACACAAGAACCTGTCGTTGCAGGGTCGACCTTCATTTCACTGAGGTGTAGAAGTGAATGAAATGTGATGACGTTTTGCATTTATTTTAGTGCTTCTTCTATTTTTTGTTTGTATATATGTCAACGCAATTCGCGAGATGCCACTCGGAAGGACTTCTATAGAATACCGACACTATTTACGTGTTACAATGTGAAAAAGGACAGAAAACTCCACGTGGCCAGCCCGTCGGGAAGGCGCGAACCCACGACCAATAACCAATATTCGCAGATTTTATCCACTCGGCCACTGGTGAATCGATGTTTTGTGAATTTTAATTTCCTTTATTAAAATTAATTTTGGGGGCTATTATTCATTAGCCCCTTAGCTACGTCAGTAAAAGTAAGATAAATATATAATTTTCGTTTTCCAGTGCTTCAAAATGAAAAAATAATCTTTATTTTGACTGAAAAGTTCTTAACTTAGGTATTATTTTTGGATCATTTCCAATATTTTTCGTTTTTCTAGATATTTTTTTAAACTTAAAAAAAATCTAGAATTTATTTTTTTCAACATCTTCATGTCAAGAAGAATATATTATTTCGTTTGGTAAAAGTTTCATAAAGATTTTGAATCTTTGTCATTAATCTTAAGGAGAAAAAGTTTTATAAAAAATAAAAATAAATAAATATTTTCTAGGGCTTAAAATTTTTATATAAATAAATACACATTACTTGTTTATAAAAATTATTATTATTATTATTATTATTATTTTCTAATTCAAAACGTAAATTACTTTTAATGTGTTTTCAAACAAAACATTAAATTTCCAAGAAATATTTAAAATTAATTAAGTTTTTATTAATTAAATAAATTTCAAATAATATAAATTAAAAAATAACATTCTTTATAAGGATTAATGAAATGATGAAATTAAATGGAAGGGCAACATGCCAAGAAGAGGATGTTTTTCAATCAAATTCATAAGATCACAAGCTGTTCTGTAGACATGGCACATACTGCGAGTGTGAAAATGCACTCGTCTCACCATCACTCATGATAAATGCAGCGCAAAGTAACCAAAATTTTACTATGATATATTCTGCAAACATCACATTGTAAATACGAACATTATTTAAGATCTCTATGAAACATTATAATATTTTTTCTATTAAATTTTCATGAGAGTTCTTCGATTAAATCACGTACCGTTATGATCTAGAAGTAATTCTTTAATTATTTATTAAAATTTCTTTCTTTCACATCTGCAGCCACGACTGATTTTTTTTATTTATAATAATTTTTTAATACAGCTATTAGTTCCTTAATTTGATTAGACATGAGTTGGAAGTAAATTAATTAAGAAAGCTTTAATAAAGTTTCGGGTTAAATAAAGATTTTTCGTTACAAAAAAACGAACTGAGTATACTGGAGGAATTCCACCCAAAAAAATTTCCCAGAAAAAAAAATGTCTGAAGTCAACATAGTACATGGGGCCTCTTAATTTAAATTTGCCTGTTTAAATAAATCTTTAATAATTCGTTATGTCTCTTCAATTAATCTCCACTTTCCTAAATGTCTCGTAAAATAAAATTGACTTCGTAATTATATTTTGATGTAAGAAAAGCGCGAAGCAACCAAGTTTTTACTATGATATATTTCGCAAACATCACATTGTAAATACGAACATTACTTAAGATCTCTATGTGATCTCTAAGATCTCATAATGTTTCACATTTCTTAATTTCATTGTTATTAAATTTGACCTTTAACAGACACAATACAATCTTGTCCACTATTATCACAATGGAGTAAACCGTGAACGATTATAGATGATGGAAGGTCTTAATTTTTATTTCTTCTGTCTTCTTTCAAAATAATTACATTCCTTAATATTATGATATAGATAAAACGGGTGGTCGAACCTCTCTCTACTCAACGCTGTCTATAAAGAGATTTATTTAGAAGTCCAAATGCAAGTGTGATATGGTGAGATTTCTGCAAAAAGAAAAATTAGTAGCAAAACTTGCCAATATGCTATTTTCGATGCTGCAAGCAAAGAACTTGTTTGCAGAAGGCATTCATGCTACACAGAAATCTTAGTCGTAAAGGCGATACTGTTTGATGTGGTTCCCATTCTCATTCTGAAGGTTAAACATACTGTTCATCCGTAATTGATCCTCTGTGATGCTTCTCACACGCAATATGATACCGTCTTTCAAGGCTACCAAATTTGAATGCACTGTACTCCATAAACTGTACTTTTTAAGAGTCTCAACAAATAAAAACTCCTTTTTCGTTACTTGCAGTGCCAAAAATGCTGTAGTTGTGAGTTTTAGTACTAATATTGTTTTACAGAAATGTCTTCTGCATGTCCTAAATGTCTCCATACCGATTTGGTTTCATTTGAACTGCTAAATAATTCTCTAGACAGTGTTGAATAGGAGTATTTTAATTACGATTATTCAATATATTAAGTTACATGTAATTATTGATATAAAAGTTATACACAGTCTTAAATTTCGGTATTTACAGAAAACAATTAGTGAATATCGCCTGTTGGTTACTTTCATTTAAAAAGTTAAACAGCTTCAACAGCATTTTTTTTATCCTTAAGTTTTGTGCTGCGTTAGCCTTAACTTTTTATCCTTTTGAACAAAACAGACAATCTAGGGTCCCTGTCATGGTGCCAAATTTAAATTTCGATATTCTTACTACAGTAATGAGTTTATAAAAGATTGGTTTGGGTCTTCCTGTTAATGGGGGTCCCTGGTAATTGCCCTTTTCGGCTATAGGATAATGCGCCACCGTTAATAGTGTAAATCAGCGGTTATCAATAATTTTTGACTCATGGCACCCTCAGTGGTTTGTTCAGCTTTGGGGTCCCCCTTTATTCGAAAAGTCACATTTTTACTGATCGGTAAACAGGAGTTAAATTGTGAACTCGGAACTAATAACTAATAGATAATGAAACTGAAAACGTTTATTTCAAGTCAATAAGTATAGTTAGCTTTTTTACAACCAAAATTCAACCAAATAATGAGCTTGGAAAACATATAAAATTATTTTTGTCTTGTCCATAAAGCTAAGAGAATTTGTTTATCGGTTGTTCTCAAATTGTGCTTGAAGTACTGAATCACTCTGAAGATCCATAAGACATTTTTAAAGTCCAGATCCACATTAACCACATTAAATCCAAACGAATCACCATCCATTCTGGAACTTCCATTTCTAGTAGATCTGTGAACTTTAGTTTCGTTTTATTATATAAATTTTCTTTTCTCAACTATGTTTTCATTGTTATTGTATTTTAAATTAGGAATTCTGTAACGTGATACAGGAAATTCTAGTTCGAAATTCAAAGGACGAAATAATTGCGACTTCGAATTATCCGAGATTTACATATATGTCTGTACTATATACCAAATGCCACATAACCGATGTAATTTATTAAGCAATCGGAATACGAATACGTATACAAAACTTTATTTTCATTAATTATTAACAGCACGAATTCCTTAACGTGTAAATCCCTATATCCCCAGCCGGGACAAAATTACAGTTAAGAACTAACGGGATTTCGAATTATCCGAGTTCGAATTAACGAGAAATTCCTGTACTTAGAATTAATTTATAAAAATAGAAAACACATTGTTCTTGTTCTATATTCTATATTATTCGTATTAAAGTTGAGAGTTTCATTTAACAATTCCAACGCCCAAAGGTCAACGATGACAAAACAATTTTATTAACTATATTCTTCTGTGGTTCCCGTTGAGAATCACTAGTCTAAATCTACACAAGATTTTTAAAAATATCATTAAAATAATAATTATCTTTCTTCATTTATATCAGGATAGTCTCTTGCAAGAGATTTAGGCTACGTTACTATACAGAATATTAATACTTACATTAATAAAATGATTTTTGAGTTAACGCCTGAACGGACTATAAAGAGAAATTAGTATTCTGAAATATTCACGTTCATCACATAACTTCTAATTATACACACGCTTTAATTAATTCCTTCTTAATAAAGTTAATGATATTAAATAGAGATGAGAGTGAAATATAAAACATTCTATTTTATAGACTAAAGTTACTAAAGTAGAAAGCATAAGATTTTTCTATTATCTGTGAGTAAAATGAGAATGTTTTAGCTATAAGATAGAAAAATATGTCTAATTATTTATATATTCTTATGTTTTCTTTCTTCTTTCTCCCTGTGAAAACTGAGGGTCTTCTTTCTATACCCATCATAGGTTCGACTAAGCCAGTATTTTTCAATCTAATAGTGGCACCCAACTTAGTAATTTTTTCTACATCTTTATATACTTCAACATGCATTATGAATACACATATTGTACAGTACAATTAGTTTAAACTGATAAAATGTTTTTAATAAATGATTACAAAGGTATTAAATAATTTATACTTTTAATCACATATGCATATACAATAATTTTTAATATATATAAAGAGTATTATACTACGTAATAGTATGTAAATAATGTACGTGAAAACCTTTATGGTGCTGTTCAACACTATATTTCGTGGCACTCCTGATGCGTCATTGTGGCTCCCCATTTGAGAATCACTGGGTTAAGCTTACAATGGGGAAGGGCTTTTGGTGAAGGGGCTCGACATTCCTGAACGCATTTTTTTTTTTAGAACAATGTATCCGATAATCCGTACTAACCCGGGTTATTTTTAAGTCATTGGAGTAGACGGAGTTTATATATCACACGACACGACAAGCAAAAGATCGAGCACATTGCAACTTGGCAACTTTCATTTGTATGTAGAGTACCTAAAGGTAACTCCTACTTAAAACAGTTACTTTTAGGTACTGTTTAAGAACGTCTAAAATTGATATTTTTACGCAATTATATGATTTAACTGCTTGTGTTACATACAGTGTTGGTTGATTATGGCAACATGACACATGGGCAATATTCAGAGAGTTGATGCCTCCTGGAAGAACTTTTATGGGAAAATGGTCTCTATTTAGGTGTTAGAAACGTGAAGAAAACCGGAAAACTCCATGTGGCCAGCCCATTGGCAAGGCGGAATCTACGACAATACCCAGTGTTCAGTGGTGTTATCCACTTGGCCACTAGTGATGCTTAGTATTTATAAGTATCTATCTAATAGTAGGCTATGCAGTGTTAAACTTCATTTGATTAAAATTCCTAATTTGTTTTTTAATCAGTTATTTCATTAAAAGTCGTGTAATTACTTCGTTAAAACTATTTAAAAACAGAAAAACATGAGAATTTTTCTTTCTATACACAGTTACTAAAAATATTACAAATAAATATATAAAAACTAGTATAGTAGAATCGAAGTATGCTCTGGAAATGTAACTTCTATGCAAGAAGTAATAATGTCACAGGCAAACATGGATAGAGTTAAAATAAGTTGTGATGTCATCGCTCCATCAAGTCACATGGGTACGGCTCATTGCAGAGAGACTTTACGATCGCACTCTATAATAAATTAGATAATACTTATTCTAGTGTTACTGTATGGCGAACAGTTGTTATACAGGAAAAAGGTTCTCAATCAATTTTTCAACGTTCTCATTAATGCATAATTCTCTTCAGCAGAGTTAATTTTAAGTGTTTTACACACAAAAATATATTTAAAAATAACTTAAAAAGAACTTCTATCCTGTTTTGTTTCCTTCCGGTAAAGTTATCGGTGTTATTAATTTCCAAGACTTTACTTGTAAAATATTGTGACCTATACATTTATTATACAAATAACCAAACTTGTAACATTTTCGATTTCTTGCTTATCATGTGGTGTGAAATATTGTAAACTCTGCCTAACCGGATGACGTAAAGAATGAGTCTGTGAGGATGATTGAGTACGTCGTTATTAAAGAAAAAATATTTACACCCTTACGAACCACTCATGAAAAATTCCTGGGGTTGATTCAATTCTGGATCCTCCAGAGCGTAGGCTGACACGTTAACCACCTCGAATCCGACCGTCATATATTTTAGTTTAATGTCTTTTAATTTGTTAACAGACAATATTAATGACATATAATCATTTGTTAAATAAAAATAAGGCTTATTATTAACTTATTCGAAAACCGTGTCTTCTTTTAATTATTCTTTACTTCACAACTAAGTGCATAAGTAGACACTGGGCAATGTATATCTATGCACTTAGTTGTGAAGTAAAGAATAAAAAATAAAGCTCTAAAGGAGGCCCCAAATAACTATATAAGAACTTCTGATGTAAACTAGATGTCACATAATTTCAATTGAAAACTTTTCCCCTGAAAGATCTTAGATAGATAACCGGCACGACTCTATTGTTAAAGGAAAAGTATGATGTATAGGGGCAAGTTACTACTTAAAATAAAACTCTTTCTAGTCCAAGTTAATTTGAAATAAAGCTCATATTATTTTATCTATGTAAATTTAATCACTAGGAAATAATAAAATTATAAAAAATTACGATTTTTTAAAAATAATTGTAGATCTTTTTTTGTAATTTATTATTCTATAAATTATCGAAAAATACTGCTTATAAGTACTTGAATGTATTTTCTTATTCGTGTAAGTTTAAAATTTTTATTATCGAATAGAAAATAACGTTAATGAAGCAGTAAATAGGATACTGAGAAGATCGATGCAACTGTTTTGCATTTTTCTTTTTCTCTTCCTTTCTCAATTTCTTTAAGAACCAATTTAGTTTAATGAAAATTTACAAAAAAGTCAGACATATAGCTTACAATATTTAATGCATTTACTTACTCCTTTCTCGCTGATCACACTTCAAATGCTTTATTTCTTTCACATTAAGTGCCATTACTCTGTTTAAAAATGTAAATGAGTTTCTAGACATTTGATAACTATTTAAATCCTTGAGATTAGAGCAAGAAATTTTTAAACGTATAAAAAAATTACTGTGTAAAAATGAACTTTTAAATATTTGCTTTCTTTTTCATTTTGATGAAGTTTACTCTAACATGAAAGTCGAAAAATAATAATTTTTGATTTTAAATATGGCAATTTCTTAAGCAGTTTTAAGAAAAACCCTAAGCTTTCCATATCTGATCTTGATTTTAATCTATCTAACTCCATTTTTGAGATTAAAGACAGACAGATACCAGTGGAAACTTATAGCAATTTGAAAATTGCAGCCTAATATAAAGCGAATAGTTAGATAATAATGCTGATGAACCAGAAACTCTTTTAACTAATAGAATCTTCGAGATTTTTAAAAAATAATTTACATCTTAAATTTTATGTAAAAATTCATATTAAACTTTCTATTCTATTAGTTTAATATTCTAAATAAATTACTGGATTTATACAAATATGATATATAACTCTACTTATAAGCAGGGCCATATGTAGGGGAGCCAGGAATTTTTCTTTTGACTCGTTAAACCTTAAGGGTCCTTAGTGATTCTTATCTTATAAAAAATTAATGCTAATTTGACTAACAAAATATAATATTTAAAACTGATTTTTGTTAATAAAGAAACATTTTACTTATTTCATTTATTGAAAAAAGGACAAAACGGACCCTGCTATATTTAGAGACGTAGAGTAAAAAACGAAAATCACATGATTTAAATTCAAATATTTTCCCCAGAACGAAGTTACGTAGATGACTGGCATGACTCTGTTGTTATCAAGGAAAGTATGATGTACAGGGGCAAGACACTACTAATTTGAGGTGGAGAGCGTATATTTTAAATTAAATAAATGAAAAATATTATAATTATTGATTCATATAATAATAATAATAATAATAATTTAATTAATATATGAATGAATTTGGATATTTATAAGAGGTATCATCTTACACACAATTTATATCCTCAGTTATTCGGATATTACAAATTGTAATTTATTTATATATTAAAATAATAAGAATTTTGCGTACAAAAACGTTTTTTGAAGATTAATTATGTTATTAAGAAGAGTTATATTACATCAATATTAATTTAATGATGTATATTGTTACAGTCTATTTCTTCTCCGCTAATTTAGTATGTTAGCCATACGCGACGTGCTTTCAACTCACACGCTAGCGCTACATTATAGTCTCCAGAAAATGGCGCAGCTGACGCCTGTTTGTGCGAGTTCCATGCAACTTATGCTGCTTTCGTTATTTTACATTGATAAAGTGACAATTCTACTTATACAACATTATGCGAATTTTTACAGGAACTTCTTCAGTTTAAATAGAATTTATGCATGTAGTTAGTAGCAAGGACTGCATTATAATTTCTCTCTCGGTCACACTTGTTATTTTTACGTATTCTTCTCCATTTCTACGCATTTATTTAATTCAAGAATTCAAGAAAATTGTGGAAAACACCTAATTAAATCAATTATAAAATTTCCTGACACTGTAGATTAGTATAAATTTCAGATAACTATATAGAATGGCTCGCTGTAACTATTTTTTAAGGGAAAAGTTATCTGTAAAGAAAAACACCAAACCAAACAAGTGCTGTTTTTGTTTAATATGTATTTTAAGAAAAAAATAATAATAATAAAAAGTGAAAAGTCGAGTAGTTTTCCGTACTTGATTTTCTCTTGTTGTTGTTTTCATATTGTTATAAGAAAGCAAAAGATTGTCGAGAACAACACAAGGAACACAACTGGGATAAATATACAGGCTTTAGGTGGTGAAAGGTCAAGAGGTAAAGAGATGAAAAGGATGAGGATCATGAGGAGGAATGCCGAGAGTTTGTGCGGAGCCCGGGATTAGAGCAGGCCCTCTTTGCCTTAGAGGGCCTCTTTTGCCAGTTTTTTAACAAACGAAATACGTAGTATGTCTTTTTATTAATTAAAGGCAGTCTTAAATATTTTATTTTTGTTAGTAAAAATAAAATTAATTTATAAGGATTGAGGAAACTTAGGGGTCACGTTGAGAGGCAGAGAGAGCTGGGAATATTTTCCTAGCTTCATCTTCCTCTCGATCTGCCGGTGTGTCTTTTCTCGAGTGGGATCGGACTTAATGAAGATTTTACTCGTTATTAGCATTTACAACGTTTTCGATGAAACTCATGTCTACCTTAAATATTAAATTTCTTGCCTAACGCTTACCCCCGTAGACGACGAACGTGCTGGTTATCCGCGTAATTGAATGTTATATCGAACAAAGTTGAAAGGTGAGATACGATACAGCGATCGGCTATAGGGGAAAAATAAATGTATCATCTACTAAATGCTTTATATTATTGAAGCGAAATTGAAATGGATACTTACAAGAAACGTAAGTTAGTACCTTAATAATTGTACTAATAAATGTAATTTATTTAAGATAATTATATTACTATCTTTGATATATACTAATATAAGTTCCGTATAATTAATTATGATAATTTTCCTTATAATTATTATGCTTATAATGTTTATTTTATTTAAAAAAGACTATAAATTCATTTCTTATAATACTATTTTTCGTGCAAAATGAATGTAATATAGGTCAATACCGTCAACACTTCTAATACATTAAAAATACATTAAGGGACTAGCCAGGGCCGGCACTGAAGATGCAACACGTGCATTTACACGTGGCGGGAGTGGCAAAAATTTGTTTAACATAATGCTTTAAAACCCATTAAATAAGTATTAAAAATGCATGGTTTTCTAGAATATATTTATTCGAATTTCTAAGCCAACTTTCCAAATTTTAAAGCAAATTATAATTAATTTTCCAAATTTATAAAGTTTTTATAATTAAACAAATATTTTTCGGTAGGAAAATAGAAATTTCTATTAATTACTAATTACTTTAAGCTATATTTTTAAAAATATTAAATTAAATTTACAAATTTTAAATTCGCGTAAAAATTTGTAAAGATTTTATAATAACTTCTATACTAAAATATCTTCTTCTTACGTATCATTAAATGAATTTTTCTTCAACATTTTTTCCAGAACGAAGCTATCCATCATCTTCAATGATTAAAAAACCGAAGATAATTACATTCTATGAAATATTTTAGTGAAAGAGTTTTTAAAATGATCTCTTCTTCAATCTTTCCTTATGATCTTATCATTCATTTTATTCGCAACTGTATTTATTTATTTGTTTTTATAGTTTTTATATAAATTTATTTTATATTTTTCTAATTTTTTAAAATTTATCATTTGCATACAATTTAAGGTAAGTATTTTGTAAAAAGTTTTAAATAAATAACACGTGGTGTAATCACTGTCTACGGCCCTCATTATAAGCAATCATTTCGCTATCACGTTTTGTAAAATAGTTAAAGCAATTAAAAGTAATATATTTAAAAACCTTCTTGCCTGTATTATTTAATTACAAATACTACTTAGTTACATATGATTAATGAACAGGCTTATTACACACCCAGCCTATTTAATTAACTTATTCCAAAATGCTATTCGCCCTTACTGGCCGTTATCAATTGGGTGACATACAAAACAGAGTGTATGGTGACAATCTGCCAACATTACTTTATACATTAATAGTACAATTATCACAAGTTATTGTATTATCGGGGCCTCTGACTAAGGTTTTCACATCTGTTCTTGTCTTTCATCGATCTAATCTCGAGATTAAGGAAAGACGGACAGACAGACGACAGTGGGAATTTATAGGTCTACAATTTTTCCAAATTGCAGCCCAATTACTGATATGAACGTAAATTTAATTTATTTAAATTGATACAGGTAATGCCCAACAGGAGAAGAGAGAATATCCTCCAATAGCACACTTAAGTGAAAGCACGAAACAACATTGAACATACTATACACAAACAAACAATAGAAACATGTATAAAACAAGTAGCGGACAGTAAAATCAATAAATAAAAGTACATTAAATAAAATACAATACATAAGTATCACTATATATATACTATAATTTATCGTCGATTTGCTTTTTTAATAATTAAGATGTACACGTAATAGACACAATAAAGATGGAACTATTAGACAAAAATAAATTAAGTTAAAATGATTTTAAGAATAAGATTTATTTCCAACTTTGTCACTTCATATCTGAAAAATTTGGAAAAATAAATGCTAATAATGAGTAAATTCTTCCTTACGTGTGACCCCACTCGAGACAGGACACATGAATGCCTTTTATTATTTAATAGCATCAATGCAACTAATACACAAATCACCCTGAAAAATTTTAGAGATTTTTCGACTAAAGACACAGGAGTTAAGCTTCAAAGAGGGTGAACAAATTTGTGCCCTTCCCCTCACACACACACATACATCCATACATGCAGAAAAAATCCGCAATTTATTATTATTATTATTATTTGTATTATTCGACGTTTCAAGTCCAAAAATGTAACAATTTTGCGGGTTATCTTTTGACTGATAGCCATACTTTCCCTCTGTTATATATAACAACCGGGAAAAGTATTAACAACGAGAAATTATTTATTGTGACATCGTCACAATGCCTGGCTGCAATTTTTAATCATATTTTTAATTTATTTAATTTAAAATATACGCTCGCTACCTCAAATTAGTACTGACTTGCCCCTGTACATCATACTTTTCCTTTAACAACAGCGTCGTGCCGGTCATCTATCTAACTCATTTGAGGGGAAAATTTTAAATTGAAATAACGTAAGTTTCAATTTGTAGCGGAGGTTCTTATATAGTTAATATGAAAATGAAAAATTTATTTCTCATATTTTCAAATTCAAATGAAATCTATAGATGGAGTATCAATTTTCTAAACTTAGAGACTTATTAACCTCTAATTTTTGATATATGCAGCTACAATTCTAATAAAATTCGTAGTCGAAACATATAATTTAAAATTTATTACTGAATTATCCAATTAGTACGACATAAATATAATTTATAGCATCATTTTTAATTAAATTTATCCGTTAAACTTGAGAATTTCGAATTATTTACAAGGCATTAGAGAATGAAGATTGCTAATATACCAAGGAAAATGACAAATTTAATCAACATTTATGGTAATTCGTGGAGATTAATTCTATGATTTTCTAATCTCTTTCTAATCTGATTATTTTCCAAAGTATCAAAAGTTAGATATTTTGTATACCGATAGTTACTGAGTGTTTAATGACAATATTATTCTAAAAGGTAATTACGAAAACTTTACTGAAATTTCGATTGCTTACATAATATCAATAAATGCCAGTCTACGCTAATTAAATGATAAATATGCATTTGTATATCAATTGAATATGCAATTATCACAAGAAAAAGTTTATAAACTTCCCTTTTTATATGTAATTGTAAGAAAACTTAGAAAGATGAACATATATTCTTCCAATGTTATACGCTCACTAGTGTCTGAGAGGTCGTGGGTTCGCATCTGATTAATGGGTTGGCCACGTGTTTAAGTGTTAGACACGTGAAGGAACGTGTCTAACACATAAACAGAAGCCAGTCTTCTTAAGTCTTCCCGTGAGGCAGATCGTCCACGTGTTGTGTTGACGTATGACGTAACACCAAACCATTATTATGCTCAGTTCAAGCACTATTTTGTGATTACTTCGAACAAGAATTGATAAATAAGTGCGTGATTGACAGACTTCCTCCACAGTTATTTACTTAATATTAGTTACAATCAATAAGCAATTTGCATTAATTCACCTTCGACATCTTTTGTTCTTCCTCTTTTTAATTAACTGAACAAAACTTTTATTAATTAAGCTTGGACTTGAATTTTATTTTATATCCTATATTATGTATTTTAAAAGTACACTTAACATAATGCATAATTTTGAATAAATCACGTAATATTTCAGTTAATATTTGTAAAAATATGTTAAGAATAAATGTAAAAACTGTACTTGGGCCGCATTATAAAGAAAATAAAATACTTATTTTATTAATGTTATTTTAAACCTGTGTAAAACGGAAACGTAAGGTAACCAATACTTTTTTCCGTTTAGGCAAGTTGAAACATTATCTTGAAACGTCCAGAAATGCTAAAAATTTAGGGTATTTTTCTGTATGTATGGTTTTGTGTGTGCAGGGCACGATTTTGTTTACCCACTTCGAAACTTAATAACTCCCGTTTCTTTCGTCAAAAATCTCTGAAATTTTTTAGGGATGTTTGGGTATTATGGGCATTAATGCCTTTAAATTTCAGAGGTTAAAGGCCGAGGAGTTAGGGAGATAGGAAAGGGTCACGTGTTGTATCTCATGTGGGGTCGGATTTAATGAAGATTTCACTCGGTATTAGCATTTATAACTTTTTAAATATAAAACTCATCTCTATCCCGAAAAGATTTTTGCCATTTTTTAACAATTAATAATATAAAACGTTATTTAATAATTATATTAAAACAGATGAAGCCACACTCAATTTTAAGTTTTTTTGCTGGAAAAGTTACGCAACTCCTTGCTATATTTTGAGTATATTAGAAATATGCCAAATGTTTGTTATATCTTTTATGCAGAAGAAAGTGATAATTTAAAGTGAAATGTCGAATTTATACAGTTATATATGTCACACGAAATACAATAGGATGTTTCTACATTTGTAAAATCACGTGCTAGCATAACTAGAACAATTTTCTTCTCTCTATTCAATGCATATTCAATTATTGACTGGCTAACTTATCTATTAAATTATGCTAGTTAGAATAATGGGAATTAAATTACAGACTGCCTGTTTTCAGTTTATACTAATCAATTTACTTGCGTACAATTTAATATAAAAAATAGTCTAATGTAATTTCATTCCTCGTACGTGTCGTTGTATAAAGACAACTGAGATTCGATTCAACTCAAAATGAAAATAAACGTACAAACTGGAAATGAAAGTAATAGTTACCATTTTATACATGGCTATTGTGGTATTCTACTCAGTTTATCCTAATGTCTACGAAGTTAGCCGGTGTTCTAGTCACATAAAGGTGACTAGAACACACCTAATAAACTTCCTCGGAATAGGGTATACCGGGTCTAAAATGTGAGCAAAGTTTATTTATTATTAAAGAGGAGAGTCTTCATGTAACGTTTACACTCTTCTTTCTTTATTCGAATAGGACCTCCTTAGTAAGGGTTTAACAGAAAAGTTAGTAAGGATAGGAAGACAGGGAAGATTAGAATCTTCCCTGTTTTCTCGATACAGGAATTACAGTTAACTACGTCAGACGTTTTGGTGGTCAAAGGTCGAGGGAGAGGGGAGATAGAGGAAGTCACGTGTCATATCTCGAATGGGGTCGGACTCAATCATTTACTGAAAAATGATTGTAATTATTCACGTAAAATACGTTATTATGTGAAGACCAGTTAATTGATCAAATTTTTATTAATAAAATCAGAATAAATTAGGCGTGGAATACAATTCTAAACGGAAAAGTAGATACTAAGTTGCACTTTTGTTTGGAGAATTCCCATTTTGGTGTTGTTTTTTATTAAGAAAATTTATTTATCTTCAGATGAAACAATTTCAAATAAATACGATTGATCACTATATTTGTTGAAATAAATGAAAAATTGAATTAGTTACATTTTTGAACGTAATATTAAACAATAAATAAAAGCAATTTAAAGAAAATGAAAAAAAATTAAGTCTTTATTCGATTTCATGCTAATTATGTAAAGCTAAATTGTAAAAAAATTGAAAAATATAATTATATCTGTATTATAAGAAAGAGGGTGTAAATAATATGACGCAAATAATATGTAAGGAACGATTTTGAAGGGGATTGAATTTAATATATAAGAAAAAATCTTTTAGAATTAGTGAACTTTACCATCTTTTCTGATTCATATTCTATCAACGTTTCTTTTCACGTTTAAGAGGCTGTCCCCCACACACATAAAAAGAAATTTGCATTTGTTCTGTTTCTATTCCTTATTAATTTTCCTTTTTTAAAATTCTAAAAGCATTCTTCCCACAGTTTTCTTTTTCATAACCTTTAAAAAGATCCCTTTCTTTATTGATTTCACATATTCCTGACTAAACACTAAGAAACCAGGAATGAGTTGCATAACTTTCTTGGGAAAAAATTTAAAGTTGTGTATACGAATCTGTTACGAAATTTTATTTTAAAAACTTCTTATATTATTAATTATTATAAACGGCAAAAAAGCTTAATTTTGAGTAGAAGTGAGTTTTATAAAAAAAAACTGTAAATGCTAATAACGAGTAAAACCTTCATTACGTCCAATCCCACTCGAGATAAAACAAAAGACCCCCCCGTATCATCCCAAACGCTCGACCTATAACCACCAAAATTTAACAGCATCATACCCCGTAATACTCAAACCTTCTTGCAAAATTTCCGAAATTTTCGACAAAATGCACAGGAGTTATTAAGCTTCAAATTGAGTAAAGGAAATCGTGTCCCCACACGCACATTAACAATAAAAAGGGGCTTATACATACAGAAAAGTCCCCACTTTTTGCATTTATCGACGTTTCAAGATCCCCTGAGTCTAAAAATATAAAAATATTTGGGGGTGAGGTCATTTTCTGATCTATCGCCATACTTTCTCTGTGTTATATTGTATAACACAGCTGGGAAAGTAATAAATAAATCGATCTCAATCACCGTTTTTGAGGACATATTTTAAAACTTTTTCCGATTTTATATTCAAAATATACAAAACATAAACATTGAATTATTATCATATTTTAAAAATTATTGATGATTCGAACCAATAATGGAGAGGGAATTTCGATCTTGTTTCATTCTCAGCTATAAATATAAAGGGGAGAAGATAAGATTATAAAGGAATTTATCGATAATGATGCTTCGATTGAAGAAAGAAAGCACTTAAATTACCCGAATAGTTTAAGTGAAACGATGCAACAGCTGCGGAAGTATCGACAATGACTGGAGTGTGTCTGTGTGTGTGTGTGTGTGTGTGCTGTAGATAACGTCAGGATAACTGAAGAGCAGAGATCTACAAATCTCTAAGGAATGCAACGTATTAGAATTTTTATACACTGCTCTTATACAAGAATTTAAAGTAAACTTTAATGGATTTTATGAAATATTCTGAAAAATGATAAAATAAATATATTTTTAAAACAATATAAAAAAATAGTATTCATTACTTCCATTTATTTTTCCATTCTAAAATTTATAAAATATTTGTAATTTGATTTAAAATGGTGCTTCACTTTGTTTTTATATTATAAAAAATATAGAATAATATGATCTTAGTTTATATGGTGACTTCTATAATACTATAAGCATGGAGTTTTTCTGTGTATACCAAGCTATTGTGTTTACAATATATAAAAGGAAATGTATAGAGATATTTTTAAAATTTTTAAATTATAAATTTAAATATGAAATGCATAAATAGAAACAGGGACTCGAACAGAAGGAACTGATTACTAAAGTTTAAAATTAAAATAAAATTCTTTACAACACGAGCAATTATTTATGGTGACATCCAGAGGTTTATGGTCCAAACTAGAAGTTTATACTTCGAGGTCTCCTGTCCCTAAGCTTTTCATATTTGATCTAGATTTTTAACTATTTAACTCCGTTCTCGAGATTAAGGAAGGACAAATAGACAGATAGCTGCCAGTGGAATTTTATAGGTGATTTTCGTAAATTGCAGCCCAACTAGGAGAACTTTGAGTATGACTGAAGCGTACATAATAAACATTGCGCAAAGCATAATACGTTAAAGTATATAGATTCAAATATTTATGGTAAATTTTTCGAGCGGTCCACCAGTAGTAGAGTGGTTAAAACCACTTAACACTGGTCGTGGGTTCGTTACTCGTCATGTGGAGTTTTTCGGGTTTTTTTCGCGTTCGTAACACCTTAAACAGGGGCAAGTTTTCTATAGAAAGTCCCCCGGTGAGGCATCCTTCTCGACAAATCGTTCATGTGTCACGTTGCCATAAACAAATAAATCAAATTACTTTTATAATAAAAATGGAAAAAGAGGATCGGTATTTAAAAAATAAAATTGCAATAGCTTCGTCGTATTTCGAATGTTGCGTGGCGCGCGTTTGTTTGCGCACGTCTTTACAATACAAAATTTTTCCATTGACCGAACACGGGGACGATATTTGAGCCCCGATATCACCCATTCCTGATGGAATTTTAAAATTCGACTTACTTTACGACACGCCAGTTTATTACTTCTGTTAATGTGCAAGATTTCGTTCAAATCGGTCGAGTCATTACTTTTTAAAACGCGTCATGTTTAGTATTTCACATATGTGCTCTTCGGAAAGAGATGGCAACCTTTTTTCATCCATTAAGATTAGATTATTTATATAGGGCAACGCGACACGTGAGAGATCTACCGAGGGGGATACCTACCGGGAGGACTTTCTATGGGAAACTGGTCTCTATTTAGGTGTTACAAACGTGAAGAAGATCCGTAAAACTCCACATGGTCAGCGCGTTGGCGAGGCGCGAACCCACGACCAGTGTTCAGTGGTTTTATCCATTCGCCCACTGAGCATTTGATCAATTAAGAGCAGCCCACAAAACATATATTTTTTAAATGAAGGAGTTCATTATACAGTATTAATCCACCCGTATACAGTTATAAGCATCTAAAAATAGATAAATTCATTCATAAAATTATATTTTGCCTATAATTTACCCTGTCGAATGTTTTTAAGTTTGTAGATACGAGCTGTAGCGCGACTTAACAATTGCATCAACACGAAATTCATCGTTCATCAGGTTCAATGTTAGTATTTACCGCTCTATTAGAAATGTTGAGCCTGCTGAACGTAACTGATAATGGGGACCGATAAATATACATTCCACTATCCTCCGTCTTGTCTGTTCTTTGTTAATCTCGAGAAAGAAATTAGACAGATAAAAATTGAGACCAGATATAAAAGCTTAGGGCTCTGAGACCCAATTAACTACATACAAACTTCCGATCTAGATCGGAAGACACATGATTTAAATTCAAAATTTTCACGACTCGATTGATATCAGGAGAAGTATGATGTACAGGAGCAAGACACCACTAAAATGCAGACTACAAAGTACATTTGTGGCTTTAGGAATTAATACATTCGTAGTCAAATATACATTAAATCAATTAAATTAGTAATAGACACGTCCAGGTCAAAATTTAGTTAAATTAATTAATGGTTAAATTTAACTTTAACTATCGTTATATTCAGAGTGATGTAAATTAAATGAAATTAAGAAAAATATTTTGTCATGGTTCCATTTTGAATAATTTTTCACAAGATAGTAACGCGTATAGACATAGTTCATTCCAACATACAGTTAATGACATTAATAAACTGCATTTACAGTAAATTTTCCGACTGAGCAAACGCAAATAACATCCATTAGTTTACAATTATTATTATTAAATTTATAAGTAATCCATGAGATACATACACACGCAACGTCGGGATGAATTAGTAATTTACATGTAGTTCCTCTCTTCTCTCACAAAAGACATTCACGTAATACTAAATTTAAAATAAAATTTGTAGAAATTCACTCTATACACGTAATTATATAAAGAATTAAATATAATTTTCAACCCCGAAAATTAATTAACCTGTTTTAGATTTGATTATCAAGAAGAGAAATTTATATAAGAGTTTTTAGCAACTAGTTTGTATTTTAATAGAAAAAAAAATTAAAAAAAATAATTTAATTTCTAGTTTAAATAAAGAAATATATATAAATTAAATTGTAAAACTCTGAAGCCTTTATGTTTCTACTTTTAAAAAAATTTATAATAATTAATAATATAAAAAGTTTTTTAAAATAATATAACCTCATAGCAGATGGCGCCACCCACAAATTTATTTATTATGTTTATTAATAATGTAAAAGTTATTTTTTAAATAAAATCTCATAACAGCTGGGTAAGTTACACAACTCGTTGCTGGAATTTTCGTAATAAAGATGAGAAGAATTTATAGAAAAAAAGTAAAAAATTCAGTTTTTTTTATGTTATAAGCTAAACTTTATTAGGAATAAAAAGGAAAAGAAATGAAATATTTAAATTTCCTTTCATATATTACATAGGATTTAGGTATTCTATCTCATTGCTAAAGTGTTTTCTGTCAGCAAAAGTCCATTAGGAAACCATATCAGAATTTTCTATTAAGGGTTATTAAAAATACGTTCTAAGAATAACATTAAAAACTAATGGATACAGAACTATCCTTTATGATACGATTATGTAGCATACAAAATGAAAAATAGTATAAAAATGCTTCACATAACGAGGTATGGTCAAATTATTGCCTGTGAAAAGTCTTTAAGCGATTTTATTCACGTGTCTAAAGTTTAAATAAATTGCCTCTGAAAATGCTCCTCTGCAGCACTTATAAGAGCAGGGAAGAAGCCTCATTCTTTCTTCCCTTCAGTTTCTGTACTGTAGTAAAGAGTTAAGAAATGCGATCGAACCTTACATCCTTACAAAAACGTAAAGTCTGAAGCTGAAGAGCAACGAGATTGAGTCTTTCAGAGATTCTTATCAGTACTGCAGATTGGCATTTTAAGGAGTTGCTAGTCTGAATTTTAACCCTCTTGTAGCGTTACAACAATGCGTTTGAAATACTATGTTTTCAGGATAATTTTGACTGTTTGGTCTCTAGAACACGTTCTAAAAATATTGCCACTACCTCGCAGAACATCTGTAGATGATCAATTCATATTTATTGTTTTACTTTTCCGGCTGTTATATATAACAGAGTGAAAGTATGGCGATCGGTCAAAAATTACCACCTTCTTAAGTTTTTTACATTTTTGGACTTAGGACACCTTCGAGAAATGCTAAAAATTTAGGTATAATTTCTGTTTGTATAGATGTTAGTTTGTGTGGGGGGCACAATTTTGTTCACCATGTTCGAAGTTTAATAACTCCTGTGCTTTTTGTCGAAAATTTCTAAAATTTTGCACGGAGGTTTGCGTATTAGGGAGATCGTTGTTGTTAAATTTTGGTGGTTAAAGGTTGAGGGGATGGAGAGATCATGTGTCTCTCCAGTAGAGTCGGATTTAATTACGATTTTACTGGTTATTAGCATTTACAACTTTTTATAAAACTCACTCCTACCTTCAAAATTAAGGTTTTTGCCATTTTATAATAATTAAAAATATAAAAATTTTAAAAATAAAACATGATAACTGATGGCGTTACCAAAATTTTAAACGTTGACTGGAAAGTTGAGCAACTCGTTGCTGATTTATTTACAATTAGAGATTCTAAAAGCTTTATCTAAATATTAAGAAATTATTATACAAATATGAAATAATTAAAGTAAGATGTTAAATTATTCAATATGTATTTCGTATGAACAGAAATATGACAAAACTTTATTTAAAACCTCACTTTAATTTTTTAGGGTCGCTGGAGGACAAAGAGTTTAAGGACTTGACAAAGAGGCAAGGGACGAAGGGGCTGGAGGAAAAAAGGCGATAGGGGTATGGGAAAATAAGGAGGACAAAAATTCATTTTGAAACAAACAAAATACGAGAAATATATGCACTGAAAGTGGGGCGATAGTCCGAAAAGTTTGGGAAACAGTGCTCTAGGAATTAACTAAGCATTAAAATAGTTAAATTAATTTTCAAAGAGAGAGAACGAGATACGGTCCTTTGGCGCATTGTTTATATCGATTGGTTAAAGAAAGAAAACGTGTAACGGTAGGCTGATGGTCAGAGAACGAAAAGAGAGATTTAACCAATCATAATGTCAGATATTGTTAATCGTTTTCCTTCTGTAACCAATCAGAAGAGTTGATGCAAAGGTAAAACTATCTTTCTACCTTTATAACTTATTGCAATCAGAATATATATTAATTTATAAACGTTGTTTAGCAATTTCAAACTTATCTAAAAGTCATATAAGATATAAGTACTCATTTATCTTTGAATTGTATATAATTTAATTACGTTCTTTAATTTTTATTGCAAAGTTAACTATAATTTCGCATAACTATTGGATCATTCGATTGTTTAAAAAATTTCAGAAATTTTCGATAAAAAGAACAGGAATTATTAAGCTTCAAAGTGGGTGAAAAAATCGTGGCTCTTAAACATACATACAAAAAAAATCCCCGAATATTTTTGCATTTCTCGATGTTTCTAGGTCCCCTCAGTCCAAAAACGTAAAAATCTTGAGGCCATTTTTTGACCTAATGCAATACTTTCTTGGGAAAGTAGAAGTAAATACACATATATTCATTTAATTTTCTTAAATAATTTAAAAATATTATTTTTAATATTTAGTAATTGATAATGATTTATAAAGTGATAGTAACAGTAAATGAATCTACGAAGAAAAATTTATTAACGGCGTAAATATAAATATGAAGATACATTTATATTTACGCCGTAACAATAACCCTCATGCTAGTAACAATAAGAAGAAATAGAAAGACATAGGCCTAAATAAATAGGAGTAGAATAGGATCAAGGATATAAGAAAAGTAATTAAAGAGAGCAAATAGAGATAGTCTCTCACTTAGCAAAAAAGATAAGACGATATAATTACGATCAACTACAGTAGAAAAATACTTTCTGAACCTAAACTAAAATAGAATAAGAATAAGACAAGGGATAATGAAATAAAGTAAACAGAGAATTGAATAGAAATTGGTCAAAAAGATTATTTAAATAATTTATTATTTATTTACATTTATTTAGCATTTTAAATTAAAGATTTTTAAATATTACAAGTTACATCGTTTACGTAAAATCATATATTTAAATAATTCAATATAACATATATGCTGCACAAATTGCGCAAATACATTAGTAGACTCGTACTAAATCGCTTAATTTTTACGACCCCATCAGAAACTATACGAAAGGTGAGCCAAGGGGCCCATTTTTCGTAAGTTTTCTGAGGTACAAAGACAAAAAGTAGACAGTTTTTGAGTTATTGAGTGCCCAAGATGAAAAACGGCAAACTTTGCCCACGTACTGTGAAGTCTCCCTAACCGTACTCCAACCAGTGGCGAAGCGTAGTGCGGACGGCATTTTTTCACAATAAATAATAATAATAATAATATCTTGTAAAAATTTGAACCATTTCATTTCATATTTTTGTCGCACCTACGATTCGGACCGATTGAAATGAGCACGAAATTTTTCATTACTTATTCTGTGAAGAAACTAGGGAATCACCAGGGACCTTTCTTTAAATGAATGTATAATAATGATATCTTGCACATTGTAGCGACTGACAACACCGTCTGTACTGACTTGTAAAGATTCTCCGTATTTTATTTAAGGGGGGCGAAATTTTAAGGGAACGGCGAAATTTTTTCCGCCCCGGGCGGCTGACACCCACTCTATGCCACTGACTCCAACGCCCCTATTCCATTTTCCCTTGTTGAGAAAGGCTTGGAAATGTTTTCTGGAAAACTTTTTCTATGAAATTCACACGTTATGTCCTTACTGTATCTTCTACACATTTGGAAACCATTAAACTCACCCACTTGTTTCTTTTCGTCCCTAGATTTTCTCACCGCCCACATAAGGAGGTAGCGCCCACTTTGGGAACTACTGATTTAAAGAATGGGCGCCCTTCCGGCAAGAAATTCACCACCCCAAGACTTGAAAACTCTAGAAAAGACACTCCTTGGGACAGTGAAGCGATTTATTGGGCTTCAATTTAAAAAATTTGCGATTATGGCATCAGTCTACAACTCTATGGTTTTTAGAATTGATTCTAGATGATCAATCCAGAATTTTTCATAGACAGACTGTCCGAAATACGTCGGACCCCTTTCCTCACCCGGCCGCCCCATTGTAGGTCTGGATGAACCCACTATTGGTATGAGTAAAATGACCTCTTAGTGCCCACAAGGCAGAAAGAGAGAAGACAATAATGAATAAAAGTGTATAGGCCTATGTGTCTATTTCGACAAATTACTGAGTAGAATTAAAAACTTTAAGTTTTGAAGAAAAAATTTAGATAGATGACACACGACTCGATTGTTATCAGGACAAGGGTTTATGTAGGGGACAAGATACCGCCAAAATCAAGTGTAAATACGGAAAGCTTAGGGATCGTAGGCCCGACCAAATATATACTAACTTCCAGTCTGGACCGGAAGTCACGTGAGTTTTTTGCTTTGCAAGAGAATAAATAATTGCTTGTTACGTTATAGCTCCGTAAACGATATTCACGTTACGATATCACTATAAATGCTGTACAGTCATTTATATAACTTAGTTTGCTTAATGTGACTGTATAATTTTTAAAAATTAAACTGTAAATCAGTGTTCAAAAAAATATATTATATATAGTTCGATATTATCCACGATTTCAAGCATTCACGGAATAGCTTAAAGCTTATCCTCCTGGATACAGAAGAAAATACTGCACTACAAACTAGGCTCTGACATTAATTATATTTTACATTTTCATTTACGTTGGTATATACTATATTTAAAATATAGAAATATAGTCTAGTTGTGTTTTCCAAAACATTGATATTACACGTATTATTCTTATTACCATGTATCTCCCGTCTCGTCGATCTTTAACCACCGAAATTTAATATCATCAATTCCCTTAATATATTAACATCCCTGAAAAATTTCAAAATGGTTCGACAAAAAGCACAGCAGTTATTAAGCTTCAAACAGGGTGAACAAAATCGTGACCCTCACAATACACATGAACATCAATATATACAGAAAATAACCCCGAATTTTTCTTTATTTTTCGACGTTTCAAGGTCCCCTGATACCAAAATTGTTAAAATGGGGGGGGTCAGTTTTTGACTTATCGCCATACTTTCCCCCTGTTATATATAAGAGTAAAAATGATCGTTAATAGTTTATCACTATATTCATATAATTAATTACTCTTCGGAAATAATATTTTAGTCGTAATATTAGAAGTGAGATGATAATATATTATCAGTCTCTAACAGAGAAACGTTTATTATTGAGAAAAATGCTCCAAAGACGTAAGTTGTCTCTGTAGACCGAAAACAATCATTTTGAGTAGACAATGAAAGAAGGAATGTGTCCGATAAAGTGTTGTTCTCAGAGTATCTCTTTCTTCTTCCACTCACATAGAGAAATAAATAGACAAAGATTTCTCCAGGAAACTCTCAACATCAAGACAAACAAAGAATTAATTCTATTATTTACAGAAAAAAATTGATTAATACGTCACCCGATTTGAATTCAAAAATTTCCCCTGAAAGGTGTTAGATAGATGACCGGCACGACGCTGTTGTTAAAGGAAAAGTATGATGTACAGGGGCAAGCCACTACTAATTTGAGGTGGAGAGCATATATTTTAAATTAAATAAATTAAAAATATGATTAAAAATTACAGCCTGGCATTGTTACCATGTCACAATAAATACTTTCTCGTATTGTTTATAATATTTTAAAAAAACAGATGACTTCCGGCTCGGATTGGATGTTCCTACATCATTAATCGGGTTCTCCAGCCTATCGGGGTTCCACATACAGTCTCGATTTTTGTCAATATAACTCAATTCTCGAGACTAAAGAAGGACAGACAATCAGACTGCCAGATTTATTGAAGAAATATTGAAGATTTATTAAGAAATATTTTAAAAGGTTTAGAATTGAAATTTAATAAATAATCTAATGAAAATTGATTTCTAAAAATATTAAAACACTTAAATAAGATTTTAATATTTGTATATAAAATTTTAAAGTAAAAATTATTGCTCTTATATCAATAATTGAATTGTTTATTCTATTACAATTTTTATTAACTTTTGAATCGATGAAAACAATGCTTTATGTCGGTGGAACCTGTGTAAACAGGATTCGTACGGTACCAAATATTTTTCTGGTTTGGCAAGTTTCCGTGTAGAACAGGTTCTGATTTAGACAGGTTTTCCTATATTTAATTAATTAATCCCGTATTTTTATTTTATCTGTAAGCTAATCAATTGAAAACTAAATCATTCCATGATTTAAATTATGCATATTTTGCGTATATATAAATAACAATTATTATAACTTTTTACTAATTTATACAACTGATTAAAATAAGCTACAACTTTTCGAATTTTATAATATATTTAATGATAACAAAGTTAAAATTTTCAAACTATTTATTCGATTTTTCATTAAGTTCAAAACTATTTAAATTTTTACGAATTCATTTATATGGAATGTGAAATATTCTTTAATTAATAATTCTAATAATGGTATATTTCTATTAAGAATCCTATAAATGTCGGAAAGCGTCAGGAGAATCAATTTTTGTTCATTCATTTCTTGACAAGAAATATCATCTGACATCTTCAATAATGAGAAGATGGCATCAGATGTTAACTTCCGGCTCTTACTAATTAAAATAATTACAGGAAAATTACTACATTTGCTTAATTAGCAATAAAATAAATTGCTATTTCTTTATTTAATAATTTTATTTCCAAGAAATATTAAAAGATATATTATACATATAGTAATCACACGTAAAATTTATTTAGAACTATTTCAATTAAACGATGCAAAAACATGTTAAGTCTGATCATACTCGAGATATGACACACGACCTCCCTTTATCTCCTCACCCCGTCGACCCTTAACCATCGAAATGTAATAGTGTCAATCCCCCTAATACATTAACTTCCCTGCAAAATTTCAAAAAGTTTCGATAAAAAGCACAAGAGTTATTAAGCTTCAAACAGAATGAACAAAATCGTGACCCTCACACACACACACACACCTACTAACATCTATATATACAGAAAAAACCCCTCGAAGTTTTTTGCATTTCTCGACGTTTCAAGGTCCCCTGAATCCAAAATTTTAAAAATATGGGGTGAGTTTCTGACTGTTTGCCATACTTTTCCTCTGCTATATATAACAGAGCCGGGAGTGCAAAGTATTAAAAAAATTAAAAATTTATTTTTTGGTATTAGTTTTTAAAAGAATAAATCGATGCTAAATAGGGCGGCTGATGATGTTCTTCTTAGGTACTCTTAAGAGTGGACCTGCAGATCTGCCGAGGAACGAAGTCTTCTTTGAAGAGAACAAGAAAACTGGTCGGAGTGGTACTTGACTTTCTTCTTTCACCTGGCAAACTTGATGAAAGTTTTTCACATTGAGTAAGTTCTCTTCCTGCAATCGTTTCCACAATCCTTTCATGATGGTTTGTTGGTGTTTCCAGGACTTAATGAGGTCCGAAGGTGTTCATGGACGGTTGTTGAATTTTAGAAGATCGCTAATCCTGTCTCCCACCGGAAAATGGGCAGATGCAAATGCTGTCTTGCGGTCGTAAACTGGGAGCTTTGCTGTTGATGGCGGCTTCCAGTCCAACATAATAGTGATCATCTGTTCAGCTTTCAGTAATTGTTTCCCGAGGACCTTGCAGTGACATGGCAATGGCATGGTGAGGAGTAAAGCGGACAACTGCAAAGCCAGAGAGAGTTTGCCATAAATCCAATCATTCTCTGATGGTAGCATGGAAGGGTGCCTTTCATGACAAGGCCGCAAATAGCCATTTTCCAGCAAGATAGTGCACAGAGAGACACAGAAAAGACTCAAGAATGTCTTTGTCACAAATTAAAGAAATATTTTTCTATGTATTTTTTAAATTTTTACATTTTTATTTAGTTCATTCATCAACAATTTAATGCGTTTTCATTTATTAATATATTTTTTCATATTTCTTTGTTGAAAAATGTCAACCACCATAATGAATTCGTATTTCCATTATCACGATTTATAATAATTCTCTAATCAAAGAATAAATGATAATTTTGAAAAACGTATCTTTATAATATGAATTAATATATATATATATATCAATTATTTATATTTTCGAAAATTTCGAAGTTTGATCAGGTAAAATATATTATTATACCTTCAATATAATTTTATTAATTTAAAGATTAATAGAATTCATATTAGCCCTACCAATTTCTTAATATTTATTTATAATAAAGGATTTGGATTCTTCCCAATTATCTAAAAAACTTCGTCAACTTCTTTTATCATATTTCCTGTAGCTTGTTTTTCTTTCTTCTACGAGCAATTCTTGTTATAGTTGCTGCTTGTTCTTTCTTTTACTTTCTAACTTCTCTAGTTCTGTTATTGTCTTTATTATTAATTTTTCTTACGCACAATAAATAAGTTATTTTTCATAAACACGATTCTATCAAGCTTCAGAAAGTAAGTTAAATATAGGAACTTTTATACATAATAGAATAAATAAATACGTATAAATAAGGAACCCGTATAAATTCGTTTTTTTAGTGTCTAAATGTCGTTTTAATATAATTAACTATTATAAAATCGTCATTAAATCCGATCTTTCTCGTAGGGTTCTCCCGATACCACAAAGTATCGGTACCGGTATGAAGAGTAGTTTTAAATCGAAACTGGAAATCTTGCTGGCTGTTGCTGATTAGTCTGTCGCATCGCCTTCCAGTTGTTTTTACTGCCGAGAAGGTATACTTACCCTTGTTTTTGCATGGTGGATAAGTTCAGAAGAAAGAATTCCGTGTAAAAAAATCGCGTAAAAAGAGGGATAGGTGCACTGCACTCATTACAATGAAGACTGAGTGGGTCCCAGACCAGAAATTAATATTTTGATGCTTACTCGAGGGAATTGAATTTTGGCTATCTACTTCAGAAGTCATTGCATCAGTCAGTACTTCAGTTTACATTCGTATGATGTCATTTACCGAAATAGTGTTTCGGCTTCTGATTTGGCAGTAAAATCCGGTTTCGGTCAGACCTTACCTGTCTTTGGAAAATGTAACGATACTAGATCCGGTACCCGTGATAAAGGTACTGGTATCGGCAGTATCGGACGTCTCTAGAGATGACACACAACCTCATCTATCTCTTCACCCCTTGACCTTTAACTACTAAAATTTAATAGCATCAATGCTCCTAATACTCAAACATTCCTGTAAAATTTCAGAAATTTTCGTCAAAAGACACAAAAGTTTGAAAGAGGATGAACAAAATTGTGCCCCATACTAACATCCACATGTACAGAAAACCCTCCGAATTGTTTTGCATTTCCCGACGTTTCAAGATCAACTAATTCCAAACATATAAAAAATCTTTAATATAATATAAAGGTTTTATAGAAATGTTTATATTATTAAATACATTGAAAAAAAACTTTAAAGCTCTTATATTCAATGGTTTACAATAAATTAATATGCGGATTTTAGTCTTTATTCATTGAAGTGATTAATCTTGAGGGTAGAGATGAGTTTTTTCAATTGTAAATGCCAATAACGATTAAAAATTTTCGTTAAGACCGACTCCACTTGAGATTGAACACACATGACCTCTGTTTATTTCTTCATACCTCGACATTTAACCACCAATATTTAATAGCATCAATGCACCTTACAGGTTACCGTCACAAATTTCGTTTCCTAATCTATACTCCATCCTGAGATATTAAACGAAACACACATACATACTCCCACATACACATACACACATGTGTATATATATATGCTTTGTCTTCCATAATTATTTGTCTTATTCAGTAGAATTAATGTAAAATTGTTTATAAAGAGATTTTTCTTTCTGTTTTTAAAGCAACGTACAAAAAAATTTTACGAATTAATTGTTTAGCTACCTCAGATTTATTTATCCTCTATGGCATTCATATATCCTGCATATAATTTCATGTTTTATATAAAATGACATTATAAAAGATTTACAACGATAAATAATTGTTTTCGATGTAAGTTTGATTAATTTTTTGGTTATATTGACATTAAATTGGTGTCAAGAAAAAGTGCGTTTAAATCTGTAATTTTATTAAATCAAATACAACTGGTAAATTAATTAACTTGTTTTTGCGCCAAATATTATTTATATAAACTAACGGGACAAAGTAGACACCAAAGAGAGGTGAAGAAAAGAAGACACCAAAGAAAAACGAAAGACAAAAACACCAAAGGGAGGAGAATAAAAAAGACAGAAAAGGGAGGAGAAGACGAGAAGACACCAAAGGGAGGAGAATACAAAAAGACAGAAAAAGGAGGAGAATACGAGAAAGACACCAAAGGGAGGAGAATACAAAAAGACAGAAAAGGGAGGAGAATACGAGAAGACACCAAAGGGAGGAGAATACAAAAAGACAGAAAAGGGAGGAGAATACGAGAAGACACCAAAGGGAGGAGAATTACAAAAAGACAGAAAAGGGAGGAGAATACGAGAAGACACCAAAGGGAGGAGAAGACGAGAAGACACCAAAGGGAAGAGAATACAAAAAGACAGAAAAGGGAGGAGAATACGAGAAGACACCAAAGGGAGGAGAAGACGAGAAGACACCAAAGAAATAAGAATATGACCTATTTCCCCTTCCTAATTCCTAAGAAATGCGACCTAGTTAATGAGTTCGCAAAGAATAGTATTCTGTTTTTGCCTCTTTTTAAAAGTTTAAATAAGGTTTGAAGAGAATTACGAGTACTTATTAAAAATTATTATTATTTATTATATTAAGAATTATTTTGAGTTTGTAGTGAATTACATTTTATTTGCCATATTCGTGCATTGCATTTGTTTTCTTATAATCAGGTATTGATATAAGTTACTTGCTTTCATTGTTACTAGTTGCTATAATATTGCATTTAACTAGTGTACATAATAATAATACGGTAGGTTGTAATAGTTTAGTTTTTAAGTGTTCAGAAGTAATTATAAAATTTTTTATAGAGTGAGTTAGGACGAATGAAACTCGACCGGTGATGTTAGTCACGCGTGGTGTTGTATCCTTTTTAACTCTTAGCGGAACTCTGACGCAGCCATTTTTACGTAGTGAGTTCTGGATGGTCCTTTGTTTCGAAATAACGAAGGGCAAGCGAAGAACTGCGTATTTCCGTCGAATTTAATATTGTAAGAAGGGATGGAAATAAACGAATACAATTAGGAATAACAAAAGTAATAAAATTAATTAAAGTTAAGAGATTTAAGTACTGTAACTTTGGTATTTAAATTTGTGTAAGTGTTAATTCCTTTGTTTGTCATCACAATGATTTAAAGAAAAAAAAATTAATTTACTCTATTTAGCTTTATGGCAAAATATATAAGTTATTAATGTCAAAGTTAATTTTTCTTTTATTTCTAAGAAAAAAATTCGATTTCTCCGCACATCATAAAGTAGTATAAAGAGCCATGGTAAAAACCTTCTCACACAAGACGTTATAACTATCTTTAAATGTTATATAACGTTTAAACAGGTAACTAATCAATATTTTCGCTTATCACCTTTCTACAGTACAATGATTGATTCAATTATTTTTTTATTTTATTTCAATTAAACTATTAAGATTCATAATGATATACATTAAGAGTGTAACTATCGAAAATTCGGCTGAGATCGGTTTACAAGTTCACAGGGAACAGACAGACGAGCAGACAGATATTCTATATTATATATATATATATATATAGATAAAAACAATAATTAAATTTTTGATATCTCAAAACTAAGCAGTTTAGCGGTTTAGATAAGGTTATTTAAATTAAGAAAATTATAATTAACTGAAATATGTATCCCTTTTCATTAGTTGGGATATTTTAAAACAAAGCTTTAAATAAATATTTAGATAGCTAGCATCAAAATTTATGAAGTTAGCATGGAGAAGTATAATACACTTTTTAAAAATTTTAAACAATACGCATTTATTGATCATGCTTTTCGAGAGTGGGAGATAAAGGTGGCCTCACCCTCACCATATGATTTACTTTACAATGCATTTAAACACGCACATATGATTAAATTCTACATTTGGTTATATTTTTTATGTTTCGAGTAAAGTGGAGTTACCTCTAAAACATTATTAAAATGCATTGTCATTTGAATTGCAAGATTTCAGGACGATGCAAAAGCGAGTGAACGAGTAATTATTTATAACATCGTCACAATGTCGGACTGCAATTTTTCATCATATTTTTAATTTATTTAATTTAAAATATATGCTCTCCACCTCAAATTAGTAGTAGTTTGCCCCTGTACATCATACTTTCCCTTTAACAACAGAGTCGTGCCAGTCATCTATCTAACACCTTTCAGGGAAAATTTTTGAATTGAAATCACGTGACTTCCGGTCTAAACCTGAAGTTCGTATATAGTTAATCGGGGCCTCCTACCCCTTAGCTTTCCACATCTGGTCTTGACTTTCATCCATTTAATTCCGTACGAGATTAAGGAACAGAAAACGCCAGTGGAAACTTATAAGCCTACAATTTTTGAAAATTGCAACCCAAAAAAGGATTTAATTTTTAATGTTAAGTTTAAATTTAAATGTCCTTTTTATGATGGAACGTGAGTGGTTAGTTATGGTTTAAGTGTTATTTATTAGCTTCATTATTTAGAATAATTTTAACTGAATTGTAATGGTGATGGAACGTTGATGTTCTGTGACCTCTTTAAGTAGGTTTGCGAGTTGAATATATTATAATAAATCCTGAAAAATATACAGAATTATACCTTTTATCTCTATTAAAGTTCACTATAATATTATTTAAAGTTTGCATCAATAGTAAAAAAGAAATCTTGTAATAATTCATAGGTTGAATCTGTTCTAAATACAGACTACATTTTCATCTTTGTACTTTTAAAAGTATCTTTTCTTTTATAGAAATTTAAAAATTATTCATTCATCAGTTTAACTAATTAAGAGCAGTTGTTTATGGCATCAACTGAAGTGTTTACAGTGCCTTTGCTATTGAATATAATTATTTTAAAGAAATTTATCTTTGATACAAAGGCTCAATAGTAAAGTTAATGTAAAATGTTTTAATGGAAAATTTTTAATTTGATGCTGTATAAGTTTCCCAAGCGCAGAAATCAATTAAGAGAGTAGGAATTTTTCTGTTTTTGAAGTCATTCAAAGTAAATATATTACAAAAAAGAAAATATTAGAAATTCTAATTAAAAATTGTTTCATATTAATTAAAAATTTAATATCTAGATATACGTAACAGTGATTTTCCCCGAAATAAATTCAAAAATTATATTTTTATTTTGAATTTAAACATTTCAGATATGAAAATAATTATTTTCATTGTTTAAGAATAATTATCAACTTTGTTTTCTTCAAAATAATATTTTTTTTTTTAAATTTATTACAATTGATATAAAGATTCTGTTAGTTATTTATACTAAAATATACATTTTAATATTCAGGTAAATAGATATATTTTATTTATTCTTATTGAATAAATCCCAACGATACTAAAAACTTGATCAATTTAGAATGTAAATGTTTATTAGAATTAGAAATGTAACGTTATTTATTCATACTTGATACAAGGCTCTGACCTCTAGCAAAGGCTACAGATTAGTTTAATAAATACTAATGGAAATAACATACAAATGAACAGGTTGATACAATAGAGTAAATGGTACCGATATCAGAGGGGCTCGAGTTATAATGTACAAACTTACATACACCTCCGTACCAATTCTGACGAGCCACTAATGCTGTGGAGGAAGAGTAAACGCTTAGGTATTGCATGTAACCTATGTGTAAGTGCTTTTTTTACATTCAAATATTTTTCTTTACTTATTTTTTAAATTTATATATTTACGAAGGTAAGGGGAACCGTTCCTGAGCTCCTGGTTATGCTACTAGATTGACACAACATATTGTTACAAAGTACTAATATATTATACAGGATAAAGCATAATTGTATTATGGCTTTCACATGCAGATATCAATACGAGAGATCAGAAAAGTCTGACATTTTGTAATTTATTTCGTAAATTTTAAAATAAATTGGAATTTTATACAGTTTATGTTTCTTTATACGAAATAGTCAGAAGTCTCCATTTACTGTTCTGAATAAATTAACGGGGTAAAATAATAAAGGGCTACTGGAAGTAATTTTAACGTTTAAAATAAAAAATATCACTTCATAATTATTAAATATTAAAGAAAATTTTAATTTATATAGTACGTCAAAATATATAATTATAAATCTTGCTTTACGTAATTATATTTTGTATATTTAATATTCTTATTTCAACTAGTAGTCTTCAAGAAAACACTGTAAGATTCAAATTTATGCTAACTTATACAGAAGAACCACTTAAACTATCTAATGTCGCTCGATTTACCATTCGAATAGCTTTCTAGTAAATCGAATTCAAGTCTTTCTATGGAAGGTTATATGTTTCTTTATGTGAAAGCCATAATACAATTATGCTTTATCCTTTATTATTTTACCCTCATATATGTTTTACATATATGTACGTATGAAAATCTTTCCATCTTCTGCAACGGTTTAAAAGTCGAGTTAATAAATAAGAAATAAATATTTTATCCTTTTTATTGGCATTCATAATTGTCAATTTTTACCAAAAGATATTCTAAGTAGTAATCCTCCAGTGGTCGAGTGAGTAATACCACTAAACATTACTTGTTTGATTGAGGGTTCGCGCCTGGTCAATGAAGTGATACGTGCAGTTTTCCGGGTTTCCTACAAGTGTCTAACACCAGAGTTTCTTGTAGAAGTCTTCTCAGGAGACACTTCTCAGATGTGTTCGTTGTCGTATCCCTAAAAGTGTTATAAGTTTGAGCCTGACAAAGGGTCTGTTAGTGCCTGAAGGTTTTAAAAGGATCCTCACTTTAGTTAATTCTAATTAATTAATTTATACTTTTATTAGTACTTCAAATGTATTTTTCTCTTCTGAAGTAACTGATATTTAGCGTATTCAGTTTATAATTGAAAATACCGAGAATAATTTACGGTTAAGAGATGATTCTCTTAAAATACCGATTTAATATTGATTAAACATTAATTGCTCGAATATTGTTAACGAATTGTTTTCAAAACAAAGAAATAATTGTGTTTGTGTGATGAATAATAAAATAAATTGTTAATTAAAATATTCAATTAGAATTAATTATGATAATAAGGACATTAATTAATACAAAAATGTTTAGATTATAAAAGCTAATTGTAACATTTCTACATTAAATTTAAATTTCGAAATAGTAATGAATATTTTAATTTTATAATGTTAAAAGTATTTAACGTGCATTCCAGTAATTCTCCAAGAAAGAATTTTAATTTAAATCTTAAAAGATAAAGCATGAAAAATTACTCACTAAATGATTTTTAAAGGGTAAAGTCCTTTCAGTCCTTTTTTAAAAATTAGTTTTATAAACTTAGGAACTTTTAAAATATATGATTATCTAGAGTAAGCAGCAAGAACACTAATTAAATAAAACTTATTTTTCTATTATCGAGCTTATTGTATATTTAAAATTGATTAAAAACTAATTACAGTTCTGTATTTTTATTGAAATCATTTCTAAGTTACAGATATTGGATTTTAAAACTTATTATTTAATATAAACATAAAATAACAAGCTTTAAAATCTTTAATATTTAATTTATGTAGTGTTCTGGCCAGGGGCAGAAGAGATCTTCCAGCATTGCAAGGTTGAATCCATGTGGTACTTGCTTGTTCCAGCGCTAGAATAACCAAATTTAAGAAAATTTAAAATAAATATTAATGAAAAAGGTAAAGAAAACATTGCAGAAATGACTACAAAAGAGTGAGCTTTAGTTTAGCTCTGAAACCGATGCATACAATTGTGCGATGTTGGAAAGATTTCTTTTGCCCCTGGACAGCTGTTTAGATGAACATCCTGTAAATTAGCTTTGGTATAAAGTAGAATTAATATAGATACAGAAAAAAGTGCAGAAAATTTTTAATTATGCTGTCAATGGTCGAGTGGAAAAAATAACACTAAACACTGCTGGTAATTAGCCATGGTTTGCCCTTAAAGTTTTCCGGGTTTTCTTCACGTGTCTAACACCTAAATAGGGGCAGAAAATACTCCAGAAAGACACTTTCTCCTGGTTAGCTTGTCTGAAGGGTTAAGTTACCTTATATCATCAATCTAATGCAAGTTATACTTAAAACATACTTAAAAACGTTTGCATAAAATAAATCAAAATTTGCTTTTTTTAGAATTAAATCATAAGAATTATTTTCTGTAAAATTCAGTTCGTTTTTCTTTAATCAAGTGAATTGAGATGAGAAATTTCATAATCGTGCCTTTGCATAATTTTTAACATTTTCTGAATTTTTTCATTAATATATTTTATTTTTATAAATTCATAATCAAAAATTGAAGTAATTTATTTAAAATGAAAAAGATATATAAGTATGTATTTTTGGCAATTAAAAACTTCGATTGAAGTAGAATTAATAGAGTTACAAAAAGAAGTACAGGAAATTTTTAATTATGCTGTCAATGGTCGAGTGGAAAAAATAAACGTTATAACAAAAAATTATAACAAAACAAAAATATAACAACAAATAATAAATAACAAAACGAAAAAGTTACAACAAAAAATAATAAAAAAAATAAACGTAAAAAAGCAATTATTTATTTTGACATCATCATAATACAAGGCTGCAAATTTTGAAATCACGTGATTTCCGGTCGAGACTGGCAGTTCATGTAAGTTAATAGGGTTTTCCTGCTTTTAAGATTTCAATATTTAGTATCGATTTTCATCTATCTTACTCTATTCACTAGATTAACAAAGGACAGACAAACGGGCGATAATAAGAATGTATCATTGGGCTGCATAGCCTCAATGATAGAAATACTAAGCACTCCCCTAAAACATATTTTGATATTTATTGCTTAGTAATTTATATTTAATTAATTTTTATATAATATAAATAGAAATTATATTAAATTTTTTGACATATTTTTTCATGATATTCTCTTTATAACTTTAATATGATATTCAGCACTAAGTGATATTTTTGATTGGCAATACTGTATGACACTAATAGGTTTTTTGATAACTTATCTTTCGATAATTTCCCGAGTGATGTATTATTTGGGATAATCTGTCATGTAAAAAACTTAAAAAAATAAAATTTTTGAAACAATTTTGGAACATTTCTCGGGCGATAAACTATAAAACGTAGAATAAGGTTCGATAAAAGTGTTGTTATAAAGATTTGTGAAAATTCAAGTGCATAGTTGCCCACAGTTGAATAAATAATGAAAATCAAGGTGTAAATTCCTGAAATTCGTTTTTTAATATTGTAAGTTACAGAGAACTACATTAGAATATAAAGAAAAACATTATTCTTTTTGTATAAACATTCCATAAAGTAATTGGGCTGTAATTTGAAAAAAATATAGACCTATAAATTCCCACTGTCCTCCATCTGTCTGTCTTTCCTTAATCTCGAGAACGAAGTTAGATAGGTATAACTCGAGACAAGATATAGAAACAACGATGGCAAGAGGCCCCAATTAACTATATACGAACTTCCGATACAAACTTCAATTTAAATATTTTTCCCCAAATGTGTTAGATGGATGACCGGCAAAACTCTATTGTTAAAGGTAAAGTATAATGTACAGGGGCAAGTCACTAGTAATTTGAGGTGGAGGGCATATATTTTAAATTAAATATTATTAAAAATATGATTAAAAATTGAAGTCTAGCATTGTAATAATTAGTTCATATTTTCTGATCAGTCAATAAAAAAACCAGAACATTTCACGTGTAATGATGGAAAGGCAGAACAACCTTAAAGATAAAGTGATAAAATTTGAACAAATTTATATTTATTTTTATATAATATTAATTATTTTTATCAAAATAAAGTAGAATTTAAATTATATAATTTTAGAAATATTTTTTTAATCAGAACTTATTACATTTTATAATGAATTTGTATTATTTTATTTTGTATTAAAAAAGTGGAATAAAGGATGTTATTAGAGGCAAATATTCTAAGAAAAATTAAAAATCGCTAAATTTACATCATTAAAATTAGTAAAATATTTTTATTTCAAATACTGTTTAATTCACATTTATTATTATAGACATTTACAAGTTATTACAAATCCCGAATGGCATCAAATTATATTTTCCAATTGTAAAATATTAACTAAAGCATATAAAATTGTATTTGGTCGATTTATTTAAAAGTCGAATTTAAGGCAATTCACCGTTCACAATAATCTGAAGTAAAGAAGTACAGAATTTAATTTCGTTGGAAACACAAGTGAAATTTACAATGAACTTATAATTAATGTAATTAATAATTTGCTTTTCCAGAAAATTTTCCAGACGTGTGAATACAAATAACACTCATTAATGCAATATTATTATTATTATCAAATTTATGTGTAATGCTAGATGTAGTATTACCAACTGGATAATTTCAAAATTTAAATATATATTCCCCCTTTCCTTAAGATAATGACTAATTCTAACAAACAGATAAGAAAGTATAAACTGTTGTAAAAAATTATGTTTATTTTAATCATGTAATTTAACATTATTAAGTTCAAATGATAAAGAAAATGTTCTGCAATGTTTACTTATTTTTGTTATATAAATTACAAATTAGTAGAAGAATCTGAAATTTTCATTTTTTATCTCAAAAATTGCTTAAATAACAATCCAAAAATCTTCCTCTTAATAACGTTTTTTTAAGAATTAAGAGTATAAATATTAATATAATAATCCAATTAATATTTTAATTAATTAATTATGTGATTAATTAGTATTATTGATAATTTAATTCGATTTATTGTTCCTTATTTTGTTAAGTGCATCCAATAATAATAATAATAATAATAATATATACAGACACTACAGAAAGCTTCGAAATTGAACACTTTGTTAGGAAGTTTCTGCACGTGACACACACCAATAAGAGGGAAGCTTAATACTTTTATACAGTTGTTTGGGTAGTGTACTGTACCTTAACTTTACATACGTTTCTAAATTTAACACTTATATCATCGGTTCATTCGAATAAAATGGTTTATTCGAATGAACCCTTACCTGTATTATTATCTTCTATACTGGATCTTTCTTCAATAATTTAAATTTTTTGAAACTTTATATCATTAGGAAGATGTAAAGAGGAAGGGCCAAATATCGGTCCTAATGAAACGTTGGACGAATTCATGGAAAAACGTAGAAACGTATCCTTTAGTTCTGCATAGCACTTGGAACTAGTATCAGCTGAGACATTTACCACATAATAATAATTATAAAATGTTTTATGTTAAAGTAGAAAATATAGACCAAGTTATATTCGATAAATATTTAAAACAATTTTAAATTTATCAATATTTTATAATGGAATAAATTGTGGACGTTTCGTATAAGGTTTTCATATAACATAGCAAAGAATATTTTCTGTGTCATTTCACAAAAGATTTATCGTCAGCATTTTATGTACTGAACTGGCAAAAATACCTCAACTGAAAGAGACAATAATCTAGAAGGAAAGAATTATATAATATATAACATGGTTTCTTTATTTTATTATCCATATAAACAGTATAAAATGCATCAGCAATTTTATTATAGAGTATACAAAGTTAAAAATCAAAAATTATTATATAGGCCTAAATGTATTTAAAATAACCTTTTATAAACTGATATATAAGCCATTTTATTTTAAAATTAAATTAAATTTGAAAATAATTTTATTAACACTGAAAAATTATTTATAGTGACATTGTCACAATGCCAGGCTGCAATTTTAAATCATATTTTTAATTTATTCAATTTAAAATATATGCTCTCCACCTCAAATTAGTAGTGGCTTGCCCCTGTATATCATACTTTACCTTTAACAATAGACTCATGCCGGTCATCTATTAACTGCTTACAGGGGAAAATATTTGAATTGAAATAACGTTACTTCCGATGTAAGCTGGAAGTTTTTATATAGTTGATCAGATCATTTATAGGTCTACAATTTTTTTTTCAAATTGTACACCTATAAATTAGAAATTATTTTGAATTCTTGATTAGCTTAGACACTTAGAAACTTGTCATGTAAATGTAATATTAACAATAATGCACGAAGTAAAATATATGAAATATTTACATAAATAAGAAAGAAGTTATAAATTTAAATAAGAGTTATAATATAAATTTAACAGATTTTAGAAGCAATAAAGATAAGAATGTTTACATGCATTCTTGTTAGGTTAGACACTACTTTTAACTGTAATGTCCTTGTAAGTTATGAGCTATACTAACAGTTTATGCACCAAAACAAGACCAGAGTGATACAAAACAGAACCAAATTCTGATTCCAAGTTACCAATGAAGTTATCAGCTATTACCACAAACACATACCGAGAGAAAAAAGTGAATTTTACTGATTACGTGATAATAAAAATGTTATCCTACGTAATAAAATAAATACTGCATGCATAAAGGGAAACAGAATACAAACACTTGACTGAATTATAGCTAAAAATAGCTTCAGTAAACAACATAAAACATATAAAATTAAAGAATTCCTGAAAAGACATTTAAAACAAAATTTATATTCCGTTTCAAATGACAGAAATGATTTAAAATAGAGAGAAATTGAGAGAGAATCTGCAGGCCAATTTAAGTAAATGATAAATGATTAGAATGATGATATTAATGATGATGTAAATATAAATAAAGGAATTACAGTGAGAATTAACGCGTAACGTGATGTCAGAGAGTTACCTTCATCAGCGATTGGAATATCTCACCAGATGTGAGAAAACAGCAGTTTTCTCAGCATTGAACCATAACATTTTATTCTATGAACAGTTAATGGTCAGTTAAATAGGGGACTGAACGTGTAGACAGTGGACTTTTTACTTGTCATGGCAAGAAAAAGGAAGCGATAATTTGGCTCGACTTGAGATTGAACAAAAGGTTGAATCGAGTGTATTTGATCCTTTCTGTAAGCAGGAACTGCTTACAGAAAGGATCAAGCATACAACAACGATGGGTAGGGCAACCATACTACCGGTTTTTTGTCTTTAACCGTGGGATTACGGGATGGATTCGCACTAGAACTGCCGGACCCGGTTTTACGATCCAAAATACTGGTAAAGTAAGCCAGTCTGACCGGAAAAAGAACAAACCCATTCATACATCCGTCCGGTTCTAGACACCGACACTAGAAGAAATATGACTTTTTAAATTGCTGTCATGAAAATATACAGCTATTTTAAAAAGGCAAATTTGTTTTAATTAATTTAAAAATTAATATCACTTTTTCTATATTAATCACTTCCGATTTTCTCCATTTTTGGATGCATTTTGGATTTGAGTCCCTCTTCAACAGTTAACAAAACTTAAATTACAGGCAATTTCCTGTATGATAAGTCTAATATTTATCAAGTTGGCAAATTTAAGAAGTACAACAATTGAATAAGAAGACAAGAGGCTCTGAACACATTGTATTTTTCTTTTACGTATATACTAAACTATAAAAATTAAAATCTCGAGCAGATCAATTTCTCGATATTCCAACAGGTATAATTCATATGGAAATATAGCACTAGCGGCTACAATGCCATTAGTGCTATATTTCCATATGAATTATACTAGAACACTAGAACCCTATTTCTCGTAAACGGCTGGCCTGACAGAAAAAAATATGGGCCTTATTTTTCCTCTCTATTGAATGATATATATTTTATTAAAATATAAGACTGACACGAAAAAACCCTCCCTTGTAAGTATCAAGTTTTACAAAATTTAATACAATTTTTACAGTTGGCAGGAATCAGATTACAATGCTTGTTACTAAAGATCGATTTTCAACGAAACCAGAAAGCAAAAGTATAAGTAGATAATCAATAAAATAGGAAAAAATCAAAATATCTTTGAGGACTTCCATGACTTATATAAAATTGTTCCGATATAAGGTGATATTTTTGTGGATTATCGATTTTTGACAATAAGAATTTCCTGCGATGATTCGGATAAATGATGATGATCAAATAACAACAATACATAAAAAGTTTTAAAGTTAAATTTTATAAAAAAAAAGTATTGTTTATTAACATCTTTTCCAAGAGTTATATCAAAAGAAAACAAGTGAATGTATTGGCCAAATAAGTATAATATATACTTCTAGGACCTCAACTGGAACACACTCTCTAAGGAAAAAAATATACATCATTATGATGTATATAGAAAAAAGCTTTTGATACATAGTTATATACACTCTTAAAAAACTAAAAATAACAATAGGATATAACCAAAATGCTTTATTGGTATCGAAATAAAAGCAATGTATAGGTATTCCGCTCGGAGATACCCAATTTTACTTGGCTACAGTTTATTAAAGGTTAAGGATATATGTTTACTATATATTTTACATAAAGGAAAAACCCATTATATTTTCTACAAAACTCATCACATTTCTATGTTTTCTCCAGCAGTCACAGTGACAACATCAATGCAGCAGGCAATTTTCTCTGTCCCAAGTCCTGTCTCACAATGGCAATGGTTGCAACGATGAGCTCCCGAAGATCCTGAAGGTCTCTGACTGAAGTTGCATAAACTATATCTTTCATGTCACTCCAATTAAATTTCTCGGATTTCTTCACGTTAGTAACACCTAAATAGGGGCCAGATTCCCATAAAAAACTTCCCAAGAAGGCATCATGTCGTATTGCCTTATACGAATAAACGTAAAGCTAGTTTTAATTGATAATTGGCTTAATTACCTCAGCGATTACCTAGTAATATATCGATTTACGTGAAAACATGTTTTCGCATCTGTTTACATACAAATTACTTCATGAGAAGACTTTTTTTTTTTTCGTTGTAAAATCGCTAAAGTATCCAAATCTCTTTGAACAGATGTCATTTAGTTCTTGTTTACGTTATAAAGGCGTTTATAAATTACCCTATAAATAAAGTCGTATCAACATATTATTCACCATGGTGAATAAAACATTGGATGGATAAATAATAATATAAAATGGACAAGATTGAAATATTACACCATGAAGTATATGAAAGAGAATATCTGTTGACGCCAACCTGATATCATATGAAAAATTATTTATATGTATATATAAATTATCATATAGTCAAAAGATAATGGATAACAAAAGAGAAATATAAAACAAACACGGAAAAAATGAATTAAATATAAGGGCAAAACTAATGATTAAAACATCAAAAAGATAAATTCAATATAACATACACATTATATTAACAACATTAAATAGTGGAATAAAGAAAGGAAAAATCACAATTAAATTTTGTTAAAAAGCAATTTGTATCTCTGTTTTTGATTTCTCCATCTAAATGCAGACATTAAATTGAAAATTGACTGTACAGTATATGTTATACCCCAATTAATTATAGTAAACTTTCGAAATATAATGAAACTTGCGTTTAATGGACACTGGATTTAGCGGACACCTGTGTTTAGCAGACAAAGCGTCCTATTATTAATGCATTTTTATTTAGATTAAACAGATACTACTGTCTGAGTACAACGGACAAAAATTTCTTACCCTTTCTACTCTTCGAATCCTATGTTAAGCGAACGATAGAATGGATTATATTTCGCTTGTATGTCATTTAAAAAATACTAGTCTCATTTTCTGTGTAATAGTGTGAAATTATTATAGTTCTATTTTTAGATAAAACTAACACATAACAAATTGGTAGATTGACGTCGATATTTCTCCCTTACATAAAAAATGTATTAAGAAACACAGAATTTTGAAGAAGAAAAAAAAAATAAAAGAAACAGAATGAATCAAATGAGCCATGTGAAGTTTTCCGAGTTTGCTTCACGTTTTTAACATCTAAATAAGGATCAGTTTCCCTTAGAAAGGGAAATTTCCGTCCGTCAGAAGCCCACGTGTCACGTTATCATAACCAAATAAACCAAAACCAAACAGTAGTTGAGGTTTTTAAGTTTAAATTCTGGCCAGATCTTTTCTTCTAGATTTCTGTAAATTAATTCCAGTTATTAAGTGTGGAAGAAAATGGTTCTTAATGCTTCTAGTCTTAAATTACGTTCATTATTTAACAGGTAAAAAATAACCATTTAATTTCGGCGATTCTGTAGCTATTTCTGTATTATTTTCTGTATTATTTAAACAGGTTCAATTACACTTAAACATTCTGCACTTCAGAGAAACTTTTGAAGAAGAAGATGAATGTTATTCGTGAGGTGTTTATCTCCAAACTTTATTTATTACCATCCACAAGCAAATAACACGCATATATTCTTCTCAGGAAACACTTGACTTCAAGACAAACATAGAAAACATACCTACTGTTTCTGTAAATATCTAAATATTTTGAATTTCGAAATGTAGAAATCATAAAAATTAAAATACAACGAAGATTTATTCTATAAATTATTAATTGTTTATCAAAAAGTCATACAATATTTTAGTAAATAGTTAATGGTATATCTTAATTTAAAAAAGAAATAAAAATTTGTTTCGTTTAATCAAATCGATCAGAGAAATTCCAAAACTTTATATTCCATCACGTAGTCAAATATTGATTAAAGAAAATGGATATCTTTCTTATAAGAATCACTAGTATATTGGTTCCCTGCAGCCAATATGATTTCTATATTGATCCTGTTGGACTTGAGGGAATATTGATTCTATGGGCAATAACAGTGTGTTTTTATCGAACTTTTTTTCTAGTCACGCCATTAGTTATGATATATAACCAGTGGAAGTCTTTGGTTTCCATTAGGTGACTGCCTAGGGTCCTGTTTTGTTTCCAACTTTAGAGAGCGGCGATTAAATAAAAGTGTAAATTAAAACCATAAATTTGTAATAACGACGATTTTAAACATTTCTCAAGGCGTTGGAATATCAAATAATTTCTACTGTTAGCACTGTTTATCATTAAATAAGTATCAAATCTAACTTAAATGAATTCTACTAAATACAGCAAAACCTGTGTAAACCGGAATCTCCTGGTACCGGATGTTTCCGTTATGAATAGGTGTTTTTTTAACATTAAAAATCGCTTTGTTCCGTAGAATTTAGGCAGGTTTTTCTTTTATCCAGGTTCCGTTTTGGACAGGTTTTACTATATGTTACGTGTATACAATTAAATCATCAAATTTTGTAACTAGATATCTATTCTTTCAACTTGTATCCGATGTGACAGGTTTGTAACCAATTTAAACTGGTAAAATTGGAATCTTGTCTGAAAGGAAACAATTTCATTCACTAGTCACATCTTCGTCTACTTCCTGCTCTATTGACAACATGTCTTCCGGCTGTTTGCACTGTTTCATAAGGTTCATTAGAGTTTGGAAAATAAATAGAGAATTTCTCAACTTATTTATATTTAAATAATAATTTGTAGATTTTAAATTAGATTTGGAATAAATCAAAGATTTGCTTAATGATTAGAACGAAAGAAACTCATCAATTAATAATCCAATTAATTGAACCAAATGAATCTTTTGACAACACTTGATTCTCCAGGTGTCAGGGGAATCAATTGTTGTGAATCTCATTCTTAACATGCAATATCATCTGTAATGAGAAGAAGAAATCAGATATTTGTTTCGACTTCTGCCAATTAATGCTTTTGTTCGGTTTTATTTTACGAGAAAATATTATAAATTAATTATATTGCTTTATATTATACTAAAATCGTTGAGAGTTATTGAAAGTTACTTAACTTGTGCCTTTATTTATCTATTATTCAATTCTGATTTATTAGAATTATCAGAGACGGCTCAGACGTCGGGTTTTGGAGTCTGAGACCGAGAGTCTGAGCTCAGAGGGCCTCCACACTTTGAAATTTGTAAGAAAATTTGATAAAAAACAAAGGCGCCTGAAAACCTCCAGAATTACTCTTTAGGATTATAAGAAAATAATATGTAGGAGCAATTATTTATTGTGATATCGTCACAATACTCTCGATTTTAGTAGTGTCGTGACCCTGTATATCATAGTTCTTCTGTTAACAATAGAACCATGCCAGTTTTATCTAACATCGTTCCAGGGAAAATTTTGAATTTAAATAACTTGATTTCTGGTCCGAACCAGAGGTTTATATATAATATCTCTAGGCCTCCTCCTCCTCCTAATCTGTCCAAATCTAGTGTCTGATTTCTTATAACTAACACCGTTCTCAATATTCAGAAAGGACAGTCAACAGACAGACTGACCGATGCCAGCGGGTAAACATTGAAAGTTGGTCGCGGGTTCTGATCTTAAATGTTGTACGAATAAGCTAAACTTAATCTTAGGAAGAATGGAACCTGTGTAACTTCATGAGTAAATGCTCAACATATACCTAGAGCATTTAAGATTTGAAAAAGCATTAACTTTTTACATTTATATATGAACAGCTATAAAACTACAAAAGTTATATACGTTAACATTTAAAAGAGGGCGAGGCAAAACAACGATAAATTAATACAAAGATTCGAGATTATACTTAAATTTTTTTGCAAATCTTCGTCCGATAGCGATAATTATGATTAATTTTTTGAAGACAAAGTCCTTTCCAAAAAAAAACAAAAAAGAGGAACCACCATTTATTAACTTTGTGTTACAGACATTACAGTTTTGGCGACTGACCTTTCCTTTTAGGCTACTGGTCGTCAAACAGTCGTTTAAAAACACAAACATATCCAATTAAAAATATAAACATTTTTAAAAACAGGAACTGGTGATGTACTGCCAGTAGCCTAAACGGAAAGGTCAGTTGCCAAAAGTTGTAATGTCTGGAATACAAAGTTAATAAATGGTGGTTCCTCTTTTTGGGAAGGACTTTGTCTTGAAAAAATTAATTATACTTAAATATAATTCGAAGCAACGTTCTATCAACCTTGATTAAGTCTTTCAAAATCTCTTCTTTTAATTTCTCGGAGTTTGAAAATGTAAAGATCCTTTCTGTCAAACCTCGGTGTTTAAATGTCTCACTTTTCGAACAAATTGGTTCACGAACAGAATTTCGAACCGGTTGTCGTACGATAATTCGATTTCCGAACAAATTACTCGGCAACAGTCAACTACAGATTAGAAAGACATAGATGGTCAACTCCCAATACTTCCTAGGAGAAAAAAATGTGTCTAGTGCTCTTATTAACGAAATGTGTTCAAATGGAATAAAGGGCAAAATTTTATTGAAGGGTATAAGACCCCGATAAGGCAGTAGCAAGTCGTGTCGTTAACCGTTTCAATGAGAACGCTGTGTCACAGTTCCGTAACATTGTGATACGTAGGCAAAACAAATTTCATTAGATAGGAAAAGTGGCCCAGTGAGTCCCAGGTCGAATCTGTTAGTAAGAAGCAGAAAACCCAGGAGAGAAAAGAAAAATTCCCAAAATGCAGTTACCTGATGTTATTATGGAGGTGGACTCTCCTTCCAAGAAATAACATCCTTCTTTTCACCCTCCACTAGTGCCATCAAGACTTTCAGCATAGATAAGGATAAAAAAAATTGTCTTTCTTATTTCTAACTTTATGTTATAACGTGACATGACATTGTACTTGTAGGCATTTTTATGCATGAAATACAAATAAAAAAAAGCTTCAATTCGGGAGTTAGGAACGGATTAAACCATTTTATATTATTTCTTGTGGGAAACCTCGTTTCGATTTTAGAACAACTTTTACGAACGAATTATGTACGAAAACCGAAGTTTGTACTCGGATTCCGTTCTCTCTGCCTCTTTGAATTGTTTTTTTCCCTTATTCTATCAGATTGTTCTATCAAAATTTTAAGATGTCGACGACGTTATCCGAGAGTTGAAATTCTACGATGTTGAGTGTGTCGATATCAAAATCGAGTTGAGTTTAGACTGAAGAAACGGCAAGATATTCAGTTTTAGAAGTCAATATTAAATTATTGTCTAAAAGAATGTAGAATTTGTAGCAACAATATCTGCTTTTGCTGTATATCTCAATCATCATGCTAATGTCATCATCCGAACTGTTCCGTGTTGACTTGTCACTCAAGTACTCTCAGAAAGATTTTAGTAATCTATTATGTCCTTGGCATAGTTTTATTCCTCCACAGACCTATAAACTCCCCACTGACGTCCGTCTGTCTGTACTTTTTTAATCTCGAGAACGATGTTAGATAGATAAAAGTCGAGACCAGAGGTGGAAAGATTAAGAACACGAGGCCCAAATTAACTATATACAAACCTCTTCGCTTTAATTAATGTTGAAACTATTCTGCAAATAATATCGTGACCGGGAATTGATTTTTATTACTTGTCAGTCTTTGACGTTTGCACCAGCATCCATTTCTCTTTGTAATCTTTACTTACGTTTAGTTTTTTGGCCAAAGAAATTGTAGCCAGTCGTATAATCTTAATGCGCTTGTCTAGTATTGTCCAGTCGAAGCTCAAGAGTGCAATTAGCAGTAGAACCATAGAAGATTAAAGTAACAAGCAAATTTTCATATATAATCGAAATTATAATTAAAAATAATTGTAAACTGACGTTGATTGGATAACGAGAATTTACAATTTAAAATTTAAAACAATCAAAGCTGAATCTCTGACTACAATGAATCTAATTAAAGCTCGATTTACATAATTTTAACATTCATTAATTAATGAGTCTTTTTAATTGTTTCGTAAAACTAACAGAAAGAGTGAAATCATTAATTTCAAGTCTAACTGTTGAGATTAAATTTTTTCAAGAACAATTTTTTACACGAATCCAGTTCCAGAGGCACTTTTAATTAATTTACATAAGAAGAATCTCCAAGGAAAGGTCAACTCTACCAGTGTTAATTGCTTCCGTGTTTCCAAAGGATGCAGAAAGGCAGCAAAATTAAATTAAATTATTGTAAAAACATATTTTATCCTCGGATTTTTAAACGTTTTAGAATAAAATTGATTTATTTAAATAAAAGAAAGGAATAGAAAATTTGATAGAAAAAAAATATCTTTTATTCTGCAATTAAATAACATAATTATATATATATAATTAATCGAATTACAAATAATATTCAGCTGAACGAATGCCATCTTATTTAATATCGAGACAACGAAAAAAATCCTTTTTTTTATCTTCCTAGAAGCCATTCCTGATAGATAAAGTTTCTTTAGTTTCCTGTCACAAAAATAATAAGCAAGAAAGGAATCTGTCTTCATCGGTGAGATGTATTATTAATATTTTTGTATCCTATTATGATTTAACTAGATAAAAAATTAGTAATAATTTCAGAAAATTGTTTTTGTTAATTTTGACTAAAAATTTTTCAATTAACCTTATATATTCATATATATACAGTAGACCCCCCTATAACACGGTAGATACGTTCCGTGTTATATGAATCCGTGTTGTACGAGTCACTTAAATACGTGAGCCAATCACAGCCCGGCAGATGTGCTGTTTGAAAGGTTTTATTCCATAAAATTAATCGATTCTAGACTAATTTGACTCAACATTTCCAAAACACGTATAATTTTTTGGGAATAATCCATTTAAACTATGCTATAAACGAAAAATTGTAGGATTACTTACCGAGTGTGCACCGTTCAACAACGCTATTGCTTAAGCTTGTTTTTCGTCGCGGAGCGGCTCATCGAACGGCGGGCGCGTGTTTTCTGATCAGCGAATTTTTCGCAGAAAAATAACTTAACTTTGGAGACATCATTAATAAAAATATAATTTTTATGGCCGTTGGATAATAAATGTGTTTTAGTAGGTCCAGTGCTCGTTTAAACTCAAGGGTTTGTACAATATCCGCTATTGGTCCAGATTCGACCAATCCTGTCGCGACACGAGTCGGCGATGACGTTTTACCGTGTTATACGAGTCTCTTTTAGCGTATTATACGAACACGATTGCAATTTTTTCGCCGTGTTATACGAATCCGTGTTATATGAACCCGTGTTATAGGGGGTCTACTGTAATCAGAATTTTGAGATATTTCTTGTAACGAATTTTACTTTAAAGACCATTAAATTATTTAAGATTTCAGAAAAATTCATATTTTTAATTACAAAACTTAAGGAAAAAGTTAAGTTCTGTACTTTGACATGGAATTGTGGATTAATACTCTGGACAATACTCTGTAAAATACGAATAGTATTTTACAGAGTATTGTCGTAGAGTTTTATTTTTAACAGCATGTTTTAGAAAAAAACATAATATACCTGGTATATAAATATACCATAAATATATAAATATACCTGGTATATAAAATGAGATCTATCCTATGATACAATTTACTCGAAATTATTGATGGTATCTTTTAATATAGAAACATTCATCTAAAGATGTTTAAATCATATTTATTTGTGTATAAAACATTGGGATTACCCTTTCTCTTAAAGTAAATTATTTAAAGACAAATCTAAAATATTGTTTTTACAAGCTTAACCATCGTAAAGTAATTCTTAATTGTTTACTATCTGTTAGAAAATTATGTCTATGTAATTTCATTGTTTTCAGTACATAAAAATACAAATAAATTATTTTTGTATAAATAAAATATTTTAATTAACGAATGCACTATTAAAAATTCCTACGAAATAACCTTTCATTAATTCTAGTGTCGATGCTACGATGATATTGAAATGTTCTAATTTGATGCGAAGTCATGATAATATGAACTGAAATTCATAAAATATTGTACAGACGCTCCAGAAAACACGCTCCAGTCTTTGATTAATAAAGAACTGTCACCAATTACGTGACGAAGAGCATGTTTCTAATTTAAATAATTTTAACAATTAATGAAATTTTGTAAGGTATTAGCATCAGTTTTTGCATACAGTTAACTAAACAGCTTTTGGGCTGCAATTAAGAAAAAACTGTAGACTAAACTATATAAGAACTTCTGGTATAAACTGAAAGTCAGGAGATTTGAATTCAAAAATTTCCCCTAAAAGGTGTTGGATAAATGATCTGCACGACTCTAATGTTAAAGGAAAAGTATGATGTACAGGGGCAAGCCATTACTAATTTGAGGTGGAGAGCATATATTTTAAATGAAATAAATTAAAAATATTATTAAAAATTGCAGCCGGGCAAACGGACAAAAGAATTGAAGAAAAGAACGGACAAAATTTTAACTAAAGAAATACGAGCAAAAATTATTGTGACATAGTCACAACTATATCACAATAATTTTTGCTCGTATTTCTTTAGTTAAAATTGCACTTTTTACACGCTGGTGTTTAGAATACAACTTTAAGCTTAGATATAAACAGGAAAAGCTTCAACACACCTAATAATTCATACGTACAATACAGTTTATATTACCTGAAAATAGTCTTTAATGTAATTATTGGATTATTTACTGTAGATTTTTTAATAAATCAAAATATTCGAGTTTTACTTGGAATATTTATTGTTTATAAGAATTTTTCTTGCTTGACTTTGCTCTTGCATAAACCTATGTTTTGCACTTTAGTGCAAATAACATGACGTGTAAAAATGGATAACAACGAGGAAAAAAATAAATGTTGTTCATTTCTATTCTGGAATGTGTAGCATATCGTTTCCTTATTTTTACAGTATGATAAATATAAACAGGAAGTGATGAAATTAAGATTGGAATTTAAGTAACAAGCAAAAAGAGGATGGCTCTATAAATGGCGGAGAAAGTAAAAGTAGAATTGGAAGTTAGATCTTCTAATAAAGACGAAACATGCAAGTTTAAAGGGTATAATGATTTCAACTGATAACGCTTAAATAGGAGATAGTTTTCCTCTTTTAGATCTCAAGAGATTAGAGTAGAAAGAACCCACATCGAAAAGCGAAATCTGATATCCGGAAACTCGAATTTCGACAAACTTCTTACATTTCAAAGGCTTGTTGGTAAGGGCAAAGGGATCCGCTATTTCATTATACTTTTTAACCATGGTCGAGGTGGTTTGAAATTCCGACATTCCCTACGGAATTTTCCCGGAGAGTTTCGGAAATTTCTATTCTCTGCCTCACTCACTAAGTATAACGGTATGTTACACGATATAAGCTATTGTCACTCTGGCTTAGGGAATAATTGTGATAGTCTGGGGTATATCCCTCGGAGAAGTTGCATCGGGAGTCCTTGTTCTCTTGAAAATTAATTACGTTGGATTTTATCCGACTGTTCGAAGAACGGAAACACTTAAATGAAATAATTTCCTGTTTCATTAAAGTCGTTCGAAAGTAAATTAAATTCTGATTCGACATCTCCATGTTTTTTCTGTCATTTACTTGAAAACACAAATACTATTGTATTTCTAATGTTTTTTACTTAACAAATTAAACTTTTCACTTTGTGTAAAATACTTTACATAGTTTTTCAAGATTACATTTAAACAAAAAGACATGGCAGAAATGGGCATATTGGAAGAAGATATCCAGAACAGGGAAAGGTTTAGGAACAAAATAAGGAACTTCAAGGGTTTTCAGGAAAAGGAAAATAACAGACGTGGAAGACTCTTCACTCAGGAGCAAAGACAACAGCAGAGCGAGAGAATGAAGAGGTATTGGAAAGAAAGGAAGAAGAACAAAGGGAAGGGAAGAGGGAAAAGCAAGTCATAATTAGTTGTTTGTACGTGGTCCAAAGATGGCCGGAATCGACACAAGAAGAAGAAAACTACTTTCACCTGTACATTATACTTTTCCTGGTAACAGAACAATTATGCCGGTCATCTATTAACTGCTTTCAGGGGAAATGTTTTGAATTAAAATAACGTGACAACCAGTCTGTATCGGAAGTTAGTATATAGTCAATCTGTGCTTCCTGCCCTGCCCTAAGGTTTATGCTATATAAAGTAAGGAATGTATTTTAAAATTATTTTTAAATTAACTATACATCAATGAATGAATTTTCCAGAAATATGTACTCTTCATTTACATTTTTTATTTATAGTAAGCATTTATTATAATTTAATATCTGTTCACAATTAATCTTCACCCTCGTACAACAAGGTGAAAAACAGTAGAAAATATAAATTATCATGAATATTATAAATTCCTGCGAATGCCTTACATGTATAATAAGTAAAATTGATTTGTGGCAAAAAGCTTAATTTTGAGGCTAAGGATGAGTTTTATAAAATATAATTTTAGATGCTAATAACGTCATTTCATCTGACCCTACTGGGGATACACACGACCCCGTTATCTTCTTACCCCTTTGACCTTTAACTACCAAAATTTAATAGCATCAATCCCCTAATACAAAAACCACCCTAGAAAATTTCAGAAATTTTCGACAAAGAGCACGTCGAATAGAAATATTCATAACGCTTACACTCTTTTAATAAATTTAATTTGCCATATACAACATATGAAATGATCAGAGAGACTCGATTTTGAAAAGACAATTATATATTTTCAACATTATAACAACGATTTCTCTAAAAGAAATGAATTTAAAACAAGGTTTATCGTGAATAAACTCTTAAATTGCATTGTTAACTGTTAATATTATATTAATTAGAATACGTACGAATAAAAATTGAATAAACATTTAATGTTAATTAATATACCAATTAATTAACATTTTATTTGATGGAGTCACCTTATAGGTTCCTTTAAACGATTAATCTCTGATTATTGGTAAGAAGCCATTGTTACGACGTTGTTAGACCATTATCTATAATTATCTCATCCATTTAGTGTGGATATAATTAAAGCATTTAGCATATTTCTCCTATTTATACTGATAATATGATTAATGATTCTCTTCCCGTCAATAAAATAAAACCTAAGTATATTCGATTCGGTTATACCTATAAATAATATTAATCAAGATTAATAAGAACAAGTGATTCAAATTTATTTTCTGTCTTAATTTATGCTGGTTTAATCGAAATAAAGCTCATTAAATCATGAAATTTAAATAAAATGATCATAATTCAGTCAGAAATTCGTCTTTTATCATTTTAAACCTATTCGCTAAACCAATTATGTATGTCAATGCGATCAATATAATTTACATTTATTTCGATTAAATTTAAATTTCAAAGTGTGACAGGGACATAAAACGTGGCCGTTGTTGGGATTGGATTAATTGTATATTGCAATGTAACACGTGCAGAAGGCATGCCTTCTGGAAAGACTTTCTATGGGAAACTGGCCATATTTAGGTGTTAAAAACACGAGGAAAACATATGGACAGGCTCGAATCCACCACCAACTAACAGATTTTAGTAGTTATATCCACTTCGCCACTGGTTGGCCGTGGTTGGGAGGTTACAGTTATTGGAGGTTCGACTCTATATTAGTTTTAAAATAATTGAAATTTTATATCCCTACATAGACTAAGCATTCAAAAAATTTACGTTTACCAATTATTAATAAAGGATATGTTATTTATAATTAAATGTTAAGATGTTAAGTTCTTAAATTACTAAGCATTTAGACTCTGCTATTAAGATTCACCCATTGTAACATTAGTAATAGTAATACTGGCCTATCAATCTATAATATCGTTAATTTCCTGCTGTGATCTGTCCCAAAGTACAGAGCAAATTCCGAATGAAATCTTGTTTCCTTTTTTGAAAAATGATATTTATTAATTTAATCATTTTTTAATGAATTTTCTTTAGTTACAAAATAGATGATAATATAATAATCTGGGTGTGGTCAGTTCATTAAACCCGGAAATTCGTTATATAATAAAATAGATTTTGGGAATGTGTATATTAAAAAATTAACAAATTACTTAGTTTATCTGTTTTTACTTATGTACTTACGTTTAGGTAATTGGGCTGCAATTTAAAAAAAAATTATAGATGTAAAATTTCCATTGTCATTTGTCCATTTGTTTTTCCTATCTTATTCTCGAGAACGAAATGAGGTACATGAAAATCAAGACTAGCACGAAAAGCGCACAATCAGGAGGCCCCGAATAACTATGTATAGTGCAAACTACATGTTATTTCAATTCAAAAGTTTTCTGTGTCGTAGTTAGATACGATTCTATTCTGACAGGAAAAGTATGATGTACAGGGGCAAGCCACTGCTAATTTGAGGTGGAGAGCATATATTTTAAATTAAATGAATTAAAAATATAATAAAACATTGCGAAAATCACCGTGCTTTAAGGTATAAAGTAATAAAAATAAGTTAAATGTATTTTGTTAGTATTTCATATATTAATTTTGATATTTATTAATAAATTAATTATTATAATAATTAATTTATATAAACAATATCTGACAAATACATTAATTAACAATTAATTATTTAATATTATTTTTAATCTCGTATAGAGAGCAAGAGATTAGTAACACTTTCTTTCATTTTTTGACCCTTTCTGCCCTACTGGCACTAAGTAAATCTTTTTTTTTAGGTCCATCGAGGGTTTGATCAGGTCCGCAATGGTGAAGCCGGAAGGTGAGGGACGGGGAGTGTGTGGATGAGTATAATCTTTGAATTGTTGAAAAATTCTTTGTATTCTTGGATATGCTAGATACGTTTCTGGATCCCTCAGAGAGGTAGGCAGATGCCTTAACCGTCTGGGTCAAGTTACTCTCATTATCCTTAATAGACGTAAGAAGTGTCCACACTGGTAGATTACTCAATTAAGTATAATTGAGTAATCCACACAGCACAGTAATCATTTAATTATATACGCATCGATATATACTGTATTTATGTACTGTACAGTACATGCATATGAATAAGTTTATTAAAATTGAAAAAGTTTATGTTAATCTTACAAATGATATCAATAAAGGGTTAAGTTGTCTGTGCAAATAATCGTAAAATATATTTTCAATGAAGCATGAAAGAATCAGGATAATACATTTGTGAAAGTTGCCCCTTCAAGGAAATTTTTCGTCAGTTGTAGCTTTGGTCTTGTTACAAATTCAGTTAAATTATTGGGCTGCAATTTGAAAATATTTTTGACTTATAAATTCCCACTATTGTCTGTCCTTCCATCTGTCTATTCTTCCTTAATCTCGAGAATGGAGTTAGATGCACGAAAATCAAGGCTAGGTATAGGGATACGTAAGGAATACGTAATAGAATAGGAAGTGTATAATACGTGTAGGAATACGTAAGGACAGGAGGAACGATTAACTATATTCCATTCTTTCAAATCAAAAATGTTCCCAGAAAGAAGTTAAATAGATGATCTGCACGACTCCATGGCTAATGGAAACGTATGATGTACAGAGGCAAGCCACTACTAATTTGAGGTGGGAAGCATATATTTTTAAATGAAATAAAGTTAAAAATGTGATTAAAAACTGCAGACCGGCATTGTGACGATGTCACAATAAATATTTGCTCATTTTCATTTATGTTTTAACTTCAATTACACATGTAAAATGTCAAGGAAGAGAGTAACTAGTGAGAGTTCAAACGTAAATATTTTACTTACAGGACATGAACGTGACGCAAAGATGTAACAGAATAAACTCAAATTAACTAAACAGAATATTAAAATATACGCTCTCCACCTCAAATTAGTACTAGTGTCATGTCTCTGTATATCATACTTTTCCTTTAGAAATGGAGTCATGCTGGTCATTTATGTAACTCCTTTCAGAAAAAGTTTTTGACTTGAAATAACATTTGGTGCAATGTAGCTGAATTTGGCATCACTGTACGCACTGCTTGATATACAAACTAATACGTGTTTGCATAGGACTGCACCCATTTAAAGGGGGTGAGCGTCCTTAAACTTTAATTTTTATTTTCTGAGTACAGTAGAATAGTCTGCTGAAACTAGATGTTTGAATTGTTCTACAATCGAAGGTCGAATCCATCTTTGTTTACTGAGGACAGAATCTATTCTACTCAAAATAGAACATTTATTACAGTACTAATTTTTATTGTCTACCACAAAAACTGTTAAAAGCAACCATAACTGGAAATACGTTTATTTCTCCAGGGTTATGGAGTTAAGCTTGTTTTGCTCTTTTATAATAATAAAAAATATACAAAGTTTTTTGAATAAAATATCGTAACAGATCACCACACGCAGTTATAGTTTTAAATGTTACCGGGAAAGTTAAGCAACTCGTTTTTCTCGTTCTAATAACGTCAATAGATTGATTATTTCTTTGTAAACACAGATAAAACAGACTAAATAAATTTAATCTATCCTTCAATTAAAAATGCATTGTGCTGTAATAACTTTCAATGTTTATTCTGTATTAGAATGCCAACTTTCCTAATAGAACAATTTGTAATATGGCAGATGCAATTTTTAGTACGTGATTATAAATTGTACCATTGCATATCCACATGTATTACACTGATAGTTTAAATTGATAAATTTATTGGTTTATTTAGTTAAAATTCTAGAAAAATAAATAGAAAATATTTCAGTAAAAGATCTTTATTATATGTATTCTATGTACTGATATTATATTTAATGAAGAACTCATAAAAGTTATTGATAATTATATAATTGTGTTACAAAATGACTTGACAATGATGTTTGTTCTAAACCTGTGTAAATTCATTTAATAATGAACAATACTAATCAATTAAGTCATTAAATTTTCAGTAGTAAAAGTTGAAACAGAAGCTATTAAATGTAAGTTTAATTAATTATATGTTTAACAATGTGTTCAATTGAATACTTTCATTAATTTATTTAATATATAGTAATTGGCATTTAAGATAATTTTACTATATACAATTGATACAGAAGAAACTACTTGTATATAAAACTGTATTGTATATTTAATTAAATCAAATCATTTATTTATTATCAAGTTCAGTTTATTTTTCACAAGACTTCACTTCTGTGGTTTCACTTTTTAAAGGTATGTCTATGAGAAAATTAATATAAAATTTGGTCTAACATTAATGTTTCTCGTGTGTGATCCTTCCTTATGGTTGCCAGATACTTGGGGATAAAATCTGGGACATAATGATTTTTTCCCGAAAGATACTCGGGCGCTTCAGTTCCAGAACATACAATGGTCGTATATTTTTACTCTGCCAATAACAGAAATACATCTAAACTAAGGAAAAAGAAGAAAATACTTTATTGTAGGTACATTAGAATAAAGTCCTCCTGTCGCTGTAAACATGTAAGGAGAAGCCACAAAAATATCCAAATTTTATGGAAGGAGGAACACACAGAGACACTTACAGTTCAGAACGTGCTTTAGGTAATTTATATAGAAATTGTGCAGTATTTGAACAGAAAATTACATCTATCGAACGGGAAACAATTGAATTACAGATAAATAATTAAAAATAGCTATAGATTGAAATGCTTAAAACGAAAACAATTCTTTACGTTATGTAATACATTAATGACATCTAATTTATTCATCCAATTAATCTAATTTATAGATAATAATATTTAATTCTTGAAAGATCTATAAAAATAATGTAAACATATTACGAATTCTAACAATGTCCACTCAATATATTAGATTGATCCCGATTTAATTTATCTCACCTGGAAAAAGTCTAAAGAATCTTTGGAAATTTCTAGACAAAACTATAATCATTTCCTTTAAATTTTAATACAGAGATATGGAGTTCAAACGGAAACTGAGACAATGGTGCAATTCGAAGCCTTCACGAACTCCATTCCCACAGACACGATGGTTTTGATGCTGAAAAGCTCGTTCTTCAGTCTATAGAAACATAGCAAAAGCGTATCAGAAAATAATTTTATTACGAATTTAGATTTTCAGAGGATAAAGAAAATATAGATCCAAATATACTAAAAGATGTATTGAAGAAAGCATCTGCATAGTACGTTATTACATACAATAGTAATTCTACTGTATTCCTTAGTTTTCCGTGGATAGTTTAAAAATATCGATTAACTTAAAAGCAAAACAGGCTAAAGAAAAAACACTTCAAACATCAATAATTACAGTTTTAGATAATTATATACAATCGATAATAAACGAATCTCCGAAACTTTACAGTGAAGACAAACTTGATCTATCCGTTCCTCCAAATATAATAACATCGGCTTATGGATTAATTGGTCAGTGGATAAGCAGAAACGAAGAATTCAAATCGGAAAACGAACTTTGGCTTTTAGAATGCTTTCACTGCATTATATAAGAGAAGAAGGTGATAAAGATTCAAACATAAAAAAAGGCAGCATTGCTTATTAACGTTGGGACTTTATAAAATCTGTCAGAAATAACTTTCTAACAGATCTGTTCAGAATTCTACTTAGAAATAACTAATCAAATTTAATATTTTGAAACTATATATATACATTTTAATGTTATGCTGTAAATATTACTCTCCGAGAGATCAAATAAAATGTATTGAAGAAAATTGATGGGATAAAGCATCACGATACTTGGGCGATCTACCAAGGGGTTAGTGAGGGAATTTTCCGTAAGAAACTGCCACCTACTTAAGTGTTATGTTAGAAAATGTAGGCACGAACCCACGACCAACTAACAATGCTCAGTGGTGTTATCTACTCGGCCATTAGCGAAAAACTGCTAACTTTGAAGGGAATTTAATCTTTAAAATGTATAAGTACATTTAAAGTAATAAATAATCACAGAAAAGAATAAAATAATATTGAAAATAAATATATTATGATAAACGAAGTGATATTTATTACGATTATAATAATAATTATTATTTTTACAGAAAAAGTGATGATATAGAACTGTGTTAAAATATACATCATTACGTAAAAGATAAGATTTAATTTAAAAAAAAAATTATGATGATGTATGTTATGTAGTTATTTATTCTAGTAAAATAATAGGACAATTAAGAAGTCATTAATTGCAATCCAAAGAAGGAAGGAAGAAGAACAGAAAATAAATCAGTTGATCTCTTTGTTTAAGAAAAATAAAGAAAGGGAAATTGCTTGTTATTATTCTCATTTGGTTTCTTTTTATTCTTATTGTACTAATGTATATTCACAGATTACAATGTTGCATTTGAAGTAAAATAGAAACAAATCATTCTTTCTATTTCTTTCATATAATGCTATCGAATTTCTAATAAAATAATATCGTTTATTTTTTTTTCAATTTTAAATAAAACTAAAAATGTTAAAGATTTATTGTTATTTTTGAAATTTGTAAAATAGAAAAATTGAAAGTTCTAAAACTAATTTTATATTTTCCAAAATTGTAACTTTACGAAGATATTTTCAGCAATTATTATTGATATTTAACTATATTCAAATAGTGCTGTAAACAACTCTTAAATTATAACTCTCTTTCATTTCTATGTCTATGATTTTATTTAAAAACACAATATATATATAGGAATTTATATACTAATCAAAATTAATCCAACTTCTTTCTACTCATATACTACTATATAACAGAGGCGATCGGTCAAAAACTGACCTCAGCCATCTTGGCTGAGGTGAGTTCAACCAAGTATGGCGATCGGTCAAAAACTGACGTCAGCCAAGATTTCTACATACTTGGACCTCAGACCAAAACGTAAAGAAATGCAAAGAAAATCTGTTTATTTTCTTGTATGTATAGATTTTAGTGTATGTGTGTGGGGAGCCCGATTTTGTTTATCCATATAAAGCTTAATAAGTCCTGCGGTTTTTATCGATAATTTCTGAAAATTATGCAGAGAAGTTTGTGTACTAAAGACGTTGAAGCTATTAAATTTTAGTGGGTAAAGATCCATATGAGGAGAAAGAGGAGGGTCATTTTCGCTTGACAAATAAAAATTTTGAGCTATCGTGTATTTGCGGTTTTTCTTTTCAGCTGCTAACTTGTAAATTACATCCCTTATAACATAGAACTGTAGTTTGACTTCTGGCATTTGACTTTCGTAAATGTTTTAAGAGATGATTGAATTGTGTTCTAAATTGGGGCTTCCTCTACCAAAAAATGTCTATAAAATATTAATTTCTTAACTGTACGGGAAAATAAACAGTATCCGTATGAATCATTACGTAAAAAATTCTACGAGAATAAAAAAATTTACAATGAGCAACGTTGGAATTGTCATACATCAAATGTTTGTTTGCATATTGGGAACGTAACTGAAATTTTCATGAATTATTTTTGGATTACAATTAACAATGACACTAATTTTTATTACACACATTTTATGATATTTAATACGTAATTCATTCATAAATAAATAATTTATTTAATATGTCAAGACATCTTGTGCTTAAGGACATTCTACAATGACCTTTCTCAATGTAGTTCGATTATTATATTATAATACTCATTATAAAAGAATTAAATAAAAATGAATCTCTTAATTAATTTCTATAACTCTTCCTATTTATAATATGCTTACTTTTTTATAATATCAAGTACACGTGTGTCTAAAACATAAGTACAGACATTTGTAGATGAATAAAGAAGTGTAGGTGAATACAAAAAAAATATGGCAAAAACTATATTGATAGACATATAAAACAGGGTAATAAAAGTAAGTATTTAATGAAAAAAGATTGGATTTAGGTGGAGAGTAGGTAGAGAATGAAAGTGTTTACAATACCCATGTAGAGAGACCTCTCATTATGGAATATGTCCACCTCAAACTGTGGTGCAGAACTTGTATGTACGTCACAAAATTATAAATATTCTTGAATATGCTGAATATACTCTGATTCTAGATAACAAAGAAATATATTTCATCAAATTGACTGCAGTATAGCTGAATTTTTGAAATTTTTGTATGAATTTCAATTTTTATTCCAATTCTAAAAGTCGTGATGATATACGCTGTATGATTAAATATCTGTATATCATTTTATTTATTTCACTATATTTTTATATTTATCAAAGTTCATTTTCATTTAAGTGTGTAATATACATTTCATGAAATATTTTAATCATTTCATATGAAGACACGTCTGAATATAAGTTAATAAAAATAGAAAAGTTTTACTGTAAGAGTACAAATAGCATTAGACTAAAGTTGTCAAGAATTTCACCATTTTTTGTTAAGTTTAAAACCCAAATATATCTGATTAACTTCGCATTTGAACTCGTGTAGGAATAGTAATAAATTCTTTCACAATAAACTTATAATATTTCAATATTCTATACGTTTCATACTGAATCGCCTCCCTAACTTCTTCATATCATTCTGGAATTTTCAGTAAAGAAGTTTAAAGAATCAATTTACCTGCCAACTGACAGTTTTCACAGTCATAAAGTATAAGAACTAGAAATATTTTATTGGCGAATAAATTCTATATCACCAGTTAAAACAACCATAGAGTCAGCTATTGAAAAGAAATGTATAAAAATCGATTTGACAACTTCAATATTACAACCGTCGATCACGCAATTCTGATGTATTTTATTAAATTTGCGAGGATATTTTTCTTATTGGTGGATTTCTTTTCTTGTTGAAAAAATCTGTGTTGAAGAATGTTTAAGAAGAAAACATTGCAACTAGGAGGAAGTCAGGCTTGTACTCCAGGTACTGGATAAGGGGCGCCCAGCAAGAAAAAGTGCGTAAGGGAGCACGGATTATTCATCACGTGTTGCCAACGGTCCAAACTCCAAGCACAGGAGAAGAACTTAATTTGCTCCAGCTGATAGAAACCCTAGTTGCATCTTTGATTATAATAGTAGTTCTTGTATAAAAGTATACTCTAACACTTCTTTCATCGGCATGCTCTTAAGAGTTTGATGCTCGGCTGTGTTGTTCGGTTCGCAGCGAGCGTATGACAGAATCAAAAAGTTACATAAAAGCTTCATTTATGACTTGTACAGTACAAATAACAAAAATTAAACGAAAACATTTGCAGCCCTGTAATACCAGTGGTTGGCATTACTAGGACAGTACGGTCCTATTAAATTATTTGCATTGATATTTCGTTTGCTTTTTGTAATGTGTTTTCACAGATTCTAAAAATGGTACTACAAAGTATATGTTGGTTTCTTTAATTATGTAATAGTTTGATATTTTTATATGTGAAAATCATCTAAATAATTATGTAAGACTCGTAACTAGATAGAAATTAAATTATAGAAACAAAATAAATAAATAAATAATATATTCATCATATGAAAAAGATTATACTTAAAAATAAAATTAGTGTTATTGCAAGTTTATAATAAAAAGAAATTGGAAAATAAAGATTTTAATACATCCCCAAGGAGGAATTTCCTTATAAGTTGAATTTAACAGATAAGAGATATGATTCACTTAATGATTTTCGCGAATTACAGGCCGTAAATCCTTGTTTCAACAGATTTTATGAGTACTTAAAGTCTTTATTCGAGTGGTCGAAGTAAATGTTTTATAACTAGAAAGTGTTGTTTGGACACAATGCTTTCTAGTTGACAAGAAAGTAGATTTCTTCGTGGTTTAATTAGGTTTTATTTTCAGCGGGGATATAACAAAATACACAAAATGTAAGTAATAATTTATCAGTTTTCGAATATAGAATTTAAAATAAATTTTATATTTAATAGATAGGAAACAAACAATATTTAATTTGCATAATAACTGCTGGAAATCAGATGCATAACTAAAGAGGGCACACAATTGGTCAAGCGGTTCCATTCCGTAAACAGTGGGAGTTCTTTCGTGGGTTCGCGCCTGTCCAGGGCGGGCTGGTCACGTCTGTAACGCCTAAATTGCCCTTAAAAAGACTTCCTGGAAGGCATTTCCCCTAGGCAGATCGCCCAAGTGTTACGTTGCCGTAATACTTTGAAATGTTATATAAATTATTATCGATTTAAAACACTAAAATAAATTTTATTAGCCTTTTAATTAATAAAAGGTCAAGAAAGAATTAAATTCAATTAGTATAAAAATTTTTGATTATTATTTCACACACTCAAGTTATAAAATTTAATAAAATTAAATTAGATATTAAATTTTGTAATTATATTATTAATTATTATTATTATTATTATTTTATACTTATTGAATTCAATTATTTTTTTTATCTAACATCCCATTATCACTAAGTTTGTCCTCTTAAAATAGATTTTCGCATTTTCCATGGCCTTAAATCTCAGTGATTTTTCGTTTCCCTCAATAATGCGATGAACAAAGAGATAAATCATCATACAGAAATTTATTTCAATTAAGAACTCTTTGGTAATAATTATGGCAGACGTATTAAATAACATATTTGCGAGTTTGTGGTAAAACGATTGTTTATTGAGCAGAATTTTTAATTTGTCGAGACCAGATATGGAAAAAATATGAGTAGGAGGCCCTGATTAACTGTACAGGAACTTGTAGTTTGCATTGAAATTCACGTTATTTTAACTGAAACTATCTCCTAAAATGAATTAAGTGACTGGCACTACTCCACGGCTAGCAGGAAAAGTATGATTTACAGGGGCAAGACACTAGTTTGAGGTGGAGAGAGTATATTTTAAATTACACAAATTAAAAATTAAAGCCCGGCATTGTGACGATATCAAAATAAATAATTTCTAGTTTTCGTTATATAATTTTCCAAAACTGCCATTAGTGGTTTTGACAACCAAAATTGTCTTAGATAGTTTTCCATAAAAAAATAGGGGAAAAGTTAATAAAATACTCTGATGATGTGTAATATATTTCAACTGATTAGGACACGAAAATTGAATTAATAATTTTGTTTTTATTCCGAAAATCATAAAGGTTAAGCCATTAACAATAGGTGTCTATCAAATGAATTCATTAAAGAATTTTTCGAGTTTAATTAATTATAATTTTTATTTTTCAATCTTCTGTAATTGAAATTTAAGATAATTATAAACGATAATCGATTATTCAGCATTAATATTCTTTTTCTCCAATAAATTTTCGTAACATCTTTTCAAATATTTCTAATTGAAGCGTAATATTATATTTTATATATTGAATACATTATTTTCGAAATTAGTGTTTTATTAAGAAAATATTTGACAAATAAACGGCGTAAATCTTTTATGTAAATAAATATTTATTGAACTGATATCGATAAAATTGTGTTATTTAATTAATTACCTTTGTAACAAATATAAATTTACTAATTTTATTTTTATTTAAATCCAAGACAATTTAATAAATTTAAAATATATAATGAAAATATCTTTTTTTTTTGTTGATGTCGAATAAAGTAGCATTTGTTTGCTTTCTTCTCCTTCTTTTTATTTTAGAAAAAAACTGTGCTGATCATTAATTTAAAGTATATAAATTTTTTAACTACTTAATATTTCATATTTTTAAGTCATTTATTTTCAGAAATGTTAATAAACATTTGAGGTTTTTGCAAGGAAAGACAATGTATTATTTCCTATATAACAACAATATAACAACAAGCAAACTCACAGCAAAAATAATCGTTTAAATGACGAATAATTGAAAAGGAAAGAAAGTTATTTACACAAAGTGTTATGCTGTAGTTTAACTGAGAAGTCATTAAAAAAATTAAGAAGATAAAATGATATGACAATATCATCTTACCTTCTTATTTCTTATAGACACAATTAAATTTTTTGGTTTAATTTTTGAGCTGCAAAAAACTGCCATTTCTTAGCTTTAATTAAGTAACGAATCAAGCGATTTACTGTGTTTTTTTATATTAAAACTAACAAAATGTATTAAAAATATTTAGATTTACAGCTAAATCTGATCAGTTTTTTTAAATATTACATTTACTTTTAATATATTCTCTGGATTACAGTGAATAAAAATAAAATAACAATTCTACTCTCACTTTTAGAAAATAATTTTCAGTATGAAATCACTTGAAATTGAGTTTATTTAACTCTATTTAATCAAATTAAATTCTTTTACAATTCAATATATAATCCTTGCAATTATTTATTAAAAATTCACTTTAGTACCAGCTGCTACCATAAGAATGTTTGGTTCGATACTTTTATAATCTGACCATTAATCTCTTATGTACCAACATTCTGTACGACAGAAACTAAATTAGGAAAAAATATTATGATATTCGAATGGAAAAATTTAAAAAATCCTTTCTAACTAAGTATAAAATCTTCGCTTCTATCATAAAAACTATAACAATAATTATGTGTCATGACTTATTTTTAAATTATAAAATAAAATATTTCAATTATTCTTTAAATAAAAAAAACTGATTTTAATTATTTGAAATGTTTGTACTTTATAAAATGAAATTTTAAAAAATCCAGCAACGAGTTGCATAACTTTCCCGGAAACATTGAAATCTTTGGTGTTACCATCTGTTATAATTTTTTGTTTTAGAAAAAATTATATAATTAATTATTATAAGATGGCAAAAAGCTTAACTTTGTGAATAGAGACAAGTGTTGTAAAAATTTGTAAATGCTTATAATGAGTAAAATCGTCATTAGGTTTTACGACCCTACTCAAGATATGACACACGACCCTCTTTATCTTGTCACCCCTTCGATCTTTAACGACCAAAATTTAACAGCATTAATGATTCTGATATATAAACCTCTCTGCAAAATTTCAGAAATTTTCGACAAAAGGAACAAGAGTTATTAATCTTCAAACGGTAAACAAAATTGTGCCCCCTCTCCGACAAACACACAAACACACACTAACATCCATACATATAAAGAAACCCTCCGAATTCTTTTGCATTTTTTAATTTACTCTTTTTATTTTCTCTATGATTTCCCATTTAATCATTGGGATTATTAGTTAATTTGAATAAATTTCCATTAAAAAATGTATAAAAATAGTTCTTCTAATATTTATTTTACTTAATGGATCTCTATAATAAGCTCTATAATATAACCGAACCTATATAATCGCCCACAAAGCGGAAAGAGTTAATAATCGATATTTTAATGATGTTTTCACAATTATTTGTGATAAATACTAACTTCGAAATTCAGTACAGTATATGTTAAAATTCGAAAGCTGGAATTTGTATTTATGTAAATAAACTTTTATGAACTAGATCAATGTTTCCCAAACTGAAATCATTATATGTAATATATAGTGAAAAATATGATACGCGGACCCTTAGAAGCTAGCAAACTAGTACCTCAACATCTGTGAAACAGTTCAGATGGTGTCTATTAATATGTTAGTGATTAAAATCACTGAACACAGATAGTGTATCGTGGGTTCTCGCCTGACCATCGGGCTGAGCGCCTGGAATTTTTTTGAATTTCATGTGTTTAAGGCGTCCAATTCGAAAGATTAAAATCAAAAATGGAAAGAATAATAAGCATGCAAAACCCATACAAAAAGTGAAAGCATTCAGCATTTATTGCTTTAATTTAAAAAATCTAGCAACGAGTTGCGTAACTTTTCCCTCTATTATCAGAATTTATTCATAAAATAACTTTTATATTTTTAATCATAATAAATAAAATTGTGTGTGGCGCTGTAACGGACACTTGGTACATGCGCCTGTTCGAGTGGCTAGTGGCGCGAAGCTATTGTTCATGGGATTATGACTAAACACCCCTAAGGCAGAAGACCCCTAGCCGCGACAACGGAAGTCGTTGCGATAGTAATCCTGCGCGATACGAGAGGAACCGGTAGGTTCAGACAGTTTGGTGACTTGGTCCCTTGTTGTTAGGACGTTGATGAGTGCAGAGCAAGAACGAACATATACCCCAGAATAGATTCGAACCTTGGGGTACGGACTCTCGAGTATCGACAACCCTGAACTTGTACTTGGCTAAGATTCCCGTTAGCCGTAACAGGCGCCATGTGTTACGAAATTTTGTTATGAAATTTTTAAAATATTTTTAATTATTATCGAATGGAAAAAGCTACATTTTGAGTGTAGGGTAAAAAATTGTAAATGCTAATAATGTATAACACCTCCATTAAGTCCTACCATACTCAAAATATGCTATACGATCCTTCTCTATCTCCCCACCCACTCGACTTTTCGCTAACAAAATTTAATAGAATCAATGTCCCTTGTACATAAGCTGCAGTGCCACGTTTCTTTATCTTCACCCCATCCAAAGATATTAAGCGAAAAATAGATGCCAACACACACACCTGTAATATCTCACAATGGGCCAGACGTAATGAAGATTTTACTTATTGTTAGCATTTACAGTGTTTTATAAAACTCATCTCTACCCTCAAAATTAAGTATTTTGCTATTTTATAATAATTAAAAACATATAAAATTTTTATAACAAAATCTCATAACAAATGGCTCCACATACAATTTTAGTTATTTATTTTTTTTCATTTTCAACCATATCTCTCAGTTGTAAAGGTTTTTGACAACATTTTTTACATTCTAGATTCTATTTTGATCGTCAAAATTTCTTAGTCTATGTACTATATCTGTTTATGCCCCATCCCGTAAAATGTTCAATACGTTTAATACAGTTTTTATTCATTTACAACAAAGTTTTATTTTCCTAAAGTTGCTCATTCGGTGCTAGTTTCTCCTCTGACCATATATTTTCTATTAAATGTTCATCCTTTTTTTTTCTCATACATGTATTCGTGTTTTTGTCCCTTGTAACAATATTATCTTTACACTAGTGCTCTTTAAATTGGTTACTTTTAGATGATAAGAGTATTTCTATAACATATAATTTTTATAATTTACTTAAAGCTTGACTGTCCTTTAAACACTGTGCTACTAAATCATAGAGTACATTGATAATTCAAGGACTTATGGAATAGGAACGCACTTCATTTAGATGGACAAATCAAATCTTTGAGATAGTCATTCTGCAAGATGCAAGGCCCATCAGTGGCCAAGCGGTTCCGTTCCCTGAACACTGAGAGTTCGGTCGTGGATTGGCGCCTAACCTACGACTTGGAGTTTTCCGGGTTTTCTCCACGTCTGTAACGCCTGAATAGGAGCCAGTTACCCTTAAAAAGACCTCCTGGAATGTATTCTTTCTAGGCAGATCGCCCAACTGTTGCGTTGCAGTAACTTAACTAAACAAGCAAAACACATTTCGGGTCTTAACCCCTCTTCAGTTGCAGACTAGTCAAATATGACTAGTTCTGAGCAAACTAGTCTGCGACTGAAGAGTGGTCTAGACCCGAAATGCATCTTGCAAAATGACTATCTCAAAGATTTGATTTGTGCATCTAAATAAAGTGCATTACTGTATCATAAGTCTTTGAATTATCAATGTACTATATGATTTAAAAACACGCAATTTTCATCTTATGTATCAAATATTTTATCACTCCATTTAGTAATTTTATTTAAAAAAAAATTAATATGTCCTTTAGTAAATAGTTTTCTGTTTGTCTTAAAAACTACCGCAATAATATGCTAAAGCAACGACAATCGTGTGATGGTAATCCTAGATGATTATTTATACACATGCCATGAAGAAGAAATTAATGTAAAATGAGAATTTAGGTACTCTGAATATTTTGATTCTGTTGTCAGTAAATATGCTCAAGGTTCTATGACTTTATCTCAAATGTTTTAAATGTAGCACTCATGGCAATTCACTTACTATGATATGATATAATAATGACGATGATAATCATTTTAGAGCCCTCTTTTTATATTTCTCCTCGTCCAGTTTCAATGCCTTGCAGCCTCCAAATTACGTTGATATTTGCTTTTTTTCCTCGCCGGTTCGTCGTGGCATAAGGAATTTATCCTCGTGACAGCCCTATAAGTCTCATAATAACCCCAATTTTATTTTTGCCTTTTTGTAACCAATATTTTATGTATTGCCACTTTTGTTCTTTCACAGATTTGTAAGGGAATTATTCAATATGGCTTCTCCCCTTATCAATGGCGCACTTCCACTATTTTTGCAAATCCCAAGAACGGATCTGAAATCTTCTATTCCCATTTCTACTTTATTATCTTTTTATTGTAGATATGCAATAATAAAATATACTGTATTTTCCTATTGTAGCCAGATTGAAACCCTTCTAAAATAGTAGAGTTCCTCATCTGTCAAACTATAATCAATCTCCTGGTGACTCATTCAGCCAGTCTAAGTACTGTACGTTAGAGAACAATAAATCTACATATATTATCTCCTGGGTATCCCTGCTTTAGATTGTCAGGTGTAAGAAAGATAAAGTGCGATTTAAAAACAGAAAAAAATAATACGAATTAAAGGTTATTGATATTGTAATTGTCAATTGTAATATTAGAAAAAGCATTTATTGTATAGTAGAATCTGTTAAAACAATTTTTTATCAGACATTTCGTTGTCTCTCTCTTATCGAAAACTAATAATGTTCTTCCCAAGATATCATTTTCAATATTCTTCAAGAAAATCCTAATGGAATGTCGACAGAAAAAATCATAAATTTTATTAAAGTACTTAAAATTTATTTAAACTTGTAATAGTAGCGTAATAAAATTTCAAGTACAATTTTTTTATCATTATGACACACAAAGTTGTAAAAGTTTATTTTTTATTATTGGGCTGCAAGTAGAAAAAATCGTGAACTTACAAATTTCCACTGTCGTTTGCCTGTCCGTCTGTCTTTCCTTAATCTCGAGAAAGGTGTCAGATAAATGAAATTAATTTAATTAAGTTTTCTTAAGTATCAAGTTTAGGAATTTTCGCATTTTAGTGATGTTTAGGGTGTAACCCCCATCCAAAAGGGTAACTAAATGTATAATTTAATTATGATGTGGGTGTGTAAATGCAATGTATATAATGGGGGTGAGGAAACCCCACATCCCTCACACCAATCTCGAAAAACACGACGAACAAAAAGATTTTCTTTTTTAATTCTAAAAACATATTAACATTATTTTCTTGCACTTTCTTACGATAAAATAAATTTTTATACATCAAAGCATTGTAAAATAATTAAACTTTATTGAACTTACCTACCTTCTCCATCTTCATCTTGATAATTCATTTACACTGTGTAATTTATATGTAACAGGAATGGATTGATGGAAAAATCCCCCACGGGCGAAAAAACATACGGGCGATCTTCCTGTAACGTGCGGAAGGTCTTACATCTGGGAGGTATCTCCCAAGAGGATTCTCTATGAGAAACTCAGTGGCGCGTTTAGGGACGTCTCGATACTGCCGCTACCATTACTTCCATATCCACCCCTATTCCAAGTATAATAATACCTATAGAGCCCATTACCAGGATTGTAGATTCGAGGCTTCTTTTGTGTACATAAGACATTATACGAGTGTAAACTGAAGTACTGACTGAAGCACTGACTTCTGAAGCAGATAGCCGGGATTTAATTTCCTGGAGTAAGCAACAAACTATTATCACTCTGGGGCTACATCCGCCTTCATTGCGATGTAACAGTGCATCTGTCCCTCTTTTTACGCGATTTTGAAATAACGATGTCGACAAAAGAAAACTTTTTCTCTTTTGGCTGAAATCAAGAGTTAATTTTTTAAACACAGTACATCAGAGAATGCTGTGTCGATTTTATGTTTCCTATACTTTCTTGTATTTACTATATTTAAGTACAAATAATGTTAACGATAAATGATGTTAGAATAAAAAAGCTGGTGTTCCTTTTGTAAATTGTTTATTTTGTCGTACCATTGAATTGTGTATCCTATTGAGTATTATAGAATGCATGTACTGTACATTTTACGCGATTTTTTTGCACGGTGTTCTTTGGAACATATCCGCAGCGCATAAAGAGGGATAGGTGTACCCTCTCGGCAGTAAAAACAAGTGGAAGGTGATGCGACAGATCGAACAGTGACAGCCAGCAAGATTTCCAATTTAGATACCGATACTGGCCGATATCAATGCTTTAAAACTACTTGTGATACCGGATCAGGACATCTCTAATCGCGTTATCTTGTGAGTAAAAAGCGCAATTACTCGGCGTTCCTACATCAACCTTTTTAGAAGAAATTATTTCTCTAGAAAAAATAATGTCTGAAGTCAACACTGTAACATGACGTTCCCTAATTCAAATTTTTTCGGGACCCATGAAGCTATTACGCGTTACTAGAAAAACTATCCCTATGTAGGTGTTAGATAAGAGCAAAAAGCCCGAAGAATTCCACTCTGATGAGAACCCTCGACTAACTACCACTGTTTAAGTGGTTTTATCCATTCAGACACTAATGGGACATGTAACGCAAAGATACAAATTTATGTATCTAAACACATCAGTGCGATGTGTTTCGCACACATTCCATAGTGATTTGAACTCTGTGCATTATCCTTCTGAAGGTAACCATCTGACTTATAAAAAAACTGTGAACATAGGATAAACTTGATCCACAACGGTGTTTAGATACGTTTTTGCATTTAAACGTGAATCTATTGGTATCAAAGGATCCAACCTGTGCGAGGAAAACCATCCCCATACCATTACACCATCAGCGCAGTTTGTCACCAGACATGAAGGGTTCGTGGGTTCGTGTGTTTTCACTAAACTATTAGCATGATGCAACAGGATCTTCGACTCGTCAGACTAACAACTTTTTCCAATCCTCGCTGGTGTTGCTGTATCCATAGGAGGCGTGTTCTCTTGATTTTTATTGGTAGCAATGGTACTTAAACTGACCGTCGTCTGTTGTGACAAGCTGCGACTAATGGTATGATATTTTATTCTGCCCACTAAGGTTGAAATCTGAAGTGATTTATAAGATTATTGCTTGTATGTTTGCTTGCACAATTCTAGCCATTCTCCTATGACTTCTGTCAACAACAAGCGATTTTCTTTTACAGGAGTGTCGATGAGTAGATGCTTTTTCTTCGTTGCATCGTTCTCGATACACCCTTGAAACTGGTGCGAATGGGTATGAATTTTTTATTTCCATTATAATTTTATGAGATCTCCGCAGCCTGTGCAGTCAATCGTTAAGAGACTCATACGTGTAATACCAAATAAGTTCAAAAATTATTTTAAAACATTTCAAACTACTATATGTTTAGCTTTTTAATGACAAAGTTTTGCCATTAAATATAATGTCATTTATATTAATTGGTATTTCAAATTATTTTAATAATTGAAATTTAAGTGAAGCTCTTCCACCAATTTAGTTTCATTAGAGTGATGAATGAAATACTTCATTCATATATAATGTAGTTTCTACAGTGACAATGGAAAATTTCTCAAACATCTGTTTCCAGTTATCGTTATGTGAGGAGGAAACAAAGGTTTTCGTGAGATTTTTTTTTATATAAATTAGTCTATAATTAAAATTTGGTATTTACAGTAGAGCGGGTTGAGATTGATCTTCAGAAGTGTGATTGATCGCTTGATCAATCTGACTTCGTTCGATACGTACTTTTTTTTTCTCTACTATAAACAATTACATTAACTACGCAAAGGATGAATACTTACCAAAGAACTATATTTTTAGGAACACAGTGTAGGTCAACAGCCCAGTAGAGCTCATAATAATGGCTAAAATACAGAGTATTTCACATTTAAAAAATATCAAGCACTTCGCCTTTATCATCTTGTAGCACGACACATAGATACGCAACATGTGATACCACAGTGCTGCCGGGTTACGGTTCGTACTATTACACGTTGAAATCAGTTTCTGGCTATGTTTAGACAGGTGCAAAAGTATGAATATTTAGGAATTTGATGAAAGTGATCAATGCCATTCCACTCCACGAGACTCCACTTTATTAGGTACACTTCTGCTTTCAGAGAAATCGGATGTCTTACTATTATGCAAATCACATGAGCAACTTTTAATGCAGCAGCACAACCTTTCTAGTAGTAGTCAAATAACATACAACCATATCAAGAACGGGGAAAACAAAAGAGTGCAAGATGTGATGGACAAAGTAATTCTAAAACAGCAGCTCTTCTGAGCTTTCCACGCATCACAGTTTCAAGGGTGTATCGAGAACGATGCAACGAAGAAAAAGCATCTACTCATCGACACTCCTGTAAAAGAAAATCGCTTGTTGTTGACAGAGGCCATAGGAGAATGGCTAGAATTGTGCAAGCAAACAGACAAGCAACAATCTTATAAATCACTTCAGATTTCAACCTTAGTGGGCAGAATAAAATATCATACCAGACCATTAGTCGCAGTCTGTCACAACAGACGACGGTCAGTTTAAGTACCACTGCTACCAATAAAAATCAAGAGAGCACGCCTCCTATGGATACAGCAACACCAGCGAGGATTGTCAAAAGTTGTTGGTCTGACGAGTCGAAGATCCTGTTGCATCATGCTAATAGTTTAGTGAAAACACACGAACCCATGAACCCTTCATGTCTGGTGACAAACTGCGCTGATCGTGTAATAGTATGGGGATGGTTTCCCCGCACAGGTTGGATCCTTTGATACCAATAGATTCACGTTTGAATGCAAAAACGTATCTAAACACCGTTGTGGATTAAGTTTATCCTATGTTCACAGTTTTTTTATAAGTCAGATGGTTACCTTCAGAAGAATAATGCACACAGAGTTCAAATTACTATGGAATGGTTCCAGGAACATGACAATGATTTAATTTGATGCACTGGCCCACTCAGTCTCCCGATCTAAATTCTATTGAACTGCTCTAGATGAGTTAAAAATGAATCGTTGTAGGCCTATACCAATGTGCAATCTCCAGTAAGTGTGACGCGCTCATGACAGCAAGGAACATCACTCCAATACTTTTCCAGAACTAGTTGAATTTGTGCCTAAATGAATTCAGACTGTTCTAAAGGATAAAAGAGGATCAACACGCTACTAAACAGGTGTATCTAATAAGTGACATCTCATTGTATATTTTTCTTCCCGTCATATTTGTTTTGGTTTTATCCTGTTTATTTTCAGTTCAAGACACATCTTAAAATGCAAACTTTATCTTTTAGTTGAAGTTTCACGAGGATGCTAAGATAATTATGCAATATAAAATATATCTTTTTATGTCAGAATTTAATTATTTGTATTTTTTTCTGCTTATTCTGCAGAAATTTACGGTCCAAGATATAAGGAACTTGATAGGTGAAATTTTATTTCTAGAATATCAAATTTATTGCCGTAATAAACAGTAATTTTTTAAATTTATAAGATTTTATAGCAAAATTAAACTTAAAGTTTTAAATTGGTTAATAGAAAGAACACAAAAGAGGATTAAATGTCTGTCGGAAAAAATTGTAAGAATTATACGAGAGGAATTACCTATTTTTTTCTTAGATTTATTTCTCATTTATTTTTTTTTGTGTGTATGAAAGTATCATATTATTTTATATTAATTTTCTTATGGTTTCTCCTTTCTTTGTTGTTATTGTAGTTTCTTTCTGGATCGGATTTTTCTGAAATAAAAGTGCCTTTAACAACCAATTTCTTTATTTTTAGATATAATTGAATGGGGAGGTTTTGTTTTGTTGCCAACTTTTTAATTCAGAATGAATTCTTTACAATTGTATCAAATACTTTTTTCGTAATAGAAAAGAAAAGGAACTGAAGAAACATTTGTCGACATAATGAAATATTGTGTGTTGTTCAAGTAATCCGTTTGATCAAAAATATATCTTAAACCGCTCTTCGATAAGTATAAATCGATAAAAGGAAACTTGTTTTTATTGATTCGATATATTTCTAACTTTTAATCATTAAGAAAACAATAACTTATTATTTTTAAATTATATTTTGTTTATTACAATATTATACTTATAGATTTTGGTTTTTCAGCATTCAAATCTATGGCGTACTTCTGGGAGTGATGTTGATGTTGGATCCCTTCCCAGTCTTTAGGAATAAAATTTAAACTAAACTTAAAAAAGTTCTCTTAAATTCTAGTTAGAAATCCTTTATTTTTTTAAAATAAACAAATGAGCAATTTTTGTTTCTAAAATAGTCTATTAAAATCAATAACATAATCCCGTATAAAATAATAGTTTTGTTCTCAACATACCATTTCACAGATATGCCATTAAAAAGTATAGATAAGAGAAGAAGACTTAGATAAAATTCTATGTCAAATCTCTTGAAAGATTATAAAAGACGATATATAGAATCAGAAAATAATCTTAACTGTTTGTAATCTCGATATGTTGTGTTCTAACAATATCAGATTCTCTATTGGGCTTAAAGGTATCTTCAAATTTATCATTTTTCTACAAATGGATTCAATTCTGATCGATTTATAGGTTTAAACTTATACCACAGTTGCAAATTGATAGTTTTTATACAGCTATCAATAAATATAACTACATTAAAATCTGTCCAGAGGCAAAAGATGTGTTTCTAGTATTGCACGAGTGTATGCTCGTTTCAGCGCAAATATAACTGAAGGAAACCTATTTAAGACGATTTAGCATAACACACAAATAATGTCCCACTGTAGAGAATAAAGACAACATTGCAGAAATTAATACAAAAGAAGTGAGTGTTATTTTGTTTAAGAACATTTTCAAGACAATCGCCTTCAGCGACAATAGCAAGACTGTCGAGCGTGACACTTAGCTTTCTTTGAGTCTTTATTTCATAGACCTCTCGAAAGCGTCTCTCCAAAAACAAGAAACACGGGCCTTTACAGGCCCTCATAGGGGTCAAGTTGAAACAAAATATTTAGCATGTATTTTATATAAAATGGGTTAATATAAAGCAGTAAAAATCTAATAAACTTATTAATAGGCATAAATAATATACTTTTTTCCTTAAATGAAACATCATTCAACTCAATTTTATTAACAAAAGTAATTGTAAATGTTATCAGGTAATGAAGTGAAACTTTATTAGTTTCATTCTCCTATTTTTGTAAGTTTACAAAGCTACAGGATTAATGTTTAAATTAAATTCACCGAACACATAAAAAGGTATTGTTGTTGATGATCTTTATCTTTCTTTCTCATTCTCAAAGGTGAAGGTAGAAATATATTAAGAATAGAAGAAAGATAAGACTGTAAATCTGAAACTTTAATGAAAAAATGTTTCTATTGTTTAGGGAAAAGTTTCTTCTGTGAAAAGAAAACAGAATTTTTTTACAGTAGCATACATTCATTTAAAATTTGCAGTATAAATTTATTTTACACAAGTAAAAGAACAAAAAAAAATCTATCAAGGTGTCTTGCTCGACTTCCCCTGCACTCATAAGAAGGTTTAGGAGACAATTAAGAAGTCCGATAATTTTAATTAAGCTAGGATATAAAATTTAAGTAATAATAATAGCTTCAAAGGAGTAATTTTGTTGAATGTAACTAAATTCTATTTAAAAATATTTAAATTAAAAAACACAATATATCACTAGCTCACATTTACAATTGTGTGTTGCGTTATATATTATGAGATGTTATTAAAAAATAACCAATTCTCCTATCCATCTTACCAACCATAGTACGAAAAATGGCAAGAAAGGAATACCTTAGATATAGCTTAGTTTGTTATAATTAATTTATTATTATCATGATTTTAAAAATAACACTTTTTATAAAGAGAGTAAAAATTGTAGAACGTCCCCTCCATAATTCATTCTTTCACGTGTTTCGTATTATTGTATACAGAACGATATTCCAAAATGTGCATTTCCTTCTCACGCTTTACCTTAAAAACTACTTAAAGCATTTTACGTGTTTGACATCGCAAACATATAAACTTACAAGCTATTCACATGCTTTGAGAAAACTAAATCAGCAAAATGTCACGAAATTAATTTCAATGAGATCAGTTTCAGTTGTAAAGAAGTCGAAGAATTCCTTCAAGACTCGAAGGCCAAGAAATTGGTAGGTTCACTGCAAATCGATTTTTTCCCTCTGAATAAACATATAGAAAATCAAATTGTTTTTATAATTACTCAAACATTTAATCTTACATATGAGAACAGTGTAAAACAGTGCACCCAGGTCAACAATTCTGACACCACCTGTGTACTCAATCAGGACACAGGAGCCCGTATTGTAATGGAAGTTTATTAGATGTCTTTTAAAACTGCTTTTATATTAAGTTTTCTCCTGCAATTTTCACATTCAAACGGTGCTTCTTCAGAATGACTTATCATGTGCCGTATCAGAAAGAATGGCCACAAGAAACTCGTATTTTTTCAGTTTCAAATTTTTTGATGAAACCTAAAACCGTGCATGTTAATATATATAAATATTTATTAATCTTGCGAAATGATTCAAATTCTATTTAATAAGTAAGAATATAATACAGTGAAAGTCACTTAATCCGGAATTATATAATGTATGATAATATGAAAAGTTTCCGATAATCTGGAATAATACGATAATAATCTGTCATGTATGTATTCCACGAATCTATATGATTTTTTGGACACGTGGTTTATAAACCTCGGGTAGAAATACAACAAGTGTGGAAAATAAGTATAAAAACATTTCACACGAATCATTGTGAATGCTGTTTTGTACAGTATAACAGTTCTGTGATAACACTGAATGTTATAAGTATAGTCATGCACTGTATCGTCACTGTAAATGATTTTAAAGTTTAGTCCTTGTGTCTTTAGATCCCCACTTACCGTACAGTATCCTCTTCTCAATTTGCGGTATGTCAATGGTGTACTATTACATGGGAATTTTCCTGTAGAAAGTCCTTCTGAGCGGCATTCCATCACTTAGGAGATTGCCCATCTGTTGCGTTGTCTTATCCCATAATTTCTATAATCTATTAACATAATTTTAAATGTATTTCTAATATCACTTAACCTGAAATTCAACATTTTGTCGCATGTCTCATCATTATAGTAATGACTGAAATTATGTTTTCTAATCATGAAAATCATTCTAACATCTAACGTGCTGTAGGCATTGTAATTCTCGACATTATGTTTTTTGTTAAATCACTTGAATTTGTAAAATAATTTAATGGAATTAAATGATATTTTTTAGACGGCTCAATTAAAAAGATTTTCCACTCTTGGTAAGTGGTAGATAGTCTATAAAACGCATATATTTTGATTTTCCGTTGTAACAATAGAAACAGCACATACATACAGTAAAGCAACACGTGGATGATCTGTCGTCAGGAGGACATTCTATGGGAAATTGACTCTGTTTTGATGTTTGAAACATAAGCAAAACCCGGAAAACTCCACAGGGGAAGTCGTTGAAGAGGTGTGAACCCTCCTTCAACTAACAATGTTCAGCGGTTTTATTCACTCGGAAGTAAAGTGACTCCACATAACAGGTTAAAGCATATTTTATATTATGTAAACAACTCAACCAATATATATAATTTGCTCTAAACCCTATTTTTTTTTTTCAGTATATCAAATTTTACTGTGTCAAAAACCTTGGAAAAATCAATAAATCTGTAACTATAATATGTGATTTATCCAAACAACAAACTTGTTGATATTGATAAAGAGTTAAAACTATTCATTGTAGTTGAGTACTGTGTTTTCATTAACAATACAATTATTAAATTTCATTAACAATGTAAATTATTACGATCGAATTTAAATACATAATTGGTTTAGTGAATAGGTTTAAAATGATAAAAGACGAATTTCTGACTGAATTATGATCATTTTATTTAAATTTCATGATTTAATGAGCTTTATTTCGATTAAACCAGCATAAATTAAGACAGAAAATAAATTTGAATCACTTGTTCTTACTAATCTTGATTAATATTATTTATAGGTATAACAGAATCGAATATACTTAGGTTTTATTTTATTGACAAGAAGAGAATCATTAATCATATTAGCGGTATAAATAGGAGAAATGTGCTAAATGCTTTAATTATATCCACACTAAATGGATGAGATAATTATAAATAATGGTCTAACAACGTCGTAACAATGGCTTCTTACCAATAATCAGAGATTAATCGTTTAAAAGAATCTAGAAGGTGACTCCATCAAACAAAACGTTAATTAATTGGTATATTAATTAGCATTAAATTTTTATTTGTTCGTATTCTAAGTAATATAATATTAACTAACAATTAACAATGCAATTTAAGAGTTTATTCACGATAAACATTGTTTTAAATTCATTTCTTTTAGAGAAATCGTTGTTATTTCCTTCAGATGTTTATTCATTATTTTTCTTATTTAATATCATTTTTTGAAGGAGTATTACAACACAATCTTAAAATTTATTTTATTTATTGTATTTTATAATATAATATACCATAAAATACAATAATATTCGAAGTAATTTGAGATATTGTAATATCAGCTTCGTATCGAAAGAAAATTGTTTTTAATTTATATAAAATTTTTAATCAGACAAATAATTAAACGAATGGCTAACTAACATGATGTATTCTTGTTTACTGTCATTGACAAAGAGATTAACTGATATATTTTCTATTACTTTTCTCTTTTCAATTACGAGTAATGATTCCTTAATTACACAATTTCTCTTTCTAAATAAATAAAATGCCTGATTCTTTTTTATAATTTAATTAACTTTCAGTTAATATATTTAAAATAGTTTTAATAATAATGTGAAAAGTTTCAAAAAGTAAATCGCCGAAAATTGCAATGTATATTTTATAATATTTTATTTAATCAGGATTATTAAATATACTTTATTATAAATATTATTATAAAGTAAAAAGTAAGAAACAAAATAATAATATAATAAAATCTGTTGGCATTTAAGTGGGAGAAGTGTTGAATAAATTATTGGAGTCGCTCGTTAGAACCATTCCGTGTTTGAAATTTTGAGGCTGGATTGAAGGGACTGGGTCTCAAACATAACATTGGTGAGTCGCTTGACGCGGCTAAAAATATATATTTGAAATACTTACATAAAGTTGAAAATTTCCGATAGTATGAGAGCAAAGAGTTGAGCGTAACTGCTGACGTGTCGACAAAAGGAAACGACAATTGGTTTAAATCGGTACGGAACTAGGGCATGCAGTTATAGCAGAGGCAATGGAAGAGCTAGGTAACGTGGTGATATGTAGTGGGGATGAAGGACGTTAAACTGGTTCCTTTTTCTTCGAAATAGGATAACTTTTCCATAGTTTAAACGAAATTCACCAAACTCTGCAAAAACCTAAAGCAACTGTCTGTCATTCCAAAAAACAGCACCCAAAAATGTCAAAATACTTTTTTGTTATTAAGCATCAAAGAAGCGAAAGTCGACACTTTCGTTTTTTGAATATATCTTTTCTCAGAATCAATTATATTTTCCAAAAAACTATTTATTCACTTGCCAGGGTTCCACCGAGCACTTCCGTACCACAATCATCAAAATCTAACGTGGGAAGTTTTTTTTAAAAAAAATTAGACCACAAAGTGGAAAAGTTACTGCAGAAACCCGGAGCAAAAATTCTTGAAAATTCGGCAATCCTGTGTCTGCAGATGTATAGTAAACAAACAACATCCAAAAAATGTCATAACAATGTGTACATGCTCAACTAATAAATATAACCAGTTAATTATATAAATTAATTTATAATTAATAAATATGTTGACATAAAATATATGCGATTTTAATTAGAATACGGGCAATTTATTATTTATTTTGACATCGTCACAATGCTCTCGATGTTAGCGATGTCTTGCCCCTGTACTGTACATCATAGTTTTCCTGTTAGAGTCATGCCAGTGGAAATTTATAGGTCTACAATTTTTTTCAAATTGCAGCTTAATGTCGTTAATTTTGCACAGTCAAACAGAAATTGGTGTGTATATCCTATTAATACATATAACTCTCGTTGTTTGAGGTCCTCCAATTTAGCGCCAGCTCCAGTAGAGAACAATTGCAGGCTGTAAATTGAGACTTAATTGTACTGTATTAGAAAACTCAGTTTGATATGACTAAAAGAAAATATTGTCAAGTTTCAGATAAAATTATGTACTGTACATTTTATCTAAGATTTTGAAGCATGGAGGGCAGCCCATGTTGGAAAAGCTAACGTTATTGTTTAACATGTGCTGGCAATGTGGGGAGGTTCCAGAGAATTGGAGAAGAGGCGCTATAGTCAGAATTCCTAAGAAAGGAAGTATCTCTTAGTGTACCAACTGGGAAGGTATCACTCTTTTTTCTGTGCCTGGGAAAGCATTTTGTATGGTCCTCCTTCGACGCCAGCGGATTGCCCTCTATCAGCAGTTGCAGGAGGAGCAAGATGGGTTTCGTTGCGTAAGATCGTGAAGTGAGCAGATCTTTCCCTTCGAAATATCATCGAACAATGCGTTGAGTATCGACACCCATTGACCATTAATTAATTTCATTGATTTCAAGAAGGCTTTTGACAGTGTTCACCGCGAGTCTGTCTGGCGGATTTTGCGATTATATGTTATACCAACAAACCTTGTCGCCGTTTTCAAGGCCTTATACTTGCATTTGAGTTGTTGCGACATGACTGAAGGTGGCCATACAGACTTCTTTGAAATTACGATAGAAGTCAGGCAGGGTTGTGTCCTGTCCCCTTTCCTCTGCCTCGTCGCCCCTGATTATGTCATGTAGCGGACAAAAGAGTACGATACGCGCATTGGAGCCGGTATCCACTGGTCTTCCTAGGACCGTCTTAGAGATTTGGTTTTTACTGACGATATCGTTCTATTAGAGGAAAGTGAGACAATGCTACAGCACGCCACCACTGCATTGGGTCGGGAGGCGCACAAAATTGGCCACAGGATAAACGTCGTGAGGTCAAAAATTATGCATGTATGTAACACTGCCCAAACGCGGAAAGTAATTGTTAGAGCACAACGATTGGAGGAGGTGGAGAGATTTACCTACTTGTTATTTCCCAAAATGGTGACGCGGAAATGGACATGAAGTGCCGCGTCAGAAAAGCAGTGACAGTCTTCTGGCGGATGAACAAAATCTGGTCCTCACCATCCATCTCATTGAGAATCAAATCCGCTTGTTCACCTCCATCCTGATTCTGATAGCTATTTATGCTAGTGAGTCCTGGAAGACATCGGGAAACATCAATAGCAGGCTTGATGTCTTCCAATCTTCCAACAGAGGTGCCTACGACGAATTCTAAAGACCCGATATTTAGATCACATCATCAATGAAAAGGTTTTCTGAAGGAGTGGGATGTGCGAACATCATAACATTGTCGCCTGTAGAAGTGTCCGACTAGTCGGCCACATTTTTCTTATGGAGAACAATAGGATTCCTAAGACAGCCATGAAATAGGTTTCCCTGGTGCCAAACGACCACGAAGACGCCCCGGGAATACTTGGCGTAAAACTTTTTTTTAAGATTTAAAGATGCTCGTGGGAGGAGCCGAAGCCCTCGCCCACGATCGAAATCGATGGAAGATAATTGCTGTCCGGTATGCTACGTAGCATTGGAAGAACTACTACTACATTTTATTAAATTTGTAAATATTTATAAAGCTGATAATATGTGACTTTTTAAAACATATTAATGTTATACGTTTATCGAAAATTTCTGAAATTTTGCAGGGAAGATTGTTTATAAGAGGATTGATGCTATTCAATTTTCCTAGTTAAAGGTCTACAGAGTGGAAAGATAAAGGAAGTCGTGTGTCATATGTCGAGTAGAATAATACTTTACTATAGCTTGTTATTCTTTTCTTAAAATAAAGAATAGTTACATAATGATGCAAGTAAATCTTCGGTAAAATTATTATGCAGTATTTTTTACTACTCAAAAAATTATTTTGCGTTTCTTATAGTTATAAGAAACTTATATAATCGTTTTTAAATTATTATTTAACAATATAAATAAGTAAACAACGCATCAAAAGAGTAGTTTCGATTTACTTCTATCTTCCAATACAGGAAATACAGGTTGATGCAGGTCAATTGTATGCAATAAATCTGTATAAAACTAATGATGTCGAAACTATTTCACTTTAAATAATATAAATGTCATGACATATAATATTTTGTTTCGTACGAAAGTCATAATAAAAATATAACTTTACAAGTTAGAAAGTCATAATTAACTTTTGCATAATAAAGTTAAACTGTGTATATTAATATAGTTGAATGCTTATAAGAGGAATCATAAATTTTTAACATATTTTTCTTGTTTTGAAGTTAAAATTATTAACTAAAAATAATTAATGATAAGTACACATTTAAAAAAATTAAAATTAAATTATCAACTTGTGTAATAAAGAAATAAAGCACCATAAATCGGAGTTCAAAGAAATTTTTCTTTGTTTCGGATAACTTTTTCATAGTTCAACCAAAATTCCACCAAACTCTGAAAAATATGAAGGAACTGTTTGCCTTTATATACAGGAAAAAAACCGCACCCAAATCTCTCAAAATACCTCTTTGTTATTAAGCATCAAATATTAAGCGTTTTTTGAATATATCATATAAAATTACGTTTTCCAAATAATAATTTATGCACATGCTAGAGGTCTATCGAGCATTATGACATCCAAATCATCAAAATCTAACGTGCGAATTTTTTATGAAAATTTATTTTATAAGTCCCTAATTATTTCGTGTGTTAAATAACAAGAATCATTTTACATATATTAAATTTCTATATATATTACTGTAGTTACTATTTGTTACTTTTTGTAATGGTAATTATATTTCCTCTCTCCGTTAATTATTAATGTGTTTTTTAAAAATATACACTGAAACAATGGAAAAATAAATATTCTTTGTGAATATCCATTGAGTTTTCGATCGAAAAAAATAGCTTTACTTCATTTTTTTTCATTATTGATTATCTAGATGACATTTGAGATCTACTTTCTATGATTTACTATACTTAACAAATTTACCTTTAGGTAATATAAATACGTTAAGCATTATATAACAACAAAACTGCTTGAACTGAATTTTAATGTATTAAGCATATAACTATTTCAAACTGAATTCATTCTGAAAATATGCATTATACTGGTTTTTATAAAAGTTAAAATGAAACTTCCATTATTGATTACTTTGGTATATACAGTATATAATAAAGTGCTCGAATCGAAATTTATTTATTTGTTAGAAATACAGGCGATGTCTCGAAAAAATACTTGCCGACCCCAATATAACAATCAACAAGTTACATTTAAACAAATTCTTGTTTAAAATATAAATATTGACTAATAAAAGTAACACTTATTTTTAATTAATCTTTATTAATAATTAGTTTTAATCTCTGTTGAAGTTCTGAAAGATTTTCTATTGAAAGTGTATTTGGTAAATGTAATTGTTAATAATAAAAGAACTAGTTTCGAAACAATGTATTTTACGTTTATTCTACAACAATAACATCGAGGGTTCGCAATTATATTGTATTTTTCTAACTGCGACCCAACTTAAAACTATAAAGATTGATTGCAGGTTGGTTAAACAATTTTATAATGCTGAATAAGTTAGGTTATTAACTTTAATAAAGACACATAATATAATAATTTTATTAAACTTTTAACTATAGACGTTAGAGTTTAGTTTATAGCTTAATTAATTAATATATCTTACTTAACATACCTTAATTCAATGTATTTTGTATCCAAACATTAAATACATTAAATTTTTATAACCAGTTCAATTCAGTAAGATTATAAATGCTTGAAATTTACAGTTGTTGTAAACAATAAATTATTTATCCATAGGATAATGGAAGACAAACCAAAAAGACGGATTCTAAAATCAGGAAATAAGTATACATCAAAAAGTAATTAACAAATTTTAATGTAATAATTGTAATTTATCTTCGAGATCTTTACTATTTTTTCGTTTTTAATCAGCAGCAAAATTTAAAAAAATAGTGAAATGGGATGAATTGAACATCATACAAACATCACGACCGTATAACAGATATAAAGAGCCTTCAGGATACAGTATCGCAGACAATTTATCCAACAAAAACAATAATAAATTAAATACTGAAATATCGACAATAGAGTAAGTTAGGAATTTCAAGAAGCTAAATACTTTTAAAGCAAACTCAGTCCGATGTAAAAGTATTAATATTTAAATTATAGTCCGGAGTCATTTGAATTAAAACTAAAAAGATCATGCACCAGAAAGAGTGATGAAAATCTGAAGGATTCGGGTAATTTTAGTTATTTTTAAAGTCTCAACCGATCAGTTTTGAGTTTAAAATAAAAATAACAAATAAAAATATGCGAAATAAAGTTTTAAGAAATTTATTTTCTAAACAGATGCAACCAAGGAATTCGAACTGAAGCGAAAACTACACTCTAAACAATATAGCGTCGCAAAGCTTCTACAAGATTTTTCAATGATGATGAAGAGACAGAACGAAGACGTTGATAATAATTGACAGAAATAATAAGCTATATGTACATTTAAATTTCGGCAATTCTTTTATCATTAAAATTATCAAACTTAATTCAGCTTTAAATACATAATTGATGTTCCATTTTGTTAGAATTTTACCTATATTTCGGCGATCATCATTTTATGAATTTATCTAAAAACTAGCAGATAGATCCGGCGTTGCTCGGGCAAAAGTAACAATAGCGAAGATTAAGATTATTACGTTATAGTCAACCTTACCCGTTTTCACAGAATGCAAAAATTGGGTCCTCCTGTTTTCAGACTAATTTGAAAATTTTTAGATTGGTCTAAAAATATGTTCAGTTTTTCGCAAAAACGAAAAAACTGCATCTGTGTCTTTCACGACGCTTTCTCTTAACACTTTTATTCTTACGTATCACTTCCATTATGACTCAACACTTCCATTGTTGATGGAAGTGTTAAGACTTAATCCTGACCCTCTCCCCCGTGGGAGGAATTTCGAAAAATCCTTCTTAGTGTGCATTCTCGTGACGTACCCTAACTATGTACCAAATTTCAACTTTCAACTCTTAAACGTTTGGACTCTTAACATTTCCATTGTTACGTAATATTTCTATTGTTACGTAACACTTCCATTGTTTATACTTCCATTCTTAACACTTCCATTGTTGACACTTCCATTCTTAACACTTCCGTTGTTGACACTTCCATTGTGACATAACACTTCCATTGTTGATAGAAGTGTTAAGACTTAATCCTGTCCCTCTCCCCCGTGGGAGGAATTTCGAAAAATCCCTTCTTAGTGTGCATTCTCGTGACATACCCTAACTATATACCAAATTTCAACATTCAACTCCTAACCGTTTGGGCTCTGCGCTGATTATTATTATTATGTTGGGTGTAGCGAGTTATACTCATTTCACACTGGTGGCTGTGTACTATGCCGGACCAGAGTCAAGGCATAGCAACCAAAACAAAACTAAAATTAAATAAGTGTGTCAGTGTCAGTATTCGGGAATTTCCTAACAATATGGCATGTATTCAATATTGTGGCCTTCTGTAGTGTGATGTATGTATTTCTATTCAATTGTAATGTGTCCAGGCTTTTGTGTAGTGTGTGTGGTATGACACCTGTAGAGGAGAGAACAACAGGTACAGTACAATAAGCACCCTATCCATCCTCCACAGATGCTTTATTTCCTGGGCGAGTTCTGTGTACTTGCTAATTTTTTCAGTGCATGCGTTTTGTGTATTATGAGTGTTTGGAATGGATATGTCTATAATGAATGTGATTTTATTGTGTTTGTCAATGAGTGTGATGTCTGGTCTGTTGTGGTAAATTGTTTTATCTGTGATTATGGCTCTGTCGTAGTACATTTTGTGCGTGTTGTTTTTCAATACTGTCTGTGGAATGTATTTGTAGTATGGTTCGTGGATGTCTACTAATTTGTGTTTGTTTGCAAGCTCTTGGTGTATTATATTTGCTACTTGATTATGTGTGTGTAAATACTCTGTTTGTGCCAAGAGCTTGCAACCAGAGGTGATGTGTTGTATAGTTTCTGGCATGATGTGACATTTTCTGCATGTGTCATTTGTGAGTGTTGCATCTTTGAGTATGTGTTTTCTGTAGTTTTTAGTATTTATGACCTGATCCTGTATGGCAATCATGAATCCTTCTGTCTCCCCAAAGAGGCATCCCTGAGCTAACCAGCTGTTTGACGCAGTTTTGTCAACAAAATCCTGGGCCAGATCATAAGGATGCCTGCCATGGAGTGCCTTTCGAGCCCACAATTGCTTAATGGTGTCTATGCTTTTTATATGTTGTGTTGTGTCCATATGATGTGAGTGTAAGTTTAATGGTGTGTTATTTGAGTCTGCTAGAGTTACTGCTTTATGTAATTGTGATGTTTCTTGTTTTTTGTAGAAAAACTCTCGCAGTGACTGTATTTGTTTGTAGTGAAGGTTAACTATGTCAATCAGGCCACGTCCGCCATCTTTACGTGGAAGGGTTAATCTTTCTGTGGCAGATTTAGGATGATGATGTTTATGCTTAGTAAGTGTATGTTCTTGTTTTCCTTTGGAGTTGCTCAAGATCTGTGTGAGTCCAATGTATAATTCCAAAAGAATATGTAAGTACTGGAATGACATATGTGTTTATTGCTTTAACTGTGTGTTTTGCATTTAATTGTGTTCTGAGAATAGCATTTAACCTACTTTGGTATTTTTTAATTAATCTTTGCTTTATTTGTGCATGTTCTGTTAGTTTGGCCTGTTGGAATCCTAAATACTTGTAGAACTCGCCCTCTTCCATGGATTTCCGCCGAGAACTGTTTCTTATGTAGTAGCCGGCGTTCAAATTCTCCGCCAATCAGCTTCGTTGTTTTCATAAAGTCCGGTCAACGGTCATTCTCCCATAGTTAATCGTCTGTCGATCGTCGATTTAAACCACAACGACTTTCCCAATGGATCTTTTCTAAAGGTTCTTCCGTAACGGCTATGACTTTGAATTACGGAAGTTCCCGTTATCTTACAAACAGAGCGGGAATCGCTTGCCTGGGCGATTCCATCCACTGCAGAAGTGTTTTGCATTTATCTAGGCCAAATTCCATTTGTATGTCCTTGGTGTATGAATGTGTGATTTCTAGGAGTTGATGAAGTTGTTTTTGTGTAGATGCATAAAGTTTTATGTTATCCATGTACAGTACATGAGATGTGACAGTGTATAGTGTGTTGTTTTTTCATGCCTGATATTGTAGCCATATTGTGTGTTGTTTAACATGTTAGATAATGGATTCAAGGCTAGGCAGAACCAGAGAGGACTCAAGGAATCTCCTTGAAAAATTCTTCGCCTAATAAAGATTTGGTTTGTTTGTATGAAAGTGTTATGAACCGTGAGATGTAGTGTTGTTCCCCAGTACTACATAGTGTTTTGGAAGAATGCAATGAGTGATGGATGTATTTTGTACATGTGTAGAATATGTAGCAGCCAACTGTGTGGAACACGGTCGAATGCTTTTCTGTAGTCTATATATGCCATGTGTATGTTTCTGTGTTGTTTGTGTGCTTGCCGTAGAATGACTGAATCTATGAGTAACTGTTCTTTGCATCCCCTGTGATTTCTACGGCAACCTTTTTGTTGTTCCGTAAGAATGTCGTGTTCTTCAACATGTTTGTGCATTTTGTTTGCGATACAGGATGTCAATAATTTGTAGAGTGTTGGAAGACATGTAATTGGTCTGTATTGTGTGGGGTCTGTGGTATTGTTGTTTTTAGGTTTCATGTAGGTGATGCCCTGAGTTAGAAAATTTGGCATGTCTTGTGGATTGATGATGATGTGTGTTAGATTTTTAGCTAGTTCCTGGTGCAGTGATGTAAACTTTTTGTACCAAAAATTGTGAATGTTGTATACACCAGGTGTCTTCCAGTTGTGTGTTCTGTTAACAGTGTATTGGAAATCATGTATGTTTATTTCAGCACAGGGCATAGTTGGTATGTTGTGCAAGTTTCCGTTCTCCTCTTCGATCCAGCCTGCATCAGCATTGTGCGTGACAGCACTGGACCAAAGAGAAGACCAATATGTTGTGAGTTCTTCTTCTGTTGTTATGCCACTGTGCTGTGTATCAGTGTTTGCTTTGTTATTACTTTGTCTGTAAAAGAGTTTTTCATTGTTTGTAAATAATTTATTTTGTTGTTTTCGTAGTGTACCTGTTTTGTATCGTTTGAGTCTACGTGCTTTGGCAGCAAGTTTTTGTTTTAGTGTATCAATGTATTCTTTAATGCGTGTGTTGTGATGTTCGTGTTTTGTGCGTGTTTTTATTTTTTTGAAAATGTTTTTGAGCTGTTTCCTTAATTTGGGTGTTATGTTGTTTTTAGTGTATTGTGTCAGCCTGCCTAATTGCTGTCTAATGTCATTTATTTGTGTTTCTATTCTCCTCTGCCAGGCAGGCTTGTGATAGAATTGTGTTTTTTGTGTATTTGTCTGTGATTGTACTTTCAGTCTATGGTGTGTCACTACTGTGACTGCCCCAGCATAAACTAATGTATGAATGTCTGCGAGTGTAGAAATTGAATGAATGTAGTGTGGTAGTAAGTAAGTGTTTATATAATTTAGTGTTTTTCCTACTTTCTTTGGCGTGTTAATTTTTGGTATTCGTGGTCTTTCCACGAATACCAAAAATTAACACCTGTGTGGGATCTGTGCCTGTATATTTAGTGAGTGTTTCCTGAAATATAAGTGAGAGCGTATTAACTAAATCCATGTCTATATTATCAGTGATGGATGAGGAAGTGTCTGTAGTATTGTTAGTGGTAATTGTTGTATGTGTTATTATTATTATTATTATTATCAACTCGTCTCGATTATATATATAGATGAAAGATTAAATTTAAAACTATCTACGAGTAAAATGTAGATCAAAGTATAAGATTTTCGTAATTTCACGGAAATTAAAAGAAGAACAAAGTTAAAACGTTTGAAAATCTGAAAGCTTTGCGTAAGTGTAAATAGTTTAAATTATGAGTTTAATAAGTAAATAAATTATAATTTCAAGAATTTTGTTTGAGCTGTTAACATAAAGTAGCATTGCAATTTATATTATATTTAGGCATTATATTGACAAGTAATGTAGAGTATAATGCGACTCCTATTTAGAGTATATATTTAATATACAAGAATTCGATACAACAGGCTGTTACTTTTGTATTTTTTCCGTTTACGAGATGAAGTATTCGATACAAAGGGGTCGACAAGCATATGTATTCTAATAAGGAGTGGCTATTTTTCTATCGCGCGTTATCACACCGGTGTCAGCGGCGTGAATTCCTCCTTATCCGTTGCTGACAAGATTGAAATTCCTGCCATAAAGCAAAAAAGCTGGATTCACACTATCAGACAGGAAAACGACGCATCACAGATCGGCGAAGACACAAAAAAATTATGAAATATTATCATTATCAGACACGTAATTACACAAAACAACAAAACAATTTGCCACTTGCCATGTAATCGTGTTTAGAAATTTTTTGACTAATGACTTCAATATAATAGCCGTGTTACTTGATGAAGATGAATCCTAATCAAAATAAAACATATTTAGGATACAGAAATAAACCCAAAATAGAAGACAATATCAGATTTTTCGTGAACCAAAGATTCTCTTTTGATTGTTATAACTATACATTAGACGAGACATGCCGTAAAGTTCCGAATGTTCACGTATTTTTACAGTGTTCTGAAATTTTGCGGGGAGGTTTGTATATTAGGTGGTTTGATGTTAAATTTTGGTGATTAAAGGTCAAACGGGTGGGGAGATAAAGAGGTCGTGTTTGTCTCCAGTAGGGTTGGACTTAATGACGATTTTACTCGTTATTAGCATTTACAATATTTTATAAAATCCATCCCTACTCTCAAAATTAAGCTTTTTGCCATTTTATAATAGTTGAAAATATAAATTTTTTCAAAAATAAAAAAAGAATAACAGATGACGTCATCAAATGTTGCCAGGAAAGTTAGGCAACTCGTTGCTGGATTTTTCTTTATATTAACTCAAATCCTGAGAATGAGAAAGTTTTCTTACTCATTGTCATTGGCCCATCAACATTGTATACATACAAATAGATTGTTTTGAATTTTTTATATTAATAATTGTATAATACATGAGTCATAATATATAATGTTCATACAGGCATTTATGCATTTTATTCATATAATAAACAGATGAAAATGTTTACAATCATACTTCGAACTGTATTTTTAACTCAGAAAAGATAAAAATAGAATAGAGGAGAGACAATATTAAAAAGTAAAAACCAAACTACAAGTTACCAGTTTATAAATTGCAAGAAAAGCAATTATCCTATATTATTTTGAAGCTGTTTCCTCTTTCTATCTTTAGTACTTGATTACTTGTTCTCTCTTTTGTTCTTTGTTCTATGGAATTAAGCACAAAATTCCTATGGTAAACTAATACAGGAACACCTTTTTCATCCGAAAAAGTATTCCTGTATGACAAGTTCTCCATAGCATTTTCGTTCTTTATTCCCAAAGAACAAAGATCAAAGTTTCATTTAATATTCCATACCCTAGGGTATCAAATGCAATTTTTAACTGAATAATAAGAAATAATACTAAATTTTTCTATTCAGATCGTTATTCTACTCTCTATACCTATCGAATTTTCATCAAATACTAAAATTAGTTTAATTAGAGGCATGCATTTTCAACACGACATGCGATGATAATTAAAGAATAAAGCATGTTTTCTACTTGAATAAAACTTTATTCTTTCTTTTGATGATTATTCACTTTATAATTAACGAAATTTATGCTCGAATTGTCCAATTAATTAGCTCATAAAGATCGTATTTATAAGTGAATAGCAATTTAAATTACTTCGAGTTTTTCTATAAAGAATAATCATTTGCATTCGATCTTTATACTTGGTCTAGATGAATTTTTTTTAATATAAACTTTATGTATTATAGAAAATAATCTCTCCTTTATATTTTACAAAAGTATAAATTAAAAGAATACCATTACGTTATGTTTTTCAATGCATATTTTCATGATTTGGAGCAATTCAACATCTTCCTCAACATGATTAATTTAATGAATAATGAAAGATTATTTTCGTAGGGATTTTTAAATTAATGATAACATTTTATTTATACAAAGGCAATTTAATTCTATTTAATTGAAATTTTATAATTTATGTAATGAAAATGATCAAATTTCACAGATCTAATTTACTTGTGAAAGTTTAACAAGAACCGGTTTCAGAGGAACTTATAATCAATTTACATAATCGTAAACAGGGAAGAGCATCAAAGATCGTCTCTACCTGTGTTAATCGTGTTCTTCGTGACAGGAAATTTTATTTGTATTTAAAAATTTATATTATTTAAAAAATAATAATAAATTTTACTCATCTTTCACTAGAAAAATATAAAATAAATGGCTATTTCTTATGATATTTGAGATAAAAATTGCGCATAATAATGAGAAGAAGTTTTAAAAATGAATTTTCTTTGTTAATTTTGAAATATTTTAATTTAACAAATTAGTTTCCTTTTCTAGAATAATTCACTTTTTATAAACTTATTATTTAATTATCATTAATTATTAATTAAACATTTATAAAGACTGTATTTATACTACCATTTCTTATGCATATTGCTTTGTTATAGTAAAGAAAAATCGTAGTTTTCAATATGAAACCCATAGAATAGAATTTTGCTAATCACACTAAATAAGTATATATTTTAAATTAATTAATAAAAAACATAAAACTAATAAAAGTATTTAAATGTTGTATAAAACGAAGCGGGTTTAATCCGATTATAACGGATTAATGCCACTTAATAAACAAATAAGTTTTGATGAAAATTCTACTCTATTAGAATTTTAATCTTGATTAATTAATGAATTACTTTTTCAATGTTTTTTTTAAAAAAGCAGTATATTTAAAGTGCCAAAAAATTCATTATTAATTGTATTTATTCCTATTGAAAGTGTTGAAGATTATTATAATGACTTTTCTGTGGAAAGTGACAATGCGAACAGACAAACAGATAGACGTAAATTCAGTTATTTTCTTTTCAGTTAATAAAGAGAAAATTTCAATTTTAGCGAAAGTCTCTTGCACCCTTTTCATTCCAAAAGTACTAAAAGGTTACATAAGAAATCAAGCATGGAGAATTAGGTGGGACCTTTGACCTGAAATATGATTTTTAAGGTCAAATAACTTTAAAACTCTGCTCGTTAAAAAGTTATAATGACGATTCTAAGTTAAGCAGCAGAAGTAGATGTTGAGTTATTCTCCAAATGGTCCATAAGCGCCCGAATAATCTCTAAGTCAAACTATATGTGTTTCTGGAGGGGGAGGGGGCGCCGATAAAGTGTCGTGCCCCGGGCGCCAATTATGTTCGCTACGCCACTGTGTACCATCGCGTTCTTGGCTAAAGTGTTCATGTACTTTCTATTGATATGGCAGAGTCGCTTATGCCAGGTCTCCCATCATTATGGTGGGATTTCATACTGTATTCATTGCTGGGGGCCATGAGTCTAACAGTGTATAGGTCTTTTCACTTCTTGCTCGACATGATGACATTTCCTCTTTCGTCAAGTATTTTACAGTTCTTGGCATCGAAGATAATCTTGGTTCCCTCCTTTGCCAGTTTATTTACGGAATTTAAGTTGTTGCTCAGATCCGGGGTGCATATTACGTCTTCGAGGAGTAATCTATTAGAGTCGTCGTCTCTTATTTCTGCGACTTCTATGCCTTCTGAGTGTATGACATTATTATCGGCCATGGTGATTGTTTTTCTGTCTTCTCTCATATTCTCTAACCATTGGCGATTTGGGATCATGTAACTGAGGGCCCCACTGCGTATGATCCAACATGTATCTGGCTCAATGTTTGTGTTTAAAGTCATTACTCTCTGTTGGTTGTAACAACCAACAGAGCTCCTCGTTAGCTGATTTCTCCTTTCTCTGTCGGTTATCGTCCTCGCTAGCTAAGTTTTCCAAAGCTATTTTAGAAGTTTTGAAATTTGATCTTCGGTTATCGAGATCGAAGTAGCCATCCCGTTTGTCTCTATTCCTTGCTTTGTTAATCGGGTTCAACCAGCATTCAATTGCCTTGTGATTTGGTTTACGGCAGATGTAGCATAGCGTTTCCCTTGTTCGAGATTTTCTTTGTGCATTGTCTTTCGGGGTTTTGTAATTCGGTGAGTGATATGCTCTGTAGGCTGCGAGGTTTTTCCTTTGTTCGAGCCCATTTCTTTCTTCATATTTTTCGAAGGTTTTTCTCACGTCGGGAAATCTTGGGATCTTTTAGGGTGTCGAATTTCATGGCTATTATTTTGTACTTTTGCGGTAAACCTTTCAATAGTGCGGTGATAAATTCGTCTTCTATTTGAGCTTTCATTATCCTAGCACTCTTTAGAAGTTTTTCTCCTCTTAATAGATAATCTCGTCATGTCTCGTCACGATTCATTACTAATCTCGCCACATTGTTTCTGGCCTCTATCGCTTGTTTCCTTAGGTTTTCTTCATATCTCTCTCTTAAGTGGGTCCAAATTTGTTTTGCCGTTTTACACGTTAAGATAAGTGCCACTTGTGTGTCGTCCATCGCGCATGTTAAAATGCCTCTGGCCTGGGAGTCCGTTTTTTTCCATTTCGCCTCTTCGGCGGAATCCGTAGGTGGATCATCTGTTAACAGATTTCCTAGATCTCTACTTTCTAGGATGGCCATTATACGGTACTTCCAGCTTGTGAAATTGCTACCTATAAACTTCGGTAGCTGTCTATGTCCTATTTCGGCCATTCTATTCGTTATAACTGTTCGGTTTCTAAGATAGAAAATTTAGGCTTACCGTGGTTAATCGTTCAATCCGGTTGCAGCAACGTTGGAATTTTCTTCCTGGGACCACAACCCTTTGTTGAGTTATTCTCACATGCTAGGATATCTGTATTCACAATTAATCTAAGCCTTTAACAACATAACAACTTTAATGTTAACTACAAAGGCTCTACATGGAAGGTAAGCACACCTGGTGCTCTAATGCTACAAAAACGCCCTCTCACCAGAGATGTATCCGTGATGTATCCGCTGCCCTCCCATAGCCAAATTATAGCCACGACAATAGACTCGACAGCAGCGTTGTAACTAGTCTTTTATGCACCCGGTGCAAGCTTCTGTAACTACGCCCCAAAAGTATGATATAAAACTTGGTCCAGGTCATTTATACGCCCCCCAGGGACTGCGCCCTGTGCCTGGGCACCGCCGGCACCGCCCTAGTTACGGCGCTGCTCGACAAATACTTTTTATGCAAGTTTATCTAACGTAAAGCGCATATTACACGAGATTTGATCTTTTATAAGGCCTATGATGCTGCTAAGGTACTGGACGATTAAAAGGATAATTAATGTTCATAATATTTGCTGGAATATATATACTGTATATATAAGATCTGGAAGAAGCTAAAAAAGGTAAAGAACAAGACAAATGTAATTAAAACTACAATGAGTCTGCTAGGACACTTCAGAAACGAATACCGCTTGTTGAAACAAGCGAAGAAATTTTCGAGGGGTGGTCTGTCCCAGATATGTCGTCGACCCTCATCCTTCACCATCCAGCCGCTTTATTACGGACCTTGTTAATCTTGACTTTTCTGTGTTGTCTGACCGTTTTGACTCTCGTTACAGTATAAACGATGTTTCTTTATCAATGGTTCGTGATTTATATCCTTGATTATTTTGTTATATAATTCTATAACGCATTCTTTATAAGAAATGTAATAAAAAATAGTAATTATATTTATTTGTGGATAAAAATATATTGACACAAGAAACGGATTTCTGTAATTTACTTCGTGCTTATTTCATTCTATATTTACTGAATGTAGCAGGAACTATCTGCAAGTTTGAATTTCGAATTATGTATTTTATCTTATAAATTACATATTACTACCACAACGTCTTCCCACTATTGTCAGCGCTGATTATATTACATTAAATCATTTCTCTTAAGGAGCAAAGAAAAGATTATAATAAAATTAATTAGAAGAAAATTAGATAGGCTAAACTTATTCATTTATTTATTATCTTTCGAAGCACGTGTGAAGATATATCTTCTCACATGTAACTAAAACTATAATGAAACTTTCTAGTTTTCTCATTAATAACATTCCTGAAGTCCAAAAAGAAACCAAGCACCGACTCACCGCCGTCAAAATGGCAGGAAGGTAAGACAATATGGAATTCTTGAGAGTAAGTTTGTAAGAAACGATCGACCCTAGCTATTGGTAGGTCACCTGGCTTCAGTTATTTGCCATTAATGTTGTATCCCGGGCCTAATCAGCGAATCAATGTAAAGTCCGATGACATTAATATCTGATGTGCTCTCTAGTTTTATGAGCTTCCAGAGAGGTAAACATCACATTATGTGCCTGATTTTGTGAGCTTACAAAGAGCCAATATGGTTTTTTGTCCCTGATTTTTGGTGTGATAAAAATAAAAATGATTTATTTTTAGTTTATTTTCAATTGGAAGACACAATATTTTAATTATTTCCCAAATTTTAATATTAAAAATGAAGAAAAGTAAATTCATGAGTCATTATTTTATGACATATATTTTATATTTTAAACATAAAACATTTAATAACTGTATTACACAAATGTAGTATAGCAATATTTAATTTGTTGAACAAATAAAGTGAAAAAATTCAATTAAATTTCAGCAGATACAATTTAATATCTTTCGTATAAAAAATGTTTAACTTAGAAAATATGCTTTAAATTTTTTTCTTATTTAAAATAAAAATTATATTTATTAATTTAATTATTTTGGCTTTATAAAACTCTACGATATAAACGCTTTAATCTAAAAGTTTTAGGAACTATACGATAAATTAGAAAATTCTTTGTAAAATTTGAATAATTTATTCAATTAGTAACGTGCACAAAAAGTATCTTTAAATTTAATAGTTTTCTAAGATTTAAACAAATCTACTTTATTTTTTACACGTTTTAATTAATTTTCTACATGCAAACGAAACAAATAAACTAAATTAAATAATCCAAAATTTCTAAAATAGATTTAACGTTATAATTAAAATATGCAAGAATAGAAGAAATATTTCAAAATAAAAAAGTATCTTCATTGTCTGTCCTTCTACACACATAACACAGAAACACACATTTAACACAGAGAGATATACCCACACACACACAACACACAGAGAGAAGAGAGAAACACACACACAACACACAGAGAGAAGAGAGAAACACACACACAACACAGAGAGAGAAGAGAGAAACGCACACACAACACACAGAGAGAAGAGAGAAACACACACACAACACACAGATAGAAGAGAGAAACACACACACAACACACAGAGAGAAGAGAGAAACACACACACAACACACAGAGAGATGAGAGAAACACACACATAACACACAGAGAGAGATACACAATTGATCTGAGGACTTATAATATCTTTTGGTCATGTTTTCCATTGCACACCAAGAGACTGTTTTTGTTGTTATTTTATTGAATATGCATTTTAGACAGTTCAGTATTACCTGAAAGGTATCTAATTTAAAACTGAAGAGGGACAGAACTGTTCAAAATGTATATATAATAAAGTAGAAGAACTAAGAAAGTCTCTTGGTGGCTGAAAACCCGTCCAAAAGCTGTGATAAGTCCTCAGATTAAAAGCCAATATAGAAGCTTCATAACATTAAATTTCAACAGGGAGATAGAAAACAAATTTTTAATGAAGGAAAGTAATTGTTTTCATCTGTTGTCTACATTGTAAAATTATACAGGGTAAGTCATTCTGCATTATTTTAATTTCAAAAGTACTGAAGATAAGAGTGCATTTGTGTGGAATCGAATGTTGTGTTGACGTTAAAAATCGTTATAAAAATAATTGAAGAAAAAATCACATTTTAAAAGAATTAGTACCTTAAATATCTGTTCACATGGAACAGATTAAAAATGTATAAAATTATTTAAGACTAATTAAATAGTGTTATTTAATTTTATTACTGAAAATTTTACTTTATCTCCGCTCGTCATACAGTTCTAATGACTTAAAATTATTAAATTTCTTTTATATTTTTACTTTAATACTAATTAAAGATTAAATAATTTTAGTATTATTGTCTATATGTATAATTTCTTTTATAATTCAATTACCTGGGAAAAATTCCAATAAAAAAAAATGTATACTACCACCACGTCACCAGATCTCAGATGAAATTCCAAGATAAACATACATCACCTCGGTATTTTTTATTTATATAAAGTCATAAGCTAAGAGGATTTATAGGATTTATGGTTGCTATTTATTCAATAAAGTACCAGACATAAATTTTTTACAGTATAATTTTGTATACCGTATATATGTGAGGTTATCTCTAAATCATTACAAATAAACTTTCAATTAAATTATAAAAATATACAAAAATTATTTAAATTTATATTTTTAGGAACTTTCTTTATCTTTCTAATAAATTAATTAAGAAAAGAAAACTAATTAAAGTACGAATTCCCTTGAGTTCTGTACTCCAAAATTTAGTACGAACAATGCCTCGTATATACAAATTACCAGGCCAAATTTCATTTCTTAATCTTCATCTCATCTTCAGATGTTAAAAGAAATACACACCAACACACAAACACAGAGAATTTTCATGTTATATTATGTAATTTTCTTGTAAGAAGAAATAATATAGGTACAATACATTATAACTAATAATAACATTACTAAATACAGTATAATCCGAGCGTTAATTTTGATTTTAAATTCGATCAATAGAAAAGCATTATATTTTAACGCCATCTTCAGCAAGTAGCCTTATATAACTTTCAAGATTTTTTAGTATTATATAAAGTAATACAATTAATTCCTCACATGGATTAAGAATCTCGACCATGGCATTAATTGGCAGAAGTCGAAGCAAATATCTGATTTCTTCTTCTCATTACCAGAGATGCCAGATAATATTGCATGTCAAGAATGAGATTCACAACAATTGACACTTCGAAAGATTTATTTGTTTCCTCATTATTATATGCTATTAATGGGATTATTAATTGATAAATTTCTTTCATCTAATTACTATGGAAATTTTTGATTTATTCTAAAATTAAATATATATGTATATATATAAAGGATGATTATAAAACGACACATTGATCTTATTGATAACTCCTTAAAATTTTATAACATTTTCATTGAAATGGTGAAATATGTTCAAATTTTAGAAATTTAAAAAGAAAATAAACCAATGCAGTTCATTAATTATCAGCAGATTAAATATTAATTAAAACATACAAGTTATTATTTAAATTATAAACAAGAAAAATCAGTCGAATTCAGAAATTCTGTATTTATTTTCAAAACTTAAATGAACATTGATAAAATAGCGTAAAAAGCCGGAAGATATGTTGTCAATAGAGCAGGAAATGGAAAACGGTGATGTAGACTGTGAATGAAATCATTTCCTTTGTAACAAGATTGCAACTTTTCCAGGTTCATATATGTTGCGAGCAGCTTACAAATTTGTCTCATTGCCATATTTCTATATTTGAGCATTTACTGGAAAAAATTAATATGAGAAATGCTTATAAAATTAATGGAGGTAAACAGTTAAAAATGTGTTAAAAATCTTAACTCCTAATTGCGCCAAAAAACATACAACACATTTTAAAAGTTGTAAGATTATTAGGCTTATATGTCAATAAATAACTAGCAGATTGCTCGTGCAAAAAATAACAGCAGCATATATTAAGATTATTAAATTATTTGTACTTGTAACTCTTCTATTATATTTATATTTAGAAAGATTATCTTACGTAATAGTTTATCACACCGAGTGCCCAATATAACACATTTTAAAAATTATTCAAATTGTGTGTAGTAGAGGAGTAAAATATTTTTAAACATGTCAGATTGGTTAAGTGGTATGATAAACTCTTTGTGTAGGCTTGGTGTGATAACCTTTGTACTTATAAAAATCAAATATTATAATATAACAAACATTAAAACGAAAACAATATAGAGAGTTTGGTTATTTCAGCCTATAATTAACACGTTTATCGCGACACTCGAATGGTATTAAGAAACTGTACCATTCACAGCCGAATATCAAACAGTAATCTGAAAACCAATCAAATTTCGCAAACAATGAACTAAATATTTAAACTTGTAATACTGGTAACCTCGTATTATGTAATTTTCCTATTCGTATGCCACCATATCGCTGATCCGATAGAAATAAGAGGCTGTCGCGGAAGGAGGTTGAAGTAATTCGAGCAAAAGTAGTCATTGACCACCTCCCGGAAGAGAGGATGGTCAACGATTACTAATTAATATCGGTCTACTATTAACATTTGAAAAGTAATCCGTGTTAGGCAGGTTGTGATGGTCCCCGCTTCTGATTGGAGTGGCTAACCTTAACGTCCGAAAGACTTCATATAAAACTTGTTTAAATAAAAAATATCTTGTAAAAATGTTAGAATAATTCCTTTTATGTGAAAATTCCTCCCGAACAGAGATAAAAAGATGACCGACACGAATCTATTGATAACGGGAAAAGTATGATGTACAGGGGCAAAACAGTACTGCACTTCAAGCAGAAAAGTGCTGTGCTACCTGTCACAGTAATGTCGCATCTATTTTTCTCTATATGATTGTTGCAGTAATTCAGTTAATATAATATATATTTTTAAAAATTATATCCTATTTTGTAACAATTATATTTAGTTAATTATTTTGTTAAATGTTTTCCAATAGATGGCGCTACGTGTAAAACTAGTAATCGAATGTAGGCAGAAATTAATCGATACATAGAAATCCAATCAATAATTTGGGGCGGTATGCACGACAATTTTTAAGTTAGAAGTATGTGAACGTAACAGGCGATATTCTTAGCAATTGGTCGAACGGCCTAGATGTCTATAGCGAACAAACAAACAAACAAACATCTTTATTTATATATATAGATTTATCGCTTTGTCGATCAATTCTTCTTGTCATTGAAATTAGATATAAATTTATATTTAACCAAGAGCTGGGAACGTCAATTAATAATGCTCGCGCTAAGAGTGGTAGAACTTGCACTTATCGTAGCTAACGGCATGGTAAGAAAGTAAGTTTGATAAGAACACACTGTTACTGCCCGTAGAATCAATATTCCCCCAAGTCCAACAGAATCAATAAATAAGTGATATTGTCTTGAGGGGTGCTAATGTTGAAAACAAGTCCACTTTCTATAATCGATGTTTCTAGATCGATTACTTGAAGAAATACAAAGTTTCAGCATTCCTCACTCGATCTAAAAAAATAAATCATATCTAAAAATAATAAAATTTAAGACAGGAGCGTATCCAGAAGGGGTACTTATGGTACTGCAGCACCCACTCAATACCAAAGCGATCGGATTCGGTACTCTAAAATAAAAATAAATATAATTATAGTGATATCGTCACAATGCTCGACTGCAATTTTTAATCCAATTTAAATACAATGTGGCTAACACATTTTTAAAATTCTTTATTCTTCTATACAATTTAAAAAAATTTTTAAATGTATTAGATTTGGCACTTGGTGTGATAAACCGTTACGTAAGATATTTACAAAAATAATCGATTGTTTGCAGAGTAAAAAAATATTTTCTATGTTTATCTTGAAGTCAAGTGTTTCCCGAAAAGAATGTATGTGTGTTATTTGCTCGTCTATCTCAGTGGAGGCAATAAATAAAGTTTGGAGATGAACACTTCGAATCACATTCTTTCATCCTCTCATTCAAAAGGTTTTTGTGAAGTTCAACGAATCGATTTGTCTGTTAAGTTTATCACCGACAATCTACAAATTCTACTAAAAAATAATAATAATTTCTTTCTTTGTAAGAATAATTTGTAAAAAAACGATTTTAATTTAAAATCTCTAAACAAATATATTCACAATTTGTTGCTATATATTCAATTAAATGGCTTGCTTACAATTATAAAATGTTAGATCCACCTTTGTTTTCCAACATTATGATTTATTTTTATCGAAATTCTTAGAATACCTTGAATAATTTTTTCCAAGTTCTTGAATATCTTAATGGATAAATAATAAAAATGAAATATCTTTAAATGTAATCTAGAAAGAGTTTAATTATACAGAAATTATATATTTATAAACTTGATATTTACATTATTATACACAGTAATTTTAAATTTATTGCAGTGAATTTTCAGTTGTAGACAATACAATTTTACTAAGAGAAACTCATTGTGAATGTAGTTTTGGTAACTTTGAACTGAAGAAAAGTTTTTCTTTATGGAACAGAATTTCTTGACAGTAAAAAAGCAATTTCGTACTATTTCCTTGTCTTTGTATCTTCGAAAACTAATAACATCTTTCTTCTTGCTGATTCTCGATAAATTTTATCTTCATATATATATAAAGGAAAATGTTATTTTTATAGAGAATACATCCATATGATTCCAATTTTAATAGTTTAATAAAAGAATAAAACTATTCAAAATGTATTATATCTTTAAAACATTTTTTAAAATCAGCTAATTTTATTTAACATTTTGTAATAAGTCTTTTTGGTATTATTATTGGTACAGTGTGACTATTTTAATAATAAACTTAATTCATAAAATCATTTTAAAATAAATTAAACTTAACGAGCAATTATTTATTGTGATATCGCCATAATGCTGGGCTGCAGTTCTTTAATCATACTTTTTAATTTAATTTAAAATATATGCTCTCCACCTCAAATTAGTAGTGGCTTGCCCCTGTACATCATACTTTTCCTTTAACAAAAGAGTCAAGCCGGTCATCTATTAATTGCTTTCAGGGGAATAGTGTGGAATTGGAGTAACAACACTTCTGGTTTGCATCGAAAGTTCATGTATCGGGCCTCATGCGCCTGCGGTTTCCATATCTGGTCTCGGCTTTTATTTATCTAACTGCGTTCTCGAGATTGAGGAAAGGCAGACAGAAGGACAGACGACAGTGGGAATTTATAGTTCTACAATTTCTTCAAATTGCAGCCCAAAATTGAATTATTCCTCCTAATGATATTGATTTAATACAAATTGCTTTTGAATTATGTTTTTCCCCTCTCTTTATTCAATTGATTTTAATTTCCTATTCCATTTACCAAACTTATGGCTTTTAAGTAAATATATATTTTATTCCTATTTCTGACCCTCTGTAGTTTAACTGCTTTAAAAAACACTAAATGTTTTTTCTTTATTCTTTATTTCTTTGTCTTGTTAATCACTAAGAGATGATTTTATTCGTATCTATGAAGGGCTCTGCAAAGCCCACAACTGAGCAGTTTGGTGGTCAGAGATAGTCCTCGGAAAAATTGGACCAATTCTGAAAAATTCCTGAAAATTTTCGACCACTGGGAGTCGATCCCGAATCCCCCAGAGCGGTAAGCTTATGTCTGACATAAGTTGAATGAAATGGTGGTGAGTGTGAGGAAATGGTGGTGGTGTAAGAAAACTCTTTAATATGTACGACCAGAGAGGACATATCGTCCTTGGTCGTACATATTAAAGAGTTTCCTTACATTCTTTCTGAATGTAATTTTATCCTTTATATTATTTTTCATTTATCTTATTTGTTTTAATCTTCAGTTTTGCCATGTTCAGTATTTAATTTTTTTCTTTTTTTTAATTGGGCTGCAATTTGAAAATATTGTAGACCTATAAATTCCTACTGTCGTCTGTCAAATTGTCCATCTGTAGGTCTTTCCTTAACTTCGAGAACAGAGTTAGACACATCAAAGTCAAGACAGATATGGAAACCGTAGGGTCAGGAAATCTTGATTAACTATATTTTCCGATGCAAACAGGAGATCACGTTATTTTCCGAAAGGTGTTAGATGGATGACTGGAATAACTCTATTGTTAAAGGAAAAGTACGATGTACAGGAGCAACACACCACAGCCCTAATTTGAGGTAGAGAGCATATATTTTAAATTAAATTAAAAATATGATTTAAAATTGTCACGATAAAATAACTGCTCGTTTTGTTTTATATCTCTCTTTTGCTATCTGAAACTTTTCACTATATAATAATTTATATATAAATATAAATAAATTTTTATGTCCTACCTAGTTTGAGGCAGATCCTTTCATATACCGTATTCTACGGACTATAAGACGCACTTTTTTCTTCGAAAAATTTCCTCCAAAATTCAGGTGCGTCTTATAGTCCGTAAAATACGGTATATTACTTCTTGTCCATACTATATTATTATCCATCCACCCAATTTTTCACCATTTTCGTTCCCTTTTCCCAGATAATATCATTTGTGGTAAACAATATGGCAATAACCATTATGTATGTCGACACGACTTTGTTTATAGTGCAATTTGCAAACACCTTTGTGACATAAACAAGAACTGAATGACATCTTCTGCTATTCAAAGAAATTTGGATAGTTTATCGATTTTATATCCAGAATAATGTGTTGTCACGAAGTAATTTTCTATGTAAACAGATGTGCGAAAAACATTTATTAACTTAAATCGATGTATTAATAGATGCAAAGTGGTAACGATTGATCCCATTGGAAGATAATTAAGCCAATTATTAATTAAAACCAGTGAAACTTCTATTTATTATCTCTGTTTTTAAATTATTAAATATACAAAGCAGAACATAGTACAGTAAAACCTCGATTTAATGGACAAAATTTCCGGGTCTTTATGTAATATGTGAATATTAACATATTAATTTTAAAATGTTTTTTTTTTTATATGTAACGAACAATAATTTATTGTGACATCGTCAAAATGACAGACTGCAATTTTTAATCATAATTTTAATTTATTTAATTTAAAATATATGCTCTCCACCTCAAATTAGTAGTGGCTTGCCCCTGTACATCATACTTTCCCTTTAACAAAAGAGTTGAGCCAGTCATCTATTAACTGCTTTCAGGGATAAAGTTTAAAATTGAAATAACAACACTTCTGGTTTGTGTTAGATGTTCTTATATAGTTAATTAAATTAACAATTTTTTTTAATTTTAAATCCTAGATTTACCGCTTTTAATTTCACGCCACAACTACATATATCTACATATATAACACACACACATATATATATAACTACATATATTCGTGAACGAATAAATAGGAAATTTTTGGGTTCCTATAAATTCCCACTGTCGTCTGTCTGTCTTTCCTTATGGAGTTAGACAGATGAAAGACGAGACCAGATATTATCTTGTTATTAAATTTTACATAATTAACTAATCGCATTAATTAGTGTCATATGGTATATACTATTAAATTACTGTTGATAAGCTATACTCGCGAGATTTTGATCTTTTTCCTTTTATCCTTCGGTCTGCTTTCGGCTGCCTTAAATTTCATTCGAATCTAACGTCGAGCCTAATCTTCTTCAAAAAATAAGTGAGAAGTGACAAAACCACTTTTCACACCTGAATTTGTACTCTTTCAACTGATTATAGTTTTCTGTCTCCAGAATAAATTGTGTAATAGAAACGAACGTTGGTTCTCCTTACAATGGTTGTTTTCCTATATCTGGTGCCACATTTCAGTCGATGACATCCTTCTGATCCTTCCTATTGTAAACTGCTACTAATTAATTCTTTTACTTACATTTACATCATCATCAAATGTTATTGCTGTCATTATAAACTACTGTATTAGCATTACTTAGATTAATTCTCTTTCCATTTATCTCTCTTCTAAATCACTCCCATTACCTATGAACGATTTGATATTCTATTATATACTCTCTAATAAAATAGCTGGTATGTTTTATATTTTTTATATTGTTAATAAAATAAAGAAACCATATCTTATATAATTCGTTACTTCTAGGATATTATTTCTTTCAGTTGATGTATTTTTGCCAGTTCAGTACATGAAATGCTGACGATAAATCTTTAGTGAAATGACACAGAAAATGTTCTTTGCTACGTTAGAGCTAAACTTTACACGAAACGTTCAGAATTTCTTTTAATATAAAATATTAATAAATTCAAAATGATTTTAAACTTTTATCGAATAAGAATCGATTCATATTACTGAAAACAATAAACATTCGCCACCACAGTTTGTTCTAGAAAACAATACACTGATGTGTACTGTACACTGTTATATTCTGTACTTCATGTACATGTATACTGTACATAAAATCATAATAAATAATACTTAAAAACTAACAAGGTAACATATTTAATTAATGTTTACAGTATTTTTAATGAGAATAGTGTACATTTAAAACTGTGTTATTGCTTTATAAAATCTAAAAGGAAAGGCTATAAGATTATATTATGAAATGATTACGCGAATTAACGTGAACTGTCGTCACCTGGATGAGCGTAACTGTGACCACGAAAATTGTATAAATGTGTAAAAGAATACATAAAAATTAAAAAGAGAATGTAAACAAAAATAATAGATTATTATAAATATAAAAGTTGGTAAAGGATGAGGGTAAACTTTAGTGAAAAACATGAGCAAAACACGATCAAAACACTAAAACACACAATAAAGAAAGGGATGGTATGTACTGTACACACATAAATAATATTGTAACCGATTCTTATTTTTTTAACTTGACTATTATATTTATTTAACCATGTCTTTGGATAATTACTCAATAAAAATGTTTTGTATTTTCTCTACTTATGTTTCCTGTATTTCTGCTTCAGTTGCAGAGAATGAAGGAACTGATTAAGAGAGTAAACATGGGAAAGGTGGATGGAAAGCGACGTAAAGGAAGGCCAAGAAAGTCTTGATTAGAAACTAATGGATAAGTATCTGAAAGATGGTAAGGATGTGAATGTAAGAAGAGGCATGCATGTGTCTGAAGCAAACGAGGAACATCTGGACATGAAGGTGAGAAGAAAGTTGCTGCTAGTTGAAAGTTGAGGAGAAAGATTTCACTCACGTTTTTCATTATTCATTCAACTGTACGCTATATATTTGAGTCTTCATAATAAAATTTCTGGTCCTGTGTATAAAACAATATTTTTTCTCGAGAGTTATTTCACATTTTACAGTTTATCACACCAGAAGTGTTCTAAAATTGTTTCAAAGTTTCCAATTTTTAAGATTTTCTACGCGGTTTATCACATATTGTTGTCGACATGACACCACTTGAGGAATTATCGAAAAATAAATTATCAAAAACCCGTAACATTGTCGAAAATTATCGTTAATCAAAAATATCACTCCATAAAGGATGTCGTTTTAAACTTATAAAGAGAAAAACACAAAAAATATAGCCAAATAAATGTGATATATTATTAAAGAAGTAAATTTTCGGAATTTGTGTTCAGAATTTGTAGGCCTATCTTTCATCATATAACAGAGTGAAGTGTGGCGATCGTTCAAAATATAATGAAAAAATGCTTCAACTTTTGATTATAAATTTAAAAAAATATATAAAATTTCGTTAATGTAAACATTGATAAGAAGTTGAAAGAAATATTTAGAAGCAGAAAGATAAAATTTCTAATTTCAATTCATTTGATTAAAAAATCTAATTTTACGGTAAGTAATTCATATATTCAAAAGGAATTTTTTAAATATCAGGTTATAGTGCAATCTTATAATTTATTCTTTAAAGTAATTTTAAAATATAGATCCTTACTCCGCTATTTAAAATAATTAGAAAATATACAATACAGGACATCCATCAACGTAGGACCATAAGGCCACTAGTAGACAATGCCGACATTTTTTAGGGGTCTAAGAGACATTAGATACCACGGTTTTTAAAGGGGCAATATTCAATTAACAGCCATGTATACGATTAACTTATTATAATAACATTTCATTGTTTGTGTAGTTTGGTTTTATTCGTATATGGCAACTTAGCGCGTGTGCGATCTGCCAAGGGAAGATACTTCCCGGTAGTACTTTCTTTAGGAAACTGGTCCCTATTAGGTGTTATAAACGTGAAGAAACTCCACATGACTAGCCCATTGGCAAGGGTTGAATTCATGACAACTATCAGTGTTTGCCAGTGGCTTTATCCACTGTGGGTACCATCCTTTTTAAGTTTAAACATCGTAAATATTGAAAATTAGCGTAGAATACTTTATTACTATTTATTATCTATTAGTTTACATGGGGTTGCAATTTTTAATCATATTTTATAAATTTATTTAATTTAAAATATATGCTCTCCACCTCAAATTAGTAGTAGCTTGCCCCTGTACATCATACTTTTCCTTTAACAATAGAGTCGTGCAAGTCTTCTAACACATTTCAGGGGAAATTTTGAATTGAAATCACGTGAGTTTACGGACAGAGGTTAATATACATTTTATTCGGTTTTACATTCCCCATTCTTTCCATTTCTGCTCTTGGTTTTTATCTATCTCGATATTAACGATAGACAGACTGTCAGACAGACGGACCGACGAATGGACGACAATGGGAATGTATAGGTATGCAATTAAAATTAAATATTAAAGTCAAATTAAGTAGAACTCAATCAAAAATAATTCTATAAATTAATGGCAGTTCTTTAGTTAATAATGAAGTTTTATAATCTTTACTAAAATTTGACATTATCGTTTACAGGAACCGAATTTTCTTATTTAATTCATATTCATTTAACTTTCATTTTAACTTTTGTATTATGTTTATAGATGCTGTTAGGATCCTTTGTTATTTACCGTTATTTCCTATTGCATAATAAATAAGGAGGTGATTTGTTGTAGTTCTATAAACATAAAGCATGATTATAGTATAGAATAGACATGTCTGGACACAAGTGCAGTTTCTTCTCATCCATAAAACAGAATATAATATGAATAAAAATAGGAAAAAACAACATCGTTCGATGGAAATTCTTTCCATGTTTACTTCTTACATTATTAAGTTTTGTTTATTTAAAAATTTTAAATAATTATTACCTTTTAAATGTTAATATAATTTCCTCTGTTTTATACTGGTATAACAGAGAGAAAGTATGGCGATCGGTCAAAAATAATGACTCTTCCAAGATTTTAAAATAGTTGGACTCAGGGGATCTTAAAACACCAAAAAAAAACGCTCAAAAATTTGGGTTTTTCCCTGTATGCATAAGTGTTAGTGTGTGTGGGGGGCACGATTTTGTTCATCCAATTTGAAGCTTAATAACTTCTATGCCTCTTGTCGAAAATTTCTGAAACTTTGCAGGAAGGTGTATATATTAGGAACAATTTATGCAATTAAATTTTTACGGTTATAGACTAAAAGGGTGGAGGGATAAAGAAAGTCATGTGTCATAACTCGAGTGATATCAGACTTAATGATTTTACTCGTTATTAGCATTCACATTTTTTTAAAACTTATCTCTACCCTCAAAATTAAGTTTTCTTATTTTATAATAATTAATAATATAAAAAGTTTTTAAAATAAAATCTCATAACAGATGACGCCTCATACAATTTTAACATTTTGCCGGGAAAGTTAATCAACTATCTGGTGGATTTTTTAAAACCTTTTTCTCATTTCGTACGAATACCCCAAATTTAAATTTTAATTTTAAACGCTATCATTCATTATATTTATTACTTGTACATTAAAAAAAATGATTATGCTAAATTAAGAGAAGTTTGAAGAATATAAAATTTCTATATTTTATAGTCTATCATTAAGTAATAGACAGTGTGTCCCATAAGTCTGGAATCGTAGGAGTTAGGTCCATCTTTGTTTATCCTTTTACAGTTAACGCATAAAGCTGAGGAAGGAGGAACGAATTCAAGTTATTTTTGTGGAGGAGACCTGAAGTTGGCATATACCGTACAGTAGTTTTGCCTTAAAGATTAACAGACAAAACTAAACAATTAGTTTAACTAATTTTTGCGTAATCAATATCTGTAATTAATATATTAATATATAGCTTTGGTTTTTGAAATAAAGTTATTAAATGAATGAAATAACAGTTGCTTCTATTGCTAATTAAGCAAATGTAATTTTCCTGTAATTTTGTTAATTAGCAAAAGTCAGAAGTTAACATCTGATGCCATCTTCTCGTTATTGAATACGCCAGGTGATATTTCTTGTCAAGAAATAAATGCATCACGATTGATTATCCTGACGCATCCAACGTTTATATGATTCTTAATTAAATAATACTATTATCCGAATTATTAATTAAATAAACTTTTAACATTCCATATTAATGAACACGTAAAAAGTTAATGAAAAGTTAAGTAAATAGTTTGAAAGTTTTAACGTTATTACCATTGAAATTTTCATAAAATTCCAAAGTGTAGTTTAATTGAATGATAAATAAGGTGTAATAATAATCTACAACAATATACAGTATGTATATTAGTATGTTAAACATACTTAATATCTTGTCAAAAGAATCTTATATTTAGAGAGATGTATTGTATAGAGTGTGGAAGAGACAGAGGAAGAGAAATCTTACATTGAGAGAAATGAATTGTATATAAATGAAGGGGGAGAGAGAAGATTCTGTATAGAGAGAAAGAGGGGAGAGGAAAATCTTATTTTGAGAGAGATGTATTGCATACATTGAGGAGAAGAAAGAGGAAGAGAAATCTTACAATGAGAGATGTGCTGTGTATAAATAGATGGGGAAAGAGAAAATTCTGTATAGAGAGAGAGGGAGAGACAGAGAGAAAGGGGGAAATGAGGGAGGAAAGGAGGAAGAAAGATCTTATATTGAGAGAAATGTATTGTATAAGGATAGAGTGGAAAAAGATTTTGTATAGAGGTAGATAGGTAGGAAGATCTTATATCGAGAGAGATGTGTATATATATATATATATATATAGAGAGAGAGAGAGAGAGAGAGATCTTACATTGAGAGATATATCTAGTATAGAGAAGAGAACTATGTAATTACTATATGAATAAAATGTTTAGATTAAAAGTGTAATATTACTGAATCGATATGTTTACTAATCTGATTCACTGAACTGTATTAAATTAAACATAATTTGAGTAATTTAGTTTGAGTAAAAAATTTGTATGCCTATAATAATATTATTATTATTACTAATCTTATATAAAAATTTAATGAATAAAAGAACTATTAATATACAAATATGAAAATATTATATTAATTTTAATTAAACTTTAATAAAAAGTCATTTTTAAAAGCATTAAAATATTTATTAAATTTCAATGAAGAATGTCCTAAACTATTTATTCGATTTTTACAATTCCTTTGCAAGTATAGTTTGGATTACAGCTAAAGTAGTTATCTAATTTATTTTTCGTAAGCATTTATTCTTTGTTTAATTTTAATATTTATCGACGATTATAAATTCTTCCAGAATAAATTACTAATTTTATAAACACATTTATAAATTTGTTTCTGGAATGAGTTCGTGCTTATTGTTCATATAGAAATCTCTCTATTAAATATTTATGTGACAAATATACAGAGTGAGTTTTTTATCTTGAGATAATGAAATAACTTAATTGGATCTCATTATTTTGGGAAAAAGGTATTGACCAAAGTTGTAGGGTTTCGAAAGGTCTATCAATTGGTGACCTTGGATGTGACCTTAACCTTGACTTTCAAGGTCATTTGAGGCTCAAGTATGTCTTTTCAATGGGACACAGATATTTTTGACTCCGATAATGGAAAGAGTGGGAAATTTCACAACTGGATGTACTGTACCTTTGACCTTATGGTCTAGGTCAAAGGTCAAGATTATTTTAAGGTTTAAATTATAAGCATTTTCTAATGGAAAACAATACTTTTTATTACTGGAATAGACAAAAAGGTAAAAGTTACATTTACACGGAAAGAGCAGAAAATTTCAAAATCATCACCTTGAGTATCAAAAATTTGACCTCTGAAGGTCATCTCAATCCTGATAATTTTAAGCGCGGCTCAACAAATGCATCGAAGTGGAAGGGCATCATTTTGAACATTTGTTAAAAAATTTTCCCTCGAAACCAACGTCTCAAGCAATGGTGAGAAGTAAAGTGACTCACCGAAAACATGCACCGCATAGTGAGAGACAAGGGGACTCACTGAAAATAAGCACCTCAAAGGGAGCAGAAAATTACTACGTCCACATCGTTACTCCTGGGTAGTGCTAAAAGTAGTGAATGCTTTTAAGCATTCACTACTTTTAGGTGAAAGTAATCAGGTCATGAAAAAATGTAACTTTTATTTCCCTGCCTATTCCAGTAATAAAAAGTATGATTTTCCATTAGAAAATGCTTATAATTTAAACCTTAAAATAATCTTGACTTTTGACCTAGACCATAAGGTCAAAGGTATATACGGTTGTGAAATTTCCTGCTCTTTCCATTGTCAGGGTCAAAAATATGTGTTCCTGTTAAAAAACAGACTTGACCCTCAAATGACCTTGAAGGCCAGGGTCATGGTCACATCCAAGGTCACCAATTGATAGGCCCTTCGAAACCCTACAACTTTGGTCAATACCTTTTTCCCAAAATAATGAGATCCAATTAAGTTATTTCATTGTCTTAAGATAAAAACTCACCCTGTATGTAACTTGAGAAGCAGTTAAAGTATATGCTCTCTACCTCAAATTAGTAGTAGTTTGCCCCTGTACATCTTACTTTTCCTTTAACAATAGAGTCATGCCAGTCATCTGACACCTTTCATAGAAAATTTTTTAAATTCAAATAACGTGATTTACGGTTTATATCGGAAGTTCGTGTATAGTTAATCTGTCCTCTTGCCCCTAGTATTTCCATATTAGGTCTTGTCGTTTGCTTAACGCCGTTCTAGAGATTAAGGAAAGACAGACAGATGGATGTCAAATCATCACTGCGCTACAATTTTTTTCAAATTGCAGCTTAATGATGATTTAGGGGTGGTCCCGAAAAACAACAGAATTTAAATACGATGTTTGTGCGTGTGTGTCTGTAAATGTACTGTAATGATGTATATAGTGAGGGTAGTCACAACCCCACCATCCTTAATCTCGAAAAACATGATTAGTAATATTTAAAATTATATCTTATTTACTAGAGTTTCATTTCTATGTACACTATTGTATATCAGTGCGCCGTATTTACTTGTATACTTGTATTTACTTGTCCCTGTACATCTTACTTTGTACTTGTATCCAAAAAGAATCAGTACCGAATGATGGTGACAGGTCACGCCATTCATTGTCTTAAGCAAGCCATAAGCCTATACATTCACAGTAATCCAGCAGCACGTCTGTGTAAGCAAAGAAATGGTCGGATTGGTGAGATTGTTTAAGTATCAAAATTTAATTATCCATGTAGAAGAGAAATTAATTGATTTTAGAGGGTGACAATAATTAACCCGTACTAGTTTTTTGTATCGTAAATTTATTAAAGAAATGAAAATTAGCAAAACAACAGCATATAACAGTGACAATACTTTACGTATTAATCAGATATTCAGCCAGTTTCAAAGTGGACTCCTTTTGCTTTGATGCAGAGCCCCAAACGCGTTTTGAAATTCTCAGCGATTTGCCGCACTCTTCTGGAGACAGTTTGTCTCACTCCCAGCGCAAGAATTGCTTCAGCGACTCCAAACTTTCATGGCGCTTAGAACAGGTCCTGGCCTCCAAAATGGACCACACACTGTAGTCCATTGGGTTCAGATTCGGCGAGTACGGTGGCCATTCCGCAGACGAGATGAAATCGGGAAAATGAGCCTTGCACACTCCTGAGTCTTCTTCGCCCTGTGTGTCGGCGAGTCCTGCTGAAACGTCCATTTCGCACTGACAAAATGCTGCTGAGCCCACAGAAGTACCACAGCCTCGAGAATGTCATGGTGGTACACATCTTGATTGATTTTGGTCCCTTGATCGACGAAAACAAGGGGTGTCTTGCCGCTCGCACAAATTCCGCCCCAAACCATGACTGACATTGGATTTTGTGATGTTCGATGACGGCTGAGCTTCCAGGAGCCCCCGCGGACCAGTTCCTGTCGTTTTGATGGTTGTACGGAGAAAAGCTTCTCGTCTGTGAAGAGAATGCACTCCCATTGTCGACCTGCGACCCGACGCTTGAGTTAACGGGATCTTTGGAGTCTCACGCACTTGTTTTCATCGGTGAGGAGCTGAACCTTTTGGAACTTGTAGGGCTTGAGTACGAGTTCCTTTTTCGCCATTAACCGCACCGATTTGCGATTGATTCTGATCTCACGAGCAATTTTTCTCATGGAGACCTTCGCATGTCAGTCAACTCGCTTTGTGATGATCTTGCGGTTCCTAGACGTGTTGACAGTGCGCTTTCTTCCACGTCCGGGACGGTCACCATTGTGGCCAAGCTCCTTGAATCGCCGAACTGCATCTGAGACTGTCATTTTTGGAACACCGAGCAGACGAACAATTTCACACTGATGCTTTCCTTGCCGGAATAGCTCCAAAATTGCACAACATTTGTTCGACACCATTAAAAAAATAAAAAACTAACCCTTATTACATCGAAAGTACATCTACACGGGCAGGAAATCATGGAGAATTAAACAATAGTATGTAAATTGGTGACAGTAAAAAAGTTCAGGTGCAGCATGTCTACAAACTTTGTACGGGTTAATTATTGTCACCCTGTAATATAAAGAATAGATAATATAGAAAAGTTCTTTCTTTGTCTTGATGTTGAGAGCTTCCTTGCAGAATTCTCTATCTCAGTGGAAGAAGAAAAAAATACTGAGATCAGCACTTTATCGGACATATTCGTTCTTTCATTGTTTACTCAAAATGATTGCCTTCTGTCTACAGAGACATCCTACCTCTAAGAGCACTTTTCTCAATAGAAAACGTTTCTCTGCTAAGAACAGATAAAAAACAAATCATCCTCTCGCATTTAATATTCAAAGATATAAATATATTTTCAGTATGTTAACGTATTTAGAAAGTATAATAGTTTTGAACATTCTATTTCTATTTACACGAAATTTTATAAAATAACAAATTTAAAACAATTTGAAAATATAAAAAACATGTAAATAAATAGAATTGCGAATAAAACGATAAGATTATAAGATTGAAGAGAAGATCATTTTAAAAACTCTTTCACTAAAATATTTCATAGAATGTAATTATCTTCAGTTTTTTAATCATTGAAGAAGATAAATAACTTCGTTCTCTCTAAATGGGGGAATACCCCGTGATTCTATTTCTTGTTCCTCTATATCTTCATCACCATGAAAAACGACACTACATAGTCATGTCTGTCTGACCGTTGTATACGGTTAAATATCAGTGTTTATTGTTTCATTTATACTATCATTAAATACTGTTTATAGAATATAATATTTCTGTTATAGTAAGAATTTTATTTCAAATTTTTCTTAAAATTGCTCAAGAAATTTCCAGTTAAAATCAAAATATAATACAGTATATTTCGACTATTATATGGCAGCAAATAAATTTTCCTTTTTCTATTGTTTAAAAGCTATTTTAATCTTAAGGATTTAAATATTTATTAAATGAGTTTTTCGGGGTTTAATAAAGTTTCTAAATAAAGTAATAACACTTAATTGAAAGAAAGAAAAAAAAATTGTTCAAAGTGTTAAAAGCAAGAAAAGTAAGCAGATTCATTAAGTATCGTAAGCTGTATGTATGACTTTTTTGTACATTTTCATTAAACTAAATTGGTTCTTAAATTAAGATATTTTCCAAACAGATTAAACAGAAAAAAAATGAGAAGAATGCAAATTAGTTGCAACGTTATCTTAGTATCCTATGTTCCGCTTTATTTTGTTTTTTACTCGATAATAATTTCTTGTATATATTTTAAACTCTAAATAGATTGCATAATTAAAAAATATACAGTAGAAGTTCGTTAATCCGTCACCTATGCGTCCAGAGTGGTGCCGAATTATCGAAAATGCTAGATTAACGAACAAATCGATTTGATTAGTCACGCTCTTTAATAAGTCTGAAGATGAAACAATGCATGACTACTGTGTTAAGACCGATTGAAAAAATTAATGGACACGTTATTGCTCAGGTTTTCAGCGCAATTTCCGATTTGCAGAACTCTAGGATGTGGGTTATATTCGGAAAATTTCGAGTTATTCACTACTGTTCAGAGAGCGCCGGATTAACGAATTTTTACTACAAGTATATATATAATGGAATGCTGAGAAAGGAATACTTGATGTATTTGAGTTAACTCAAATACTTCAAGTCCTACCTCTCACGATGTATTTGAGTTAAACTCAAATACTTCAAGTCCTACCTCTCACCATCACGGTCACAGAGAGCATATAGGGTCCATAGGAAATTGTACTTTGAAGTGTTTTCTTCAAAATTAACACATTTTTTGGTTTTTAATATTTTTTAATGTAATTAAACATAATTAATTCAAAAAATTTAAAAAAAACGCCACGGAAAGGGTTAATTTATATGGAGAGGAACCACTGTAGGCCTTTAGTTTTCTCTAAATCCAGAGAAAAATATTGGACTCCCCTTCTCAACGGCTTGTTCACTATTAGTATATTAACTCAAAGCCTTTCGCTTTGTTATTTTTGTAACTTTATAAATCTTCTGCTAATATTTTTCAACAAAACTGTTATTTAGGTGTTTATAATTTTATATTTTCTTTAATTTATTTCTTGTAGTTACTCCGAAAATTACCACATTCCCTAACAGTATGGTGCAGACATATTATAAGACGAGATCCACAATGGACGTCGAGTAAGATTATCCTCATGCCAACAGGAAGGAGAATCGAAATGAAGAAATAAGATAGAAAACAACTGAATCACACTCTTTGTTAGAACTTTTAGTTGCTAATTTAATAAAAATTGCTTCTAAAATTGTTTGTTCTTCTACGGAAAAACAAATGTTAAAGTTTATTAAACATCTCAATAAAACCTCACTGAGTCGAAGTTTATGGGGTAAAATATCCGGACTTCGAGTTAAAGAGTTTAATTAATACTCGATTTTCTCAAATTTTTCTGTGCCCATGAATTTCCTTGTGTCTTACCAGGAAATCAATCAAAAAATATTGTGTCAGTAAAAGGATGTCGACACGAGATCGTAATGACACGAAATATAAGAGAAAATGAAGATAAAGGACCTATCAAAAGATGGAGAATACACGAGAAAATAGATTCAAATTAAATATATAGACAATTTCAACCTAAATGGTTGTATGATATAAAAAAACTTTACTGAAAATTTTATGGGTATTTTCAGTTTGTTCAGATTCACTCCCAGGTCCACAAATCAATAGGCTGAGACCTTAACGGCTTGGCCATCCGGATGACGCATTGCTTAGTTAATGGAGTACAATACAGTAGACAAAAATACACCGGATATTATGTCGCCGTGACATACACCCATTTTCCTGTTATCTACAGTACAATTGTTGCACAAGTACTGCAATGCGGCTCATAAATTATCTGATTTTGTATCCAGCCATACTTACGTTTGTACGCCGACGGCATTCAACAACCACTTCTACTGTATAATCGTTATTTGTTTGTACTCGGTATCCCCGGCCCTTTATTATAATCAAATTGTAACAACGTTTTACCTTCTGTAAAGGTAAAACGAACGATACCTTGGCAGGATACTATCTGTTTAATGTCCGGCTCTATATAACTGCCGCGATTCAACGTTATCGCGATCGACGCCGTTCCATGGAATTGGATAGCCAGTAATGGCACCTTACGAAAACCATGCACCTGCTGTGTAATGTAGCGCGCTATCTGTAGTTCCACCCCATTGCCTATGTACCCCCAACCCAAGCACCTTTTTGTAACTATTCATCACATTCAACTCTTGTATAACAAATACATTGTTCTGTAACCACGAAGTTTTTCGTACATATGTAACGCTTCATAACTATTTGTACGTTTCCTCTTTTTGTAAGCTGTACATGCATTATTCTACTTAAACTACTGTGATGCTCGTGCTGACGGTCTCTCCCATCTTCACCATCTTTCCTATCACACTTTCACCTAACCTTATCCATCCCCCTCTTATTCTCCTTTTTCATCCCAGGCGATACCTCTGAGTAGTCCTGGTCTTCCGCCCCTTTCATTATAAAATAAAATATCTACAGTACAACCAGCAACATACAGAGGATGACGCACAGCGATTTAGGCGGTGCATTGTGATGTAAATTTACAGCATGACGAAACACAAGTCCTTCAGCACATTTTATGGACTGAACGAGGCACTATTTTCCCGGGATGTAGTGTATCACCATCACAACGTGCACCACTGAGCAAAGCGTGCTCCACAACGAGCGTTTTACCATAAACATCTGATGTGGAATTTGGAGTAAGTAGTCTCTTGTTCCCGTATTCACTGAATAATGAGCAATGCCGGAACACTGCGGTGAACGATTGCATTAATGACTTGCTATTGGCGCAACTGTAGCAGGTTTCGTACCAGCACGATAGCACAGTACCTAATTTCCAGAGATACATTCGTCAATGGCTCGCAGATCGGTTTTGCAATTGGATAAGATTAGATGTCCCTATTTTGTGACTTGATATGTATTTCATTTAATATCTCAGGATGAAGAAACAAAATTTGGCATATATAAGGGGCATTCATGTTATTAAATTTTGGTAGTGAAAGATAGAGGAATGAGGAAATAAAGGGATGTCATATGTCATATCTCGAAATGGGAGGGACTTAATGAAAATTTAATTTCTTTATTAGCATTTACAGAAACTCATCTCAATTTTCAAAATTAAGCTTTTGCAATTTTGTCATCAAGGAAGCTTTTGCCATTTTATGATAATTAATGATATGAAAAGTTCTTTTATAACAAAATCTCATAACAGACGGCGGCCCACAATTTAATTTATTATATTTATTATGATTAATAACATAAAAGTTATTTTTTAGATAAAATTCCATAACAGTCGGGAAATTTACGCAACTTGTTGGTAGATATTTTTGTACCAAATTCTGCAATGTTGTCTTTATCCTTTACAATCAAACATTATTTATATGTTATGCTAAATCATGTGAAATTGATTCTTTTCGGTTATTATAGCGCTGAAATGAGCATGAATCATGAGCATACAATTTTTTCATTTATGAAAATATCCGTTTTGTTCACGGACAGATGTTTAAATGGACGACCTGTACATTTTAAAATAGTAATTTATAGCATTTATACTTTTCTATGAAATTATTTCTTAAACTCTACATACCTCTAAGCAAACAGTGTGAAAAACTAACAGAAGATACAAACTTCACAGAAGAAAAATTAATATAAGAAACGGAATAGTTTATGAAATTAGATTAAATAAATCTAGAACAGTAACATTAATAGGATTTCCATACAATTTACTTCGAATGAAATATATATGCCATCAACTGAATAAAATGTTTTATATTGCAATTGCAATATATTTCAAGTGTGCTTAAATACGTCGTGAACTATTGATTTAAATGTAAAACGAAACGAGGTATGGGAGCTCCGATTAAATATATAACAGCATCGGGTTTAAACCGAAAGTCAGGTGATTTCAATTCAAATATATCCACCAGAATTGAGTTACATAGATGACCAGAATGACTTATTGTCAGGAAAAGTATGGTTTACAGGGGCAATGAACTAATAATTTGAGGTGGAGAGCATATATCTGCAGCCTAGCATTGTAACGATGTGAAGAAATAATTGCTCGTTAAAATTAATTTATATTTTAAATATTTTATTAAAATTTTTATGTAAATTCTTAAAGAAAAATACTGTGTTAAGATTTAATCTTCATTAAATAAGTTCTTTATGCATCGGCAATAATTTACATTCATTAAAGTAGATTTTCAGTGTTCTTAAATATAAATCTATTCAATAACTTAATATCTTTTTTCAGGACATAGGAAAATCGAATGTGATTCTACACAATAACTATTGTTGTATGGAAAAGTATAAACTTTTAGTAGAACTTCTGAAACAATTTTTCTTTCAGTACATTTCCTAATAATTTTTTCTATCGCTGTTTTCATATAACTTCAATCAAGCATAAAAATATTTATTTATTTAAACATACAGGGAAGAACCACGATGCGGGGAATACATACAACAAAATCATTACATATACCTGAATTGTAATATTACATTAGTTTGCAATAAGTTATTACAGAGAAAAAATAAAATATACATAAATAAAACAAACGAATTATACAAGGCGATACTAAGAAATATTTAAACAAAATATCCATATACAAAAACAAAAAATAAAAAATTGTGAGGAGAACAATCCAAACAATAAAAAGCAACATTATATAAAGAAATTAATTACACCCACCTATAAGAGAAAAGAGGATTAAGTTATCACGTCAAACAATGGATATTCTCCCGAAGATTCTTAGCCACGAACACACTTTTAAAGGAAGAAAGCAAACGCCACCTTACTATTTACTTAACTTTAACTATCGAATACTCCAATAAGCAAAACCAAACAAAATGTACACCGCTCTCCGTACAAAGGGTCACAATAAGGTCCAGAAAATTCTCAAATGGAATAAAAGGGATACCAAAAATACTTTCACGAATTTTTTCTAAATTAGCACACCTAGCTATCACATGAAAAGCATTCAATAGCTGATCACCTTGACAATATATGCAAACTTCTCTGTGATGATACTGCAAAAAATTGAGAGAGTTATATCTGATTTACATTACCGTAGAGCTAATATTGAAAGAGGAATTATTATTATAAAGCGAACAGTCAAAAAAAAAATTGTTTAAATGCTTATACCAAACATTATAAGAGCATTAATACGTCGATTCAAATCGAGAATAAAATTTTCAAAATAATTTAATTTCAATGTGGGACAACGGTAATAATTATTTAGTAATTCATTAAAACTAATACCATTATTAACACAAATTTTCCTTAAACTTTTATAACACAGAAAGTCCCTCTTATTTAACACCTAACACATTCTACAACATTGCTTTTCATCCAATTCAATTGTCCTAAAGATACAATACTAAATAAGTGTTTGAATTGGAAAAGACAAAGGTAATAGCGAACACTCCATAAAAATTAGGTATCTTGGGGTACAACGAGACAAACCAAATAATTTTTAAATAAAATTAGCCAAGACCGGATCTAACTGGGCAGATTGATATCCGCAAACCTCAGAGGCATATAACAAAGAAGATGTAACAATTGAATTAAAAATCCTTAAAAAATCATTCAAATTACGTAATTTAGCCGATCTACACATCTGAATAACTCTATCAGTTTTAATAAAAGCATTCCTTTTAGCAGTCTGAATATGGGATTTATATTTTCCATTATACTTAAATATGAAGCCCAGACATTTATATTGGGTAATTTCCTGTATTACGTCGTTTATAAACCACTATTACGGAAGACAACAACTTTAGATTTCATAAGATTTAAGCTCATATTATTTTCTAATAAATATTTATCCAAAATGTTAATAAATCCTTGTAAACCTCTAACAGAGTCGGCAATCAAAACTATATCATCTGTATAAGCCAAAATTTTAATACTAATGCCGTTTACCTCGATACCTTTATAGTCAGAATTAGTTATTTGTTCAATCAAATCATTTAAATATACACTAAACAACACAGGACTTAAAACACAGCCCTGTCTAACCTCAGTAGCAGTGAAAAAACGACCTAGAACAGAGACGGCCCCATTTAATCTTAACATTAGACTCTTTATATAATTCTGTAAGCAAAGAAACAAATTTAAAACTAATACCATATATCAAGAGTACAATACACTACAAAAAAATCTTTGAAACACAGTTAAGCAGAGAGATTCCTCTATAATTACTAGGAATCGATTTAGAGCCATTTTAATATACCGGACATAGAATAGCACTACCCCAATTCATTGGGACTACCCCAGATCTCAAGATTCTATTAAAACTTTTAAGCATTATCGGAAAAAACAGAATCCATCCTCCAAAATTCAGAAGGTATACCATCAACTCCAGGCGCAGAGCCAATTTTGACTTTACTTAAAACATAGCTCAACTCAGAGTCCATAAGATCTACATCCAAAATTTCATCAGACCAAATTAAACACAGATCAAACCAATTATTAATATTTATGTAATCCTTAGGTTTAAAATTCATATTATGGGAAATAGCTATCTCGACAATTAATTTACTAACAATTGATAAAGAAACAGAATCACATTCTAACAAATGTTTCTAAAAGTGAAGCAAAAATCTGTTCATAGTCTCACAATTTCAAAAAATTCCTTCATAAAAACTGCGCTTATTCTTCACCTTAGGTTGGACAGGATTGTCCAAACATAATACTATAGGAAAATGATCCGATAAACAACAATTATGAACAAAAAAAGATTTAACACAACCCTATACACAAGAGGTTGTTAGACCAAAATCAATAACCGAAGAACCCAAGCTAGAAACAGATGTATATTCACCAGCTTCATCACCAGACATTTTACCATTTAATATTATTAAATTCTTATCTACACAAAATTGAAGCATCTTTTGACCTATTCACAATAGCATCCCTAGATGTCCTGCTTCTTTTAGCAAAATCAATATCGAAAGCATCACCGATGTAGTCAGAGATAACATTTCCCGAGCACATCCGTGCATTAAAGTCACCCAAAATAATTAAATTAGAATCTTCATTGAAATGAAAATTAATTAGAATCTCAAAAATTTCCTGCCAACTATGCCTTTGGATATAAACAAAACATAGCAAGAATTCACCCACAGGGAATTTAATATTAATCAAAACTAAAAAATCATCTCTATAAATTACTTTATAACAAAAACAAACTTTTATAAATAGCAACCATCCTGCCTTAAACCTACCCCTACTACAATCTCTAAAAGCATCACCTATAATACAATTATAATCCAATAATACCTCCAAATTACTTTTATTACTTTCAGAAGAATGCCAAGTTTCAGATAAAAAGATTACATCGAATTGCGATATATACTTCCAAAATAAATTCGGCTTATTTTTAATACCAGCGCAATTCCACGCTACTATAAAGGTAGCCTGGATCAGTGGTTGCTATGAGGAAACAACGATAATTTTACCCGAATCCTCATCATATCCGTATTTTACTCCATCAATAAATAGGTTAAACGGATTCTATGAGCACCTTCAGATTTCTTTTGTCTTCCAAACATCTTTAACTTATACCTACTGTCTCTCAATCGTTGAGAAAAATCGTCGTTAACATATACATTCAGATTACGAAACTCAAAAACTGCGTTTTTAAAAGATAATTTATCATTAAGAGAACTAAACTGACAAATTATTATTCTAGGCCTATCGCCGAATTTCTTACCAACTCGCCTAGCATCGACATATCGCAACAGAGGACAATTAAACTTATTCATAGCGAAAGATTTAACTGCCTCCAATGTATCCATTGCCGATTCTCCGACTCTTTCCTTCAGACCATGTGTCACTATATTATTAATTCTCCGCTGATTGTCCATGTAATCCATCTCTCGTTCATTTTCGACACTTTCACACTAATATTATCAATAAGGGAAGAGCTCACCGACTCCGATCCACCAAGACCAATCCTGGCTTCAATATCAACTAATCTAACCTCAAAATCAACAAGTGCCTCATCCATATTCTTAAATAGAATAACGATCACTGCTTCGTTAAAGTATGGAACGAAAATTATGTTTGTTTATAAAGGTCAGGGAATGATATCAGTGATAAAGATAACGAGTTGGAACCATCACAACCAGTGTCGTTGTAGTCCATTCAAGTTTCAATCTCAACCTGATAGAAACTACAAGTTTATTTTAGTGTACATTTGACTAAGTTTGTTGTTTTAAGGCTCCTCCAAACAAAGAGTGTCGAAGAAGTTGGTACACACATTTGATATATTTCTGCTTCTCGGTGCACTCTTCATTCTCCAGGCTAATAATTGCCGCGAATTTTGCAATGTCATATAAAACTTGAAAATAACTTGGCCAGAACTTAAATTTGTACACCGGAAACCAAGGCACAGTCAGAGTCAAGGAAGCTTAAAGAGGGACACCAAGACATAGCTGACAACCTGGATGCAAGATGATCAATCTACTTTATGGAATAACGGACTAAAATTTATTCAGTTCATGAATAATAGAACTATCCACTCTGGTATAAAGAGATCTCTTTACGAAGCTATGTTTAGTTGTTTCAAAGGTGGGATTGTCAACAACACTCATTCCAAAGGAAGCATTTGATTCATCGAATAATGATTATTTGCAGGATGCTCTGTCTGCAACACGAAATAAGGACACTTTGGTTGAAGAAACCACATCTACATTACGTGACATTTGCACAAGGGATTCTGAGAATCACCAAGAAAGCTACATTTCAGAAGATGTTGAACAGAAGATCTGCAGGTTATGTTTAAAAAAACCGAATGTCTAGAAAGAAAAAAAGATCAAAAGAAGGTTTGAAAATATTGATACAAGCAAAGAAAATGAAAATCCCTCTCTGAGGCATCTGTAGAAATGACGGATCGAACCCCAGTGCCTGAATTTGGCAGAAGATGAGAGATGTCAGATCCATTCTTGCTATTGTTATGGAAGAAATTAGTCAAGGATTTTATCGATTGAGAACAAGAAATAGGCACCTCAAACAGTTATATTGCAGGAATAACTTTAGTGTGAATAAAAATTAATATCAATTGACAAAATACTGGATATTGAAATACCACTCCAGTATGTCACTACAACCCAAAGTGTTGGGTCGGGGCTTGAAAAAATGCTCATGTAAAAAACAGTGTGACAAAAAAAAGATGTGCTTGTCTAAAAAATAATGTTCTCTGTAATACTAAGTGTCACTTTAGCATTCCTTGTTCTAATAAATAGAAATTATTATAGTTTTACAGTATTTATTTATTATATTAAATATAATAATTTGACAAGTTTAACATACATTTATTTTACTATTTCTATTTCATATTCTAACTAACACTGGTTAGTTAATACCTAGCTATTCCATAGACTAACTAGTTAAACTATGTAAGTTTAATTCATTTCATACTTTACATAAAGACAATTATTCCATAGTTATTATACATATAGAATACAAATGATTGATAGTTCTTACACAAGAACAGTTGAATCAATTTTTATAGTAGCTTCAATGATATTTTTAACAATAATTCATCCAATAGAAACTGTTTTTTCTGGACTTCTAATGTTATTTTATAGAAAAGCATCTGTACGTCGTCACCTTCATACAAGAAGAAAATCACCAAGTGACAAGTGAAAAAAACGGTAGTCTACTTGTCGTTTGATCGATAAGATAATATGAGAATTCAGAAACGTGGAAGCAACGACATAAATAATAAATGATTTCTAATCGTGAGAAAAGTTTCATTCAATCACGTTATGGAATATTCTTCACTGAGATATTTCCACAGCGTGTTTATTTTATGGTTCTTTTATTAATCTCCTCTATAAAGAGTTGTTATATGTTCTGTACATAGAGAAGGTAAAAAATATGGAACTTTGGAGAAGAATATACTATACTTTTACAGTTAGTTTCCAAGAGATTTGTTTATCCTCATACAAATGGCAAAATACTTTCCACAAATCGATACAATGTGAAAGTGATAATATAACCCTTTACTCTGATAATATGTTTTTAACATAATTATACACAAATGTCTTATTCTTTACCAGTTTATAGAGATTTAAGATGTTATATCAGCTATAAATATCAAAATACAGTAGTATTTCGCTAATACGAACTTCTTTAGTCCTTTTAAAGTTCAGTAATCCGAACTTTAAAAGGAGGAAAATGATTTATTCCATATTATTATTTTTATTATTTAAGTTTTAAAAGTTACAGTTCAGTAGTTTTTCTCTATCAATCAACCTTCATTTTTATTTCATAAATTTCTTTCAAAAGAATTCTATTTAAAAATATAAGATTATAAAGAAAATATATAAATATATATATATATATATATATATTAAAAATCGTGAATTTATATAGTTTCTTCCTTAAATGGATTAATCAATAACTCTTTATGGTTTTTCCAAAATGGTTTTTTTTTCACCTAAACTTTCTTTTCTTAAAAGAATAAATAACTTCCACCCCATTTCTTTCACGCTCTTTCAATTAATAAAAAATATTATATCATGAATTCAAAGAAAATAATGATTAATATAACTTTAACTATATATAGTTAAAGTTATATTATTATTTTAAGTGCAATTATAAATTATAATTGCTTTTTATCATAGAATTAAAAGTCTTTTATTTTTTAAATTATAATGTTAATTATAGTATAAAATATCGTTATAAAAATATAATAATATTCATTCTATTTTTATAATTTAAGCAATAAATTTGTAATTTACTTTAATTTTCTGTTTAATATTTTTATTTAATTTTTATATGCGGATTTTAACATCGTGATGAGGTCCTTTCTCTTGGGAATGGAGAAGGATGCATAGGGAAAGAATCCTTTCACTATGCATATAATCATGTAGAGAGAGGCGCACAGATTAAAGATAATAGAAAAGGCAGATGTGTATAGTGTTTGTATTATATTAATATAAGCGTATAGTAATATAATACTTAGCAATAGTAATATAATACAAACACCTTTACATCTCTATGTATGAAAATAGAACACAAAGAAACATTGAAATTCAGCAGACACATACTGTATGCTAGTTAATAAAAATAGACTACTAATTTTTGTCTCTTTTGGGCTGCAATTTGAAAAAAGTAGACCTATAAATTTCTACTGCCGTCCGTCCGTCTGCCTGTCCATCCTTAATCTTGAGAATGGTGTTAGATAAACGAAACTCAAGAAACATGTGAAAATCGTAGCGTTTGAGGAATCTGATTAACTATACACGACTCTATTCTTAAAGGAAGAGTATTATATACAGGAGTAATTCTTCTAATTTGAGGTGGAAAGCATATATTTTAAATTAAATAAATTAAACATGTGACTAAAAATAGGAATAAAATGTTAAGTACATGAAATAAACTACACATATTAATTTTAATTCTATTAAAATAATTAAACAAAAGGTTAAGGCATAGAAATTTAATGCATTACAAGCCTGTGACTTAATAATTTTGTTTTTGTACTTGTACTGTAACAATGAATAAAATCTAACGTGCTAATAATGACATAGCTCAGTAAGGGGCCTACAGAAGATCTCTGACAATCATTATTCCGTAAATATTCTATAATTTCTGGAAATAGTATTCTCTACAACCTCTTATCTTATCCCTTCAGTTATTCTATTCATAGTAATCTAATTACACTAAGGAAAGATTTATCCAAATGGCAACTTTACAGGTAGATCTTTTTAACTTTTGAGAAAATAAGACACACCAGCATAACAGAAGGAAATTCTAGGCATAATACTTTCTGTTATTTTCTAACTAATAGGCCTGTTATATAGTTAAAAAATATATAGTTTACGTCTATTTGTAAAGCTAAGCAGCCTTTTAATACATTTAATATTACATATATAATAATAATTTTTAAGGGTCCCAAAAATAAAGGGGAGGGATCGTAAAATTTTCAAGTAGTCTTTTTTGGCGATGAGTCTAGAGACCACTAAGGGGAGAAGGGAGAATATTAAACATCAACTAAAATAGGAAAAGTGGTTTATGGACGAACCTTAAGATAAAAGCTGAACTATTATCTTTGAACACAACAAAATACATTTAATGTTTTTTTAAAATATATTTCTGGAAACTTAATTTGTATTTCCATTGCAATAACTCAATAGAAGTATAATGTCTTTCGAATAAATATCACGTACCATTGAAAAGTATTGGAAGTGAATCGAAAAAAAATCTAAATGACCCTGACTAGAACCGGGTTTCCATTTCAAAAAGACATTAACCATTCCCTAGAGAATAACTTCTGCAATGTTAAACGATCCTTGTTATTCCACACAAAATAAAACTGGTCATTTAATAACATTTATTTAGTTTATTACCCCATATTTTTAATATTTTTATTTAAACATCAGTTTCCGTGTAGAACTCTTTATGCTCTATTAAGTAAAATCTACAATTTTTGAATGAAAAATAAATAAAAATATTTAAAAAGTAGATTGTATAGCGTTTTTTTTGGAGAAATTTATATATGATCAGCATTTTTGATAAGATAATCCACTAATAAAATATTATATTTATATGGAAAAATTTCTAAAATTCCTATTAAGAATAATATTGTAGATTTTATAAACTAGATTTCTAGATGATAAATACAAATTTATATACCAAATATGCTATATATACGTATAGTAACAATGTAAAATTTATATATCTCGTTATCAAACAGTGAAAGATGCATTCAAATCTACATAAAGTGCATCTACTAAATATTAGGTAGATAAGGAGAAGAGAAATCAATATATTTTTCACTGGGGAGGATTGTCTAGAAAGAAGCTCTATACTAAATTAGCAAAGTTTAGAATATAGTAACTACTATTATCACCACAATAAATCTTCTTATTTTAGATATTGGACTCATTTGACATATTTATATCTTTTTTTCTAAAATTATATTATTTAATTCAACTGTTTTAAAGCTAATATAACACTTTCTTCCACATAACGTCTGTATTACTCTATTAATGTTTTTACTTAGAGGGATTTTTTTTTATTTAATCTAATATCTTTTGTTATCCTATGGGCGAAAAGGGAAATTGGGGTTGCCCCGAACCAATCTTTTATAAAAATATATTTTATCCGGAAATTCTCCTAAGAAAAATGTCTACAGTAAACACTGTACATGGGATCCCTAATTCAAATTTGCCTGGTCACCCACCCGCCACTGTCTTTTGCACCGTTGTAATCCCATAGATTAATGATTAAATTATACACATTAAAAGTTTTTAATGCTTTTTCAGAAAATTAGAGATTTTTTATATCGGATTTTATTTTTATTTTTGAATTTTTGAACATTTATAAATACATCTGTATAAGTTTAAAAAATAAATTAGAGGCATGGAGCGATATTCATGTGCCTGCCATAAGTCATAGTTGCATTGTATTTGGCATTAGTGGGCGAAATTATCATGGACAAAGCATAGGGCACGGGAGAAAGAACATCTGTTGCTATATTTCATTTCTGATTATAGAAGAACAGGGGAAATATTAAAAAATCGTCAATACAATCTAAAATGCGTAAGTTGATTTTGAAGAAATTTGTTTTATTTTTCGTTATTTTTTCGAACTTTATCAAAATTGTTGTTGATATGAAAATATTATTTATGTTATTAACTTGTATAAAAATGTAATTGATACTAATACAGGAAACATCCAGCAACGAGTTGCTTAACTTTCCCGGCAACATTTGGTGGCGTCATCGGTTATCATATTTTATTATTTAAAACTTTTTATATTTTTAACTATTATAAAATGGCAAAAATATTCATTTTGAGGGTAGGGATGGGTTTTATAAAAATTTATAAATGATAATTACGATTTATTTGTTACTAAGTCTAATCGTACAGATCACCCTACCCCAATTATCTCCCCACCCCCGCGACCTTTACTCACCAAAATTTAACAGCACCAATCCTCATAACAATCAACTCTTCCTGTAAAATTTCAAAAATTTTCGACAAAAAGCACAGGAGTTATTAAGCTTCAAACGGGTGAACAAACTCGTGCCCCCCACACATACACTAACATCCATACATACAGAAATTACCCCGAAATTTTTTGCATTTCTCGACATTTCAAGGTGTAATAAGTCCAAAAATGTAAAAATCTGATGGGGGTAATTTTTTCCAGACTTTTCCTCCGTTATAACAGCCTGGAAAGTAAAAATTATTTTGCTTTCGACGTATTATTCATGTCTTGTCAATAATTATTGTGTTGCATTTGTTGTAAATGAACTACTTCGATTGCAACTTTCAACTTGTGTATAAAGACCCAACATTGAGGACTAGAAATGAAAATTCATTAGCAATTAAAGTTATGCACCAGAAGAAAATGTGCAATCGAATAAATCTTTATTTGTAAGAATGTAATGACCATGGTAATAGGTGATTAAAATATCATAGCAAATGAAGAATTTACTGTGAAACAATAACACAATATAAAGGAACATTTAGCACTCTGTAGGACTTCCTCTTGCCTGGATACATACAAAGTCAAGAAAGGCATACAGGCTCTGTATGTTAGCCTGCGACAAATTTGCCGACATTGTCCACAGATGTTGTTATTTCTTCTTCAGACCCCTCACTCGGAGATCGCCGAAACTGGCAACCCATCCAGTCCCACAAATGATGAGTGACAAATATCCAGGCAGATCGAGGAAGAATGGCAATGTCAGAAAGACATTCCTGAGAAATTCTAGATGTGTGCGGCCGAGTATTATTTTGCTGGAAAATAGCTGTTCGCAATCTTGGCACGAAAGGCAACATACAAGATCGCAGGATTTCCTGAATGAAGAGCTGTGCTGTCAATGTCCTTCGTCCCAAACCCGGACGCTAGCCGTGGAGACAGTGTTCCACTTAACGGTAAAGACGTGATTGAAGCGCTCACCAGTAGTTCTTTACAGTGAAAACACAGTAGTCGTCCATTTCCAATGTCCTGAGATTCGTCGCTAAAGATAATACGCTGCCAATCCGCAATAGTCCATGCTTCTTTGTTCATCACCATCGGAAACGAAGCCAACGATGGTAATGGCAAAACGCGTAGCGGTCGCCGTGCTTGGAAATTTGTCTCTACTTGTCGCCTGCCAATAGTAGAGGAAGAGATAGGTTCTATAGCGAGGTTTCCACTTGTCTCCGAATGTTAGATAAATGCCCTATAGCAGGTGTCCTTCATGTGTTTCGATCAAACGATCATTTTGCCTGGAGCCCTTTCTGGATGTCCAGAGCACGTATGTGGGCACTGATTGGTATATCGGCTGCCGCCAACATCTCCTTATAGTCAAATCAGAACGGCTCTTTTTGTGGGAAAATTGGCGAAAAGTGCAACCTTCTTTTCTCAGTCTAATGATGTGGTTTTACTCAAATTCTGTCAGTCGTGCATGTACGGTTGCGTTCAGAGACCCCCAAATAAAAGGTATACTGAAAATTCTGAACACAATGAGTCTCTGCAAGACGTTTTATAGAATACTGAAGCAGAGACTTTAAGTTACTATGGTGACATTATTTGGCATGCAATTGAACCACGACTGTTGAGGCTGGAGCATTATCTGGGTGAATAAGTTTTTTGGGTTAATGTTACCTTAGGTAGCCAAGATGGCGGCTCGTCTCTAATTCCAGCAAGGAAACAGTGGGATGCACGTTCTAACCTAACCTAACCTATTTTAATAGTTTGGTTGCTAATAATTATGGTAATTTATTAGAATAGGTTAGTTTAGGTTAGAACGTGCGTCCCACTGTTTCCTCGCTGAAATTAGAGACGAGCCGCTATCTTGGCTACCTAAGGTAACATTAACCCTTTTTTGTGAATATGTTCTGACACGAAAGATTTGCCAAGGAGGATGCCTCCTGAGAGGAATTCTATGAAAAACTGGCCCCTATTTAGGTCTTAAACACCTTTTAAATTTATTTAATTTTAAAATATATGCTCTCCATCTCAAATTAGTAGCGGCTTACCTTAGTACATCATACTTTTCCTGTTAACAATGGAGTCGTAGCCGGTTCATCTCAAAATGTTTTGAATTGAAAAAACGCAATTTTCAGTTTGTATCGGAAGTTTGTTCATAATTAATCAGGGTCTCCTCCCTCAAAGGTTGTCATATCTGTTCTCTGATTCCATCTTTCTAACCCCGTTCATGAGATTTAGGAATGACAGTCAGACGGACGACGGTGGGAATTTACAGGTCTGCAATTTTTTCAAATTGCAACTTAATGAGTCAAGGTAGAATGATAGATTAATTGTGTTATACAGTGATTTGAAATACGCTGAACGCCGTTATTAGAATTTTAATTTTTGGATCAAATACCGTGTTTACCGAAAGAACAGTTGACGAAGAAGCTCAAAAAGCATAGAATTGGGATAACAGATGTACCAAGATGTTGAACGATTGGACTTTTTATTCGAAGTGATTTTATGGTAAGAATTTAATTGGCAGTGTGAAGCAACCGAGAAGAGTTAAACGGAGCTCGACATGGATTTGGTCATGCCCATAATGGTGAGAAACCATTATGGGCATGACCAAATTCATTACCAGGATGATTGAAAGGCTCTTTAGTGTTCGCAGATCGGAGTTTTAAAAATTACTATTTGTAATTTTAAAACTAAAAATCCAAGAACGAGTTACTTAGCTTTCCTGGCAGCAACATTTGGTGGCACCATCTGTTATCGTATTTTAAAATTAATTTTTTTTTTCAAATTTACATGCGATAAAAACACTTTCATACATTTATGTAATTGTAAATTGAAACAGAACGTTACTTGTTTTATTTGTCAATAAAGAATATTTATTTCTTAAAAAATACAAAAATTATTTACTCCTTTATTATTGAATTTTACTTATTGATTGGCAATTTAAACTACTAATTTGCTTATTTTAGTAATAAAAATGCTAACTTAATCAACAAAAAAGACAGAATAAATTAAAATAATTGAACTAGAACCTTTGTGAATGTAAAAAGTAACCAGAAAGTCCATAAAATCTTAAAGTTATTAGGCTTTTACAGGCTTGGACGTAAAAGATTTTGAATGATTTAGGTATAAACTTTTTTAAAATACAAAATAATGCCGAGTTACAATTAAATTTGGCACTTATTACAATTTTTTTTTCACTGTTTCCCTCGGAAGTGGTACCCGAAGCCTCATACCTCAGATTGGGAAATGATGTTCTAGATCAATAGATTTTTCTGTTTATTTTATTAAGTATTTTATTTAAATTAGCTTAATAAAGTTATAAAATACATCTAATTTAATTATTTTTTAAATTTATTTTATAAATTTTCTTCTAGTTATGTAATTTTAATTAGAGTGGAAGTCAATTATACTGTACTTAAATCTACACTGTTTGTACGCGAATTAAAAACTGTAGTTTAAAATAAACAATAAAGTGTGTTCTTATAACAAATGTATTAAAAATCTTGTTGATAATTTAATTAAATATTTAATTAAATTTTTACTCTAATCAGAGAAAAGTTATCTTTACACGAAAGGTTTCTCTTCTTTCGCGTGATAATAAAATTGCATGTGAAATGTTATTTAAACGATGTTTAATGTTTCTTTCTCGATTATTAATGCAAATTAAATTATTTTAAATTTATTAATAGAGTAAGAAGTTATAACTTTATAGAAAATTCTCAAATAAACTGGTCGTTTAGGAACTCTAAATGGATAATTAATAGGAAAAAACAACTTGTCAAATATTTTTATACTGCATATCCCGTATATTCTGTTTATTTTATTCGTTTATTTACATTTTTCCTGAAACTTACATTAATAAATGTATGAATTTTCGTAAAAAATTATTAATTATTCTGCTAAATATATTATCATAATTAATATATTATTAATATTAAATTATACATATTATGATTAATGTGCTGTGTATGAAATGGATGAGAGTGGCTGAGGAGAAAGCAATGTATTATATATAATATATATTAATTTGCATCAAATCTGACATGTCGCGAAAATGAGATATTATAATAATGAATTAATATATATATATATATATATATATATATATTAATATTTAATTCATATTATATATATCAATAAATAATATGAATTAATATATTACATATCAATGTATATATATAATATATATTACACTGAATTGATTGAACACAACGCATAATTGAATATATTACACTGTGAATTAATATATATATATATGTTACCGTGAAAGACCGAAATTAGAGAATGTCAATAGACTCCGGTGAATGTCGACACATAGCAAATATGTTGGAGAAAGACCGAATATTTGCTTACATTATTATACATTAGAACCATCGCCTGTGTATGTCGACAAGCACAGATAAGCTATGGTGAAGGTCGAAACGACAGCTGAATGAAGTAGCATATCATCTTTTTCAAATATTTTTAACATTTGGTGCCCGTCCCAGCTATATTGCATTCAGATAATGGTAGGGAATTTAGTAATTGAGTCATATCCGAACTATGTGGAAAAATGTTAAGATAGTTTACGGAAAGTCTCATGTACAGACTATGTTAACTGCATGGATGAACGATAACGATTTATTTGTATCGTTCTGCCCTTTGTTCAATTTTCCAAAAACACAACATACCGTGAAGGAATATGCCAAAGTCCTTATGAAGCTCTGTTTGGCGTTAAACCGAAAAAAGGCGTAGCATCGTCATCTTTGCCTGGAGAACAAATCGCAAATATTGAAACCGAAAAACAGTTCAAAGAAATTGTTAATACTTTTGAAGAAAGTTTGAGCAGTGACCATACCGGAAACCATATTCCAAAGGAAAATATTGAAGATGAGCTGCAACATACCACATTTCATATCAAACCCTGACTGAACAAGACGAATTTATTTCTATAAAATGAGGTCCTTGATGTCGACCGAAATGTGTTGGAGATTGTTGCTGGAATAAAAGACTCTGACTTTTATAAATTAGCAAACAGAAATGGTACCCTCATTGGAGTTTTTTCTGTATTTATGGATGTTAGTGTGTAGGGAAAGATTTTGCTCACCCTCTTTGAAGCTCAATAACACCCTGTGCATTCTGTAGAAAGTTTCTGAAATTTTGCAGTGAGATTTATCTATTAGGAAGATTGATGCTATTAAATTTTGTTAGTTAAAGGAAACGGGGTGGGGATAAAAATGGGGATAGTGTCATATTTCGAGTAGGGTCTGACTTAATGACTACACGTTATTTGACTTTACAATTTTTTTTTTAATTACAAAACCCATCTCTACCCATAAAGTTAAGCTTTTTGCCATTTTATAATGATTAAAAATATAAAAAGTTTTTAAGATAAAATATCATAACTGATGACGTCATATAAATTTTAAATCATGCCGGGAAAGTTAAGCAACTCGTTACTGGAATTGTTTTTTTATCCTGGCATCTCAAAAATTATCATATTTAGTATTTATTCAGTATTTTAAGTGAATATTAATTAATGAAAATATTCATTAATTAATTCAAATTCATTCAAAAAATCAATTCAAAAGATCATTCTTCTCTTTACTTTAATAAAGAGAAGATTGATTTTTATAGAATTTTCACATTAAAATTTGAAAATTTAGACTTTCATTACATATATTATGATATTTATTACTAAATGTAAGTTCACTTAAATTTACAAGAGGCATGGGAGATTCGGGTTTAAACATTTTCTAATGACCTCATATACAAACATCCCTTCAAATTTCAGAAAAGACAAAAAGAGCAGGAGTTATTAAGCTTCAAAAGGGTCATTAAAATCTTGTCCCTTATACACACACACTAACATTCATACGTACAGTACATAGAAAAACCTCTCGAATTGTTTCGCATTTATCGATGTTTCAAGTTTTACCTGAGTCCAAAATCGTAAAAATCTTAGAAGGGAGGGGTCATTTATTGATCGATCGTCATACTTTCCCTCTGTTATGGTTCAATATACGTAAGATTCTATGTTTATATATTTAAATTAACTATAATTAAACTAGTTAAGTAACGCTGTATCAGCGTGTAGTCAGAACGAAGCTGCTCGCACCTTTATTTTCTAGATTATGAGGGAAAAAAGAAATAAAGAATCATTCATTCTCAACAATATGTTTGATTTTTATAGAATCATTTAAAAGTACAAATATAAAGTCAGAATAAGCCATTAATTAATTGTTATGCCAATGTCTCATGAAATTCTGTCTATCGCTATGGGCCTTGGACTTACAGATTGACTCGTAGTGATCTTTATTGTAACTCTTTAAAAATATTATGTCAGTTATTTTTTTTACTCGACTCAATGCAACCGGTAAGACCGATAGCTTTCTCTTTTTTCCCTATATCTATTTTGATTTTTGGAAGAGTTAATCCCTGTGATTTATATATAGTCATCGAGTATGCTAAGGTAAGGGGAAACTGTCTACGAGATCGCAATGTACTGCCATCATTCGAAGAGCGTGTTATGGGTATTATTGGAAACAGATTACCATAGATGAAAGGTCCCCGATAGCTATCGAATTCCACTAAAATAAACAGAGGAAGAGCTGGAGGGCGAGCATTAAGAGCATATATAATGTAGCGTATAGTTCCTAGTGAACCATTGACGAGACCTCCTTGCACCCATAAGTTGACTCTCAGCATGATTCTGGCATTAACTGAGAGATTCAAATGCTTGGAGAGACCAAGAGCTGAGTCATCTTTGGACGAAGGCAGGGCAATATCTGGAGTGTTTTCAGATGCTATATAAGCAAGAGGGTACCCAGTTGACTGCAAGTAGTCTTCGTTGGTTTGTTTAACTTGCTCGTTTGTTGGATATAGCTCTACTGCCGTTTGGAACTGATCGAGTTCATCTCTGGACAAATAGGCTCGATTTCTTGTCGTCAGAATGTTCAGATCTGTATCAGAGAAATCACCCGAAGCTAGATGTTGTAAGACATCTGTGAAGGAAATACTGCGCTATTTTGTCTGTGAGAATTACTAAGTTCAATGAACTTCTCAAAAGAATCAAATGCGAATCTACCTTGTTGAGACATTACATCGTAAAAAACACTCGAGTAGAGAGGAGTATCTTTAACAGGAGGAAGCTGACGAAAATCACCAAACAAATAGATAAAGAATCCACCAAAAGGCTCATCTTTCTCGGGGTTTATCTCCATCAATCTTCTCTCGATCATGTAAAGCATTCTTGCACCAATCATTGACATTTCATCGATGACGATGAATTTGAGCGACTTTATCTCGATCTGGAATCTCTGTGCAGCTTCTTCATTTAGAGATCGAAATTTCGTACTAACGATAGGAAGATGAAGAAGAGAATGGATCGTAAAGCCATCAATATTGATCGCTGCTGCTCCAGTGGGGGCACAAATCTTTATAGAATCAGGTCTTATAGCTAATCTGACCCGTCGAACAATTTCCTTTATCACAGTGCTTTTCCCAGACCCTGCCTTACCTTGAATAACCAATCTCTTCTCACAATGAATAGACTGAACGATTAGAGACTTTATTTGGTTATCAATAATATCTAAAACTAAACGTTGGTCAGATGAAAAGTTAACTTGGGGACAGTCAGCTATTTCTTCTCGCATTCTTCGAGCATTCTTATATGTCTTCAAGAACTCAGAAACATCATCCATAGAATAACAGAGGGCATGGAATTCCAATCACGAGATAAATCAACCAATCTATGGCCTAAGGTTGTGTCGACAGCAGTACCTCTGAAGCCAGCGACAATCATAAATGGCTCCTGTATATTGTCTTTATTAATCGCTCAGGAAGGAAGCCTTCTTCCTCTGGCTGTGGAAACTGTAAATGTTCTATCGTACCAATGCCACTCCTCTCATATGCCTCAAACCATGTTTCCCACCCAATTCTATCAAGAATACTGCAGAACTCACCATAGAATGGAATGTAGAGAATGCATTGGAATTTGTAAAACTGTTCTTATTTGTCAGGATCTGTATCAAGCTTGATTCGTGGAAAAATTCTGATAACTGCATCTTTCTTACGACAAATAAACCTTTCACCTCTTTTATACCACCTCTTTGCGAAACCAATCAATGACAACTTTGACGCTCACGCCAAACCCGATCACTCTGTTTTGACATACTAGGCATAGCAAAAATGTAAATGGCTTACTTTTGTAGTACGACAGAACTCCAAAATTTGGCAGTTGGCAATAGAAAACAAACTCAATTAAAAGTCCAGGCACTGAAGAGCACAATCACTAATTCGAGGCAGCATTGCCAGATGTTTTTATTGTTTGTAGCCAAAATTTTCAAAAAAGTAGCCAACCCCAAAAAGTTTCTTTTTAATAACCCGAGATTTGACAATAAAATAGAAAACACAACATTCGTGCTTTTCCAGCAATAACTTTAATCACAATAAATGTTTGCGGCCAATTTACAGCCCTGTAAACTGATTGGAAATAAGGATCGCATGACTCAAAATATAAGCACACACCGGCCTGCAGGAAGCGGCTGCCAAGCAAGTTTAATAATTTCTGATTTTGTATAAATGTAACGTTTTAATAAGAAAACTTTATTTTTATATCTGTTGTGTATCTAGTTAGCAATAACACTTATCTTTCAAAAATACCATTTCCGACCACTAGATGACGCTTCTACACGTGCGTGCAGGAAGCGACTAACACTTGACTTTATGCATTCCTTGTCAACAAAATAACTCTAGAATGAGTTGTCCAATCTTGATGAAATTTTCTACGACGACTCAAATTCACTCAAGGATGGACTGATTAAAATTTCAACTCTCAAAAATGATCCATACTGAAGAAAAACCCCTATCTCCAGTTCTACAGAAACGGATCATTTTTGAAAGTTGAAATTTTAATCAGTTCATCCTTGAGTGATGATGAGTCTCCCAAGAAAATTTCATCAAGATCGGACAAATCATTCCAGAGTTATTTTGTTGACAAGGAATGCACGAAGTCAAGTATTAGTCGTCACTACGTTCTGACAATAAAGGAAGTTAAAATCCATTCTACAAGAATTTTACGTACAGTATCTGAACTCTGTAGTAATTTACTGGATTTCCATCAGTTGAGGATTTTGTTAAAATTTATTGTTTAAATTTCCATATAAACTTATATTTTATCTCGAAAAGTTTCAACTATTGGAAACATTGAAATGATGCGTTTTAGATTACTTTTCTAGTTTAATTGGCTCTTTTGCAGTTAGACTGTCGAATTTCGAAATCCTAAGCGAAGATAACTTCCGAACTAAGGAGAAAATGCTAATAAGCAATTGTGTTAAAACTATATATTTTAAATGAGAGATTTAACCAATGGAAGCACTTAAGATGATAAGCTGTCATTATGTAAATACGGATAGACGTGACAATTAAACTTTAAGAATGTAAAAATATACAATTTTGAAGACTTATAAAAAGAAAACCTTTTGAAGTTTTCTAAACGTCCATTCTCAATTACTAACACAATCAACACTGGCAGAGTTGATTTTCTTTTATAGGCTCTTCTCTCTTACACTTATAGAAATGGTTTAAATGTTCCTGAAACGTCGAATATACGTAAAGAAATGTATATGTAACCCTCGGTTTACGCGGCAGTTCCGTTCCTACAAAAGCCGGCGCAAATCGAATCGGCGTAAAATGAACCCAAATTTACAGTGAGGTATAGTTCAAACTTTCCATAGTTGAAAGGATACGCTAACCCGACGTAGAGCTACAGACGAGCGGAGACACTGATTGGTCGACCGCCGGCCGCCGTAGCGCATATATAAGGTCAGTTTGAGCGGGAAAATTGAAGGTAGCTAAGGAGAGAGATAGATATCGTCTGGCCAACGAGTAGATTTGTCTCATTAACAATAATTTGTGATCGTCGGAAGTGCTACTGCGTCGTAAGGTGTTTTCCTGAACGAACTATACGGGATACATTCAATGGATTCGAACGCCATTTATTGGACTATTAAGTTTAATAACTTGACTCGTGGGTACCTAAACGTTTAGTATTTTAAGATTAATTTAATGTAAATGTATACATACCCAATAATATTAAACAGAAAAAATAAATATAGTATATTCAATAAAAATCTTTGTTTTAACGAATGTACAATGTCGCGGCTCAGTAAATACGTCAACACTGAAACGGAAATCAGTCTAGCATAGGAAAAATCAGGGAATTACATCGCAAAACGGCGAATTGCGCCGCGGCGTTACTGTGAATCGGCGTAAATTGAACCGGCGTAAACCGAGGGCTACCAATATATTAACCCATTACTCCACCTTACCATTGATGCCAACTCTGAGTAGCTATAACCCATTCTGCTCCACAATAATAGAGTTGGCGCCGATGAACCCTACTGTACAAAATATAAAATAGAATATTCAGAAGCAAATTAAAAATTTCTTGTCAATGTTATAATTTATTATGGTATTAATGAACGACGTTTAAATTAAATTTACTGGTTAACTGAAACTGAATGTTAATTTGTTGACACTACAATTAATTAAAGAAGAACGTTATCGTACAGTCTCGTTTAGAATGACAAATATATTAAGATCATACGTACACAAAGATTAATTCAATGGTTATATAATCCCTTAGTAATCCGAATACAATCCAAAACTTTGAGTCGTGAACTTTGACCTATCGAACAGGAAGTTTTGCCGTTAATATACACGCTAATAAACTCCGATTCTGATTGGCTATGGGTGACATTTTTATATGCTAATTGCTTTACACGAATGCACCGTATTTTCTCGATTAATCCCTATGATTCAAATAAACAAACAAAATTCAGTTTTCGAGTAAATCCCGGGAAATAAAGTCGCTATTAAAAATAAACCCCAGATTAAAAGCATAACGTTAAAGTAACTTCACTGTATAAGGCTTATACAGTGTAAGTACTTTAATTAAAAACATACTATATATCTTTATTTCAAACAATTGGGGTTTTGTTTAATCACCGGAATTAAACGGAGTCGACCCCCTAATGATAACGTTCTAACGTTAGTTTACAGCTGCATATCAAACTTCTACAATTACCTAATATTTTTTGAAGTCTTCTCAGTCATTTTAATAAATTTTACACTTCTTAGGAAATAAATAAATGTAAAACAAATTAAATTTGAAGAATTATTAATTAAGATGGCTGCCATCAACGATAAAATATTAGTAAAATTTGTGAGACCAGGAGATAGAGATGTCGAGATTCTCTTAAGTCAAGAAGAATGTAACAGAGTTGAACAAGATATTTGCTTGTATAATTACAGAAATTTAATCTATTCAAGTATTATTTTTAACAGTATTATGTATACAAGTAAATACGTGTAATTACAAATAATGAAAGTTATATACAACAATGCCGAATAATTGAGGCGTAGAAAAGTTTTCTACATAAAGCTGAAATTGCTTAAAGTAGCTTAACGTGCCCACAATTTCACGTGTAATAAATTAATACCCAGAATTAAGTTATTACACCAATATGTGCGTAAAATAAAAGCTGACAGAGCCAGTTAGTTAGCTATTGAGAAGATAACAAGGCTCTGCTAGTGTACTTTGAAAACAACTCACACAGTATGTTTAGTGAGAGACTTTCTGTCCAAAAATGCGATTACCTAATCAGATCGTCTTGCCTATTGCCCTAATTTATTTCCCTGTGATCTCTTGTTATTTCCAAAATTAAAAAGTTATATTATTAGCTATTGCAAACACAATGTAAAAACTGACTTGAATATCTATAGACGATATCATTAAAGACAGGTCCAATATCACAGTATATTCCAATGATGTTATGAGTAAAGTAAAGCATTTAGTGATACGGAAGATGTTCCATTGTTAACGATGATTATGTGTCCTTAGAGTGCAATGTCATAGGAGGAAAAGATTCTATCATTTATCATATTACGCTAATCTGACTTCTAATTATTTCTCCATCCTCTTCAAGATATGAAGTAACGAGAGGATGCTACGCAAATAAAACGTTTATTCTAAAATTTTTATAGAAATTAATTGTATTCATAATAATTTTATTTACTATATATATTTTACTATATTTTTAAGGTAAACATATTCGAAAGTGTTTTAAAATAATTTTTAATGATATCTGCTACAGTACAATATCCATGTTATATTCGTGTCGTTTAGACTGTAAAGTGTCGAATCGTTCCGAATGACATGTTGGAAAATGGTTATGCTGGCTCATTATTGCAACCTTTTGCACTAGATCAAACAGATATTACTCGAAAGGTCACTCGATGAGAATAAATCCCTTAAAGTAAAAAGTCCATATTTAAACTTTTAAACCGTATTGAATGTATAAACTATTTGACGAATGGAGTTCATAGATGCTCATTTTTTCAATAGAAACCCTTAAAAGTAACACACGTACAAACACACACAAAACATGAATGAACAAAGCTAGAAAAAACATAAGATTGATTTAATAAATAAGTTAATATTTAGATGTTTCATTCTTTAATATATCCCTAAAGAAATAAAATAGATTTTTTATGTATAATAATTATATATTACTAATTTCTTCTTTTCTCTAGTATATTGAAATCGATGATTAATTATTTAAGCATAAAAAGGGCATAAAAATTATTTTGTAACAGCTGAGTTTTGTAAAATGTACTTAGATGTACTGTACAACTATTTTCCCATAGAAATATTTCACAATATAGTTTAATTTGTATTATTCTTATGTAGTATTTTTATAATTTTTTTTGTCTAAGGCATCATTTTTAATTTTGGCAGATTTCTTATTTGAATAACCATGTTAATTTTCCGACTATGAAAACTCCTAAATATTTTATTGCAAGTTTTTACCTCTGCTAAAATTGTTACCTGATATGGAAACCTTAGGGTTTTGAGACCCTGATTTACTAAAAAAAATGTAGCCCTGTATTGAAACATCGTCACAATAAACAATTGAAATAACGTAACTTTTGATTTACATCAGAGATTCATATATAGTTTATCGGGACCTTCAGATCTTATAGGTTTCCATGTTCTGTCTCAGATTTCATCTATCTAACACCGTTCTTGAGATTAAGTAAAGACAGACAGACGGACTGCCAGACGAAACACAGTGGAAATTTATAGGTGTACAATTTTTTCAAATTGTTACCGAACATAGAGGACGTTATTATACACCTGTGGCGAATTAGGTGGCAGTACTATTAGTACAGTAAATGAAGAAAGAGTACCAAGGGATATTGTACTCACTTGTATCGATGGTCAATTAAAAAGAGGGTCAGAATTGCATCATGCATACGATCTTTTACAATATCCACTGATATTTATAACAAGAGACAATGGTTATTACATAAAAATTCCTTAAGAAATTCGCCTAGAAATAAAACTATATCATGCATGCAGTTTTATGTATACAGATTGATAATTAAACCGAATAGTTGTTACTTACTCTCCAATATTATATGAAATTTTCATTACACGTAATAACATAGAATATTACAAATCTGTTCAGGCTATACAGTACGTTTGCAAATATGTAAATAAAGGATCAGACAAGGCTACTGTTTCCATACTAAACAGTAACGATGAAATAGAAACTTATTTAAACGGCCGCTATATCAGCACACCGGAAGCAGTTTGGAGGTTACTGCAATTCTTCATACAATTCCCTGTGAAAGTATCTTTTGCCTTAACAATAAACGAATCCCAGTTTCAGACGTTGAAAATAGTAAATAGTAAGCATTGACTTAAGAAAAAAAAATGCTTTTCGCACGGACAATTATATGTCGGTCTTTCTTGGCCTGGAAGTGCATGTAATCAATAAATTTTGTTACCAGGTGATAACATTAGATGTTGCCTTTTCAGAGGCCCTGAAATAAATTAAGAAAAGGCATTTATCGGGTGTAAATAAATGTGTATAAAGAGAGAATGTTTGTTTCTTACTTCGAAGTAATCTCAGATTTTAATTCTTTCACCATTGGAAAGCTTATTGCTTTTCGATGTTGAAAGAACTCGAAGCTCTCACTCCTTCTTCCTAGTTTTCATCTCCTCTACAAACACCCAAACTCTTTGACAGATCTGGATTTGCGAACCGGAAGTCACTTTATTTTGATTCAAAAGTTTTTCCCAAAAAGTGTTAGCTTGATGACCTGCACGACTCTATTGTTAAAGGAAAAGTATGATATACAGGGGCAAGCCATTACTAATTTGAGACGGAGAGCATATATATTTTAAATTAAACGAATTAAAGTATGATTAACACCTAATTGCTAGTATAATATAACACAGTTTTACTTTAATTAAGTAATTAATCTTCAGAAAGAATAGATATAAGTTAAAGAGCTTAAAATAAAAATCAATTTCAGTTGCAGTATCGGATTTTTAAAGTTATGGACTCATGTTGATCTTATTTCCATAACAAATTTAAATTTAATTGTATTTAATTATTTGTACGTTGTTTCTATTTATTTATAACATATACAGTACTTGAAAGCGATCTGTAAGATAAAAATTTTATATGAATTTTTATATTATCATTTTTTCATTCGTATAAAACGATACGCTACGTTGAAGGGATCTTATTTTAATACTGAATTCCGTAAAGTATAAGTTTTCAGATTTGATATTCGAATATTTTTTACTTAAATTATTTTTTAATAATTTAGATATCAATGTTGTTATTGATACATACAGGTATCCCTTGTATAACACAGTGGCCACGTTTCTAAAAAGTGCCATGTTATGTGAGTCCGTACTATACAAAACAAAGGACTAAGTACAGTCAAACCTGTTTTTATGCGCTCTTTTTATGTGCGATTTTTATTTGTGCGATTTTTTTAATGCGAATTTTTAATTTGTGCGGTATAGTTGGCGACTAGTCTCGTGCGATTCGTCATGTCTCACGTTGACTTATTATAGCTAAATAAACTTATTATAGCATAAATGCACTTATTATAGTAATATTATTGCATGAATATGCGAAAAATGAAATAATTTACTTTTTAAGTCAACAAAACACCACCTGGACAAAAATATGTAAAACAGACGATAGACCAGACGATGCAGTCAAGTGCTGACATCTGTTGTCAATAAATTCTATTTCGTACGGTTTTGAGTTATTTTCTATGTGAGACTTTTTTATGCGGTCCCTGTTGACCGCATAAAAAAAAATATTTTTTTAATTGTGTTGCGAAAACTATTTTTTACAGCCATTCGTGAAGTTTCGTGCGATTTTTTTTAATGCGTCTTTTTTAATGCGGTCCCTATCCCCCGCATAAAAACAGGTTTGACTGTATACTTTTTATTCACTGTCTTACATCGATTAATTTTTAATAGTTTCTACAGTGTAAAGATAAAGAATTAATCATTGTAAATCTACACACAATTTTGAACATGGTTGTAATTAAGTGAAATCCAATATTACTGCTAAGATGAGAAAACTTATAAATTATATTTTAATTTGAAATCTATAGAAATAATCGGAATTTCGTTTTATTCTCAGCAGTTGAATAATTGCTATTTTCTGTTCTTTGCTTTCTTTTACTATTTTTCAAGTTTACAGCTTGTATTTGTATCTTGATTAATGATCTAATAATATTTAATTCTATATTCTTACAATGGGTAATGTTCGAAACAACAAAACCTCCCACCATTACCTCCCACCATTAAAACCCAAGTATAGCAATCAGCGAAACGTACAATAAATAATGCTGCACGTTTAAGCCTGAATATCTGACGAATGTTTAGTTAATATACAGTACTACAAATTATAAATTTGTCACGATTTTTTCTATTTTAATCATATCTAATTAATTTTATACCATAATATAAGCAATTTTCTCAGTATTAATCCACAAATAGATCAAAACGTGCTAAGATAACTTGTTAATAATATGCTCAAGTATATTAATATATATAATTTTTTCCTCAAGTAGATTTTTTTTCTAAATTTAATTTAACAGATAAAGGATAGTCGGGAGTATCATTTACTTAATGATTTTCTAGAATTAAAGGCAGTAAATTCTTGTTTGAATAGATTTGATGAGTACTTGAAGCTTTCATTTGAGTGAATAAAGTAAATGTTCTATATTTAGTAACTTGCAGAAAGTATTGTCTGTACAAAATGCTAGATTTATTTGTGGTTTCGTTAAGTTTATTTTTAGCAGGGACATAACAAAATAAGTAAAATGTAAGAATGATTTTTAAAAATAGCAATTAAAATGAGTTTTATGTTTAAATAGTTTGGAGAAGAAAAAGTTTTGATGATTAAATTGTTATTGATATTGGTTTAAAATATTATTTTTAAACGTTTTTAAATTGCTTGTAATGAAAAAGAAATAGTTTTTTCTATATTTATACAAACTTACTAAACACACTCTATAAGAAAATTGACAAATATGAAATACTTTTTATCATTTAAAAATGCACAAAAGTGTCCTAGTTGGCAGTAGTATCAACATAGGTCAATAAACCATAAATGTTTACTTTTAATATCAAATACCTGACTTGACCATTCATGAGGAAATTACAGCAAAATAAAAAAATGCAAAAATGTAAATTTAGCTAATGGATCACAAATATTATGATAAATTATAATTCACTTTTCCTTTGAACAACTGACCAGTGTAGAGAAATCGCACTCTAACCAGACAACTCCATATGGCACCCCTCCTTACATAAAAGGCACATTGTATATTAAATTTTATTCTTGCCTATCTCCTTAGTAGATAAAAAAACAGTAACATTTTCTTTTTAGAACACAGTACGCCCTTACAAAGGAAATTTTCTCGTGGCTTTTACTTGGATAACCTTGCAGAGTGGTGCTTCATGTGACTCTTTACGTCTAAGTCGTTCTTCTTTGAATGGATTCTGACACAGTTTGTAAGACGTGATTCTAGGGTCCATTATTGTCAAATATTCTCTTTCATCAAGAAAATATATTGCAATGTTTTCTCTTTAACATCAGATGGTAAGTGTTTTTCGGTATCATTTTTGTTGTTTTTAGCAATGCATATGTTTGAGAGGCCTTAAGGTACTTCGTTTTTCCGCTTTGTGTAGAAAATATAGCACATGTTTTCTTCTCCTACTTACAGACAGTTCACTGGCACATGAGAGAAAAATTACAACCCTAAACTTAAAAAATAAAATTAATATACAGTATATTAAGTTATAAATGTACTGTACAGTGTAATCAGAAAGTAACCATGACCAACTGAATCTGCAGAAACTGTTGTAATTAAGGGATCTAATTGGATATCTGTACTCCAGTATTCCTCGTGGTATGTTTAAAATTGAGGATAAATAACATGTTACTGAAAAATTTCGAATGTAAGTATCATAATTTAATTTTAGCAGCATAAAATTCACTGCGATGAACATCATATAGTATTGGAACGATTTAATTATATTATACCACTTCTGGAGTATTCTTTTCTTCTTCATAATTCATACATTATTCAACTAATTTTATTGTATCAACTAAAGTTTCTGTTTATTTATTAATAATTAAAATTCTTAAACAGTTTTCTTGAATATATAATAAGATAATAAAGGTCAAACTTAACTTAAGATAATAACTTTCCTATGTTAGCTATTGCTGGTGGTAGTAGCTCACTCATACATCTAATGAATTGTGTTTTGTAACTATACACATGCATTCTATTGTTTATAATCGATTAGTTTTAAAAGAAATTATTTTTAATCCAATGCATCAAAGGTAGTGATGTCAGAAAAAAGCTCACGAGAAAATGTGATATATTAGTAGTGAAGATCCTTACGTAATCCGCTAAGATCTTTACGATGATCCGTCTCGAGTTGGTTCTTACGACCTGAGAATATCCGTACAGTACGTCGGTTCGTAGAAAAGTACACCTCCACACTCAGTCCAGTGAATATTTACAGTTTATATACAAAGCAAGTTTGACAACATTACACACACAATGCAACAAAGGTGTGGTGTTTCACGTACAGCTAGTCTGTTGGGGACTATTAGACCCTGGGGAAACTCCGGTCGGTTTTCGGAGTTGGCTCAACCGCGTGGCCGTCCGGTCTCTACACTAACCCTTCTCCGAGGAATTCCTAAGAGGAGAACACTCTCTCTACACCTCACGGGCTTCCTAAGTGTCAGAGACTACCACGTATCCGGTCTCTCGCCCTTCTCCCCGTTCCTCTCGCCACCCTTACCTTTTAAGGAATTCTACGGCGACAGCTTGCGACAAATCAGGTCCTTCCTTTTCCCTGGGAGCTTCCAAAGACGTCCGCCCTACTCCCGACGACGTAGCTTACAGTCGCGTCCGTCCGTTGTTTACATTTTTTTCCAAGCCAACCGACACGTGGCAAACACATTGACCCCTAAACGGAGACGCTACTCCTTTGTTCTTCCCGGCCGTTTATAGCCCCAACGCCAGGTGGGACCAATTATCCTAGTCGCGTGGCTTTCCGAACTCCTACGCTAAAAGCGGACCTTTACATTAATAAAATTCATATAATATTATAACTAGGGTATATTTGATATACAGGACATTTAAAGACGATATCTTTATAGTTACTAGACTTTTTCACGAATTTTTAAAATGGAAACAACTATGATTCACGTTCATTTTTCACTTTCTATTTATAAAATAAATTTGATTTTTAATATTTTTATTTTTACAAAAAAAGTTATTTTATCGACTTCCGAATTATTATTTTTTATTATCGTGAATAAGATATTTAAAAAATACTACTTTTTAAAAACAAATATCATACAAGAAAATACATTTTATGTATAATAAATTATGTCAAAAGAAGTTACGCTCCTTAGATAACTTCGATTGTTTTTTGTAGTGATAATAGTTCAGTTTCTCAGTGTTTTATGGGCACTAAGTTTGCCATAAATCGTAAAGAGGACAATAAAATGAAAATACTGTTATTTATAAGAATGTATACTTTAACTTGTTACAAATTTTAATGTATTAAAATAGAAGTTTTCAATACTTTTAAATTGAAAAGAAAAAGAGAGGGAAGACGAGCAATTATTTATTGAGACGTCGTCCCAATTCCGGGCTTTAATTTTTATTCATATTTTTATAATTTATTTAACTTAAAACATATACTCTCCACCTCAAATTAGCACTGGCTTGCCCCTGTACATCATACTTTTCCTTTAACGACAAAGTCGTGCCGGTCATCTATCTAACGCCTTTCGAGAAAAATTTACATTTTTATAATACTTGTACAGCAAAAATGTACAAAAGCTAGATTATTGTGAAAAAATATTGAAGAAAGCTATACTGTAACTTAAGAGAGATTAAATATGTTGAAATAATAATTCCACTGCTGATTGGAAACAAAAGTCATTCAACTTTCTTTCATTCTAAGGAAAAAATTAGTTCGAGAAAAAGAATATATATATACTGAAATATTAAAGAATTGGTTTAGTTTCCAATTAAGATAAATGCTTTCACAATTTTAGAAATAATCCCAGCGATTGTTAATATTCTCTTTAGCGTTAGCTAACGTGAGATTTTTCTTACCTCAATACTTTTTAAACTAATCATTAATCTTTTCTTTAACAACATTTAAATGTAAATCCTGAAACCGCGGTGCAACACTTAATTTACCGAGTTTTCAATTAGAAATAATTTGTCCAAAACAACGCTGTAAAAATAAGGATAAAATTAGATTGAAATTTTCAAGTTATAAAAATATCGTGTGATTTATAATAGATAAGGTTATACATTATTACCGTATTAAAAGAATTTATTTGTATGAAGTATAAAGAAATTTAAAAATATATGCTCTCCATCTCAAATTAGTAGTGGCTTGCCCCTGTACATCATACTTTTCCTTTAACAATAGAGTCGTGCCGGTCATCTTTTAACTCCTTTCAGGGGAAAATTTTGAATTGAAATAACGTGACTTTCGGTTTTCATCAGAAGTTATATAGTTAATTGGGTCCTCCCGTTCTTAAAATTTCCGTATCTGGTCTCGTCTTTCATCTATCTAACGCTGTTCTTGAGACAAAGGAAGACAGATAGACGGATGACAGTGGGAATTTATAAATCTACAATTTTTTTAAAAATTGCAGCCCAATAATTAACGTAATAATTTTTATTGAAAGTCTCTAAAAGGGGATGTCATTTATTGAAGAAATTGAACATTGATAAAGTATTGCCTGCTTGTAAACTGAGACCAAGGTTTTTGATTTGTTCAGTGATTTTATGATAAGAAGAAAACAAATATTTAACTGAAATACAATATTATAATTTATGGAAAAAATTTTTAATTGGCTTTAGTCAATTTTTCAAATGGTTGCAGATAAGGTTGTATATTAATATGAGGAAGTTTCCATGATTATTTTATTACAAAGATATCTTTTCAAAACTCACAAGGACAATATAAAATTGTAAAAATTAACCGTTTTAACTTACACAATTTATATAAATATGTGTTATATACATATGTATAGTACGTACCAACTATACTAAAGAGGATTCTTCTGCTCTTCGTATTCATGGAAATAATCTTTTCTCTTTCTACACCTAAGGATTTAGATAAATGAGTTAGGCATTGTAAATGACAAACAATTACAGACTTCCTAGTGGAAATGGATTCGGAAATCTGAGATGACTTTACACTTAAGAGCTGAACGGATTTGAAGTTGTTGTAATCTTGTATCACTTCAATTAATGAAAAATTTGAAAGATAATGGTCAAATTAGGGAATTTAGAAAAGTCTTATATGGCAATTTCAAACAGGATTTCAGTTTTAGAAAGTTAAATTTAATCAAATTATGCACAGGGTGTCCCAAAAGTCTCCATACAGTGACATAAATCAAACCCACCAGTGTGCATTAAATAAATTTAGCAAGTACAATTTGTTAATTTATAGTGTTCAGAAAGAGAGAAAGATTATGTTAATTAATTAAAGAAGAAATTAACTTCTTTGTTCAGTAAAAAAGCTTCTATTGATAATAATTAATAGAGTAAACGACTTTGATAGTGAGATATGTACTGTACAATGTGTTTGTGTGTTCAACATCTTCATTTATAAGGATATGATAATTTGCAAATATTTATTTTATTAAAAATGTCTGGAATAAATAGCAATTACTATTTTATGATTTATAGCATATAAAATTAAAATTTCAAAGATTTAAATATAATTTATTATAATTATAAAATATTAATGTTTTACAAATAAATACGATAATATACATCACATTTAAGAAAATCATTATAAATTAAATTTATAATCTAATCTTCAGGATACAAGATTCTAAAGAATAAAATAAATAAATCTTTTTTGTTTTAAAAGATTAACGAAGTAATGTATAAATCTTGTGAGAATAATTTAATATAATTTTATTAAAATTATATAAGTTTTTACATCGTTAAAACTCTCACATTTAAAATTTTATAATTGCATTAAATAAATAATCCAGTTATAAAGATTTAAAAATTGTTTAATTTTTATTATACGGAATTTAATTCAATTTATTTGTTTAACTCGATGTTAATGTGTGTACACGACAATTAATTAAAGGAGGATGTTATTGCAGTATTTCGTCTTGAATGACAAATCAATTAAGATCATGAGGTGAAAAATAGATTAGTTTCATGCTTATATAATCCCTTATTACATTCTAAATATATCAATTATGTCAAATTATCAAATAAATTTTGTGTCTTCTTAGGTCAGTATATAATAAAATAGCTAAGTATAGCACGCTTACTATATTATTATAGTAAATATCGTAATAATATGATAATAAAGCTATTATTTTTACTACATTTGTAATTATAGTACAAATAAATCGTAGAATATAAATATTGTCTTTTTAAAAAATGTATCACATATACATTATAAAATCGTACGTACAGAAGTTTATAAGTTAAATGGGTGAGTTTTATTATAAAAATTTGGATTTAATCACACTGGACTTTCCAGATAATTACATTTTTCTTTATAATATTGCAAATTTTAATTCACTAATATCCAATATGCATTTTTTGCAATCCTGTGCCTGAACAGTTGTTTATTACTTTTCTATATCTAATTTAATTAGCTCCAAATATTCATATTTCATTTTAAATATTCTTTCTGTTTCACCTATATACAACTATGTCACTGGAATTATACAATTACAATTAAATTTATATACTAAATTATTCTGTTCTAAATTAAATTTTATTTGTGTACAGTACATTGTTAGAAATGTATCAAGCAATAAATTAATTGAGTGTTATTAGATAGTGTTTTGTATTGCATTTTAGTGATTAAAATAGTGAAAAAGATGTACAAAAGCTTCACTTCTATAAAGTTTTTATGTTACAAATGCTAACAGTGCTGAAAGCAGTTGGAAAACACAACTTGACCGCTACACAAGGGAACGTAAAAAAGTGGAAGACAGCACTGGTAGAGGTATCGCAGTGGTACCTATATAATGTGATAGCTAGGTTTCTGAGGAACTGTCCATAAACAAATGAACAGTAAATATTTTAGGTTAAATAAGAATATATGTTATGGATAAAGCAAAAAGTATTTTTTGTACTGTTTTTATAACAACAGAACTATCAACAATATATCACCAATCTTAGCAGCTGGTTCTGATAATCCACCACAAGATATTGAGCCTGTGTATGCCGAGTCGGTAGATCTTTTATGTCCTAATGACAGAATAGCATTTCTTTCAAGGTAAGCACTACAATAATTATTTACTGATGAAGCCTTTTTACCTACTCCTGCTTTTTCCCTGTTATAGTCCCGCATCAGCATCATCACAGTTAGAAATTGAATTTGTGTAATACCATCTTTGTTGTGTGATCTTCACTGTACGTTAATAATCGGTTGAAGATGCGAAAACGAGAACTTAAAATACTAAAAGCCTTTTCGACTACACTACTCGACGAGCATGGCATAGTCTATAGTCTATGTTATATATATATATGCTACTACTGCTGGATTTATATTTATGTTCTTTTATTTATTTTATGTTTTTGGCTTCTAAGAATGCTAATGTTTGAATTTGAAAGTGGAAAACAAGTGTTATAAATTTCGAATGCCGTAACGGCCGTAACGGAAAAAAAAAATTCGTTTTGGATAAGATTTTTAAAAAGTGTTCAAAGTCTTCTCTTTTAAAGATGATTTTAAATGAGTTCTTTAGTAATAATGGATTCTCTACAATGATCTAGATCAGGCATCTCAAACTCATATGATATTATAGGCCACATGATCTATTTTGTGTTAAGTCGGAGGCCGCATGTTTTCAATGTTCAAAAAATTAATAAAATACGATTTTTAGAATGATTATATTATGTATTATGTATTTATTAGACTCGATGTGTTGTATATTATACATACATAGACATTTTATATTTCATGTTATTTTTTTAAACTTGTCAAGATGGCTTGTTTACGTTAATTGTCCCGCGGGGACTGGATGGTTTTGTCCAGTCGAGCGGAAGGAGAGTGGGAGGGACGAGGTGGGGTCGTCGGTAAGACGACCGGCGATATTCGAACAAGGAAGACACCAATTAACAAGGAAACAACGGTTTATTGGATACTAATAAAACGTTACAAAAATCTAACATTGAGGGGAGTTATAAATCCCTAACACGCGAAGGAGAGAGAGAGTTCACATAAGTGAGTTCCATACCTCTTTGTTAATCCGTCTATTCTTAACAATCTAATTGGGCACCAGGATAAAATTATTCGTTAGGCACAAGGGTAAGATGGTAAATCCAACGTGACTTGATTTTGGTCGACGATCTTCTCCCAAGGGGGGAAGAGTATAGCTTTTTGATGGGAAAATCGGTGACGTGATCGATGGCTGATTGCGATTAGGGTTATAGGTGTTCCCGGGATCCAAAACAAATGACAAATTCCGATGCTAACTATAAACTTAAGGTGCAAGTTGATCTGCCACAGTGTAAAAACAATGGATAGTTGACAGTTAGGGGAAGATGGTCTCTTATTTTTCTCAGCTAAGGAATTTTGTCGACTAAACTGTTGTATAATAGAGAATTATTAATATTAAATAATTAAAATTTCGGACTATAAAATCCAGATCTCATACAAGTCATCAAAATTTGGTTGAATATATTGAGCTGATGCAATTTTTAAAATTGATGATAAATGTTGATCGGTTAACCTTGACCTTTCTGAATTTTTGTTATTTTTCATTAAAGAACATAGTTGCTCGCATAAATAAGTGCTTCCGAACATACATAGCCATACAAACGATAACATTTTAGGAAACCGATCTACAGATAAATATGTATAAAAATCTGGAATTCTAACTTCTATATATTTTTGCTTCAGCAAATTATCACATTGGATTTCAATTAATTCCTTTTGTAAGTTTTCATCAACAATTTCTAGAACAGTTAGAACAAAAAACAAAGAGAAATTCCTAAGCTTAACATAATATAATAAAATATGTACAAATATACAAATATCAGTATGGCTGACGGCCACACAAATATGTGTCGTGCGTCAGATTAGATCGCTCCGTTTTCTATCATGTTTCTAATTGTCTTGTGTTTTTATCTCCGCTTTTCATTTGACGCCTCGCGCCAGCGCGCAGCGTCCCGAGCGATCACGCAACCACACGCGACGCCAGCGTCAACCAAAAAGTTCAAACTTTTCAACTTCAAGCGTCAAAGCTCGATATTTAAATTTTTTTAAAACGTCTTGGCGGGCCGCGTGTTTGACCTGCCTGATCGATATCATTGGGTTACGTTTACATCAATTACCAAGGTGCAGCAAGAGCATTAGAGACAATGAATTATGATTTGATATATGGAAAGCCAATCCGTAATATGTGGATATCAGAGAGATGCTATTTGAAGAAAACTGGTATCGGGAATGTTTACATTAAAAATTTGGAAAAGCACATTACTAACAGAGAAGTATATAATACATTTTCAATTTTTGGAAACATTCTTTCTTGCAAAGTTGTAACCGACGAAAGAGGTATTTCGAAAGGATATGGTTTGTTTTATTAAATTATGGCTACGCAACACTTGGACGATCTGCCTAAGTGGATGCCTTCTGGAAGGTCGTTTTAGGTGTAACTGGTCCCTATTTAGGAGTTACAGACGTGGAGAAAACCCGGAAAACTCCAAATGGCCAACCCGTCTTGGAGAGGCGCGAAACCGTGACCGAACTCCCAGTGTTCAGGGACAGAAACTTTTTGGCCACTGGTGAATTTCGAAAGGATGTGGATTGTACATTTCGAGATAGAAGAAGCGGCAAATAAAGCTATTTAAAAAATTAACGGTATGCTTTTCAACGGAAAAAGTTCATGTTGGCAATTTTATCTCTCGAATCCAACGTGAAAATTGTTTGGACTTACCTACTACTTACTACTGGGATACCTGTGGAAGTCGAGACTAGGGACTTAACATCTTTTAAAACGCACAAAGAACAATACCGTTTCAAGGTTATGGTGTTTGGTTTAAAGAATGGTGCTGCCACCTTCCAAAGAAAAATGAACAAAGTCTTGGCTCAATTTCGATTTTGCGCGGACATACATTGACGACATCTTTTCAAGTGGCTGGGAAACACATCCAGACCATCTAGATAAGGTTTTCACGAAATTGGAAGAAGTACGTTTCATCTTAAATATCAAAAAATGCTCCTTCGCTAAGCCCGAGATCAAGTATCTTGGACACGTCATCGGCTCAGGGAAGCGTCGCACAGATTCCGGCAAGGTTCAAGTCATCTCGCGGTTAACCGTACCTAGAACCTAAAGGCAATTAAGAAGCCTCTTATGTTTATGCAATTATTATAGAGAATATATATCCAACTATGCTGCCGTAGTCTATCCACTCACGGAACTTACCAAAAGAAAGGTTCCGGACATTTTACCCTGGACAAAGTCCGGTACCTGGACCCATGATAATATGAACTTTTTAAACCAATTTAAACTGATTAAGCTAGCCAATCATTAGCTTCAAAACATATACAATGCACTGTACCTTAAAATTATTCCCAAGCTTTCTGTTGCTGAAATGTGTTAAATTAATCGCATTGATCGGTTTTGCGCAAGACGGATATTTAGGATAAAATATGTACAGAATACAAACATTTTAGTTAAAAGAATTCTTTAAAAAATTAAGTCTAAATAGGTAAAATAGAAGCGCAGGTAACGGAACCGGATGCACCGCTATTATTGTAATTTGGAACAAGAATCATTTTCATTTGAAATAACTACGGGTATATACACGAAAATAGTTTAAAAACCACTTAATAAATTTATAACTTATATCAAAATATATGAAGATTACGAACAACTTTTTAAATCCAAATGGGCTGTAAGTACTTCATATTCTCGATTAAATCCTCGAAACTAGAGATAAGTAACGGCGGAACTTCCGGTTTGTTGGAATACGATGTTAGGTTTGTATGATTGGCAAGATATAAATTACACATCATAGATAAAACTCTGATTCTAATTGAATATGGGTGACAGTTTTCTATGCTTACACAGGATGTCCGAAAAGTTTCCATACATACAAAGGTAAAATGTAACTTTATTCACAAAACATTAAAAAAATGTCAGCATTAAGACTTGTGTCAGTGGATTGACGTAGTAAGGCAACGGAACACATGGGTGATCTGCCAATTGGGTAAGTTCTAGCAGGACTTCCTATGTGGAAAGTGGATTTTGTTTAGGTGCTAGACACACGAAGAAAACCCAGAACACTATGTGAGGTCTCGATGTCATAGATCTTAGTCGTCCATGTTTGTTGGCATCTTTACGCAGATGATTTAACATATGTCGACTTAATTCCGCCTGCAATATTTTGATATTGTGGAAATTGATCTAAGAAGAAAATGAAGGGGAAAATAAATCTAGCAATTTTTCCGTTTCCACTTTAATTAAGTGTTTTAATGGCTTTCTTGAATTTTCTATACCAATTAATAATTTTGAAGTTTTTATCCAGTTTATTCCAGTGACAAAACAATTCATAGACTGGAAGCAGCTCGTCCTATAACATGCTTAATGGCAGGTAGAAGGATATTATGTGACAAATCTACAATTAAACCGACATTTATTAATCTAAATGACAAGTTTATAGCGTCACGATGCTGTCTAAAATGACATAATTTCTTCTGTCTGTCTGTCTAAGTACAAAAATTCTACTTACTTATCCCACACAAATACGAGTCACGTGTCTCCTAATACCTACAAATTTCTTCGTGTCGTGGAGGTGGACTGACCACTCGTACGTAACTAACATCAAATAGCAGAGTAAATTGAATTATAAAAGAGTGGATATTATAGAACGCTTTAATAATTCTTCACCTAGAAATTTTTTTCATTATATAATTCATTATATTTTTCATTATATTATCATTATTATTATACTCCCGATTTTTATTGCATTATACTCCATTATACTCCGAAATTATACTCCCGATTTTATTTAATAATAATAATAATAATTATTATTATTATTATTATAATGCGGAGAGTAAAAATCGGGAGTATAATTTACTATCATTAAAGTAAATAGACATTATCTCGAGAATTTCAAGTGAATTTAAATGATTACAAAACAAATTTAATCGAAATTTGTTTCTGCTGGTTAATTAATTGAAATAATTCTTACCAATCATTTATTTATCAGGTAAATGCCAAAAATATTTAAATTTATATCAGAATATTTGGCATGTTCTTCCTATAGATTTCTCGCAGAGTTTTAATTGGATATAAGTTTTAAGTATGATATAGAAGAAAGCTTTGATAAAATTTATTGTCATACATGAAATTTACTACTACTTTTAACTGAATTTGTTAACTTTTGAAAGCATAATACAATTGTGTTTTGTGAAGAAATAACTTAATTTTTATACGCAAGAAAAAAGAAACCAAAGAGATAACAAAACTAGAGAAGTGAGAAAGTAAAAATAAGAATGAAAAAGAAGAAATTGCAGAAAAGAAAAATAACCTGAAGCAGATATGATAAAAGAAGAATGTTGATAAAGGTAAAGACATTTGGCTTTGATCCAATTTTATTCCTTTGTTATGAATATAAATCAATACATTGAAGAAGTAGCTACAAGTCTTATTAAATTTCGAATTAATTCATTGTATGCTTCGTTTCGCGAAAGAGAAATTTATATTAATATGTTTGTATTGTTAACCTCCCACAGCGATATTGTAGCTTGACGTTCTGATTGTGTTCGAAATATATGCTGCTGTTGTTCAAAGAATCGATCAAACATTCCTGAAACAATGTTAATAATATATAAAATGTATCTCCTTAGCTTTATATAGTTATATATACGTTATTTATCTTCGTGTATGTCATATATAAATTTTTAATGCAAGTATGGTCTAATGGACATACTTTTAAAGGGAACGTTTGTCAACAATTTTCCATTTTAGTAAATTTATATACCAATTTAAATTTTGATTTAGTGAGTTTTCTTTTTTGGTACAAATACACAAATACAATGTCTTTATGATATAATCGTATCAACTTTACCACCTTTCGTGGCATTATTATTGTTATTACAAACCGGGTGAGGTGCCTATACATTTTTTTTTCAACGCATATAACTCGCTTAACTGTAGTTTCAAGATGAAATAATTATATAATGCATATACAGCCAAAGGTTATCTTTTAATAAAATGTAAACAAAGTTAAGTAAAATCTCGACGTAACAGAGTGGTAGCAAAGAAATGATTCGCTATTCAGTGCTTCTGTAGAACGAATTTTCCCTTCGATAATCCTCAGCTCCTGGAATGGTATACATCTGCAAGATCGTTCCAAAAAAAAAACGAAGAAAAACAATAATAACATCGGATTCCTGCCAGGCTCCCGATGCTGCAACCTCGCTACTGTACTTATGCATTGTGATCCGCTACGACAGATTCAAATATCAATTGTAGCATAGCTCCAGACTAGGCCTTCACCCACAGTAAGAGCTAGATGCCACCCCGCAATCTGCTATAGGCCTTCCTACCGACCCGTCCTGCCTTAATGTAAGGTCCATCGAGCCAGTCGCAATACCCACCTCCTCGTGCGCAGTGCTTAAGAATTTAATGACAGGATAGGGCTCTGTAAAGCACTGCTCCCTCTTCCTAGAGGACCTCTGGTTAAAATTGTCAGGTCCGCACACCCAAAACGCATATAACTCGCTTAACTGTAGTTTCAAGATGAAATAATTATATAATGCATATACAGCCAAAGGTTATCTTTTAATAAAATGTAAACAAAGTTAAGTAAAATCTCGACGTAACAGAGTGGTAGCAAAGAAATGACGCTTGTCCATTTTGGGCAACTATCCCTTACCTCCGGGAGAGTTACCTAATACTTAAGGGTGAGATACCTCTTTTATTTAACAATTTAATCAACATTTTTGCACTTTTCGTATTTAACACACTCATTATACTCTGTAATACATATTGTGCATGTTTCGTGCCTTCATTTTTCCAACAATGCGCATCGAATTCAATTGGTTTTACTTCTCTTGATTTTATGTCTTATACGATAAACACTTAAACATGTAAAAAGTATAATAAAAATAACCTTAAAAAGGCTTCAGTCGGTTCTTGTATATATGAAAATGTAATTAATTCTTAAAAAAGTATTGTGAGTTTGCACAGTGGGATATTTGACTGATTGGTTAATGTTACCTATGGTTCCAAAATGGCGGCTAGTCTCTGATTCCAGCAAATAGAAGAAAGGAAACAGTGGGGACGCACGTTCTAACCTAACCTAACCTATTCTAATAAATTACCATAACTATTACCAATAAAATTGTTAGAATAGGTTAGGTTAGAACGTGCGTCCCCACTGTTTCCTTTCTTCTGTTTGCTAGAATCAGAGACGAGCCGCCATTTTGGAACCATAGGTAACATTAACCGACTGATCTAGCTAGGCAAAATTGTATCTGTAGTTCTATTAGTTCAAAGTCTCCTTTCTTACCAAATTATTGTATTTTCAGTAATTGGTAAGAGATTTTATTAAATGAATAAGATAATTACATTTTCAAAGTACGTTTTTACGTTGTTTTAATATTAAAAAATTGAACAGATAGAATACGATTATTTAAATAATTCTTTATGAAATTATACCCTCTCTAAGGAGTCTGTAATTTCTGGTTTTTCTAAGCATGAGCCCAACGGTTAGCATTTCTAGAATTTCTTTTAAGAAATGTTTCGTTTTCTTCCTTGGTGTTGGCAGCATACCCGTTAAAAGGAAATCTAAGCTTAATAGTAACCTGTTAATAAGGCGTATGTAATAATTTGTAATAATTATGCTATTAACGCATATTGTAACGTTGGCAATTGTCACCATATATTTTGTTTCATGTATATCATCCAATCATTAAGGGCCACTAAGGTCGAAATACATGTTGGTTAAGTTAATTAAATAGACTGGGTGTGTATTAAGCTTAATCATTAGTTATAGCAACTAGAAAAAATATTGTGACATCGTCTCAATGCCTTCAATTTTCAATTTTTATATAAAATATCATTAGGATTATGCTTAGATGAATAATCATTAGGATTAGCATCGTGAATAAGCATCTAGGATTAGATGCTTATTCACGATGCTAACTCGTTCCATAACGAGTGTTCATTAATTAATTTTATCATCTTTTTACTTTCCCGGATGTTATGTATAACAGAGGGAAAGTATAGCGATCGGTCAAAAAATGATCCCCCCCTCAAGAGTTTTACATTTTCGGTCTTCGGGGAACTTGAAACGTTGATAAATGCCAAAAATCTCGGAGGTAATTTCTGTATGTATGAATGTCAGTGTGTATGTGTGTTGGGCATGCTTTTCTTCACTTTCTTTGAAGCTAAATAACGCATGCGATTTTTCTGAAAATTTTCTGAAATTAGGCGGAGAGGTTTGCGTATTAGGGCCATTCATGCTATTAACTTTTGGTGATTAAAAGTCGAAGGGATGGGGAGATAAAGCGGTATGTCATATCTAGCGTAGAGTCTGACATAATAACGATTTTACTCATCATTAGCATTTACAATTATTTATAAAACCCATCCCTATCCTCAAAATTAAGTTTCTTGCCATTTTATAATAATTAAAAATATAAAAAATTTTATTAATAAGATATCCTAACAGATAGCGCCACCAAATGTTGCCGGAAAAGTTAAGCAACTCTTTGTTGGATTTTTTTTCTTTTCAATATATATATATAACACAATAAGTAATGTATCTGAATTCAATTTGAACCGTTATTTTACTTATAATAGTAATAACTTGGTACGTTAATTAACCCAAAATTGTATCTTGTAACATTTATATAATTTTATAAAATCAAATCAATCAATCAATCAATCAATCAATCAATCAATTATAAATCAATAAAATAACATTTTTATTCCAACACTACCCTCGTTATCTATGTTCAAAGATAATTAAAATATGTAACTTACAAGATCCAGCAACGAGTTGCATGACTTTCTCGGCGACAACATTTATAACTGCATTTGGCGCCATCTATTAAGATGTTTTTTTTTTCTTTGTAAATGCTAATAACGTGTAAAATCTTCATTGAGTCAGACCCTACTTATTTCTTTCTTTTCTTATTTATGCTTCAGGAAGAAATAAGTGTTTTTTACCGGTGTCAGTGTGAGTGTTGATGAAACACTTACTCGCTAAGTCTCAATTCTGTGCACTTCACACACAGAATTGAAAAGAGGAGAGAATGAAAGAAGTGACTTGAAGTGTTTATCTCGAAACTTTAGTGTTTGTAATATGACTTTTGTACTGATTTTCTATTGATTCAAAAGATTATTGAACAATAACGATGTCCTCTTAGCAAACGTTTCCAACTGTCATTGATGGGTTTAATATATAATTGGTTTTCCAATTACATGACATTAAATTGAATAATCAAAAAAATGACCCCCCGAAGATTTTTATACGTTTTGGACCAGGACACTTCGAAACGTCGAGAAATGCAAAACTATTTATTGGTAATTTCTATATGTATGGATGTTAGTGTGGGGGGCACTATTTTGTTCACCCTGTATGTAGCTAAATAACTCCTGTGCTTTTCGACGAAAATTTCTGAAATTTTGCACATAGTTTTGTGTGTTAGGGGGATTGATGGTACTAAATTTTCATGGTTAAAGGTGAGAGGGATGGGAAGATAATGGGGATCGTGTGTATCTCCAGTAGGGTAGGACTTAATGACGATTTTACTCGTTATTAGCATTTACAATTTTTTATAAAACTCGCCTCTACCTTCAAAGTTAAGGTTTTTGCCATTTTATAATAGTTAAAATTATAAAAGCTTTTAAAATAAAATATCATATTGGATTGCACCACCAAAATTTTAAATGTTGCCGGGAAAGTTCAGCAACTAGTTGCTGGTTTATTTGTATTTAGCCGTCTTAATTAGATAAATTATTTATTCAACTACATGAACTCAGAGTATAACAATAGTAGTTATTTACAATGTACAGAATACCCTAAAACGAAATATAATTCGTTAAGGTACTTACGTACGAATTAAATTTACGTTTTACTCATTATTTTAAAGTGTATTTAATGTAGATTAGCCATGTCGCATCTAGTTATACTATTTAATTTTATTTAAAATAATTATAAGCGAAAATATGCCCAATTTCGCTTGTCTACAGGCGCTTCTTCCTGATAATCCGGCTAGTGAACCTACGCGGACCCAAAAACATAACCTTTACGTAAGTCGAGGTGTTACTGTACATGTTTTTTTTTTGTTTCGGCTTGAAACGATTACAAAATGTGGTGTCATACTTCTCATCTTCTGTGTAAAGCAGTTTAAATCCTGCAAGTTCGAGGAGGACATACATGTCTAACATAATAACCGTAATAACAGAAACATGAAGTAACGAAGCAGACTACATTAAGGACGGACGGCCGAGTAGTTAGGTGACAGTTTACCACTTCTGTGACCAGTAATTGAATCCTGGAGGGTCGAAAAACACTAGAAACTCACCGTGGGTGGTCTGTTGAGATATCTCAAGACTCTCACATAATAGGCTTGCCTTCTTAATGCCTATTGGGCTGAAATTTTAAAATTGCAGATCTATAAATTCCAATGGGATTTCTCTGTCTGCCCATCCTTAATCTGAAGAATAGAGTTAGATATATAAAAATGGAGACCAGAAATGGAAGACTTGTTATCGGAACTCACAATAAATAATTTCTCCTTAATATAGAGAAATACGTAAAAACAAGTCATATAGCATTTATTAAATAAATAAGTTATATAAGGTGCCATACTTAAGTTTACAGTTCGAGTTATTCGAATATTGGAATATTTTAGATCTGAATAATATTGATGGTAGTAGGTGCACCATTAATGTGTTTGAACACTGGTAGTTGGTCATTGAACCGATGACCAACTACCGATGTTCAATGGTTTTATTTATTTGTCTACTGGTAGGCTTGATTTTTGTCACTGTGTGGAGACTTTTGGGACATCCTATAGTATGATTAGTAATTTATAAACACGAAAGATTCTCGTGGAAAAGATATTTGTGGAAAAAATTCATTCAAAAGTACTCACTAGCGCTTGACAAAACCAACGCAATTCAAAATGGCGCCATTTCAAGGTTTCATTATATTAGTTCTAGCAACAAGATTCATTTACTCTTTCATAATAAATTAACTTTATTAGTTTAACTCAATGCTGATGTCTTTATACAACAATTAATTAAAGGAGAATGTTATTGCAGTACTCCATCTAGAATGACAAATAAATTAAGATCATGAGGTGAAGAAGGGATTAGTTTCATGTTTAGATAATTCTTCACAAATCTAATTACACACCAAAGATATCAATTAGTCTGTCGGGAACGTAAAGGCTGATGATAATTTTAAGCTTAAAACTTTTGTTTTAATAAAAGTTTTATGGACTGGAAAAAATAATCTGCATGTTTTTGTATTTGTGTTATTGTAATTTTTGTGTTATAACAATCAATTATATTCAAACACCAAAACACTTTCTGAGTTTACTATTAATTTATTATTCAAACGTTTTCACCTTATTTTTAATAGGCCATCCTCGGGAAATTACTGTTCTACAATCGAACACAAAGCTTTTCGAATACACGTTAAATTTAAAATTATTTAAAATCTTTTAAAACTTCAGCATTAAACTGTAATATTGTCAAACATCTATAGATTACTAAGAAATGATAAAGACGAAGCAAGAATGCAAGAAAAAGCTGGTGTTTATAAAATTCCTTTTGAAAATCAGCAGTCGGGAGTGGCAAAGTTATATGGGTGTAACCAGAAGAAACTTGGCAATACGTCTAAGAGAACACAAGTACGACGTTAATAGAGGACACAATAACACCATTTTGGCAGTCATGGCACAAACGGAAGGAGCAAATGTAAAATGGGATAAGGCAAGAATAGTTAAGGTGGTCCAATCTCTCCGACAATTGCATTAGGTATGGAATAATGGAGATATGTAAGAGTAAAGTGAATAACGATTGCTTAAATGCCAAGGACGCGAATGCTCTTCTAACGGCCTGTAAATACATGATAGAAAAAGTAATGGGAATTAAAAACCCTTAAAAACTTGTGGCGGTTATGCTTAAAGTGATTTAATGTATTTTCGTTATATTAGTTTATATTTTTACATTTTTTTAGTTACATAATGTATTAGTACTTTATTTAATATTTACAGTTTAATGTTAAAGTTTTAAAAGATTTTAAATAATTTTAAATTTAACGTGTATTCGAAAAGCTTTGTGTTCGATTGTAGAACAGTAATTTCCTGAGGATGGCCTATTAGAAATAGGGTGAAAACGTTTGAATAATAAATTAATAGTAAGCTCAAAAAGTTTTCTGGTGTTTGAATATAATTGTAAGTAAACTGCTGAGGAGGTGGGGATATATTATAACAATCGTTTTATGTATTTCAGTCTGTAAATAACATGTCAAAAATTTTACCTTTTTACCCAGTGAACAGGAACTTGTTTTAAATTAATAATAAAATTAATATCAGTACTTACACAACTGGAATATTGATAGAAGAAGTATTTAAGCGTCATATCCATTAATTATTATAAAAATAAAACAAATATGAATGTGATATAATCAAAATATACTGTATCATTTGAATAGCTATTTTGTCATTGTAAAATATTCGAAATGAAATACAGTAAAATTAAATTTAAGAGAATTTCAATTGACTTTCTTACACACAAAATATAATAATATGGATTGGAAAATACATTCAATTCTTACAATAAAATCAACTCTCACATTTTACTTTTCTGGTTCTGTTATGTTTAACCGAGGGAAAGTATGGCGATCGGTCGAAAATGACTTCCAAACTTTTACATTGTTGGATTCAGGGGACCTTGAAACGTCGAAAAATGGAAAAAATTCGGTCAAATTTTTCTGTGTATGGATGTTAGTGTGTGAATGTTGAACAATTCACTCACTTTGAAGCTTAATAACTCCTATGCAATTAACATAGATTTAGATGACCGGCACGACTCTAGTGTTAAAGGAAAAGTATGATCTACAGGGACAAGACACTACTAATTTGAAATGGAGAGCATATATTTAAGATTATATAAATTAAAAATTGTTTTCCCCCGACATTGTGACGATGTTACAATAAATAATTGTATACTTTAATTCCTCATAGCGTAACTTCTAAAATTCTCTTTTAAAAACACAAATTTCAATATAGAACTACTTACACCGTAAGTAGAACGACACGAGTAAGATGTAGAGTTCTTAATTAAAAATATAATCTGTAAAACTATAAAAATATACTATATATTTTTATAGTACTATATACTATATAAATTCAATATACTAAGTATATTGAATTTATTTGTTCCAGCAGGCCGTTCGAAGTCCGAATTGTTCGAAGTCGAATGAATTTTGCGTTAGAAATAATGGAAAATGAATTAATCCTTTTCTAGTCCCTAATCCATTTCGATAAATTTAAACACAAATTCCCATAATTTAACGTAAAAGTAACATAATTAAATGCCAGAAGAAAACCAATAAAACAAACAGTTGTATCGAATTTTGGAATATGAATACTCGTAAATCGTGGTCAAACTGTATTTAAGTATCTAATATACATAGAAGAAAATCTCAGAAAAATTGGAAGATGTTAATGTAGTATTTATTCAATGTTATTTCATAGAAAATGTTTGCAATAAATGAATATAGAGTTTGACGAAACATTACGATTTTCTTATGCAGAAAACGTGACTGTAACATCTCGTGAGACACTGGTTTTCACAGTTGAATGTGGATGGCATTAACGATGTTGTTATTCGGTTATGAGGAGAATTCTGAAAGAAAATGTTTTCATTCTGTCGTTATATTTGGGATGAAGGAACATGACGTTCATTTATAATAATATAAGATTTGTTAAAGTGTCACGTAATATTATTTACGTAATGTTTTCTGCTTTAATAAAAACAATTATTTTTTTTTTGTTTTAAAATGAATTGTAAATCTTTGTTTGTTTATAGGGCTTATGTCGTTCAATATAAAAAATTATTAAAAATTTTACTAAATATTTATTTCTGAAAAAAGTATTGTTACTCGAAGTCATTTTATAAAGGAAAAATTTCATTATTCTGCGAAATTTTCTCGAATTTATATATAAACTACGGATCAAGGAAAAACTGATGCTTATCTATCCAGACAAAGAGAATGGCACTCGATACACACGTTAGAACACAGTAGACATCAGAGTCGGTGTGAAAAACATCCAACAGATCAACTGCTGAATAATGCAGCCAGAAAATTGCTGTAAACTTTTAGTAAATACTGAAATTTCAAAGGATAACTTACATTCTCCGTCCTTGTCAATTTATGGTTTAAAAAGTTTTCTTCTTACTGCTATATATAACAGAAGAAAAGTATAGCTATAGGGCAAAAAATGACCTCCCAAGATTTTTATGTTTTTTGTATGTACGGATGTGAGTGTGTTTATATGTAGGAGAATAGCATTTTGTTCATCTGTTTTGAAGCTTAATAACTCCAGTGTTTTATGTCGATAGGATCAAGACTAAAGTAAAAGTAATTAAAGGAAGCAAATCGAGATGGTCTGTCATTTAGAGAAAAATATAATAAAGAAAATAATGGGAATTACGATCAGTTATAATAAAAAAAATTACTATAACTAAATTTTATGTATAAAAATGCCTACAAACGTAAACTGGATTCTGTTTAGGTGTTAGGCACATGAAGAAAATCCAGAACACTGCATGATGGCCAGACACGAATTACCAGTGTTCAATTGTTTTATTTAGTCGGCCATTGGTAGGCTTGATTTGTGTCACTGTATAGAGACACACTATATTTATATCCAGACTGTTTATAATTACCTGCACAATTTTACGATTTACATTTGAAGTAATATATATATATATATATATTTATGATTAATTAGTTTTATTTTTACTAAATGCAAAGATTAATTAATGATTTGGTTATTTAATTGCTGTTACATTTTTAAAATTTTACGAGTTATCCTCTGCCAAATCGTACATTGAATGTGCTTTCACCCATTATTAGTATGTATTTTTATGGAAATAATTTATACTTAATGACAGATATAGTTATTAATTTTTAGAAAAGCATTAAATATAATTAAAAAAACAAAAAAAAACTTGAAAAATTTTACTATGAATCAATAAAAACAAAATTTTATGAAATCTTTTCAAAGAAATTTTGCTTTGAACTCGATTCTTTCGAACTTTGAACAAAAACTACGCTTCTAAATCTACATTTTCAAGCAGGAAAACTTTAATTCTATTTACTAAGAACCTATCTTAATAGAAAATCGAATGGCATTAACAACTTCCTTTTACAAGCATTAAAAGGGTTTTTTTTTAATTGTGCAAACTATACTTTCATTTTAAAAAGAGTAATTGAAAATGGAGGCAGATTTGATAGGAAGATTTGTTTGTAATTATATTCCCGGAGAAACTTTTGAAGTAAAGTCTACTAATGTTTTTGTATTTTGAATTTGATGTTTTACTATTAGAAATCGTAATGAATAGCGTTTTAGAGAGATTAAGAAACATTTTTTTACGTAACAATGCAAAGCTGTCGTAGTATCTTGCCCCTGTACATCTACTACTTTCCTGTTAACAACAAAGTGGTGTTTGTCATTGATCTAACTTTGTCAGAAGAAATAGATATGTAGATATTTAATTCTATAATTTGGAATGTCTTTATACCTAATAAAAGTTAAACCAGGAATGAATTTTTCTTTAAAAATGCAAACGTTATAAAACGAGTTAGGTCAAGATGATGTCAATGTGGCACTTTAACAAAGAAAGATCCTATTCAATAGTACTTATCTTTATAAGAGGATATAGAAAAATAAGAGCTAGATGCCATTGCATCCGCCTTTTTAGAAAATTGCAGCTAAAGTTTCACTGGCTTGAAAGCTAGAATAAGAATTTATATGTTGGCTGGTTATTGAATGGTTTCAGAGCTGGTTACTTTGATATTGAATTCGTGAATAATTCATTACACTTTTCAAGTTACCTTCAGATATAAATTGACTTATTGTTCTCTAGTCTATATAAAACTAAGAATTTCTATTATAGCATGTTAATAAAGATGTTAAATATATTTATGTATATTATAGACAGCTTGATCGATAGAATTTATTAATTTATTTACCCGGTATAAATTATACAGCAGTGGTTCCCAAACTTGTGACTCGCAGTTACCTTAACCTGCTGCCTCTTAGTGTCTCCCAATATATATTTGGAGGGAAACCTATCCTATTTTTAACTCTCTCCGCTCTGTGAGCACTAAAAGGACCTTTCGTCAAGCCCATTATGGGTTTGGCTAGACCCACAGTGGAGGGGTTGGTAAGGGTCAGGGCAACTCCTTCCATCTAAGAGTAATTGGTGTGTTGGTAAATGATATTGAATGTACATTGAATGTACAGTACATTTGAATGACAGCGTTACATTCTTTGAATCTGCCTTCCGAAGAACGTCACTCAGCTATTGTCTATATTGTGTAGTTGTATTATAGTGTGCCTGATAGGAGTTGGGTGGATCTGGATCCTCCTAAATTTCAGCACATATCTAATTTTAAATTACATTTTACCAACTTATTTTAAAGTGTAATTTAAGCAAATTATCTTGGGAAAAGAAATGAAATAACTGATAATATCTGTTTGGAGAAAAAAGAAATTCTGTCAGGAGCCGTTTGAAAAGAATATTTGTTATAATGGCAATTATTAAACGAGATAGCATATGAAAAAATTGTCGGTAGAGAAAAGATTTTACTGTATTCATAGACATAAATAAAGCTGTATATGGAGCAAAAGTAATATAAATGAATAACAAATATGACGTCAAGACAGATAGCTTATTAAATAAGAAAGAAAGACACATTATTGTAATATTAGTAATGTTTTTTCCATGTCGTTCAGTAAATTATTAATACAAAATAAACATCACCGTAACGTTAATTAGAAAAGCAGGTAAAAAAAAAATGTGGATATTCACTAAAACAGTTCATTTATTCATTTGTTTTTTCGAGAAAAAATAATGTCTTAGTGACATGTGATGATTACTATTCACCATAAACATTAGGCCCATAAAAGATATTCAGAAACGAGTTGCTTAACTTTCCAGGCAACGTTTAAAACTGGGTATAAAGCGCCCTCCATTACAATATTTTATTATTAAAATCGTTTTATATTATTATATGATTAAACGTCGACGGGGTAGTGAGAAAAAGGGGGTCGTGTGTCATATCTCGAATAGGGTCAGACTTAATGACGATTTTCCTTGTTATTATCAATCCCTACCCCAAAAATTAATGCTTTTTTGGCATTTTATAATAGTTAAAAATATAAAAAGTTTTCAATAAAATATGGTAACAGATGGGGCCACTAAAATTTTAATTAATATATATATTTTTAAATGAGTATTAATAGAGTTATAACTTTTCGTATAACCCACTTAGTAATATTGATTACAGAAAATGGATTTATGTTTTCCTGTATCACTAGTATATTGGTTTCCTCAAATCCAATATAACTTCTGTATTGATCCTGTTAGCCTTAAGAGAATATCGATCTCATGAGTAGTAAGTATTATATATACTTTTATCGAGATCCCTTCCTGGCTATTACTTTGGTTATAATTAAATATATTTAAGTTTCAACTGTAGTGGATATTCAAGAATTTATTATGTAATCAAGAATTCATTCTCCTAGTTATAAGTAATCAAATAATAATAATGTTTGTTTTATCCCTATCGTAAGTAAGGTACTTCCCTGTCCAATACTGTCTGTAGAAATGTTTAATAGTTCAAATACAACTAAATTTGGCAGAATGATATTTTAGTACACGCATTTAAACATTTGACACTACGGCAATTTAGTGATTTGGATAATAATCGGCGTAATTTTTGATTGTGGGGACACTTAAAAGTATGGTTAATCGGGAACATTTTCGTGTACATTAAGTAAATTGATACGAAAATTGAAAGAGCAATTTTCACTTGCATCTCAACAACTATGGACCAGTTAAATAATAATATAAATAATGTCTTAGACAAGTTGTTGTATTATCTGAATAACTTATTACTACACACTAGCAAGAAAGTCATGATAAATCATCAAATAAGCCTACAATTATACAACTCTACATGTTATTTAGATTTGCATTTTGATAATAAGCTGAATTGGAACCATTATGTTAATTATTTATCTTTAAAATTAGTTTATTTTATAGGTATTGTTAAATTAACCAAACAATTTTTTTAACTTATAGTACAACTACAATACGTACCAAAGTGAAATGTGATTAATCAATACTAGATTTCAGCTCTTGTTAAACAAATCCCCGCAAGTTTTCCTTGATTAGCCTGACGATAGTAGGGTTTCCATTTACTTTACGTAAGTAAATAACTTAGAAATATTATAAAGTAAAGCACTATTGATTCTTTTTCTACTGGTTTGCATATTGTCCTTCTCCTTTATTGATGCGAGCGTTTAGCGAAGTGTCTTATAGAAATTCTGTAACACTACCTTAGTCAATTTTCTTCAATAAATTAATGAATATTTAGAGTTTCGAAATATAATTATGCAGCTAAAATGTAAAAATAAGTGATCTAAATATTATAAGTATATAGGATTAACATTATTCTGTTTAAATTATGATAAACGTGAGCCTAACTGTTGGTTTACATTTTTTAAATGCTAATATTTCCATTTCATTTAAATAACTATTTATCTGTGTTTACATTACGTATAGAGTAAATCGAAATTTCCTTCTTAATTAGAATGCAAGAAATTCATCAATTAATAATTCAAGTAATTGCTTAGGAATACAAGGCAAGGGAATCTATTGTTGTTTACCTATTTCTTGGAAAAGTAATATTATATGTCATCTCTAATAATAAGAAGACTCAGATCTTTGTTTGACTTCCATTGATTAATGTTAAGTATAGATTATTTTGTCTACAAATAAAATTAATATGAACAATTCTATTATTTTGCTTTATCCATGGGAACAATTGTTTCTTTCTTTTTAACTGTTACAGAATTTTCTTTTAGAGTTTACATTTACAGAGTTTTCTTGTACAATCTCCCTTTACAAAGACTATTTTTAAAGACGTTTTACTTTCTTATACGTATTTTTTAATATGAAAAATAAACAACGTTAGTATAGAATATTTGCTTAAAGAACCTATTTCTCTACGTAGTTCTTAATATTGTCTATATTAAGAACTATTTATTAAGTTTATATTTATTACCTTACCGGCTCTGTTATTTATAAGAGAAAAAGTATGACGAACGGTAAAAAATTCACCCTAAACTTGTACTTTTAGGACCTAGAAATGTCGAGAAATTTAAAAAAATTCGGTTATTTTGTATAGTATGTGTTTGGGAGCACGATTTTGTCCACCTTGTTTGAAGCTTAATAACTCCTGTGCTTTTTATCGAAAATTTCTGAAATTTTGCAGGACGGTTTGTATATTAAAGAGAGTGATGCTATTAATTTTGGTGATTAAAGGTCGGCGAGATGGAGAGATAAAGACGGATCGTGTGTCATATTTCGAGTAGGGTCGAACTTAATACGACGGATTTTACTCGTTATTAGCATTTACAAATTTCTATAAATTTCATCCCTATCCTTAAAATTAAGCCTTTTGCCATTTTATAATAATTGAAAATATAAAATGTTTTTAATAAAATATCATAATAAATAAAGCTACACACGCAATTTTAAATGTTTCCGGAAAAGTTAAGCAATTCGTTGCTAGCCTTTTTTCATACAATTTTATCATCGCTCCAAATATATATTACACAGACAATTAAGGATATATAATTTTAAAAGATTAGTTAACGATCTAACGATACCAATTCAGAACTGATTTTGGACGTGAAAATATTGCAGAGAATATTGCTTGAAAATATTACCAATAAGAGATTAAAAGTAATTCCTATAAATATTCTTTAGCCTTTAAAAAATGAAATTTGTAACAAAATTAATATACTGTTGTTCCTTCCTATATAATTCTAAACTAATAGGGTTGAGAATTTCAATCGGCAGTTTCCAACATCCAAAGGTTTACGATGACAAAACAATTAGATCTTGGGCATCCCTTATTCCCACACACACACACAAAACAATGTATGTGATATATGAAGAAACAGAAATTGGTGTAAAATCCAAGGTAAAAAAGTGACGAAAAAGTTAGAAAATTGTTTTGTCATCTTAAATCTTTGAGTATTGAACTACTGATTGAAATTCTCAACACTGTATAATTACAGATAGTATGTAGTGTATAATTACACTGTATAATTACACTGTAGTGTATAATTACAGAGGAATGAACAGTAGAACTACTGATTCCCTTATTCACCAACATAATTAAATTAATTTGTCATAGATTATGAGGCATTATATAAAATTATCGAAATATAAGAAGTTGATTTCTATAATTCTCATTATGTTAGCTGTCGTTTTGTATCCATTATATAATAAGTGAATGCTGTAGCGTTCGCCGAATGTTTGTGGCTCGAATTACTTATCTCATCCTATAGCTACATGAATGGAAATATATTAAAGCTACTGTCTGGAGAAAAGATATTAAAAATAAAATGTTAATGAATCTTAATTTAGTTAAACGAGTGTAAAATTAAATGAATTGTATTAATGGATTTTAAAAATGATCTATTCTCTAAACGTACTTATCATTAAATTTTAATTAACAATTTGTGAGGTTTCAACACTAAAATATTTTTTTATTAATTTATTTTTCATTTAAATTTTACATTAGTTTTATTATTGCTTTGCGGGAATCGTCAAAAATCGAGTTTAAGGTAGGATCAGGCGTATATTATCGGACACACCTCCGATTTACACTTTAGGGAAGTCAGATTTGTAAGGCTCGAGGGTAAGAGTTACTCCGAGATCCAGGAATGAGCCTTTAAGGAGGATGAATGCAAAGTCAATTAGACTAATTTAAGAATTAAAAAAAATTTATCACGGAAAGACGAAACATAACATTAGAATTTAGTTGAAATCAATATTAAATACAATATCTTTTTTCGGAAATCAACTTATTTCTATTAGTAAAATGGAAGGTACAGTACAGTACATACCGGGGGTATCCGAATCTCGCGACTCACAATATACAAGGAAAAAAGTTGTTTCCTCTACAAAGACCTTCTCCTCTGGTGCGATTCTCCACGGTTGTGCTGTGTTCGTTTGTTTTCCCTCTCTCTTCCTTGCTTTCTTCCTTGCTCCTTTGTCCTTCTCCTTCATCTTCTGTTTTCTCCTTCTCTCTCTTCCTTTTTCTTTCTCTCTCTCTCACTTTCTACCTCTTTCTGCCTTCACTCTCTGCTTGATTTTAGTCATTTCCTTTGTTTTATTCTTTTTTCTGACCAATCATAATTTTATTCCGGAGGAAGTTCAGGTAATGAACGATAACATGAGTGGCGATTCTGTAGTCCTCCTTTTCTCTTGTCTATCATAATTATATGTATCCACGTGATATGGACAGAGTAGCATTTTTTACCTGATACTATTGTAAAAGGGGAAAACGACGGCCATCCTCTTCGAACGTTGTGAGATTTATAACAATTAATTGATAATTTTTTATTTTAATTTGTTTCTCTTAATTATTTTAAATCGGTATTGCTAAAAATTTAGAAGGGGAGTCCCTAGAATCGGATAAATAGGCGAAATTCCTTTATGCATCCAATCCCGTTATGTCGTAAAAATATAACAAACATTTTAAATTTTCTAATTTGATTTAGAGTATGCACTTTCATCAGTTGTAGAAGTTTCAATCGTCCTAATGATAAATCTAAATCGAATTTTTAAACGCTGATTAACAGACGCTATAACTAAAGCAAGATTGCAAACACGGCCCTGGCAACAACTAGGGACCAATCGGAGAGGTAGAAGATGGAGATCACGACCAATCAGGACGCCGAAACAGGGATGCAAAGCTTTTAAGAGGCTCGAATTCAAGGAAAAATGGGCTTTTTCCTGTGGTGGTTTCGTTCACAAGAATACCAAATTTTTCTCCGCCTCACCAGATCATAGATCTTCCCACAGACAGAAGAATGGGATTCCGAAGTACAGGAACTCTCCGGTTGGGACAGAGAAACCTTTATCCGGAATACGAGAACCACCGAACTGTGTTCTTCGCACTCTCCATCTGGGACCGTCCGTGAGAACATCGAGACGCCGAGGAAGAGAGATCAACTGAAAAACTTCTATCGCGAACATAGCAGTTTGTCCGGACACTATGCGTCAGATTAGTTTAAGTCACAAAGGAGATCTCCTGTGTTGTGTAACACTTTTTTGTATATTAATAAACGGATTTTAATTGTAAATGGAGTTTGTGCCTCTGTGTATAACGCCACCATCCACATACGCTGTTCACACCTTGCCATCCTGAACGACGCCTCCTTCTAAATTAAGAAAGTGTCGATCTCAGCTGGTCGATCTCGATCTCAATATCGGGTCCGTGATAAACCCATTACGGGGTCCTCGACGTATGAATGGAAAAACCAATGTCATTTCAATTAAGAAGTGTAAAAGTTAATTACAAACGTGGTCGTATCAGAAGTTAAAAGTTCAAGTTTTTCTCTACCTTGATAAATATTTGTTGATTAGTTTTCCGCTACGAAATTTTTTATGAAGTAAAGATATCGCTTAACTTGATTATTTTATCGTTATTATTGTTTGATTTAGTTGAATTTGTGTATTTAGCTATTCCAGAAGGCATTACCCTAGGTAGCACATGAATGTTTTGTTATGTTATGTTGTGGCAACGCGATCTGTCTAGGTAGAATACCTTCCAGGAGGACTTTTAAGGGTAACTGGCCCTATTCAGACGTTACAGACGTGGAGAAAACCAGGAAAACTCCACGTGGCCAACCCGTCCTGATGAGGCGCGAACCCACGACCGAACTTTTACTGTTCAGGGAAGGGAACCGCTCGGCCCTGGTTAGAGCGAATGAATAATACATGGTATAATCAATTTGAATAAAAAATTGCAAAGGTTTTAAATATTTCTAATAAAAATTCAAAATGTTTTAATATCTCTTATTTAGTATTATATATTCGAGGAGTGTACAAAAAGTTTTAGGAATGGATTAAAAAAAATCGAAACGTGGTAAAATATTAAAAAATTTATTTAATATTTTTCAAAAGAACCACCCTGTGATTCAGTACACTTTCTCCAACGATGTCTTCAGAAGACATTTTGAAAAGTCGTAAAAATTTCTTCGACTTCTATTGTGTGAGTTCTATTGACTCAAATCGAATCTATTCCTTGATCTAATTTCTACTGAACTACTCAAAATCGAGAAAATTTTAAAAAGAAAATAGTTTGAACCAATGAGTTAAATTCAAGAGAATTTTGCAATTTGTAAAAAAAGTTAATTTTTAAAAATATTTCACTAATTGGAGAAATCTCCGAAAGCTCAAGATAATTTTTAAAAAAATATTAAATAAAATTCATTATGTTTTGACATGTCTTACTTTTTTCTAACTATTCCTGCAATATTTTTCAAAATACTCGCATATTCTACAGAGTTAATCTTTCTGTTGATTTTTTACTTAAATAAAACAACAGAAAAGAAAGTTATTAACTACACAATACTCTGATTTAATTGAATAAATTTTTTGAAAGAAAATAATCTGTAACAAAAATGAATGAAATTGTTTTTGTTCAGATATTCATACACTAAATTACCAAGTTTTTCCTGTAAAATAATACTCCAATTTAATTTATTTTAAAAGAAAAAGCGTAAATTAATGGTAACCAGTCAGACGTCACAAATAATTGAAAATTTTTTTCTTCTTTTTTAATTTAGAGAAATATATTAACTAGTTTAATATATATTTCAATCTTTTTCCTGTGTTGTACGGAAAAAATTAAATTATAGTAAATTAAAAATTCAAAATATATTAATAAAAAAGATATATGTTTATCTATGAGATAACGTGATAAATTCCTTCTGATATGTAATGAAATTTTAATCGAAGGAACACATAATGAAACGAGCAAATATTTTATTGTAAATGCCGGATTGCAATTTTTAATATTTTTAAAGTTTATTTAATTTAAAATATACGCTCTCCACCTCAAATTAGTAGTGGCTTGCCCCTGTACATCATACTTTTCCTTTAACAACAGTCTTGCCGGTCTTTTATGTAATCCCTTTCAGGGGAAAATTTTCGAATAAAAAATTTTCCCTGAAAACTTTAACAGAATTAAAATTTACGGTAACGAAAAATAAAATTTAATATCTAAACAAATATATATATAATTAGAATGGGAGTTAATCTAAACTGTAATTTTGTATTTAAGCATATTTAAAAAATAAAAGAAGAGAATGTTCTAATGAAATATATTTTATTTAGAAATGAAGGTGATAATTGAATTTAATGCATAAATAGTATTGTGAAAGATTCTTATTCATCATAACAGAAATTAATTCGTTTCAAAATCATTCCATCGGAAAATCCTTTCACACAAGTCGAAAACAGAGGCATAAACCAGATTACTCTTTGTTGTTCGTAATAAATAAAGGAAATTTTTCTATTTTATCAAGCATTGTTGTGGAAGAAATTCTCTGAAATGAGATTTTTTTCTTATATGATGCCATAAAAACGTTTTCCGTAAAATAATTAATATACTTAAATTTGATTTGCGATGTAGATAAAAAGGAAAATAATTAACATTTTAATGTAAGGACGTCCTATATATTTATTTAAATTCAATAGATTAATCTATTTAAAAAATCCCTTAGCATTAAACCTACACATCATAACTGAAATATTTATTTAGTGATTAAAATTACATCGTATTTCGGGTTTAATAGAACTTAAAGTTACGTTTATTTCTATTTTAAAACTAGAGGGGTAAAAGGAAATTTTTTCTTTGTAAAAAATTGTTAGAGTTGCTCAGACGATATATATTTTCCTCATTACAGAACTTATGTATAAAGAAATACGAACTTTTACAAAAAAAAACTTTTGTCAGTTAAAATCTGGTTAAGTAAATAAAAATTTAGCTTATCTTCTTTTAGAAGAGCTGATGATGTCAGAATTTACTAACCATATCCCCATACATAAAGCATGATTCTTTATATGTCTGAGAAAATTTCATTCTCCGTGGTGTTTTATAGAAGAGCGCCGCGTATTCCATCTTTAATTTGAAAGACCTTGGCAACATGATCTGCTAGAGTCCTTTTTCTTTCACACACCTTCACTACAGAGAAGTCTCTAAGTTAAAGAGAAGTGTCCTGATTGAAATCCATACCAATACGGAAACGAACAAATAAAATTTATTTAGCTAAGTCCCTTTTGAAATTACCATTCCTTTTGAAATTATAAACCATTATACCAAACCTTTTAAAATTATAAACCATTGATTTAAAAAAAACTTGAATGGGATGAATAGAAATAACCATTTTTGTGGGTTTCAATTCAACCCACGAATCGTTACTGCAAAAAGAGATCAATGGTTATAACGAACAATTATATGTTGCGACATCTTCACAATGCTGGGCTGAAATTTTTATTTTTAAAATTTATTTAATTTAAAATATATGCTCTCCACCTCAAATTAGTAGTTGCTTGCCCCTGTACATCATACTTTTCCTGTTAACAATAGAGTCGTGGCGATCATCTATCTAACACCTTTCAGGAGAAAATTTTTGAATTGAAATACGTGTAAATAAAGTCGTGACTTCCAGTTCGCATCGAAAGTGCATATACACTTAATTGGGCCTCCTTCCCCGTAATCTGTTCATATCTGTTCTCGGTGGTCATCTTACTCTCAAGTGGGAATTTATAGGTCTAAATATTTTTAAAATTGCAGCCCAAAAATGCATTCAAAATATGAGGGATTTTAATAAAAATTTCATGAAATGATACTAAGACAATACTCTAACATAACTTTTTAATAAAGTGATTCTTATGATATGACACTTGGCAAGAAAGTTCTCAAACATGGAAAGCATGTATCTATAACCATAACACTGGAATATAAGTGTTGCCAGCCTGGCGAAACAAAATGTCCGTACAGTGAAAAACAATTTCCAAAAAGAGCGAGCATTGAGAAATGTTTGATTTGTTGGTTAGTTTCATTGTCAGGCATATACAAAATCTTCTTAAAGTTTTGTTTCTATTCATCCTAAATTACGGTGTATATTAATGTTAATATGTAAAATATGTAAATTCTTAAGTGATTATTTGAAGGTATTTAAATACATTATTTTAATCATACTTATATACATCTAAATTCATATAACCTTTCACGATTAAATGCATATCAATAGCCTTTGTTATTAGGAATTTTGCTTCTGACTGCTTACTAATTGCAGCCCAAACCCTGACATATCGTGTCGCGTGGGAATATTCTCGTCTTTGTTACGATTTATAATAATACTTTACATAAACAATATTAGTTTTACTAATTGAATGACTCAAAAGAATATTTAGAAATTGAAGATTGAATCTTCTCATCCCCTCGACCTTTAACCACCAAAATTTAATAGCATCAATCCCCTAATACATAAACATCCTTGAAAAATTTCAGAAATTTTTCGACAAAAAACACGGGAGATATTAAGCTTCAAACAGGGTAAACAAAATCGTGCCCCCACACATTAACATCCATATACACCAGCGGTTCCCAATCTTTTTATGACTAGGGACCACTTTGATTTCATTGTTGTTAGCAGGGACCACAAGGTTTAAGAAAAATAAACTTTAATCAAAACTTTTAACATAAGTAATCGTTAAACTCAAGAATAACATGCTTTAACAGTACTATTATAAGAGAAAACATAACATTTTTAGTAAAAATTAAATTCAGTTTGTATCAATGTGGGAATAATAATTTAAAACGAATAAAAGTTTTAAATTTTTCGCGGACCATATTTTAGCTCTTGCGGACCACTGGTTGGGAACCGCTAATATATACAGCAAAAACTCTGAATATCTTTCGACGTTTCAAAGTGCCCTAAGATCAAAAATGTAAGAATCTTGGGGGTCATTTTTTAACCAATAGCCAGACTTTCCCTCTATTATAATATAACAGAGGGAAAGTTACGGCTCTGTTATACTGGTATAATATATAACAGAGCTGAGAAAGTAAAAATGTGAAATGTCTTATAAATGTTAGATGACAAATAAAATATATTACTTTGTTTTGATTAGTTGTAACCATGAAAGGGTGAAGTCAAAGCAAGTCTGAAAAACATATTGTTTTACTTGTTTTCATCAGGCCATTGGCTTATACCTCATAGCCTATAAAAATTTATTTTCTCAGTTTTCTATTCCATTAGCTGACACCTCCTTTTGTAACTGTACAATTCCGTTTTTCCGTAAGAATTCTGCTTTCATTTAAACAATTATTATGAATTAGTGAATACGTCAGTGATGTTAATGAAATTTTATATCATTAAGTATGGCAAATCTTGCATGCAAATGACATGTACTGTACAATAATAAAAATTAGTAGAGTAACCAATATACTAGTAATAGCAATGTTAGCTCAGTTCTATTCAATGTAACAAACATTTACTGAAATATAAATGAGCAAAATAACTTTTTCATTTTATTTTCTAAACTATGAATGTTTACTTTTTATACTTTAAAACATAAGTCGTGTTAGGTTAAAATTCTGAATGGCAAATCGATGTACTGTACATTCTAATAAAACAGAAGACAAAACATTGATTTTTTGCAGTTATAAAGTGAATTTGAATTTACTACAAAAATCTTTATTTTCGTAAAATTCACACTGTTTTTTCTTCCTACGAAAGTTCGTATTAATCGGAATCACAAAAAGAAAAAAATCAGGCAACATTTAAAACTGTGTGTGTGGCGCCGTCTGTTATGATATTTTATTATAAAAAACTTTATATATTTTTAATTATTATAAAATGGCAAAAAGCTTAATTTTTAGGGTAGGGATTGATAATAACGAGGAAAATCGTCATTAAGTCTGACCCTACTCAAGATATGACACACGACCCTCCTTTATCTCCCCACTCCTACCTGACTGACCTCCAAACCTACCTGAAGAATTTCGGAAATTTTCGGCAAAAAACACAGGAGTTATTAAGCTCAAGCTATTCAAACAGGGTGAACAAAGTCGTTCCATTCATATAAATACACACTAATATCCATACATATGGAAACAACCCCAAATTTCTCGATATTTAAATGTCCTTTGAGTTTAAAAGTGTAAAAATTTTTGGGAAGGGTAATTTTTCGCCCTATCTCCATACTTTTCTTCCTAGTATATAAAATAATGCAACAAGAAATTTAAATTTTTTAAATTAAATATCGATATTTTATATTCTTTTTAAATAATAATAATAATTAAGCACGAGAACAGCGCGATAATTAGATTTGCAAATCAATTAATGATATAATTAGTATAGTGAAAATTCCTAACAAAATATTTTGATTTCTCTTTAGATAATGACATTATGAAATTACACTAATGAAAGTATTTATCACATCAGTGGAAGAGGGCTAATTAAATACCAATAATCATTAACTTGAAAAATTAATATAAAAAAAGCTGCTATAAGCAATTGTAAACTTTTATTCATTATAAATTTATACATAAATCTTACATATTTTACTTTCCCATATCTTTATATATAATAGAGAGAACGTATGGCGATTGGACAAAACACGACCCTTCATGATTTTTATACTTTTAGACTCAGGTGGCCTTGATACACCTAGAAATGCCAAAATTTTGGGTTTTTTTGTGCGTGTTTGTATGGGGGAACGATTTTCTTCATCTTGTTTGAAGCTTAATAACTCCTGTGCTTTTTCCGAAAATATCTGAAATTTTAAAGGGAGGTTTGTGTTCTATGAGGGTCAATGATATTGAATTTTGGTGGTTAAAGGTCGAGGGGTTGGGTATATAGAAGAACTTACTGACTGTCATACCTTAACCTGGAGAACGAAGTTAGATAGGAGAAAGACGAGACAAGGTATAGATAGAATAGCGACAGGAAGCCCCGATCAAGTATATACAAACATTTCATTCAAACCGGGAATCGCAACATTATTTAAATTCAAAATTTCCCGCCTGAAAGGAGGTAGATCGATGACCGTCACGACTCTATTGTTCAAGGAAAAGTATGATGTACAGGGGCAAGCCACTAGTAACTTGAGGTGGAGAGCATATATTTTAAATTAAATGATTTAAAAATGTTTAAAAAATTGCAGCCCGGCATTATAACGATATCACAATAAATAATTGCTCGTTTTATTAAAATTATAACAATATATTTTAATAAAATGTTCCCTGTTATAACTTTTAATAAACAAATTATATATCATTGATTCTTATATCTATACAGTCCAAAAATTACATTCAATTTTGAAATGAATGTTGATATTTTTAAAGTTAATCATAATGCGTCTTTTTGTGGTTTTATGCCCCATTCCTCTCATTGAACACTAAGAGGCTAAGACGGTTATGTCCAAGATGTGTTGTATTGTGGTTAGGAAGTCCTTATTTGGGCTCATAATATCCAACTATTCCTGCGTGAGAGCTCATATATTACATGTATTTGTTATCTGTATATCTTTATTCTATAAGTTATGTGTTCTGCTATATACTTACCGAATCACAGGAAGCAGTAAGATAGGAAAGTGGATAGGGAGTTAATTAGTAACCAATCTAAACCAACCTGAGATTTTCGGGTTGTCCAAGACTACGTCAGAAAAAAAAATTCAGCTAGGGATAATCCACTAATAATCAGGTTCAGTAATTTGGGAAATAGGATTTAGGAAGGGGACTTGTATTGCAATTAGGAATACCGGGAAATACTTACCGGGAGTACTTGAAGGGAAAAGTGGCCCCCATTTGATCAGAAAGTGGAGGAAAGCCGAAAAAACTTTACTTGGCTAGCACGTTGGAATCCAAACAAGGGACCAAAATACACCTCAACCTTGATGGTATGCGTCTAGAGCAGAAGGTGGCAAACCTATGGCACGAAGGTGGCAAACCTATGGCCTTTCCTAAAGTGGCACGTTGCAGAAATCTCACTCGTAACGTATCACAGGATTTCTGTTTTCATCTGATCACCCTTTTTTCAATCAGTTTATTTACATTTGTTGTAATTAAAGAATATTCGTTTCATTTCTTTGAATATCGTTATTCGAAGTCTAAAACTTTGGCACGCATAAACATTTTTAAAGATAAGTATTGTGATCTTTATGTCGGCAATGTCCAAGTCAGGACAGACATCATTGTGACTGTTACGTCCGTATGTAAGTCTCGCGTGAGCGATCGCGTATGAGAACGGTAGGATTCGGGATGGAGAAAGAGTCGAGAGACAGTGCACCAGGAATAACTCACGCCACTATGCATTTAAACGTTAAATAACAACAATTTATTTGTTTAAGTTTAGAACTATTTTACAAAGGCATGGGATTATTGGAAGAGTCTATCACAAACAAATTTGGCAGGTGATCTCTCGGTCGTCATCTGTCCTCCCCTGCCACTCTAATGCCCATTTTTGGTAAAGCTGACGGTTGCTCGAATCTGCGATTTTTTCCCACTTAAATTTTACAAAGTTTCTTTACTACATATGTAAAATGGAATACTTCTTCCCCTTTTTTGACTAAAAAAATAAGATCGAAATTGTCGAATTTACACTACCCCGGGTTCTCACAGGATGCTTACTATATGGCATGTGGACTTTTACTTCGACTTTGATTTAAAGATAAGAAGAGCTGTTTGTAAAATTGCAACAAACTTTGCCCTATGGTGAAAAGGAAGGAAAAAGAAAAGAGTAAAGTCAGAGTTAGGGGAAGAGGGAATAAAGGAAGATAGGACAGTGTGAAATAAGCAACCGTGTGCCCATGGGATCCCATTGGCGCCTGCATCGCCTTTATTGATCAGAAATTACAATTATTAAATAGAATGGCAAATTACAAAATGTGTTTAACAAAGTAAACATAGTTACAATTGACTATGTGAAAAATAAAAACCAACCAATTTACGGCTGATTGAAACCGAATACAAAGTTGAGTAAATACATAGTTAAGATAATTACAATTCAAATTTCAGTTACAATTACAAATATCAACAAAGAACATAAACAATTATAATTACGTAACCTTTGTTTTATTAACTATTTACATTATTTACATTTATATACTTAGACAATTTGTAACTGCACGGTGAATACAGTCTTAGAATAGTCATTGAAGTTGACGTCATAATTATCATGGTCGTTTCGTTAGTCTTGGTCGTTTAAATCGTCTTCGTCATTGACCTGGACGTCATTTCTGGATGTTTTTGTCTTGGTCGTCTTCATCATAAGTTGTTGATTGTGGTCGTCTTCTTGTGGTTTAAGATGGTCGTCTTCATGTTGTCACTATGTCTTCATGTTGTCACTATAGTCATTCATCGTCGTTATGGTGCTCCACTCCGTCTTGGTTGTCATCTTCGTCGGTTGGGTTGTTGCTTGGTTGTCGATTGATCACTATCTTGGACAGTCTTGTTGTTCTGGTTGTCGCTGGTCAAGACGACCAGCGACAACCAGAACAACAAGACTGTCATTTTTGCGATCATCGTCATTGTCATGTTTGTATTTGTCGTTATCTTAGAGTCTTCTCCCAGTCGAGATTATGGTCGCCTTTGTTGTTGTTGTGATTGTCGTCTTGTTGATAATGATGATTCTTCATTATTATAGTCACTGTCGTCAGAATTGTCACTATTCTTCCTCTTTGTCATCGTCGCTGTGGTCATCTTGGTCTTCTTCATTAGTTCCGTTATCCACATTCAGGTTGTTTACGATTTGTGGAATTAGTGCCTTGGTGTCTTGTATGAATTTTATCATAGCGTGTAGCAACTTGTCGCAGGCAAACACATCTTGTTCCCTGGGAGGCCAATTTTGTCCCTCTTCAAGGCAGGTTCTCTCAAAGTTCACTCTAGGTTCTTCATATTTTGTGCACTCAAATAAGAAGTGGTTTACTGTAAAGATTGGGCATCCTTAGCCTAGAGCCTCACTTAATGTGTCAACATCAATAAGAAGCGATGTAGTAACGAAACATAGTACTGAGCTGTTAATGGTCCCATAACAATATGTCATATTTTAATTGATGTTAAATGAAATATATTTACTGTGTGGATGTTGATCTAACCTAATTTATTTTGTCTAATATAATATTTTAGTTTTTAAAGGATATACTGTAGTAATGATATTTACGCTTATCAGTCTTAATACTTGGAGTACCATGTGCTTCTCACGAGCCACATGTTGGCCACGTTCTACTACAATAGTCACTACCCTGTTAAGTAATAATCAAGAAATTTTTAAGGTATCTATTGCCGAAATGTAAACTACCCAAGGGCAAAACTCGATTATATGTAATAGCATAAGAATCAGAAATTTTCTGAAAAAAAATTGAGATATTCCTATTCTGAATTTATTTAAAAGAAATATTTTGTTTAAACAAGATCATACTTTTCCTGTTAATAATGAAGTCATGTCAGTCATCTAACTCCGATCGGGAAAACGTTTTGAAATGAAATAACGTTACTTCCAATTAAAACCGGAAGTTTCTATATTATTAATCGTTACCTCTTTTGGCTAAGTTTTCCACGTACTGTCGCGAATTTCATCTGTCTAAGGCCATTCTCGAGATAGAGAAAAGACAGACAGACAGACAACAATGGGAAATTATAAGTCTACATTTTTTCAAATTGCAGCCCAATAAATTTTCATAGATAAAGAGAAATAAATTGAAGTATATAAGTTTAATTTTTTTAGTAGCGGAAAATTCTTTATTGGATTTTTTTTTATTCTGAAGAATGTAACATTTGAACAGTTTTCCAATAACTTTCTGACTGAATATATTCTTTCCTTTTCAATATGAGAAACAATTTTTGGCATGAAAGTATTTCTGTTTGAAATCAAATATTTTTTAAATAACATAAATTCTCTTTATCTAAATAGCGATACCGTGTCTTTAATGTCATATTCTATTCAATTCCTTCACTTATGTAAAAATTCATAAGATAAATTAACCTATGTAATGTGTTCGGTATATTTTCTAATACTTCTTTTTATTATGTTTAGTTACAACCTTATCTTTATAATATTTTACATTAAAACTTTTATCTGCTTGCCATTTATTTACAATATTTAACAAACATCGTATACATTCTAAGTATTAAAAATAGGAAGCGATATAGCAAATTCTGTTCTAAAATATTTAAAATTTAGGGAAAAAATGATTGAAAGTTATATTATTAAATTAATAATTCTAGTGATTCGAATTTTTGGGAAATATCAAAAGTTTTTGTATATGAAGAAATGCAGTATTTACTCTTACTATAGTCTGCACAGCGAAAGAGTATACATGAGTCAGCCTGAGCTGGAAGGGTCTATATCGGATGAAAAGGATGGGAGATGTTTGAAAGTTGACGTATGAATCTGATCTGTTTCATCAGTTGTTTTTTTTAAATAGTATAAAGCGTTTCAAATATTTATCATAAATAATTTTATTATTTTCCTGTTCTTTTACAAATTTTATTGCTGTGATCTATGTGTCAATTCCCACACGTTTCCTTCCTTCCCTTTCATGTGACATAGACCCTTTCATTTCAGGCTGAGTCATGTTTATTCTTTCGATGCGTGGACTGTAATAAACATTAATTTATCTATTTAAAAACTGTATTTTATCATATTTTTCTATACACAGGGTAGTCAATTTAATAAACTATTATTATTTAGTGGAATCATTCTTTTCTTCAAACGAACTGATGCAAAACTAGTTCCTCAGCATGCTAAAGCCGTCAAGCTTGTGATCGAGAGAAGACATTCATTTGATTTCACCGAAAAGTGTTATATTTTTCTAATGAATTTTAACAATTTTTTTCCCTGTTTAAAGTCAATTTCACAGATAACCATGGACTTGTGAATGCACGGTGTAGCGCCTTTAAAACCTCGACAATAACTGTTTTAAAGAAATTTTTTTTTTGTTTTTTATGTAGAATTATAACACAATAAAAAATGGGAGCACCGGGATTCTCCATTTTAAGAAAATGAAGTTGACCCACTTTTCACTGACAGTAGTGCCATATATGATAAAACTGATAGTCCCATCTTGTGGACCCTTTGAAGTCTAGCATTTCTGGTTCAATGAATCTTTGTAGGATATATATATATTTCCAGTTTTTCCAATGAATTGATTAAAATTCATCATGCTGCATATATGCAATATTTTTGGTATATAAAATCGTAATTAATTCGGCTACAATTTGGAAAATTTCTTCCTTTTTGGCAGGTTTCCGTTTTATTCAGGGTCCGCTTTGGACAGGTTTTACTGTACGTAAGAAAATATTTACAATTTTATTTAAGTTCGTTTTAAAATAATTTATGTTTTTCTACCGTTCAGTACAAATAATCTGAATTTAAAATGCACAATAATTTATAATAGGTGACTTTATAGATTAACAGATTTATAAATAAAATATTTAGAAAATCCAGCAATGAGTTGCTTAACTTTCTCGGCAACATTTAAAACTGCGCGTATGGCTCCATCTGTTGTGATATTTTTTATTATTAAACACTTTTTATATTTTTCGGGATATTAGACGGCTGTTTTTACTTTCTTTGTTGTTGTAATTGATTATGGGTGGTTTCCCTTTGATAATATGGCTATATTTACTATTTCCAAATTTATGTTGCTTTAAGTTAATTCTAATATATTTTAAAGTAATGTTGAAAATGTATGGAAGTAGTCGAAGATCTTTTGAGAACTTAGCTATTACTTATACTTAGAAAATAAGCTAGTCAATCTTTATCTTGTTTGACTCTGATGAAGATGCTGGAGCTCGTTTCGTTGAAAAACGTGACAGTAGCATGTTTGTAAAGGATTTACTAAGACTGTTGAGTGTAGAATTATTGATAGCATCTTTTGTTATAAATGGAAGTAAATAATAAACAGTATAGTGCTGCGTAAATTACCTCATAATCAATGCTGTAGTCATGTTAGTGCGTACTTTTTTTAAGCAGAGTGAAGCCCTTCTACTTTATAAACATCTAGGTTGCACTTCCGACTGTATTTTGATCGGAAAACTGAGAAAATTACTGATTGCATAGTTTTTCGAGCTGAGTATATAGGCCATTTTTGGCGCATTTAAGCCGTCTTGCAGATATTATGCCACAAAGTTCTACGTTGCCCATGCAAAACTCAACAGAGGGTGGTGCCTCCATACACAATGACGATTCAAACTCCGGGTGCCGGTCAGCGCCCACGCTCACTTCAATGTACTGTACGTACACACCCGTGCCCATAATGATACTTGTCAGTTTGTTTCTTGACTGCAGATAGATTTTGCGGACTGCAAAAGCTTGTACCATAAACGATATACTATGATTATGCTATACAATATAAGTTGTCTTACTTAAAATCGCCCCCACTCACTAATTAAGTAAGTTATTGTAATTTTTGTATTGTAAAACAAAGAAACTTGCAATATTTAATTTATTCACAAAATACTACGAAAACGTGCATAACCAATGCTTCATTGTTTAAGAAGGTGCAGATCTATGTGGTGCACCCTTAATTGTCATATATATTTAATTTCATAATCCATGTTTCATTATTAATTGATGAAATTATTATCAACGCCAATTTCGCTTTTAATCTATTCCAAAGTTATTGTAGGTTTTTCATTTAAAAAATCGATATTATTTGACATTAAGAAAGAATTAATGCATAACATTTTAAAACTATTTTATAAACACAAGTAAGAAATAAGTAAGAATCATGTTTTTTTTTCCGTCATCATCATCACAGGTGATGTAACGCTTTAATGTAAAAAATAACTAAAAGAAATTATTCTGCATTAAAAGGACATTACTAATATATAATCCTCGCAGCAAAAGGGTAGACACGAGTTAGCCCCAGCCTAAAGGGTCTATCTCGGATGAAAGGAGACAAGTAATTAACGTATGAGCAACGTTAGAATTAAGAATAAGTAATAAAATTTGTTTAAAAAGATAAAACAAAAAATATTTTAAAAAGTTATATCAATTCTCAAAGGGGTAACCACTCTTCTCCTATGCCTTTTGTCTGATATAGACCATTCCAGCTCAGGGTAATTCATGTCTACTCTTTCGCTGCTCAGACTATAATAGATTAGTATAATTTGAATAAAAACTGAGTAACTATATATATGTTTTTCAATGGCAATATTATGGCTAATGATTCTGCAAGGGTTTTAAAATTTTTGATATACGAAACGTTAGAAAAATGTATAGAAATCTATACATTTTTTACGTTGCAGTAACGATACGTGACAATTCAAACTGTATCGCAACTTCTCTTAAACGGGAAGCTGGAATCACATTAAAAATATTCAATATTTATTTGAAATACTTTATCTTACATAAATAAAATTTTAAAAAATACTCGTAAATAAACTACAAAACCCAATAAAAAATATTTCTATCCGAAAGGAATGTAACATCTGCAGTTCTGCTTATCTAAATGACTTAGATGTAAGTTATGAATTTTCTTAATGGCAAAATTTATCAAATACATTTCGAGATATTAAATAAGTTAACTCCATATTCAAGTTAGATGTTTTTTGTCAAAACAATGACAGCTCTCATTAATTAGAAGAATGCTTTAATAGAAATAACATTGCTAATGCATTCCTTTTGTTAATTTATAGCTTGAGAAGGGATTTCAAAAATCTAATCCGAAATGCATTGCTTATAAAGGAAAAGAATGAACTAGCTGTGTTTAAAAAAAAACAAGAAAAACTCTCTGATTTAATACGGCTACTCGAAGAAAAAAGACACTAGGTTTTGTTCTATGTAACTGAACGTAACCGAAGTTTAACTTACAATTACAAAGTACACTGTCAAATAAAACGTTAGATGTAATTTAATATCGTGTACATAACTAATTTCCTTATTTTTAGCTGTTTTTATTTTATAAGAATTAAAGGATCTGTTATCATACTTGTTGTAGGATCGTCTAGTTCCACAAATAGTAGGCTGAAAAGGCAGAACAATGTATTCGGTCTACTAAGCGCGAAAATACGATACTAACTCGAATTGAAGTTTCATAAAGTGATAGCCATACGCGTTTATTACTTCCACCATCTCTATAGATGATATCTGAAGAAAATTTCAATTGTGTTGATAAAAAAGACTGTCTCTCGTTATAATACCCTTTCAAAAATAACATTCTGACGATGCCACATAAGTGTATTGTGCCGAATTCATTGAAAATTGAAGCATCCGGCTTGGATAAAATACATCTCACAGTATTTGATTAGACAATCTTTTACACCTAACTCTGAGATATATTTAAAATATTTTAAATAACACATTGTAATAATTGATAAAAAAAAGTTAATTTTTTGAAAATTCATTAATATACTAAACTGTGTGAGATCGGGATTGGTAAAACCTCGCCCACTGTCTAGGATAGGGAGAGTAACTGGTGTCAGAACGTCATCCCGACACCAGCCAGGATTAATTTATTCCATGTCCTAACTCTTGATCGTACTGTATACATGTCTATTCTATTGTAAACGTTCGAGTGGTGACGTCTAATATTTACTTTGAGGACTAAGTCTAGAGTCTCCCATTGACTCGGGAGTTGGATGCTCAGACAAATTTATAAACTAAATTACTTTATTTATTGGAATATATAGAATTAATCATACAAGGTATATACATAGACTAGCAGATACATATTTAAGGCGTACAATACACTAATATAGAACTTATAACAGAGGTACATATTCGCTAACGCCTAGGTTACGGCTGTTGACACAGAGAGAGCTTACATAAGAAAATATACTACGAGATGGCGATACCCTTGTATCTCTTCTTAGGACGTTACTTAGTCTGATGAGGCGGGCTATCGCTGGCGGCTAGGTACATTGAATCTGGCGGATGTTAGGATGACTAAAGCAGCCCCGAGTGAAAGTACCTTTCCTCTTTTATAGAAAAATTAATGACCAATCGGGTTACATTTATACATTGTGTACTCAGGTTAAGTATGATATTTGTAAGTGTAATAATATGTGGATGTCAAAATGTGTGTACTTTTGCAATTATGAATTGAATTAGAATGCTGTTAAGTTATGACAAGAATTTTTAAAGTAAACCAGGTTTGAGATGAGTGAGACACGTGAATAGAACATTATTTTGCTGAAATATCCAGTTATTTTGAGAAATTTGTTCTCAAAAAGTTAAATATACTGTTGAACAGTTTGTTGATAAAATTGAGTTTTGTCGTTCATAAATAAATATAATTGATATTTTCCCACCATATCCAAATCCTGCCCTAAGCATAATGCTTTTTCCTCCTTGTGATCTACTGAAATGTGTTCTAGGTCCTTTTCTAATATCATGCCAATAGAAGGCCAACCCATCAGGGCCATCTAAATTCCAATTTTTCCATCACTGAACCTACACTTTTCCATTGTTCTTCCCACAACATGAGTTTTCTTGAACAGTATAATCTTGTCTCAATGTGTTATGGTTTTAAAAGAGATTGTTTAGCCATTTTTGTTGGTGATGATTTTAATATAGTATGAATGGTGTTTTTACTTACTTTATGATCCAAATCTATTAAATTTTTTCAAGCAAATGATATTGAATTTGAAGCAAGCTTTAAAATTCTCTTTTCATCACGTTCAAAAGCCATATTTGGTCTTTCAGATCTTGGTTTAAGTCTCCAATTTTCACCCTTTTCAATAATTGCATATATTAATGAGGCAGACTTATGAATTTCTTTAGCAATTTAATTAACTCTTGCACCTTCTGTCTTTCTTTTCCAAATGTAAATCATATTATTGTCAGTGAATTGTTTGTTTCTTAGCATGGTTAATAGATATTATAGAAAAAGATCATGTTTAAACTCGCTAAAATAACACCCTCTTATGATATTTTATAGAATTAAATGGAATTATTAATACTTGAGAAGATTTAAAGATGCAAAAAATCCAATAAATAAACTTTCTAAGCAATGATTGAATTCAGAACGGAAAATATATGTTTATATGCTCGTTTTCTCAATGAACTTTACTCTCCTAAATTTTCAAATGTAATATATTTAAGTTTATTTTACAATATTATCCAATCACTTGTAGACGTTTATTGTGATTTGCATAATTTACACATGTCTTAACCTATTAAGAGGTGGAACAACTTATTTGAGGTTTCACCTCTTATTTGAGTTTACGATTTTAGCAAATTATTTTCAGTGTTTTAAACGAATTCCCGATGTAAAAAACGACGAGTGAAGCCAACTTTTAGTCAGTTTTGTTTGTTTGTTTTCAATTAAGTTTCTGTGTCCTAGGATTTTATACGTAACATATGCCTATATTACTGTCAAAACAACAAATGTATAATTTTACGTTAATATGAAGTAGTAACATTATTGCATTTAAAAAGTAATAATTTTTTCTTGAAAACTTTTACAGTTTAAAGCTAAAATGTGTCAGTTCTGTAGTGAAGAATAATACGTTCCTTTTTTGTGGGAATTTACTTTACACAGTCTTTACGACTAGTATTATTTTTATTACGACTCTATAAAATGCCTATCTATTTCTTGTAATGTTATATAATTAGAAATACCTTCACAACAACGTAATCTTGATTTATAATGCTGAGATTAGGAAGAACTATAGCTTGTTCAAATGAAGAAGCCACCTGCTATTATTCCTATCATACCATAAACAGACACTGCTATTGTTACTTCAGGGAGTGTAGCTTATGTCAGATCTTTGAAGCCTGTAATATCTCAAAACATTTTTCTAAAACTATAAATGTTGGTAAACTATACCGCTGTCAATAAACATAGACTAATTTATGCTTATTACTTGCATATAAATAAACTATATATAACATTTTCTTCTCTGCTCAATAATATTGAATTCTTTTGATATAAATAAATATTTATTCATTTTAACATATTTAAACATTTGTTCATGCGAAAATATAACAAAAATTAGCAAATTCAATTAATTCAATTAATAACAGTTTTCATAAGAGTTAATTATTCTGTGTAATAATTTAAATTACACAGAATTAATCCATGGCTTGGTATGGTTTAGAACGCCCTTATTTGTGAAAATGAATTTCTTACATTTGACATCATCACACTCCTTTTGAAATGCCTATGTCATGACGATAGATTTTTTACCACTACTTGCTTAACTATGGTTTTCTATGAACCAATTAAGTCATATAAGCGAAAAACACTATGCGCCTACATATCGATCAGAGTAGCAAAGGGACATTTTCCTAGAGAACATGAAATCAGATTTTCTCAAGATGAGAAACTACAGGATGTCCCAAAAGTCTCAATACAGTAACACAAATCAAGCCCACCAGTGGCCGAATAAAAAAACTATGGAATACTGGTAGTTGGTAATTGGATCGTGCCTGACCAATGGGCTGGCCACTATGCAGTTTTCTGGGTTTTCTTCGTGTGTCTAACACCTAAACAGAATCCAATTTCCACATAGGGAGTCCTTCTAGAACTTACCCAATTGGCAGATCACCCATGTGTTCCGTTGCCTTACTACGTCAATCCACTGACACAAGTCTTAATGCTGACATTTTTTTTGTGAATAAAGTTACAATTTACCTTTGTATATATGGAAACTTTTGGAACACCCTGTATAAAAACAAGCAATTATCTATTGTGACATCGTCACAGTGCTTAGTTGGAATTTTTAATCATTTAATTTTAAAAGTTATGTGACTTCTGGTCTAGACCGGATGTTCCTATTTTCTGTTTGGTGCCATTAATTAATTCAAGTTAAGTTGAAACTTGTAACAAAGAACATTCAATCTAAACTTGACCAGTGATAGGTGAGAATAAACTATTATATTTATATATTAGAACTTTAACTAACTAAAAATCTTTCATATATTATAATCTATTACTTATATAATAACTAGTTTAAAATAAATTAATAATTTGAGAACTGAACTTAACAAATCAACTATTTTTAAACTTATTGATTTCAATAAAACATGAATATAAAAACAAAACGATTATAGATTTTTTTAACTTCTTTAGTCCTGGAGACACTAAGAGAATCTTTTTTATGTTAAGACCATAATAATGGAGAACCTGGGATAACGTATGGGGTACGATATATTCGGGACAACTCTCTCATTGACACTCCTGAGTCGCATACTAACCTAGTGTACGACTCAGGAGTGTCAAAAACATAGGAAAGTCTATCTGTTCTGCCCTCTGGCTAGCAACAGATATGTTGTTATAAATATACTGATTTTTCATATTTCAAATTTAATTCTTTCCAGGAAGCCGTTCGAAATCCGAATCGTTCGACATCCGAATCAATTTTCTTCAATAGAAATAAGGGAAATTCAATTAATCAATTCCCATACTTTAAACAACACTGATTTCTACATATTTAAAACAGAAAATGCACATAATTTAAATAAACATAAAACAGTTAAATGTCCTGATAATAAATTAAAACACACAAATAATAAATAAAATACGTATATACTGTATAACAAAATGAAAATTACCTTTAATGGTCGCACATTGGCATTTTAAAGCATGGCCGCCATATTCGTCAAAAGTTTATAACTTTCATGCTTCACAATAATTTTTTCCTCGTCTCCATCATTAATATTACAGCTCTTAACCTTCGAACATGTAAACCGTAATTTAGAAAGTTGATATATATAACTGACCAAACACACCAAAACTAAAAGTTCGTACTTTGGAGCGAATTTACCGTTCGAAGTCTGAAACGTACGAAGTTAGAGCCGTTCGAAGTACGACTTATCACGTTAAATACAGTAGTTTCATAGAGTTTAAGATGGAGGAATAAACGGAAATTTCGACACAAAATTACGATCTATTTCAACACTGTAATAGATATTAAAATGATTTATGTTCATTGACACAAAATGACGAAAAAACTTTCATTCATTTTTATTTTTTTTCTGTAAAAACTCTATGTAGAAAAACATCTTTTAACTGAAAAAACTGGGCTAAGATAATTTTTCGGTAAAACTTCTTTCTCAAACAGTGCAGACTTCATCAAAGTTTTCTGCATTATAGTCTTATCTTATTTCTATTCTCCACACAACTCTACTCTACACAATAAAGAAAAAAAAAAGATATCAACTACTCAAGTTTTAAAATCAGGCCCAGACTTTAATTTAAACAATCTTATAACTTCTCAATTCGAAAAAAAAGAAAACGAAATGGATGCAACGTCGCTTCAATATGACAAACATTTTAAATTATAAATATTTTTGATAAAAGTAAAGTTGATATATAAATAAATATGGATTTAAAATCTTTAAATGCAATATATAAAAATAATTTCATTTTTATTTCACCTTTTAAATATGATTTTTTAAATGAAATTTGAATGTTTATGAAACAATCATAGCCATTCTTAAGAATATTATACACTAATACAACAGGATTTATTTCTTAATTTATTTTTTAAAATAGATATTCGTTTTAAATCAATTTATATTTTTTAAAACCATTTTTTTTCTTTTATTATTTAGAAATTTAATTTTACAGTAACAAAAACTAAATTTTACTGTGCAATCATTTACAGTATTTACTTCTAGTAGCTCGGCTATGGATCGCGACTTATAGCCAAGATATTAACTAGGATTCCAGAATAAAAGCCAATAGCAAAAGAACATCACAAAGAATGACATTATTTATGTAAATTTTATTGTGCTATGTACAATAGTTAATTGTACGCCGATATTTCAGTCATTTTTGCCACTTTTCACGAATGTTTTAAAATCAGTATTACCCGTACATCACTACAATTTTATTTTATACTGTAGTTACAATTTTTACTATTATTCAAGTTTTCTATGTGTTAGTTGTCCTTGTGCATAGGCCTCACGCTATGAATTTTACCCTCTTGTAGCAAGGTTTTAGGATATGTGTACACTTATGTCCATAATTTAAGGAATTTGCTAGTGCCTCATTCAGCTGCACTTTTCAATAGGATGAATATAATATACAAATACGAAATACAGCGATAAAAGAAGTTTGGGTTCATTATGGGAAAAACGACAGACTTGGATTTTCCCGCATGACATCGCTTGTGCCATTCTCTAAAGAGTTTATGCCACCCCTGTAGTCGCACGAAGCTTAATAGTGTGTATGATGCCGCAAACGGCACAGCGATTCCTCGTGCTGTTTATAATGTTTTCAAACAGTTCCTGGGGTTATGAATCTTACTGTTGCACAAGTACATTTGACGGCTCTGCAATGATCTGTGGTAAAGGGTTTCAATCCTGCAATCAACAATCTCCCATACTTGTTCTATGGAGTTTAAAGCTTGATGAATACGCTGGTCAGTCCAGATGCCTTATATCCTTGAATTCCAAGTATTTCTGAACCGAGCCAGATCTATAGGTTGAGCATTATCATCCATTAAGGTGAACACAAGACCAAATTCGCCTCTAAAAAGCCATCCAGAGATTTTCTTATAAAAAACTTTTTATATTTTTAATCACTATACAATGGCAAACAGCTTAATTTTGAGGGTAGGGACGGGTTTTTTAAAAATTGTAAAAGCTAATAACGAGAAAACTCGTCGTCCGACCATAATCGAGATATGACACACGACCCGTCTTTATCTCCCCATTCTGTTAGCCTGTAACCACCAAAATTTAATAGTATAACTCATTATAATACACAAACCTCCCTGCAAAATTACAGAAATTTTCGGTGAAAAGCATAGGAGTTATTAAGCTTCAAACAGGGTGAACAAATTCATGCCCAACACATACAGACATCCATACAGAGAAACCTCCCGAATTTTTTTTCTTTTTTTGTTGCAATTTTCGACGTTTCAAGGTGTTTCGAGTCCAAAAATGATTTCCCAAGATTTTTATTAAGCTGGAAAACAGACAGGAAAGCTAGCAAATGTGAGATAAGGATTATATGATTACGGTGACACAACGACAATGTTTTTACCTCACATGATTTGATGCTATTAATATAATGGCGTACGTTTTTTAAAAACTGTATAATCTTTATTAGAAAAAACTTTTAGCTAGTATTAAAGCATCATTTAGAATCTTTTGAAAAATTCCAACGAAAGTGAACTGAGTGGAGCAGAAGTCTTGAACGATTTGTAATACTTAACTTGTTCTTCCTACGAGGATGGTTATCTGATTGGTGTTTTTTTGGCATAATTACCATACTGGCTAAGCTTGGCGCAGTTTATCTTGTACGGCTCTTGGCCAAGTAAATCTCAACGTTTCAACTTCGTATACTTGAAGAAAAGGAAATAATTTTTTAAAATAATTTATTCCTGGATTGCAAAAATACTATAGTGCAGAACGATTTAAATTCGTTTTCATGTTGATTTTCAAACACTCAAGCAACCAGGTTTTATCTCAACACATTACTTTGAGAATAAAAAATCTAGCAATGAGAGTTGTACAACTTTCCTGGCTGTTATGAGTTTTTATTAAAAAAAAACATAAATTGTTAAACAAAAAATGTAAAATTGTGTGTGGAGCTATCTGTAATCTTTTTATTTTTTTAATTAGTATAAAATAGCAAAAAGCTCAATTTTGAGGGTAAGAGTAAGTTTTATATAAAAATAAGCGTAAATGTTATGAATAAACTCTCCGTTAAGTTCTACTACTCCTGAGATGCATGACCCCCTTTTATCTTCTCACCCTCTAGATCTTTCACCACCAAAATTTAATACCACTAATGCCTCTCATATACAAGCCAACATGCCAAATTTCGTTTTTTAATCTTTACTCTATTCTGAGATATTAAGGAAAATAGACGCCAATACACACACACACACACACACACACACACACACACACACACACACACACACACACAGAGAGAGAGAGAAAGAGAATGGCTTTTATATAATAATAATAATAAATATAAGTGTATAAGATAATTTATAATTGATAACACGCTAATTATATCTTCGAAACAGCGTAATTGAGCAGAACTCTTCATAAGTCAGTAAGTGTTTTGTCTGTAATCGATGTTTACAGACTTAATCGATCGTACGACCATCAAACATGACTTTTTGCAAATATATAGAACTCAGCAAGGACGATGTCGTGACGAAGCCAGAATTTAACATTCGATCTACGGGCTGAGATATTCGAGGTCAAAGTTCGCCATGTAAAATCTACGGATCGATTGCCGGTTACAGTTTAAAGCAACTACTTGTGAAAACCGAGAGGGTAAAGCGGCGAGCTTGACCCTTCTTACCGGCTTCTCAGTCAATGGATGGCTAAAGGAGGGCAAAAATCGAGTGGGAGGGTGAGTGTGGTGGAGGTAAGGTGTCGGCCGTATTCAAGGATGAGACAGGTTTAACATAAACTTACTTTATTGGACAGGAATATATATACAAAGAATAACATTTACGAAGATATGATTCTACTTGATCTAAATATAACTAAATCAACATAAAATATCGGTATCTTCGCGACAAGTCTATTTGGGTGCGTATGCCGGTCGTATGTTAACGTTCGGCAATATGAGTCTAACTGATAACTATTCGTTAACTTATAGCTATGACTTGTCTACAAACTCTCTCTTCTCTCTCAGTTAATCTACGTAAAATATACCTTACGATGCTCGCTGCGTATGGAACCGTGATATGCGTTGTCCCCAGACATTCGCTGATCCAGCGGAGTATCGGAGGTGGACCATTGTAGACTTGGCGGGCCGGAAGTAGTAGCCGTAGAGTATGTGGCGGGCCAGCGTGTCGGGTGTCTTCTGTCGATGGCCGCCCGGAGGTCTGTATCCGACCCTTTTTACACCCGTTTGGTCGGGAAATGACTAATGCAAATCATTGTATAATCTATTCGAAGTTCGTTTCGAACCGAGTGTTGTTTATATTATATTGATTCCGACTTCCTAACCTTCGAAATAAATGGTTGGAGGTGACTAAGGTCAGAGTTGGTTTCTCGAACCTTAGTAAAATTTGTTGCCTTATATGGTCATAACGATCAGTTTACTCATCGTTACGATCGAACGTAATAGGAAATGTGGAAGGTTGTTTTTCCCTTTTAACCGACCCTTTGACACTTTCTCACTACGTCGGAAAAACTTTAATTTATTTTTAAATTAATTTACTTATTAATTTTAATTATTAATAGCCCTCTCTATCTTCACATACACTACCACTAAACTTGAGTTTTTTTAAAGACAGCCTAACATATAGGCTACAGGGTGTGTCAGTACAGCGAGTACAAACTTTCAGGAGAGATAAAGTACACCTAGACGATGAGAAATAACATAGCAATGCATAATCGGAAACAGTTTCCGACGACACAAACACAAGAAAGGAAGGACACAAACAGGGTGAGAAAACAGTGTTTATTATTCTTAGTACAGCAAAAATGCTGGGTCGTCTTTGGCTGGAGTTGTGAGGCCTGTCGTAATTTCGAACACCTTCTTTGATTTTTGCTGTACTAAGAATAATAAACACGTCTTCTCACCCTGTTTGTGTCCTTCCTTTCTTGTGTTTTGTGTCGTCACTACCGCGCCAAAAAAGCGTTTCTGACCATGCATTACAATGTGATTTCCCATCGTCTATGTGTAATCTATCTCTCCTGAAAGTTTGTAACCGCTGTAATGATACACTCTGTATAATAAAATGTAATAGAATTAGAATTTAAGTTTAATTATCTTCATTGAATTGTACGCAGAATTTTCTTTTGATTAAGAATTTAAGAAACAATCAGATGTAAAGAACTTATCTAGAGGAACAACGTTTATAAAATTCTTCTGGATAAAAGGATTGACAATTTTTATATATGAAATTTATGAAGAGAAAATTGCTTAAGATGTATTCTATGAATTAATTAAAGTATCAGTTTTAAAAATATATTCTCAATGTTTATTTCTTAAATTGTTTATAGGAAAATGCTTAAAAATCCGATTAAAACATAATTTAGTTAAGATAATTTTTTCATAAAAATACTCTCTATTATTAACCTGTACAGAGAATAGTTGAACTTAGAATGAAGTAAAACGTGATATATTTAGTAATGAATAACCGTTTTAATTTAATTAATTATATATATTTATTACGTGCAATTTCTTCTACATGATAAATTTTACGTGCGCCTACTAAAATTATATTTTAATTACAAGACTAAAATACAGATTAATCAAATACACACTTCAACAAACTGATATAACCTTAGGATTTATGTAAGTCATTAAACTGAAATTTCATAATTTCTCTTATTATTTAAATCCGTTCAAAGATTTAACGATGTAGAAAGTCAGTAATGTACATTATTAAATTAACGTACACTGTTTTAGTTTCAAAGTTGTTCTGGGGTTATTTTCAATCTTCAAAATTGTAGATTAGAATTCTGCTTCGAGTATTTTAATGGAGTTTTTGATTCGAGATGAGTGCATTTCTCTTCCCCAATTACTGTGATTTATCGAGCGGATGAATCATCTGTTACAATATAATTATTAGAATGATTACGATATTTTAATCAAAAATAAAACTATTACAAAAAAGAAATTCATTAAATACAGATAAAATTTTTATCGAGAAATGTATAAATAAAACAATAAGGATAGAACTAAGTACAAATGGTAATTCCACAGCGTTTGCAATGAGAGACCAGATTCAAATGCTGAGGAGTTCAGATTAAAATTAGCAAAAGTAAAAAAAGAGTTGCAACGATTACACTGAAGGAAGTAACACAGAATGGGCTGCAAGGCTATTGTAAGTATTGTGACAATTGTTGCAATGCCGAGCTGCAATTTTTCAGAATATTTTAATTATAAAATTCACATAACTTTCGGTCTAGACAGAAAGTTCGAGTCCAGACATTACTCGGATTCCCTAAGCTTTCTAGACCTTTAAGCATGAATTAATCGTAATAATTGCGACTAGATATGGTCTCGATTTTTATGTATTTAACTCCGTTATCGAAAGTAAGGAAGGACGTACGAATGAGAAACGGACGACAGTTGGAGTCTATAGGTCTTTAATTTAAAAATTTGCAGAAGTGTATAACTGCAAAAAGGGGTCTTTTGTAAAAACTAATTGTACTATTACTGTAATATAAGTTATGTCAAAATTCGGTTTATGTTGACTGTAAGAAATAAGGGCAATAAAAGTAATTTCTAATATGAATGCCCTTTGTTAGTTTACTTTATTCCACGTATACTGTAATATGAATTAAGTATCAAAGAAGTTAAAAAGCTGTATAAAGTATAAATAAATAAGCATTAAAATAAAAACTTCGCTGTTATCCAATAGAAACTTAACGTGACGAGGACATTCATTATTGAATCAAATAGCTATAAGCATTAATTGGAATAACAAATGAGCTTAACATACGTAATCTACGATGTTGCATGTATTGACATCATTATTCTGATCAAAACGGCATCCAAATTATACTTCCGAAACGAGAGAAAATTGTGTTTTGAGACCTTTATCGAATTAGAAAGCTTGACTGTACTACAACGAACTTAAAGTTTAAAATCTCGTTTAAATTTGTCACGTTTTAAAATAGTTCTGATGAAATCACTTTTTTCATACTTCGACTGCTAAACTAGTTTAACAGTTGCCCAATTGTACTTGACAGTACAGTGAGAGATAGTACTTGTGATAAAATAGTGTTGTATTTACGATATAAGAAACGTAATCTCTTATACACTCTACATGTTTTGATATACTGCACCATCGAAAGTAGAATATGAATGCAGATTTATTGATAACCTACTGCCGATTTTCTTTCCTTCCTATAGATTGATTTATACGGTATTTTTATATTAGTTCAGACATTTTAAATTTCTTCTTAATTCTGTCTTAAATTCTGATTAATAATAGTGATAAAATTTTTAATTAGTCGTTTTTACTAATAAAAAAATCAGTTTAGATATGAAAGAATTTTCTAATTATAATACATTTAATTAATACTAATACAAAAAAAAAATAAATATAACGAACAATTATTTATTGTAACATCGTCACAATGTCGGGCTACAATTCTTAATCACATTTTTTATTTAATTTAAAACATATCTTTTCTATTTTAGTTCAATAAAATGTACTTACCAGATCAAACAGGAAGCAGTTTTGAGCAATTTACAATAATTCGAAAGAAAAATAGAAGTTTGTGTTATAAATTTTAACAAATGTTATAAAATAAAATAGATTTGTTCCATCTGATCATACCAAATAGTACAGTAAGCTTATAAGTTTTTTTTTTATATTTAAGCTGCTGATTAGATCAGAAGCTCGATAGAAAAGCTAAGAAAGTAGAAATGATTGTGTAGATTAGACTGACAGATTCAGTTTTATTGTCGTTCCTTACTTTTTCTAATTTAAGCTTGAGATCAGAAGCTTAGAAGAAATAAAATAAAAGAAGAATAGAAGAAAATAAAGAAAACTTATAAGCTCACTGCACTATTTGGACTGATTAGATAAAATACTTAATATACAAGAACAAATAAATCTTTCAATGTTTAATAAGGGAAAAATCTTTCTAAATTATTCCTTATAAAAATTTTATTTCGTTGTTATCAAGTGTTGTTACAATGTTAAAACATTAAATTAAATTTATACTTAAAGAAATATATTTAAGTGTGTGTGTGTGTGTGTGTGTATTTGAAAGGAAGCACTGTTTACAAGTACACTTTAAAAATACGGATATATTAATTAAATTGAATATAATTTCGATAAAATTATATAAAATTGTTTTCGTTTGTCGTTCCAAAAATTAGACGATTACCATTTTTATTCTTCTTTTAGTGTTCCAGAACAAAATGGAACGAGTTGGTCTTTTAATTGTTTTAAAATATATAAAATTGCATGATAGAAATATAGTCTTCCTGTTGGCTTCATTTTAAAATGTCAATCAAATGTACTATCGTAAGAGATGATCAACTCTATCCTTTTTGTAAGGAAATTCGATTTGATATCACGCATTTACTGAATTTGTCAAATAAAATCATATCTTCTTTTCTCATAAAAATTCAATTTTGCTTCTGTCATCAACCGGTCTCAGAATAAATTTCGTCTCATATTCAGCAACGTTTCAATATTTGTCAATTTTGACGCTTATTATTGTCTTGTTCAACTACTATAATTCATCTTTAATCTAACAAAATTATTGTTTCTTTTTTCTTATTAATCTTGCCATTTGTCATATCGTTTCTTTAGTATATAATTTATTATAATTTAAATTCAACTTCATGTTTTGTATGCATTATTCCTATGGGTTTTTAGATCTGAAGACAAACATGTTCAGTCATTTCTTCTCAGAACCTGGATTTTCGTTTATATATAAACTATATACATTTAGAGCTGCTACATCCGTGATGTTGTTTCATTACCATCTCCTTGTCTATCTTTTACATTAATAGTTTACTATTTTATGGTCCAAAACTGTAAAACTCCTTAAGTTTTGATTTTTTGGTATCTGAATTTTATGACGTACTGCACAATGATCAATGTCACAACTTCTCCAATGTCAAATTTCTTAAAAAATGTTCTATAGGTTATAAGATTATACTAAAGTTCTTATAATATTCAGAGGTAGAAATTTTTGTACTTCTGTTCCGGGCTGTTTTCCCACACATATTTCACCATCTATTGTACAGCCAGTTTCAGATTCACGATAGTGTAATACCGTATTCAGCTGTTTGGCTAGTCTTGTACTGAATAAATAAATATCTGCTTTTGAAACCGACAAGCTTTTCATCTACTATAACTTTGACTTTTATATCATGACTATTCTAAATTATGTTGCAAATAAATTCCAAGTGTATAAAAATTAAGCAACGAGTTGCGTAAGTTTCCTTTTAATTAAAAAACACTTGTGTTTATGAAACACTATGGCACAACAGGACGAAGTTAAAATTGCATATAACGCCATCTGTTATAAAACATTATTTAAAAAATAACTTTTATATTATTAGTTATTCAAGAAAGGCAAAAAATACTTAATTTTGAGAACAGATAGGAGTTTTATAAAAAAAAATCGTAAATGCTAATAACGAGTAAAAGTTCCATTAAATCCTGCCCTACTCCAGATACCACACATGATTTCCTATCTCTCTCTCCACCCCTCGACTTTTAACCCCCAAAATTTAAAGGCATCAATGCCCCTTATATACAGGTTTACCTTACCAAATTTGGTTTCTTAATCTTTGCCCCATCTTCCGGTATTAAACGAAATAGACACCTACAGTACAGACATATCTCAAAAATCAGTTTTTGGCTTTTTTGGATTCAAGGGGTCTCAAAACATCAAGATTCTAAAAACTCAGAGGGACAAATGTGACCCAATTACAATACTATGTTATGACAGCGAGGAAAGTAACCAGTGTTATGTTATAATAGCCAGGAAATTAGGCTAATATTAGTTTTCAGTCTGTAACCACTTACATAAACCAAAAAAACACATTCCAAATCCTAAAATATCTAAAAACAATAAGCACTAAGAAATAGAAGTGTTTAATAATGTTAAAAAAAGACATGGGTACGCTGTCATCGTCTTTGTATATGTAATAATAAAAAAAAGACATTTAATATTTGGAAAATCCTTCAAATATCAGAGATAGCGGAGAACAATAAACTATAGAAATAAAAACACGGTGGAAAGATGAGAAACAGCAGAAGTAAACAAGATGTGAATACAAATTAATAAGAACAAAAAAAAATGTAGTCTGTTTTCCTTTTGCTTTATGCTAATTTAATAAAAATTAAATTCCCTTAAGATGCATTGTTTTAATGAAATTATCGAAAACGAATTGGAAATTTCTTCCTTTTGAAATTTAAGTGTAGTCACAAACCAGTTAGGAATTTTAATTTAAACGAAACGACTGAAATAAATTTAAATTCCGAATTGTTTTATGGTCGCAAAAGAAATGCAAAAAAAAATAATAACGATAATAATTATTAATTGTACATTAAACTTATTTATTTATCTACACTTCTTAAAAAAATGCTATATAGAAATTACTAACCCCCAACAAACAATATGCATAAAAATACAGCTGACCCTTGATAATCCGACAGGTATGGGACCGAAGGGGTGTCGGATTACCAAAAGTGTCCGGATTACCGAAAGTGATTACATATTTGGCATTGTTTTGCTAGCAGTAGCCTACAATATTCCTACATTTTATGTGTAAAATGCTGCCTAGGTTAATATGGAAATGAAACACTTATTTCGGTTAACTAAAACATGTTTATTAAAAGAAATATGGAAGCCAATAAATGTACATACAGTATGTATAGGCATAAATAATACAGTACGTACAGAACTGCTCACGGAAAACACAAGAAACGTGTGTCATCGTGTAAGAATTGGGTGGGGAGATTCATGTCGCGACATCCTTCTGTGCAAGCAGACACGTAACGGGACGGGGACTACGGTGACCTTCACGGGAGTTGCGTCGGACTACTGAGCATGTCGGATTACAAAAGTGTCGGATTATCAAGGGTCAGCTGTATTCTAAATTTTTAAACAGATTAGACAACATTTTTTAATTTTGAAGGCAACGACATAAAATAAACTTAATAAAATATTTTTGGGCTGCAATTTGAAAAATTGTAGACCTATGTAGAAATTGTATTGATAATTGTCATCTGCCTGTCTGTCTTTTCTTAATCTCAAAAACAGAATGACAGATGAAATCAGAAAATACATTTGGAAATGGTGGAAAGAAGAGGCTCTATATATGAACTTTCGATGCAAACCGAAAAAGTTATTTCAATTAAAACTTTTCAACTGAAAGCAGTTAATGGTTGATTGGCACCATTACATTGCTAACGAAAAGTATGATGTATAGGGGCAAGACACTACCGTACTAATTTGAGGTGGGGAGCATATATTTTAAATGAAATAAATTAAAAACACGATTAAAAATTGCAACCTGGCATTGTGACGATGTCAAAATAAATAATTGTTCGTTAATAAAGTACATATGTTCCATATTCACTTTTGGCAACGCGACATATGGACAATATACCTAGGGGAAACTTCCCGAGAACGTTCTATAGGAAACTGGAGCCAGTTATCCATAGAAAGATAACCATGTTAGGCGAAAAGATTTCTCATAGAAGATAACTATTTTAGATGTTACAAATGTGAAGAAATCCCGGAAAAGAGCACGTGGTCAGCCCGTTGGCCAAGTCAGAACCCATAATCAACTACTACTGTTCAGTGGTTTCATATGCACGATCATTGATGTGCACAGTATGTATGAGCCTCTAAGAAGAAAAAAAAAACTCGTGGAAACCTACTCAAGAATAATCTTTCTCTCATTGTTTTATGCCATAAGTTAGTTTGTTATCCTATTCCTTTCCTGCTTTTGGAAGGAGATAAAGAGCATAATTTAGGAAAATTATTATATAATTTTAAATTATAAAAGTTATATAGAAAAGTCAAGAGGAAGGAGAGATAGAGTGTGGTTACGTGTCATATCTCACATGGGGTTGGGCTTAATGAAGATTCTACTTCTTGTTAACATTTACAGATCTTTATAAAACTCACATCTACCCTCAAAATTAAATCCTTTGCTATTTTATAATAATTAAAAATATATAAACTTTTTATAACAGAATCTCATAACAGATGGCGCCATATGTAATTATATTTATTATGATTAATAACTAAAAAAGGATTTTTAAAGTAAAATCTCATAACAGCGGGGAAAGTTACTCAACCCGCTGCTAGGTTTTTATATAAACTTTTCTTCATTTAATAATTGTTAATATAAAAAACACATTGAAATATGTAATATTACAAAATTATAAATTATTAAAAGCTTGAAGAGAAAAATATTTTATAATTCATATTCTTGCAAAAAGTTCATATTTTAATGTATTTTTTAATGTTAATAATTATTAAATTAAGAAAACTTTAATGAAATTTAATTTTGAAAAATTAATTTTTGAGTTAAAGAGAAATATTTAAATTTAAAAATTGAAAATTCATTTGTAATATTGAAACACATATTATTCTCACATATTATAAAATATGCGAGAAATTATCTATCGTTCTGCTTTTTAAATAGTTTAATTAAATTTTATTCTGTTAGTGGAAGTTTCTAACTTACATTCTGTATAAAAATGTAGAAGATTAATAAAAGATAATTATTAAAAAGGATTTATTAATGAATTTTAATAGATGTAGACATTTCTATTTAATTAATTTATTATTTACTTTATAAAACTTGGATCAAACTTCGTGGTATGTTGACCAAAACTTGGCCTTGAACACACTGAATGTTCTTTGTTTTCAAGGCCAAGTAAGGCCGGATTGCAACCAATGCCATTTTGTGGAAGAGTTCAATCATAGTTTGAAGCTTCTTGCATAATGTATGATGCCCTTTTTCATAGCTTGTGCTCCCATTTTATTATAATCTGCGGGCGCCGCTGGAAATTTTTTATCAGAAAATCTCTCACAGGGCGGAATGAATAAACAAAAAATATCAAAGATAATAGTAAAACTAATTAATAATATTATTAAAGAAATGATAAAATAAAATAAGCTACAATTGGATTTTGGCTCCTCAAACGTCTGTAACTTTGTTAACTAAATTTTTTTGATGTTATCCCTTCAGGTTACTTTTCTTTCCTGTAATTTCTGTTTGTTTTACTACTTTTTTAGTATTTTTCTTCCGTTTGTCTACTTTTCTTTTTCACTTTCTAAACAAATAAACTTAGACACATACGATTGTATTAAAACTTTGTGGATTATGAATAATATAAAGAAAAGAATAATATAAATACATATATAATTTAAAGCTTACAAAATTTTCTAAAATGAAATTTTAATGTTTTTTACAATATTTCTGGAAGAATAATATTTCTAGTGCAATAAAGTAACACAAGTGACCATCCATATATATTCAATTAGATATAAATAATCCGGCTGTTCCACTAAATGCAAATGAGTTATAAGTTTGGCAGAATTCTAAAGCTATTGAGATGTGATAAGACATTATAACCGATAAGATTTTCTAAAAAAAATTTAAAAGAATTGAAAGTTTCAAAATACAGTAATATCTTTGTACAGTTCAGCATGGGTTTGTGAACCAATTTCAACGATAGGTATGATCAAGTTAAAGTACAGTACAACGAAGAATTTTTAGTATAAATTTAGAGACAGAAATAATACGAGTATTGAGTTCTGATATTATAGAAAATATATTTTATTCGAAATAATTTTTTAGAGTCAGAAAAATAATTGTTTTATTGTGTAAACCGAACTACACTAAACATTGGGAAACAAAGAGCGACCTGAAAGGATTTATTGAAGGGCAACGATCGAGCAAGTAACATAATAACTCCTTCCACGTGTAACTCACCTGGCACCTGTTCACAATTCACGCTCTCCTTCACGTAATAGAATTCTTGACCCTTGGTTAGTCGGGCTACCTATGTTAAATAGGAGTGAAGAGAGGAGAGAGACAGAGCTTATCAGAGAAATAGCTACTGATCCAGGAGGAAGAGATGTGTAGTAGGAGATTTGAAGAAAGAGATCATCGGTATTACCTTCTACGTGCGAGAGCATAGAGCTCGTTAGGAACTCCGAAACTTCGTAGAAAGTCACAGAAAGCGGAAACATTCCCTTTCTCGAAGGTTGGTCACGTGTCATGGTAAAGCAATTTACTTGGCAAACTCAACAGGTGTTCCTAGTTTATTTTAGTAGACAAATCGGATGGTGCCGCTTACGAAGGTAAATATTTCCACAGCTAGTTCAGTTGACCTCAAGTTCCACTCCTTATACAAGCTTCCCTGTGGAATAACGGTCTCGTTCGAATCTATAGTGGTAACGCTCCATTGTGTAAAAATATTGTGTAAATGGTAGAAATTTGCAAATAAAATAGTTTTAACTACAAGTAGTTTCAACCTATGGTTTTTCCGAAGCGTCGCAGTAACCATCATTTAGCGGGTGGACTCCGCAGACAGTAAAAAAAGTTCGCAGAAGGTCGCCAATCCGTGGAGTATAAGCCCATTAAGCACCTCCACTCCAGAAAAATTCGTTACAACGTAAGAGGCATTTACTGAAAAAACCACATTATTTACCTGAAGATACTGTCCAAACAGATTGATATTCCATTTGGTACAACGTATGGTTACCGTGCATGGAAAGCAGAAAAGTCTCTTCGTGTCCTGGCAACCGAAAGAAATACAAACTACCGACCGGAATCAGTCTGTTATTATCAAGAAAACTATGATGTACAGGAGCAAGACACTACTAATTTGAGATCGAGATCATATATTTTAAATTAAATAAATTAAGAATGTGATTAAAAATTGACGCCCGGCATTCTGACGATGTCACAATAAATAATAATTATATATATACCGGTATATATCAGTATATATATACAAAATTTATAAAAATATTTTTCTTTAATGCAAAAATATGCGATTTACGTTATTATATGTTTTATATATAATATTGTTCAAAATTAAAACCTGTCAAACCAGCAAAAATATTCGGTATTGTGCAATTCCGGCTTACGTAGGTTTTACTGTATATATACATGTATATATATATATAATTCGTTAGTTTTCAATAAATTTGTACAGAATACAGTTTTCAAATTTCCGAACCATATGTTAACAAAAGAATTAATTAGAATTTTAACAAAAAATTGTTTTGTTTTATCTATTTCCGCTTTCAAAAATTTTTGGAAAAGTATTTTCCCATGGAAAATACATTAAATTTCTACTTCCATCTGCTGTAAATCGTCTGTGTATAACCAAAGAAGTTACAATCAGCTTTAGATTTAAAAATATTAATTATGCAACTTGAACACTAACTATACAGTGTATTTACTCGGACACACGGCAAATTTCATCACTAATTTTTATTCAGTTGATACGTGTATTAAGTGCTTGTACACGTTTCGGGCTGTTGACGCCCCTCTTTAGCCAACTAAAATACAGGTATACGGTTACAAATTGAAATATATAAAAAATAAAAGGTTATGCCGTATAAAACATACCTTCAAATCACAGATCTTTGTAAACATAAAATTGTTTTAAAATTTCTCTGTACATTAATCAATTTTTGTCATCTGATGGAGAATTATACATTAAGTATTACTTTTTTTTATCAATTTCGATGACAATTCCATGTCTTTTTAATATAATAATAATAATTTATAATGCAACATACCTAGTCGATCTTTTTACATCGAGCCAGAGGTTCTATTGTACAAACAGTATATATGTACACGGTTTCATAAATACTACAATATTAATTATCTTAACTGAATAATTTGTTTTTATGCAGCTTATAAATCTAATAGAGAAAAAGAAATAAATTCTCAATGCTTTCTATTTTTAGTCAAAAATATTAACACTTTTATCATTCCTTGATATATCCAGCTTCCTGATAGTGTCACACAAGACTTCTCTATCTTAATCTACTACAACACAACTCTCTTTACAATTTGTCCCACTTCACTTATCTCTCATCCGTGTTTTTCTGTACTTCTCTTCCCCTTATTTCCTTTTTGAAATCTGTTTAGATACTTTATTTTGTGACTCATACTTTACATACACTCTGATAGCTTGTATTCACTTATTCCTTTCACATACTAAATCTCTTCTTCCTTTCCATCTAAATCTAATTTTCTCTTCAGTACATCTCCGTTTCCTTCTTCTTTCTCACTTTATATTTATTATTTTTATGGAAAAAATACTGTCACATAAGTTATATATCATTGTTTTCAGTATATTTAATTTAATAGCCATTCAAGATAAGCCTTTTAGAACATAAAATCCAAGAATCCTCGCAAGTTTAGCTCACTCTTAACTATAAAGTGACGAGTGAGAGGCGCTTGTTCAACAGGCCACGTCTTACGTTAGTAGTGAGGTGCTGCATCTAGCAGTAACTATTAAAAACTCATCGTAACAACTCAACCAACCTTCACTATTCTAAAAAACATTTACTATATTTTCTATAAATTTCTTTCCTCCATATTTCTTTTATAATGCTGTCACTAACTCGAAAGAACTACCATATATCACCGGTCAATTTAACGTTTCTCTCTTCTACAAAGGGCGACGATTGAAATATTTTATTACAATATATCTTCTACGTTATCATACAAAAACAAAATTCGTAAAATTTACAATTGAAAAGAAATTTATAGAATTTGACTTGACAACTACGATATTGCATGTATCAATCATTCATTTTTTTGATGTATTTTATTAAATTTACAGGAATCACTCTCTCTCTCTCTTTTCTCTCTTCTCTCTCTTCTCTCTCTCTTTAATACGTACTTTAATAGATGAATTAGATACTTACTTAAAAACACTCTGACTGACTCACTCTTTAACTGATAAGCGATAGTTGAAGGTTGATTCACTTGATGATTATTAAGAACCACATTCTATAAATCTTCCTTTCAATAGATTTCACGAGAAATTGAATCCTTTATTCGAGTGAATAAAATAAATATTCTAAATCTAGAAAGTTTAGTCTGAGCGTAATGTTTTGTATTTATCACAGTAGATTCTCTTAAAATTTACTGGATTTTATTTACGATAAATAAAAATATAATAATACTGTATGTTATTGCTTATCTGATACAAGAAATTAAATAAATTTAATTGTTTTTTTTCCTCCTACAAAAGTATCATAAAACTATAGGACAGAATTTATATAACAGTAAAAATATTGTATGTAAACTTCAAGATTGCAAAGAAACTAATACAAAATATTTTTAAATATTCTTGTTAATATCTTTGATTATTAGCATATAGAGTTAATTGAATTTTTTGCATTAAAAATTTTAATGTTTAAGTTATAATACAAACCTTCATTCCAAAAGAAATATGGCATTCAAAGTTTGGAAAGCAAGCAGGAATTAAATGGCTTCCATTAAGTAAGTTAAATATTAGAGGAATGATTTCTGTACTTTTTTAATGGCAATTCATACAGAATTAACTATTTCATTTAATCCTACAGATAAAATTCAAAGTTATAAAAATAATAATAAAAATTCTGGAATTTTTGTGATGGAATATTTTTCTATTTTTATTAGCATCTTTTTCTTTTCACTTAAAATTGCTCGCAGTAAAGCTCACATAATTTAAACTAACTTAGAAATAGAAAAAAAAATACTTTTTGCAGGAATTTTTTCCAATATTCAAATTAGTAATTATTTATTTTATAATATTAAATAACGCTTCTAGTTCATAACTATGATTTAGATTGAATTAGATAGTCTAATAAATAAGGTTGTACTAAATTGGAAGTCTTATCTAAGGCAAATTAACATGTGTAGTGAATCTGCCAAAAAAAGTGGCTCTCGAGAGGTCGTTCTATAAAAATACTGGTCCCTGTTTTAATGTTAACTCTTCAAACATCACTCTCCTGGATCTGTCAGCAGGAAAACGGAACAACCTTACACGAATTTTTACAATTTGGTGCTGAATACTAAACCGTTTTTTTAAAAAGATAAATAACAAGAAATTCAACTAATTAAGATCGAATAAAACAAATAACTAAATTCACTCTACATAGAAACAACGTACAGAAAACCTCAATGGACCCAATATGGCGACTGCAGCGATGCGTGACCAGACCTTGTGTTTATAGATCTTGCCAGCAACGAGTTGCTTAACTTTCCTGGCCACATTTGATAACACCATATGTTACGATATTTTATTTAAAATTTTTTTTTATATATTTAATTATTATAAAGTGGCAAATTCATTAATTGTTAGGGTAAGAATGAGTTTTATAAAAAATTACAAAAGTTAATAACGAGGAAAATCGTCATGAAATCCGACCCTACTCAAGGTCTGATATGATATTTATCTCTCCACTCCTTCGACCTTTAACCTCCAAAATTTATCTGCATGAATCCCCTGAATTCACAAACCTCCCAGAAATATTTCGGAAATACTCGACAAAAAGCACGGTAGTTATTAAGTTTCAAACAGTGTGTGTTCCCCTGACGCTTAACGTAAATTAAAAACAAATTTTTAAAAATTGTTTTGATTCAATTAATGAATATTTTTATAATTTAATTTCGAATAATATATTAAATCTTGTTATGATATTAATGACTAAATTTAAAAAGTATCGAAGCGAAAGTAATCTCATTGTATCACAGATGCTTCTAAAATGAATTTTGGTAAATAATTGCTAGGATTATCTCTTGGATAGTAAAAGGAATTTAGGTTAATTACAAAAATTCAGCTTTTAATATCCAATTAATCAAGCTTTACTATTTTATATTTAACGTATGGATGTTACAGTTATATCTACTTAAACGAGAACGAAGTTGATATTAATCTTAGAGAGAAATGGAAATAGAGATTATAGTTTTCCACGGAGATTACTTCACATAATACTTACATTTAATTAATAATTTTACAACAATTTTCCAATTTTATTAAATGATATTGAGATTAATTTCTGATTACTTTTATTCTGTTTAGTAAAAAACAGTCAGTTATTTTATGCAGATTCATAAAGAAAGCTTTAGGTTTTACTTCCCCGGCTCTGTTATATATAACAGAGAGAAAGTATATCGATCGGTAAAAATGACCCACCCCGATTTTACACGTTATTAGCATTTACAATTTTTTTTTTATGGAACCCATTCCTACCCTCAAAATTAAGCTTTTTGTCATTTTATAATAATTAAAACTATAAAAAGTTTCAATAACAAAATATCATAAGAGATGAAGACATACAAGCATTGTAAACGTTGCCGGAAAAGTTAAGCAACTCGATGTTGGATTTTTTAATTGTGGTTTGGCGATTTTAATTTAGACAACGCTTGATCATTAGCTTCTTACATCGTTGTTGGTGTGTGTAAGATTCAGATATGGCTTTTTCGGCTTTTGAACGAGAGATGATCGTAGGAGCCAAACGGATAAGTCATTCATACTCCAATGGCAAGTGCACTTGGGTATCAACAACGACTGTAGCAAGAGTGCACCAAAAGTACGTGAAAACACACGGACCACGAACGGAGCCTATGTAGTCGGAAACAACTGTCACAAGATCGAGCATTGCATCGTCTATCTAGCTATGTACCCACCCAAAGTCGGACCACATAGCAATAGATATCCAACAATTTCATTGCAAAAGCCCAGAAATTTGTCACCATGCGAATCATTCAAATTTCTTGCGTTTTTCTGGGTTTGGGAGTTCGATCTTTAACGTCCCTGTTGTTTGCCCGGACGAAAGAACACTACTGGACATTTGAAGATTAACAAAAGGTTGCTTGGTCGAACGAGTCTTTACCAACTGTTTCATGCTGACAGGCAAGTACTCCGCGTGATGCTATGGACCATCCTGCCAGATGATGATTACACAGGCAGTGAACGGGTCAGTAATGGTGTGAAATGGTTTCAGCTTGTGTTCCCTGGACCGATTAGCATATGTAGATTGTGCTCTTAGTAATGAAAGACGAAAAAACATTTTCAGTTATCATTTGTAGTCATTCATGTCAATCATACATCCTGCTGGAAATTGTTTATTTCAACAAGACAATCCGCTTTCGCATCGGTCTCGGTTCGCCCATGAGTGGTTGCAGGACATTCCACAGAGTTTTTAAGCATGTATCGGCCCTCTAGGTTTCCAGAAAGGAACCTATGGAGCATCTCAGAGACTATGGACTATGTAGAGCGAAATCTTTGAGCATTGGATTCTTCACCAACCACCCATGCTGAATTGTGAGTCTCCATTTAGCATGTCTGGCATAAAATACTTTCCGATAACTTTTAACATCTTGCGGATTTTATGCCATTTCGTAAATCAGCCACTTTTCGAGTTAGGTGTACCAATTTGATCTGGCCCTTCAGTAAAAATTTACACACATTTTCATATTTTTTCTTTCATCGTTTCTTTGTTTTCTTTTCAAAATGGTGCTACTTTAAAAAAAAAAAAAAATACTAAATTACTATAAGATTCTAAAATTTCGCCAGTCTTAAATTTGAGTTTATTAAATTAATTAAATATTTTTCAATTTATAATTAGAATCAAATATATGTATTAACTAGCTTAAGTTACATTTTAAGAAAAGAATGCACATCATTATAAAACAAAGAAGTCTTTGTTATATTCTTTCTGGCCTTTTAAGTAATATAATTTAAACAAATAAAAAAGAAGTTTTAAATTTTAATAATAATACATCACGAACTTTTGACCAAAAGAATAACAGCTTATAATGCCATTTATCGAAGTACGTAAAGTTTAGTATTAGGACTAGCACCTGAAAAAAATAGGACTAACTGCACCTGACTCTATATACATATCTGAACAGGATGAGTCGTGTATCATTAAATAGAGGTTTTCGTAAACATTAAACTTAGAAAAACTTTTTATCATTTCCTGTCATTTACTACATAAACCAAACTTTACTTTCAGTGTTTACATATTAAACATTCATAAAAAGTTGTTGGTAATGTGGACTGAGTTGCAGAAGTTCCAAAAATCTTAAAGCCATTTTGGGAAAGCAACTTTTGCGTGTAGAATTTCGCGTGTGTTGAGAGACCTACACGACAGCCTGAACGCCTCTGACAATATCTTTAATTCCTTTTTCATTTTTTCTCCATGCGCGTTAAATCAGGCGATCGTAGGAAAACGATTCTGAGCCATGCCTTCATTCCATTTGTGAGGAAACATATAAGTAAAATTAGATAAGATTGGAGTTATTTGTATAAGGAACTGCGACACATGCCTCCCGAGAGGTCTTTTATGGAAGATTTAAGTGTTACTAACGTGAATAAAATCCGAAAAAATCCATGTGGCCAGCCCGTTGACGAGGCGCCAATCCGCAACAATTGTTCACTGTACAGTCTACTCTGGCAATGGTAGGCACAGAATTAGGTAAGAACTACAATAAAAGTAAGATAAGAAATTTGAAGACAAACCGACCAAGTTTTATTGCAAAAATAAATATATTTCTACTTTAACTCCTTGTTACACAAAATTATAAAAGCATGGAGTCAATTGCATGGGGTTATTCAATTTTCTGCCATCAGCAATGCGATATCTTCAACATTTGAGCGGAGAATTCCGAATTGTCTACCTGCCTGACTCATAAAATTCGTGGACTTCATTAAAAAGCCTCCACGTTTTCATCCAACAATGGAGTTTCCCACCTACATGACCTTTTAACACATTTTCCATGGGCAGGAACTGTTCCTTCCATGCCTTGATGGTGTTCGCTCTGCCACGCATTTGAAGGATCTTTTTAAACATGACGAAAGTTTCGCTGTACTTACGCAATGGAATTTATCTCAGCATACTACCACACAGTCTGCGGTTTCTCTTGAACCAATTCCATTTTGGCAATCGTGACGGAAGCATCAAAACTAATTACTCTACTTGCTTCAATTAATTCTAGAAAAAGCTTACACATTTGCTCTTCCTCATGTAAATGCATTTAACTCTATGCACTGAATTTTGGCAGCAGTTCAAAATATATCAGTCTCAATTCGGATCTCCTGTATTGTTTAATGAATTACTCTAGTTTAAGTATAATTTACTAAACATATAAATTCATTACAGTTTCTGTAGCGTGAAATTTATAAAGCTTTATAAATTTTCCATTATTTTATTCTTTTAAAACATAGGAATACGATAAATATTTAAAAACAATTGCAAAAAATTTGTGAGGTTATCACTACTTATTTTGAGAATTATAATTTAATCGTTTATGACAGTATATTTCTTAAATGAAGTAAATTTCTGATATTTAAGGTTGTTCATAAAGCAAGAACTCATCAGTATTTTATTTGTTGGAGAGTGTTTCCTCAAGAGAAAACAGGAAGTGATGTTTTCCAGAAACTCTGTAGGCTAGGTTAGACAGTTAATACTGTTGTAATAAAGTTTCTTATCTGCTATATTGGTTTTACTTGACAGATTTATTCGTCTTTGTCTAAAAACAACTACCTTCATCTAATTTATTTGGTACGAAGATGAAACCTGTGGCTCCATATTTGGCTTCTGATTTCATATAAAGATGTTGAATAAAATATAAAAATTATTTTTCTAATTAATTAATTATATATTTATTTTCCATAGAAAAGTAGTTTATTCTTTCGTATCTAACCTTTTTCCAATTTTATTTTTGAATCATGAATATTAATCTGAGATAACATTTTAAACAAACTTCTATATTGTTATAAAACATGAAAAATAAAGAATAATTCCTTAAAGAATCTTTATTTAATAGAATAATGTAGATACAATATACAGCCAGTATACAATTTAAGACTTTAAAATTATTTGTATATATCAGGGGTGGGCAAGCAAGAGTTCAATGGAGCCGAAATGTAGGTTTTGCAAATTGCATGGGAGCTGCAGTTCTGTACTGTCGTGGCGGATAGTATGGTAAGGCGCGCGATTTTATTATATAATATAAATATAATATAAAACAAATATTGAATTTTTTAATAAACATATTTTCACAAAATTATAAAAATAAAATTGTAAAAATAATAATAATAAACAGAAATGAACACTTTCAGCAAGAGCCGCATTTGCCCATGCCTGGTATATACATACATGGTGTCTATAAATTCCGTATGCACCTTTAAATATTAACCAATTGACTCCCAGATTTTCGAAAAAAAACGAGAAAAACGACAAACCCTGAGGCTCGGAATTTTTGTAAAATAATTTAATGATAGACTTGATATTTAATGCTTTTATGACGTTAATGTAAAATAATTATGATCATCTTCGCATTTAAATAGAAAGAATATGTTTGTTTTTTGTACTAATTCTATTGAAAATGATTTATGTATGCGTAAGACAATGATAAAACAATCGTTTATCTGATTGCTAATCGAACAAAAAAAAGAGTATTCTTCTTTGTTTTTATATTGTCTACTTGAACCTTGTTTATAAAGAGGAAATGAAAATTAAATTGTCATACAAAAGGGTAGTCTTTTTTCATATGACAATTTCAAACCCCTGTTAATCATTTTGAGAGGATACATTTGAAATTTCGAAGTTGACCCATCTTCATCCTTTACGAAAGGTCTTCTTTATCTGACTTAATAGCTCCTTTCCTAACTTGAACAGTGACAAAAAGTTATTATTTTTAATTGTCGAATGAACTTATTTAATAAGGAGATATTAAACTGTAAGGACAATATTTAGGTCACTGTCTGTATATGAAAACATAAAACTTCCAAGGGAAATAAATATTTTTGATTTTGTAAGTATAAGTATGAAGTTTATTGGAAAACGAAAATGACAACATAATAAAAAATACAATAAAGACAATTTACAACGTTCGAAATACAGTGCACAGTGTAATTTCTGTAATCAATTTGACATTATTAGTGCGTGTTGTTTAAATTACAACAGTAAAAACTAGTTAATTGTGTACATGTTAATAGATGAAATGTATAGTTTACTATCGAAAACTAACAATTTCATGCTGACTTTTATTCTTATTTGCAATTAGATCGTTTCCTTGTTTCATAAGTAAACATTCATTTGAGTGATTGAACTTTGACATTCAGAATTTTTTACTTAAAACACATCTTATTGATATTACTGTATTCTTAGAATTCTTAGTATATGAAATCGATAGGATACTGTTTTAAGATGTGTTCTATCGATTTTATATAACTAAAGAACAAGTTTTGTAACAGAAGAAAAGAGACAAGAAACACGTCCATTATGTCTAGAAAGTTAGTGTCGTCTACTACCATTTTAATGTAGCATATAAAACTGTGAATAATGATGACTTTATCGTATAATAAAATAAGCTTTAACTATTTTCTATAACTTACCATTAAGAATTTTAAGTTATGTTTTGAGACACCATGAAGTGTTGACACCAGACACTGGACTTTTCCACATCCAATTTATTTTCTAATGTATTAAGAGTTTTCATAAACCTATCACATATAATGTACGTAAAGTCATTTCCTCGTACTAGATCAAATTTACATCAATTTATTCATTCAGTTTATTTAAATAATTGTTATTTTATTAGAATGATTTTAGGTGTCAACCAATACAGAAGAGATAATAATTAACTAATTTGCTCGCTCGCGTCTGCATAGGCGCACCCTTAGGATTTGAAATCTTTCTCTTTGGACATGTTTTCGAGAAGTACTTCCTGTGTGAAACTAGCAAATGTTTAAGCGTTATAAACGTGAAGAAAACCGAGGAATCTCCACGTGGCCTACACGTTGGGGAGGCGCAAACTCGAAATATGTATTGATGAAAAATGTTATAAAAGTGTTCCTCATACCGAAAGAAATTCTATAGATATTATTGTCTGGAAAATATTTGAAATAAATTGCATATAGCGTAACACTGATAAAGAATGCGAGTTATATCACATACAGAAAACTTGACTGTAATATTTTTGTGAGTAGCTTGTCTTAACTGTTGAGCAATGCATTACCAATGTTACTTTTCTGTTATGAAAAGAATTCGGAAAAGGAAAATATCCCTGTTCTTTTTTTAGTTATCATTTATTATAGAAGATGAAATATAATATAAATATAAATTTTGCTAACGTCTCACGTTATTTCACGTAATTCAAGAAGTGACGTGATGTTATTAACGTCACTTCTTGCTTCTATCAGACAGTTGTTTATAAAATAAATAAAATGAAAAATAAAAATAAAAAAAATAAAATAAAAAATAAATAAAAATGGGGGGTTTTTCTGTAAAAGTTACATATAAAGTTATATCATTGAAAATCTTTGAATTATAAAGAGTATAAAACTTTTACTTTATACTCTTATAACATTTGATCACGCAAGGATGTCAAGTTTCCATATAAAATACTACGAATCGATGCATAGCAGTATAAATCCATCCAGTGTTATAGCCACGACTCAAATATTACTCTTTCATTAATGAAAACCATTGCTTGTCACACACAAAAAGTTTTCTAATATTGATAACACTTATTAAAACTAATCTTGTTTGTTTTCTGATTTATCATGACGATCGGTCACAAAATGGCTCTCAAGATTTCTACATTTTTGGATTCAAGGGACCACCAAACGTCGAGAAATGCAAAATAATAATAATAATAATATAATAATAATAATAAAATAAAATAAATAAAATAAAAAATGAATAAAAATGGGGGGTTTTTCTGTATGTATTAATGTTAGTTTGTGGAGGGACGATTTTGTTCACCTTCTTTAAAGCTTAATAATTCCTGTGCGCTTTGTCCAAAATTTCTAAAATTTTGCAGGGAGGTTTGCATATTAGGAGTATTGATTCTGTTAAATTTTGGTGGTTAAAGGTCGACGAGGTGGAAAGAAAGAGAGAGTCGTGTGTCATATCTCGAGTATGGTCGGACTTAATGACGATTTTCCTTGTTATTAGCATTTAGAATTATTTTTGTAAAACCCGTCCCTAACAGATGGAGCTAAACACAATATTAGCTTTTTTGCCTGGAAAGTTATGCAACTAGTTGCTAGATTTTTTTAATATAGCTTTATTGATACCAAAAGCAAAGTAATTTTGAATAATTTATTAGTATAAGAATTCATTTATAAATTAACGGTTAATGTTACCTTAGGATCCAAAATGGCGGCGGTGGGATTTTTTCCCTACTTCGGAGACTACTACGGGGAAAAAAATTTTCCTTAGAGTCGTGACGTCGACGCCGTTGAGAATTTTTCCCCGTTCGGTTTCGACCCTGCGTTCGACGTGGCCGAGTTTCCTGTAACCTCGAAACGGACGGTAGTGTGTATTTGCGACGGTAGAGGGAGCTTTTTCGTAGCGTCGTGCGAGAGTAAAATCGGCGGGAAATACGTAGGGGTGTTACAAACGATATGCAAATGCATGATCTACGACGTGATTCTGTTCCTTTCCGGGCAATTTTATGCAAATCGACTAGTTTCCAGTTGGAATCGTTTGCTGTAGTGTTGCGACAAATTGCGTATTGGAATAATTGCTGTTTTATTTCGTTACGATATTTCATTCTCGCACAATTTATTATTGGTAAACGTATAGTTTATTTGCAATTGTTCGATAATGAGTAGTTTTGCAGATTCGAGTTGCAACGACGGATTTTGGTCGAAATGCACCACCCGTGATTTCTCCATGTTAATTGAAGACGACTTTTTGAAACCAGGTTTGCCTCCCAGTATCGATAACGCATTGAAATTTGCTGTAAAATTAGGCATACAGCCGACCGAGTCCGTTTGCATTCATTGCGATTCTTTATGCAAATTATACTATCGGAGTAATAGAGAAAGCTGTTTCTTGCGATGTAGTAAGTGCGGAACGAAGACCTCTGCCTTTGATGGAACATATAAAAGTAAATTTGGCCACATTTCTTGGAGTTGCATTCTGTCGTTTATATGGAACTAACTATGTCTGGAATGTACGGCGACGACCTCGGCGATTGCGGCGGGCAAATCCAGAAAAACGGGAGTCGATTGGTCCAATCACATACGGTTGGTATTGCTTATAGCTTTGAGCAATTTGACATCGTTTAAAAAAGAAGTGCCGAATAAAACGGTGGAAATCGACGAGACCGTAATATGTAAAAGAAAGTACGAGAAAGGGCGTATATTTAAAAATACGTTCGGAAAGGAAAAAAAGATAGGAAGAAGCAGGCAACCACCATCGAAAAGTGAGTAAAAAAATTCTTTTTTTTTATTGTTTATTTCGGTTAATATCCGCGGAGTGTGCAGAGAAATTCAAGATGGCGGCCGGAAACGCAGCCATCTTGAATCGAGGGAAAATTTTTTCCCCGTCGCAGTCTCCAACGTAGGGAAAAATTTCCCACGCCGCCATTTTGGATCCTAGGGTAACATTAACCAAATTAACTTTGTATCATTTCTATAATTTAGATTATTAATTTCATTCACTAAATAAGTAAACATTGAATAAGTAATTATTTATATTATGAATATTCATTCCTTTAATACATAAAAGTGAATGTTAAGAGAATCGATATCGATAAATTATTTAAATTAGTTACCTACCCACACATCACTACTTCGAATTCTTTATTTATTTACAAAAAATCATAAATATGTATTATAAAAAAATATTATACATTAATTAAATATGTTTATATTGCAACTGAGAGGGACGTTTAGACAACACAGCCTTCAAACTAAACTTTGAAGAATCTATGAAATGTTGCCATTATTGTGGGTCATAGGTAAATCATACTACTATCATAAGGCCATAGACAGTAGTACAACAAATTTTCCAACTATAGAAGGAGGATAAACATTCATTTTTTTCCGGAAGACTGATACTTTAGTGCCTTTAGCTAATAGGTTCCATTCCTGCAATCGTGAACTTAGAAGTTCAACTTTTTCTTTGGATAGACCAAGTTATGAACTACATCGTTCAGTTCATGTTGCTCAATAAGAATAGTTTACAGGACTGTAGGTCGGATCATAGACTTCAAATACTTCTGCTTTTCTTTTACTAGAGTTCTCTTTATCACTAATGGATAACTTCCAGTCAGATGGTGGCTATGGCACCATTAAATTTTCTCCGTGAGGCACTGGCCGAAGAGCCGATGTCACCTTTGTAACTACTTCTCTTTAAGAACTTTCATGACTTACGATTCTGCATTCACATTACAAGCCTTAAACTCTTCCTTGACTGTAGGAAGGCATGAGATCGAAATTGTAGCAAAAGTCAACAATGAAAATGTTTATTCCCTCTAAGAATAAATTTACTTCAAAAAGCAGTTTATTCATTATTCATCGCCACTAATTGGTTGAGAGAAGAAAAAGAAGAAGGATTTATTTGCATCTCGCAATAAAAGCAAAAGTATTAAACACTAAAATAAGTATTTTAACATCTTTTTAAATATATAAATAAATATTTAAGTGACGTAAGTGGCATGCTTATTTTCTTCTCGTATGATTTCGATACTAAAGAATCCAGCAACGAGTTGCTTAACTTTCCCGGCGTCATTTAAAAATTTAGTGACGCCATCTGTTATGATATTTTATTTAAGAAAACACTTTATCCTTATTGGGTGTACTATAGATGACTATCTACGGAATTTCGGGACTTTGAGTATATATCTGAACTGAGGGGACCGAAACGAGTTCAACAGTACCCTACTTTTCGATTGGAGACAAAAAATAAGAGTTATCATAGTTACAATTTCTTGCCTTTCACAATGCGTTCTACGCCATTCTAGCGTTTTCTACTAAGTGGCGTTCGACTGTTCATGCAATTTCTTGCCTTTCAGAGTGCTTTTTTTTAATGGTTTGCAGACTTTACCGCAAGATGGTGGGACTAGCAACTACGGTGCCGTCTGCAAGATAGCATTAAATAAGTGTGATAACTTAAAAAGTATGATAACTTTCTTATTTTTCGTCTCCGGTCCAAAAGTAGGATATCGTTGAACTCGTCTCGGTCCCCTCAGTTCAGATATATACTCAAAGTCCAAAAATTCCGTAGATAGCAATCTATAGTCTCCCCATATAATTAATTATTATAAAATGGCTAAAACCTTAATTTTCAGATAAGGATGATTTTTACAAAAAATTCTAAATGCTAATAACAAGGAAAATCGTCATTAAGTCCGACCATACTCGAGATATGACACACGACTCTCTCTTTCTCCCCACCTCGTCAACCTTGAACCACCAAAATTTAACAGAATCAATACTCTTAATACACAAACCTCCGTGCAAAATTTCAAAAATGTTTGACAAAAGGCACAGGAATTATTAAGCGTCAAAGAAGGTGAACAAAATCGTCCCTCCACACACTAACATTAATACATACAGAAAAACCTTTCGAATTTTAATATCTTCTAATAAATTTACATATTTCAATATAAATTTTGTAATATTATTAATACGTTGTCACATGAATAATCTTCAATAAATTAATAAAGCTAACTTCCAAATGGTTTTTGTTTTGAAAGCACTGATACGTTTTCAATACATTAATAATTATTTATTATAATGATATTCATTATGTATTCATCTTATTCATTAATTTTTTCTAACAATACGTTAATTAGTTCTAGTATCACTTGAACTAATTAACCTTTGCTCTGCTACGTGTCAATATTTCGAAATGATTGTTTTAAAGGTAAGTTAAAATCTTTTATTATAAAGAATTATTGTGCATTGTTATGAAATTAGAATGCGTACCATACAAGGTCAATAATTGTTTTTTAATTTACTATATAATCGTATTTTTATTTTAAAATTATAGACATTCATACGAATAAAAGATATAATTTAAGAAGTTGAATTACAGTTCATCGTAAGTATTAATAATTTTTTTTTAAATTTTTATATTAGACTATAGAGCCAATTATTAATTTCATATTGTCAGAAACTCTTATTTACGAACTATTAGAAAAGTAAAAACTATAATTATATGCAAATTTACTATTTAATTCTGATTATTATAAGGAAAAAGTGCTCGTGTTAACACTTGATGTAAGTCTTAATGACTTATATCAAGTGTTAAAACTACTCTTATATTGTTGAATTCATTATGTTTATTACAAATAATAACTTTGATAATATACATAATTTCAATATAGAAGATCTATGTATTATTATTGTTGGGTTTATGGAAACATGTTTACTGTTTTGTACTCCATGTCTTGTTCTGTAAAGAACAGCATGATAGGGACATTGTCTCAAATTTCTCATTATTTTAAGAGCTTTTAGATATTATATAACAGGCATGGGCAAATGCGGCTCTTTTTGAGTTAGATGCGGCTCTTGCTGAAAGTGTTCATTTAATAAGTACAATTACGTAAACAATTAAAAAATCAAATGCGAATATCGTAGAAGAGTAATTGTTTTAATTAATTTGTTATTGTAAACCTTTCTCTTCTGCACTGAACTTTTCTTTTTTACTTTTAAAAATAGATTTTTATTTTCTATAAACAGAATACTTCTTTTTTAATAATACAAATTGTTCGATTTTATTTATTTTTTTTTTTGTATTATTCTTTCGAGTGTCCCTTCTTCCAAGCATGTATCCAAATAATGAATGTTTACATTATGCGCTATCGGATTAAGTTAAAAATAAAATAATCCGACCCCGTTTGTCCCAATTGTAGTCCACGATAGGTATGAAAATAAGGCGGTTTTGGGCCCCATACCGTGTGGAGTGTTAAAGAAATATGTTGAAATTTTTAACTCTCCCTCCCTGTGGACATGTTCACAGAATGTTTCTACCAGGCGGGCTCTGTAGCAATCGTTATGAATGCTATAAAAGTTTCATTGTTACCTACGAAATTTACGTACAGCCTCTAGAGTCATCCAGCACAGGCCTAAAAGGCCAATTGTGTCAGGATATAAAAATGATTACCCTTCGAATATCAATTTATGTACAATATTTTTCTATTAGCATACGTAAATATTTTAAAATTTATTTAAGAAATTATCATTTACCTGACAGAGAAACGGATGTAATGCGCCCCAATAAGATGTATGACTTTGACATGAAGTTGCTTTATTTTCTGACTATAATCATAACAGCAGTGGCAAGAAATGGTAAGTTTTACTAATATTTGACAACCATCATTAGAAGGAAAATATTATTATTTTTATTCCTTTAGTCAATTATCACCTGGAAGATTTGTTAAATCCTAATTTGTTCGAAGGCGATATCATTGGAATAAAGGATAACGATGTAAGTTTTCTTTTACACGTGCTTTAAACATTAACGAAATTTCAATTCAATCATTACATTTAGGCAAGAAATGCTATAACAAGCCGTAATTTAAAATGGCCTAATGGAATCGTTCCCTACACCATCGATTCCTCTTTAGGTTTGTTTCTTATCTTTAAATTATTTTAAGATTATTCAAAAATTAATAAATCTTATATATACAAATAGCAAATGTAACTAATCGAATAAAAGAAGCTATGGATGAAGTCACTGGATCAACTTGCATCAAATTCATACCAAGAACTTCTGAAGAAAATTATGTTCGGTTTTTCAGGGGAGAAGGGTAAGTCACTTAAATATATAAGTAAATTCAGTAGTATTTAAAGGCAACTTAAATATTAAACATTTATATTGTATATCGTAAATTTGAGGCCATTCGTTTCAGTTGTTATTCTAAAGTTGGACGTGCTGGAGGAGCTCAACCAATATCTTTAGGAAGAGGGTGCCACGTGAAAAATATTATTGTTCACGAAATTGGTCACGCTCTTGGTTTCTATCACGAACACAGTCGCTCTGACAGAGATTCATATCTGATAATACATTGGGATAATATTCGATCAAGTAAGTAGTTATTTTCAAAACATTTATGAAAATGTTAATTTTAAATAAAAATCTATTTACTTTTAGATATGGCATCACAATTCAGAAAACTTCAGCCAAATCAGAATATACTCTTCAATAATTTTGATATTAATTCTATCATGCTTTACGGGGAAACAGCATTTTCCAAAGATGGAGTTTCTAAGACTATATCATCTAAATCAGGAGTAAGACTAAAGAAAACAAATGAGAAGCCTGGTTTATCTACTAGTGATATCTCACGAATTAAAGCATTGTACGAATGTTAAAATAAAGTCAAACAAGTCCAAATTTGTAATATAAGAATAAACAGGTTCTATGAAAACCATACTATTCTTCGTAAACCATATCAATATGTAAATAATTTCAATAAAATTTTTTTTTCATTCTTTATAACAAAAACTTCTTTAATATCATGTGTTTAACATTCTTCTCTACATCTTTTTTCTTTGATATTTGGCGAATTGTCACTCTGGATCGAATCCAAAAAGGTCAAAAATCTGCTGGAATTTTTTAGGGGTGGTTCATCTTTATCTGTCAAGCCCCAACCCTCACCACTCCGAAGCTTTATTGTACCTACTTACCAAAAAAAAAACCATCTTAGTGCTCACAGGGAGGAAAAAGTTAAAAAAAACACAGCTTTTCCCTTTTATGTTTAGGTGTCAGCGGGTCTCACCCCCTCTCAAGATGTTTACACTTTTAGACTTAGGAGACCTTAAAACGTCCAGGAATGCAAAAAATTCAGGTTTTTTTCCTGTGTGTAGTATGTATTTTTTATGCTAGTGTGTGTGGAAGGCACGATTTTGTTCTTTATTTTTGAAGCTTAATAACTCTTGTGCTTCTTGTCGAAAAAGTTATGAAATTATGCTGAAAGGTTTGTGTATTAAGGGAATTCATGCTGTTAAATTTTCGTGGTTAAACGTCGAGGGGTGGAAAGATAAAGGCGTAATCGAGTGTCGTATCTCCAGAACGGTCGGACTGAATGACGATTTTGCTCGTTATTAGTATTTAAATTTTTTTAAATAAAACTATCCTTACCCTCAAAATTAAACTTTTTGTTATTATTATAAAAAATAATTAAAAACATTAAAAGTTTTTAATTATGTATCATAACAGATGGCTTCACACACACAGCTTTAAACATTGCAGGGAAAGTTAAGCAGTTCGTTGTTGATTTATTTTGTGTTTGTCTTCAAATACAATATACTTTTATACGCAAAAAGAAATTTGCAAAGTAATATCCTCACTGGAACCATATATTGAAACAAACAATTATGAATTATGACTAGTTTTGAAAGTTACAGAGCTATTACGGGTTTAAATATGTGTTTTATAATTATTATTAATATTTAAAATAATAATTTTAAGATAAGATATTAACGTGAAAAAGTATCTTTTCTAATATTTAAAGCGTATAATTATAAACTCACATTTAGATGTAATTCCACGAAAGGTAATACATTTAATTACATCATTTTTAGAATTTACATATAAAAGTTACTGTTTTTGATGCTAAAGAATTTTCTTGTGAAGGTTTTACTATTATTTTCTATATGATTTTAATCCCATAAGATTTATTTTCGTGCAATTACATTTATTTATCGTTTATTTAAATGTTAATGGTGTCATTTCTCTTTCATTTATATGTTTTAATTGTGTAAATACGGTTTCTTTATTAGAAAATTTAAACGTCGTATTTAAATGTATGGCGAAAAACGTAACGAAATTTTAAAGAATAATATATTTTAAATGTTTGTTTTTAATTTTAATAATAAAGATCATTTCGTATCGTGTTTAATTTTATCATTACACTACTCTTGGAACATGGTAATAAAATTAAATCGGATGCAAGCTTAAATGTAATTAGATCTTGCTTATTTTTGTTTTTAAATGCAAATTAAATTATCGTAATTGGAAAATATTATAAGAATAATCGAATTCATAGTAAAGTTTTTAACTTAGTTATTGTAGTTTAGCTATTCTTATCAGGTTAATTATTATTTATTGGTAATAAATACAACTTTGTACCTACTCATATTACAGTTATATCTTCTCAAATTCGTATTTTTTTATTGTCAAAGTGGACCTTGTTTATAAATAGGACTCATTATACTGGTGTAGTTTCGAATTAGCAAAAGGAGAAAAGAGTGTACAGGTGAAAATAGAGATATTTTGTCTTATTTTTGACTAAGGTTTCCTCCTTTTGCTAATTCGAAATTATACCAGTATAACAAGTCTTATTTATAAACAAGGTAAACAATTTAAAAACAAAATTGAAATGTTTAAGGATGTTCAATTCAAATTCAAAATTTACAACCGTACGTAGATAGATGATCCACAGGACTCTATTGCTAATAGGAAAAGTATGTTGTACAGGGGCAAACCACTACTAATTTGAGGTGGAAAGCATATATTTTAAATTAAATTAATTAAAACTCACAAAGAATTAATTATTTGTTTTCTTTTTGTATCATTGAACTCTTTTTTTCAAATTCAAGTTTACTTAATGAAATTCATTCAATATTTTATCATTAAGATAGGATCTTGTTGAAAAGCTAAAAACTTTGCTCTATCCCATTTATTTTCACCTCAAATCAATATGTTAAGAAATAAGACAGTTTTCAAACAGTTTTCGGATTTTAAGGCTTATAGATTGCAGTGAAAATCCCTTATATGTGTTTCGTGCTTGCTAACTAAGCGTTGCTTCTTCTTTAGGGAAAAATCACGCATTTAACAGAAGATTGCATTGAACTAACACTCCATGCACTCCCATAAGATGAACACATACTGCCTGTCAGATTTTAACGATGTTGGTAGATCACTTCTCATTTTCGTCATTTTGAAGACATCCATCTTGAAATTGCCTTCTGGTGAACCACAGCGGTGGCAGGTTATTCTGAATTACTGATAACAGATAGTCACTAATCGCCTAACCATCAGGCTAGCCACGTTGAATCTTCTGTGTTTTCTTTAAGGGATTACCTCCAGGAAAGTCTTCCTGGAGGTAATCCCTTAAAGAAAACACGGAAGATTCAACGTAATCCCTTGGTACATCGCCCATGTATTGCGTTTTATCATTCCAATTCAATTCTGTAAAATGACAGAAATGCAGTTGGCTAGGAGGACAAAGCTAAGAACTGTTCTGAGTGTCCTTAAACGGTGTGCTAAGTTTGCATGTTAGATTGAGTGTGTATATAAATGGCGGATGACATAATTATCACAATTTTACGACCATTACAAAAACATACATATTTAGTCCAGCACGAGCAGCCATCTTGCAAATCGTACGACGAGACAAAACAATAGCGTTAATAGTACAAGGTTAGCATAGATAAAACAAACTGAATGAACTAGTTAGGAATTTAATTAGTGGTTCTAGCAATGGAAGGAGTCAAAAAATAGTAACGAAAGGTTAACATAGCAATAATTATTATTGTTAATTATTTTCCAGAAATGTTTAGGAAAAGATCTCAAAATTATAGTTACGTCACTGAGGAAATACCTTATTCTTCAAGTATTCTCATGTATACATAATTGTGCTACAATTTGAGATCGAAAATTGTAGATCGAAAAATCCCCACTCTCCAGAATGGTGTTAGAAAAACATTAGAAAAAGTATGGAAAGACTTGAGGGATAAAACCCGATTAACTATAAAAGAATTTCCGATAAAAACCGAAAGTTACGTTACTTTAATTGAAACTTTTTTCCTAAAAGGAGTTAGATAGATGATCCGCATGACTGTAGTGCTAACAGGAAAAGTATGATGTACAGAGGCAAACTACTACTAATTTGAGGTGGAAAGCATATATTTTAAATTAAATAAATTTAAAAAATTAATTAAAATGTGCAGCCCTGTATTGTGATGATGTTCGAAAGAAATAATTGTTTGTTTGTTATAAAAGATAACGTAATTTTAAATAATAATTTAATGAATTCACTTTATAAACCAATATATATATATATATAAAATAACTGTTATTAAGGCTAACTATAACCTTTATCGTTGTGTAGAAGACATTAATGGTTTTTCTATAGAAAAAAAAACCTTAACTTTGATCGTTTGATAACTTTCGATATTCAAATTAACGACATTCATTAATTTGAATATCGTTAATTTATTAACTTATTGCAATAATGATAATTAACAGAATTATTTCTATTTGAGTGAATATATCAGTAATTTTAAGCTTATAGAATGTTTCGTTTATATTATTAATTTTGAAAATAAACCAACAACGAGTTGTTCAACTTTCCCGGCAACATTTAGAATTTTGGTGGTGCCATCTGTGATCATATTTCATTAAAAACACTGTTTATTTTTTAAAATTATTATAAAGTGGAAAAAAAGATTAATTTTGAGGGTTGGGATGGATTTCATAAAAAATTGTAAATGCTAATAACGAGTAAAATCCTTATTAACTCCGACCCTATTGCAGATATACACGACCTCCATTATCTTCCCACCCCCTTTACCTTTAACCACCAAAATTTAACAGTATCAATCACCCTAATAAACAAACCTCCCAGCAAAATTTCAGAAATTTTCGACATAAGGTACAGGAGTTATTAAGCTTCAAACAGGGTGAACAAAATCGTGCCCCCCCGCACGCATACACTAGTATCCATACATACAGAAACTCTCTCCTCAACTTTTTTGCATTTCTCGACATTTTAAGGTCCATGAGTACAAAAATGTAAAAATTTTGAGGGGTCGTTTCATGACCGATCGCCATATTTTCCCTTATTTGCCCGGGCAACGCCGGGCTCATCTGCTAGTTACTTAATATTTAATGAATTTTTTAACAATGAATTTAATTAAATTTTTTAATGTTTAAAAGTGAAAAGAGAATATAAAATTGAAAAAATTGATAAAAGAAGCTAAGGCAATAAGAACATTTACTTAGGCTGATATCGAAAATGTCATTGCTGACGTGCTGTATATAATTGTAATCTTTATATTTGTTTGCTGCAAATTCTAAAAATGCGGAATGTATGCATTTATTCATATTATTGAAATTACAAGTTAACGTTATATGTCTACATATACGGAAGTATCAAGATTAAAAGTCACAGAAAAATAAGAAATAATAGAAATATTGGTTCATTTTTGTTTATGTTGGTTTATGTGTGTAGAAAAGAAGACAGAAGGAAAAGAAGTGAGAGAAGAAAAGCGAACAGATGAAGAAGACAATATAAACAGAAGGAGAAGAATATAAGATAAACAGAAGAAGAAGAAGAAGAATATAAGATGAAGAGAAGAGAAGACAAAAAAAAGAGAAGAAAAAGAAGGTAAGATGAAGAAGGGAAAAAAAGAAAAGCAACGAGAGGAAAAAGAAAATCTTTTTTTAATTACTTAAATTTAATTACAGTTGTGATTATAATAATTTTAAGTGAAATAAACTTTACTTAAAAGAAATTTAGAGATGTTTTCATTCCTAGTACTAACAGAACAGAAAAATTCAACTTGTAATACAGTATAAAGAATATATATTATATAAAATAAAACTTGAATGAAAAATTGTAATTTTATAATACGATGTTAATATCAATACGCTTTGATAATAAGAATTGACTTTTGGATTTTACTTTGTAGTAGTTTATCAACCCTTTTTTAAATATTGAATGCTGCTGTTAATATATAAAATAATGCGGAAATGGGTTTATACAGCTGCTTTATACAGATTCTTTCTACGTCAATATTATCATTGTACATGATATACAGGCTAATGATAGTATTTACTAAATCTATTAAAATGGCATATATTGTTCCTGTAATATTTAATAAATAAGAAAGGATAAATAACATTAGTGTGGAGAACAATCATTACATAACTTTCAATATTCAATATAATTTCAAGTTATAATTGGGTAAAGTTCTTAAATATTCTGGTAAACTCCATTTTAAATTTCATATGTTTTTATCTTGTTGTTTCACTTATAAGTTAGTAAGCATCTTGTAAACGTTATCAATATAAAACTTTACCTAATAACTTTTAACTTGTGTGCATTTATTCGTAGAAGTTATTACGATATATTTTTATTCGAATCTCTATTTCAATATCTGTATAGATCTATAATGTCTTTCCATAAATATCAAATGTCTTATTGAAATGGAAGCGAGTAGAAACATTAAGATATTTCCGACTCGACCAGTTTTACATTCAAAGAAAAGACATTAGCCATTCTCTAGAGAATCTCTTCTAAACCGAACTATTGAAAGGATAATTTTTGTTATTATTTGAAACACTTTATATAGAAACAAAAATAAATAAAACAATTATCGATTGAACAAATCCCCATTAAGTTCACTTTCATAAGCTTTTATAAGAAACTACATTTTATCTGAATATATGTATGAGAGGACTGGAAAATGTAGCATCTTTGTATATTACATAATTAATATAAACACTTGTAGTAATCTTATAAAAGTTTAATGTATAATAAAGGGTTTTATAAAAATTGTAAATGATAATAACGAGTAAAATCGTCGTTTCCTCCATACTCCAGACACAATACGACCTGTTCTTTCTTCCTCCCCCGTCGACCTTTATCCACCGAAATTTAATAGTATCAATGCCCCTAATACACAGATTTTCCTGCAAGGGCAATTGGATTGTTGTTTTCATTCTTATCTGTTCTATTTATTTTATTCTTTCAGTGAATGGCAAAATCCGATGAAATTACACTTTTAAAATTCAATTTTATGTCAACTTCTTATTGAATTCTTCTGTCATGTTGTAATAAAGAAAAACTGAGATTTCAAATTATATATGGAAATTAATTCTTCGACTTTAATAGGGAATTTAAGGTAGAGATAATTAAAGTAGGAAAAAAATCTCAATTTTTCCTATCTTTAGTTTAACACCTAAATAGAAGCGAATTTCTCGTAGAAAGTTCTCTCGGGGAATCCCCCTTCGGCAGATAGCCCACTTGCGAAGTTTCCGTATACAAGAAGAATATATTTCTAATTTTAAACATATCTAAATGGAAATTAAACAATCATAAAAATATATTTAATTATAATTAATTAAGCGAAAGACATTTTAACGAAGTAAACTATTTTGTACAGATTACCAAATAACGTATTAACGAAAATTAATAAGCGATTTGGAATTTATAATTTTAAAACGATTTTAATTAATCTCTATTAATGTAATTTTAATGAAAATTTTCGTAAATTCTTACAATATTATAACGCCATTAAGGCATCTATAAAGAGAAAGTTAATTTAGGAATTTTTAATTAAATAAAATGAAAACAAATTTTAGATCTTATAACTGATAATCCTTATGAGAAATATATAGACCTAAAAGCCATTTTATAACCTGTATTAAATCCAATAGAAGCAATCTTCTGGAGTTGTGTTAAAGGTTTTATATTAAGACATAATATTAAAAAATATGACATACATGTTCTAATTAAGCCGTTGAAATTAATAATAAATATAACTAAAATATTTTATTTTTAATATAAATTCTAAGTCTTATTTTATATTTTTGTGTCTTATGAAGATTTTAGTTCATTTTCTAAATATTTATGACACTATTTACTTTCCCAGCTTTGTTGTATTTAACACAGGGAAAGTATGACGATCGATCAAAAATGATTACCCCAAGATTTTTACATTTTTGGACTAGGTACACATTGAAACGTCGAGAAGTGCAAAAATATTCAAGGTGTTTTTCTATACGTATAGATATTAGTGTGTGATTTTGTTCACTCTCTTTAACTCCTTACTTCCTCGACCTTAAACACCAAAGTTTAACAGCATCAATCACCCTGATAAACAAACCTCTCTGAAAAATTTCAGAGATTTTCGACAAAAGACACAGGAGTTATTATGCTTCAAACAGGTTGATCCCGCCATACATACAGAAAACACCAAACATTTTTGTATTTCTTGACGTTTCAAGGTCTCCCTGAATTCAAAAATATAAATGTCTTGTGAATTATTTTTTGACAGATCGCCATACTAATATAAGAGATAATATTATTTCTTCAATAAATGCAAAACATGGAATGATTCCATTACAGGAAATGTTTAATTTTCATGTCTTTATTGTCTTCAAGATTAAGTTACTCAGTACATAACCACATTTCTAACAATGGTCCATATCTTCTGTATCAACTGTCGAAATTAAAATTACTTTATAAAAAATTCAGTTAAACAATGATGACAAATAGAAACAATAAACTATTGTGCATGTTAAATATTAGTATATTTATTTACGAGGCAAATATAAAGTCTTCAGTACATTTTAATTTGCGAAATTTTTTGAAATTTACTTATAATACTGTAATATATAATGTAATTTACCTTTTTTGCAGGTTATTAACTTTTACAAAGCAAAATCTTACCAATTAAATCAAATTAAAGAATTTCTGACTCATGAAATATAGATTAAACAGCTACAATAGAGCAATATAATGCAACTGCCGAGCTATTTTTATGTATTGAATTCTATTACCTCGTATGCCAATGTGAACTCTACTTCAATAATATTTTATTCATATGTAGAAATATCTGCTAAAGGCATTCAATGATAAATATATTAACAGGAAGCCTTAAAGGGATTATTTACGTGTCGAAACTATATTCTACTATGTAAATACGTTATCTCTACGGGTAGAGTTAACAGTGACCTCAAGTCTTAATGTATTCAGATATATAGATGAAAACAAAGCTAACTCGTGGATAGTAATATGAAATAAATCTATTATGAGTCCTAAATAGCCACATATTTCTAATTATTTCAGGAACAACAGGTGTAACAGGTGCTTAAGACCTATTATATAGAGCTGGCACACCATCGTGCTGGTATGAAACATATTATAGTTACGCCATTCGGGGAGAAAAGTACTCTGTCAGCCCAGAAAGGTGCTGAAGGTGTGGCTCGTCATACTGTTAAATTTATCATAACGTTGCATCACTCGAATGCTGTGCGGCATCCTCTACATGTTGTGCTGCTTGCAGATAGCAGCGTAATGGGTGCTAGTCATGGCGACTTATATTCATGTATTTGTGTCCACTGAAGTCCATATTTTAATCTAATCTAAACTAAACTAACCAATACCGGATATCCCTTTTGTTACAAAATAATAGGTGTTTAAGAGTGGATGTTTTACATACTTAAACGCTCTCTATATAAAAAATATTTTAATCCCTTTCGGTTTAAGTTAAATTATTTTACCTGCATAAGCATTAATAACACCAAATAAATGTGAAAAGTGTTTAAGATATATTACATTTTTGTACACAGTTCAGTTAATTAATAATTTAACAAGGTTAGTAAATTAGGAATTATTAATATTACTTTCTGCTTCTCCAGAGAATAAAATTATTAAATATCTGTAAATTAAGATTACAAAGTTACATTTTAATCATATATATTATCAACGTTACAAATTATATAATTCGAACATAAATGTATTCATTAGTAAACAAAGACAGATTAAATAATTGATATATATTTATTAATTGGAACATTAACAGTTTAATGTTCCTTTTTGGATATAATAAAGAATTAATGAAGCTGAAATATTTAAATAAGAATTGTATAATGTATAGATAATAATCATAAAGTCACTGTGTACTTTTATACAAACAATACAATGCAAGTGCGCGTGTGTCTTTTCGCATATTCTGTAGTATTCCACATATACAGTGCTGAATTTCTTAATTTTATAACGTTATGTCATTAAAGTTTCTTAATTCACAGTTTATATAAAATGTGTCACAATTTCTCATAGAAAATGTTTATGTTAATTAAATACACCGTGTTCAAAACATAAGGAAAATTGTCCAACCCATAAATAGGAATCTAGGTATAATCTAATCCAATACACTGTACCTAATTTCTTATTTATAGGATCTAGATTCCTATTCTAATCTAATTACTGGATTGTAATACAGTCATTGGATTAGAATCCATAGACAATACGAAGTACTCTTTTACGTTGTTTTCGGTTTGACGTAATTTAGGTAAAATTTTTGTTGTTTTTTTAAGATATAAGCCCAATAATGGTAATGTTTAATTTTGGAACTGAGTGTCTATGAAAAGTAATAAAAAAATTTTCCCAATCGTTAGAGGAATATAAAAATTTTGCAAATCTTTTGTGTGTTTAAACCTAGAATATATCATCCTCTATAAGTTTAGAAGATTAAAATTAACAACAAAATCTAATGTCTGCAGTTTATTATTAAATAAACAATCCTCGAGTGGAGGGCAGAAACATTTTAATTACTAAATTACTTCATATACATTACGAAATATCTAGAAAATTGTCCAATTATCACTAAATAGAATAAGTATAGAAAGAAAATGTTTGAATAATTTATCATTTACAATGAAAATATTGGTAATAAAAGTATCAATAGCGTGAAAATATGTTAATAAAATGTTTCAAATAATCCAATTGTACTCTTTGAATCACTGTCATATTTACACGTCAATGTATGCACTTTTAAGTCTGTGTTTTTTATAAAAAATATTTTTTAAAACGTCAATTTAATCAGCTTTCACATCAGTATTTCAATGAACTAATCTAAATACTCAACTGAATACATTGAGCTTTATCTAAATTCCTGTACTGATCTACATTTAAATAGGAAGATTTCTTGTTTTGTATTTTTACATCTAGTCTGTTTGTCAATACAAAAGAAATATAATTTTATTTTGAAATCTTCATCAGAAAATTCAAAAAAATATATAATATGCTTTAATGATGATTTTTATTTTATTTTTAAAGTGTTGATTAAAGTTCTTTCATTAACATGGCACTGTTATGCATATTTATCATAACTTTTCTGTGATAGAAGAATGATATCAAGGTAAAATTTCGAGGTTTCAACCCAGATTCGAATGCGATTCCCTCAGAGGAACATTCTTTGCTTTTATCTTCTTTACTGTTTGGCCATCTGTGTTAATACTGTAATTTCAAAAATATCCCTTTCATCAACATAGGTTAACGTATTTGGAAGTTTTACTGCTTAGAAAATGACTTTAAATATCATTTTTCTCATATCTGAACATTTATTACTGTCATTATATCGTCAATGGGTATATTTGGATTTCTATCGTGTTTATCAATCCTTTCCTTACAAACTGCTGATATAATAAATTTTCCATTTAACAACAAAATGTTATGAAAGTTACCATTTTTTTTTGTATACTAAATTTAAGATCATTTTGAAAACATTAATATACACCAGGGCTTCTTAAACTGGGAATTTAAGACCTGTTCTCAAATGCCCACAAATGAAAAATATTACTTTTAAATCTTACAAATGTTCAGTGTGTTTATATTTGGTCACACCTGACCCTGCATATCAGGAGTGATTGTGGAATTATAAATTCTGGAGGTCCTGTGGTAGGGGTGGTATTTATAGCACACTCTTTCCTTCACTCCCTATAAGAAATTTCATGAGGTCAAGTCAGTTATTTGTGGCCTCTTCCCTTTAATCTTTCTACATATGGTCTCGACTTTCGTCTATGTAACATCGTTCTCATGATTAAGCAAGGACAGACAGCCGGACAGACGGCAGTGGAAATTTATAAGTCTGAAATTGTCTAAAATTGTACTCCAATTAATAAAAATACTGTGTTAAAAATATAATAATTTTTACTGAATTTTTTGGGGCATGATATACTAGTTACATTAAAAAATCTTTTGTGAAATTTAGATTGATGTGCACCAGATGGCGACAGTTTGCGGGCTATGAAGTGTGAAATTGATTTTTGGATAAGAATTGCTCTTAATGCAATGCCAGTTGTTGTAGACCCGGTGTTAAGTATACAAAGACGACACTCTTCCGCTTCTCAATAGGTAAAAATGAATTCAAAATAACAATAAGCACATTACTGACATCCCATTTGCAATATAATTGCGCTGTGTTGCTTCAAAAATCCGTTTATTTTGCCATTGCCTCACTGAAGTGAGAAAAGGAAGTGAAGGTGACATGAGCACATAAAAACTCTGTGATTGAAGATTAGAACTGCACGACAAAAGCATGACGATACAAGGAATGAATACAGTAAACTTTGCAATTGGGGTGGGCAATTGCTTGTATTGCCCACCTCAAACACGCCCTATATTTGATAGCATGTATCTTTATTGTTGTTATAACCCTTGGAAACATTCAGAAAAATGACACGCTAGTCCCTTTACACTTCACAATTACATGAATAATATTTACGAGACAATAAAACACAGAATGAGTGTAATAAAATTTTGAGAAATTAGAGAAGTTTCTTAAACGTTTCTCATGATTTAAAAGAAATAAATAGACGAGAACACTACCTAAAATTACATAAGTCAAAATAATAAAAGGTAAGATTTTGGTTATCTCTCGAAAATTTCTTTCACAAACATATCCTGTGGGCAAAAAGGGGCAAAGGGCTTCACTATCAAGTGCCATAAATTAATTTGTATAAGAAAATATTTCCCCGAAAAATTCCTCAGAATAAAAATGTCTGAAGTCAATACTGTACATGGGGCCACCTAATTCAAATTTACCTGGGGCTCTCCTTGAAATTAAAACGTGCCATTGCGTGAACAGATAGGATTAACAAACAATATAAAATGGCGGAATAATTGAACGCTGATTATTATAATTTATTTCAATAGTATCCCACAGAAGACAATTAACAAAATGTATTTTTCAATTATCGAGCTAATAAAACGATTTTTTAGAATATATTTTTAAACGTTGATTGCTATTCCAAACATGTTCTTCGTCACTTTTAGTTTATCGATTTTTCAAAACTGTTTGGTGACCGAAATACAAACGAATGACAAAAAATACTCCCGCAAAATTTGTTAAAGAATGTAATTGGGTTAAACGTTTTGGTTTTCTTATTTTCTATACTTTTAAAAATTTCCTACAAAAAGTAGTCTTTCGGTTTATTGATTGTGCTGCAATTTGAAAAAAATTGAAACCCATAAATTCGTCTATTCGTCCGTTTGTCTGTCATTCCTTAATCTCGAGAACGGGTTTACACAGATAAAAATCGAAACCAGATATTGAGAGCTTAGGGGTCAGAGATTAACTATATACGAACGGAGTCTGGTAATTTTTGTGTAACGATGCAAACATTAATTATTTCCACTAATAATTCAAATAAAAATAAAAATATATTTAATGTATATTCTAATAATATGAAAAAAAATATGTAATGTGTTTATTTTTCATTAAAGTTTCAGTGGAAATAATTAAAGTGAACAATTATTTAACTAAGGTAAATATTAAATTACCTGCTAAAGGCATTTAATTTTTGTTCTGTATAAATACTTGATGTTTTACATTGTTTTTAAGCATTTTAAAGCTTATTTTTAGTCATTTTTTTGTTAGTGGCGAGGAAATTTTACGATATATTCGAACAGAACTGTCAGTGAAGTTTAAATCCTTTTGCCTAATGATAGAAGTAGAAACATTGTGAAAATTAAAAGAAATTGTAAATTAATTATAACTTTATATTCAACATGAATATATTTCTAATTATAAATATAAAAGTCTGTTAAGTTTTGACTCGTAAGAACGATATTGTAAGAAAACCTTGTTAAGAAAGGAAAACTGTTATAATCACTGCAGTTTCTATCGTTATATTTGTTCTATCGCTTATAAACATTCTCTATTGCCAAAATTTTTAAATGAAAATTCTATAAAACGTTTATTTAATTAAAAGAAATTCATCAAAATCACTAATTTCCACCCCAAAAACTACATTAGGAAAGCACTCACATTCCTATTTAGGTTAATTATTTAAAATAACATGATGACTGTTTTGTTTAATTAAATTATGGCAACGCAACACTTGAGCGATATGCCTAAGGGGGATGCCTTTCAGGAGGTTTTTTTAAGGGTAACTCATCCCTATTCAGGCGTTACAGACGTGGAGAAAGCGCAAACTCAAAACCGAACTCCTAGTGTTCAGCGAGTGGAACCAATTGGCCACTGGTGGCCATATCGTGACGAAAATTGAAGATTTTCAAATATATCAGTCTTATAAAAATATGGAAAGTATTACAGTCGAACCTCCAATAACGGCCACATCTTAGCAGCGGTTATTTTTCAGGAACTTTTGTTTTAAAATGTTTACAGAGTAACCTCTAAACTACGGCCATTTTTTATGTTTCCATTAGTGATCATTGTTCAGTTTACTGTATTACTATATTATTGGGCTGAAATTCGAAAAAATTGTAGACCTATATATTTTCACTGTCTCCTGTCTGTCTTTTCTTAATCTCGAGAACTTCCTTTGTATTTGATAGATAAAAGTCGAGACCAGATATGGAAAGTCTAAGGCCAATTAACTATATACAAACTTCCTGTCTGGAGAGGAAGTCGCGTGACTTTAATTCAAATATTTTCCACAGAACGGAGTTGCATAAATGACCGGCATGACTTCGTTGTTGTGAGGAAAACTATGATGTACAGGGGCAACAACGTAATGAAAAAATATTTTTTTTTCTAAATTATTAATTTACAATGTATTTATTTAAAATATTAAGCTATAAAATCAATTTATTCCATTAATTTTAACAATATAATGTGAAATTTTTATAGTAAAAAAATGATGTTAAAATTTAAACATAATAGCATATTAGAAAGAATAATAGCGGTAATAGAATACATAAACCTATAAAAGAATTAACTATTTATATATTATTAGTTGATGAGCGTGTTTAAGAATAATAAATTACGTTATTTTTACTTATAAGATGTGAATTTTAATATTTGATAATGTCAAGAACTTTATTCACAGGTAATAATAGAGATTTCGAGCTCTTTTGTATCATTTTTATTAAAGAAAAAACTAATGATGACAGCTTATAGTACTGAATTTGTAATGAGACTTGTGAAAATTTCTATTCTTAAACTGTTTTCAGATTATTGTACATTAAAACACATTCAATATTTCCATTCCAGAACCTTTTGCACTTATATTTACACTAAAATCTTCATGAACACTAAAATAATTATTAAATATATTTAAAATTCATTGAAAAAATTCATATAACATTTAAATTTATGTATTTATAATGAACATGTTTTATAATATTTAAGCAATTTAAAATTTTTTCCTTCTCAATCAATTTTTTAAACAAAATTAATGTTTCTTCTTGGGTTTTATCATTAAGACAATTGCTTTTAAAGTTGTATTAACATTAACACTTAAAAGATAACACTGTGTGTATATGAGCATCAAGCAGAGGGGGAGGACAGAGCAAGTGGACCTCCCTACGGTCGCGTAATGTGTTCCACAGATTATACTCGTAAATGTGATCGAGATATGTAATCTTACATCCTTTGATACAATACTCTAATCTACTTGTGAAAATCCTTAAAATCATTAAAATAAATTCTTATTTAAATAATTGAATAAGAATTTATTGATGTAATTATTTGTCTCCAAGCTTTACCCCCCTCCCTTGAAAAATCTCATGCATATGTTTGTACTGTATGCGTGTACTATATATGTGTGTGATATACACACACGCATCTTGTATACATTTTTTACAGTATACGTTTACAGTACTTGTAATCTTAACGTGCATACTGTATTATATACACTCATATTAATTATATTGAAGTATTATACTTGTATATCTTTCCTTTTATATTTCTAGAAGGGAGCTGAAGATATTCACTCAACTGTGATTAAGAAAATAATTTAGTTATATATAATACAATTGAAAATTTTGTTGCTAATGGATATCCATTTTTTGTTTTGATAAAGACACGTGGCTTTGATATTGATTTTTACTCACAATATATAAATTTCACATTATTGATTATTCAAAATAACATTTATTTTATTATAAAAAATAATTTACGCTACATGTAACAATAAGTAAGACAAAGCCATTATAAATTTAATTTTTCTTTTAATAAATGTACAGTACATTGTTTACCGTACAAAATTTAAATCAAGTCTATTATTATTTTCCTGTTTTCCTTTTCTACTTCTCTTATTACTTTGGAAAATTGAATTGAATATAGTTTTTATTTTACCATTTTTTTTTTTCTAAAAGATTTATATATACAGTAAAACCTGTTCAAAACGGAAAACTTCCAAACCGTGCGAGTACGTTTTGAACAGGTTTTACTGCATAGAACTTTGTTTTAATTTTATATAATAATTATATTGAACTTAGTTGTATAAGAAAATATTAAAGTAGACTATAAAACAGATGGGGTTCTCATATCAGTAACTAAATATAGAATTGCGTGTCTCTTCTCTAATCTCCTGACAATTTTCACGTACATAGCTCCTAGTGAGTATGAATGATATAATTATAGGTTTTCTGTAGATAAAAACTGCTTTTATAGCGTAAATCGACAAGAGCAGAATAAATTTTATAACTTCAACATGATAGCGGAATGAAACTTTTCTACCAAGTTTCCTAAATATTAAAATACTTAATTATATTCCATACTGTTGAGATTATTTGAAAAATTCTGTATTATTTATGAAACCTGTTATGATTTTATTACATAATTAGATAATATTGCAGTTGAGAAACCTTAATAAGTTGATTTTCTGATCCATACAATGCTTACAGGTGAAAGGTAAACAATAAATTTTATAAAGAAAGTAATTTAATTGCTGTTTGATTATAATTTCAATCAAAAAGTTATTAAATTATTATAATAATTATACTATTAATTGTTTTCTATTCGTTATTAAGCTGCAATTTGAAAAAAAAAAATTTAGATCTATAAATTCCCACTGTCATCCATCTGCCTGATCCTCCTTAATCTAGAGATAAAAGTTAGATAAAAGTCAAGACCAGATATAGAAAGCTTATAAACACAATGTTCTGATTAACTATACACGAACTTTCTGTCTAGACCGGAAATCACATGATTTCAATTCAAATATTTTTTCCAGAATGAAGTTAGATAGATGACCAGCAAGGCTCCGTTGTTATCAGAAAAAGTATGATGTACAGGGGCAAGATACTACTAATTTGAGATCGAGAGCGTATATTTTAAATTAAATAAATTAAGAGCCCGGCATCGTGACGATATCGCGATAATTTTTGCTCGTTTATGATTAATTTTATTTAAAATGCAGCCATAAAATGTGTAATATATTATTTGCCGTTAAGACAAATTTATTCTTTCTTTATGAATTTAATTAAGAAAAAAATTGAAAATTAATTATTACAAAGTCAATTATTTGTTATGTAAAATAGTATTATGTGAAAATACATTAGGGATAATTAAATAAAAATTTAATTATACCTAATTCATTTTTACATTGAGTAATAAAGGTTGAAATATTTTAAAATTATTTCTAACTTCAACATCAAGTTAGTGATGTTATAATTTTCTTCTAAGTTGACAACTTAAAGCTTGAAATAAATGTATAATCATTTTAATAAAAGAAGATAAAGGTTTATGACACGAGACACTTACATTTTAAATTATTACAGCAAAGTTATATCCAAAAAAATATTTCACGTGTGAAAAACTACGTACGAATTTATTAAAATTTGTTTCTTGTTGCATAACTTGTTATTTTTCTGTACAAAATTCTATCCAATGCAAAGGCAGAATGACTTCACAAATCCATTCCTTAAGTTCTCGAGCTGTCTGAACGATCAATAAATATTCAAGCGTATTCGGATCGATGTAAATTGCTTAACGTCACATAAACACTAGGAGAAAAATCATATGCTCAAAAATATTTTATAATTATATAAATTCTTTTGGAGATTAAATATCAGTCGGACAATAAATAAATAAAAAATCTCGTAATTTACTCTGGTGTATTAATTATCTCTTTCTATGTAAGAATCTACTTTTGGGGCTGCAGAAAAAATTATAGACCTGTAAATTTCGTCTGTCCGCTTGTCTGCTTTTCTTAATCTCGAGAAAAAGTTAGACAGATGAATGCCAAGACAAATATAATAAGAGAAGAAAGAAAAGGATCCAATTAACTACATATAAACTTCATATGAAAACCGAAAGTCATGTTATTTCAATTCAAAGTGTTTCCTCTGAAAGATGTTTGGTGACCGGCACAACTCTACTGTTAAAGGAAAAGTATGATGTTTAGGGGCAAGCCGCTAGTAATTTGCGGTGTTGAGCATATATTTTAAATTAAATAAATTAAATAAACTTTTAATTGATTATATTTGTCAATAGTATCACACATAAATGTATTTTATATGCATTGACTATGTTATAGACAAGGCCTGGCCAACTTATAGTGGGGTTTCATCGACCTTTATAAAAACATCCGTGATCTTGAAAACTGATGATGCGATCGATCGATCGATCAACTTGTTGGATATGCCTGTTGTATTCTATACTTTAGCAGTTCCAAATAATATGCCTCATGTGTCAGAGCCATTTTAAGTACTATTGAGACAGCCCGATAAATTTCTTTAGAGACATTACACGGATGTAGAATGAGCAGTGAAATTAGGCCAACCGTAATGTAATTAGTTTTTATTGCCTTGCACGTTATCATGATTTATTATTGCATATGCTTTCTATATGACCCGAATAAAATAGATTCCAAAAGTTTCGCTGGACCCACTGAATTATGAAAAATTAAATTAGAAATAATTAGCATATTATACACCTGATAATTATTGTTTTTGAATAATATTTTACATAGAGGTTAAGATAATAAACTTCTATATATGCACTTTTATTTCTAATGAATAACTAAGTAGATAAATAATTAATTTTAGCGACATTTCTTTTAATTATTGATTGAAAAATAAGTAAATTATACAACCAGTGCTATACAAACTAAATTATAATGCGCTATACAGGATGTATAGTAGGCTACTTTATGTTTAGTTTATAACATTTAAATTTTTCTAGTTATTAAATACATTAATCTAATACAATACAAAGCTAATTTTCACAATATTTTTGAAAATAATTTTTACTTAATTTAAACAAAATTTTGAAATATTTAATATGAGAATAAAATAGACTAAAATTTGTATAAAAATTTGATGCAACTCATATCCCATAAGTTACGCTTATAGGCAAAATGTTGCGAGGATCTGAAACCCCCTTTTCCCTTTTTGTATAGTATCGCTCTTTTTATAAATCTCGTAATTTTATGTAAGAATTTTAAGTAAGAGGGAGAAGGAGGCCTTCCAAGGTCAACGACCGCAACGATCTCTTCGAAATAATTGTTAAAATATATATATCAACAAGAAAGAAACAATCCTTTGTATTACGGTAACTCGATAGGCGATAGCGTCAACAAGACGGAAATAGGCGATGTTTCTCATCCCCGCTTTGGTTGCACGTGACACATGGCTACAGCAATAAATCACCTAGCTCATCGTCGAGCGCGAAGTTTGACATAAACAATATCGAAATTGTTGACCAAATTGTAGAAATTATTGTCAGCTAGACGTTAATTGATTGGGGAGAGCTGTCAAATCTATAGAAATTTATATTTTAAATTCACCTCCACAAAGTACTTAAGTCTATAATTTAAACAAACATCTCAATTGTCGGCGTCCGTACTAGCTAGATCCAGACATGAACACACCAGCAGGTGTGCGTATAAATCCTGACAGTATGACAGTTCTCACCCCCTTGAATTTGGTATAAAGAAGGCGCGCACCCCCATTAGAAAAATGACGTCAAAGACATCAAACCAGGACTGACCAACTTTCATCCTCTGTCCCTTCGACACTAATTGACGCCGATGACAACAGATAGCGAGGTAATTTTTGACTTTTTAAGTAGAACTCTCTCTTTCTTCCCTCAGTTGCTCTAGGTCTAATTTAGATTAGATAGAGAAAGGGGATTAAAAGCTGATCGCGAATACGTACGGCTTAACCCCGCTAACCGCCTTATTAGAAATTCCGTTAAGGATTATTGTCATTACTATTATCTTTTATTATTATTGTTATTATTATTATTATTATTACTAGTATATGTATCCTTTATATAGTATCTTTATTAAATCTGTTTAGTATCTTAAATATGTGGGTTACTCGAACACGGCCGACACCTTATCGACTTATCCGCGACCTCCCACTCAAGATGTTCTTTTTTTGTGCCCTCCTAAATTGCCATCCACTGACCCCGTGAGCGGGACTCACCTTCCTGTTGTCGGAAACCGGGTAAGCCTTGTCGCTTAACCCCCGATTCTTACAATGTAGTGAAGTGAGTTCTTCTGTTTCAGAACAATGTTAAAGTAAAAGAATCACCCAAATAAAGTTGGCTTGATTTTTTTCAGTTGAAGCCTCTCGTTAACTCTATGGACAGATCATGTCACTTACCCATTTAAATCTGGCATGTCAGGTCATCTTGTAAGTCATTTGAAATTATGGTTAATGTTACCTATGATTCCAAAATGGCCGCTCGTCTCTGATTCCAGCAAATAGAAGAAAGGAAACAGTGGGGACGTACGTTCTAACCTAACCTAACCTATCCTAATAAATTACCATAATTATTACGAACAAACTTATTAGAATAGGTTAGGTTAGGTTAGGATAGAACGTGCGTCCCCACTGTTTCCTTTCTTCTATTTGCTGGAATCAGAGACGAGCGGCCATTTTGGAACCATAGGTAACATTAACCGAAATTATGAATCACTTGTCCGAATCTTTGTGTATTTAACGGAACTGTAGTCATCATCTGAATAAATATTTCGCCTAAGGGAGTGACTAATGCGACACCCTGTATTAAAACTACCGTAAAATAGAAAAGTGTTTTGTAATTTTTCTAATGGGAAATATAATAAATGGAATTATACAGTAACATACAGGGAAAACTGAAGGAATAGCGAAGACAACAATTTTAAGTCTGTATCAGAGGATCTGTTAGAGAAACCTTAGAACGTTTTATATCATTTGATACTCCAATCTGTTAGCTAATGGTATATGACATTAAAAATCTAACCTGTTATTTTCATATAAAACTAGACAAATATGGACTCTCCGGTATTACCTTGTGGTATGGGGTAATAGTGAAGAGAACCTGTACAACAACAGGACAAGTGGGCAAAGTTTTACAGACAAAGGAAGTAAAAAAATGAAATATAATTTATTTACACATATTCATTAGTAATTTTGAATAATTGAAATATAAATAATTCTTAATTTATAAGAAAGAAAAATGGACACCTCAAATTTTAAATCACTATAATTTTATGTTGTGATGGTCAAAAGCAGATCCTGATCATGACAACGTACAATTATACAGTATTATAAGAAAAACAGAGTAAATACAATCTATCATAAAGTGAACCGCGGGGTAATTCCTGACACGAAACGTTACCCATGGTTGCCCAGTGTTTGCAGATGCCCCAAATCGCCACGTTGGTTTTAGAAAGAGACATTACCGTATTTAAATGTTCAAATATGGTATATAAATATCATTATTAATAAATTAAATAATCAATATTTTATCAACGTAAAAATATCCAATTCCTTAGGATAAATTCTCTGAGATTTAACTTTATCCATTCAATTGCAAGGTGGAATTTTTTCCAATGTATTGTCATAAATTTTACTTTTCTATAGTAAGATATAAATTTCAGATTCTTTTCTTCTTAAAATATATTTATATCAATAAAATAAAAGTAGTGCCTTTAAGAGAAATATATGGAAGAAATATATTTTTATAAGTTAAACTTTCCTTCAGTAAAAATTTTAATATTATCTTCTTTTATATAAGGCACAGTAAAACTTTCTATAGTTTTTATAACTTATATTTCATATTGTTGCCTTAGATAATATATTTGAAACATCAATTTGAATAAAAATTCTAGCACGTATCTGTAAAGGTTAGAAAAACTCGAAACACGAGATACAATTATTATTCGTTTTGACAGAATCTGGAATAAATCCAAGAGATTGAAATGCATACAAATTCCTCTCCTAAAAGAAAATCTGATGAAAGAGGATATATGTATTGTTTTTGTTTTTTTTTATAAATTATTTTGTTGTTTTTAATGTTGAGGTTTTGCTATTGCATATAGAAGTAGTTGGAAGTATTCATTTATTTTCCAGTATTCTATTATGTATACGTCAACATCAAAAACATTTCATATGTTATTCCCAATAAATCTGTTTATCTTCTACAGATGTTTGATATATTACCTGATCCGCTAAACTTTCTATTACATTATCAAAACTTTTAATTATGGATTTAAAACAATATTATATTGATATATATAAACACTATAGCATGTTAACCAACCAAGATCTTTTTATAGCAGTGTTTCTCAAACTTTTTGGTCCGCGACCCCCCTTTTGCACTTACCCATTTTTAAGGGGGTCCTTTGAAATTTTGTGTATAGAAAAACATCCCGGAGGGGAAATTAATTTAAATTTAGAAGGAGTTAATTTCTTTTGTTTAATTGCATTGAAACACTCATAATTTTAATAGCAGATTTATTTTTAGTATCATTAAAAATTAATAACTTATCTTTGGTACAACTTTGAACAAAATATTTTAAGTACATGTTTCGACATTAGTAAACTCAATTAGTTAAGTTAAGCATATTTTAAATTAAATTTAATGTAATGGGTACTGCTTATTTTGGCACAATAAATTAAACCTGGGTTTAATATCAGTCAGTGCAGGTTTCAGTGATTTCTATGTTGCTAAGACGAGAGCGCTGCTTTGTTTTGACGTTGGTCATTACCGAAAATGCCATTTTGCATAAATAAGTGGTTGCAAATGGTAAGAGAACTGCCATTGCTAATTCACAGAGTAGTGGAAACTCTGTTCTCACACTAAGCCAAAACGAATTAAATGTTTGCTGACTAAACTCGGTTTTGTATTACAACTACATTAGGAAAATTCTTCTTGGGCACTTATTGGGAGATGTTTCACTTGTTCCATTTCTACAAGGAATGGTTTTTGCACCCAGATAAATTGTTCAGTATCTAAATCTGATAAAATGTATCTTTTAAATTATTCTTCCATACATGACAAATAATTAATTATGATTTTCTTAATTAAAATATTATCCAAATTATTTTCCGTGATAAAATCATAGGTACTTGAAAATATTACAAACGTACCATTTTCCACACTTGATTTCCATACGTTTATCTTCTTCATAAACGCATGAATTTTATCATACAAAATTAATATGTTCGTGTTCTCACCTTGCAGGGACATATTCAGTTCATTGAGTTTTTCGAATATGTCTGACAAATAAGACAATTTGCAAACCCAAGTTTCATTGTGGAAGAGATTGGAAAAATCAGACTTTGTTTCTGATAAAAATGTCATTATCTCATCTTTCAACCCTATTAGTCGTTTTAAGGCTCGCCCCTTTGACAACCACCTTACTCTTGAATGTAGTAAAAGTTGTTCTTAATCTGCTCCCGTATCCTTACATAAATTTGCAAACAAACGACTATTAAGTGCACGACATTTTATGAAATTTATAATACGTATGGCATCATTTAAGACCACATTAAGATCTGGTGATATTTTTAAGCTACTAATGCTTCTCGATGGGTAAGAAAGATATGTCCATTTGTAATAGATTTAACTTTTGCTAGAAATCCGACGCGCTGTCCTTTCATCGCTGCTGCACCGTCAGAACATCCACAAATACAATTATTCCAGTCTAATCCTTGAAAAAATCATTAACTTGTAAAAAAATATTTTCGCCTGTTGTACGATTGTTCATTGGCCGACAAAATTAAAGGCATAACTATATCGAACATAGACCAAAAGTTGAGCTCAATTTGTAGTATTTGTCGATTCATCCAGCTGAATTGCAAATTTCGGACTTTCTTTAATTCTTTGGATAAGTTGCTGAAACTAATCACAGCTAATTTCTGAAATCCTTCTACTAACGGTACCATTAGAGAGAGAAATTTTTCACAATTTATCTGCATACTTTTTTCCATGAATGGTTTCTGTAATTTGTGCTCCAGTAGGTAAAACAAGTTCTTCTCCAATTTTATATGGTTTTTTAGCCTTTGCTATTAGATATGATGCTAGGTAAGATACTAAAATATATTTTTCCTGAGTAAAGGCATACTATTCTAACAAACATTTGCTTTGATTTGATGACTTTAATAAACTTTGAAAATATTCTATAGTTTTTTGAATAAGCAGCATGTTTCGTGTTGAAATGCCTCAGCAATTTTGAAGGCTTCATGCTTTCAGCCACCAAAATATCATTGCATAATAAGCATAAAGGTAGTTGTTTGTTATGCGTACCGGTAGAAAATGTAAATCCATATTGTAAATATGACTCATTATACGTTCTCTTTTTTTATGAGCTGGTCCCGTTGCTGGTTCCATTTCTGTTTTCGTTGGGGTGAACATCGACAAAATTCAACACGGCGTCACAGGAAACGGAGAATTTTCCTAATAAAAATAAATAGAGAAATAAAAGTACTTTAATTACATTTATTTTGATATATTATTAGCAATAAAATACTATGGAAATGTTTAGTTAGTGAGCACTTTTTGTTTGGAATGTAAATATTTCTAACTCCACGTACTTATAGACGCAGCGCTGCTAGCCAACGTTCTTCTATCATAGTTTAGGCGGGGAATGGAAGTTCGGGGAATTTCCCAATAGCGCACAAATTTTTGAATGTTATATTCAAGCTCGTATTAAAATAGCCATATTGTTTTTATTATTTATATGTGCAATTTATTTAAGTAAAAATTGTTTTATATATTTTTGATTTCTACTATTTCTAAACATAAATCCATAGTAAATTTATAAAATATTTGAAAAAAATGATCTGTTATCAATTTTTCTGCAACCCCACAAATATTTTTCACGACCCCCACTTTGAGAATCACTGAAAGCATGTTATTCGGTAAGTGCCGTTTCACTTTTCTGGCTATTATATATATATAGTGATTCCTCAAAAGGTGACCCCAGTAAATTTTTACATTTTTGGACTCGGGGATCCTTGAAACATCGAGAAACAAAAATTTTCGAAGATTTTTTGTATGTCTGGGTGTGGGGAGCATAATTTTGTACACTCAATTTTCAAAGCCTTATAATTGCATTCGAGTTGTTGTCAAGACTGAAGGTGGTCATACGTACTTCTTTGATATTACGACAGGAGTCAGTCAGGGTTGTGTCCTGTCCTTTTTCCTCTTCCTCATCGCCCTTGATTATGTCATACGGCAGGCAGGCATTGGAGCCGGTATCCACTGGTCTTACCAGGACCGTCTTGGAGATTTGTTTTTTACTAACCATATCGCCCTATTACAGGAAAGTAAGACAATGCCACAGCATGCCACGGCCGCATTGGGTCTGGAGGCACACAAAATTAGCCTCAGGATAAACGCCTGAAGTCGAAAATTATGCATGTATGTAACACGTCCCAAACGTGGAGAGTAAATATCAGAGAACAAGGATTAGAGAAGGTGGAAAGATTTACCTACTTGGGTAGTGTTATTTCCAAAATGGTAAAGCGGAAATGAACGTCAAGTGCTGCATCAGAAAATCGGCGACCGTCTTCTGGCGGATGAACAAAATCTGATCCTCACCATCCAACTCATTGAGAACCAAATTCCGCCTGTTCACCTTCATCATGATTCCGATAGCTGTTTATGCTAGTGAGTCCTGGAAGACATCGGGAAACACCAATAGAAGGCTCGATGTCTTTCAACAGAGATGCTTACGACGAATCCTAAAAATCTAATATTTAGATCATATCACCAATAAAGAGGTTTTCCGAAGGAGTGAAATGTGCAAACTTCATAACATTGTCGTCCGTAGAAAAGTTGGACTGGTCAGCCACATTTTTCGTATGGAGTACAATAGGATCCCTAAGATAGCCATAAAATGGGTTCTCCCTGGTGCCAAACGACCACGAGGACGCCCCAGAAATAATTGGCGTAGAACTTGTCTTCAAGATTTGAAGATGCTCAATATGCCGTGGGAGGAAGCCGAAGCCCACGCCCATGATCAAAATCGATGAAAAATACAGTAATTGCTGCCCGATATGCTACCTAGCATTGAAGGAACTACTACTATTCGAAGCTTAATTACTCCTGTGCCTTTTGTCGAAATTTTCTGAAATTTTGCAGAGGGATTTATGTATGAGAGTGATTGATGCGTTTAAATTTTCATGGCCAAATTTTAATGGGGTGGAAAGAGAGAGAGAGAGAGAGAGAGAAAGGGGGGTCACTTGTCATATCCCGAATGGAATCGTACTTAATAAAGATTTTACTTGCCATTACAATTTGCAATTATTCTTTATAAAACTCTTCTCTACTCTCAAAATTTTTTAAAATAAAATTTCATAACAGATAGCTCTACACAGAAAATAAACTCTTGCCGGGAAAGCTACGCAACTCGCTGCTCAATTTATGTGAAATACTTTATATATAAAAATATTTTATGGATGATTCTTAATTAATTCTACAAAAATATAAAATTTTGTTGTAAATTATTTGAAGTAGATAAATTGTTATTTTTATAATTTGCGTTTATAAATATTATTATTGAGTTTTTATTATTCATAACTCTACAAAATAATATACACAATCAATTTAATATAGCTTACAGAATTAATATTTTACATATGTAATTTTTAATTGATATTGCAAGAGTAGTAAAAGAATGTTGTACAATTTAAACACTAGAAGTTTCATAATATTAAATTAACGAATTAATCTAAAAAATAAATTAAATAATTTATTTACTTTAAGAAGAATAATTACTAAATATATTTTGCATTAAAAAAACAACAAATAATGTCATCTGCAAGATTATGATCAAAAAATGAAACGTTCTTAAATGGGAAATGTTTGTAATTAATTGTTGCAAACATTTTTTAAATTTTCAATTAAATGAGATTATTGTATATTAAAGAAATTTTTAATTATTATACAATTTATTCAAGGAATAAAATAAAATTTAATTAAAAGTGATGTGACACTTGTTATTTACACTTGTTATTAATTGTTTATCTGTAAATCTGAATCTACTCCTTGACATTATAATCTATCTATAATAAAAATTAGATATGAGAGGTTAGTAAATTGTTTTACTTCTTGTTTAGGTCTACTCTAATTTTAAATATATTTTTCATGAGTGTACGTGGACATACGGTTGATCCTTGGTTCAGGTAATTAAAAAGCACAATAATAAGTAACTAGAAAATGCAAAAGAAAGTTTATAAATGTGAGCGCTTATTCACGTTTTTGAATACAAAACTTTCGATTTAAATATAAATTAGAGGATTGAAATGTTAAAAAACTAATATTTTATCAACATGGAAAAGTATACAAATAGAACGAAACTTGAATAAAAGAAATTTACATTGTCTGGATTATAAATTAATCGTTAAATCCTTAACTTTAATTGGGCTGCAATTTGAAAAATTTGTAGACCTATAAATTGCCACTGGTATTTGTCTATTTGTCTATCTGTCCTTCCTTAATCTCGAGAATGGAGTTAAATAGATGAAAGACAAGACCAGATGTAGAAACCTTAAGAAGATCTCGATTAACTATATACATTACAAACTTTTCCCCTGAAAGGTATTAGATAGATGACCCGCACGACTCTATTGTTAAAGGAAAACTATGATGTACAGGGGCAAGCCACTACTAATTTGAGGTGGATAGCATATGTTTTAAATTACATAAATTAAAAATATGTTTAAAAATTGCGTCCTGGCATTATGATTATTTATTTATTTTCGTACTTTACAAGTGATTATCAATGATCAGAGGGAAAAAGTGAGAACATTTACAATCTTTTCCCTTCATTCATGCATAACTGAATGTCACTCGATTCCTGTTTGCTTTATTTTTTCATTAAATTAAATTGCTAAGGTGTTAACATTTTAAAATGTTTCTTGTAAAGATTTTCATGGCAAATTGCAATCACTTCCTGTTACGCCTCAACATATAGTTACTTATATATTCTCTCAATATGAATCTATTCATAAATATCTCGCTCTCCATGTAACACTGTAATACATAGACAACGTCATGTGATTAGCGTGAGATATATAAACAGTTTAATTAAATGTTTCTTTTGTAATTAATTTAATTAATGACGATTTAATTGATTAGCTATTATTTCCTATATTCATGTTTTAATACTATTAAATAAAACTATTAAGAATTGACAGTAATAAAATTATAAATGTAATTAAATTTGTATTGTTAATGCATTTACATTGTACTCATACATTGATAATGTAACATTAAAGCAAATTTTATTCATTTATTCATTTTTACTCGAAAAAATTAGTAACATGCATTGAGTTGTCTGAATGCCAATTTTAGTATACAAAAATATTATTTACTGTTACACAGTCACAATGCCAGGAAGCAATTTTCAATTATCTTTTAATTTAAAAAATCATATAGCTTCCGGTCCACGCCAGAGGTTCGTATATAGTTAATTGGGACCTCTTGTCCCTCAGTGTTTCACATCTGGTCTCGAATTTCATCTATCTAACATCGTTTTTGAGATTAAGGAAGAACAGACAGTGCAAAGTTATGTCTACAATTTTTCAAATTGCGGCTCAAGCATTTTGTCCCATAATGTGTTGTTAGATAAGACTTAAGTAGATTTATTCTTCCCCTTTTTAATCGGAGATTGTTGGGCTGCAATTTTAAAAATTGTAGATTTATAAATTCTCACTGTCGTCCATATGTCTGACTGTCCTTCTTTAATATCAAGAATGGTAAAAGAGAGATGATAGTTCCTACTAGATATGGAAAAATGAGGGGCAGAATGCCCTGATTAACTGTACAGAATCCTGCGGTCTATACCGAAAGTCATGTATTTTGAATTCGAAATTTTTCCCTGAACTGAGTTACATAAATGGCCGACATGACTTTGCTGTTATCTGAAAACGTATAATGTACAGAGGAGAGAACACTACTAAATTAAGATCGAGATTATATATTTTAAATTAAATAAATTAAGATTATGATCAAAAATTGCATTAAACAAGCAAAATTTTTGCTAGTTTAAATGACGATATATACAAATGTACACAAATATCCTTTATTTCGACCCTCCCTAGCTGGCTAAATGGAGTTTTTCCGGGTTTCTTCCATTCTTTTCCCAAATGGGAGCCAGCTTCCCTAATGTCCTCCCGGAAGGCTGCTTTAAATACTCGTATAGAGTGTAGCATATTTCCCATAAAATTTCTCTTCCAAATTCTGTTGGACACTTTTATCACTGGACTGCTCATTGCTGCTTTCTTTCCTCAGCTGCTTTGAGTCATCCAAAAGAAAGCAGGTTAGGTCTGGTTGGTTAAAACTGCATACTGCAACTTTCCTGTCAATCTGTCTTTCTCCTTAGCTCCTAGATACAATGGTAAGTAAAATAACACAAACAAAAATATAACATGCAGAATAAAGATAACACATAACATATTACACGTAAATTATGAGCCCTCACAAGAGACTAGTTTTTCTTATGAGCCCGCCTAGGGACACCATCTACTAACCCACACAAACCTACCTCACACATGACACACTGGGGCCTTTTTATGCACTCTTTTAAGCGGGAAAGGGCCTAAAACCAGAAAAAAAATGTACACAAATATACTTAACATTTTTACAAAATTTTTCATCTTTTTTATGAAAAGTTGGCGTGCAAATGTAAAATAAAGTTTATTTAAATCAGAGTTCATCGAAATTGTTAAACAGTACATGAAATTAATGAAATTAGAACACATCTAGTACTGATTTTATAGCTTCATTTCTTATCGCCCATTCTTACCTTTTCTTATCTATCTTTAATTTCATTAATTTTTTATAGGTGCCGCACAAGCAAATGTAAATAACGTAAAGTAATACACATTATAAATGCGTAAATTTCACCCTTCAGCTGTAATAATTAAACACAAATGTTTGAAGTAAGGCCTTTCTGAGGAAGAATTGTGAGTTACCAGGAGCGCATTATTCCATATTAATATTCCGCCATTTGTAATCTCGTAATCTCAAATAAACACCGGGTAAAATAATTTAAACCATGCCTACTAAAATGGAAAGCTAATTTCGTATTCGGTTACTCTGAGGTTTAGCACATTTATTCTTAATACGAAACAATTAAAAATGGTACAGAGATTAACACATACCTGTAACTATTACCTTTCCTACTATTATATATAACAGAAGGAAAGTATGGGGATATGGTTAATAAATGACCCCCCAAGATTTTTACATTTTTGGACTTAGTCTTTGGACTTTGACACGTCGAGAAATGCAAAAATATTCTGGGGTTTTTTCTGTATGTATGGATATTAGTGTGTGTTTCTGGGGAGCATGATTTTGTTCACTCAATTTTAAGCTTAATAACCCCTGTGCTTTTTGTCGAAAATTTCTGAAATTTTGCAGGGAGATTTGTGTATCAGGGAGATTGATGCTATTAAATTTCGGTGGTTGAAAGTCGAGAGATTAGGAAAATAAAGGGAGTCGTGTGCCATTTCTCTAGCGGGGTCGGATTTAACGACGGTTTTACTCGTTATTACCATTTATAATTATTTATAAAACCTATCCCCTATTTTCAAAATGAAGCTTTTTGTTATTTTATAATAATTAAGAAATATAAAAATGTTTTAAAAATAAAATATCATAACAGATGTAGTTTTAAATGCTGCTGACAAGGTTAAGCAACTCGTTGCTGTATTTTTATAATAAATGAAATAATTGATTGATATTGAATTAGTCATTAACAAAATGTAATTTTATATTGTTTGTAATTTAGGATGAATTTTCTTTAGTTTTACTAACCCACATCAGTAATCATAAATACTCCATAGATTACATGACTAATAGCGTCATACCGGTGTTTTTAATGAAATTTTCGAATTTCAGCATGTATAAAACTACATTATACCGTGTTTATATTCTTACTCCGTATTTGTATCATTTCACTCTATTAATTTATATTTAACAAAGAGAAAGACAATAATAGTTCAGAGCTTTGATGTTTCATCAAATGGAACTTAAGATAAATGATTCAAATGCCACTAATAGTTAAACGTAATATATAGTTCAGTAATGGTAATAAATGGAGTAATTATAAAATTTTAAAAATGTTTTATACTTTACGTCTGCTATATTAAATATATTAAATATTTACAAAGATAAATTCTATTGTTAATGCGTATCCAATTATTATAAACAATATTTAATTATAAGTAAAAATGTACTGTACATATTGTGTTAATGTAAAATGTATTTATTTATAAGAAAATACTTAATTTTGTTTTAAAATTATAAGCCAAACATTTTTTGATCTATTTAATATAAATGCTGATTTTAATATCCAAATATTTGCTTTTATTTTTAATAGATTTTATCCATTGTTTTAATTATTATACTTTTTATTGTAAGTTTTGTAATTGTTTGTGGTTTTATTGTTACTATGAAAGAAGGAATTTATTGTCGTAGATATTTCTTACTGTAAATAATATAAACAAATAAATCTGAAGCGAGATAACTGAAACTTAAATAAGGGATGACATATTGTTACGCTAATAATCCAGTAACACATCAGCATGGCACAGACGAGTTTTACTGAGTATCAGCAAATCAAGCCACATCTGTATAGCTTTTATAGATAAAAAATATGATTATTTAAGACCGATTGTAACCTTTCAGCTATGCACACAAACTCCAGCAGATGGTGTTTAAAATTTAATGCTTTTTCTATGGGAAAATACTTTCTAAAAATTCCCGAAAACGGAAGTAGATAGTACGAAAAAGATTTTTGCTTTAGAAGCATATTTAATTCTTCTATTAACACACGGTTAAGAATTTTGAAAATCAAATTCATTAATTTTCTACGAATTTTTAAAGTAGTAGAAAATTTGTAGAAAATTAACGAATTTGATTTCCAAAATTCTAAACCGTGTGTTAATAGAAGAATTAAATATGTTTCTAAAGCAAAAAATCTTTTTCGTACTATCTACTTCCGTTTTCGGGAATTTTTGGAAAGTTTTTTCCCATAGAAAAAGCATTAAAGTTTTAATGTCATCTGCTGGAGATCACCTGTTTAATTAATCAGCATTAAGGAAAAGACATAAGTAAACTTTCTGGATTTCAAACGACAGTTTTATTTTGGCGAATTCCAATCTATTCACATTACAGAAATCGTTACAAAATTCGCTCGAACATTTATAATTGCATTAGTAAAGAGAGAGATTCAGGGTACCCACTAGGCTAAGAAATCCGTTCATAAATACTGTATTTAGAATAAGCGATGGTTCCGGGGATGTTAATTCTATAATTCTGACAAAGTAAATATGATTTTTTTTCCATTTCTTGAAGTTTACGGTATAAAGCTAGAAGGAAGAAACTTCTCTGTTCAATTGGTACAATTAGGATATGTTGTACAGAGCAAAGAAGATGAGGACTTTCTCTGAGTCTTGGCAGTTCGCTTTCCTTTCTCTCGAAAACTCCTCTTCGTCACGTTTAATCCTGTCATTGAATTTTTGAATTGTCAACAAAAATTTATGAGGGTTATTGACAAATTAACTTTTTACTCTCCTTGTCAGTATTTAATCAATGGATTGTAGAAAATATTGCAAACTTTGCAAAAAATAGTTTATACTTTTAAAATTTCGTAAAAACACTTCTTTAATTGCAAAATTATTAGAAAGATTTTAATAATTTTTGGAAGGGCTGTACTATAACACTGTACATATACATAAAACATTTCAGGTAATATGTAACTTGTTGCACTTTAATGAAGAGGGGTTGCAAATAAATAGAGGATAACTGTAAATATTTTTTAAAATATTGTTCTATGTGTTTTAGCAGTTTGAAGGGAATAGCAGTATTAATTATATCTAAATAATTAATACTACAATTCCTATCTTTTTCTATATCAAACTGTATATTTGTTTTTATTAAGTTTGCTTGTTGTAAAATTCTTATTTATTAAGAATACCAAAATCAAAAATACGCATAAAAGAACATATACGAGCGATGAAGGAAATTATGGAAATTCTCATTGGTGGAACATTGCAATAGTGATGGATGTGAAATAAATTTAAACACAGTTAAAATAAAGAAAAAAGAAAGTAACAATTTTAAACGTCAGGTATATGAACACATCAACATAAAAAGACAAAGAAATAAAATTAACAATAACCTAGGACGAGAAATCCACCAATTATGGCCGAGTATAATCGACGACGTAAGTAATAGGCAAGGGATATAAAAAGACTTAAGTGATAGGTGATGGTTAATTTATTCGTTTAGATGAGCTAGGATGGTTAAGTAAGTTAAATCTATTTTGTAAATTTAAAATTTTTTTAAAATTTTTAATACAGAAATATGTACTTAAACAATGTTATAATGGTGATTCTTTTGGATGTAAATTTTGCATATTTTGATGTAATCGGCTACAAGAAAATTGTAAGTTTTTACTAAATTTTTGTCGGGTTTTTAGTGTATTGTAATATAATTTTTTTTAATTATACGAATTTGTTTTAGAACATCGTTGTGGTAAACCTGCTGAAGAGAGACCTATTGGTCCGAAACACGAATATTATGTGTATTATGTGTACAGGGAAAACAACAGGTAAAACATTAAAAATTTTTTATTTTTTCTGATTAAGAATCTCCCATTAAATGTCTTCCATTTTTGTTTATTTCATCCCAATTTTATTTATTGTTCTATCCGAAGCCAGGAAAGTCCGATTAATAATTTCTGCTAAATAATTAATAATATTTTCGGGGGGAGTAAACACAACCTTGCTAAGCAGAACTTATCACACAGGAACACAGTAGTGTTCCTGTGTGATAAGTTCTGCTTAGCAAGGTTGTGTTTACTCCCCCCAAAAATTATTATTCAGCAGAAATTATTAATCGGATTCTTGGGAGTCATTTTTTGTTTTTTGGGAGTTACAATAACACTACTGTGTCTCCCAAAGAACAAGAAAAAATCAAATATTAAACTAGCAAATTGTGTGTATCATTTCTTATAATTTATTTATTAATTTGTATTTAAAAATTGATAATACGTTTTAATAAATATCAATTTTCTTTTAAAACAATTTTATTTATGAAAATAATACAAGCCTATTCCTCATTTCATTCTAATTATTTTTGAATGGATAAACATTAATTTTATAAAATAAATTTTAAAAAATCGAATATAAATTTATGAATTTAACTCTTTCTGTAAGACGGTATTATCTATAATGATTTAGCGAATATTGTCTGTTTTTATGTTATATACTATTTATTATTAAAGTATAAATTAATAATAGTTTTTAAGGTAAATATTCTTAACATTCGTCTACAACACTATAATTTAAATGGAATAGATCGATCACTCAAATTAAGCTAAATTTATCCCAATTGAAAAAAAAATAACTATAAAATAAATTAATTAAAAATCAAATTTAAAATAATAATATATTCTCTACTAAATGTCAATATGAAATCTCTTAACCATAGTATCGAAGAGTGATATGTATGAAATTTCAAATGAAAATAGAAAAGATTTATGACTAAAAGAAGTAGAAATTGAAGCCTCTGAATATACTTATATCTGGCTTTGAATTGTAGGAAAAGTTATTTATCATGGCATTTTTCAGTTCTGCGCTTTCATCCTATTTCAAATACAGTATATATGTATACTGTTAAGTTATGCACTATACAGATATAATAACGTCAATAGTTGGAGAGTTTTCCTATAACGCATTAACGAAACAAGTATGAATCAATTGTAAAGAGCAGAATAAACAATGATAAACAAAATATGTTTTGGAATATACCATTCTACTGAGTAAATAAAGTAATATATAAAGATCTTAAGGATCATTGAGTTTACGGGAGAATTTCATAATCGACAATTAGATTTCTCTCTAATCTAGAGATTAGTAAACATGTTTAACTAGATATGTTTGGTTTTGGAGCGCAATTCAACACAGAATTGTTAGCAAGTTGAAATTTGTTGGAATATCTGAGAAGACTGCATTAAGTGCTTTATGCTTATCTTAAGAAAATCTGTTTACGACTATTTCAACTCGAATTAAAATAAATATCCACCTTCGAAAATATTTGAAATGACTTTTTGTTGTTTCTTTTAAAAAATTTAATTACGTTAAACGTTAATTTATTTTGGCAAAGATTAGGATGTTGCTTTTGAATGCTATTGTGGGTTCTTGGTATATACTAAATAGGCAATTAGTAATTTCAACTTATTCGGTGAAGAATGTGTGAATAATAATAAATACAAGAACATACTGGTTAATATTATACAGCAAAATATGATAAACATCCTAACGACCTTTTATAATACTTTAACGCATAAAATAAACGTAAAACATAGGAAAATTATATTCGATTTAAAAACTAATCAAAACTGGAACACTGCAAATGAGAGTCGAACTAAAATATCATTACTTGAAAGTAGTTTAATTGAAAAAAATAACATAAAATCATCAGTAGAACAAGAATAGATTTAGCAAATGACATCCTAGAATGCTTTTTCGTGATTAAAACGTGGCTAATTGAAAAATGATCTGAAACTAAATTTCGATCATTTGAATGACACATGATCATTTAAAGTTCTTTTGAATGCCTTTCATTTAATTAAGCCAAAGTGATTCATTTTCTGCAAAATTCGTTGAAGAATACGAAAAGTAAGTTTCTACACTCGGCTTAGTAAGTGAAAATCGAAATTATAATTGTCATTACTACGAAACTCTATGGTATTGATAAATAATTTTAATGGATGTAAGACACTACTACACAAGTTATACTGGCGAGTTAAATTTTCTCCGTCGTGATTCGAATTCCTATTGCTGACAGAAAAAAAACCTTATTATATATTCTTCCAGCAAATAGTATTGGATATCGAAAACCGTTTTACTCGGTTATCAAACTTCTAACCTTTTATGATATCCATATTATTAAAGATTGAAACAGCAAAGATATGTTATACAGGACGGGAAAGAAAGTCACGTAACACACTTACTACAGAATAAAGAATGTATCCAAAGTTAATTCGTTCATGTCAGAAACACATTAGACCAAGGGGAAAACAGATTGACGTGTGTTATAGGCATGGTCACTATCTTGATGGCGGCCATATTGAATGCAGCTCCGAAACTGTAAATAGGAAGGTCATATAACACATCATTTAGGGTGAGAATTTGAAAGGAATTGATTTTTGAAAGATTTAATTGACCTGCCTTGAACTGTTACAGAGTTATGCACGTTACATTATGTGCCCAACGTATTTGATTATTTTATGTTGAAAATTAAACAAAAATTTTAATTTGCATTAAATTTAATTGTTTTGCAATGTAAGGTTGAAGGTCGCATTATGGCCCATCAGGTGTGGACTATTATTTTGACCAATTTCAATATTTTTCTTCAAGAAATGATTAAGCTATCTCCTATAATCGAAGTCATTCCTTGAAAAAAATTGGAGTTGTCAAAATAATAGTCCAATTTTAGTGTGCCACAATAGCCCACTAGTTTAATTTTATTTGACAAGATATGGCAATTTAACACAAGGGCGATATCCAAATGGGAGTATCTCCCCGGAAGAGTTTATATGGGAAATTGGTTCCTATTTAAACATTAGATATATGAAGTTAATCAACAGTCTTAAATTCTGTTGGAGGGTTCTTCATGATCTCAGATTCCTTGCAGTCATCATTCACTTCAAATTCTTTGCGTAATCTTATGCAGAGTTTATTCTTTTTCTTCAGATCAGTTTGTCCTTCAGCGGATTTTGAATCCTTATCAAATAACTTATTGTACAGGATTTTTCTTGGAAATTTAACTTGACAGCTACTTGCTTTATTAATAATTCTTCAATTTTCATTTCATCACTTGTTACCATATCATTGGCACTATTGTTCTTACATTGATGATATCCTAATAATTCCTTAATTAAATTGGCGAAGCATTTTGACATCGCAAGTGCTGAAAAGATAAAGAAATTGGAATAATAAATATTCGAGTATAAGTTATTCAGCATTAAAAAAACATTACATGCGATGCAGGCAATGCCACCTTGGCGAAAAAAAAAATCTAAGTTGAATAATTAACATAATAGATGAACCCTGTGGGTACTCTACCACACTATAAAAACAGAATCCTTGAATAATTATCGTAAGGTATTCACTAATTCAGACTTGAAGTTAAGAGGTTGTTTTAATTTTAAACCTCTATTAATTTGTTAAAAACTTTATTAATTTGTTTTACTTTATCATGGACAGAATTCAATTGCTAACTTAAACATATTGTTCTCAATGATTTTATTTTCATACACTTTCACAATAATAAGCCCTGAATTTATGAGGTAATAGTTTTACCTCATTCATGAACAAATATAGGCTGTCCTTTTCACTCTCCCTATGAGAATTTTAGAATAATCGATACTTTATAGGTAGCGTGTTATATATAGTTCTCCTTGAAAACAATTCATTTCAACGCTGTCAAGATAGAAGAATAATTACTATCCAATTATTGTGTGTAAAAATTACTTCACTCCATGAACTGCATTATGAATAATAATTAACGTTTTATAAAACTTTAATTATTAAATCGGAAATCACTCGAAATCGGATGTAAAAGAGTAGTTTTACTTGAATTTTAATTGGAAATGTTTACGCCGAACAAATAAGGCATATTTTAATTTTTTCATCGAAAACCTACTTCTGGCATAATAAACCAACAATAATTGGCAATATAAATATCAATTAAAATAGTTTTTATAAAATACGGCTTCAATTCTTCTTACAAAACTTGGACTCCATTGCAGTCCTAGTTATGCGGTAATGGGAAATTTCTTTCAGATTATACAATCTAAATTAAAGCCTCGAGTTTACTAATAGCTCGATCAATCATAAAATAATATAATTATTTCAATTTGAATGTAAACAAACAAACTTATGTTTCTTTGTCATTGTATTGATAGTGTCATATCTTCTTTGTAAATAGTTAACACGATGTTGTGCTTCTCTAAATTCTACATATGATAATATAGCTAAATTTACAATAAATAAACAGACAATAACTAATTAGATTATTATAGATTCCAGACATAAGATATAATATTCAACGTTTATTCAAGCATAGAGCGGTTAATGGAATAAGGCCACGCAACATGTGGGCGATCTGCCAAGAACGAGGAGTAAGTGCATTTCAGGAGGACTTTCTATTGAAAACTCGGTGTTAGACACGTGAAAAAAACCCCAAAACTCCACGTGGTCAGAGTATTGAAGAGGCGCAAACCTGCAACCAATTATCAGTCTTTTATCCGGTTAAGTTAGTGTACCACGAGGCGACTTTTCTCGTAGCTATTAGCAGTGGCAAGAATTCGCTCACGCCAAGGCAGCTGCTACTAGTTTGTAACACGTAACTATTAGCGAGGTTGAGGCCGAAGTTTTAAACGTGTACGTTAGGCGCCGTTTTCCTGTAAGGCTAGAAGTTTGACAATGACGTTTGGAAAGTCAGTGGAATCATGCTCGACATTCCAAAGGCCATTGTCAAACTTCTAGGATTACAGGAAAGCGGCGCTGAACGTCCGACGTACACGTTTTTGCATTTAAAGCTTCGGCCTCAACCTCGCTAATATTATACGATTTAGTCACAACGAGACAGTCAATGGTAGTGAAGATAGTGTGTCGTCTAGAAACGTCGTCGCATCTCGTCGTTTTATTTTCAAATGACTCATTTGTTTGGCGTGTGTTGGTACAAATTCTAATAAATGAGAAACTGGAATATTCGCAAAAAGAAAAACTGGAATGGTTAAAGTGAAAAATTATAGACTTTTATATCTCGTTTCTGTTTTTCGTCAATTCCATTTCAGCTATGACAACGACAAAAAACACATTCAATAATAAAACTCCAGCAACAAGTTGCTTAACTTTCCTGGCAACATTTAAAACAGCGTAGGTGGTTCCCTCTGTTCTGATATTTTAATTAAATTTTTTTTTATATTTTTACTTATTATAAAATGAAAAACAGCTTAATTTTTAAGATAGGAACGTGCTTTATAAAAACTTGTAAACGAAGAAAATCGTCATTACGCCCGACCCTACTCAAGATACACACGCGACCTCGTTTATTTCCCCAGTCTCTTGACCTTTAACCTCGAAAATTTAATAATATAATTTCCCCTAATACACAAAGTTCACGGCCAAATTTCAGAAATTTTCGACAAAAAACAGGGGTTATTAAGCTTCAAACAGGATGAACAAAATCACACACACAGAGAGAATCCCTCGAATTTTTTTTGTATTTCTGTACGTTTTAAGGTCTCCTGAGTCCCAAAATGTAAAAGTCTTGGGGGTTATATTTGATCGATCGCCATATTTTCTCTCTGTTATATATAACAGAGCCAAAGAAAGTAAAAATACCTCAACGTAAACGTGAAGTTTAGTCTACAGCGATCATGTTGGAGACACGAGTCGACACCGTTAACTACTAGATCATGTCAGCGCCGGATTAGCATGTTTCTGGAGAGTATAATTGAATATTTATTTCAATTTCAGTAACAGAGACTATTTATAGGCGCTAGTCGCATCGTATGACTATACAATGCGACCAATCGCGGCGAGTAAAGTCGTCTGGTGCGACATTACCTTTAGGTTTATTAAAGAAACTGAGAAGTAGAAAAATTGTATTTATTACAAATCACTATAAGCTATTAAAATTACATAATTCTCTTTCATTAATTGACACTAAAATGTATAATTTTATCTCTCTGATATTGATTAATACAGAGTAAGTTAAACTAAAAATAGATTACATTAAACTGTTGCTTATATTGAATTATTAAAAATTCAGTAATTACCGAGAATTATTCAGCATAAACATTATCTTCAATATTTAAAATGAAAATATAATATATACGTAATTATTAATGTATATTTTAAGCATTATTTAGTATTTATTACAATATATATATATACTGTGCAATTAAAATAATTGCATAGAAGACTTATGATAATAGAATATTACATATAATAATTGCATGCGGTTTTATTGGGCTGCAATTTCCAAAAATTGTAGACTTATAAATTACCACTGGCATTCGTCTATTTGTCTAGCTGTCCTTCCTTAGTCTCGAGAAATAAGTTTTATAGATGAAATTTCAGACCAAAAATGGAAAATAATAGGGACAGGAAGCCTCGATTAACTATGTAAGACACTCCCTTTTGAACTGAAAGTCACGTTATTTTAATTCAAAAAGTTTCTCCTGAGTGCAGTTAGATAGATGACCGGCATGAATCTAGTGTTAACAGGAAAAGCATGATGTACAGGGGAAAGACGTTACTAAAATTGAGAGCGTTGTGAAGAAAAATTGCAGCCCGACATTGTGACGACGTCACAATAAATAATAGCTCATTTTTTATTAAGAGGACTTTTTCAGACCCATTCTGAGTTAGGTGAGGATGACAATAGGGCTGTGGAGTAGTGAGAGACTGGGCCAGAAAGGTCTGGATTAGACCTCACCACGAAAAATTTCTGGTGATTACTAATTGTTCTAAATAATTAATTAGGTTATAAAAGATGTAATTTCAGTTATACATAAATTAAATACTATTACTATAAAAAATTATTTTTTTTATATCTTATTTATTCATTCACTAGAAAATATGGAAATAAGACAGAAAAGTTTTAAATTTTGTATGTTTTTATAGTATATACTTAAATCATTATACATTATAAATGTTGTTAGGAAATTATTAATATATTTTTATAAAAAATATAATTATATAATTAATTTTTAATAATTTTAACACGTATTTTTAAAGATTATATTTCGCGTTTATTTTGTATGAATATAAATCTTGGAAAATGTATAATAGAATAAGAATAAAATATTCAAGAACAAGATAATAGAGCAGGAAAGTTTTTAGTAACAACATTATATTTCCAAAAATATATAAAATATTTATAATTATTTAGACAAAGTTTTCATTTTTAATCATTAACAAATATATAATCTATATATATATATGCACAATATAATTTATAATTTTAAAGATAATAAATATAATTATTATTTAAATAATACTTCAACATTGTCACATCGATTACGTGAACAACGATTGATTATTTTTATGTAATATTTTCATATTGTTACATCAAGAGCGTGCACAATGGCAGAGTTATAATAAGTTGAATAATTCGTTATTATAATTATATTTAAAATATTCCTTAATTTATCTTTCACTTTAGACTGATTAGATCCGTTTAAAATTTATTTAAAAAATTATTTCCACTTAATAATTACACACGTGTCTAGATACAGATTTATAACAGATTCTGAAGCTCTTCTTTATATACAATTATTAAGGCTCAGTTTAAAATTTTATAAGTTGGCCCACATCAATTTGAGGCATAATTAAGATAGAATACTCTCCAAATAAACGGTATATAAAGTATTTAAAGTACAACCACTCGATACTCTGTCACTGATCGATCGAATCATTAAGGTAACCAACATACATAAAATATATTAAATTTCGAAGAAATATATATATATATATATATATTTTTTTTTATATAGAATCAAGTCGTTTCTAATGTTAATGAACATAAACGTTGGAACTCTTCTTCATCTTTCTCAAATGTTTCTATCAGGCTATGGACTGACTTTCTCTCCACTGTAATGAAAAATTACATTAGAAATTTAAAAACAATGTAATTAAAAATATTACTTAGAAAATTAAATAATATCAATGTTAAGTTTTATATTTTTTAATTATTATTATTTATTAGGGGTAAAGCTTATTCAAAGACCTAGGTTGAAGGAAGGAAGAGAGGAGGAGAATAAGGAAGAGAAGGAAAGATCCAGGTAGTGTACTGATTATGTAGGGATATATTATAAGATAAATTTAAATTAAAAGATAAGAAAAGACGATAAACAGTGAATTATCTTTAAAAACAAAAGGTTAAATAGTTAGTAGACAAAGGATGAAAGGACAAAAATTATATCATAGTATTTGTGGAAAACTTTGTAGAGCTATCATTAAGTAATGTATATATTTGAAAAAAAAAATTGAGTTTTTTCCTAATGAAATTCAATCTTTATTTAGAAGCATTAAATGGTAATCTAAAGTTAAAAAATGTAATTAAATACTAAATTAAATTTGAATTTATTAAACTCATTAATTACTTCATTCCATAAAACATGAATTATATTTAAAAGCAATTTATATTTTTAATATTCGAAGTCCGAGTGGTATTTTGATGATAATTTTTATGGTATCTTAAGTTTTATTTACTTGATAAAATGCGATATTAAAAATACTTCGAATATTTCTTTAATGTATTATCATTAAATATGTTAAAAATTAAAATATTTTGTCAGGAATTAATACCTTTTAATGTAATTAATGACATTCTCATTTTATATTTTAAATGGAATTGTAAAAAAATAATAATATGTATGAACCTAAGATGAAAGAAGACAATATTCCATCAAAGCAAAACATGTAGACCAAAAGGAAGGTTTGTATTTTAACATGACGTATGTAGACGTATAGAATTAATTTTTATTTTAATTCTATACCAATTTTCTGCTACCATATTAAATCTCATATTGTACAGAGTAATATAAAATCCCCATACAAAACATAGACCATTTTGGGTGTGATAATTTAACGGGGGTGTTTAACATTCCCAGACGTGTTAATGTTTACACTGTAATAGAAGCAAAACATTCATATGCATATTTAGTTAGCTGGCGATTTTACATACAGCAAAACACATTTTACGACTTATAAGTGACTGCACAACAAAGTAAACCCTTTCTTTACGGGTGAACACTATCGAATCACTCTCTACACTTAAATTGTATAACATTCTTTAATTTGTTATTGTATCAATCAAAATAATTACTTATTACTTTCCTGGTTTTGTTAGCAAAAGTAAGGCGATCGATCGAAAAAAAGGCCCCCCCCCGAAATTTCTACATTTTTGTACTCAGGGCATCTTCAATCGTACAGAAATGCAAAAAAAACATCGTTTTTTTCCCCTGTAAGTATTGGTATCAGTCTATGTGTGGGGCACGATTTTGTTTACCCTCTTTGAAGCTTAATAATTCCCGTGATTTTTGTCGAACATTTATGAAATTTTGCAAGGAGGTTTGTATTTTAGGGGTATTGATGGTGTTCAGTTTTGCTGGTTAAAGGTCAAGAGGATGGGGAAATTAAGGGGATCATTGGTCATATCTCGAGTAGGGTCGGACTTAACGATGATTTTATCCGTTATTATCATTTAAAAATTTTTGTAAAACCTATCTCTACCGTCAAAATTAAGCGTTTTGCCAATCATGTTAAATACATTAAACAATTTATTCAACTTTTATATGAACTTAAATAAAGTTACATTAAAAATAATGAAATGCGTTATGATAATCTTCAACAAATTTAATTCAATAAGATACTTACATATGAATGAATTTATTTATTCGTTTCATTATAATTTTCATATGAAAGAGAATTTTTCTCTCAGAAGGAGAATGTTCTGAATGTTTAATTTTTGAAAATCCTTCAACCAAACTATTAAAGTTTTAATAAGATTTTATATTTAATAAAGTCATTTAATCTGATACATTCCATTTATAAATATAAATTTTTCATGAACTTATTAAAGAGAAATGATTCCTTACAAAATATATTCATAAATTCATTTTTATATTAAACAAATCTCGTACACTATTAAAGAAAAATAATATTTTTCAATAGTAAATTAGATTTAAACTTCTTAATCAATTCACATTACAGATAAATGAATTATTAAAGATTTATTTTGTTTGAGTATTGCTTAAAGCAGAATTATCAGATTTATTTTTAATAAAAATTAATTTTATTATCTCCTTAATGATCTTAATATTATGCAGATAAATCTTTTTAAATTTTTAAATGGTTAAGTTATTTAATTTAATTATAAAATTTTCATTATTATATAAAAGTGGATTTTCACAAAGGAAAAAAAATTGATTTAAAATTAACTTCTGCAGTAATTTAGAAAGAGTAAAATAAAATTAATGTGAAATTTTTAAAGTCAGGAATAAAATAAAAAGAGTTTTCTGTTTAAAATTTTGAAATAATAATTATATTTACCTCTAGATAATCTTGCCTGAAGTACGTAATTTTCTTTTTTGAGAAATGTTATAGTTGTTTCTTGTCGCCTCAGCTATAAAAATAATATTAAATTATTAATTTAAACACCATTATATCTTATTAAATTCATTAAATAGTATTTACTAGATTGTGTAGTCGCAGAACTTCCTGTTGAAGTCGAGTTAAACACGTAAAATGTGACTGGTAAGATTCCAAACTCTTCTGCCTCCTGTGTAATAATATTTAAGAAAATTTTAAAATATTATAGATGACAACTGCATACAGAAGAAGTAAATCCCTCATATTTTACTAGCACTTTCACTATACACGCCTAACAATGATATATGTAGTGTAAAAAATAATAATAAAATTAAAATTATTGTGACGAATGGTTTCTAAGCCAAAAATTATGTAAAATTTGATATAACAAGTCAAATAAATACTTTACTTCATCTTTAAAACAACTACAGGTAAGAAGAATGCTCTAGATAAATATAATATAGTAAATGTTAGAAAAATTTCTATTGCTTTTTAGAAAATTAAGGCTTTAAATGACGTTTACAGCCCTTTTGCAGACGTTTTAAAGCCCTTTACAGTACATTTTTGGGTTCGTTCTTGCTTACTGTGAAGGGCTTGTTTAAAATTTAATGTTGCTTTTAAGGAACAAGAAGAATCCTAATCACTGAATCCTGTCAAATTAGTAAAGTGTGTATAAAACGAGGAAACGTAATAACGCTACGTTTACACAAAAATTCATTAAATGCGGGTTATCCACGAGACGTTTCACCTTAAATAGAGTTATCTGTGTTTTAATTTTCTCCAAAAAATTATTTTTATACATTAGAAAAGGTATATATAGAAAATAATATATAAAATTAAGGTTACATATTAATAATTATTTGAAAATTTCAACCACTTTAGTTGAAATTTTCAAATAATTTTCAATATGTAACTTTAATTTTATACGTAACATAATATGTAACATAATTTCTCCTACCATTTTTCAATTTCATCCTGCATAGCAGTCAGAGATTCGGGTTTATCCCAGTCATACACCCCAGGAAGTGGCGGATAATGTCCTTTTTTTATTGAAAATATTAGTTATAACTTAAAATATTTATAGTTTCATAACTACATTTTAATATTTTACCATCGAAAGGTGGCAAATAACACAAAATAGTAGTATTTTCTCTTCTTTCTTCTAAATCGCTGTTAAAGAAAGTGTTATGTTAATTAATAATATAGAAATTCTAGACAAGTAAATGATTTAATTAATAAAGAGACAGAAAAAATGCTATCTGAAACACTTAATTACAGTAACAAAATTAATAAAAATATTAATTATAATTCATCGTTACCAGAATCGACTACATAAAATGATATCATCCGTGAAATCGTTCTTTTTAAAGAAATTTTGCGAGTAATTTTTTGCTTGAACAACTAATGCATCATATGGTCCAACTTGTGAGGGATTTTTTAGTTTCTAAAGGAAGAAAAATATAAAATTTGTTATATATTTAATTCATAATATATACATACATACAGTGAATGTCACGAAATCCTCACAGTACCCCTTTTCATTTGCAAAAGTGAATTAGAGCGTAACAACTGGAGACAAGATTCTTTGTTTTTTCTTTTGTTAAATGCATATGTAACGAGCAAAAATTATTGTGGCATGTTCGCAATGCTGCACTAATCAGGGGACAGTGGGAATTTATATGAATACAATTTTCAAATCGAAGCCCAAACAGAAGAGTAAAAACAATATAACGCGGAAGGTAATAGCAATGATTCTGGTTTAAGAACCCCTGAATGTCCGTGCTTTATGTAACATGAGGCATCATACAAATTTTGTAGATTTCGTAACGTACACTGTACCTGTGCATAAAATACTTTCAGGTATTTACAGAACAAGAAAATTACCTTCAGAAAATATCTTCCAATGCCACATTTCCTGTAACGTTTACGGACGGTCAATAATGACAAATTGACAACTTTTACGCCAGGAATTCTACGAATTTTATGAATGAATGTGTTAGAAATCATATTATAAATAATTAACAATTGAAGGAGGATTGTGTCATACTTATAATTTTTGTGGAAAGTAGATGAAGCTATTAATTTGTGTTCGATTCCAACATGAGAAGGTAAGAGGCTGTAAGTTTCTTGGGCTAATCGGGATTCTTTTCTTCTAGTGACGACTGATCTAAGGAACGTTTCTAACCCCCTAGAAAAGTCATCGTGGTAGTCGTCTTCTTCCATATCACTGCAAATAAAGCTGACTTTTTAGTTGGAATTAGTAGTAAAACAAAGTATAGAAAAGAAAGAAGAATGTAGCTTAAATCTTAATGGTATGAAGGAAAAATTTTGATTTAAGAAAACATATAAACAGGGAAGAAATATATTAAAATAATAAATTTAATCGGTAAGAGTCATATTTTTCTATAAATTATAAAATATAAATAAATATTTACAAATCTACCATAAATATTACTGTTAAATTGATGGAACACTTAGTAGTAATGACAATAAACTGTATTTAATTGTTTCGAAAATGATTTGCAATTACTGTATTATACTTAAAAATTCATCTTAAAATAGGTAAAATATTATAAATATTGTTACCTTTCGGATCCGGTATCAACAGAATCACTAAAAATATCAGAAAAAGGCGATTCCGTGTGTGAATTTCCGTCTGTTTTTCCACTGTCACTACGTGGAACTGAAATCATATTGTTTCTATTCTGGAAGACGTTTCTTTCAATAGCACATTCCTCACTTTTTCTATTTCTGCTGACAAAAAATGTTAAAATAAGAAGCAATCTAAACATTTATTACGTAAAATAATACTTTTTTATATCACAAAAGCATCATAAATAAACTTCCATCCATTTTAATTTATTTAAAATAAAATAAACTTTGTAAGTACTAAAATTGCGAATTGTCTGCATTAATACATATGTATAAAAATGTAACCTTGTATAACTGTGTAATAACATAATGAATTTACTTGAATCATTCATTATGATTATTTTTAATTAAACAAAATTTAATGTTTCTTTCAATTTCTTTAAATTTTTAGTTAAATATCTCCTTACTGGCTATATCCGGTGGTCAGAGGCCGAGTGATAAACCACTAAACACTGATATTTTGTCGTGGGATGTGGGATATGATTAGATAGAATAAGGCAATGTAACACATGGATAATGTCATGAGATTGTTTTCTATGGAAAATCGGGCCTTATTAAGGTGTAAAACACGAGAAGAAAACTCCGTAAAACACGTGGTCAGTCCGTTGGTGGGTCTTTTCTGACCTGACCAACGGACTGGCCACGTGTTTTTCGGGTTTTATTTTCGTGTTTTACACCTTAATAAAGGCCAATTTTCCACATGTGAAGTACTGTACTTCTATTGACAAATCGTCCAAGTGTTGTATTCCCTTATTCTATTCAATCCTATCGCTATACTGTGTTATCCACTTCAATTATTCTATGATTCTTTATTACTTGCTTGTACATCGTCAAAATTTTAAAGAAATTAATGAAATTATTTCATAAAATATAATTTCAAAATTAGAAAATAGAGAACAATTTATAATGATTCTTTTCTACTTCACGGACAATTATTCCATTTATTTAACTTTCCCAACTTCTAAATCTATCTTTTTAACAATTAATCTATTGGTTATTGTGTATAAGTTTTATAAATTTTTATAAAAACTCTTAAAAACCTTCTATAAGATAAAACTTTACTAAAATTTATAAAATATTTCTGGCTTTATATTATAAAATTTAATTATTAATTCTATAAGTAAAATCCTATAAACTTAATTAAAATGTTTAAAATTAAATAGAAATTTAAATTACTATTTATATATTATAAGTAATTTCTTATAGAATATTTAAAGATATTTACTTAAGAACATTAAATGCCAACAAATAAAGAAAAATGAATAAATCACGAAAGATAATGAAGAATGCTATAGAATACAAACGTTTAATTGTTACAATACATTAAATCAAAATAATATAATAAAGCAATGTTTTACTGAATATAATCATTTCAATTCAATTTAATTTTATTTAATTGCTTCTTAATTGTCTATTAAGTAAATATAATTATTTTAACTTCTTTACAAATTTATATGTAAAAATGTAGAATTTACCGAGTAATATCTTTACTAAATTTAATGTTATTGATAATAATTTAAATTCATCTTAAATGTCCGAGTTTATTTGTTAATACAATTCAATGTACTGTACAATACCACTTATATATATATATATATCACTCTATATAAATGCCAAGTATCGGAGCATAAACTTACCTCGATGTCCATAGTTTCCAATCATCCTGGATTGGAGAAATGGCACAGCTACTCCGGTCATCATCTCCTGTATGATTTTTAGGGGTGGATGTTGAAGATCTACTCTGATATTGAGTATTTGTCACGCTATTATCGGGGACTCTTCTATCATCGTGTGCTGTTTCAGGATTGTTGTTGATTTCTTAAAAAAAGTAAAAAGTAGATCAATAAAAACAAAGTCACGTTATTTTCCCATTACGACCGTTCTTCTTTCCTTTAAAAATTTACCCTCATAAAATTTTTTTTAAAACTTGTTTGTAGTTTTTTATTTATTTGATATTAAACGTTCAATTATATGTATATATAACGCGGGTTATATAAGATACAGTTCTAATATACAATAAGGCACTCACGTACTTCTGATACGTGGTATATGGCACCTATGGTGACAAGGTTTGGTCAACCTTTGTGTAATCCTTTAAGGATTAATTTGTTTAAAATCGTACGATATTAATCAAAGAAATTTCTTAATAAAATTAAACATGGCTTCTTAACTTTATCAATCGTACATGACATTGCATAGAAGTTTAGTATTAAAGACACTTTTGTGAAAATATATGTCAATTGAATTTTTCCCTATTCGGATCAGTATTATTTTCTCTGACCCCTCTTCAGAGGGGTCAGAGAAAATAATACTGATCCAAAATGCATTTGTAAAAAGGCATTAAAGGAGTTTGAACCTGTTAAGCTGTGAGGCAGTCTACCGTCAATTTTTCGGATTAAAGAGACTATTACTAGATCAATATGTCAATTGATTTACTCATTTTCTATAGAAATTTTTACTTTTAAGAACAGTAAATTTAATGTCTAAATTTAGTTTTTAAAGTACATTTTTAAAGTAATTATTAAGCTTATAGGTCACCTTTATTTTTAAATTGATTGTATGAAAATCACGTTTAAAAATTAACATAAAATTCAAATATACATTCACGATTTTAACTTCATTTCACTAAAAGTTTACAATGTTATGTATACACTTGAACTTTAAATTTTTAAGAGTGATTTTCACAAAATAAACTACTTTTAAACCTTATTTTTAATGCTTATTATTAGAACGATATATAATGAAAAATAATTATATTCTCACCTCCTATAGAATCTTCTCTAGAACGATAGCTTGGACTACTAATTATCTGATTTTCCCATTCCTTGAGAATTTCTATAGAAGAATGCATTTTAAGTATAAAAATATCGCTAAAAATAAGATTTATGACTCAATACCTGAAGTTTCTCGAAGAAGAAAAAGTGTCCTTGCACCTTCCACACAAACGATCCTATACAGAACTTGAGCCGTAAAGTCCGGTAGACACGTATCGTAAAGTGCTACTACTGCGTGTAGTAAATCAGTAGGAGACGTTACCTGCAGTAATATACAAATATCATAAAACCACAGCAAATATTCTCAGACTATTGTAGAGGTCCGTCACTCCATAAGTTAGATTTTAAATGTTTAATGACATGAAAAACATTGTAAATATTAATAAAAATAAACAGTTTTGTAAAGAAAAGTACTAAATTAATATAATATACTAAAGAAATTATGCATTATTGCTATATTAGTATAGTTTTTATTAGAATTTTCTCGTATTTGTATTTTAAAATATTAATCATTATAAGTAGTAGATTACTTAATAATATATCAGAGAAAATTATCAGATTATGTTATATTTACGTAAAAATTAATATAAATATAATGACTTTCTATAGGAAACTGACCCTTATTTAGGTGTTTGAGACATGAAAAAACCCATGCGGCAACTCGTTGCTCAAGCGCAAAACTGCGACCATACCAGTGTTTTAGTGATGTTATTCACTAGGCCACTGGTGGGAAAATATGCAGCATTTCCCTATAACCATTACTTTTCTAGGAGTTAGAGGGCAAGAATCTCACGAAAGTGAAAAAACCGCATATTCTTAAACATTAACTCTTAATACCCTTAACACAAAATAAAGTACAGTACGGTTGCGCTAATCCGAACATCTATCATTTCCCGTACTAAAATAATGAACTTGTCAACTGTAAACTTGCAGCTTACGTATAAAATAAAAATAGCCACGTGTTGTGAGCATTATTGCTCATTCTTTCTGTTACCCTCTTTGACTTAACAACAATTCTAACTTTTATTTGCTTCCGTAAAGTATCTTACAACAGTAAAAAAAGGCTTCGAAGCGTATGCATCATATCCCTAATACCATACCCCCTTAATCCGAACTTTTCATTAATCCAGACTACTGCTGATTTCAATTAGTTAGAATTTGCGCGACCGTACTGTAAAATAATATACTGTACTGTCTTACTGCGTTTTATAAATTTAAAATTACAGTATCAACGAGTAATTATTTATTGTGACATTGTTACAATGTCAGGCAGCAATTCTTGATCATATTTTTAATTTATTCAATTTAAAATATATGCTCACCACCTCAAATTAGTAGTGGCTTGCTCCTGTACATCATACTTTTCCTTTAACAATAGAGTCGTGCAGGTCAGCTATCTATCTCCTTCCAGGGGAAAATATTTGAATTAAAATAACGTGAATTTAAGACCAAAGTGAAAATTCGTACACAGTTAATCCGGGCTTCTTGCCACTTTTTTTTCTACATCTGTCTAACATCGTTCTCGAAATTAAGGATGGATGAGAGTGGGAATTTACAAGTCTATAATTTTTAAAATTGCAGCCCAACAACGTAATCTAATACAAAAGGATGCAATACAGTTATTCACAGTACCATATTGTGCTTTATACACGTTAATAATAACAGTTGAGAGAAACACAAGATATACTTTACACTAAGAGACAAAACGCATAAGTGAGGTGGCTAGTGTCATGACAATCCCATAGTTGTTCAGAGCATTAAAACTTTTACAAAAATTTAACTTTTTATAATAAATCTGTGTATATATTTATAGTATTAAATAATAAAAAAATAAATTATATAGATATTTTATGTAGTTTTTAATTTTCTTTACACTTTTTATGCGCATTATCTGCAATTTTTTGCTGTATCCCGCAAGACACAAGAAATAAAAAATCATATATACGACCCTATATAAAGTTTATATAACATTATTACATTTATAATTCATATTAAATAATTCACAAATTCAGTCAATTCAAGCATTAAAGATGTAAAACTTGTGATTATTTGCACTGTAAAATTGAATTTCGAAAAAGAAGGTTAAAGCTAAAATGTAGTTTTGAATATTTAAATAAGGAACTCTCTTATTAAATATTAAAATTAATAAACCTAAAACAAACATTTCTTAAAAATAATACTTCGATTAATTAACTTTGTTAATTACTTACATCATTAAATTATACTTTTACAAAAACTTACCTCAAAAATGGTAACTAATTTCATTATAAAAACCAATAATTACATTAGGAAAATGTTATTACAAAGCACGTGTTAGCGTCTACAATTTGTTCCTGAGAAATACAACAAAACCTCGTATTATTGATCCCAGCAGCAAGAGAAAACTGAATAAACCCGTTATATAATGTCGTAACGTGTGAATGAGAGGTGGAAAAATCAACAAAGTCCTGGTATAAGAAGCCAATTTTTCTATCTTTATTTATTCACGTGTTTAGATCTCTGTAGAGGGGGCAAACGAGGCACTGTCCTCCCCAAAATCGAGTGAAAAATTCCACAAATTATAATCTTAAAAGTGATTAAGATATAATAGTAGAATTGATTGTATATGCAGTTTTTAGAAGAAAACAAACGGTTTTATTGATGTAACCTCTGAAATATTTATTTTCTATGGTTGCTTAACAAAGGAAAAAATAAAACTGCCTGAAGAACAAAATTTATGGATAAGAAGTAATTCAAAAAGTCACGAGTTTAATTAATAAGTTTGACGTGGTTGAAAACTTTATTGCAATTGACAATTATCAATAATATAACATCATCATCATCAAGTACTGTCAAATTTAATTAATATCTCATATTTTTCCTCCATTAATTTTGTCATATGCTTAAACAAAGTGATTTATAGAAGTCATTACAACACATATAATAGCAAATATTAGACTATTAATATTTAAATATATGAAAATGTCCTTAATACTTTTTCTCTTAAACACCAGTAATAAAAAGTTAGTTTTGATGTTAAAATTAGTTGATAATATATTAATTATTTACGTATCTACAAATCATTTATATCCTTATAATTTGTTAAAATTATGTACGTCATAAACAAGAAACGTATTAGGAAAACTATAAATTACATTAATGTAACTTTTTATTCTCAATGTAGATTTTTATCATAAAAATGATAATGGACCACCCCTATTAAACATAAATCATTTAGAATATGTATTGTGATTTAATATAGATCAATCATTTTATAAAATATGAATTAAAGTTTTAATAAAATTTCTTATTTAATATAATAAATCGTGGCTATTCTCATTATTATTATTGGATGGTGGAGGTCCAGTGCCTTCGAGTGGGGGAAGCTGGAGAATTTTTCTTCTCCAGGCCTGCAGAAAACTTTGGAGGTCCTTAGGGATTCCTATATCTATAAATTAATGTTATTTTTACTAAAAAAATGAAATATTTAAGAGGAGTTTTCATTAATAAACATTTATGTATTCCATTTCTTTAAAAATAATGGCAAAACGGCCCACATTAATAAGTAGAAAGACTTTCTAGAGACTACTAAGGATTTATCCTACAGTCTGAAAAAAAAAGTGAGTATCGGATAAGGAAGAGGGGAAAAACTTATTATAACAGTTCTTAATAAAATTCAGAAATTTTCTAAAAATTAGAATGTTTATACAGTATTTTTTGTAATATGACGTAAAAACTATTGTGAGAAAAAGAAGATTACAAGTCATTATCAAGTGAAAATAAAAAGTAAAAATAATCTTGGTATTAATAGAGACGTAAGAGAAAAATTTCATAATATAATTAAAATTAAGAAACTTCAGAGAAAGAATTATAAAATAATTTTATATATATATAAGCGTAGAGCTTTTTAAAACCATTACTACTACTTTCTTGAATTGGTAATCACGTTAAGGATCAAAGGATTCAGAAGTTGCTCCTAATCGATAGTTGCTCGAAATAATTGCAATTCATGAAATAACATAACGATATAAAAAAAGAATCAAATGGCCAGAAGCGGTTGAGATTGTTGACATTTTGCTGAAGATAAATAAAAACGATGCTTAATATGCTCAAATATTTGTTTAAGAATTTGGAAAATGTGTGATCATTTTCCATTTTGTACAGTAATTTAAGTAGAAATTTCTCACAAACTAATGACGTTCAAAATAGATTTATTCATACTCTTACCTTTAAAAAGAAAAATTTAACCAACTAAACTTTGTGATGTCTTCAGATAAGTGGGAAAGTTTAACAATTGCTTCTACGCAAAAAGTGTTTTAACATTCTGTACCACGAACTATCATCAGAAATCTCATCATCTCAAACTATGGTGAGATATCATTATCGAGAAATTGTAATCCAAGACAGAAAAACTTTTAAACTTACCAATAAATAAAACTATTTTAATGTTTTCTTTTGACATTTTTATGATCTTTGTCTTTCATATTCACTATCAGATACTATCGGAAGTGTTAACTGTTTTTTTATGTCTTACATATTGTTAAAATAATTTTACACGAAGAAACTCGTAACTAATATTGAGTACTGAATTAATCATTTTTAATGCTAAATAATAAATTAAATATAATAAGTAGTAAATTATCTGCATATTATATAAATAGAGTATAATTAATAGGTGATAATTAATTGTCTAGAATGCTTCTAACTTATTGCGTTTACGAGGTATCTACAGACACGTGAAATTTAATGAATATGAAAATATAGGATTATTTTAATACATAATTAATATGTTTTAAATATATAAAGATTTAATGTTGTCTATAAGTTTGATAAATTATCTATATAAAGAGACTTTTACTCATCGATTTTGAATAGAGTTACACAATCGATACAATATTGTAATTCTCTAGAAGTTATTCAAGCATAAAACATATGATCATTTTCTAAATTCTCTGAAATATAAAGGGAGTTTAATATATTTTATAATAAAAATAACAATATTAAATTCATTAAACTGTTAATTTTACTCCGAATAACTTATACTTGTTGCGGAATATCGCCTCACTAACATCGACGTAGCGAGATATCTCGTGGCGTAATGTTGGAAATAGACGAGATAAATAGAATTATTCTTCGAACAATAAAATATCGGTTAAAACAATAATTCTTGAGATATAGAGCGTGACAAAGTAAATGATATCGCGTATGTTATCTTTACGGCTTTATAATTCTATGAGAAAGTATCCAGAAAACTATGGGATAAATTACAGATTTTTCGTATAAAATATTAGAGATAATTTATGAGTTGATACTTAAAAAAATAAAGATAGAGTATATGCAATTTTAAATATAATTTTATTCACATTTGGTATAGCAAATTAAACCTTCGCCTAGCTACTGTTTGGAGTGGATGCCTCACGAATGTGTCACGTATTGCGTGTCACGTGCTCGCAAGCGGAATAATTTATATGTCAGTACGAGACAGTAAACAGTTTTGTCTGGTCTTATTTTGAAGGAAACGTGACCAAAAATACCTTCGAAATCACTTACTTATAGAGTTTTGTGTAGTTTACATTTTCCTAAAAATGACCGCGTATATATCACGTTATAAAATGCATTTTCCTAAGTTCAATTTTAATATTTACATTAAAAAATGTATAATTTCTATTTATTTTTTATCAGTTTATAATAGGAAACGACAGAATAATTGATAAATAAAATTTTGAAAACAAAAAAAAATTATTTTAAAATTTTAATATCTACTTATCTCATATATTTTAATTAGATTTAAATAAAAAAAACAATTAAATTTTAATAATAAATTTAATTAAATTCTAATTATTTTAAAGAATTTATAAAGTATTTTAATTTTTTTAACTTTAAAATTAATCATTTGTTATATAATTTAATTTAAATTATATAACTATTTACTATTTATATAAAGATATTTTCATAGAAAATCGTAAGAATTTATAAAATTAAAGCATATAAATTGTATATTTTTTATTCTTAAACAAATATTAAGCTTATTAAATTCTTATATTTAAAAACTTTAGCGTTATTACTAATAAAAAATATTAAAAAAATTTTTTTATAAACCTTGGTGTATTTTAATATTAAATTTTTATTTAAAATTTTATAATTCTTATAGAAGATTCATATCTAAACACAAGAAGATTATTAGTTTTAAATATTGACGTAGTAGTGAATTGAAATTATTATTTATATAATCGTAAACAACTTAAATAATAGAAATTTTATGTATTTAAATAATGTAATTTAAAGTACTGGCCACTAAATGAAGTTTAAAAAATCGATAACTGTAAAACATTTTCTTCCACGCCATAATAATCAACTTTTTTTTAAGGTTATGTTTATAAATGCTTTTTTTTATTATATATTCAACTGTTTAAATTGCTTGAAAGGACTAAAAATTCCTATCATTAATATTAAAAACAATTACTTATAATTATTGTATTGTTATTTTCTTTTAGCCCATTAAACGTTTCTACTGACTTAAAACAGTTATTTATATTCAAGTGTGTTATTTATATTCAAGTATTATAGTGTGATAAGCCCAAATATAAAGAACTGTTTTTAAGTTATGAGAAACGTTACTTATAATTGCTTTAGACATATATATATAATTAGTATATAAATGCCCACCTGATCAGAATCGAAACCTCCTAAATTTAATTTATTCCACTCGTCTAAATTGGCAAGACGTGACGTTCTGTCCCCTTTAACAAACTTTCCAAATTCGACTGTAACAGGAAGAGCTGTGATAACGTCTCCTTTCTTGCTTTTGAAACGTACTCGATCAGCCACCGACACAGACAACATGCTACTGATACTCTTCTGGACCGTTCTGTCCTACTTCGATCTTTCTGTCCATATACACTGCCAACTAACACCATCTGGTGGGGTGACGCCATATTGAATTTACGTTCTACCCCTCTATTGGTTCTTCTATTTTGTGATCGATGGGTACTCGCTCGATCACTTTTATAAATATCGAACTGGAAGTTTACGACTTTCTGAATGAAAATTTTAATTAATTAAATTGAAATTGACAGTTATAAATTAAATTATACTCAAATAATTTTACTTGTAAAATTGTTTTACCATGTGGCTTATGAGCTTTATTGGAATTATGTATTATAATTTAAAAGAGTCGTCGTAGTAGATGAAGTTTTCTGAAAATGTAAGTAGAACTTTTGAAAGCAACGAAAGTTTTTATGACAGAGATTTTATTGCACACTGAAAATTTAGGTTAAAAGCTTATAGAAAAAACCAGCAATTATTTATTGTGACGTAGTCACAATGCCGGGCTGCAATTTTTAATCATATTTTTAATTTATTTAGTATAAAATATATGCTCTCGATTTCAAATTTGTAGTGTCTTACCCCTGTACATCATACTTTTCATGATAACAACAGAGTCATGACGGTCATCTACGTAACTCCGTTCTGGGAAACATTTTGAATTGAAATCACGTGACTTCCGAGCCAGACCGAAAGATTGAATATCACAATCAGATGCCTACTACTCCGAATCTTTCCACATCTGGTCTTGCCGTTCACCTATCTAACACCGTTCTCGAGATCAAGGGAGGACAGACAGACAAACAGATGTCATTTAATAGCTAATTATATGCTGAATTATTTAACTGTTTAAACACGATTTCAATTCTTGTTATCATGTGAATCAATGAGCTTAAAAATTTACATTCCTCTTTTTATTTTAAGAATACTGAGAGCAACACAAACAGAAAGATAAATATTGAATAGTATGATATTGGATTTGATTAATAGAAAGAGACAATGTAACATATGGACGATCTGCTAGAAGAGAAATGACTTCTGGAGGACTTTCTATAGAAGAAAAGCCAAAATTTAGGTCTTAGACACGTGTATAATCCCAGAAAACAATGGTGAGGAGCAAATTAATTGTATAAGATTAAAAATAAAGATTAATATACATTTTTAAAAAAAATAATATATAATATACGATTTATTAATCAAGCGAAGAATTTTATAATGCGCTTATAATAAGTGAATTATAACAAAAAATTGACATTATATAAATTAAATATAATTATTGATAAGTATATAATAATTAAATTCTACACTATATAAAGCGAAAAATTATTGTTTCTTCGATTATTATTACATTAATGTGCATATTATGAAATATGTAAAACAATTAAAGTACTGTACATACAGAAATAAAAATAAATTTTAAATAATTTTATTAACTGAAAAACTAATTAATTTAATTTAAACTTATTGGTGAATTATTCAATAATAAACATGCAACGGTAGATTATGAATTTTTCAAGTTATAAAAATATTCGAGGTTACTCGGTTGTTATCAGGAGAAGTATGATATACAGGAGAAAGATATACAACTAAAATCCTTTTCTGTTGTTTCTAAATTTAAAAATGAAAGAAATTACAAATTTATTTAATTTAAAATATATGCTTTCCATCTCAAATTAGTAATGGCTTGCCCCTGTAAATCTTACTTTTCCTTTTAACAATAGAGTCTTGCCGGTCATCTAACATCTTTCAGAGGAAACGTTTTGAATTGAAATAACGTGACTTTAATTATATTATCATCACATTTTCAAGAAAAAAAGGTATTAATCTGAGTAATCTATAAATAAAATAAAAAATAAAAAAATTGTTTTGGCAATTCGTGAAGATTTAAAAATAAAATCGAAATGAAAATATGGGTTGTACTTACTTATAAAGCTGCCTTTGAAGTTAACAAAATAATATATTTTATAATCCATACTCAATGTAAATCGAATTTTGTTTATGAAATTTAAAACTTGAGTCATTTAATATATTCTGATGTTTTATTTCTCAACCAAAACATCCTGAATAATGCTCATACATAATAATGTTAAAGTTTTAAAGCTTGTTGAGCGTATCCAATTAAAAATATAAGTGAAAGATGACTTAATACAATTAATATTTTATGTAAATAAAAATATATAATGTAAAAAGCTATATATAATTTTAAGCATTCAAATATTCTTGGCCAATTTTCAAATTCGTTGTTTGTTTATATTTGTTGCATATAAGAATTGGATGAATGTATGCGATAAGATTTTAATATTTATATATTTAATCAAAATATTTTACAAATAATAGAGAAAAATGATAAAAATTTATTTTAAAAAAGGAAATAATTAAAAACTTTTAAGAAATTTTCATAAATTTTATCTTTTAAGATATTTATGGTGTTATAAAACGCATTTAATTTTAATTTAGTGGATAAATAATGCTATAATTCGATACTTTTGTATATTGTAAAATTTAAATAATGTCTTTATTTTAAAATATAATTTGTTATAAAAATTAATAAATAATTTTATTACATAATAACGCTTTTCCTTGTAAGCACATTAGGTTTATCATTAATAATTAAGAATCTTTTAACATTGAAAAATGTTCTAAAGTTTATTATCTTTTACACATATTTTAACGTTGTGTAATCGTTATAAAACACTAAATTAATTAAAAAATAAATTATTTTTAACAAATAAAAATTAGAAATATTTATTTTACCAAAATAAAGTATAGATGAATGAAAAAATAATATTTAAAAAATTTTTAATGCTAATAACGAGTAAAATCGTTAAGTCAGACACTATTCGAGACACAGCACCTCCTCTAACTTTCCACCTTTTCGACCTTTAACCACCAAAATTTATTAACCTCAATGCTCCTCATACCCAAACACACCTGCAAAGTTTCAAACATTTTCGAGATAAAGCACAGGCGTTATTAAGCTTCAAACAGAGTAACCCCATACATACACACTAACATCTATACATTCAGAAAAACCCCTAAATTTCTTTGCATTTTTTTCACGTTTCAAGGGGCCCTGAGTTCATAAATGTAAAACTTTTAGGAAGACATTATTATATATAACAGAGCAGGGAAAGTAAAATACAGCAAGCCTATTCGATTCATCTATAAAAAAAATAATAATGATTATTTTCGTTAAACATTGAAAAGTAATTTTAAAATATACGCTAACAATTTTCTTTTTTAAAATTTTCTTTCAAATTTTGTTTACGAGACGAATATCAGTTAATCACTTAAGAAGTTATCGTTCTTGAAAAGCATTCATAAATCAATTCAGTGAATAGAATTTTTATACAGTTACGTCCAATTTTTCACTGGAAAATTGTTGTCATATATATCTAATAGTCTGTATAAAATATCTCTCTTTTTCATATATACGTTAAGAAGTAAGATTAATCGAGAGAAAAGTCGTCAAAAGTTGCCTGTTGATGATAGAATACAGATAGTGAATGGTTTGAAGTGATAAAAACGTTAACCAAAATCACTCTTCCATCAAAAATCTTCAAAAATATCATTCGTCACCCCCTTAATACACCACCATATATCACTTTGATTCTAATAACTGAGATTTATTATTGGATACGAATGAAAAAAATATATATAAACATTTTTTGTGAGTTAATATTTTATATATATAAAGAAAAAACTAATAAATAAACCTAAAAATTTATAACTCTACCTACAATAAGGCTTTGTAAAAAAGTAGATGTATATATATGTATATATAAACTTAAAATTGATTATATCACGAATAAGCTTTTATAATAAATTATATATGTACTAAAATAATTTAAAATTGGTTTATTTTAATATTTTTAGCTGTTTTGTATTGATATGACCTATTTATTAACACATGAATAGATACTTAAAGCGGAGAGCCAGCAACGTTTGCTGAATGTAGAACACTTGAACTATTTTCTGCCTCTATTCACGTTCGAATCCTCATGTGTTTTACATATTCTTCATGTTTGTCCTGGAATGAACTTCTGAATCAAATTCAAATACGAGAAGACGTAGAGAAGGAAATTCTCTAAACTTTTGTGTATTCTGTACGTTTGCTTAGAAAATGTCATAGGGTGTAATTTATACCTTAAAGCAGAGTTTTCTTTATAAAATAATAAATAAATAATTTATATTAATTAAGAAAAATGTCTTACTTACAGGTGAGAATTAATAATTTCCTGTAAATCTACATTTCGTGCGTTAAGTCGTTCCTCTAAAGACAAACCAAGTTAATTGTTTTGAAACCCTTTTCATTGTTTTAATTAATTAATTCACCAATTCTCATTCAAATGTAATTATCAATTAATTGAATAACAAAATTCTAAGCGAATTACTTAAAAAAGATATGATTTTAATATGTAAATCTGCTTCCTTGAATTTATTCCATTGCATCACTTCATGATTATTTAAACTTCATTTATGCGAAATTTATCTTAATGTTGAGGAAACTTAACAATAAAAATTAATTACGAAATTAATAATTTATAAATTTCTTTCTATTTACGTGTTTAAATGTTCATTATCTTTGTGGAAGAGAGAAAATTGCAAATAAATATTTACAGATAAAAAGCTTTATTTGCAAAATAGACGAATATTATTTAAATTTTTCAGAAAATAATGATACTTTAATATAAATATTTAATTTTAAAAAATGTTAAAATGATATTTATAAAAAGTAAATAGAAATTTTGTAGTAAACTTTACACGAAAAGTAATGTTAATTTTTACTTTCCCAGCTGTTATGTGTAAGAGAGGGAAAGTGTGGAAATCAGCTGGAAAAAATGACCCCTCCTCCAAAATATGTTTAAATTTTTGGACTCAGGAGACCTTAAAGTGTTGATAAATAAAACACAGTTGAAGTATGTATGGATATATTAGTATGTGTGGGAGGGCACATTTTTTTCATTTACTTTGAAGCGTTATAACTAGTGCCAGTTGTTAACATTTTCTGAAATTTTACAACTAGAACGATTAAATTTTAGATGTTAAAGATCGAGAGGATGAGGCTATAAAGTGGTGTCCTGTGTCGGACTTAATGAAGATTTTACTCATTATATTTTTTTTATAAAACTCACCTCTTCTCTCAAATTGAAACAAAACTCTAGAAAATTAAAATGAAAGTTAATAAAATTATGTACTGTACTTTTAGTATTAACCAATGGCTTTAATTAATTAATACTTTATGTGTAAACTTAATGTTGCCAGGTAATTTAAATGCGTGTTTGATATTGGAATTTCTAACTACAAAACTATCAAAATGGCTGTTTAATAATGTCTTTTAAACGAGAATATTTGTAAAATATAAATGACAAAATTTAGTTTCCATGGAAATATTTCACGTATAACCTTAATCTGTAAGGTATTGTTTAATAAAATATTTACATTATCATCAATGTGTGAATAAATAATATTTATAATTAAAAGCTTTGTTTAATGTTACAGTAGAAACAAAGAAAATTGTTAATGGGAATGATTTCAAAATTAATAATTTGAAAACGGAAATCATTTAAATGTTTAAAAATATTGCAAAAGCTACACCAGAATTAAAAATAAATAAATAAATAAATTCAGCAATTTGTTGCATAAATTTTCCGGCCAAACGTTAAAATTTTACGTGGTTATATCTCTTATAAAATTTTTTAAAAAGACTTTTTATATCAATAATTATTATGAGATAGCAAAAAGCTTAATTTTGATTGTAGAGATGAGTTTTTAAAAATTTCAAATGCTAATAACTATTAAAATTGTCATTAAATCTGACCTTACACCAGTTATGACATACGACCTCGTGTTTCTCCCTAACCCGTCGAGCTTTAACCACCAAAATTTAACAGTCTTAATCCTCCTAATAGATAAACCTCCATGCAAAATTCCAGAAAGTTTCGACAAAGGACACGGGAGTTATTAAGCTTTAAATTGGGTGAACAAATTCGTACCCCTTCATACAAACTAACTTTTTTCCATTTCTTGCAAAGAGTTTGGAAGGAATAATCTTAAAGTTTTAATTTATAATATCTGTATTTAGTTCTACATAAATTGGAAGAGTTTATTTTCATAAAAGCACAGAAAATATTTTACCAATGCCTTATAAATTATTCACAGTAACCAATTGATTATATTACATTATCGATTTTGAATTAATAGTAATGTATTATGATGGCATTCATAATAAAGTAAATAACATAATTTACGTAATCATATCGATCTTACATTTAATAAATATCAATTACTGCATCAAGACAGTGTTTATATTTGCTTTACTTAAAAATTAATGTTGCTACTATATTTTTTGTATGACTTGAATGTCAGAAAGTTAACGTTAATAACTATTAGAAAAAGCTTTTTTGTAAATAAATTAATTTAAAAATAATATTTTATACCCCAAAAATTAAAATAATATAATAATTATATAAATTTAATAATATAAAATAATGTTTAATAAATAATTAAATAGAGTTAGATAAGATTACTAATTTACTAAATATAGATTTATATTAATAATTTAATACAATTGATAGTAAAATGTAATTAAAATTTTAATGGACATTAATAATTAAATATATTTATAATTAGGATATAGAGAATATAAATTGAATAATTTAGTGAACTACATTGATCTTTTGCATATAATACAATAATATATTTAACTTTTAAAATTATCTTGAATTTTATGTATTTAATATGTATTATGTTACATAATACTTTAAATACGTAATAAATTTCCTGATTGATTCACGGAAGATTGGGGATTTTGCATAAAGTATTATATTATGTATCATAATACTTGACATACGATTATCTTCAAATACAGGATAAGCAACTGAGACATTATCCTCGTATATCCTCAGTTAACGGAGTGTCCTGAGATTCCTGTCTACATGGGTATCGTGGCCGAACCCATAATGAATTTAAAGTAGAGTTTCTCAGTCCCCGTAGGAAAACAAAGAACTTTAAAAATAACAAACAATAAACATTATAAATTTTAAAATACTTGTGTGTAGTCGGGGCTGTTTAAACCAAATATTTAATTTCTAATTAATTAATTAATTAATTAAAAATTGTGTTGTATATACAAAAGAGTCTTGTGATAAGACATCGTTTTGCCTTGATTTAAAAATCATATACGTCATAAAAATAAAAAATTTTGCATAAGTGCTATTTGAGTGTAAAATGATCAAAAGTTATTTTACTTCACTTCAACTGCTTTAACACGCTGTAACTTATTTTATCTTTGCAGAATTTGTTCGTTTTCTTGGTTTTTAGTTCAGTCACTTGCTATAAATGTCTAAGTGTGCTTATTTTTGTCTTTTAATAACAAGTAAAAGACCAGTGGCCGAGTAGATAAAACCACTGAACACTGGAAGCTGGTCGTGGGTTCACACGGGTAGCCATGTGGAGTCTTCCGGACATTCTAACGTTTGTAACCTAACCTAACCTAACCTAACCTGAATAGGGACCAGTTTAAAATTCCTCCCGGGAGGCAGATTTCCTACGTGTCTCGTTGCCATATAGAAATAAACCAAATCAACAGTTTTCTCGATTGGATAAAAAAAAACGTTGTTTTTAGAAGCACTCGGAGAAGCATTGATAAAGCCGTATCCAGTAGAGGATCCCGATTAACCGAGGTAATGCATTATCCGTGGCGAATCTGTAAGTGAATACACAACTTTTCTTATACTGTAATTCACGAAAAAAGTTTAAAACGATAACGTATTATTGCAAAATGATTTTTTCTCTGTTACCTTACATCATTTAACTTCAATGTGAGATAAATTTTTCATATGTAAATACAATAATATGCATTTTTATTTTTATTGTACGTATTATCTGTATAATAAATAATGTTAAAATGTATATATAATTAAATTCACTGAGGTATAAAAAGAGGCTTAAAAGTGCTCATATTTACTAGAAATTTGTTACTATTAATTGGTACAAGAGACTATTTGACTAAACTAAGACAATCGTAAGTAGAAGATGAATACATAAATATAACATAATATCTATTGAATAATACATACGTGTGAATAAATGAATATAATATTTATTCAGTTTATATTTATAACATAAATAAATAAATAAAATAAGACAGAAATGAAATGGATAGGGCGAGCAGGATATAAATACGAATTGTACAAGTGCATAGGACATGCACAGACATATTAAAGGAAGTAATACTAATAAAACTAATGTAAAAAATGTTTACAGGAAGAAAAACTAAAGCTTTCTAAGTATAGAGATGAGTAAAAGACTCTAAAACTCGAAATTTCTTAATATTTTGACTCGTATTACTTAAGATGTATTATAATACTATAAACGATAAAAATTCAGTTTTATTACTATTTTAGAGTTTATGCACGTTGTTATATATTTATTTATTGTAAAATACACTATATAAAGGCGTCTATGACTAATAATAATAGAAACAAAATAATAAATATATTTTAAATAATTATAACAAGTAATAATATATAAACGACAAGACTTAATTCGATAATTAATTGAATAAACTTTTTATTTTATAATTCCGTGCGATTTTTATTTTATGTTTAATATTTTTGGAATGTTATCAGCTGTCCAAACATGTAAAAAGTCCATTAATCAAACGTCAAGATCTATATCTACTTGCACTAATATTCTTAGATCCCGTTTACAAACGAATATTATGATTAAAAATAAATTAAAATTCTAATTTTGTTCTCTAAATATTCCATCAAAATACTTTAAATTTTTGTGGTATTTTTTATGAATGTTTAGAAATATTTTTTATAAAAATTATGACTATTTTCCATAAGTTAATGTACTAAAAATCAGCATTAAAATTTTTTAAAATAATGTATCAGGTGGAAAAGAAAGTCACTTATCACCCCTGCTACAGTGTATAGAATGTACCCAAACTATGCACATTGAATACATCAAGTAACGTGTATAACTCTGTAACAGTTCGAGGTAGGTCAATAAAATCTCCCAGCAATCAATTCCTTGTGAAATTTTTACTCTAAATGATGTGTCGCGTGACCTTTCCATATACAATTTCGGAGTAGCATTCAATATGGCCGCCATCTTAATGGCGGCCATATTGAATGCTACTCCTTAAGTATCAGTAAGAATGAATATATTTGCAATCTGAAAATTGCAGCCCAATTAAATATGAATTGATTATAATGTAAGATGTACTGTACATTATGTAAAGACATAATTAGCATATAAAGTAATATGTAATATTCAATTCTAAATACAAAACATAAAATAATAATTACATATTCAAGGAAGACTGCAATGTTATATAAGACATTAAGTTACATAAGAAAACAGAAATAATATTCAACAGAGAAGTAAATAAATAGATTTTTCCATTTGTTATCGACAAATAATATTTTCTGAAAATTTGAAAAATACGATAAAAAACTTTATATCTTTTATTTTTGGAAATTTTATACCGATAACATATTAATAGAAATGATATGGAATTGTATTAAATAATGTGAATATTGTTTTATAAAATAAATGAAATAATAGCTTTCTTGTGACTTGTGAGTATTATATAGCATAAAACCTTGTAAGTTTCACAATAAAATAATTAAAAATATTAAAGGAATTAGCCAAAAATGCACCACACCAGTAATTCCAGTTCTATTTTTAAATGTATTCATTGTCATTTTCTTCATATTTTGGGTCAGTTTTAAAGTACAATAGCCATTGATGACGTCACAGTAATTTGATTGCGATGGTCCACTTTTTCGGCTTGCTTGGAGTGTGCTTGTTAGAAGGAAATTCGGGTTTCTTATTTAATATTGTCGTTGTTTTAACAGCGCTTCGGAGGAATGATAAGTTAAAAAATACTTTAATTATATCATAATTATATAACTTAGTGCTGTATAATTTTAATTCTCAATAAAAAAAATTGTTTAAGACAGTGATTTCCAATCTGTGGGGCGCGATACTATTGCAAGATGGGCGCAGCTTTCACCAAATTATCATTTTTAATACAAACAAGATAAGTCAAATGGACGTCGGAAAAAATGAATCAGAAAAACGGTTATGCCTAATTCACAAATCCTCCTCCGAACGATTCGGGTACGAATTTTAAAAATCTATCCACACTCTTGCCGAAAAGTCTCTACAAAAGTCGAGCCCCATCGAACAATAAATTTTATTTAATAAGGTATATTGTTTGGTAGGCCTTTAAATAAATTATAAGGACAGTATTTATGAAATTAGACTGTTACAAAAATTGAGAGGGTTCAACAATTCTTATTTGAAAAAGAAGGGGCCCACTCAGGGGCGGATAATTAGAGTTGAAATAAGTAGTATATTTATTTATGAAATGTGCTGAATTACAAACTTTATATCTTTAATTCTGCAAAGTATAATGCAATAACATATACAAATAACATATTATATATTGTCTAGTGTCTTGGAAATACAGTATTTTAAACCGAAAAAATCATTATTTTGGTCAGCCTTAAATTATTTTCGGAGTAGCAAACATTTTCGTGTCCACTGCCACATGGTAAACGAATCGGTATGCATAAAGCAAGTTTAAGATTTCGAACAATTATTTTTAAAAAGATACTTTTTAGAAAAAATTTTAAAAAGCTGATTGAGAAAAGGACGATGGTATAATAAATATAAGATAATGATGAATGGTTGAAATTAAGATATATTGAAATTTATTTATACAATCAAAATAAATGAGATTGTATATGTTCCATGTTACATAATTTTTTCCGACATGCCACTTTAGGCACGTACTTTTCGTCTTCCTTATACTTGGATATACGTATACTTTTCATATATATTATTTATTAACATTTTTAATTTTTATACAGTAATACATGTTCAAATAACGATTTTTTATTGTACTAATTGACTAAAAGTTCAGCTGTGATAGATTTTTTTTTTTTTATTAGATAAGTGCACCACTCCTATGGGAGTATAACACTAAGATACATAAAACAAGATAAATGATTCAGAGTAAACATAAAAATAGAAAGTTCTGCTTTCATTGAGGACTAAAAGTAATATTAGAAATTAGAAATTATGAAAAGTCTTTTCTTCCATATATTTTGAATATAACTGTAAAAGGTATCAAAAAGAGGCTTCTGTACAAGTTTATCCAGTGGGCATGGCCACCTGAAACCATGCATGAAGATTTCTAATTTCATTATGAGTCTATCTTGATCATAAATAGGACAATGGTAGATCATATGGTCAACAGTATCAAGGTTTCCTGTGGAACAAAAGCAAAAGGCAGTTTCTGCCCGGTTATACATCGCCAGGTAGCTCCTAAAATTACCATGCTCAGTAAGAAGTTGAGCAGTAGTAAACGACAGAAATCTAAGTGGTGAAGAGAGTCTGCTATCAACACTAGGGAAATACAGTCTGGTTATTTTACCCGTCTTACTGCTCACCCATTGCTGGTTCCACTTCTGCATAGCATTGGCACGGATATAATTTTTGAGGCTGTTGCGTGAGAGAGGAATGAGTGTATAGTCCAAGTCGGTGTCCTTTGCAGCTGACTTAGCCTCGAGGTCGGCTTTTTCATTTCCCATAATGCCAGTATGACCAGGAACAAAAATAAAAGTTATCCTATTGACATGATTTACAATATGATGCTGGATGTATGCGATTTTGTTGCTGTTGCAGTTGGGATTTAAGAGGGCCTTTAGGACAGACTGAGAGTCACTGAAGATGTTGAAAGAAAGAGTTTTGTTAGGAAGTGAGGTGGCCCACTGAACAGCCCGGTAGACAGCATCTTCCTAAGCTTGATAGATGGTGGTGTACGGGGGGTACCTGTACCTTTTAACATATTTTGGGCAAAGTAAATCAGTTTGAAGATAAATGCAGACACTTGAGCCAACATGAAGGGAGCCTTTGGACCCATCTGTGTAGATGTTAATGTCAGCATGGACATCTAGGGTGGAAGCAGATGGCACCACGTGCACCCTGGGGATAACCCTGCTTACAGGGTGATGATCACAGTTGGTGGAGAAGTTGCAGTGTGGAAGCATGTGAATAGCCGTAGATAAGAGCAGAGACCGTTGTTGAACTTTGATGTTTGCGGTTCTGGTGTAATAGTGAAGAACTTTTTCTTCAATACAGAGAGGTAAAGGAAGGAGCTCTGCTAGAATCAGAGAGGCATTTGTAGAAACAGTCCTGCAGCACTTTGAAATTTTGATGGCAAACTGTCTTTGGAGAGAGAGTAATTTGCTTGCAATTGTAACTTTACTCGTTACATGTCCCCAGCTAGAAGCCGCATAAAGTATCATTGGTAGTATTGCCCCATTATACAGAGTTTTATAAGCTTTGTGATTTAGGCCCCAGGTGCATCTAGCACATTTTTGCAGCATGTAGTTTATTTTCTTGGCTTTAGCCAAGATATAATCAATGTGGTAACTATATGTAAGTTTAGTATCAAGGATTACTCCCAGGTACTTTTGCCGGTCTACCCATTCGATTGAGTCACTATCTAATAAAAGCTTGGGGTATGAAAATTTGTATTTGTTTGTGAAAAGCATAGCTTTGGTCTTGTAAGTACAGAACTGGAGTTTATTAAGATAGGCCCATTTGGAAGCTTTACTCAACATTTCGTTTAGCTTACTTTCCAAAAAAGCAGTGTCCCTATGCTGACACACAATGACGAGGTCGTCGGCATAGGCTTGCACACTTATTGCTTTGTCACATTTGGTTTTCAGAAAGGAATTGACCACTAGGTTCCATAAGAAAGGAGATAAAACACCACCTTGAGGGCAAGATTTTGTTAGGAGTTTACTAACAGAGTGATGATGATAAGACAGATTTATTTTCCTGTTAGTTAAAAAGGAGGAGACCAGCTTGACAAGATAGTTGGGACAGTCTAGTTGGGAGAGCTGGTTGATAATGCTTGGGTGCCAGCAGTTGTCGAAGGCACCTTTAATGTCCAAAAAGATAGCTGCGGTATAAACTTTGTTACTCAGTCCCTCTTCTATGAGTTGTGTCAAGGCATAGACAGCATCCTCAGCACTTCTGCTTTTCCTGAAGCCATACTGGTTTGGGTCGAGCCAGAGATGCTTATTAGCAAGCCACTCAAGACGGCCCAAAATCATTTTTTCAAAAACCTTGCCCATTACTGGAAGAAGGCTAATTGGTCTATACAGCTTGGAGGGGTCGGTATTTTCAGTTCTTGGTTTTTTGATAAGGATGACATTGGCAATTTTCCAGTGAGCAGGAAAGTAAGAAAGACTTAGGCAGGAGTTGTACAGACTGAGAAGAAAAGGTTCTAAAATGTTGAAACACTCCTGAAGCATTTTGGCATAGATCTCGTCACCTCCTGGAGCCTTATGAGGTCCCATGGAGAAAAGTGCTTTCTTGAGTTCAAAGGTGGAAAAGTAGTGATCTATTACGGTTGGGGCTGAATGCACACTTAGCCAATTTGTTCTGATGGATTTATGTTCAGAGGAGTCATCCGTGTAATTGTCACCAGGGAAGAGTTGTGCAGCCAGGGCTGATAAAGCAGAATTGATATCATAGCTATGCTGGGAGTTATCTATTTGTGCCAGAAGTGTATGATCCGTGTTGCTCCTGTTCAGAATCCTGTAAATGTTTTTCCATGGATCAATATTTCCCCTTGTATTGCAATAGTTTTGCCAAGATTTCAGCTTTTCTGATTTCATTTCTCTGATATATTTCTTTTTTGCTGTCCTGTATTCAATTTCTTGATTGACTCTCAATAGGGGATTTTTCTGTCTTTGAAATTTGCGCCTAAGAGAATTGACCTGTTTTCTCAGGGATGTTAATGTTGGGGTCCACCACGGCACAGCCTTCTTTAGGGGGACTTTTCTGGGAATGGCTTTTTCTGCTGCACTTTTCAGAATATCATTTAGCTTTGACACCCATTTGTCAATTTCCTCTTCAGTGTTAAGAGGGGTTTGTGTACTAAAATTATCCAGTTCTACTTGGATTAGATCCTGAAACATATGCCAGTTTGCCTTTCTCAAATTGAAGGAGTTACTTTTTGTGAGGCAAAGCCTGTGCTGCTGTTCAATGCAAAAGGAGATGGCTCTGTGATCAGAAAGCATTTCCTGGTCAATCAGAGACCAGCAAGTGATGTTTTTAGCCAGAGAGGAGCCAGTGATAGTTAAATCAATCCAGCTTTTGCCCAGGATGGAGTCATAAGTAGGTTCACTTGGCTCATTTATCACAGTAAAGACATGTCTATCTAGGAATTCTTCAAAAAGGGTACCCCTGCTATTTTCTATGATGTCATGCCATAGTGGATTACGGGCATTGGAGTCAACACCAATCAGTAGCCTATTTTTATCAATTGTTTTGTAGGCTTCCTCCAAAAAAGAGATAGCATCATTCAGAGGCAGGCTGGGATAGCAATAAACTGATGATAAGAACATAACAGTATCCAGAGTAATAGATATTACGGTGCAGAACTCATTACATAGCTGGGTAAGCTGCAGTATGGGGATATTTGGGTTGCATATAATAATGCAAGCTAGGGGATTAGGGACTGCTGCAGAGAGAATCTTGAAACCCCTAGGAAAGCCAACAATTTTAGAATTGTATACGTAGGGATCCTGTAAAAGAGCAATATCTATGTCGTTAACTATTAAGTAGTTTGCCAGATTACCTGTGACTGCTTTGGAGTGATTGACATTAAATTGGACAATTTTAATATGTTTCTTGGTATGTGGCCTCTCCATAGTCCGTATTTTCAATAAGTTTTGATTTTACTTTTAAATATACAGGACATTCTGGGTCAGTGGCTTTGTGAGAAATATTTTGAACATTCATTTTTAGTCGTTTAGCCCATCGGATACAATTGATGCACTTAATAACAGACGACTTGGTCTTTTCCATACAGGTTCTATAGCTGTGACCCTCTACACCACAGTGTGAGCAGGCAGGTTGTTCCGGTACACATTTTGAAGCAATATGACCAAATTTGCAGCAGTTGTAGCATTGTTTGATTCCTAAGTAGTTGAGGACTTGATGAGATCTAAGTCCTATATACACCCTTCTGTTTTTCAGTAAACTTTGATGAACTTGAGATGAGGTCAAGAAAACCCATGTTTTTTCCTGAGCAGAGTCTGCCTTGGATCTGAAGGAGAATAGTGGTTGTAGTATTTGATCTTTTTCTTCTAGTATATTTTTTAAGTTGTCATTTTGTGCAGTGACAGTGTTAATCAACTCCTCTTTATTTAAGTTAGAGCACACATGGTGGATTTGAACTAAAGGCTTTCTCTTAGTTTTCTTGCTTGCCGAAAATTTGAATTCAGAGTCATGATTGTTATTGATGAGATCAATAATTTTATCGACACTGGCAGTGTTGGGTAATTGTAGGCTGACTTTCCCATCTTTCTGCACTAGACAGGAGTCGATCCTGATACCATTGGCTGCTGGTTTTAGAACAGCTTCTAAGTGACTTCTGACAGTATTTCTGTCCACTTGTGAGTTTTTAATCCCTGGAGTTAATATTAATGTCTCCCTTTTTTGTGCTTGACCAGGCTGGTTATGAACTTTTTCTCTTGAAGCTTTGACAGCATTTGCATATGATTTTAGTTGTGATTGATGTTGAATTTTATCCTCTTGTAGTTTAACTATATCTTCTTGTACCACATTGTATTTGTCTAAACAGCATAAGTGAATGTCAGTTATTCTTTGTATTAACTGATCTATTGTGTAACTTTCTTGTTGGTTAAGTGGGCGTTTATTCACTATGGGCTGATAAATACTTTTAAGTTGGTTGATGACTTCCGTAAATCCAAGTTTCGATATTTCATTTAAGGTTGCAGACACGTTTTCTGGGGTGGCTTTCGATTTGCGCCCCGGCATCGTGCTGCAGATTAGGCTTAGCTAACTCACCAAGCCACGTGGTCGACAGTAAGATTGTCTAGCAACGAAGTAAGAACAGAAATTGGTACTCACATGCACAGCAACGGTTAAGAAGCCAAAATAAGAAAAAACAATTGTCAATAAAGAGGTGGAAAATATATTAAATATGAAAATAAAACCAGAACCAAAGCAAAGCGCTGTTTAAACTTGACGCCACCTGGCGGTCTTTCCAGCTGTGATAGATAATAGCTAATAAAAATAATGCAAATAACTAAAGGCATAAAATTAAAAGAAATCGATGTAAACCTGTATATTAAGACTTTCACAAAAATAATTTCACTGTATAATTATTTTATACATAAATATCAACTACGAAAAATCACTAGATATGATTTGATGTGGAATGAATTTTAATATCTTTTAAACAGAGTAATTCATTTATTGAAAAAGAATAAAAATTATAATATATATATAGTATGGAGAGACAGAGGAAAGTGAAGGAGAGAAAGACAGACGAAAAGAGAGAGAGAAGTGGCGAGAGAAAGAAAGAGAAGAGAGAAAGACAGAGAGAAGAGAAGAGGGAAAGACAGAGAGAAGAGAAGAGGGAAAGACAGAGAGAAGAGAAGAGAGAAAGACAGAGAGAAGAGGAGAGAGAAAGACAGAGAGAAGGGAAGAGAGAAAGACAGAGAGAAGAGGAGAGAGAAAGACAGAGAGAAGAGAAGAGAGAAACAGAAAAAGGTGAGAGAAAGAGAGAGGGGAGAAGACAGACAGAAAAGAGTAAGAAAAAGACAGATAAGGGGAAGAGAAATAGATTATTAAAGATAAAACTGATTTTTTTTTACATAAAAATTCTAATTATACCATAGAATTTTTTTCCTGCACAGCTTAATATATTGATTCAGAATAAAAATGTACAGTACAATCGATATTTCTAACGTAATAACCTAAATATGCATTTTCATATAATGTATTTTATTTACATTTTAGTTTAATTAGAATTAATTTCAACAATTATAATACATTTCTCTATACGTAAAAACTAATATTTTTTATAAAAATAAATAAAAAAATCCATTACAGTTTTAAATTTAAAATTCTAAGACAGTTGTATTTCTTATGTGTTATATATAGTTTTAGAATAAGAAATGAGTTGTTGTTTCTGACTGATATTCTTAGATAAGGTATCACATTAAAGTAAAGACGTAGCATTTACGAATTAAAGTATTAGACATACAATTTGAGAAATCTTTTGATTTTATCGTCTTCCTTTCTTTTATGAAAGGCAATAAATTCAAATTACTTTACAACAGCGATATTTTAAGAACTAATATTGAACAGAAAGTTTCTAAAGTCGAGAAACTTACATTAAATAATTTTCCACTTTAAAAAATTTTTTATTTTGTGTAACATTTAATAAAATTTTCAATTTGAAAGAATTTTTTTTTTAGAAGAGAAAGTGAAATTTATGTCGATAGTTGAATTTTTTATAATAATATTATGCGAATTTTTAATGTAAAAATTTTATAATTGCTTAAAAATTGTTTTAAATATTAAAAATATATTTATAAATAGAAAATTCAAAATGTTTAAACACTTTTATTTAAGAAAGAAATAAGGATTATAAAAAATTCCACAAATTAAAATGACGTGTGTAACCTTACACCTGGGTCATGGGATGCTTTGTCTGACTTTTTGTATTGATGCATAAAATATTATTGATATAATTATTTGTCACCAAGCTTTGACCCCCGATATTTTTCTGTAGATAACCGTGGTTACAACTATATTCTAGAAGATAGGATACAATTTAAAAAAAAAACAAGAAAAGAAAAGAAGAAAGTATATCGTAATACAGAGGAAGAAAAGAAGTGGTGGAAGAAAAAGAACAATTTGAAAGGCTTGACCAAATTGCCAGTTCAATATACGATGACTATTACTGCTGCTGCATGCAGAGGATTTCGCATCTTGACATTCTGTATTGTAAGAGAATCGATTAGAATACGAGTAGCACGTTCTTATAGGAAACGTTTATCACAAATTACACTTTTATATTTTTCGATACGTATAAAGAAAGGATATTTTTACAGTGAAACCTGTGTAAACCGGACTCGTGCAGGTTTAGCAGGTTTTCGGTTTGAACAGGTTTTACTGTATTTACTTTTATTTTTAAGCGAAATTATCTCATTCCTAATCTCAATTTGATCATTTATATTGTTTCTTATGTTCCGATATAATTTACGAAATCATTTGAGGTCTTCCTCATATTTTATATTTATTTTTATTTGAAAAATTCTATTTTAAGCCAGTGTTTCGAAATGATAAATTTTATGACTTTTTCTAAATATTTTATAGCAAAAACAAATGATAGTATGATATTTAGGACAAAATTTTCTCATGTATAAAAGATATTACATTGAATAGAAATCTGATCCGGAATTGTTTGTATTTTTTCAGTTCTTTCTCTTTACGGTTCAACGAGATATTCTGGATCTCATACCAAGTGACTGTTAGGTCAAGGATGAGTTTAAATGTTTACAATAAACAAATATAATACAAATTAAAAACACGAGATTATTTATTTATTTTTATCCGAATATCACGCATTAAACTTTAATGTGTTTGTCAATAAATTAACAGTAACCTGCCTAAACGGTAGGAATGGAGCGATTTTCTGTTTAAAATAAAACCTTTTCAAAACGGAAACGTATCAATTCGAAAACAATTTTGGTACCGTGCGATTCCGGTTTACGCAGGTTTTACTGTACTTATTTTTAAAGTTCGAGCTATTATTTTTCATCACAATGCTCACGATTTTAGTAGTGTCTTGCTCCTGTACATCAGGCTTTTCTTAATAACCATGGAGTCATGCTGGTCATCTAGTTAATTCCGTTCAATAGAAAAGTTTTGAATTGAAATAACGTGATTTCCGGTCCAAACCGAAAGTTTTATATAGTTAGACGGGACCTCTTTCCCAATATATTTCGTTATCTGGTCTCGAATTTCATCCATCTTACTCCTTTCTCGAGATTAATAGAGGTCAGACAGGCAGAAAGTGACCAATGGGAATTTATAGGTGTACAATTTTTGAAAATCGCAGCCCAATTAAAAGTTTGTTTAGATATTTATAAAACTACTTGATATGTAAAGTCAACATGTTAAAGAAACTTAAAAATAACGATTATTTATTATACATTTTCCATTTCTAGAACATCTAGCAAAAGAAATGTCTAAACAAGTGAGAATTGTTAGCATTCTTCTGTGTGTAATATTTATTATTATTCATTCAACGTTATTCAGAAAGACTAGAAAGATTTTCCTTTATCTCTTCATCGATTTTCTAATTGGCCAGGTTTATTTAATGACCAAATATTCTCAGATTTCAATAAAGAAAATACAGTATTGTATTGTAGTCTTCCTCAGTTATTACAATTATATATTATTATTGTTGTTGTTTAGCATATACCCTTTTCTAAATTGAATTCTTATTAATAACTAGCTCCATTTGCCTGGATTTCTCGGGCTCTTAAATAATCTTATCCTGGCAATTTAAAAGAATATGGTATGAGAAATCCGATACCTTACATTTAATGAATTATTATATTTTTAAATTTAATTTATCAAAAGGATTTATATTCAAAGAAATTTATACTGCTTTAAAATTATCATGAAATTTTTAAATTAAAAATATTCTTGAGACTACACTTAATGATTCTTGTGTTGATTTCTCTTGAGAATTGATTTTTACAACCATAAAGAATGTTAAAAGAAAAAAAAAGAGATTATTTAATTACATTTAATTTAAAATAATTCTTAATCTAAGAAACAGATATTTCTAACAATTTTTATAAAATACATAGATTGAAGGTGAAACCTGATAAGGGGGTTTTTTGTATATGGCAATGCGACACGTCAGCGATCTGCCGAAGATAATACCTTCTGAGAGAATTTTGTATGGGAAGTTGGTCCCTATTTAGGTCTTACAAACGTGAAGAAAATCCCTAAATCTTCTTTGGGTAGGCTCGAACCCACGACAAATTACGTTAAGTGATATTATCCATTCGATAAAGAAATGCGCAACTAGTGAGTGAAAAACGATCAAATTATCAACGTTTAGTTTCAAAATTAGAACCTATTTATCATTGATAGCTGTTTATTATTATGCTATACCTTATTGTTATTGTATTTATATTACTATTATTAGTAGATTTGCTGGAATACCTTATAATACATTTTCTTCTTGTGTGCCACGAATACAGCAATTTGTCGTAGATTTAGATATGCTAATTGGGCTGCAATTTGAAAAAAAAATGTAGACTTATAAATTCCCACTGTCTGTTTGAGTCTTTCCTTAATCTCTCAACAACGGTGTTAGATAAATAAACATCGAAAAAAATATAAAAAGCTTAGGGGCAGAAGAACCCCGATTAACTATATATGAATTGCTAATACAAACCGCAAATAATATTATTTCAATTAAAAAAATTTTTCCCTAAAAGCAGTTCATAGATGACCAACACGACTCTATTGTTAAAGGAAAAGCATGATTTACAGGGGAAAGCCGCTACTAATTTGAGGTGGAGAACATATATTTTAAATAAAATAAATTTAAAAATATGATTAAAATAATTGCAGCCCTGACATTGTGACAATGTCAGAATAAATAATTGCTCGTATTTCTTAGGCCGCGACTCCACTAGCCGTAAAAGGGCCGTAAAACCCCTCACCGTAAAAGCTTTTAATCACGTGACCATGATATTTTACGCCTGAGCAGGTCGTAAAACCAACGTAAAAGCGAGTTGAACACTGCTCAACTCGCTTTTACGTTGGTTTTACGACCTGCTCGGGCGTAAAAGCTTTTACGGTGAGGGGTTTTACGGCCCTTTTACGGCTAGTGGAGTCGCGGCCTTACTTCTTCTCATAACAAAAACACAGCATTCCTCCTCAACACATCATCTACTCTTGTCTTGTTTTAATAGAAGAACCAACTTAATTTATCTATCGTAAAAAAGCAACATTGGTAATTCATTAGAAAATAAATATGAACTGAATTTAATTTCTGACATTCCGTAATATGTTCTTGTTGACAAACCTTCACCGTTACATTAAATACTTCATCATTTTTACTTACTTCAGAGGTATAAATATGTAAAAATTATGCTTATTTAAACATATAACACTGATTAAATGGAGTAAACAGATGCTTTCTATGTGGAGTTACATTTATGCGTAAGAAAAGTGTTTTTAGGAAAGCCTACGCAATTTAAATAGATAATATTGTTAAATTAGAATCTACTTTAGTTAATTAATAAATTTAATAATTAAATTTTTAAATTATACTAGTAATAGATTAAATAGAGTTTTACATAATAAAGAAAAATTATATTTATGAATCATTAACACGATTACAATAATATAAATTAATTGTAGTCTGCATTAAATAAAAAAATAATATAACTTTTAAATTGCAAAAATTATCTATTTTAAATCATTTTATATAGTTAATTTTGATATTTAATGTTAAAAATGTTTTATTTATTTTTTTAATGTAATTATATTTTTTATTTCAAACGTGTATATCAAGTTTATGCTTTAAAAAATGTAGCAACGAGTTGCGTAACTTTCCTGGCCAAACTTCAGAATTGTGTGTGGCACCATATGTCTTGAAATTTTATTTTAAAAAAATTTTATATTATTAATTATTATGAAATGGAAAAAAAACTTAATTTTCAGGGCAGGGATAAGTTTTATACAAAATTTTTTATGCTATTAACGTGTAAAATCTTCATTATCTCTGACTCCAATTTAGATATGACACATAACGTTCCGCTCCTTGATCTTTAACAACCAAATTTTAACAGTTTCAATGCCCTTAATACACAAACCTTCCTGCAAAATTTCAGAAATTTTCGTTAAAAGACACAGGAGTTATTATGCTTCAAATAGGATAAACAAAATCATGCCCCCTCACACACACTAACGTTACACACTAACATTCCTAAGTACCAAAATCCCAACCTGTTCTTTTCATTTTTCGATGTTTTATGGTCCTTTGAGTTTAAAAACGTAAAAATCTTCGTGGGGTGGTTTTTATGTTTCGACCGATCGTCATACTTTCTCAGTTACATATAACGAGAAAAGTAAAATTGATTAATAATTTCAATTATAGATAAAGTTTATTAATTAATATTAAATACACTAATATAATTTGAGATATTTATTATATACGTATACTGTTGACTCAATATAGAACGATAGAACGATAGAAAACTCGCATACAGAGTAGACACCCTCTGAGACTCCATTTATCGTTCAGTTTCTTCAGATAATGCTAGTTTTATTTCGTTTTACTATTTGCTACTGATTTAAAATGACAGTTAACAGCACAGTTCAAAATAAATTAGTTCAATTTTCAGTATTTCGCTGGCCACTGCACCCTTGGGTGTTTTGACACAGAAAACAAAACAAAAAGGGTGATAGGAGATATTTGAGTAGGCTGAATGGTGTTAAACAATGGCTGTCATCTGAATTAGCCTTGCACTTGGTGGAAAGAATTCCTCTTTATAACGCTACCCATAATACCACATGGTAAAATTTTTGAATTACAAGGATCCTACGTTATATCGAGTAACCAGTATGTATATAGTATGTAATAAATATTAGAAATTACACGTGCGTACAATACATTATACGTTAAAATTCAAATTACAATTAAGCAATTGAAAGGCATGAGAAAAAAATTAAACGTTTTAAATTATTTTTTTATAGTTTCTGTTATTCCACGAGAATATATTTTTATTTCTAAAAACCTATGAATAAAACCACTGGACAATAGCAGTTGGTCGTGGGTTTACGCCTCTCCCTTCGGAGAGGGGCAAACTCACGGCCCCAAAACGTGAATAAAAACCCACTTTGGATTTTATTCATGTTTTGGAGTTTTATTCACCCCTCTATTTGGGCGTTAAAACATATAAAACCCAAATGGGTTTTATTCACGTTTTAACGCCCAAATAGGGGTCAGTTTTCCATAAATGATCTCCTTAGGTTGGTCGTCCATGTGCCGCATTGCCGTGTACGAATAAAACCAATCAAAACATAAAAATATGAAAATTATTTAATATTATTCAGTAAATAATAGTCGATATTTTTCATAATGTAGTTTTATTACTGTTAACAGTTAATACATAATATTATTAATTAGTGTTAACTGTTAAGCTAATTCAGTTATTAATTGTGTAGCTTTTGTACATCTTTGGATATTCTTATATATAACAATTTTATAATACTGCCTTAAGTTATAAAACTTTCAGTAACGTATGATGTCGTTAGAAGCTGGTAAGTTTTTTTTTTTTTATATTGTATCCAAGCACCACAGATTTTATATATTTTTGAAGAAACTTTTTTATACAAAACATAACTTAGAACACTCAAATATCCAATGTTTATTTATTTTGAAAAGTAGCAATTTTTTGTACATTTCTCTTGAGATATTTCAAAAATAAAAACTTCTCTGAAAATGTTATCTATAGAAACAATTTATTTGTTTTTAGATGTGGGCCTATATTTAGGAGAGAAAAAAATCAATTTCTTCGTACTCTGACATAATGCAAAAGAAGAACAAATAATTTAAGTAGATATATCTAAAAAAATTGTTAAATATCGAACGATTTTGTCATTAAATTATACAAAAATGCAAATCTAATTAAGAGTTTGTAAGAAAAACAACACAACATGGGCAATCTGCCAAGGTGTGTGCTTTCAGGGAGGACTGTCTATGGAAAATTGGTCCCTTTTTAGGTGTCAGAAAAGTAACGAAAACCCAGAAAAGTCCACATGGTCAGCACTGTGGAAGGCGCGAACCCACATTCGTTGGTAGTTTAATGATAACACTATTGAAATAAGTTACCATAGCACAGGGTAGTTCAATGGTGTAAGCTACTTGTCCACTGAAATGCACAAATCTAATTAAACTCTGTTTTCTTCTAAACAATTAACATCGTTTAAGAGTTTTAATTATGTTTTTGTTAAATGTTTATTCAAAAAAAGTATTGTGAATTACTCAAATTTTAACCTTCCATGGGTTTTTTTATTTCTCGACGTTTTAAGATCTGATTTCTGATTCCAAAGAGAGTAAGAGAGAGAACAAAAGTGTGTGAGTTTTGGCCTGTTTTTGGCTTTACATCTCAGGACCGTATGGACCAAAAATTTTGAAGTTTAAGTATATATGGGGGAATTAATGCTATTACATTTTGGAAATTATAAGTCAAGAAAGAGGAGAGATAGAGACAATTACATTTCCAGGGATTAGATTTAATGAAAATTTTACTCGCTATTGGCATTTACAATTTGGTTTCTTTTCCAACTGCCCCCAAAATAATGTTTTTGTCTTTTTTCAACTGTTGAACAACAAATGAAAATTATCTGACTTTTTTCCTGTTCCTCTTAACCTCCTGTTTAAGTGCTAGAAAAATTATGCAAGAATCCCTTCCAGCTAATTTCTTTTGTTTGAAACGATCAAGCTTGGCATAAAACTACAATTAATTTATTCTAAGTTATATATATGAGAAACCTATTTCATAACGTTTTAAGCGTTGTGAAATAGTAATGGATACACAACGACGTTTGAAAATGAAAAAGTATATTTTTTTACTACTTGACAAAATAAATTTTTTTAAAAACTATCAAAACTTGAACACCTCAATTGTTACTTATGATATTTTATGAACTAGTCCCACGCAACTTAAAGAAGACATTATTAATTTGAATTCTTACAACGCACATGCCCTTATATTTTGATGCATTTTTATTTTATTTTTTTCATTTAATTTATTATATTTTTTATTTGGTAATTTATGTAATATTTTCGTCTTATATTTAAACGTAAAATATTCGAAGTTTCTGCCGTAAAAATTAATAAAATACGTTCGAATCCAGTTAAACCTGAAGATGACCTATTCTATTATGTTGAAAACGTTAGTGTTTCATTTAATAAACGTTTCTCAGCGATAGAAGGTGTTTGATGTTTCATTAAGTTATAACAATTGATGTCTTCAAAAAACTTATTACTGTAAATTTTGCTTTATGTAAATATTATTTGTCAAAAATATTGTATTGCATATGGAACATTTACCTGAAAAACATTCAAAAGATTAAATAAAATACTATGATTTTTATTTTGGTTTTTTAATTAACAGACAAAATTACAAATGAAAATAGCATCATCATCATCACTGTCTACTCCACGTGAACTATGGAACTATTTGAGAGATTTATCCATTCTATAAACGATCCACCCTACAATAAATCCTGTCCTATAGTGGATGAGTCTATTAAAAACCGGAGAATTACAATAAGAATTCATGAATTTACAGTTTAATGTGTAATATTAAACAAATAGAAATGCTCATAACACTTATGATTAACTTGTCTGACTTATCATGAGAATAAAAATCAGTAAAATATTGTATAGTTTTGCTGGGAAAGGGATGAAATCAGTTTCAGCATGCAGTTTCCAACTCACAGTGACCTCCACAGTGGAAACATGCGCTGTAGGATCTGTTATAAAATTCTTTCAGTTCCCGTTACTTTGTACCATCTACTGGCCAAAAAATAGAGAGAGTTCTCTTCTGATTTTCCCTACATGTACAGGAGAATATAATATAGGAGGAATATAAAGATACAGAGAATATATAGGGGAAAATAAGATATATACATCTTATTTTCCAAATATTATAAATATAATGTTTATGGATAAAGTAAAATATCCATATATATTTTTCAATTACGGTAAATAAGTACATTTGTTTAATGTTATATAAATACTCTAACCGTTGATAAAAATATTTACTTAACAAATTCACATCGAATAAAAATTTAAATAAGATAAAATTATTTAAACAAATGTCATCAGCTATGGTTGGTGTATTGATAAAATTATTGAATTTCAATTTCAAATATTTGATTTTATAAAAACAAAAGGTAAGAAGTTTTTGTTTTCGCTTATGCTTTTGACATTTGAGTAAAATCTTCAATCGATTTTCCAAAGAAAATATTCGATTATTTTTGAAATTCTCCTTGGAATCAGAATAATTGCAATTTAATATATTTAATTTTGTCATTAATATTTACAATAAAAACTAACAAAGACAATTTTCTTATATTTGTATGAAAAATAATCATAACGAGCAATTATTTATTGTGACATCGTCACAATACTAGGTTGCAATTTTTGATCATATTTTAAACGTATTTAATTTAAAATATATGCTCTCCACTTCAAATTAGTATTGTCTTGCCCCTGTACATCATACTTTTTCTTTAACAATAGAATCGTGCAGGTAAGCTATTAACTTGTTTTCAGGGGAAACACATGAATTTAAATAACGTGACTTCTGGTTCAAATCTGGGCTCGAATTTTATCTACTTAACTGAATTCTCGAGATCAGGGAAACACAAACGGATAGAATACAGTGGGAATTTATAGATCTACAAATTTTTTCAAATTGCAGTCTAATTAATAAATATTTATTGTATTTTTAAGATTCATCTGTTTGTATTTGACAATTCTTTTCTAAATGAGTTAAAATATTATTTACAATAATACTGCACATATAAAATTAAATAGTTTTACATAAAGTTAAAATATAAATTTCCTACAAGAATTTATAAAATTTTCATTAAAGTTTAACAGCATTTATTTAAAACAATAAAAAATATAATTCGAGAATATACAATTGAAATTTAGATTTTTCTACAATAATTCTATTTTTAATAATGTTAAAATTTTTTTAGTTGGAATTTTATTTATTTATCTATTTCCTTCCTTATTGTATTTGTATCTAAATCGTTATTAGAAATGATAGCATCTGTTTAAAAAAAATTGTTTTTTGAATTTTTTAATATAAGTGAAGTTGTTTGAGATATAAATTTTTTAAATTAAAATTCAAATAAATATTGCATATTTTTCTACTTTATTATTTAATCCTAATTAGTTTAAATTTAATACGGGAAAGATTTTCAAGTTTTTCTGGTAACTTTAATAAGATTTCAACTTTTTATCTCTTCCTTTTTTGGTTGTTTTATAAAGCGTTAGCTTATCTCAAGTTTGGATTGTGTGTGTTTTTGTTTACGATTTTAGTACAAATAAAAATTTTATAATATTTCTCTAAATTGAAGAATTCTGTTTTATAATTTAGAAGTTGTACCAACGTCTACATTTTCAGTGTTTTTGATAAATTTTAAAATAAGTTTTTCAGTTAACTTCAAAGGCTTGGTTGTACAGAAAAGGATAAAAATACTCGATTCAACAACATGCTTGTATGATAAATAAAACAGTTTTTTTAGACTTTTTAATATTAAAATTAGCATAACACTTATTAAATTATTTGTTCTAAATTTTCGTCGGATGGTAAAAATTTTTTGTATAAATTAAAAGACACAGTCATTTTTAAAAATTCTTTAGACAATCACCATTTTCTTTCTTGTTCTAGAACAAACTGTTGACGACCAGACCTTTCTTTTGAGGCTACTTAGCCGTCCAGTTAAAAAAGTTCCTTAAAAAACAAAAAGAGTCCAATTAAAATTTCTAAAATTTCAATAGTGGTAACCTTACGACGTCATAGTATTTTCATCCTTCTCCATTCGGGAATTTCGAGTCTTTTATATCCACTTGTAATTAGCGCTGTCAAATGTAGATGATGCCACTACTTCCCCTGGTTACGAATTATTGCGATATTAAGGTTTTCTAATGGTGATTGTCTAAAGAATTTTTAGAAACGACTGTCTTTTAATTCATACAAATAAATTATTTATTCTCTATTAGGAAAATTTATAAGACAGTTTTTCATTTAGCACTCATAGCATATATCTCTCCATTTTCCCTCTTTGGCTTACATTTTCACACAAGAAGTATGATGTAATATTACAATATATTATGTTGTAGGCTAATAATATTTCATATAGAAGTGTATGTAATATTATATAAATTATTTTATGTAAATTAATAAATGTTATATTAATTGTGATGTTGGATATCATACGTAAAGAAACGCAAATAATTTATATCTGAATAATTTCAAACGTCGAAGGGCCTGGACCACTTATTTTTTTTGAGTACCAAACAAAGTATGCTTAATAAAGCAGCGTCGGATAATTTATATATATTTCTTCATAATAAATTTCGACAAAAAATTATTCTTTTCAATTTTACAAGCAATTTTAAACCAAATCTGATTCCAGAGAAACTTTAAAAACAATTTTTATATATTTGTGATCGAAGAAGAGCCTAAAGAGAAAGATAGACTATTCTAATTGGGTTGCAATTTTCTAATATTTCAGATCTATACATTTCCGCTGACGTTCGCCTGTCTGACTCTACTTTTTTAATCTTGAGAACAGAGTTAGATAGATGGAAGTCGATACCAAATATGGAAAGCTTAAGGGATGAAGGGCCGGATTAACTATAATAAAACTTCCTGATTGGATCGAAAGTTACGTTAGTTCAATTCAAATATTTTCTCCTGAACGGGGTTCGATAGATGACCGGCATGACTCTATTGTTACGATGACAGGAAGAGTATGATTTACAGGGGCAAGGCACTACTAAAATTGAGAGCATAGTGACATCATCACAATGCTCTCAATTTGATAAATAATTGCAAGAGTTTTAATTGTTTTTCTATGGTAGAAAAGAAGTATAAAAACTTCAAATTCTATTTTAGCTGTCTATATTGTGATATTTTGTAAATAAACGAAAAATGTTTTCCTATTACTATACAAGAAATGCAGTGGAAATCATTTATAACAAATATTTTTGAAGAGACATAAATATCAAGCTCAGGCCAAATGTTCTACTCGCCTTCGTGTTTATATCTATATTAAATAAATTTAGGCAGAAAATAATATAAGATACATATATATTAAACTATATTTTATTTATTCGACGAAAACCTAGAAACATTGTTCAAAAATCTTATAATACCATATCATGAATAGACGACTATTTATGATGTTTGGAAAATATTAAAGTGACATAAATATTGTAACTTCATATTCTACATGGTCAAATATTACATAAATTTTTTTAAAACAAATTTTAATCGATACAAAAAATAAAACTCTTTTACTGGTAATTTTTTCGTTGTTTTTTGGATCTCTCTCTCCTGTGGGCCATGCCGGTATTGTTTCATTCTTGATAGAGCCAGCCCATTGTGGCTTAAGAGCTTGGCACTAGGATGGTCGAACCCACGATAGGCCATCACACAATATGGCCCATAAAACAGGCCCACAGTAGAGCCAGTGATGAGGAACAGGACACAACATATTTAGGTCTTAATGCCCACAAAAAGTTCCTGGTTTATTCACTCAGATGCGATTCCGGATTCACGAAGTAGCAGGATGAGGTCGTAACCGTTGGGCCACACTCTTCGTATCTCAAATAATGTAAAAGGTATGATCCAGATATTAGAAAAGTTTGAGTAAGGGAGTGTGATGATTTATACGCTTATATATGATTACTGTATGTATACAACTGTTACATACATACTAGGATTTCTCAAACGGGATCCCAGTTGTTTTTTAACCCGGGAAATATCCCGGGAAATTTTTCTTATCTCGGGAAATCCCGCAAATTTCTTAAAAATTCACTTTTTTCTTATTTTGTGTTAAAGTTGAGAAAATTTTGAAAATAGAAAGTATAATTAAGTCATAAACTGTCAAAATAAATTTGTATTTATTAATTTTAAACCTACTTATTAGATTTTTAAATTTTTGCTCATTGTGGCATGTTACAAATGGTCAATAATCAATGCGTAGCTTATTTGTGGCAGGACTCTGAAAATTCTTTACTTGTAATATCTGGAATAATTGTGCTTATGCTGTTTTAGTTTTAACCATGCCCAGTAGCGTCGATAACTGCGTAACGCCAGGTTGTGCAAATTGGGCAAGAATACAAACGAGTACGAAGTCGGACAGTATGAAGTTTTTCGGTACTTATCGATTAAGAGGACGCCAGTCGGAAATTGCGATCAAAATCGCATTTTTGAATGAAATTATCTAAATAACAATAGAATAGTAAATTTAACTCAAAAATTACTGTTTAAGTTGTAAAAATAAAAAAAACAGCAAGAAGGATGATTATTGATGTGAATCACGTCTCTGATACCAGCAAAGAGAAGAAACAGTGGAGACGCACGTTCTAACCTAACCTAACCCAACCGCGGCCAGATGACCGAACGGTCTAGGTTAGCAGCCTGCCGTCCTGGGGGACCCGGGATCGAATCCGGACGGGTCGAAAAATCCTCAGGAATTTTTCGGTTGGGTGGTCCGTCCGGATATGTCGGTCCCGTCCCTCACCACTCGGCCACCCCATTGTGGGCCTGGCCGAACTCATAATGGGTTTGCTATAAGAGGCCTTCTTAGTGCCCACAGGGCGGAAAGACTTACAAAAAAAAACCCCAACCTAACCTATTCTAATAATTTGGTTGATAATAATTATAATCGTTTATTAGAATAGGTTAGGTTAGGTTAGAACGTGCGTCCCCACTGTTTCTTCTGTTTGCTGGAATCAGAGACGAGCCGCCATTTTGGCACCGTAGGTAACATTAACCGTTATCTGTAATCATAAGAAGTAAGCAGTTTTTGAGATTTGTTAAATATTAAAACTAAGCATTTGTAAATCGTTAATTTGTTGTTTGATTTAACAATTGTTTTAAATTTGAAAAATAAAAACTTGCATTATTCGGAAAAATCGCGATTTCCGACTGGCGTCCTCTTAACCCATAAATACCAGTTTTTCTTCATAAACCTAATTATTAAAGACCAACGAACTGTCGAATTATTGGGATACAAGCTTAATACCGCTATTAAAGCACCAAAGGTAGACAAATCAAGAATACTAGAGAGCAAAAGAAGTACTACAATCTCGAAAACGAACTAGAAATCCTCCATGCTACAGGTGAAAAAAACATATAACATCTGTTTTCTCTTAAATGCATTAAACACGATTCCAATCACATGAATTGAATTTGGAAAGGGCATTCTTGGTAGCAGGCTTTTCATTAGTTAAATAAGAACCAGATCGAGTGATTGGAGTATTGACCATCTTTGCTTTTTAAAATCTTATTATAAAATTTTCCAATAATTTTTTGTATTGTGTTTTATTTAAAAACAAAAATTACTTTTTAAGTTAGAAATTCGATTTAAGTTCATTTTTTAAACATTTTCAACTCAATTCAAGCATTTTTTTGTTGTTGTTGTATGCAGTTTCCAGCAAACTTTAATAAATTTTTTCTATTAGTGAACATTTCTACGTAATTCAAAGATAATTTTTAATATATATCTTACACTGCATTATTAATATGATTTGGAGGTTGCAGAACGTATTAAATTACTTTAAAAAATAAAAAATAATTATATCATTTGATTTCAAGATATCTTGTATATCTTAAGAATAATTAATTTTGTCCCGGGATTTCCCGGAATCCCGGGAAACAGTTCACTTTTATCCCGGAATCCCGGGACAAGCAAAAGACCGGGAAACGAGAAACCCTAACACATACAGTATAAATATGATAAAAAGTACAAAAAGTAAGATTCAGAGCAGCGTATAATATTTTCGAAAAACTTTGGTTACCTTAGATTAGTGGCCCACCAGTGGTCAAGCGGTTCTGTTCCCTGAACACTGATAGTTCGGTCGCGGGTTCGCGCCACGCCAGGACGGGCTCTCTACATGGAGTTTTCCGGGTTTTCTCCACGTCTATAGTGCTTGAATAAAGACCAGTTACCTTTAAAAAGACCTCCCGGAAGGGATTCTCCCTAGGCAGATCGCCCAAGTGTTCTGTTGCCATAAACTAAACAAACAAACAAACCTTTGATTAGTCCGGATAAGAGTCTACTGTATATTGAAATTTCCTCTTATTTTACTGTTTTCTACATTTTTAAAATTTAATTTATAAAAAAAGTAAACAAACTAAATAATTAAATTACTTTTAAAATATCAAATACTTAAAAATAACATCAATATAAAAAAATGAAAATTATAAGTTTAATATGGCAGCAGCATCTAATAATAATTGTGAAGTATAAAAAAAACAACCTATACGTTATTATATTAATTAAAAATAGAATAAAACTACTAACAGAAATCTTTAAATTTGAAAATAAAAGCAAAAAACCTCATTAGATTTTCATCTAAGAGATTATTTTTATTAGTAGACATTTATATAATACAATTTTTCGTTTGTATGATTTACTAAAAAAATGGCCAAAGAGATACTTCATTATCAAAGTGAACTGTAAAATGCAATCGTTAGGGATATTTTTCTTTTTATTTTTAATATTTAATTTAAACAAGAGATAAAAATAATCGCAAAAAAATCTCTTTTGAGCATTCCTTTTAAATTATCTTTTCTTTTATAATTACTTGGTCGAAAGAAATTATTTTAAAAATATCTTTAAAACTTTATTATTTTGATTATAAAAAGGATGAAACGTTCTTAATTTTCGCCTCTTCTTTTAGAAATGTATTCATAAATACGTTTTATCATGCATAAAAATTAACTTTAATTTTGTTTTTTTTTTCATTAAAATGAAAAATTTTCCTCGTGTTATTAAAAATAACATAAAAAATATGTATTAAAATATAATCGTTAATTATTACAGCAATATTTTCTGCAAAGTTTTAATGACGTTTATTAACTTTTTTATACTCAGTGTTATACTTGATTAAAAAAATTGTCATTAATTTTATGACAATAAAAAAGAAATGTAAAAAAAGTTTAGTCGTTAATCTCAGTAATAATAAATTGGGTTATATGCTTTTTAATGAAAACAATTCGTTTTTTGGGCTGCAATTTGAAAAAATCCTAGACCTATAAATTTCTACTGTGTTCCATCTATTGTCTGTTTTTCCTAAATCTCGAGAACGGAGTTAGATACATGAAAGACACAGACGATACGTGGAAAGCGTTGAGAGAGGAGGCCGTAATTAACTATATAAAACTTCCGGTCAAAACCGGAAGTAACGTTATTGCAATTCAAACAATTTCTCCTGAAAGGTGTTAGATAGAACAACGGCACGACTCTAATGTTAAAGGAAAAGTATGATGTACAGGAGCAAGCCACTACTAATTTGAGGTGGAGAGCATATATTTTAAATTAAATAAATTAAAAATATGATTAAAAATTGCAGTCCGGCATTCTGACAAATCACAGTCATTTGCTTGTTATAATTTTTAATACATTTTGAGTTTGAATTAAATTTGAATTGTATTAACAAAATTCCACTTTTCCCGCTATTATACTGTATATAATATAGGGAATGTATGGCGATCCGTCAAAAATGACCTTCCCCAAAAATTTTTACATTTTTAAATTCGGGAGAGCTTGAAACGTTGACGGGCTGTATGTATAGATGTTAATATGTGTTTGGGGGCACGGTTTTGTTCGCTCTTATTTAAAGCTTAATAACTTCAGTTCCTTTTGTCGAAAATTTTTGAAATTATGCAGGGAGGTTTATATAATAATGGCATTGATGCTGTTAAATTTTGGTGGTTAAAAGTTGAGGAGGTAGGAAGATAGAAGAGATGACGTGACGTATCTCCAGTGGGGTCGGACTTGATGAAGATTTTCCACGTTACTAGCATTTAAAATATATTATAAAAGTTATGTCTACTCTCAAAATTAATCTTTTTGCCATTTCATAATAATTAATAATATAAAACGTGTTTAGTAAAATCTCATAACAGATGGCACTACACACAATTTTAACTTTCGTTTTTTGGAGAGGTTACGCAACTGTTTCTTGATTTTTCAATTCACATTTTTTAAACTGGAAATACATAATGATACATACTTTTTGGGAATTTTGAATAAATTCCTTTACTCACTCATCCAATCATTAGATAAACCATTTTGTTAACTGTTAAGGAATTGCTTGAGTAAAGGAGGGTTAGAAATTATAAATTTATATATAGAACAGGACTAGAGCTTATAAGATTTAGATCGTAAAGATAAGCATGTGCTTCTCGAATTAGTGTTTCGTTCCACAAATCCCTACATAAATCCGAGTTTTACATAAATCATAACCTGATTTTTAGTAATAAATATGAAATTGTTACTAGTGTGAAGTAGCGGTAAATAAAGCAAAAATAAATAAATAAATCATAAATTATATTACATTCAATGTGTTGGCACGTAATACGTCATTATCCTAGTCATCACAATCGATGTTATACGCTTATGAAGCGAATTTAAATATTTTGTAGTAATTTAATAAATAAATTTTTTATGCGAAAAGTTCTTGCGTAAATCTGAATTTACGTAAACCTTGTATTATGTAAATTTGTGATTGACTTTATTTATTAAATTGGATAAAATTAGGTAAAGTTTATATCGAATTTTGTGTATTTGATGAATTTTCCATTGAGACAGATGATGAACACGGTAGAATGAGTGTAATAAGCAAGATCTCAAAGATTGAAACGCGAGAAAATTAGTGACAATTTTGAGAAAAAAGGTCTAATAAACAAGGCTATTTCTTAATTGTTATGCTGGAAAGTATGATCTGGGTTGCTCTGAAATCTGTACAGACACTGATGATCGCTGGTGGGCTTATTTCTCGAAACTCAGTATATTTTTTCTTTAAAAATTTTTGTTTTATTTTGATGAGATATTAAAAATTTTCAAGAAATGTTCTGTTAAAAGTATTTTACTTTTATCTTCTGTCGAAAGTATTTTTCTTCTAAGTGCAAACTAATTTCATTTATTATATTTTTTCATAACAAACAGTAAGGTCTCATTTTCATTAAAATGCCTGAGGCTTTGAAAAATTCATTAAAATAACAAATTGTGACGAAAATTATTAATTGCGGAGAACGATAAGATAATTAATTAGTTAAGTAAGAGAAAAACTAAACAGACAAACTTGGATTAAATAAAAAAAGTTCTTTGATGTAAGTTTTTCTTAAATGTACCAGTAAAATTCATATATCAAAAGATAAAAATCTACTTGTAGGATATATGAGGATGATACGGAGTTGCATACAGTCTGCAATGTATTGAGGAAAGAATTTATTTTTATGATATCTAAGAAGAAGAAATTTTGCAAAATGCAGAGTATTTTTATATTTCGATTTCGATATCGTTTTTTATTCGCAGTTTGGTATTAAGAAATGTTATAATCAATATTACTGCAATGCGCAGCGTGATACGAAATCTGCTACCTTCTACCAAATTTAAAATCCATACGTAAGAATGGTGCCATATAAAGATACTATATAGAGGGGAGAAAGAAATTCAGTTATTACCCCTGCTACAGAATATAGAATGTACCCAAAGAATGTACAGTACATTGAACACATCATGTAACGTGTGTAACTCTAACCGTTCGAGGAAGGTTAATAAAATCTTTCAGAAATGAATTCCATATGAAATTCTGACACGAAATGATATGTCACATGATCCACTTTCCATTTAGTTTCGGAGTTGCATTCAATATGGCCGCCATCAAGATGGAGGTCGTGCGTGTACACGCGTCAATCTGTTTCCCCTTTGGTCTAATATGTTTCTAAGCGAATTAACTTTAGGTATATCTAAAGTTAATTCGCTTAGAAACATATTACCTAAATTAGGAACATTCTACATTATGTAGCAGGGATGTTAAGTGACTTTCTTTCCGACCCTGTATTTTCTCTCTCATACTCAGATGTCGTTCGTCCATGGATTAGTTAAATTTATAAAATATTTTGAAGAATTTACATAAAAATAAGTTTGAATGTTACTATAGATATTAGAAAGTGCTGTATGGTAGGAAACTTTGAGAAAATGTTATTCTATTTTTACTTTTTCTTCTAGCTGTAAATCCGAGAATTTATTTTACAGCTATTATCACTGATATCTTTAATTTAAATATATTTGCATAAACTATGGTTAAGATATATCAAAATAATGTTTATCTATGTATGGTTTTAACGATTAAAGATATTATATAACTGTTTATAAATAAAAATACATTTTAGATGATTATATATGATAAAATGAAATGTCGATCTTTTTGTTTTTCTAATACTCTTTTAAACCTATTGACCAATCTGGACGACATTTTTCAAAGTTACTCTGTAGTATCCTGCGGAAAATAAAACTTGGATACCTCACTTCTCCCCTGATTTCATTCATTTGACACTTCGTAAGAATTTAAGTATAATGCATTATTATATAAGTAATCATTGCTTAATAAGTAATGAAGGTGCCACACAGTCCATGAAACATATTCTTAATGAAGGGCGTTTTTCTAGATTTGGAATGTCTGCCAAAATAACTATTTTTATGAGTTGGCGTAAAATAAACATAGTCGAAATTTTAACGTTATTATTTTTCGTTTGATAGCTCACCAGTGACCGAGTAGATAAAACCACTGAATACTGGTAACGGGTTCGCGCCTCACCGACGAGCTAGTCACGTTTCAGTGTTTCTTCGCGTGTCTAACATCTAAACAATAACCAATTTTCCATGGAAAGTTTACCCTCGAGGTACCCACCCTTTTTGGCAGAGGGTTGCGATAACCCAATCCATCACATCACTTTTTGCCTGGGCATATCTGATACTACTGTATTTATATATTAACCATACAAATGTTTTGAAAGATGACAGTATAATTATTTTAATTAATTTTTTTTAAATATTCAACATTCGAATTATGTAAATTGCCATGATTTTTTAATTGTATTTTTTAGAAAGAAAAAAACACAAAAAACATTTTACCAACTGTGTTTCTGCTATTGGAAATGCACTATTATCACTGTCCCATAACTCACTACTTGAAGCTTTATTCCAATAATTAGCTTGCTTTTCTGTACACAGAATGGCATTGTAAAACTAAAATTAATTACATTATCAGTGCAAAAGCAGGACATAGAGATCTGACAATTTCCTTTCTTCAGCTAAGTTGTTCACTATTTTAAAGTCACTGATATTGCTGAAAATTCTTATTTTTGGATTGCCCATATGACCTTAACTCTTATACCCGAAAATCATTGATAAGTTCCCTTTTAGGTCTCACTGCTTCAGTTATACAAATATTTAGAAGAAAAACATTGAAGAAATTTTTAAAAAGTGGAAAGTCTAAACATTATCTTCATTCTCAAGCAAATTTAATCTGGCCATTATCCACAAAGACAAATTGATATGAAATAATTGCAAAATTAAATTATATGTTTCAATCTTCAATATATCTTTGAGCAATTCTCATGGAAATTTTACTGCATGATTTGTAGAAAAAATATATATTTTTTGTTTATATTATCCAATATATTCAATATATATAGTATCATGATAAGCTACAATAAAAAGTGAAAATTAAAGAAATTAACTTATAAGAAGACAACAAAAAAATTCTGATAAATGTATACATTAATGAATAAATATTATAATAATTAAATTTTGTTTCATAATATGTTTAATCTATATATTTTTAAAATTATTGTATTATTACACATAATAATGTAATACATGAATTATTTTTAAAGAGTTGCGTAACTTTCTCGCCAAACAACTTAAAATTGTGCGTAGCGCCATCTGTTATCATATTTTATTTTAAAATTTTTTTATATTTTTAATCATTATAAAATAGCAGAACGCTTAATTTTGATTGTAGAAATGAATATTTTTTTTTAAAAATTTACAAATGCTATTCAGTAAAATCTTCATCAAGTTTTACCCCCACTCGAGATATGACACCTGAATCTCCTTTCTATCTTCCCATTCCCTTGAACTTTAACCAACAAAATTTAATGGCATCAATGCCCCTAATACTCAAACCTTGCAGTAACTTTTCAGAAATTTTCGACAAAAGGAACTGGAGTTAGCAAGCTTCAAATTGAGTGAACAAAATCATGACGTGCAATTTATTATTCATTGTGACGATGTCACAATGAATAATAAATTGCACCACTAAAATCGAGAGCATTGTGACATCGTCACAATGCTTTCGATTTTAATAGTGCCTTGCCCCTGTACATCATCGTTTTCCTCTTTGACTCATGCCATTCATCTAATTCAGAAGAGAATTTTCGAACTGAATTCATGTAACTTCTAGAATGGGTTAGTGGTTCTTATACAGTTAATCTGGGCATGCTACCATAACATTTCAATATCTAATCTCGACATTCATCTATCTGTCACTATTCTCGAGATTAAAGAAGAACAGACAGTAAAAATTTATATCTACAATATTTTTCAAATTGCAACCTAATGACGTTAATTTTGCACAGTCAAACACAAATTTGTGTCTATATCCTATTAATACACATAACTCCGTTTGAGGACCTTCAGTTCAGCGCCAGCCTCTGTAGAGAACAATTGGAGGCTCTAAATTGAGGATTAATTGTACTATTAGAAAACTGATTTTGATAGGAAATAAACCCAATATTGTCAAAATTAAGATAAAATTATGTACAGTACATTTTATTAAATTTGTAAATATTTATAAAACTGATAATATGTGACTTTTAAAAACATTTATCGGAAATTTTGCGGGAGGATTGTTTCTAAGATTGATGCTATGGTTAACGGTCGACGGGTGGAAAGATACGGGAGTCGGGTGTCATATCTCGAGTAGGGTAGAACTCGTTATTAGAATTTATAATATCTTTTATAAAACCAATTTCTTCCCTTAAAATTAAGCTTTTTGTCATTTTATAATAATTAAAAATTAAAAAAAAATAAATTTCTAGAAATATTGCCAAAAAACAACGAAGAATATATTAATCTCTTCGAATATAACACAAATGTAAAATTATTCTTGAATAATTAATGTGTGTGTGTGAAATGAGAAAAGTTTAAAGTTAGGAAAATTTATTGAGAATTGTGAAACATGTTATGGCACATATATTAGCCTGTTTAATTATTATCGTTGATAAATTCTAGTGGAATGTGAGATGAAGATAGCTCATAAACAATGTTAAAATATATATATATATATTATAATTATAGATATTGTTTGAAGTGTCAAGGAAAATTGTACGAAATGTTTTCATTATTCACGAGGAAAACTTTCAAAAGATTATCTTATAGTTGCATCTTCTTTTTCTATTTTAGTAAATTATTTTCTGCTAATTTTTATAGTTTTGTTTACGAGTGGATTAGCTGCCGTTTTATTGTGTTTTTTTAATATACTTGACTAATTTTAAGCGTAAAATTCTGTCTTTGGAGTCTATTGAAAATCCAGATTATTTTCATTTGGTTATAATGCATTTGCATGTAAAAATATTGTGTTTTGTTACATACTTACAAACACTTTTCAGTGATAAATAGTATATAAATGAGTGATGTTTTAATCTTTTTCGACTTTTTTTAAAACCGGACGTAGCGCAGGAAAATAATGAATACTACCTTTATACTCGTACTAACCAAAATAATATAAAATTTAAATTTAAATTAAATCATATTTACATATATTTTAAAATTTGGTATTATATTCTCTGCTTTAATCATCTCTAGACCATAGTCAAAATGTAAATAATGCGACATTTAAAGCTTATAGATGAAATAAACATGGATAAATTTTAATCATATTTAGATGTAATACAATAATAAAAAAATTAAATTTTTATTGCGATTATTCTTTCTATAAAATTAACACACCTTCAATACTGAGAAAGTTCATTTATTCAGCTAAACAAACGTTTTCAACCCATTCCATGGCCTATCATCAGGTTAAAGGCGTTCGAATCAATAGCTTTTCGAATAACACGTTCAAATTTAAATTATATTAGAACATATACAGTATATTGAAATCAAATTAAGTAAACAAGCGTAACGAAATTAATATAATAAATAAGAAAAAACAAAATAAAATAAAATAAAATACAAAATACGGTAATTCCCACAATATGCAAAAATTTTTTTTCTTTCAAATTGCATAAAATGAAAAATAAAGTAGACCCTCGATTTAACGCGCTAATTGGGAAAGTATTGTCGAAAGATCGTTAAACCGTACGTGTTTCTAAAACATATATCAGCCTAATAACAATCTTAAAATATGCAGGATGTGATAAAATGTTAAAAGTATCAATAAAATAAGGATTTTAAGGATAAAGCAACGTAACACATGAGTTAACACATAACCTCTCGAGAAAACTTTCTATGTGAAAATAGTGTCTATTTAGGTGCTAATTAGACACGCGTAGGAAATCCGGAAAACTCTACGTGTCCATTCCGCAACCCGTGACACTAAATGCTAGTGTTCAGTGATTTTATCCACTCGGCCATTTGTCAGCACCTATATATGCACTGTACACTATTCTGAAGATATTGAATAATTTATATTGACTCATTGATCCAATCTTTTAGTGTTATTTATTCGTAAATAAAGAAAGTTTGAAGCTTCTTTATTATAAAAAATATTTTGTCCGTTAAATCAAGAGTGTGTTAAATCGAGGGCCTATTGTAAATTAAATAAACAAATAAAATTTTTATTTATTACGTAAAAGTATAAGACGGTACTGTTGATCGAAATCAAATAAAACTGCTATTTAGTGTTGAAAAAACAAGTTTGATTTGTAATACCGCTAATCTAGGCCATAAAATACTTCTAATATTAACACAAACTATTCAGTAATTTAAAGTTCGCTTTCGGAATTTCATCGAAACCATCAAATTCGCGTAATTCAGACCGTTTACAGTCAAATTTACTTAATAAATTGAATTTTATTTATTTATTTATTTATCTATTTTAAGCATGCTGGATACACTCTATGATGCAGGTAGAAAAAAAATAAATACAAAACTCTTGGTATTAACTACAAAACAATACAAAAATTTAAAAATGTAAAACAAAATAACATTAATTAAATTAGATTTAAATCAAAGTAAATTAAATTAAGGCGCATCTGCCAGTATAAAAACGACAACAACGACTAAATAATAATAATATGTCTTACTTATAAAAGACAAAATATTAGTAACGAAGCCACCAATTGACAGATGCTCCCAAACTTCTACAGCAGTAGAACCAAATTTAAAGCCAAAGAAATCATGCCTTTAAGACAAAAGATCAACAGACTGTCTTAAAAATAAAAAGACTTTGAATTGAGAACAAGGATCAGAAATAACTTGCTAATGAGAGAACGAGTCCGAACTATACAATCCTTGCCAAGTAAAAAATTTTAAACAAATCTTACTTAAACAAGAGTCATTAAGGTTATAAATCCTAATAAGCTAATTCCCTAACCTTCTAACAAATAAAGATTTATAGAAGTCAAAGAACATTCCATCATAACTAAATAGCCAGGCGTGCAATGAGGTAAACAAAATAGGTTTCTAATTAATTGGATCTGCATTCCAGCATCATTTATTAAATAAAAACCCCAGATTTCTGAAGCGTATAACAAACAGGGCAAAACCACAGTTTTCAGTAAACGTAAGAAATCATTCACGTTTTTCAAACTAGCAAACTTCCCTAATTGAACAATTTTATTCGTCAATTGTCTAGCATGAATTTTCTTATTGGAGTAATGCGTGCGAAATGATCCGATGTCCGATAAATAAGCAGTCAACAAATCAATCATTCTTTGATACTAATCAAAATTGGGCATAAAATACAACCCTGCTTAACATCGGTCTTAGAAAACAGTAACGAAGATCAGACACCTCTATCTCTTACTGTAAGCGAATAATTTTCATATAAAGAAACAAGACACAAACTTATAACTTAAACTATAACGTAACATTTCTGACCACAACGAGTTCCTAGAAACACTATCAAATGTAGAAGATAAATCAATAAAGAAGCATACACCTTCCTACGCTTCCTTAAAAAAATTTTTGAATAACCGTTGAATAACTTGACTGAAAACCAGTCTGATTCTCATCCTTATTAACTAACCATAGAATTAATTTATTGTGGAGAATAGCGCAAAAGAATTTCGAACACACAATGATAACCAAATCCCTCTGTAGTTACCAGGGACATCTCTACTTCCATTCTTAAAAATCGGGATTACGATACTCAGACGAGTACCACGAAACCCGGATTTTTCCAGTATCAAAAATGTTTATAAAAAGACTTAAAAGATATGATCTCAATGCGTCAATATTCCAAAATTCCGTTGGGATCCCCTCAATATCAGGATCCTTGTTAAACTTTAATCTCTTTAAAGCAGTATGCAACTCAAACGCTGTAAATTCTTAATCCATAAGATAATCATACCACTTTAAACAAAAATTTAAAAATTGAATTATCCGCATAATAAGGATCACAAGAACTAGTATTACGAAACTTAGTCCTCTTAATGTAATTAAGATAATTCCAAAAGAGCCTGTTATCTTTTCTTAATTTTACCAAAAATAATTTTTTCGGAATACAAAGCCGTAACGTTACGAGGTTTGATGAAACACCAAACCTCGTAACGTTACATAAGCAGACGGTCAATAGGTTCATTGTTTCTCTTAATTGATCTCCAAGTACTATTCACAGCTTTAATTAACAATCTGCAATCCAAATCAAACCAAAATCACAAGTACCTATTTCTTCTTAAGTTAAATTCCTTATTACAATCTAATTCAAAAAGACAATTACTCAAATCCTCCATTGAAACAAAACAGGTTGAGGTACGCATTTCTTCTACAGCTAACATTAATTCATCCCTTTTAGAATCATCCCAACAAAGTCTCTTAATCTTTATCCTATCCTTTATAGGAGCCAAAATTTCGGCAAAAAAGCCAATCGCAAAATGAAAGGACAATGATCAGAATCCAAAAACTAATCCATAGTAAAAGAAATAATATCCTTCCAAACTAACAGAGAAACGAGGACCAAATCAATAACAGAACAATCCCGATTAGAGATAAAATAATATTTACCAGCTTCATCATCCGCTTTCATTAATAAGAATCAGATTTAAATTCTCACACAAAAAAGCAACTTCCTACCATTTGAATCAATTAACAAATCTTTAGATTTCCTCAGCTTTGGATAATTAATACTAAATCGATTAATAAAAGTTTCAGAAAGTACATTTTCTAAACCAATTCTAGCATTAAAGTCATCAGCAATCAGTACATTGTAACTGCTTACCATTAACAAGCCAATTAAAATATCAAAAATACTTTTCCAATTATTTTCTCTAAAGTACACAAAGCAAACTAAAATATTACCCATTTCGGCACAAAACTTAACGAGGACATCCTGATATACAACTACAAAGAAATAACAGGACCTTATCGTTAATATCCATCCAGCACAGTAACAACTTTAATTTGCAGTTTAAAATCTTTTCCAAAATAAAGACTGTAACTCTGAAAATATTCAATTAAATCCAAATCTCTATTAGTAGAGCCATACCAAGTTTAAGAAAAGTAGACGACATCAAATTGTAATAAATAACTCCAAAAACGATCTGGTTTATTAAACAAACCAGCACAATTCCAAACCAAAAACAAAGTACCCACTTCAGATAACTGCTAAGACGAAAATTTTCAATTGAAATAACGTGACTTTCGGTTCAAACAAGAAGTTTTTATATAGTTAATCCGGGCCTCCTACCGCAAAGCTTTCCATATCACAATGCCAGGCTGTAATTTTTAATCATATTGTTAATTAATTTAATTTGAAATACAGGTACTCCTCACTTTACGACCTATCTGCTTAATGACCAATCGAGTTTCGACCTGCAATTCGGGAAATCCCCTTTCTCAGCTTGAGTGTCGATCAGTGGCGAATGGTGACATGCGCACTTAGCGTACTATAATAGTCTTATAGTACTATAATAGGCTAACAGCGTACCATAATAGTCTTTTTATGAATAAATTTGAAGTTTGTTGCATAATTTGGATAATTTTACAACGATCCTATATTCCCGGCGCAAGCTCCTCGCTTATCGACCAATTCGCTTAACGACGGAACTCGGTCGTAAAGTGAGGAGTACCTGTATATACTCTCCACCTCAAATTAGTAGTGGCTTGCCCCTGTACATCATACTTTTCCTTTAACAATACAGTCGTGCCGGTCATCTATCTAACACCTTCCAGGTGAAAATATTTAAATTACAATAGCGTGATTCCGGAAGCTTAATAAAATGTTTAATGTATTAATAAAAAAACTTTTATTCGTTTATTTCTTCCAGATCTTAAAATATGAAAGAATTAAAGTAAAATCTATAATTTATTCTCTATTATATATATTTGATTTAAAATACTATTCCTTATGTTTGATATACAAGAATAATAAGCAAATCTATATAATTAAATCTGTACAGAAAAACATAAAACAGACTTCGTATTTAAACTTATCATCCACGTTGATTTAAGTAGTTGCTCTATAGAGAATACCTTTCTTTCTTTCAATAAATCTAATGTAATTTTAAAAAAGAATTTTAATGATAGTTTTCCAATTTTAGTAAACAACGTTTTCCTCGTTACAGAAAATCGAATTCTAAATAGAAAAATTCTTCAAGAAAAATATTCGATTACAGTACGGTCGCGCTAATCCGAACTAATTCAGGCCAGTGCTAGTACGGATTAACGAGGTTATGGCCGTATAGATACGATGCTCACGCTTTGAAGCCACTTTTACTTTCTCGGCTCTGTTATATATAACAGATAGAAAGTATGGCAATCGTTACAAAAAATCACCCCCAAGACTTTTACATTTTTAAACTCAGGAAGCCTTGATATGTCGAGAATTGCAAAAAATTCGGGTTTTTTTTTCTATGTATAGATGTTAGTGTGGTGTGTACCGGGGTACGATTTTCTTCATCCATTTTGAAGGTTAATAACTCCTGTGCTTTTTGTCGAAAATTTCTGAAAGTTTGCAGGAAGGTTTGAGTATGAGGGGAGTTGACGGTGTTAAATTTTGGTGATTAAAGATCGGCGGAATAGGGAGATATAGAGTGATCGTTTCCCATATCTCGAGTGGGGTTAGACTTAGTGACGATTTTACTCGTTATTATCATTTAAAATTTTTTTTAAACTCACCCCTACCTTTAAAGTTAAAGCTTTTTCCATTTTTAATCAAGTCGTTGCTAGACTCTTTACTGTTGTTATATACTTTTAACTTGTTATGCAGCAAGTAGAGTTAGAAAATGAGCACAATACTCACAACACGTGACTTATGTTTACTTTACACGTGAGCTGCAAGGGTTCATCTGACAAGTCCATTATTTTAATTAAGAGAATGGTATAAGCTGTTCGGATAACAGGGTGATCGGATGACCAGGAATTCGGTTAGCGCGACGTATTATATATTTTATTTATTTTAAAAATTAATAAATTATTTTTAAAATTCTATATTAATGCATGCATCCACAATGATGAAAATTCGTAAAATTTTAACAATTATCTATTATAGAGAATTGCCATTGATTGAAAAGTTCAGGTACTGTAATGTACATCATGATTACATGTACAAACATAGAATGTATTTGATAATTTACATTAGCTTACATTACAGAGGAATTTCAATTAATGCACTTAATACTCCACTCACTAAATTACTGCTAACTTTAATTTTAAAGTATTATTAATATTCAGATGTAACCCTAATATCTCATTGTAATTTTTAAACCAATTAAACTAAATACAAAACTTATAATTCACAAACAGTAAGTATATACTAGATTAGTATATTTTAAAACATTATTATTTATATGCCGTCATATTTTATATAATTATGATTAATTTGAATTAATTTTCGTAAATTCGAATTTGTCTCCTCTAATTTTATTTATTATTATATTATACGAGTATTTAGACTCGGGAATTCGAATCTCATCTGTTGCAGGTACAGTAAATAGTGTAAAATAAAATTATAGTAAATTTATTTTAATTCGTGAATATTATTTCTATGGTTACAAATATTGCACTTTTAGAATTAAAATATGTTTATATATATAAAAGCTATCAGCAATTTTTAAGTTTCTGTTATATACCCCATTGTCTTTCTTTTGTTTTTTTACAGTGACGAGTGTTACCATCAACGAAATTAAATGTGTTCCTGGATTGTTTATATAGAAATCAGAGCCAGAAGAGAATCATTACTTTCCTCTTAATTTCCTCTATTTATTTCCTTTTTTTTCTTTCCTACCCTATTAATTTCCCGTCTCCAAACGTGTTTGGAAAGCGAAATGCATGAGTAGCATTCTAGAAGTTAACACAAAAAAATTACATCAAACCATTTATTAAAGTAAAATATAAATTGATATATTAAATATAGATCAAGTTTATTTAAGTTTATAAAAAGATTACATTCTAACAAACAAAATAAATAAATAAATATATATATTATATTATTAATAAAACAACTGTAATATAAATTTTAAATTAATGATGTTCCAAAAATATATTTTGATTTCAATTACATTAAAGAATAAATTTTTTAAAACAGATTTCCTTTTATATTTGAAATTTTTTAATGAAAAATCTAGCAACGAGTTGCTTAACTTTTCCGGCAACATGTAAAATTTCTGTTCTCCTCACTCCCTTATCCTTTAACCATCAAAATTTAATGGTATCAGTCCTTTTAATAATCAAACCTCCCTACAAAATTTCAGAAATTTTCCACGAAAAGTACAAGAGATTAAACTTCAAAAAGGGTGAACAAAATCGTGCCCCCCACACTAACATCCATACATATAGAAAAAAACTCCGAATTTTTTGCATTTCTCCACGTTTTAACGACTCGAGTCGATGTTAAAATTTTGAGAGAGTGATTTTTGAACGATCGCCATACTTTCCCTCTGTTATATATAAGAGACGGGAAGATGAAAGAAGGGCCGAAATACGTCTAGCTTTTAAAAGTTATATTGTCGTTTAACATTTATTAAATTATTTGAAATACTGGCTATTATCAATACAATAAATAATACTTATAATAAATTTATTATTCGTTTAAGTATTTATTTTGTAGAATATAACACCGAACTATTTATTTCAGAGTGGTACTGACGTATTATCAGTAGATCAAATAGCCAGCGGCGATTTAGTGGGGGGTTAAGCTTTTCCTATTCACACACACAAAAAAAATTAAATTTGATTTGTTCCAACTTCAAAATATTGCTTTTAAAAACATTTAAGGTGGCACATATGGTTTATTTAAGTACTTCTGAATTCTATATCTTTAAAATACTTTTTTCATAAATAATATAAAAGTAACTATTAAAATAGCTTAGTAAATAAATTAATTTTTTATTATACATAATTAAAAGAATAAATCTAAAAAAATATATATTTTTTCATATTTTCTGTTCTGTCGTTGTGTAGCTGCAGGTTAGAAGCAGAATTTTTCTTGTACGTGATTTCAATTTCTATTGTCAGATTTGAATTTACATAAATTTCCTCCAGACTTCAATTTGCATGTGGAAAAGAAAGAATACGTGAAAAAATTTCCCAGAAATGAAGAAATTTATATTGTATTTAAATTTCTACAGTTTTGTTTTGCTACTGTTATGATATAAATTTATTATATTTTCTCCTTATAATAACTACATTGCTCAGAAGTAAAACTAATAAAATGTTTTAAAATGACCGCGTAATATACAGTAATTAAATATCTAATAATATAAATATTTAAATCGATATAAATGTCGCATAATTTAAGAAAATTACAACTATTCATAATAATAATAATAATAATATACTAAAATTTCATATTTTATAATGCACAAAAATGAAGGTAACGAAAGTGTTCATATATTTTACATAAAATATAAAATGTAATTAATAAAGTTTTTCCCATATATTTCGGTCTCTTAATTATTTATTTTACGAATTGTGTGTAGAATTTTAGTCCATAATTACTTATAATTTTCGTCCATTTTATTTTACGGAATTTTCTTTTCTTTCCTTCTCCAATTCTAATATATAAGTCTAGTTTAAGCAAATTTTAAGAAAATATTTTCTCTATACGACCGAATTATTATCATATATTTGTCTTCTTTTTTGTGTTATTTATTAAGAAATCTGTACTGTTACGATAATCTCTAATTGTCATTTCCATATTCTCATATCCGACTCTTTTGTCCTGTAAATTCTTCTCGGATAATAAAGTTCATCTAGAAAGCAGTCAGACCTTCAATTTCTTTTCTAAGCCTCCATATTTAGAAAGCAAATGTCATCGTTGTGTTGAGATGACAGAGAGAGGGGGGGAGAACGAGAGAAAAAGAGGGAGAGAGAGGAAGGGAGAAAGAGAGAGAAGAAGGGAAAGAGGAAAAAAATAAAGAAAGAGAAAGGGATAGAGAGAAAGGAAGAGAGAGAGGGGGGAAAGAGAGGAAAGAGAGGAAGAGAGAGAGGGAAAAAAAGGAAATGTTAACTGCAGAAAATTACTGCAAGTCAATGTTTTTTCTTTATTTAAATTTTAAAAAAATTATAAAAATTTATAAAAATACCAGAAAAACCCTCATTCCTTTCGGACTTTAGAGGTAATTCACACGTTCAAACAACACTTATAGCATTTATAATTAATTTTCCGGCTACAATGAATAATTTTTTAAAAATTTTATTAATTTTATGAAAATTTTCATAAATCGAAATAATTCTTTTATTAATTCTAACCTAATGACATGAAAAAGTGAATTGTTTTAAATTTCTAAACCTGATTAATGAAAATATATATGAATATTTTATACGGTTTCTGTCTTGTTTATGAAACTGCAATATTAAGATGAATTGAAGCAGATTCATACAGAGGTACGATTTGTTAATGCAAATTATTTTTGGATTTTCTAATTAATATTCGTTTTAATGAAATAAACTGTTGTTTTCACACATTAATAATTTGTTATTAATTTAATTATATCAACAATTTTTAATTGTATTCAAAATACTATAATCTTTTATACAATTTGAGTTGCATAACAGTGATAAAATGTATTCTGTAAAAAAAAAAAAAATGTTGAATTGTTTTACTTCGACAGGAAAGAATTAATGAAATATTACACAATAAAATTAATATTATATGTAAATATAATGCAATGAGTTTAAATTAAAAATTCCTAACAGACGAAACTGAATGTGAACCCTCGAGATATGATACACGACTCCCTTCTATCTCTCCACCCTTTCGACCTTTGACCTCCAAAATTTTACCGTATCAATCCCCTCAATACGCAATCCTCCCTTAAAAATTTCAGAGAATTTCCACAAAAAGTGCAGGCGTTATTAAACTTCAAATAGAGTGAACAAATTCGTGCTATCTCATACAAACACAGTAACATCCATACATACAGAAAAGAACCCCGAATTTTTTTGCATTTTTCGACATTTAAGGTCTTCATTCGATTATTGTCAAACGTTTTCACGTATATATTTTTGGGGGTGGGTCATTTTTTCAACGATCGCCATACATTCCCTTAGTTATATATAACACAGCCAGAAAAGTAAAAATTGTGAATGAAGGTTTAAATAGATCAGCGCTGTTCGAACCACATTTCTAGACTTTTCGACTTTCGATTTGTAATTTTAAATAACTATTTGAATACCGTAATTAAAATTAATTAATTTTAATATTTACTTACCTGATCGAATATCATCTTCATCGTTAATATCATAAAATTTCGTAATAGATGAATAAAAATTAATGTTTTGACTTACTTATATAATCGTTATTTATTATAATTTTAATTGTATATTTCGTAGAGAGTAATAGTTAATCAGGGAAAGAATTAATTAGTTTTATTAGTGCACTTTATTGATTTTAATAATGGCCAATTTAAGAGAATTAAACCTGATATAAAACTCGCCTCCATATAAAAATGTTTGACCTTTTAAAATAACTAACTTCTCTTAATAAATAGTTGACAGAGCATTCATTAATTAAATAACAAAATATTAAATATTTTAAATTAAAATTTACATAATTTAATAATATATTTTCATTTAGATGGTCTATTGAATTTTAAATTAAAAAATAAAACTTTATATTTCCAATGGCGGTATATATCGTTTTAAATATGAAATAAATTATTACTGTCGTCACTATTTATCGAATTACTTCTCGTGTATTAAAGTATCATCGAGCATTTAATTACTTTGCTATTTTATTAAAACAGAATGGATCCTGCTAGTATATAATAGCTTAATGTGTGATAATAGGGCGCCATACTTGGGCACGTGCTCTCTCCTTTATTGTATAGGTTGCTTTTTTTCTAATTTCCAAAGAACCCCAAATTCCATGATCAACAACAGAAAATTTGTGACTTCTAGCTTATTTTGAAAATATAAAAGAAAACAATGAGTGATATTTGTCGACAATTTCGTGGTATATTGACAAGACCACATTCCTTATTTTCAAGGTCAGATTAGCCTAGATTGCAATGAGTGCCACCTTATTAGAGTTCTGATTTGATGAGGTGGCACTCATTGCAATCCGGGATTATGAGCTAAATCATAGAGTTTGAAGCTTCTTGCATAATGTACGATCCCTCTTTTTATTATAATATGCGGGCGCCGCTGGATATAATCTAGAAAATATCTCGAAAAATTTATTTATTCTTGTGGGATCTTGTAACTTACATGTAACCTAGTGTTATATTATTTTTCCGTTATAAAACATTAATATTTTAACTACTGTCAATATATCTTTTGATAATTAATGTCAAAATAATGGAGTACATCGTGCTATATTTGATTGAAAGATAAATTAATGGAATAAGCAGTGACGAACAAATAGGATACTTTCATTCAATTATTGTCAAACGTTTTCATTAATAATTGAACTATTAATGTCCATACTAAACTTGACGTGACTAAGCTCTTCATTTTATTAAATATTGTTTTATTTTTATCTTACTTAAGTATTAAACATCGTCAAGAACTCACTCTATCAATGTCAATAATATCAAATTAATGAGAAAAAAACATTTTTGATATATTTACTAAGTTAAGACAGATTATTTCGTGTATATAAAAATGTTTACTTAAGTATTACAATGATTTCTTCATGTTATATAGGTTAAATGGACTAAAATCCTATTCACTCTGTAGGATTTTAGTCTATTTTAACTTTAACTAAGATTAATATTTAAGCAGAATTAAATTAAATGGCATTACATATAACAAGATTTACTATTTGTTCATAGTATACTCCTGCAATGGCACTCAACAATATATTTTTAAAGTAATTAAATTCTTGTTTTGTAAAAATTGTTATAAATTAATTTATTTTAAGTAATTAATATTAAAAGTTGTCTTTTTCTGATAAAGAACATCTTAAACTGTTAAATGTAGTGTTTGATTAAAGCAAAATTGACACAATTCTGGATTCTGTTCAGGTGTTAGACACATGAAGAAAACTCAGAACTCTGCATGACGGCCAGCCCATTGGTCAGGCAGGAACCAATGCCCAAGTACCACTGTTCAATAGTTTTATTTATTCGGACACTAGTGAGCTTGATTTATGTCACTGTATGGAGACTTTTGGAACACCCTGTAGTTTCATCCTGAGAAACTCCGACTGATTATGGGATTTTTGCTATATATACAGAAGTCAACTGGCAATTCACGACCATTTTTAACTGTAGTGCAACAATATGGCTCTGAAATGATCGAATGATTGCTAACTATTTCTACCAGTTGAGATGCTGAGCGAGTTATAATTTCGAACTAAGTCATGATTGTAAATTTTGCTGTTAATTCCATGAAGTTAGCATTGAAATAACATTTCATCTTTGTTGTATCCTATTTATTCAGAGTTTTACTAAATCTCTGCTCGTATCGCAGTTTTGTTTAAAATAATAACACCATCTCCGTTTTCTTCTTTTCATAAAAGTGGTGTAAATCTCATTACACCTTTCTCAGCCTTATGCTGGATATCTATATGAGAGATTCCATCTCGTCATGTCAGCGTATAATCACGTAATTTCCGTGCGATTCGCACTGTTGATATCCATTACGATATCAGACAGACAAAAACAGAATTAATCGAAGAGAGATGACGACTACGCATTCATTTTAGTGGCACACCTAATTTGATATTTTTGCTAAACTTTTAACGAATTCAGCTGGTAAATTTATTTGGCACACTTAACTTTATATTACTGTTTAAATTTGGTAAATTATTGCAACTTATTGTAACTGAAGTAATTGGCAAGTTCACACGAGTACTTGTACTTGTATCTTTATTATTTGACAACAGTCATGTTTTGAAAAACAACAATAGAATGAATTAGTCACTGATGTTACAAACACAAGAAAAACCTATATTAAGTTCTTCACACTTTTCAACGCAATTACAAGTAGGAAACTTTAATTTCCATGTACCCATTAGTCCACTGCTATTCAGGGTGACTCAAACGTTTCCATATACATAAAATTGAAAATATGGGCTAATTTTAATTTTTTTAAATTTACTAAGTAATGTTCATACAATATTACACCACATCAAGAGATTTTAATGAACAAAGAATAATTTATTATTATTATTTTATATTAATCATTATACATTCATTGATAAAAACATTATGCATTCCAAAATTTTCTCGATTACTGCAAAACTCGGCATACAGCTACGCATATAGATTTCACTTTCAATTACACACCAGATTATGCCACCAGAGTACCTTAAAACCGGTACCATCTCACAGAGGCTCATTATTATTAGACTTTTCAGTGTCCTGTTGTTTGAATGTCTTCAGATGCCAAAACATTACGCACAACTACCGTATTGAAATCTACTATTACGCACTTTAATCCCGCCTTTACCATTGAGCAGCACCTTTGCTGGAAAGCCACTTCGTAATGATCACTGTCTCTTTGTTGAGCATTTCGTACTAATCTGGGAAGCCATTTCGTATGGCAGTCGATCACTTTTTTTAGTGATACTAGGGACATTGACGGCACAGCATTACCTCAAGAAATGCTGAGCCGTCATGTGTTGCTTTCATAATTGAATTATCAGTTCAATCAGCAGTTTTCTCAGGAATGTTTCTGTCATGTTGTTACAATTCTTTGGCCTACCTGGTATCCAGATTTGTCGTCAATCGAACATTTGTGAAATGAGATGGGATGACAACTTCCGCCATCTAGGAGTGTAAGTGATACGGAGTGGTTGTTGTAATATCTGTAGGCAAATTGATCGAACAATAGCGTATGGTGTGCATGTATGGCTCAGTGCCCGAATGTATCGTTATATATATAGAAGCAAGACGAGGTTCTAGAACATATATAAGTTTCCTTTACATTGTATCGTTATTTCACAAAACGCTGTTCCTTTTACTAATATATTTTCATTCAATTTCATTGCTTCCTTTTTGTTGCTCAAATTGCCATTTCAATTAATGTATTAAATTTTTTCTTATTACAGAGAAATGCATTTCAGACAATTTGTCTGTAGATCCTCTTCAGTTCTAAACTCCTTTTCTCTGTTACTAAAACGTACGATTGAAAAGAAGTCCTTTATATTAAATCATAGTTTTAAAAACAAAAATGAAAGTCAACATTTTTCAATTTTTTTCTTCTGATATTTTTATTCGTCCTTGTTTATCCACCATAATATAATACTTCAAATGATTACAATGTTTGAAAGGAAAGGAAATAATCTTCCATTCTCTGAATATTATTATTGTGAGTATGAATATTAATTAAAATTTAAAATTATTAATGAAAAATTCAGACTTAAACATTTTTAATTTCAAATATATTATATTTTCCTCGTTTCTTTCTATCTTTTTTTTTATGTAGACATTAAACTTGTTTTCTTTAGAGTGTTCCCACGTGTTCTTTCGACTGTTTCGATTTCTCTTATCAGAAATCTTTTGTAAACTCCAAATGCTAATAATTTATAATAAATAAAAAAAAACAGCCATCACATAAGAAAATTACAACATTACAATGAGATATGTAAATGAAACTAATACTAATTTAATTAATTGTAAAGAATAGCGTAATATAAATATATCTAATATATGTAATTTCCATACTTAATATGATTATTTATTTTTAAAAGATTTCTTAATTAATTCAAACGCCAAATTCCACTGTCTCAGAGTTAAATTAATATGCAAATACAGATCATTTTGTATAAATTTATATCGATTCGAACATCCACATTTTATCGGATTTTAAATTGGATGCTTTGAACTAACATCTCTACTTAAATTGAATAAAATTTCAACCGAATCTTAAATTGATACTAACTTAATTAAAACTAAGTTTAACTACATAAATAAGTTAGGATGACGTAGGAAATATTTCAATCTTATCTCATATATTTGCTACAGGTGTGGTAAGCGAATGAAGTAGATCGAAGCGTTAATCGTGCCTTCCCCCTCACACACACAAACACTAACATCCATTCATACAGAACTCCCCCAAATATTTTTGCATTTCAGTCCAAAATTGTAATAATCTTGGAACGAGGGGGTGGGCAATTTTTTGATCTATCTCCTTACTTTGTCTGTGTTACATATTGAATATAACAGAGCCAGGGAAAGTAATATTAAAAATAGTGTCTTATTATATGGCTATATGTTTTTATTCTTATTTTTATAAAAAAAGTAAAAAATTAAATTTAAAATTTTAATAGAATATATGCAGAAACAAAAACATGTAAAGTATATAACTCAACGTAAAACTATATACTTACAGAAAGAAAAGATTAAAACCCAGACAAAGAAAACAAAATACGCTTTGATCCCCAATAGAATAAAAACCGTATCTTAGATAACACATAGAATACTCTAACAATGTGAGTCACAGATAATGATGTTCCTGCAGCTTTGATATTAAGAGTATTCGACATATTCACAGAAGACTTTGCTTCATTCTATTTAAAAGTATAGCAAATTAAAACTATCTGAATTTGTTTTCCTTTTGGACGAACGTGTGATTCTTCGGTGTTACTGTTTGTTAATATAAATATATTTATTATTGTTATTAGATATTAAAATATCAGCTTTATATTAATTAATTAAGACAATCCGGCTAGGACAACATTAAGATTTAAAAATTAGAAGAAACAATAAACGTCTTCATTTCGTCCTTTGATTTATTATTATTCTTTTACTCTAATTCGTGTAATCTTTGCTAAAATTTAAAATGTAAAAGTTTTCTTATAATATAGGAATTGTTAAGAACAGTTAAACTTACTTAATTTTATATATTGAAATATCAACGAATCTTGCAATATCTGCCTTTTTGTAAATGAATTAAGATGTTTTCATCCACTTCTTGTCCCATTAACGAATACATTTTCATAAATATTCTTATATAAAAACCATCGAGTTGTTTAGATTTTAAATATGGTATTTCTTTTATTTAATTTATTATTATGATTTTTTATATTGATGAAAAATCTTAAAAAATGTAAAGGAAATGTCTCGATTTATTTTACTTTCAAAGAAGTTATCTTCGATAACTGTTATAATGTAAAAGTATATATTATCATTGTCAATATTTCGACGTTTGTTGCATTGTCTACTGGAAAGAACTTTCAAAATTCAATTCAATTTTCGATTTTCTTGATATGATCAAAATTTTTCAGATAGTTTTTTCTTATCTTCTTGTTTTCTACCATTTTCTTTGTTAGTTTCAAAAATGTCAAACCATTTATCAAGTTCTTTTATTTCCAAATGACTTTATGTCGTTTCTTTTGTAAATCAGACAGAAATTTTCCTGTTCTTACTATGATTTTCTCTCGTCTCTTATCCTTCTATAAAATTTTATAAAACTAAAATTTTAAATTAGACAGTACAGAATTAAGCAACGTGTTGCTAACTACTGTATATAAAAGCTCTATTATTTGTGCTATTGTGAGATACTTTCACTTAAAATATTTTCAGTGATATTCGAGAGATACTCCTATTCGGGACAGTGCACAGTACCTCTGGCTTGTGTCTCTTGCCGCAAATCAGCTGGAGATCGACCCCAACATTCATTATTGTACATATAATGATTAATTAATTTGTCAACATACATCAATGTTGACATTAAGATTATAAAACTATAGCCTCTGCCATAAGGGAGGAATTATCTGTAACGAGGTCGATTGAATAAGAGATAACGAACGACGATGGCCCGGTACATATAATAAATAAACGATATTAAAGGTTTCTTAATATATCTAGAAAGTATTAAATCTGGTTTAATGTTGTTTTCTTAATGAGCTAGACGTATTACTCCCTTGTATAGATTATATATGAATAACAATAATAATAATAATTTTCTTTATTAGTAGTTATAGTCAGTGATGCCAATGGAGGTCCAATAAATATTTCAATTCATAAAATACATACTTTTACTATATATTATTATAAAACGAGATGTTTAAACTTATTGAAACAGTATAAAATACATAAAGAACTTAAATAAATTTTTAAAAATATCTCATAGTGTTCCACATTTCTACGTCAAGGGAAAATTTTTATAATTTATAAAATATATATTTTTTTCTTCTACAAAGTTATTATTTTCTTATTAATAAACAACTATGCAACATATCCTTAGTGTCTTTTTAATTTCTGTTAAAGTAATGGCCGTTATTTTAATAAAAGTATTGGTAAGAGTATCTATTTATAGAAGAATATAATAATTTCGACATAGTTTTCAGATGGTAACATAATAACAACTGAATAAATTCATAAATGGACTAAATTTATTGTATATTTGAATAAATAAATATTAATTTTTATTGACCATAGTTTTTGCTGACCAAACATTTAACTTTTCTTTGAATTTCATCAATTTTTCATTAAATTATCTCTTGTTCAATTCTGATAGATTGTAGAGAAATCAACCAAATCATAAACTTTTCTAGGTTTTCTCTTTTGTATAATACCAAAATTAAAGAAGAAATAGATAAATTATGAAATATATAACTTTTTATAAGTAAAATGAGATTTTATGCCTTGTACATTATCTGTGACAATCCAATTTGTTTTAAAAGATGTATACGCGCTTATTCATTCAACAGAACAACAACTATCTCTTTAACAAACACAATTTTTCTTGAAAGATCTCTTTCACTTAGAATAAATTTTTTGTTTCCATTGAAAATAGGATTACTGAATATTCTTTTTCGCTGATTCGAGTTTTACTTTTTGCCTATTTAAATTAATTCTCTTTGTTTTAGATAAAAGTTCCAAGTTACTATTTCACTTGTCCAAATGCATAAATTCCGCAACATTGAATATATCTCTTTCCGAAAAAAGTCTCTTTAGAAGATTTTCTGCTTCGAGAGTTTCCATTCTTCTCTTTCTATGTTATTATTGATTCAGAAAGAATTTTTGATAAAATAAAATGTTCAAAGGTAACGAAACATCGTAAATTAATCTGTTGTATCAGAAATTTTCTTTTACATAAATGACTTTTATGTACTACAATTTACTGTATAAAATTTTTTTAAATATGCCATATTTGTGCTACTCATTAGTATGAAATGTACAAAGTTTAGTTACACTATCCATTTAAATTGGTAATTAATATTTTAACTATAATTCATGATTATAGCAAAATATACCTGACAAATTACCATTAGTGAATCAAATTTCACGGTATAGGAATTAACTCAATTTAATAAAAATATGTTTAAATTTTAGAAGAAACAAATTTAGATGCTTTTCTATATTTATATACCTACCTATTAGAAAATTTTAAATCAGTATATAATCTATTTTCAATAAACGTAATGTCTAATTTATATTGATCAATACATATAAAGACAATTTCTAAAGTTTTTTACTTTATTATTTGAAATAACGAGCAATTATTTATTGTGACATCGTCACAATGCCTGCAATTTTTAATCATAGTTTAAATTTATTTAATTTAAAATATATACGCTCTCCACCTCAAATGTGTAGGGGCTTGCCCCTGTACATCATACTTTTCTGTTAGCAATCGAGTCGTGCCGGTCATCTAGCTAACTCTTTTCAGGGGTAACGTTTTGAATTGAATTAACGTGATTTTTGGTTTGTATCGGAAGTTCATTTATAATTAAAGGTCTACATATTTTTTCAAATTGCAGCCCAATAAATATGGCTTAAATCAGACTTTACACTTATTGAATTGATTATATACTGATTTATAGTTTTCTAACAGTTAATTATTAGCTTTGGCTCCTAAGCTTCAATCTTATTCTTTTGTATTAAGCATTAAGCTGTCTACATAGATGCCCTGTTCTACAGACTCTTTTATATTTGTTTATAGAGTATCCGTTGTTTGACAATTTGTTTGACAATCCATACACAATTCTCCATATTTAATATTCTATTCATATATTGTACTGTAATATTATATTTGACTATATATATATATATATATATTGTAATATTATACTTATATAATAATTTACTATTTCTATTTTGGATTAAAATTGTGCAGAAAAGTTTTCGTATTATTTTCATTCGTTCTAGTGCTCAAACATTTACTAGAAAGTGACTGTGAACATAAAATATAGGAAAGAAGGAATTTTTTAAAATAAACTTTGTTAAATTGATAAGCATTATAATCTAAATATATATTAATGTAATTAATTAAACAGTAGTACTCTGTCACCTCACAGAATAAATTATAAAACAGAAAATTATATCGAATTTTCATTAATAGAGATAGTTTTAATATAAAAAATTTTATATTATTTATTCAGTGTTCTAATTTATGTTTATATCCTTTACGAGAATCATCAAATATATTTACAGATTTTTAAGAATAGATAGGAAATAATTTAAATTAAAACTTATTATTATCTAATATTATTACAATTTAATAAGAAAAAAATAAAGCAATTATTCTTCTACCAGATTTATGCAGAAAAACATTCTGTTCACAAGCTCTTAGGAGAAAGATTACTCGATCGAAATAAACTAGATTAGAAGTTCAACCTGGTTGACAGCACAAAGCTATCATTTCTCACAAGTTGAATATGTTACCCCAGCTGTTAGTGAACCATCAATTAATAATGTTGTAGGTTCCTGTAAAGTATTTGCAGTGTCACATTGCAGCTGGGTTTATCCTATGGTACAATGAGAAAAATACTGAGAAAATTAGTTCATTGTTATTCATATAAGATCCGTCACAATTAGCAGTTGCTTGCACTGACAAGGAAACTTTTCATTGACCTTCCTCGCCAGAATGAATGTGGATGTGTGATTACAGAAGATCCTGTCGGGAGATGAAGCATGTTTTCATCTCAGCAAAACGGTCGAGATAAGTGTTCAGGGAGACTACTCACTATTTCTGGTATTAATTATACGATTGTTTGTTACAGATGACTTAAATACAAACAATACAGCGTGTTTTTACGGATGGTTATTGAAGGTTAGGGTAGAGAGTATGTAAGTTCATTATTATTTTTCTGCTTTCTGCATGCTGCAAATTGCTTTTTTCCACTTCTGCCGGGAAAAAGTGTTCTTCTCCATCCAACAATTTTATCAGCTCTTTCCTTTTAATATCCTTTTCATTGTCTGGTTTATTTATGCTACTTCTGGGCTGCAATTTGAAAAAATTGTAGACCTATAAATTCCGATGTCCGACCGATGTCTTAAAATTTCTACTATTAGTTCACACTCTCCCTATATATATGTTACAGTAAAAACCCGTTTTTAGTGAAAACGCGTTTTAACTAGTTGAAACTAGTTTTTACTGGATGTCATTGTTAAAACTAGAATTTACTGCTGGTCAAAAATGAATTTGAGTTAAAACTAGTTTTAACTAGACAAAACGGGTTTTAACAAAATGACTTAGTAAAAACTGTTTCGACCGAGGTCATTCAGCTATAGTGTATGATAAATTTCGTGTCGCTTTAACCCTTTTCCCCCGACATCTTGTTTACGTTTATTTTGCGATCCCTCCTAAGGCAATATAGGTCAGTCAGGCGATATTATTTTAAAAATTCACCAAAAATCAAATTATCATTATATCTATATGAAAAAAATCACTTACATTTATTAATATCTTTAGTTTTAAATACGATATTTTTCAATGCATTTTATTAGAAAAATTTATAAGAAAAAAATAATATATATCAGAACTGACACATAAACTTGATAATTTGTAACATTTTGTGAAAATTAACATTGTCTAGTTACATAGTTGTTTGCTAGCACTGAGCCAGAAAGACGTAGAATATTGTTTTGTACAATTCGATATAACACTTATGCATGTATGTTTATTCGTTGTGAAATTATCGCACATTATATCAAACATTTGTTTGAAATCAAAATTTTATACTGCTATCAATTAATATAATGAATTATTATACTTTATTCACTTCATATCGAACGAGATTATAGCTGTTGTTAATAAATTTTACAAAACTCGATATTTACCAAAGTAACGATGAATCGGTACCCTCGAAGTTTTGCTTAAAAAGCCAGGGTACCGATCGATCGGTGCCTTCAAGGACAAAGGGTTAATTAATGTTAATAACACAGATGTGTGACTAATATTTTCAATAAATATCGTATTAAATAATACAAATGTTTTAATCCTAATCATCACTTTATTTATTTCCCCCAAACATATTTATGTAGCTAAAAATAGTTTTAACTAATGTTAAAAGTTAAAAAGTTAATGTATGATTTTAGTTTTATCTAAAATCAAAACATGTACAGCGGTAAATTCTAGTTTTAACTAGACAAAACGGGTTTTAACAATGACATCCAGTAAAAACTAGTTTCAACTAGTTAAAACGCGTTTTCACTAAAAACAGGTTTTTACTGTAACATATATATATCTTGTTCAAATTTTCAATCGTTAATAAAATACTTTTTATTCATCCACTCAAGTTCAAATACATTTTTTAAAACTTGTAGTGGATGACACTTGATGTTAATACAGTTTTTTCAAATATTAATTCATTAATTAAATTTAATTATTGGTTAATATTACCTGTGGTATGGAAGATGGCGACGGGGAATTTTTCCCCTAGATACTAGACAGCGACGGGGGAGAAATTTTTTTCCCTACGTTCGAGATGGCCGCGTTTCCGGTAATCTCGAAGCAGATTCTCGAGTGATAATCTGGAAGCAGATTAACAATGGATAATCTCGAAGTAGAATGCCGAGTGATCTAAACGTTAGGGGGCGTACCGGTACTATCTGTCGCATTATACAAATTAATAAATTTCCCTGTCGCCGTCTAATATTTAGGGAAAAAAATTTCTTCGTTGCCATCTTCGATACCACGGGTAACATTAACCTAATTATTAATACTTTAAATAGAGTTTTAGCAGTTTGTAATGAAAATTGAAATCAACAGGCAGTAGCTCAATCGGTAAAATGCAAGGATTTCAGTATTTTTCACGTGAAGGTGAAGAATGCACGTTCAATTCTTGCGAAAATCAATAATTTTTTGCTTTAAGTAGACGTTTTATCCAAATGATTTTCGAGAGTGAGTTAGCAGTTGTGGCTTAGTGGTTAGAATGAAGGATTTTTCTCAAAAAATAAAATTGAAGAAATTTTATGCTTTCGGTTCAATTCCGATTTCTCTTTCTATTTTGCCACTTAATATTGTGATTCTGTCATATATATATATATACACATATTTATATTAATTGTAATTATTTAATAAAAAGTAACTAAAATAAAATTTTTCCTTGTTGACCTAAGTAGGAATTGACTTTAAAAAAAATTTTTTTATATTACTTGTTTAATCTCGAGAACGGAGTTAGATGGATCAAATCCTAAAATAGACATAGAAAGAGTACGGGCAGGAGACCTGACTAACTACATACGAACTTCCAAAGCAAACCGGAAGTCACGTAATTTCAATTCAAACTTTTTCCCTGAAAATAGTTAATAGATGATCGGCACGACTGTATTGTCAAAGGAAAAGTATAATGTACAGGTGCAAGCCACTAATTTGAGATGGAGAGCATATATCTGAAATTAAATAAATTAAAATTATGATTAAAAATTGGAGCCCAGCATTGTGACGATGTCACAATATATAATTGCTTGTTCTTTTTCAGTTCGTTTTTCATATCTAATATATAAAATTACTTGTCCTGACTGACTGACTGATTCATCATCGCCGAGAGCAAACCGCTGAACTTAAAGAGGTGAAATTTGATACACAGTTAGGGTACGTCATGGAAGCGCACACTAAGAAAGGATTTTTCGAAATTCCCCCGCGAGGGGAGAGAAAGAGCATTAAGACTTAACCTGAAGAACGGCTTTTACTATACTATTTTAGATGCGATTTTTTTTTTCAACTACGTTTAGTCTTGATTGAGTACTTAGGTGTATTAAATTGATAACATTTCAGACGTTGTTATAAAAATGTTTATATATTTCGATTTTTTAACCAAATGTTCGAACCGTTTTAAATTCGAGTTTGTTATTGCTTATTGGTTCGATTATAGAACGATTGTAAACGTCGCAGAAAATTGATCAAATTGAAAACAGTTCGTTTGATTCTCAGCAATTCTCATCATTCTCAGTGGTAGGTGTTATATAACAATTACTATGGTTGTTGAAATACTGAATATAAATGGTGTTTCCTTGCAAAATCCGCGCTGGCGAAGTCCCGGGTAACAGCTAATTATTCATATTTCTCCTCAGCAGATTTTTGGATATCAGCCGTTCCAATACAGGGACTCACTGCCAGAAAATCCTACTAACAACTCAGTCTCGTGCTGCTTTATTGCGGGAAATTGAGACTTTTTAAACAAAACTGGTTATTTCTTCAAAAGTTTAACTAACAAACTCACAGAGTGCACTCTAGATTTTACCCAAAAGCATATAACTTTTACTATAAGTAAAAGCAATAGCTATTATTATACTAAACATACTCTTCTTTTTACATAATACTTAAAGTTTTTGATACTCACTTTTATTCTAATACTTAATTTTAACAATATGATCCAATATTCATTACAGAGCATCATTTACGGTCACCCGTTGAACATGTTAATCACCTTGAAATTTACATATTCAGAATTAGTCCTTAAAAGGCTAAAATCTCTGTACTGCATAAAGTATTGGCACAATGCCTAAAGTGCCATTGTGGTGAGTTTTTATATCAATTTCTTTTTCCAGAAATGTCACCATATCAAATTAGCGTGCATTTGAACTGCTAAATTAAATATATAAATGTATAGAATTGAATAAAAAGATCCTACGCCATCTTAATACATAAATTTTTATGATATCTTTCAAAGTAAATTTTCCTCGTTACTTTAATTACAATCATCTTGTAGTTTAATCCGAAAGAAACAATTACCTGTAATAAGTTCAATCATTTCCAACACCAATAAAATTTGCTTATTTCGTTCCTATTATTTTGTAAATTTAACTTTTATATTTTAATTTTTTACTTATTATAATATTTCATTTTTAACGAAGCATTGACTGAAAAATTTTATAGATTGTTATATTGCAGTTCTCATTAAAGTCCTAATTTTTTTCAAGAAAATATATTAATAAATTTTTAAAAAATTGGTTTTTATTATAAAATACCACTAATCAGCTACTCAATTAGATAAACTAATTGGGCAACTTCTTTTAATGATTAAAAAAAAAATCAATTTCTTATTGCCATAGAAAGAGAGGAACCTGCAATTTTGAGAAAATTGATATGTTTATTATAAAATTTTATTTAAAAAAGAACATGCTTTAATAAATTATAAATATTCTCTTTCTATTTTTGATGTTGTTCAGATGAAATGTAATAACAGAAAGAATAAATATTAGGAATTTAGAATAAACTGTTGTTATTCATTCTTACGTTTTTTCATATCACATACAGAAAAAATTGAAAAAACAATTTTCAGATAATACATTTTAGTAGTTTTTTTTTAAATAGAAAATGAAAATAATTTAAAGAAAAACTTTATAATTTTCTGATCCAAATAAAAATTTTACAACTTAATACATTTATATATATATATAATCAATTTATTAATTCAGGTTTCTAATGCTAAAGAATTATATAACTTTATTATTTTCATCACTATCATATGTGGCTTTGCAAGTCGTTGATACTTCATGTTACTGTCAATGATTTTACTTTCTCATCTGTTATATATAACAAAGGGAATTATGAGGATCGTTCAAAAAATGACCCCTACATAAGTGCTTATTTTGTTCTATGATTATTTGCTCAATGTAGAAACAAATCTATTTAGACTGATATATGCAACATTAACTATTTTCGAAATTTAATATTAGAATTCAGAAGTTTTATAAGAATAAATTACTAATAAAATTGGAAATGAAATGTGACATATGCTTTATCGCGTATACATCACATTAAGGTGATTATGAAGTATCTAATATACTATAATCGCATTATTATTTGAATAATATTTTTGGATAAGCTACTCAATTAATTTATTAATTATGTAATGAATTAATCGACTTAAAACTGCTACAATAAATTAGAAAATAAATAACTTCTCTGATATAATATTTATTGAATAACGTTATAATATTTCAATTTGATTATTTCCTGTATTCTACTTACATAATCAAACTTAATTATTATCGAAAATTTAGTAAAGTTTTTTTAGATAATTAATAATAATTACAGTAAAATAATTGTTTTGTTATAATTATATAATATAAAATTAATGAAAGTTTATTTGTATACAACTGTACATGCACAAATAATGTCAAGTACACAAAAGTAATTTTTTGTGAGTGATAATTATTTTTAAAGATCTACTTTAATAAAGTAAAAAAAATCTCCAAAATTCCTTCGCAATAGTCCTTTTAAGACCACAGAACAAGAAGTTAACCTTTACCTGAGGGCTGTTCTCTGCTTCAACACGTATAATTCTTCAAAATATTCTTCTGGAGACGGTATTGTTAAAAATGCAAAAACTGGATTTTAAATAATCGCATTTTAAAGTACACCGTTGCCAAAGGGACGTTTTACATAATTTAACATGTCGAGAAGAAGCGCCTCCAGGTAACAATTGACACTTGCTGCAATATTGTGTTCCTGTGACGTCAAAAGCGAGAATACAAAGACGTTATATTGTCTTCTACAATTGAATATTTTAAAGGAAATTTTTGTCCGTATTTTTTTCTATTCGACGATGATGATTTTTGATAACAATATTTTAATATGTTAATAATTATTTTTCCATTTTTATTGTTATACTTTAAACACTTAATTTACTAATTAAAATTTTAAAAATTAAACAACGATTAAACCGTTACACTTTATTATTTTGCTTAACATTTTATTGTTTTCTCTTCAATGTTTTAAGACAAATATTACAGATATTATCGGCATTTTCACAGCTGGGACATTCATCTTTTTAAAAAAGTACGTTCAAAATTTAATTTAATTTTTGATTTCTTTGACATAATCGACATTTTTAGATAGCTTTCCCTCCTCCTTTTATAAAAATTTTCTTTGTACTTCGAGAACACTTTAAACAATTTATCTCGATTCATTTTCTTTTTGTGAACGTCAGATTTTATGAAATTTTTTATCCAATCTTACCTCGTGTTTTATTTCTTAATATTATTTTCAATTATCTTTTTTGTTTCTTTTATGTCTTTTTTATATTTATTTAAAAATTTTTCTGTGTATAGTATTATTTTTATTTATAATTACTAACCGATTAAAAAGATGTACAGGGTAATTTTTAATTCATGGAAAACTTTTAATAAGTTTTCACCTGAATGAGATAAAAAGTACAATGTAGTACAATGTTTACCTTTTGATTTCAATGGTTGATTAATGTTATCAATCATTTTCAATATGGTGGTACTCAATTTAAAACAACTGTGTTTATTATAAAAAATAATTATCATTAAAATTCTCCAATTATCAGTGTACTAATTGGTGTGCTATTGAACCATTCTTCTTTAAAAAGAACGTTACTTCTGCTGCATATGTTGAATGATTGAAAAAGAAGTTCTAGCCCAAAATGTTTGTTGGGCATAAACATCATCGTCCTTCTTTTACGCAATATGTTGCAAGGCCCATCGCACAAAGCAATTGTTGAAAAGCCTTTACAGCATGTTTGAGAAGAATGTAATCGGATTAGGTTATGGAAAATATGCTGGTGGTGACCTGGAGTGGTTGCCTTATAGCCCCACTTAAACCGTTGTGATTTCGTTTTATGGGGCTATCTTAAAGACAGAATATATCACAACGCCCCTGTTATGTTAATAGGCACAATAAAAAGAAAAAAAAAAGAAAATAGAGAAACAATGGTGATTTTAAGAAAGACATTTATTACCATAATTGAATGTTTTAAAAATTGTTTATTGGTAAAACATTTTAAAAATTTAACTCATTAAATGGTATTAAATTCTGTATAATATGCTTTTTAAATTTTCTTTTTATCTCATATCATTGAAAGTTATTAATGTTTAAAGTTTTGCATGAATTAAACGTTATTCTGTACAAACATAATGATAATTTAGAATTATTAATTAAAAATAATTTTAAATACATAAAATGTTTCGTTATAGATATATTCAAAATATATTCAAATTACGATGAACTTCTTAATAAAAATGTACTGTAAATTATTAAAATCGTCGATTACGTCTTGGAAGCGAGAGAGAAATAATGGATTCCGGTTTGTTGTAATGTGTAAATGTGTAGAGTTATATGATTGGCAGCGTACAGAAATGATTATACGAAGAAAAATTTCTCCAGGAATTTTTTAGGATGGTCTGTCCCGAATATGACAGTTATATCCAGGATAAAACACCCACGACATATGTTTGCGGGCCACAGACTTCTCTATTGTTTTTTTAGTAAGTTTGTTCTTATATATAAAAACTAAATAGTTCAGTTGAATTAAATAAATGTTACAAGTGTCAGACTTGATGTAACACAAAATAAATAAATTAATAAATAACAAAAACACTAATTCTGGAAGTTACAAATGTACTTTATAAAAAAAAATATAATTAATTTAAATGATACAAAGAAAAACAACTATAAACTTAATTAAATCACAAAATTAATTTATCTGTATTTAATTTTCTTTGCAAAGTTTAATTTTTTTAAAATAAAAATTTATTTTATTTACTTATTTTTACACTTAAGTAAAACGTTAAAATATTTTCAATGTCTCAGCTAGTGAATATGTACTGTACATTAAAATAGTATTAATACATCGCACTTTATTTTAATTATAATAATTAATTTAATAAATATTTGCAAATTAATAGTAATTCTTTTTATTAAAGAATATATTAAGCTCAATTTTGAAGCCTTTATAATATAAATTTTGGTTAATAAAATAATTATTATAGACTAATAGAAATATATTTACACAAGTATTCCATTTGTATTGCAGTCAATGGAACAAATGAAACAAAAATATAAATAAAATAAACATCTTTATTTAGGAAAAAAGCATTTTTATATACAAGATGCGTGAAAAAATGTTAGCATTTGTATGGAGAGGATGTAGAATTACTACGTAAGGGCATACTTTTCTGAAAATTCTACAATTGGACTTCTTAGACATGAACTAGCCAGAGGACAACCAGCCACTACAAATCTGGCATAACAAGTTGTTTCCATTAGTGTTGCCATTTCTTGAAGCACCCCGTGTTTATTTTAAATACAGAATGAAAAAAATGTTATCTGAATAAAATCTAGAATGTCTTTAAGCAGTTTTAACCTAGCATTAATTATAAATATAGTCCTATCTATTCTAATTATTATGGGTTAATGAGCATGAAATTAAATGAATTATTTTAATAATATATAAAGTAATCAACGAAGCAAATTAAGGAAAATTGATTCATATATTAATAATTTAAAAATGATGTTTTGAAATTAGGCCTACCAGAAAATGAAATAACAAAAGCTTTCTGCTTTATCTAATGTAAACTATTGAATAAATAGAAATAATGAAAAGACGGCGCATTAAATTTCTTCCTTCATTTATAAATTTATAAATTTATTGTGTTTAATGAACACTTGTGATGTCAAACAATTTATTTCAAAATTCATTTTAAAAAATCCAGCAACGAGTTGCTTAACTTTCCCGGCAATGTTTGAAACTTCGCGTGGTGTCATCTATTGTTACTTTATTTAAAAAACAAAACTTTTTATATCTTTAATTATTATGAAGTATCAAAAAGCTTAATTTTGAGGATAGTAATGGGTTTTATAAAAAACTGTAAATGCTAATAACGTGTAAAATCGTCATTAAGTCCGACCCTACTGGAGATACGACACTGTCTCCTCCCTTATCTCTCTATCCCTCGATCTTTAACCACCAAAATTTAATACCTTCAATCTTCTTTATACACAAACCTCCTTGAAAAATTTCATAAATTTTGGAGGAAATGCACAGAAGTTAATTAAGATTTAAATAGGGCGAACAAAATTTCGCTCCCACACACATTAACGTCCATACATACAGGAAAACCCCTGACTTTATTTTGTATTTCTCGACTTTTAACGGTTCCCTGTGTCCAAAAATGTAAAAATCTTAGGAGCCATTGTTTGATCCATCGCCATAAACCGATTGCTTTAAAGAAACAATGAAAATTAACCATTTTTAACGAAATTTTCAGTAGGCCTTCTATTTCCCTATATAATTTCTTGTGTAAGAGATATCGGATGTAAGTTTTTTTAAATATTTATTTCTCTATTCTTTTCTTACTTTATCCTTATTTGTAGTCATACGAATCATTTGTCAGATCGGTTTTTGTTTTATCTCTTGGGATTATTTAAAGGTTTGTTTAATTTTTTTATTTGTATTTACAACGTATTCGTATCTGGTCTTAAAGATGCTCTTATATTTTTATGATTTATCTCATAATTGATCCCAGTGATAGTTGAATAATATTAATAAAAGTTTCTGTATTTAATAATGGTAAAAATATCTTTTATTAGGTTGTAATTTTCTGAAACATTCTGTAAAAGCATGTTTGAGAAGCATGTGATCAAATTAGATTATGAAAAATATGCCGGTGATGGCTTGGAGTGGCAGCCTTATACAGTAGTTCCAACATAAACCCACGTGATTCCTTTTTATGGGGCTATCTAAAAGATAGAACATATCACAATGCCCTTATAACTACTGAAGAGTAAATAGACACGATAAATAAGAAATAATGGTGATTCCAATAAAAATCATTACTACCATTATTGACTGTTTCAAAAATCGGTTAAAAGCTATTATTACAAGCGAAGGTAGTCATTTTGAACACCTAATTCATTAAATGGAAATAAATTTTGTATAATATGCTTTTTGAATTTCTTTTTTATCTCATATAGTTGAAAAATTATTAAAGTTTAAAGTTTTGCGTGAATTAAAAATCACCCTGTAATAACGAGTAATTATTTATTGTAACATCGTCATAATGCACATAAATTTAGTTGTATCTCCTCTTGTACAACATACTTTTCCTGTTCCTGTTAACAAAAAAACTCATGCCTAAAATGTATCTAACTCCGTTCAGAGAAAATATTTCAATTGAAATAAAGTCATTTCCGACTCAAACCAGAAGTACATGAACAGGGTCTTCTGCCGCTAATCTTTCCATATCTTGTCTCTCCGTCCATATATCTACATCGTTCTCGAGATTAAAGAAGGACAGACAAACGAATGACAGTAGGAATGTGTCTACAAATTTTTCAAATTGTTGTTGATTGAAATTTATTAAGCATACAATCAGACTAATTCTCTGTAAAATCTACTGTTTCAAATGACAAAAAGCATTGAAATTAGAAAAAACATTAATTATATTTTTGTAATTAATATTCGAGACTATTTATTTTACTATTATATTTTAATTTTAATATATTTTTTATATAACAAACAAAATTTTTGTTTTAAAAATAAATATATATTACAAAATAAGATTTACTAACACAAAATTATATTTGTACTTTAATGCTTTATAAATATATAATTATTTATTTTTCTATGTATTACCGTAAATAAATGTTAGTATTAAATTAATTATTAAATAAAGAATTAAATGATAAAAGACTCGCCGAAGTCTCTTCCAGTAAATATAACAGTGCAAGAATGTTGAGTAAAATAAAATGAAACAAAAATAAACCTAAATAACAAATTTTACTACGAAACTCTTCAGAAAATCAATAACACACTTTTAAATTGAAATTCTATCTATATCATGTTGGAGACGAATAAAATTTTATGCAGAGATTATAAGATGAAAATCAATGTGTTCTGTTTTTCGGTAAAGAAATTTATAAAAAAAACGTGCAATTATTTATTGTAACATTCTCAAAATTCCGTGCTGCAATTCTTAATCATATTGTTAAAATTTACTTAATTTAAAATATATGCTCTCCATCTCAAATTACTAGTGGATTGCCCTGTACATCATACTTTTCCTATAACATTAGAGTCGTGCCGGTCATCTATTTAACACTTTTCAGGAGAAAATATTTAAATTTATATCACATGAGTTCTGTTCTATACCAGAAATTCGTATACAGTTATACGGGGTCTTCTGCTCCTAAGGTGTCTATGTGAGATCGAGGGAGGTAGGAGGAAGTTGTATCTCCCCTTTCTGGCAACAGGTCGTTGACCTTTCTCTTGTCAAGATGGCTAAGTTTACGATTTCGGTCCCGAGAGTCGGGACTCTTCTTGTCGAGCGAGTGGATGGGAGGCGAGATGGGGTCGACGATAAGGCGAAAGCGATATTCGAGTCAAAGAGGACACCGTTTAACAATTAAAACAAGATTTATTGAAATTAACCAAAGGACACAATTACAAAAATCGACTAAATTCCCTAATTCGCGTAGGGTTCGAGAGAGAGCTTACAGGTTCAGTTCATACCTCATTATTGTTTCCTTATAGTGTTAGGCCCTTGATATCCAGAAAGTGGAAATCGGTATCCGAAAATGGCACAGTTTTATAAAGTCACGACTAAGCGCGATGACGCTGGCACTTAAGTCCAGAGCGGTGACGACCTGCAATGGCATTAGTCCGGCAGAGGATAAGAGACTCTACGGAGGGGGGAAAAAGCAGCTTTTATAGTTTTAGGCTGGAAAACTCGGTCACGTGATCGATGGTTGATGGCGATTTGGGTCATAGGTGTTCCCGGAGACCAAAATATATGACGAATTCGGACGTTAACTATAAACTTAAGTTGCAAGATGATCTGTATACAGCTTAAGAACAATGGATAGTTGACAGTTATACGGCCAGGGACGCATATTTTCTCGGCTAGGAATTTTTCTATTGAGGATGTTTATAATAGGGAAAATTATTACAATTTTGAGTCTGATGAAATTCTAGATCTCACATCTATATCTGGACTTGTATTTCAATTATCTAACACCGTTCTAGTGATTATGGAAGAACAGACAAACAGATGTTTCTACAGTCATGTTTATACAATTTAGACATACAATTTAGTTAAAATTCTTATTTATATAATTCTTCACATGTTATCAATAAATGTTTATTATAGATAATTAAAAAATAATTTATTTCATAGATCTAATTTTGCCAATAAAATACTATATCACTAATATTTATTTATAACTCTTTCCCGGCTGGCGATATACAGAACATTTTTGAGTGGAATTCGTCATGAGGCGCATTTATTGCATTTTTTGGATAATGTTTAAATCGCGATATTTCGCTTCAAATCGCGCTATGTTTAATATGTTTTTGTGTTTGATTAAAAACATATAACAGTTTACGATTGTTTAATTTATAGTTTAATACAAATTTAAAATAATAATAAAATTTGAAGTTTACGAACAAAAGGAAAAAAAAAAAATTAATTTACAGAGAATCGCTGAACTTTGTGCATCTGTTAGGTAGGCACATCTGTCTTCTTTTAAACAAAACAAACTCCATCTCTCTAGCTCAGCGGTTCCCAACCTATTTTGGACCAGGGACCACTTTGATTTCATTGTTGCTAGCAGGGACCACAAGGTTTAAGAAAAATAAACTGTGTCAATCTAAAAATAAACTTTAATCAAAACTTAACAAAAGTAATCGTTAAACTCAAGAGTAACATGCTTTAACAGTATTATTATAATAGAAAACATATCATTTTTAGTAAAAATTAAATTCAATTTGTATCAATGTGGGAATAATAACTCAAAATTAACAAAAGTTTTAAATCTTTCGCGGACCATATTTTAGCTCTTGCGGACCACTGGTGGTCCGCGGACCAGTGGTTGGGAACCACTGCTCTAGCTAGAGCGGGGGGGGAAGGGGAAGTTATTGCCATTATTTACACTATGTCTCTAATTACTTAGCAGGGAGAAGAGTCCATTGTTATTGTAAAGCGATACGTTGAAGTTTATCATCATATATTTCTGCTTAAAATAGTGAATATTTGACAATTTTTATATATTTTTTCAATGCTTTATACAATAATACACTAAAATAAGCGATTAGTTAATTTTTTCTGCAATAACGCAATATTCAAAAGTAATGAGTTTCCCGGTAAATTTTTCAGCTAGACGCTTTTGATAAGAAATCTTCTTGTCTAAGTAAAGTCAAATAACATGAAAACTAGTAGAATTACGGCTCTAAAATGAAGAATATAGCTATTTTTTAACGTTTGTTTACATTCTGACTTTAATCACGTGGACTGGTTCTTGGCGGGAAAATCCCGACCAAATGGGTCTAAAAAACTCTCATTTGTTGAAGTTGATTCAGTCATAATATAAATTATCAATTGGAGCGTAATAGGCGTAGAAACAAAAATTTTAAAGCCAATTAACAACAAGAAGATCTTCCATAGACTTACTATAGGGAGGTCGAGTTTCCTGGCAATATTTATTGCTAGATAGTTTTAAAAATATATTTATTCGCTTAAATATTGTCGAATTAGCTAATTTAATATCTAAATGCATTAAATTAGTTAATTAGGGCTAAAAAACGATTTAAAAAGCAATTTATTGCGATTGTTTACATTTCACTTGGAAGGTTGGAGGCAGGGCTTTTCGCGGCAATTTTTTCCTTTCACAAGTCTTGATTAGTTAAAGTAATGTCAACAAAGACATAAAATACCCAATAAAACTGTAAAAGGAGTTTTCCTTTGATTGTTTCCAGTCAACTGTGTAGTTAACTGCGAAGATTTCCTGTAGAATGGTAGGGGGTCCTTTTTACCGAAATATTTATGGCCCAGAAGTGGTAACAAAACACTTATTGGTTTAAACAAAGTCAATCGACCTGCAGAAGAGCGAATCAAAGCTAAGATCGCGGAAAACTCGAATATAACGCAAATTAATCGAATTTTTTGATTCATTACGCCTAAATGTGAATCTTGCATCACCAATTAACGGCAAATCACGTGACATACGCCTAAGGGCGTATACCAGCATGGAAAAGGTTATAACTTAATTTTGAAAAGTAAACTAAAAAGTTAAGCCATATAAATCATTAAATGTGTATCGCTTATTTATATACATATTACAAACATTTTTGTAATTACGTGAGATTTAATTATAAATGATGGGTTCAAAATGGGTGAACAAAATTGTATCCCCTCACACACACTATCATCCATTCACACTGAAAAAACCCCGTATTTTTTTTATCCATTACTTGACATTTCAAGGTCCTTTACTCCAACAATGAAAACAAATCTTTCTTATAATTAAAATGTAATTTTAATAAATACAGTCAAACCTGTTTTTATGCGGTGAATAGAGACCGTATAAAAAAACGCATAAAAAATCGCACGAAACTTCACGAATGGCTATAAAAAATAGTTTTCGCAACACAATTAAAAAAAAATATTTTTTTATGCGCTCAATAGGGACCGCATAAAAAAAGTTTCACATAGAAAATAACTCAAAACCGTACGAAATAGAATTTATTGACAACAGATGTCAGCACTTGACTGCATTGTCTCGTCTATCATCTGTTTTACATATTTTCGTCCAGGTGGTGTTTTGTTTACTTAAAAAATAAATTATTTCTTTTTTCGCATATTCATGCAATAATATTACTATAATAAGTTCATTTATGCTATAATAAGTTTATTTAGCTATAATAAGTCAACTTGAGACATGACTAATCGCACGAGACTAGTCGCCAACTATACCGCACAAATAAAAAATCGCATAAAAAAATCGCACAAAAAAAGACCGCATAAAAACAGGTTTGACTGTATACAAAACAATACAATCAATACAAATTAATAAAACGCATGAATGCTTAAAATTGAATTATTAAAGTAATAAACTCTATCAGTGGCCAAGAGATAAGACCAATGAACACCAATAGGGTCATAAATTCGTATCTAATTAAAGGCCTGGCAGCATGTTTTCCGTGTTTTCTTTATGTGTCTTAAACCTAAATTTGGCTTAATTTCTCTTGGAAAGTCCTTGTGTTGCTTCATACAGCAACAACAACATAAATTATATATATATATATATATATATATTTTACCAGCCAAACCCGATTTCACGCCAAACTAGTTTGTCCTACGCATGTCAGGATATACTAGTTTAGCCTAGGACAAACTAGTTTGGCCTAAATACTTTAGGCTTAACTAGTTTGGCCTAGGCTGAACTAATTTAGAATTATTATTCAAGTATATTAATGGTTAAAATAAAATTAAAAGGCAATCAATTAGGTGAACAATATTTATTCAAACATAGCCTACGTAATTATAAAAAACGGTATTTATTAGAAGTGACACAACACTTGTACAAAACTATAAAATAAAAATAAGCTAATCAGTACTTATCAGTTTGTATTTTTCTAATTAAGCCATGCACTTTTAAAGGTTTATAAATATAAAGGTACGAAAGTATTTTGGAAAATTCGAACGAAATAATAAAAGTAACGGTTAAAGTGTACCTAGGTAACCCCAATGGTGGCACTTTAGTTAGGTTGGTTTGGTTAGGTTAACTACATTTTAAGTAGACGTTTCCTTTTTTCCTTTTCTTCAAGGACTACCGTGAATCAATAACTAGTGACGTTAAACACAGCAGCTTGCCGGCGGCTCACCTCCGGGATGAGTTGTCGAAAGCACAAACAGTCGAAAGCACCGACATTGGGGTTACCTAGGTACTGTACACTTTAACCAAAATAACTTTTAGAGTCAAAATAAAATTAAAAATGAACTTATTTGTGTTTCTTATTGTAACATAAAATATTTAATATTATATTTATTTTTACAGGGTGTACTGTGGTGGCATTTCTAATTACACAAAATCATTTTTTTTTTACACTGGCTCCTATTTGTAGCACATAAATCAGTTCGCATAGGCCAAACTAGTTAAGCCTATAGTATTTAGGCCAAACTAGATTGTTTTAGGCTAAACTAGTATATCCGGACACGCGTAGGACAAACTGCTTTGGCCTGAAATCGGGTTTGGCCGGTAACATATACACTAATTAATAATATTTAAAATGTAAGTTGTAATTTTTGGTTTAATATAAAAAGAACTATTGCAAGTTATAGAACAATATCAATAATACAGTAGCAGAAGCATTTTAGGAAGGCACAGCTGAGTACAATGTAACAATTATCGAAATTCCTCTATGAGCCATACATTGAAGAAGAACATGAAAATATGAAATTCAATGCTATTCTTCAAGAAAATGAAGAAAATAAGCAATAGTATTTTATATTAAAGTTCCATAAGAAGCTTTATCGTTCTACAACGATGAACATTTTATAAAAATATATTTTCACGAGTTGATGTAAGAAGTGATAATTCGATGAATCTCCATAAGGGAATTTGATAAAGTAGAGTCATTTTTAACTTCTTAAATGTAAAATAAAATTAATTCCAGTAATATCTGTTATGAATACGGTATAGTGTTTTTAAAGTATCCCGCTGCAATGAAATATGTTTTGTATTATTAAATTTACATGTATTCCTAAATTTGAACTGACTGTAGACAGTTGTAATGAAAATGTATAAAACCTGTTAAAGAAATTATATTCAAACCAAACGAGTATATAGAGCCCTCCATGTGCTTCATCCGTCACTAGAGATAAATGTTTTCATAGCCTTTTTTTCTAAAAAAAACCACTCATTTTAATATGCCGGATGGCCGAGAAAGAGAAAGGCATCAGCCTACCTCTCTTCCGGAGAAGTAGGCTCATACCTTCACATCCTCGTGATTCCTTTATCTTCAGCCTCCTCGAGGCTGAGATTTTTCGGTAGATGTCTAGTTTATGTCGAGTTCCTGTCCTTCAATATCCGACCGAACCTATGACAGGCCTGAAAAAATACTCTTTTGACCTTGGACATAGAGCGGAAAAAAAGGAATTGCCATTCATTAATACTACTTACAAAACAAGTGACGAAACAAGTGAAGTTACAAAATAAGTAAAATTTGAAAAATTTATTTACGAATCCATTATCATTTTGCTAAGATCTTATTTGAAGTGTTGAATTTAATTTTGACCTTTCTATGTTCCTATAGAAATAAGGAATAAGAAAGAATGTATATATAACAGATTGTCAAATATTCATAACATATATAATTATTTTGAACTTTTTATTAAAATATACAGAAGAAATGAATGAAAACTGTATATAAGTTTTCCAGAAAGCAATGTTATTAAATTTTCAACGTTGAAAATTGGATTTTCTTTGCGTAAATTTAAATATAAAGTATTCATAAAATATTTGTCATAAAAGTAAATAAACATATTAGATTTATTATTCAAATCCCAATTTAAACAGCATAGAATTCTTACAGGATGATTGAGATCTTCATTTTGTCATATTTTAAAGCATTTGAGTCTGTGAAGACTTAGACAATTTGAAATAAATTTTTAAGAAATTTGTGGGGATGTCCCGGGATAAGAAAAATTTCTCGGGATATTACCCGGGTTAAAAAAACAACCAGGATCCCGGGATTTCGTTTGAGAAACCCTAGTGAGAACCCACGACCGAACTCCTAGTGTTCAGGGAACAGCCACTGGTGAGCCTTAATGTCTTTCTACTGCTGTGAATTGTATTCCTGTAATTGTGAAAAATCTGTGAAGACATCAAATTTTAATGGTATTTAGTCTTCATTTCTTAAAAATATATTTCATCTTGAATTTTTAGAAATTCTTCAAAATATCAGTTAATAATGCTTATACTTTCGAAAAGAAAGTTAAATTATTATAAAATTCAAAGTTATAGAATTTTAATTAACATTACGGAAAATTATATTATGTTATACGACAGTCATCAAAAATCGACTATTGCTGAAGTTAGAGATTCGGAAATGTTGAATTTTCAATGCACAAAGAATTAAATTTCTCATGCATTAAGAATCAACAGTCAGAGAATATGGAAAAATTATTGACATTTCCCTTCGATAATAAGTGTTCTACGTAAATTATTCAAATAATATTTGCAGACGAGCCTTTTTAAACTAATAAGATACTTGAAAACAAATTTAAAGTTATAAATTTCTTTCTTTAAAATTTATTTACAAAGATAATATGTTTTTACATTCCACTCAATAAATCAAAGGTACATTGAGAAAATTTTTATTTCACATATTTTTTAAGAAATAAGATTTTTAATTGGTTAGTCGTTAATATTTCGCACTGTAAGTGATTTTTTATCTGTTTTGTATAATTATAAATATGTTTTTAATTTCAATTTAATGTCTAAAATTTGTGTCAAAAAATTCTAATTAGTGTAAAAATGAATTAAACTTACTCATTAAACTTAATGGAAATTAATGTTGAAGTATTTTCTAACAAATATATTATTTCCTTTAGAATTGTATTTAAAAAATTCTACATTACATGTATAAAAATTGAAATCATAATTAACATATTATGTACTGTACTGATTATATTTAAATATTCAATGTATCAAAATCGATCTTCTTATAAGTTATGAGATAGAAATATGAAAATTCTACGAACATATAACGAGCAATTATTTCTTGTGACATCGTTACAATGCCGGGCAGCATTTTTTAATTATATTTTAAATTTATTTCATTTAAAATATATGCTCTCCACCTCACATTAGAAGTGGCTTGCCCCTGTACATGATACTTTTCCTTTAACAATAGAGTCGTGCCGGTCATCCATCTAACACCTTTCAGGAGAAAATATTTGAATTGAAATAACGTGACTTTCAGTTCGTATCGGACGTTTGTATATAGTTGATTGGGGTTTCCTGTTACTAAGGCTTCCGTATCTGGTCTTGACTTTTATCTATCTAATCTCGTTCTCGAGTTTAAGGAAAGACAGGTAGACAAACAGTAGGAATTTATAGATAAAAAATTTTTCAAATTGCTGCCCAATAAATACGTTCCATCTCCCAGGAAGTGCAAGAAATCTTTAAATGTGGGTCAGTTTCCCATGGGTTATTCCCGTTTTCCTTATTAGATGTCCCTTACGTTCTGTTACTACACGCAGACCTAAACCTGAACCCAAAAGAATAGTAAAAGCAAAATTTCCATTACGTTTAAAACTTTTATAATCTGTTAATCAGATTATATTTAAATATACAAACTAATGTACATTTCATATTTCAGAACATTTATAAATCAGAAAAGCAAAGAAACAATTGTCAGAACTGTCAAAATGACAATATGAATGACAGGCATTTCAAATATTCGTATCAGGAAAATTTTCAATACATATTGATTTTATAAACAAGATTCTTATTTTCTTAGACAACAAAATGATTGACAATAATTTTTATTACTTTATTATATTTCGAACGTATTTTAAATTTGTTCTGTGTAAATATCAAATATTTTGTTTTCAACTAACAAATGTCAAAATTCTTATATTATGAATAATCGCCTAAAGGTTTAACATATGGATAAAAATATGATTATCAATGGTTTTTGACTTGAAGTTCCTTATAATCAAGCAACATAGTAATAATCTATGGGTTCTGCAGAAATTATGTCATAATGAGACAACGAATGAGTCGGACTGTCATTAGATCACTTGTAAACGTCAGATAATAACACATTACTTGTGTCGAATAGTAGTCGTTACCTACAACAAGGTTAGTCAGTGGGAAAGTACAAAGCAGGTCTATTGTCAATACTAAATTATGGCAATGTGGATCTTTCTCTCACGTCAGGATTGAAAATGTATTTTACTCAACTTTATATATATATATACCTCACGATGCTTTTTCAGTTCCTATGACATACACATTAAAAGTGGATTATAAACTCTGGATTTCCAAACCTGATCTTTGGGGCAACAAGTTACCGTGCAAAAAAGACAATCAATTTTAAATTTAAGTTAAATTTTTAAAGTACAGTAGAACACTCGAAAATCCGTATATAAAGAATGAAGTTACAGGGTAACGGCACTGTATTGTACATGTACTGTATTTATTTATTCATCAATGTGCAAGTAACATCCTACTGAAAATTTGGATCTGCCACAGCAAATATGCGACACAGATCATGCAGTAGCACGATGTAGAAAATTGCAGTGTGACGTCAGTAGGAGGGCAAGTGGTTGTATGGAAAATTAGACATTCGGATAATCGGAGTCCTACTGTAAAAACATTTTATGCAAATTTTAGTTTTAATTTTTACCACTCTTTAACGCTCATATATAATAAAATAGGTATGTCATCTTCCTCTTTCCATTTGATTCTCACATTACATTTAACTTTTTATCATTCACGTTGCTGTTTTAACGTAATTACAATACTCTTTAAACAAGGCATTTACTGGAAGAATTGTAAATAAACCTGCATAAAATGCTTATGTAAATTTAAAAATAAAAAAGAGAATAACAATAATCTCTAGTCATTTTGAGTATTTCTATTTGAACTATATGTGTTTACGATCAAAATTCACAGATATAAATTTTTAAACTTCTTCTTGACTTTTGGATAATCTTATGTAACTCTATATATATACACATAAAGTGTTCAATACATATTTCATTTAAATAAAATGGAAATTATAATAAGAATTTGAGAAAAAACACAACAGAAAGTGAGAAGTATAGAATTAATAACATATACCAGGGGTGGCCAACAAGTCGATCGCGATGCCAATTTTGGTCGATCGCTCGCGATGTCTTTGACTTAATGTGTTACACTTGTAACTGAACGCAACTTGTAAACGTAACGCGCAAAAGCAACAATATGCATGCAGTTATGACTGGACTCGTAGAAAACACAGCCATTTAGCTTGAATATTTGATACTGTCTTGCGGTAGCTTCTTTTCTTTAGTATTAACAATATTATTATTATTAATCAATATTATTTATCCACGGTGACAACGTTGAGTTTCAATTTTTCATTTGTTTAAAATGTAAGTACCTGTTGTTTATGTTTTAAATTAAATTATGGCTTTTCTTACCTATCTATTTACTCGATAAGTGAGCGTTTTTGGCAACAGACCTCTATATTTTTGGATTTTTGATAATACGTCGATTGAGAAAAATATATCCCAGTATCACCAAATACATTTATTCCTGTTTCGGAACTACATACCTGTGTGAATTGGCATTTTCATACTTAAAGTTATCGAAGACTAAACATTTTGTCCTGACTGAGTCCCATACTGAAGAATCATTATTATTATCTTTGTCAGGATATACACCTAATTATGTTTCCTTGGTAAGAGACGTGCAAACTCAGTCCTCCCATTAATGTAACGGAATAAAATAAATTCTAAATCTGTCTTCATCAGTAGCTAATTTGAATTTTTTTTTTTTTTTTGTAACTCTTTCCGCCCAGTGGGCACTAAGAGGGCCTCTTATAGCAAGCCCATTATGGGTTCGGCCAGGCCCACAATGGGGCGGCCGAGTGGTGAGGGACGGGGACCGACATATCCGGACGGACCACCCCCGAAAAATTCCTGGGGATTTTTCGACCCGTCCGGATTCGATCCCGGGTCCCCCAGGGCGGCTGGCTGCTAACCTTGACCGCTCGGCCATCCGGCCGCTAGCTAATTAGAATTAATAAATATTGTTAATAATTACTCATGTTGCTTTAATTCCCCTGGACGTGAGTTTTTTGGCCCGTTAAATAATTACGTTGTTTTTTACGTAAGTAGATATACAGGGTGTTTCAGTACAAAGAGCACTCCCGCGAGCTTTTGATAGATTAGCAAAAAATAAGTCTAAAAATCTTATATCATTCTTCCATGATAAATTTTCCTCGCCCAAAAAAAATCGCGAAAGTAAAATTTTATAATCGAATTATCAGCCGTACTGTGCAGTTTTATAACAAGTTTTTCAAGTTTACGAACCAATAGTACCACAATTTATACATTGTAATTGATAAAAAAAATTAAATTATATTTTAAGTTAATAAAAATCTATCTTGAAAGTGTCAAAAAATCGATTTTTTTAGGTGCCGCCTGTATGGAATGAACTCGTAACTGCAAATATCAAAAGTTGGGTCTGGAAATTTATTTTCTTTATGGAGTGCTCGCGGGAGTGCACCTCGTACTGAAGCACAGTGTATAAACATAGTATGTATTTTACACCCCCCTCGCCACTTAGACTATGCCTACCACAAGTCGATCGCGACACATTTTTAAGATAAAAAGTAGATCTTGTGTACTTATGTACACAAAAGTTGGCCACCCCTGACATATACTATAGAGAAGAAGTGACTAAACTACAGCTCCGGGCCAAATCCAAAACTCGGCACATTTTAGTCTGACATCCGAACATACCTGACACATCACTTATAAATGTTAGAAAGAGTCCCACTTTTCGTATATATGAAATAAATAAAAAACAAATATTTGTGGCTCACCAACTTGTAACTTACTGGCGCAGTTCGGTCCATAATCAAAAGGTGTGAGAATCATTGCTGTAGAGCATTGTTTTTTACTGTTTTGTTTTAAATAATTTTTAATCTTGTTATTTAAAGTTCGATTTTATTTAATTTATAACACAAAACTTTCATTAATACCTCAAAAATAATTAAGCTGTAATTTGTAATTTTAACACTATACAATTAGCGCAATTGGGAAATACAACCCATTAGTCACCGAGTTCTGAGACAAAAGTTGTAAGAAATTATTTATTGGAGGAAAAGAGAGTTACACAATACCACCTTCGTAGTACAGTTATGTGCATTTGCTAACGTCCATACTACTGATGAAAGCACCAGCAAAGTCGTTTTTGCAAGTATCTAGAAAGACCTCCGTTCTGGCTACTTGAACCTAGTCAGATGTGAAGCGACGACTTATCAGCTGTTCCTTCATCCTGGAGGGGGGAAAAAGTCTGCAGATGCTAAGCCAAAAGAGTAGGGCGGTTTTGGAAGCAAGAACACATTGTTTCTTAACGAATATTCAACGATCAATACAAATGGATGTGCTGACTCATTGCCATGAGTTTATGAAGCCCATAACTCTGATAGCTTTCGTCGAATAGTGTCACAAAGTATTTCAGAATTTCACTAATATTTCGCATGAAACGTTTCACACCTGACGACATGCAAAAAGCCACGACATCGGCTGTCAGGATAGTTGAAAAAAAGGCATTGCTTTCACAATGATAGGGACGTTGGAAGAAGTTTCCAACGTCCCTATCATTGTGAAAGCAATGCCAATTTCTGAAACTATCTTGACAGCCGACATCGTGGCTCCTTGGATTTCGTTAGATACGAAGTACTTCCCATCTGCAGCTATGCAAAAGGGAAATACTTCAAAGGTGGTATTGTATAACTCGCTTTCCCCCAATAAATAATTTCTTACAATTTCTATCGCAGAATTTATTAAATGAAAGGAATAATTTGTTATATATTCTATTAAAATATATAATTTACTGTGTTTCTGTGAGAAGCGAACACGACAAAGAAAAACAAATGATGATGATCTAGCCACCACATATATATCATTGATCAAATAGTTAACGTTTATTTATTTTAAAAATATTTATTTATATACTTTTTTACGAAAAGAATATAATGCACATTTCAAATATTTTTGGAAAAAAGTTAAATTTGTTTTTTTTAACTTTTGAATTTTGAGAAAAATGCATTAACCATTATTATCTCATTTTCTGGACATCTGACAGTTCTAAACTTTCTTTGAATCACAAAGGATGACAAACAAACTGTTTAAAAAACAATGGTAGTTTATTTGAATAGGTCATTGTTACTTTCAGATTTTTTTTAATACAAAAAAATGTTGGGAAAAAGTAAAATGTATTCCAGTATAATTTGTATAATAGTGTGTTTTTTATATGCTATTATTTAAATTATAAGCAATAATTATTTAACTAATAATAGCAGTTTTTATTCAGACGATGATGCAGACATAACAGTGAGATACTATTTCAGTTTGTCAGAACGAGCAATTATATATTGTCACATCGTCTCAATGCCGGGCTGCAATTTTTAACCATATTTTAAATTTATTTATTTTCAAATATACACTCTCCACCTCAAATTAGTAGTGGCTTGCCCCTGTACATCATACTTTTCCATTAGCTGAAGAGTCATGTTGGTCATCTATCTAACACCTTTCAGGGGAAAATTTTTGAATAGAAATAATGTAGCTTCTGCCCCTAAAATTTCCATATCTTGTCACCTCTTTCATCTATTCAACACCATTCTCCAGATTGAGGAATGTCAGAAAGACAGACTGACAACAGTGGGAATTTATAGATATAAAATTTTTTAAATTGCAGCTAAATAATGATTTTTTTGTGATTCTAATTACTTTACTATATAGCTTTTTAGGAAAAATTTATCTGAAACATTGGAATTTAAATATGTAAAATTTTAACAAAAGATTGTAGGAGATTTTATTCGAAACTGAAAAGTGATAGACATGGAAAGGGGCTTCAGGTATTAACGATATTACTATGTTTTACTTAATAGATTTCATCCTGTTGATTACACTTCTTCACACTGAAATGGATTTTTATTGTGTTAAATTAATAATGTTGTTACAACAATATTTTTTATCTAAATTTTCCCGTAACTTTTAGTTGTAGCCAGTCAGAAAATCTCCTGGGATTATTCACCGGATTTAATCCCAAGTTCTTCAGAGCGTTAGGCCGAGAAATTGGGATCACTGAGGAGGCTTTAACTTTCTCAGTTATCCGGTATCTATAAATTTGTTAAATTTTTTCGGTTCGTTACCGCAAGGCATCAGTATCTGGAGCATATGTTTGTCCAAAATCTTCCCCATTAAGAGCTGGCTGACCAAGATCAGTCAGCTCTTAATGGGGAAGATAAAGTTGGTCTGTATGGTTAACACTGGGTTAATTAAATACTATAAAACTGTGAGACAATAAGTTCAGAAAAATACACTAGTTCTATTGTTGCAGGTGAGTTCAAACATTCGAAAAAAATATTGAAAGTTTAATTACGTATAAAAAATCCAGCTACTAGAGGCATAACTTTCCTGGCAACAACATTTAAAACAGCATGTGGCATCATATGTTATCACATTTTATTAAAATAATTTTTACATAATTAATTAATCTTAATTTTGATGGCCTTATAAAACAAATTGTAAATGCTAATAACGAGTAAAATCTTCATCGAGTCTGACCCATTTTAAGATACGACATACGAACACCCATCTACTTCTGCACTCCCTTGACCTTTACCCACCAAAATTTAATAGCCTTAGTCTCCCTAATAAACACACCTCCCTACAAAATTTCAGAACTTTTTGACAATAAGCACGGAGGTAATTAAGCTTCAAAACGGGTAAAGAAAATCGTGACTCCATACCCATTAACATTCATACATACAGAAAAAAAACTTTTTTTTGCTTTCTCGACGTTTCAAGATCTCTTGAGTCCAAAAATGTAAAAATCTGGAGGGATATTTTTTATCTGATCGCCACACTATCCCTTTGTTATAGACTATATAACAGAGCCAAGAAAACAACACACTACTTTTTCATTAAAGTGTAAAACAACTGTTACAAGAATAACAAATTTAATAACTTTTATAAATTTTATATTTATTTATCTTAAATTTCCCCTCCCCTCTCTCTTCCCAATACTTTGCTGCTTTGTCTACGAACTACGTTTTTCTCATTCACCTACAGCCATCTGGTTTTTAAAATTTGAATTAAATAAAAATATAGATTTTTTTTAATTATTATTTTATTTTAAAAATCACTCAGATACATTTTAATATCAATATTTAAGTTAAGTCAACATTTTTGGACTTAGATGACCTTGAAACGTCGAGAAATGCAATAAAATTCGGGTGTAATTTCTGTATGTAGGAATGTTAGTATGTGGGGGGACAATTTTGTTCACCCTATTTGAGGCTTAATAACATTTGTACTCTTTGTCGAAAATTTCTGAAATTTTTCAGGGAGTATTGTCTATAAAGGAGACTGATGCTGTTAAATTTTGGTCGTTAAAGGTCGACGGGGTAGAAAGATAAAAGGGGTAGTATGTACCTACAGTAGGGTCAGACTTAATGACAACTTTATTCGTTATTATCATTTACAATTTCTTATAAAACCCATCCCTACCTTTAAAATTAAGCTTTTTCCCATTATATAATAGTCAAAAATATAAAAAGTTTTATAAAAAATATCATAACAGATGGCGCTATCCAACGTCTCGTGGATAGTTAAGCAACTCGTTGCTTCTTAATTGTTATCTTGTTTCTTAAATTATGATCTCTCTATCAGTTTGAAAAGACACAGCTACAGCGTTTGGGTGTATGTAAAGCTACTGTTCTAATTTTTAAATAGTTTTTGTGGCTATTTATCATACAATATCTAGAAAGTAGTTATGAATCTAGTTGGATTGTGTTTCAAAATGTTACATGAAAACAAGTACAGAAGGCAAAACTTCAATCAACTGGAACAAAGCATCCAATGTTTTTATATGTTAAAAGACAATAAAATGAAACTTTGTCTTTGTTCAACATATAACCTAGCACAGTTTTACATTTCGATACGTTCGTAATGTATTACTTTTTGAGACTTTTAAACAAAAAGAATCTTGCTTAACCAAAATCTCATCTTCCTCTTTACATTTTGGTTTTGTGTTTGATTAATTTTTCTTTTAATTCTTGATAAACCCCCGAATTTTATTGTATTTCTCGATGTTTTAATGTCCACGAGTTCAAAAATGTAAAAAAAAAAAATCTTGGAGGAATGAGATTTTGGCCGATTGCCATACTTTCCCTCTGTTTTTTATAACAAAGCCGAGAAAGTAAGTCATACAAATTATGAGTTAATAATGTAAACAGTTATAAAAGTATAAATCAAATTCACTTGTTTTTAAAACATGTTTAAATATTTTAATTTCAGAACGTTCCGATATGACGACATTTTGATCTTTTGAAGATATAAATAGTTATAATGAATTATTACTCCGTTTAGCTTTTCGATTTGATCGCCGTTGTGATTCATATTGATAACATAAGAAATTTGGAAAACACAACATGATAAATACAAATAAAGGTAAGATATATGTCAAAAAATTAGGTATAATATACCATTGAATTTCGTCTTCTCTCTGTGTTAAATAACACGTTCCATTGCTGTAAATTATTATAGTTTCAATAAAGTGAATATTTAATTTTTATCTTTATAATTAATTACCTGAGGCATTTCCCTTTATTATTATGACAAGAAGATCCCTTAGGTGTATAAATCTCGGGGCACGAGGAAGACTTTCCATTGCAAATTGTTTCATATTTTCTACAAGGAACGTCAACGTAACAAGTGCGATATTCACTTTTTGGAACAAATCTACAATCTTCAGTGCAGCAAACTCCTTCTCTAGGACTACAGAAATTTGTTGTATGTTTTTTAAGAGTGCATTCGTGGATTGATCCGGGTGGATAGCAACAAGGATCGAGATATTGACAAGATACAATTGGTCCACAGTCACATTCTTCCCCTTTCTCGGTTTTTGCATTGCCACATACAGATATCATTTCATTAAAAAAGCAATCTGGTAATGGAATTTTAAATTTCTTCTTTTATACTGTTTACATATACTAAATTCTTTTAAAAATCGTAAATAAAAGGAACAAATCAAATAATATTCTTACATATAATTTTAAATGTTTAATCATATTACATAAAGAGGTGACAGGCAGGATTCAGGCTGGCTGGAGGAATTGGAGGGATGTGTCAGGTGTGTTATGTGATAAGAGGGTGCCGCTTAGGTTGAAAGGGAAAGTTTATCGGGTGGTGGTGAGACCAGCTATGCTGTATGCTATTGAGACTGTGAGCTTGAGGAAAACCCATGTCAAAAGGATGGAGGTGGCGGAGATGAGGATGCTCCGCTGGATGTGTGGGGTTACGAGAAGGGATCACATTCGAAATGAATGTGTGAGGGGGACTGTGAAAGTTACGAACATAGAAGCAAAGATACAGGAGGCAAGGTTGAAGTGGTTTGGTCATGTGGTACGAAGAGAAGAAGAGTATGTGGGAAGAAGGGTTATGCAGATGTCAGTGAGGGGGAGGAGGAGGCGGGGACAACCGCGGAGACGGTGGATGGATCTTGTGGCGGAGGACTTGAGAGGGAGGCATCTGAATGTGGAGGCAGCCCAAGACAGGGAGCAGTGGAGGCGACTCATCAGAAACAGCGACCCTACATAGAGTGGGAAAAGCTGAGGAAGAAGAAGAATCATATTACATAAAGAACATTTTACCTATTTTCTTAATTATTGATTTTGATATTTGTCTTTTACTACAAGGTGAAAATTTCCAATTATTAAAGTGAACGGTAGTAGAAATTGCGTTATGCATAATGTATTTTCCTTTCCGTTTTCTTGGGCTGCACTTAATGTTGTTTTCATTGTCGTGCTTAGATCCAAATGAATGTCCCACTTCGTGTAGTAAAACTCTACTAAGTACCGATCTTGGTACAATATAATTTTTCCAGAGACTTGAAACAAAAACAATGTTAAAACTTCTATTTATGTTTGGATTTGTTGAGATGCAAAGTCCATCTAGAAATTAAAAACAAGAATTAAACAGAGATTAGTGGAATTTATGACATAGTTTAGTGGAAAATATTATCCATTAAGTTAAGATGTTGATTGTTTGATGAACAACGAAAGACATGGGCAATCATTCGGTAGATTGCAGGATTTGCAGGAAAAATTGACAAGTTAACATTTCATGAAAACAAAACAACATACCTATAAATGCTGCTCCAATGGCATCGAGAAAATTCCTATGACAGAATGCTATAACCAAGCATATGTTTTGTTTATAATGTTTCGATAGGTTATCTAAATAGGATATTGCTGTTTCGATATTCTCTTCCTTTATCGGGTATCTAGGATTAGATTTATTAGCAAACATTTTAATTTTACCTATTACAAATCCAATTCTATCTGCTATTCCATCATTATCAAAATCTGTAGAACTGAATATTTTGTCAACGATTTTCACGTGATAAAGCATTTCTGCAACAGTTATTGCAGTGTTGTAGTTCATGAATTTCACGAATGTGTGATCTGCTATCACGTCAATTACACAAAGAAGCTGATTCCTAAAACAATGATATATAATTTGTTAAAATAAGAACAAAGCATCTAAAGACTAGTATGTTGCTCACGTCAAGTTTACTATACATACGAAATATAACTCACTGTGTACGGCGTTAAATATAACGCCGTACACATATTTCGTATGTAGAACAAAGCGTCATAATAAGATTTAAACTCTAATTGGAAGAATGGTGTACATTTTATACACTCACTCCTTACTTTTTCATAATCGTTCGTTGCTTTTTGGTATTTTCAAAATCAATAACTTTAGAAAAGTAGTAAGTATCGAACAGGACTTTTCTCACTTTACTTTTTTCGCAACCGTGTTTCTTCTTTCTCGTTAAGCATCTTGGAGACAGGATGTCCGTTTCCTTATAAAACAACATTTTATTCACATAAAAATCTTGTTCAAAGTATTTATAGGCTGCTTCTACATAATAAATTTCATATTTCATAGTAATTCTACCAATGAATATGTTGTTATGAAAATATCCAGTTATGGCCGAATGTTCTTCTCCTATTACAGTTCCAGAATAAAGAAAAGATTCACGTAGATTATTTAAATTAAGCTTGGTAACATTTTCGTTGTAGATAAATATATTATAGTTGAAATATTCGTAGGCACTTGATAAATCTCGTTCTAGAGACAAACGAAAGTTTCTTTTATCTGCGTAAAATTTTACAATGATCTTTTCACTTTTACTTGATGATTCGTTTTCAAGTCCTTCTTTAAAAATGATTTGTATGTCAATAATTTCATAATTAAGTATAAAGTCCATGTTTGGATAAATATAAATCGTTATTTCACTTATTAAAATGTAAAGAACAATCGGAAGCCGTTGGATAGAATACATTTTCAAATTGATTCGATCTTAAATATTCGAATCTTCTTTTCTTGTTCCATATTTTTGTTTTTAAAATTAGACTATCGTTGAATAGAAACAAATTTCTTTATCAATATTTTTTAAAAGTTAGAATAAAAAGCATAATTTTAGACTTTATTTTTTATTCGTGTACTATGTAACACACTTAATAACTATAATATGCATAAACTCCTTAAAAGTGAAATCGCCACATCACGAAGGAATGCGCGTAATCACATGCAAATTTCAGGACCACTACAGGTGACAACGATATGCAAACAATTAAGTTCGCGTACGCATCGGTACCCAGTTTCGGTCAATAAAGCCTAGCAGCCGGTTCGGGCCGTAAATGCTACCAGGTATGGTTCTCGACATCCAAACTTTCGAAGAAGTGTAGAAAATGCCCGGAAGACGACAGAGAGCCGAATACCACCAGTTAACGGCTGGGGAATGAAGCAGTATCCTGCAGCTGTGCGACCTTGGTTTGTCGATGCGCGCATTTGCCACGCGTATTGGGCACGACGCGAGTACGATTCAGCAACGTGTGACATGATGGACGCACGAACATCTGCGGAATGACATTAACCACTCGACACTGGGCCGCACGCCTGGTGTGGTGTCGTCCTCGTGGCAACTGGACCATCGAATTGCATAGAGTATTGTTTACGGATGAATTCGACTTCTGTCTAGGAGAAATGGCGGCCGTGGACGGGTGTGACGCTACCCGGAAAACGCTACATACCAGCACTTTTCGCCTAGCGTCACACCGACCATCGTGGTTTGGAGAGACATCGTGTTCTATCGGCGGACAGCCCTGATGGTACTCCAATAGTGGACACGAATTGTGGGGCCTGTGATTCGGCCAATGGTGCATGCTGCACCCGACACGGTGTTCCAGCAAGACAATACCCGACCGCTCCTCTCAAGGCGAACTCTCACCAATCTGGACAGAATCACATCATTTCCTGGCCGGCAGTCTCGCCGGATCTCTCTCCCATCCGTGAGACTTCGTCTGACGTGAGGGGCTCCGGGAACCATCGTCATTTACCATAGAAGACATGCGCGCCGTAGTGGACGCAGTTTGGATACTTCAAGCAACCATTGATCGTCTCATTGATTGTATGCCTCGCCCTATTGCGGCCTGTATGGCTAGCTGCCCTTAGAGGCCACATTCGTTACTGAATAAACATGTATCTGTTGCATATCTTGTTATTGTAATCATTTGTTTCTCGAGAATATTTCGAGTAAATACACAGTTTAACCATTTAATAAGCAGAGTTTTCTATGCGTAATTAAATAAAATACAGTAGAGCGTCGATAAGTGGAACCAATTGGTGACTGGGGTCCTTCCAGTTAATGATTTGTTCCAGTTTCCGACTTTGTACGAAAAAATACATTAACCTGTCCGATGTTCAAATTTTTCTCCGTTGCGTATCGCTTCCTGTTGAATTTTTCTCCGTTGCGTGTCGCTTCGTGTTGAATTTTCGTCGATTTTAAGCCTAACGAAAATTTTTATAATAATCATCGAGGCTATCGTATCGTTAAAAATTATTTCTGCATTTTGTACAAACAAAATAAATATATTAAATATAAAAAACATGAAAATTATACTTTAGAAGTAAATTTAGTATCAAAAACATTCGATTCAGCACGACACAGTCCGACGGAAAATCGTTCCACTTTCCGGCCATTCCACTTACCGACGTTCCACTTATCGACGCTCTACTGTAATTGATAATCACGTAATCATAATTTTTGAAGAGATATATTACTATGGAATTATAAAACATATCCGTAGCATATTTTTTCATTTAACTGAAATGTAGTCTATTGGGAAATAATAGTAGTGGCATGAAAAAATGGCAGATTTTATACTAATATAATATACAGAGTAATATATAAACACCCTTATACATATGTATAATGTTTGTTTTAATAATTGTATTTTCTCACTTCTTCCATGAATAACTTTTAGCAATAAACGGCCCAACAGATTCGATTTTCTCCGATTATTCGGCAATTGGCGAATAGTGGAATCTATGAGTCACCTAAAGTTAAGTATTTCACCTTTTTGCCTTTTTCCTTATACCTTTTGCTGAAATATTTACGTAGTGTTTGTCATGCGGAAAGTACACACATGCGATTATTTGCCGAGCATCGGTTCTTTGTTGAAATTATGAATGTTTGCCCGAGATTCGTTTCCTTTGATTCGGCAAGGAGAGTGAAACCGACTCCATGTACTGACAAGGAGTGTGAAACGATGAATACCGATTATTTATGGAGTGAAGTTACAAGTAAATCATCCACCCTACTTAGTATTGGCTAAATGTTTGCTCAGCATTCGCCGGGCTGCAATTTTTAATTTATTTGATTTAAAATAGATGCTTTCCATCTCAAATTAGAAGAGTCTTGCGCCTATACATTATACTTTCCTGCTAGCAACAGAGTCATGCGGGTGAAAATTTTTGAATTGAAATAACATGACTTCCGGTGCAAACCAGAAGTTCCTATATAGTTAATCAGGGCCTCCTGCCCGTAAGCTTTCTATATCTGGTCCAGACTTCTATATATCTAGCAGTTCTCGAGATTAAGGACAGACAGTGGGAATTTATAGGTCTAATTTTTTTTTTTTTTTTTAAATTGCAACCCAACAAAGCTATAATAGAGGAAAGCATGTGTATTTTTCTCTAACGGAGCAAGGCTATTTTGTTCTTTCTTATTCGTTCATTAAAACATTATTTGTATGTTATTTAATCTTATTAAATAACGATTATTATTACGTTGAAATCCAACTCCCACTGGTAATTGAATTTAATGTCCAAATACTTTTTGTGTTATATGAACATAACAATTCCACTATGTCTGTTGGCTGTGCACTCTTCCCGCTCTCTGTGCTATTTTGCATCATAGGTAGGACGAGATTGCAAATGTCTTGTCTTGTATCGGCTAGTTGAGCGTGAGCTTCTAGGCTATATCGCCCCGTAGTAAAGTGTGACGTAAATAGTAATAGTAGTTGCATGATGGTCTTCCGCAGAGAATAATGCTTTCCTGGAGGTCTTTTAAGGGTAACTGGCCCCTCTTCAAGCAGTTACAGAGGTGGAGAGAACCCGAAAAACTCCATGTGGTCAGCCCATCCGGCCGAGGCGCGAACTCACGATCACGATTTCCCAGTGTTTAGGAAACGGAACCTCTTGGCTACTGGTCAGCTGAGATTACAAATATTCATTGCTTTCAAATAATCGCTTTTTTTTAGTTTTATCGTTCCACACAATTTCGTTTTAGTGGCTTGTTTTTAGGGTATAATGATTAAAGATCCTGTTTTAACAATAATATTTTTTGAACGGAACTTTTGCTTTTACGTAATACTTCATTATAGCAAATCCGTCTGCTCTTGCCCCACTTTTCCTTACCAGAAATGTTAATATAATGTTTTAGAAGACATTAGAGGCTACAGTAATTATAAACGAATGCTATTTTATAAGTTAAAATATGCAAATTAACTGCGTTCAAACGCCCAATAACTTACTGATAAAGATTAAAAAATTTATTTATTTTTCAAATATTTTTACGATGATATAAATATAATATATATATTATTTTTAGATTATCGTAATATATAATCTATTTAAGGCATATATACTGGCACCTGATAAATACAATTTGAGTACATTGCACGATTCTAAAGTGAAAATAGATCATGAAAATATTTCCCCAGAGAATATAGATGAATATTTAATGAAATCTGATGTTGGAATTAATTTCAAAGTGTTGAATTATATGAATAGATACAATAGGATGCACGTAAGAAACTTGGGTTTTCCATTAGATTTGTTTTCTGATGACGAATCTTCAAGCGATGACTTTTATTTCACAGTTTCAACATTATATTTTAGACTAAAGTTTTACTGTATTAAAAAGGTCGAATAACACTGGAAAACTTCCGAATTGTTAAGTTTTAGATCCGTTTAGCTGTATAATTTCCATGTTTTTTCTATAAGAAAGCATAACACGTTTTAGATAATAGTGTTTATTATATAAAAATTGAATACATAACGAAAAGAATTAAAATTTTTTTAATTCACAAACACAAGGTGCGTTATTGTTTCAACACTAGGCGATATAATAGGTAATAACGCATCTTGTGTTTGTAAATTAACAGAATTAAACAACGCGGTTTCTGAAGAACAAAAAAAAATTAAAATTATTATGAGATATTTTGTACATGTATACATAATTGTCATTAATTTAAATACATCTTGCCGACTTAGACGAAAAACATTTGGAATTTTAAATACTTCCTTCAGTTTTTACTTCAAACATTTAGCAATGAGCTCGAATGAATAGTAAATCTCGGTTATCATCTCGTAAATTAATTACTAAATCAAGTAATACAGAAAACGCCCCTCAAATTGAAAACAAAATGTGGAAAAAACGGACATTTATTCTCCTTTCCAGAACTCTATTTTCAAAATTCCTTAAGATAGGACATGTGCAACAATGACGTGCCAGTGTAACTGTTGTCAACTCTAATTGAAAGAAAATATCTAAGACATGAAATTAAAACAGCTATATCTTATAGGCTACATGCTATTATAAGTATCTTGATGAGAAGATAAGACATCTAAATTCATTAGGCCACATGCTATAAGTTTTGGGTGAAAACATCTCGATAACATTAAAAGTACTTAGATGTAGATTGAAAATATTTAAATATCTTGTATATTTGGCACTTTTAAAATTTTACCAAATAACAGGGATAAAATTACAAACTGGCCGGGAGGCAGAGACCTCATCATCAAACCAGGACAGTCCTGGTCAAAGCGGGACATCTAGTCAGCCTATTTATAATCATTACTTTGATTATGGTGTAATGAATTTTTAATGTTTAAGTATATTTCTTGAGTGCTTATTTTAATGTTCACCGAAGAGACAATCTCACTTAAATAATGTATAAGTATTACTTGTGTATTTTTGAAAATCACTAAATTATTACAGTTAACTATGCAAAGTGACATTAACTACGTGACAAAGCAAACACGATGTTTTCATGTTTAAACACACTTAAACATTTGAGGTTTTTAAAATAATAATGTACTATACATTATTTATTTATTCTTAATTCACTTACTATCTTCTGATAGAATATTCAAATATTCTCATAGAAGTGTATAATTAACCGTTTGCCTATGTTTTCTGCATTAATGAATAATTTCATGTTTAAGAGCTTTTTTACAAAATACTTCATTTGGTGCTTATAATTTTCCACTGAAGAAAAAATGAGATTAAAAAACAATGTATTGAAAATCAGTACTACAAAACGTTATGTAAATCAAAAGAATATATATATTTAACATTTTATCAACGGATTTACGCTAGCTTCATCCTTAAAATATTCAGAGTCTGGTTTGAAGAAACTAGGCTCTATATTAATTTCACGTCTGTTTATCTTCAGAGCTCGCTAGTGGCCAAGTAGTAATAAACATTAAACGTTAGTGGTTGGTCATGGTTTCCGCCTCACGAATGGACAGGTCATGTAACGTTTCCAGGCTTTTCTTCACGTTTATAATACGTAAATATGGGTCAGTTTTCCACAGAAATATCCCGGAAAGCGTTCCTTTCGGGATATCGCCTTCGTGTGGCATTGCCGTATACAACTGAACTTACACTATTTTATCATTAACGTAAAAGGTAGTGATCCAATAAGGCACAGTCACATCGTCACAGAAGAGCGATCTGCAAAAGTGATGTTCCTTTAGAAATAACTTGTATTTAAAACGGGTGTTATATAGGTACAAAAAAAAGCCGATAAACTTTACATGGCCTGTTTTTGATGCGCCAACCTATGAAAATCCAGCCATTTTACCATAATGTCTCTTACATAGTGAATTACTATTACCAAAAAAAAATAAAAGTTGATAATTACCATAGATGTCAAGTAAGAAAAGCCCCATGATACAAGAACACACCCTGATAAAAACATCATCGAAAGGCCGCCGAGTAGAAGTCGAATGACAACATCGAGGTCAAGAAACATCGTGGCAAAACATAGAAAGCAAGTCTCGTATGCAAAGTGAGCATATGTCAAAGCAGAGAGATCTTCCCATTGCTTATTTATCATTTCAAAAATCTCCCAAACTTCTATCTGCTTTTCGCAGTTTTCTTGTAATTCTTTTTTCAATAATAAAGAAGTTGTGTTTGTTTGTTGTAATTCTTCAGATAAGTTCATAAGTCGTTTTACAATGATTACTCCAGAAAGTAAAAATAGTAGAAGAACTGAAAATATATCTCCTACGAATTTCAGAAACAAAAACAAGAAGTAAATGGAACAGAACGTTGCTTCGAATTCACTTACATCGTATCTTTTGACTGTTGAGAACACTTTCATTGCCACAGTATTCGAAACAATCAAAACCACGAGAAATACGCCTACCAAGTATCCTAGCATAGGCAATTCCATTAGCAGTGGTAAATATTTTTCATCTTTGTATGTGCTTTTCATGAAATGACCAGAAACTTTATTTCTCTTCAATATTGAAAATTGAACAGCGACGAAAATTTGTATTTTTCGAATACCGTTAATAAATTTTGAAATGTAGTTTCCCATTTTCTATGTTGGAAAAGTTGTTTAAAATGGTAATCTGATATTTAAATAACTTTATAACGTATAACTTACTCAGATACCACAGATTTCTGCATAGAAATTACCTTAAACTGCACATTTCTCATAATCGATTACATTTTTAGGCACACGCAGAACAGAAAGTTACGAGGGCAAAGAATTATGTGAGGGGTATTAGGAACGTTGTCTAGTATCTTGGCCTTAATGAGGATAGATATGAAAACTAATGAAATACTTACAAAGATTATTCATAGTTATATAGTAGTTTAACAGATATTTAAAAATGTTGTAATACAGGCACAACTGGAAACTCGATCAAGTAACACTATAAAACGAAGATGGATATATTTCAACATTTCGTTATATATTCCTACTTCATCTTTGATTTGATTCGAGTGCATCGGGATCTATAAGCCAATATGACGTTTAAAGTTATCAGATTTTATTTATTATGTCTGCAAACAAACCATCTCATGTCTATTTGTATGTTAGTTATAGAAATGAAATAACAGAAATAGAAAATTATGCAATAGCTTGTAATTTATGACTGAAATATTCGTAAACAATTTCATTAATAGATATTATAATAAAATGTATTGTACGATCCTAGAAGCAAATATCCGTGTGGAAGGAATTAAATTTTCTAATATTTCAGTTATTCTGCAATGTATCTTTATACGTTTAGCACAATTTATAATATAGAACCATCATTTGTAAAGGAAGTTTTACATCTGTACATTGCATTGCATCCAGGTATTGATAGAAATTCTTTCGATAATTGCTACAAAATTCTATAAGAATGTACAATATTTTACGGAAAATTCTAATTTTATATGTTATAAAGATATTCGACGATGACCAACGAGATATGTAAGTTTTATGTAATTAAAATAATGTGTTCAGATTTAATTAGGTGTTTTAATAGCGAAACTTTTATCTGCCATGATTATGTAGATATATTTTTTTAACAAATTTTAATAGGTTAATTCAGAAAAGAAGTAAAACTAAAAATACTCTAGATGACAACTTACATATTGTCAGTCAAAGTCAATTAGGGCTTAAATCGCTACTAACTCGTATAGTAGACAGTGAAATTAAGGCCCTTCTGCACTCGCAGTACGCGAAATTTAATAAAAATAAATAAATATAAGGACTAAACTTAAAAGATTATTTTTCAGTAATCTGTAAAGCCAAGAATATTTTAATTTCCTCTTCAGTTAAGACTAATAAACCTTTCTTTCCTACTTGATGGATCTCTCTTCTTTGAACTTTTTCCATTATCATAAGTGACTGAGAATAGTGTTTGTTATGTACAGTACTTTCTCGGTCTGAAATAAAATATATTTATGTTATACCAATATAATTCTATTCCGGCCACTAGAGAGAGGGTATAAACAATGTATCATGATATTGGCGGAACGGGCGCCATAGCCTAAGAATTCTCGTCCAACGTGGCGGATTAAAGGACATTTCTTACTACTGAGTTGTAAATTCTTTCAAAAGATGAACACAAGAGTTTCATATTGTATTTTTCTTTGTACTTGGCCAACTCTTTCATTAGAAACTATTTGCATAAATTTAGATGAAACGAAACTTCAGACTTGTAAAACATTACCAATAGTTGAAGTAAAAATATAATTACTTTTTCGCTAATCTGGTGACTACATTAAATAAATTAAAGATATATCTTGTGCATGCATAATAATTTTTCTTTTATTTTCGTTGTTATTTTACAATAAAAGATTGAGCACACTACGTAAACTATACATTTATTAATTGTATGAATTTTTTCATTTTTGGCTCTGTCCTATGGGCAACAAAAGATTCTTTTATCATGCCCATTGTGGGTTCGGCCAAGATCAATGCAATAAAGATCCCTTCTTCAGGAAGGAAAACTCTAGTTTTACATAAACACTTTCCAGTAGCGTCACAATACTCATAGGAAGCGAGTGCTAACGTCTTTAAGATTATCATCACCAGGAGAATTATAAGAATAATGAGTGGTCAAAATTAAATTTTGAAAAAAAAACTCTTAGACGAGCGTATTATAAGGTTATAAAACAAACTCGGACTTATTTTTTGGTAGTCTTAATTAGAACACCTGTAAGTCTTTATGCATTTTCATGATATAAAAGTATAGTTTCTAAATTTCTGTATATACAAAATTAAATTAAACTATATATTTTGACTTTTTCTTCCCCGTAGGCAGTAAAAACGTCTTTTCTCGAGCCCAACTTGGGTTGGCCAAGCCCACAATGGATACGTCGGTGGTGAGAGATAGGATCCGACACATTCAGGACAGACCACTCCCGAAAAATGTTTAACCTCCCCGGATTCAAACTCGGATCCTCAGTGCAATAAGCTGATGCATTGACGTTTTCGAATCCTGTTCATATCTGCTCTCTGGTACGAGTACAGATACGAAATAAATTATATTCTAATCTGTGTACAGTACCTATATATGTTTACATTCTGCATGTATATGTATATATAGTCCACCAAAATCCGAGTCATTATGATTCCGATTTCACGACTCCATTTTGTTCCTGAAGGATTTTCATAAAATTAAACTTATAAATGACAAACTTTTCTGTTATTTCTTACGGTCGAAATTTATACCTCATTGAAATAGAATCATAACCACCTTACCAAAATAGCACCAAGACGTCTATTCATATGTCGATCAATGATCCTAAGTGAAATGAAATGAAATAGATAAGAATTAATTAGGTAATTCATCGATTTAAATCATACTAATATGAAATGAGAGAATACAATAAGATATAAGAGAAACATACACGTAAATTAGCAGACATTTTCTTTATTTAATAGTGAGAAAACAAAAATTAGTTAGCATAATAAGCTGGATGTATATTTTAAAAACTGTTTTTTTTTTTTATTTAACAAAAGTGTAATCACCGATAAAAATATCTTTAATACAGAGATAAAGTTTACTAAACTGTAGAATAGCGTTGCATGGAATGGTAATTTCCCTATAGAACAAAATATTTTTAATGCTTTTATTTGTCATGTTTTTCGAGATTGAAAGCGGGAAATGGCGTGAATGATGTCATGTACAGTACATCATTATAGTGTATTTAAGCACACACATCATGATTAAATTTTACATATAGTTATGTTTATAGGGTTTTGGAGTGGGGACGTTGGGGATACTAATATTAATTTTTTTTTCTTTACAAAATTCATAAGATGGACTGATATAAAATTACCTTAATTAAGGCAGAGGGTTGAGATCACTATATTTTTCAATCTCAAACATGTATGCAGGTGTTCTGCAAGGTGATTGCGATAGTTTTATAGTGTGTTCTAAAGGCTAGGAGATTAAAAAATAAGATATGAAAACAGACGTTTAAATGTTTTTTGAAAATACTTACTACAAACAATGGATTCAATTCTATTCATCTAGTTTGATACACATTGAAAACAAAATAAATAAACAAGTTATGTAAATAAATACAGAAGTTAATTATTCCTTTGCTCTGTTATTTTTTTACATATCGAAAAATAAAATCTGTGCATATTATTTTATTTAATTAATCTATATAAAGAAATCTCAGGAGAATTCTCTATTCTTATAGATTAGATGTTCCCAAAGTTTGTTCTGGTCGACTCCATTCTATACTGATAGAAAACAAGAGTATATTAAAAAAAAATTAAATAAGAAATAATGTCTCTAAGCTTTAAAAGAGCTAAACGGTATAAATTTATGAAAGCCACAAAAGGATTATAAGTGTTAAAGTGTACTCCAGGATGCAGAAATTAGATAAAATAACTACAAGTCGATAAATATCTTTAGTGTTTTCTCCTCAGGAAACAAGAAGTGACATCCTATGACATAAATCGATAATCCTTTCTTTTAATAAACCCTGTAATGTCGATAACTTATGTGATAAAGCTGACAAGATAATAATTAATTAAGAAAGAAGAAAAAAATAAATTATTTACTTTTATATTAATTTTCTTTTTAATTTCAAAGTTAACTCTTATTACATTAATTTAAATGTCAGCAAATAATTTTTCTAGCAGATGTACTGACAGAAAAGTTTTGTTTTCTTCCAAGATATTACTTTCTACAATACTATTTTTTAATAAACAGAAGACTCTCTATTTAACGGGCTAATTTGGAGAATGGAGTGTCCACTATTGCCAGAAGTCCGTATTTTAAAAATATTTATTAATAGTAAACTTATGTAAGTATCTGAATTTTGGACTTCCAGTATATTTTCCATGACGTCATAGTTGTCGTCTTGTTGTCACTTACTAACGACTAACTGTCAACTTTCTACGTGAGAATGTATTCTCTGTTTAGTTCTCAGACGCAATTCCCATCACCTTCGCCCTAAAGTGCATCGAAAAGAACAACAATACTACGAGAATTCGGGGAGTTGTCGCTCGGATAGCCGTGTGTGCAGACGTACTTTTAAGTGTGCTACCTCCTGGATTTTGTGCCGAGTCCAGCGGACTAAGGATAGGAACGCCGAATCCGTTAGTGCCGTTACCGAAATCATCGGAGGTATAGGACTAAGACTTTTGTCAAGACGAAAACGTCGACCTCCGTTAGTACCCGAATCTCTGAACATCTTTCACAAGGTATTTATCACCACGCGAACTCGTTTGTAAGCTCTCTCTCTCGAAGTCGCGTCACGAGACCCTTGATAATGTACATGAACCCTGTTTCAATTAAATATACGTTATGTTTTGTTAAAATGGCCTCTGTTATCTCTTGTCCTCCATCCCGAATCCAATCGCCCGAACAACGCGACCGCTTGCGCAACCGATCGTAGAATCGCCGCGGCTTCCGTGTCAGCCGAGACACGATGGTGTCAGACCTGACGTGACATCAAAGAGGTGCCGACCCTCCGGTCACACTTATAATGTACAAGATATATCTAAACTAGCAATTATTTATTGGAACATCGTCACAATGCTCTCAAATTCAGTAATATCTTGCCCCTGTAAATCATACTTTACCTATTAACAACAGAGTAACGCCGATCATCCACATAACTCCATTGAGGAGAAAATTTTCAATTAAAATAACGTGACTTCCCGTATAAATTGCAAGTTCTTATATAGTTAATTGGGGCATCCTGCAGTTAGTTTTCCATATCTGATCTCGACTTTTATTTATCTAACACCTTGAAATTAAGGAAAAACAGGCAGACATGTGGCTTATCATTTCATATGTAAACCCTCAAATATTTTTATTACTTCCAAATTTTACCACAATGTGGCGACACAATACACATTTTCGCCTGTGTTTTGATTTTTGTGTTTTCGTGTGAAAGCATTAGAAATCGATGTGATGGCGATAAGTGGTAGAAACGTATTTTTTAAATTATATTTTATCTAAAATTATTAATAATTCTTCACACCGAAGAAGCGTTGATAATTCATTTAATGTGTAATAAATATATTATTAAACACAGTGAAATTAATAGAATATTATTGTATAATTTTACTCATTCTTAGAATTTTTTTACCCGAGAATCTGGGTTACTTATTATAATTTATATAATATAAGTTATTCACATTACACCAGTTTATCATAATATAAATTACATGTAATTATTAAATTCTTTTCCATGTAGACATAGTCTATAAATTTGAGTATAGACTTACTAAATTCTTTATTGATCCACTCTTTTATACAATTTTCCACAATTAATTAAATGCATTCTGTAGAAGGGACTAAAATGCCGAAATGCAATCCATAACTGTAGTCCAATAAAAAATTTTGCAGGTCGATGCTTTTTAATTTACATATTATATCCACGTTTGTTTAATGAGATAAGGCAGCATAACAGTTTGGCTATCTAGCAAGTAGGGAATACTTTTCGGTAATACTTTCTTTGGACACTAGTCTCTATTTAGATATTAGACACTTGAAAAATACCCGGAAAACTCCATCTGACCAGACTGTTGGTGAGGCTGACCCGTGACAAACTACAAGTCTTAAACGATTTTATCCACTTCACCACTTCCATTTTTTCAAGGATGTTTTTGAAGCATTTATCATTTCATTCTCACGAAGAAAGACATGCATTTAACTTTAAAATTCTTTCGTCTTTAAAAGACAAAAAAAACAAAAAATGTTTATTTGACAAGAGTAACAAATCATTAATTTTAATTTTCACGGAAGTTTAGTAAACTTCGTTAAAAGTTTTCAAAAAATATCTCCAAAAAATGAAAGTAGACAGCCAGACAAACTAGCAGATCTTTTAAAGTTTTATGCCATCATTTTTGGATGATTTGCCAATAACTTTATATAACTTTCTAAACTTTTTTTTACTGTCTTTTGTATCACCAGTAAAAATATTGTGTTATTTTATCATCTATCTTTATCTTCTGCTTATGTGACAGATAACAACCAGCTTTTTTAGTTATTTTTTTATTGTACAATCTCGCTGTAACTCAACATAATTAAAAACATTACAATTTATTTTCATATTTTCCAGCTAATTAATTTATTTTTAATTGACTAAATCACTAAATTGATATAAATCGATATAATTAGTATAGATAATTGGATAGTTAATCATTAAGAAATTTACAGTATAAAATAAAAAAATAATATGCTAACTACTGATGCACATTAATCGTAAATTTTAAGAAAATGTGAAAAAAAGAATAATATATTTTATATGCAGTTCGAAAATACATATATAAAATATAAAAAAAATGAAAGAAAAACATATAAAGTAGGTCAATTAGCACTTTTATAAGGTATCTATAGATATTCTTTAACTTTTACAGCACTCAAACTCTTGTCAAAGGAAGAAAAATAATTGAATAATTAAAAATTAATAAGTTATAAAATCATAAATTATATAGATATACAATTATCAATTTTCAAGCATTAAAAGATTAACTAATTTTATAAAATAAATCAATTAATATGTTTGTGATAATAAAATGCTGTTTTTGTATACAAAACACACAAATGTATGGAAATATACAGCTTAAAATTATTTTGTAAATACTTGCTTTATAAGTTAATTTTACTATATATTTGATGTTATCATTAGGAAAAAAAAATTTAATGCCTACTTTAAAATTTACTAGAGATAATTAGTATATTTTCATCAACTGTTTGCCTATTAAGACAAACTTATTGTTGCTAATTAGTTACTTAATAACTTACTTGTGAACTTCCTCTTTTGCTTTTCTCAATAGAGTAATATTTATTTTATTAAATGCTACATATATTAAAACTATATTTATATGAAATGTGTAAATATTTTATTACGAAATGATATAAAAAGGCATATTATTAACGTTTCGGATTAACGTGTGTTATCTCTGTTTGAACTATTCAAAATTTGTGTTTTATATCTAAATAAAAACTTTTGCTATTATACGGAGCGTGTCCCAAAAGTAAGGTACAATTCTTTATAATAAATTACATAAAAATATAAAATTTTCTATTTGAAAGTATATAGTCGCCATTCTTATCTAAACACTTCTCGCCGCAGTAGACAGGGGCAAAAATTTTTTAGTTTGGTTTTTATTTTATTTTCACTAAATAAGCCAAATATAAAAAATAATTTATTCGATTTGTTGGACTGCAATTTCAAAAAATCGTAGACCTATAAATTACAACTGTGGTTCGTCTGCTGTCTGTTTGTCTGTCCTTCCTTAATCTTGAAAATGGTGTTAGATAGATGACAGAAGAATTCACTTTTGGAAATCATAGGTGTAGGAAGCCCTGATTAATTATATATGTATTTTCAGTCTAGATAAGAAGGCATGTGATTTCAACTTAAAATTTTGCTCGAAACAGAACTGCATAAATAGCAGGCATGGCTATTATTATCAGGAAATGTATGATGTACAGGAGCAAGACACTACTAATTTAAGATCGAGAGCATATATATTAAAATATGATAAAAATTGCAAGACGTTACTAATTTAAGATCGAGAGCATATACATTAAAAATATGATAAAAATTGCAAGACGTTACTAATTTAAGATCGAGAGCATATACATTAAAAATATGATAAAAATTGCAAGACGTTACTAATTTAAGATCGAGAGCATATATTTTAAATTAAATAAATTAAAAATTGCAGATTATCTCATTTTTGCTCGTTTGTTTACTATATTCGATTTTTAATACTAGATAATAGGTTAAAAATATTAAATAAAGATAAGTAACTGTTGTAAATTTTGTAGGATTTTAAAATTATTATTCAATTAATTAAGAATATGTTTACCTATTTAAATAATTCCTCGTCAGAAATAATACCAAATGAGACAATTAAATGCAAGGAATAACAAAACTTGCTAACGTCTAAATTACTTGTTAATTAAATAAATTAATCGAATTAATGAGACCATTAATATGATTTAAAAACAATCAGTTATAATTACTTTTAATTAAGGCATACTCAACGCATCAGCAGTAATTAAATGTTAGACAGATATTTAAAAAATGTGAGAAATTTAGCAGATGGGTATTTTTATTGAGTTTTTTTAAGTTAAATAAATTAACTGTATAGCTGCGCTGGGAATAAAAGTATTTTTTTTAAAGTTCGTGAGTTAATTATTGTAGATCTTATAAAGAAATTTATTTGGATTTTATATTTTCAATAAACGAAATCATTTAGTTAAGTCATATATTTTAATAATAATTAATTTTATTGTCATATCAATAATTATCTCCGTCTTGCTCTATGTGTAGCCTGTGAGAATACCACCATATCAATTGCTTTTTTAACCGTTTCACGAAATGAACACCATAAGCACCATAACAATTAATGGAAATTTCATAAATTTAACAAAGGAAAAAGCAGCATAATCTGGTAGAAGTTAATAAAGAGGTTACTGTAAGGATAAGGGAGAGTAAGAGATTAATAAAGATGTAGAATAAAAATAAAGAAGTAAGGTAAGGTAATTAAGATACGATAGGAATAGTAATGAATGAAAACAAGAATCAGTTCAAATTCCACATTGAATTATTAACGTACTATACACCAACACTTGATTAATGTGCCGCCTGTTAATAGCTTTCTACGTTACTGTGTAAGTGCGAACCCGCGACCAACTATCAGTTTTCAGGCATTTCATGCATTTAATTGGGCTAAAAATTGAAAAAATTGTAGACCTAAAAGTTCCCACTGTCTATCCTAACTTAATCTCGAGAACGGCGTTAGATAGATGAATGTCTGGACCAGATATGAAAACCTTAGGAACAGAAGACCCTGAGTAAATATATCTGAACTACCGGTTTGGATCAGAAGTCACGATATTTTAATTCAAAGTTTTCTCATAAACAGTGTTAGATACGTGACCGGCATGACTTCATTTTTAACAGGAAAAGTATGATGTACAGGAGCACGACACAACTAAACTTAAGTGCATTGTGACGATGCCACAATAAATAATTACTAGTTATATTTGTATACGGCATTGAATGGGGTTATAAACAAAAAATAACAAATATAACTTTTAAATGTAGTAAATAAAAACGATTATAAAAAATTAAATTTATGAGGCAATTTCATACTGAATTTAGTATTATACCAACATTCAACCTTTAATTTTTCAGATTTGAGAAAATTTCATAGATTACGTGAAAATTTCATGTGAACTACTTTAATGTTATTAAAGTGAATACATGAAAAAACAATTGATGTTTGTTTATTAGTTTAATTTGTTATCAACAGATGGCGTCATAATTCATTGTTCACAAAGTCACGTTGTATTGTGTGTTTCAGATGAATCAATATCCAAGCAGAGGAAATTTTGCTTTGTTCTCTATATTTAGAAAATACATCTAAATTGTAAAATATTAATTATATTTTAATAATTTGTACATATAAATTAAATTCCTGGCTTTAAATCTCACACTTTATCACTTCAAATAAAATTTAAACTGAAGTACTGATTAAAAAAATCAGTACTTCAAATGATATTCTGAGTATTTATTTCAGTTTATCTATTCTACTGCAATTTATTACATTAAAAACAATTTTAATTATTTATTTAAGTTGACTTTTAGAAGTAGGCCTAATATTAAAATATAAGATTAAAAAATTACTGTAAAATACTGTGATGTATTTTACCATGTCTTTTGAAAGTATAAAGGTCCTGAAATAATTGATGTTCTATAATCCTCTCGGTATTGACAGAACGAATAAAAAATGAATTTAGGAATTAAACGAGTAAAAGTGGTGTGCATTAAAAATTTGATTTCGTGAGTTAAAAGATGGAACATGAATAAAAATGTAATTTTAATTTAAAATACCGTTAACATGTTTATAAAATAATATGGCATCAAAATGATGAGGGGAAAGAGAGGCCAACATGCGTGCATGCAAGAAAGTTATTCTAGGTATGGAGAAGGTGACAGAATTTATTAAGCAAAAGATAAGATTTCTTAAGAGCAGATTAAATTTTGTCTAAATTACAGTCTGAAATCATAGCCCACACGATGATAATCGATAATAGAGTGGATTTTGGCAAAAATAATCAACGTAGAGCTTTCAAGTAAGAAATTGATTTGCAATTGTGCCAAAGCATCCCTCTCCTAACGATAGATTTTAAAGTAGAAGAAAGCGAAGAGAAAGACAATTTTCTATATATTTTTTCCTTAAAACCAGTTTAAATTTAATTTATTACAATGTAAATTAAAGTATTTTATAGAATTACAAAAGGTACTATTTTTAATGGAAGTAAACTTGTCAGTTATTTATTATCTCTATCAGAAAATGATTACTGTAACAATTATTATATTATTAAATATTATATTCTTACATTCTGTTGTTATAAATTGTACTAAAAATATTTAACTTTGTTTAAACAAACGTTTAAAATGATTATTTTCAGTACATTTATTAAACTTAATAATTTAGAAACGATTCAAAACGCCGAAAAAAATTTTTTTTCTAAGAAATAATTAACAGATTATGATTTATTTGGACGACATTTTATTTAATTTCAAAGTTAAAATTTAATTGAACATACAAATCTTCAGCTAATTTCTAAAGTAAAGAGTACAGAGGAGTAATTAATGGTAGGATTAAAAGAACTTAAAAAGAGGGAAAAAAATGTTAGTTGTGCAGCTGTTTTACAGCCAACTTTTATAACTAATTGTTTGACTTATTGACTCTAAAAAAATCTTTCCAGTAATTGGAAATTTGCCTGAAAAAACGAAGTACTTAAAACACACTTCCAATCATTTATCAATTTAAAAGTATATTGGACTATTCAGCATAAACAGCAATCATTTAATAAATATATATACGTGTCTAGATGATTTCTAACAGAAAAAATTTCATTTAAATTGCTATTTATAATCATAAAATTATATAATTTTAATTAGTTTCGTATTAAGTTTTATATAAACACACTTATATATTTTCATACAAGCTTTCAACATGCTCATTTCAAACAGAAACTGTTGTCGTTATCTTAGGACACAGCAATTTTGTAATATAACAGCATAGTGTATAAGGAATGTATTGTATAAGAAATGTACATTGTTATTTTATACTTTTTCTTGATTGAAAAATAAATGTAGTCAAAGAAGAATAGGACTGAATGTTATATAGAAAATTACATACTAAGGCTGATGCAGGCAGGCGATCTGCAAAAAATAATGTTAAAAATCGATGGGAAAATCTTTTTTCAAAACAGAAGTAAATAAAACTAAATAATTTTCTGCGTTAGAATCCTGTTTAATTTTTTTGTTAACGTACGGTTGAGAATGTTGAAAATCGAATTCGTTAATTTTTCTATTACAGTAGAGCGTCGATAAGTGGAACGTCGGTAAGTGGAATGGTCGGAAAGTGGAACGATTTTCAGTCGGACTGTGTCGTGCTGAATCGAATGTTTTTGATACTAAATTTACTTCTAAAGTATAATTTTGATGTTTTTTATATTCTTTAATATATTTATTTTGTTTGTACAAAATGCAGAAATAATTTTTAACGATACGGTAGCCTCGATGATTATTATAAAAATTTTCGTTAGGCTTAAAATCGACGAAAATTCAACACGAAACGACACGCAACGGAGAAAAATTCAACAGAAAGCAATACGCAATGGAGAAAAATTTGAACATCGGACAGGTTAATGTATTTTTTCGTACAAAGTCGGAAACTGGAACAAATCATTAACTGGAAGGACCCCAGTCACCAATTGGTTCCACTTTTCGACGCTCTACTGTACTTTAAAAATTCGGAGGAAATTAACCGATTCGATTTTCAACATTCTCAACCATGTGATAATATAAAGTGGGATTCTAACTCAAAAAACTGCTTCGTTCTATCTACTTCCGTTTTCGAGAATTTTCTGTAAAAGTATTTCCCCATAGAAAAAAAGAGCATTACATTTCTAACATCATCTGATGGAAATAGCGTGAAAAACTCATTCCTCCTGAAGTGGATAAATAAAGAAAAAATATATAATAAATGTTTAAACACTGGTTGGTTTTTTTTTCTTTTGCTTTTCTTGCCACAGGAAATGATTTTTTGTGGCAAGAAAAGCAAAAAAATTCATCAACGTAATAAATTAATAATGTTAATTCAATAAGATAAAAAGAAGCAATAAGAAGCAAAAAATAAAAAAGGTTTCAGAAATGTGGAGTAGCTCTCAATGTGTACACATGTATAGTCTGTAGTTTTGTTAAAATAAACTGTGAAGACAGTTTCACCATTGTTTTAACAATATTTATATTTTTAAATATTAAAGACACGAGCGTTGATACAAATTCTATATTTAAACCGTAAAAGTGGTTTAAACCACTTACTTTTCTAAATTAATATTGTACAGTTATTTACAAATTTTATTGCCCACCGGTGGCTCAAAGAATAAAACCGCTGAACACTGGTAGTGATCGTGGATTCGCGCTTGGCCGACCGGCTGGTCACGTAGGGTTTCCTTCATCTCAATAGGGATCAGTTTTCCATAAAAGACCGCCCGGAAGACATTTTCCTCTTGGCAGATTGCCCATGTGTAGCATTGCTGTATACCAGTATTTATTGGGCTGCAATTTTTAAATATTAGCCCAATGAAGAGAGAATTTTTTATGTTAATTTTTTTATTTATATAAATGTCATATACTTTAATCTTTATGTATATTCTGCAGCTATAATAACGGATTATGGTGATTTTAATGTTGGTTGTAATGTTGGTTGTAATTCTGACGTTTAATACTTTAAATTGTATATTCAGTATTTTGTAAGCAAAAGTGCATGTATTCTAAATTTGTATTTTATGTTAGTTCGACCTACCTAAAGTTGTTCGTTCAAGGGGGGTTATCCTGTAGGAAAAAAAGGCAATTTCCTGCGTCCTCCACCAACAGGGGGTCCCAAACCAATCTTTTATAAACTCATTACAGTAGTAAGAATATTAAAATTTATATTTGGCACAATGTCAGGGGTTGACTCTAGATTGCTTGGTGTTAAATGTTGCCAGGTAAGTTAAGCAACTCGTTTTTTTTTTTTTTTTTTTTTTTATTTGTACTCCTCTTCACTCTTACATTAATTTTTTCTACATTAAAATTATTATAATGTTTATTTTCTATTTATAATATAGAAAAAAATCGCCATTATTATTAATATTTAAAATTTTCTATTGTTCTGATGCCGTTAGTCTGTTATTTCACTTCAAGTTATAAATACTTTGCCAAAAATTCACCTAAATATCTATAAAACAGACAATATTACGTGATATTTATAATCTATATTAGTTTATAGTTATTAGTTTCTATAACATAGTTTCGGTTGAATTTTTGACAAATGTAACTGTACTCTTACGTACAAATTAATCATTATTAGTTTCAATTAATTTTTTATATTATTTTTTAATAATTATTACTATGATCTGTAAATTTATCTACATAAATAAGCAAAAAATTGATACTTCTATTATTATTTAATTATTGGTATAATTGAATTCAGTGCAACTTTAATGTTTCCTTAGGGATAATTATTGTAATTTCCTGCTAACGTTCATTTATAAGTGCAGTACACAATTGAAGATTCGGATTACATTATAATCGCTTTATATTTATTACGAAAGTTCGAAAATGCTCATTGCGGTAATCGCAGTGAATTTACTAATTTACTTCTAATTTTCTTTATGTGTTCCGATAATTCACATCATAAGCAGACGAATAATTAAATTTTGTAAGTTTCATTTGCTTCGAGTGGCGAATTGGCCCAAAGACATCTAACATTCGGCTCACCACGATGTGAATTTTGTAACTTCTGATTTGAAAATAACTCGGGTCGTAGGCATAGCAGCCTACGACCCGAGTTATTTTTCTTTGGACCCTTTTCGCTCTGTAGGCATAAATATGGCCATATTTTCAAGTCCTTCATAGGTTTGGCCAGGCGGGGTAATGGGGAACGAGACTTAAAATATGTAGAACAGATCATCCCTCGTAAAATTCCTGGGTTTATCGCTAAATTTGTATTCCGCTTAAACATAACAACTGATATAAGCCTATGTAATGTAAAAGTGCGTTATTGATTTATAAACACTCAAATAAAATTAAAATTTTAAATTTTTCTGAAAAAGAAGGAAGAATTGTCTATGATATCACAGTATCACAGTAGTAAAAATACAACTTTTTTCTTATTATACAAAAACAAAACAAATATATGTATAAAAAAATTTCCTACGTAAAGATGGTTAACAGTTAATATAATAATGGCATCATTAAATACCATCATTTGTGTGATATTAAATGGAATATATGTTCTGTTAATGATGGCTATTTATTTATTTTTTCATCTTCGGAAAGCTCATGAATTATCGTATCTCATCAGGTAATGTTGCGTAACGGAGAGGTAAAGATATTTATTTATAAATTTTTTATAGTTATTTTTTGAAAATCATCTGCATTGAAAGACACAAAATATATTGTTTTCGAGATTAACGAAGGCCAGACGGCCAGTCAGACCGAGACAGACCGCAGTGAGAATGTATAGCTGTACAATTTGAAAATTGCAGCCCAATTATTATACTTTTAAAAAACATAACTATTTGTTAAATAAATTTTAACATAAGTTTACTATCAAAATGATAAATAAACCTTTATTTATTTATTGGGCTGCAATAGCAGACCTATAAATTTCCATTGTCTGTCTGGCTATCTTCCTTTACTGAGAACGGAGTAAACTAGATAAAAATCAAGACCTCGTATGAAAAACTTGGGAATCGGAAGCCCCAAATAGCAATGCCAGCGGAGGACATTAAAGTACGTCAACCTTGACCTGTAAAAAGAGCGTGCAAAGCCTCCTATCTATAGTTTGCCTGTTGCGGAAAGACGCTGTATCACTAGAGATACCATTGTCGCAATCGAACACCATATGAGCACCTAACCGAAGTTGGGGAGGGAAGGAACATCAGGGTGAGACAAGCGGGATGGTCGTCATCTCGCCGAATACCCGTCACCTAGGCCGTTCTGACAATACTGTGATGAGGAGTTTGGACCAGTGTACGAGAGAGAGGTTGCATAGAAGGTAGCCCAGGCTTAGGACGCCCTCGGTTGACCACTATCAAAGAGGACAGCCCAGTCTTTCCGACAAGCACGCCCACAAACGACTATATTGTTTTTCGCCATCATTACAGGCCCCTTGTGTCTTCCGGTACCGTTTCGAGGCTCCTGGGTGAGGAACATTTGGTACCGCAGCAACCATTACGTGTGTTACCATCTACGGTCACCTTCGTTTGAAGTGGTGTAACCATCTACGGGATTGTACCGCAACGGAATGGAAACGAGTCGTCCTCATCGACAAATCCAGATTCAGTTTGGGTACTGAAGATGGTCGTGTTCGTGTCTGGGGGATCTGTAGTGAATGCCTCAATCTTGCCTGTGCTTTAGAGCGGCAATGTGCCGCTCTAAAGCACAGGCTATTACAACTCAGGCGGTGTGATAATCTGAGGTGCCATCACATATGACCAGGGGCGGGCCTAGGTTTTTCGGGACCAAGGGCTTATTGAAGTTCAATGAAGCCCCATTTTTTGTTAGATTAAGAATTATTACAAGAAAACAAATTATACTCTAAATTATCATTATTATTATACTATTAATATTAACTATTTTTTTCTATACGATAAGTGTTCATTGTTAATTAAAAAGTATTAAAAATTTATGATAATAATTCAATTTTTGTGGGTCCTTGATACTTCGGGGCCGAGGGCTTAAGCCCTATTAGTCCCTATTAGTCCCTATGTAGATCCACCCTTGCATACGACAACCGGTTACCTCAAGTAGTGTTCCAAGAAACCATGACAGCCCATAGCGATATGTTAGCGACATCCTGAAGTCACATGTGTTGTCTCTCATGGCAGGGCTCTCAAGAGCCATTTTCCCACAGGGTAATGCACATAACAAGAGTGTCACAGGACTGCCTCCGCCACATTGTCACACTTTCCTGGTTTGTCATCGATCGAGCATGTTGAACAGCCTAGGAGATTGGCCGAACTAGAGGACCGCTTTTGACAACTGTAGACTGAAATGCCACAAAACACCATATCGCACCTGCTTCAAAGGTCGTAAGCTGATAACTTTACGGACGACATCAAAATACATTTTCCCAGATTTAAAGTATAATTTGCCTCTACCGCTAATACGAGTATTAGCGGTAGAGGCAAATTATATTTTTTTAGCCATTATTGTGTAAAGAAAGTTTTAAACGCTAATAATAATCAGATTTGTTTGTATACATTTCCATAAATGACGTCATATACTCTTCTAATACGCACTGGTCTGAATTTCTTCGTCATTTCCTTTTTTTCTACTTCATTGTTGCTTGTTTTTAAATGATAATTCTGATTATTCAGGAAATAGCTCAAAACCTTGCGTTATTAGTCTATAATTCAGGACAATTGTAAGCTCCAGAGTTTTAACAACGTAATTTTTCTTTTTTTCTACCTCTTGCCATTATGAAATTGTAATTAACCGGTAGATTGCGAGCCACTAAAGTAAACTGATCGTACACGAAAAGATTTCTATTTATACACGTTCAGATACATTGCTCCAGTTACGAAAATGTAACGATTTTTTCTCAATTATGGGCTTTCAAATCAAGTTCAAACGAAAGGCTATTAAAAAATAATTTATATTAAAATTCAGAAAAAACGTTTATGTACTTTGTAAACGCTTGAAAAATAGTTGTATCCAGAACGGGCCCTCATTACGCGCCTGAGAAAACCAGCAACAGCTGGTTTTGTCTGTGGGCAACAAGAAGTCTTTTACGATCACCAAGTTCTGCAATGGGAAACAGCCGGCAATGAGGGATCGTAATCTATAAATAGTCGTGGCCACACCATCTTTGAAATTCGCTAATACGCCATTCTTTGCCAGTAGAGGGCGTTATACCGTATTTAGCCTGTTTTTCTCCTATCATTATTCTCTATTAATTTTCTAATTTTCTGTGCTCTTTTCTGGAAAAACAGAAGGAATTATTAACTACGAGAATTTATTAATTACTTTTACAATTATTTTTTGCTATTTTATTTTATACAATAAATGGCAAAAACAAAAAATTATTAAAAATAAAAAATGACAAAAACTTAATATTTTTCTATTCTGTTTAAATGTTATTATTATCATTATGTAGTCGATGGCATGCTTGGATGATAGAGGTAAAAATTATTATGTATGACAAGCAGACTTGATGTTTTTCACGACGGTTAACGCTGTAAGAAGTGTAGCAAAAATAAAGGATTGCTGTAAGGTTGCAAATACTCAATGTTCCTTATTTAAATGCTATTTTATTCACAAAAGATTCGAAATTAAACACGTTCGAACTCAAACTGTTTGTATGAATATTTTTTCATCTTACCGCGCTGTCGACCTTTATAATTTTTTGTAAAATTAAAAAAATAATTTAGAAAATTAAGCTTATTCGTGTAACTGCTTGGTTCATGTTATTGTGATTGCTTAAAATATCAAATTAGAGTTTTCCAATGCTGATACATTAGTCTAAAACACAAAAATGTATTCAAAAATTATTCAAGAAGATTACATTATTTAAGGAATTAAATCCATATTTAGCTTTACCTGCAAAGCCAGTAATAATTCGTTGGTGTACTATACCTGGCTTAAAGTGTAGCTTATTATTCGTATAATTACGGAAGCCTATTCTCACATCTTTATGATATGAAAAGTGACCATTAGGCCACTTGATATTTTTCAGAGACTTACTTTAAAACCTTAGTACATAACGAAATGTTATGTATTGAGCTGCAATTTTAAAAAAATTGTAGACCTATAAATTTCTATTGTCGTCAGAAGAATACATTTCTGTTGACGATGAGCTATGTTTGTTTATAGATTGCATCGATGAGGCAATTCTAGCACAGATAGGGAAGTGATATCCAAGATGAGGAAGAGGAAGAAGAATGACCATTTCTATGTAAACTTCCAAGTATCTTGGAAGTTATTTCTCAAATAGAAAACATTCAACACATGACACATGACGACCACAATTCCTGAAATTGGAAGCGAACAATGGCTGCTCTTGACGCACCTGGTTAATCACCATACAATTTCCTGGTTAATAAATAATTCATCACCAATCAGAGATCATTATATAAATTGTAGTGATTAACGCTTATAGTAATCTTCACTTTCTTATCGGCCTCAATTTTTAGATTTGAAGACTTCACTACAACAATAACACCGGTATAACAATACTATTTTCCTGGATCCCAAAATAACATTGTGTGGAGGTTCGACTGTATTAAGTATTCGACATTTTTTATTTTTAATAATTGTTTGTTTGCCATTTATTGTACAAAATAAAATACAAAAAAAATAATTATAAAAATAGTTCATAAATTCTTGTAAGTTAATAATTACTTCTACTTTTCTAGAAAACAGATACAATCCTATATTAATAAAGCATAATGAAAAGAGAAAAACAAGCTAAACACGATAGAATTTGGCGAATTTCAAAGATGGTGTGACCACGGCTATTTATAGATGATGGCTGGCCCCATCCCTCACTGCCAGCCGTGGGAAATGGGGCTCAACCACTTCTTGCTGCCCACAGTGTGGAAAGAGTCAAGAAGAAAAAACCATAAATGCTTAGAATAATTCAATTTTAAATTTATTTGGTGAAAAAACAATTAACTTATATAGGATTGTGAATTCTTAAAATAATTTTGAATGCGTTAAATAATTAATTTAAGTTTTAAATAATTCTGACAGCACGAAACTTAGTGTGAAGAAGGAGAAGATTCTTCAAGTCTTTTGATTTTCAAGAACTTGACTATTTTAGCAAATTTCTCTAGAACATTGGGATTGATAGAGCTGTGGGGAAAGATGCTACCAAGTCGAGGATCGCAGAGTCCATGAAAAGTAGTTTGAAACGTGGGATACTTGTGGAAATCTTTCAATATGGAGCATTTCCCAAACAATATTTGAAGAAATTCTATGGCATTGATATTGTTCGACGGTTTTTGAAATATCCTATTCGCGTGAAATGCGAAGAACGATGCCATGTCCTCGTAATCATCCATATCAATTAACTCGTCTAAAAACGCTCGTAATCTGAGGTAGATAAATTGTCTTATACGAGTAAAATGAAAGTTTATATCTAACGATACAGACAAGTGGTGAATCAAAACCTTTCAGTCAAGTCTTTCGAGGTGCTATTGCAATAAAGGACCACTTCCGACTTTACAAATAGTGAAATATTCATTAATTTTAGGAAACCCATTTATATTTTCGCTAGTTTACCGAATTAAATGTTTAAAATATCCTACGTAATCGAGGTGAGAAATTAGTATTTACTCGGGAAGATTCCACGTGGATTGTCACGTATTAAGCATTTATTCGGGAATAACTTATTCGTTTTTCTAATTTTCCATCCATGTTCTATATTAGAGAAACTCTCGTTGAATACAATTTCATCTGAAATGTATATAAAATATATTTTTATTTATAAGAACTAGAAATTGTCTATGTTCGTGTTATAGGACTACAGGGCCGTGTTTAGTAATGCAGAACACCTAAGTTAGAATTCTGGGTGGCTTAGTGGGCAGAGCTAAGAATAGATAAAGGAAGCTAGTGGTGGGAAAAGTCAAGCAGTAGTTAGAAACGAGTTCAATATTACAGCATAACTAGACTTAGCAAGAATTCTGCATTACTGAACACGGCCCAGATGTTCTATGTGTGTTCTTTTGATAACATGACACGTTCAAGAGTTAGTCCAGTTCTCCTCACGCTTTGTAGCGTGTTTCTCTGAATTGCAGTGGTAATGTAGTCCAGGAAATGTGCCAATGATGTGGGTAAAGACTGCACATAAACTGTGTTTTACATACCCCGACAGAAATAATTACACGGTTCCTCGCAGATTCCTAGACCTCAGAAGACCTGCGCAAAATCTGTACAGCGCTAAGTCATCATTACTGCAAAGCCCTTTCTGGAAGTATGAAAGTTCAACGTTTGGGTACCGATGCACCTTAGTGTACTAATGAGATGGAGCTCGATTCTTTTGGAAACAATATCGGAAATGCTTAATGCTACATAGCCTCAATTTTGAGAATGGACGTGCTGCTACCCGGTGTGTCGCAAGAAAATCATATGTCTATTTTAAATTTGGCGACTTTCTTTTTTTTCAGTGATTGGTTTGGACGATCGAACTCGATACTTTCGAAGATACATAAAGGACTTTAAAATCCGATGATTCCTTTGTAATTACCCTGCATATTGAAGAAGTTAAAAGAGATAATATTTTAAAAATAATCTAATGTACCCATTTTTTATTAGGAATCGCTCCTATTAACAATTTTATGTAAATCTGAAGACTTAAAGGTAATTGATTGAATTATTAAGGGTAAAAACAAACAAAGAATGCTTGAAATGAAAAATCCAACAACAATGTTTCCGGCTAATTTATGCTTTCAAATTTGATATCAAAAGCTGTACGGTCAATGTAGATTTCAATTATCTAAATTATTGGCAAAGAATTTTCATACTGTATGACTTCATTTTATTCTATCAAAATGAAGTCATTGAGTTTTGAATTTGTAGGCTAATTGACACTCCAGTCCATAATTTCAGATAGAATGGTATTGGGAGGAAATTATTTGAGATAATCGTAGAAAAGTTATTAAATTTAGACTGAAAATGCAGGGGAAGAAATACAGTGTGTCCCATAAATTTGTAAATAGTTTAAAAATTCATAAAAGTTGAAATTATTTGTATATTTCAATGCGGTTTGCGTAAAAAGTTATTTTTACGAAGGGGGATTTTTTGTGTAGAGGAGAAGAAAATAGTTTAAATTTTTGACGATAGAGGGCGCTGAACACAAGAAAATCACTAGAATTGTGCAAATCTGAGTCTTATAAAATGCAGGGTGTACGATTAACAGCTCATTTCTGAATTTTCCTGTTACGGGCGTTGACATATGGTTTTTATTATGATGTTGACGTTGGTGGATAAAGCACTATTGGTGAAGTTGTTTTATCTCAGCCACGAATCGCCAGCTGAAACTTTACGAAGGTTTAGGACACAGAAGAGAATGAAGAAACGTTCAGGTCTAATCACTCCTGCCGGACTTTTTTCAATTTGCGAAGCAACATCGGAGGTACGGACCTCTGATAAACGTGGTGTACCACTGTATGGGCGATTACACAAACTTCTCATTTCTTCGAAACGTCGTACTAGGAAACCAATTTAGCAGAAGTGATTGAACTTGAACAGGGGTGGGCAAGCCAGAGTTCAGTGGGAGCCGAAATGCAGGTTTTGCAAAATGCATGGGAGCCGCAGTTCTGTAATGTCGTAGCGAATAGTATGGTAAGGTGCGCGATTTTATTATATAATATAAATATAATATAAATCAAATATTGAATTTTTTACTAAACATATTTTCAAAAATTATAAAAATAAAATTGTAATAAAAATAATAAAAAAAAGAAATTAACACTTTCAGCAAGAGCCGCATGTAACTCAAAAAGAGCTGTATTTGCCCATGTCTGTTATATACATTATTTTATACACACTTCAAAAGAATAAGAAATATTGCCGTGAAAATTGAGGTAAGAATTCTTTCGGAAGTCCCACTTACACCATTATAAGATTCTCACCAGAGAAAAGCCATTCTCTTCCCAACTTTATGGCAAAAGATTTAATCACATTACCAATTTTACGTGAGGATTCATTTCGGAAAGAAATCTCTTACCTGCGACCATAGCAGACAAAGCTTTACTCAAAAACAAATTCTAGTAAACCATCTTCGCATTCACACGGGAGATAAGTCATTTAAGTGCGATTATTGTTTACGTAAGTTCTCCGTAAAATCCAATACCCATATCAAATACCATAACACAAAGAATATTAACTAATATAAATCTCATAACAGTATTTTTATATGCTTTATGAACTACCGATCTTCGAGTTTTAGCACCGAGCACTGAGAACATGATTTCATAATAAATCAATTTAATTTTGCTGCCATAAGTTTTATCATTTTATATTTAATCAGGCTCGGCTAGTAGCCACTAACAGTGGCGGATTTTCCACTCTTATTCAAGGAAAGTTTTAGAAAAGATCCGAGAAACACATTAAATTTGTTTTGTGAACTTCGACCTCGAGGATTCCTAAAGAAGTTGGAAACTTTGGTGACAGAATATCCGAAATTCTTTCAAGCATGATTTTGTATGATAACATTTAATTTAAATTATTGATTTAAAATACTATCTTACATTTCAATCAAAGCAAACATTAAATTTAAGACATTATATTACCTTTCCAACTATTACAGAAAGCATTTCTATTTTATTATGCTAAATGTATAAGAAAATATTAGTGATTACTATATTCTCTGAAGCATAGATTTTAAACGAAATTAATAATATGAAATTTAAATAAATCACTCTTTTAAACGTTAAACTGCTGAAAATTTATATTTTCCATATTTTAAAAATCAAATTTTTCCCATTAAAAACGATGTTTAAGAAATTTCGATGCGGAACTTTGTAACTTAATCGGCGATTCACTAATTTCGACAGAATTTTCTAATTAAATCGTATATCTATATTTATATAAATGAAGATGTTTGTTTGTTGGTTCGCTATACACTCCTAGGCCGTTCGAGCAATTGCTACGAAAATCGGTAATTACATTCGAATGCTTCTAACTTAAATGATGTCCTACATCTCACCTCAAAACATCGATTGCATTTCTATGAATTAATTAATTTTGTGAGTTACACAGTTGACAAAAATATTTAAGGAAATTTAAACATTTTATTTGCTGATTTACACGTAGCGTCAGTAGATGGCGCCATCTAGCATATCACAACAATTGAAAATAATTAAAAAGGAGCCTTATACATTTAAAAGGAAAATTCTTGAACATAATTTGAAATAAGAAAATTAAATTCAGAAATTAAAATTAATAATAATAATGGTTTGCAATTACACCCCTCTTGGTATCAAGTTTTAGCCAACAGGGGTATCCACAATGAAGTCCCTGTGTGCTTATCTTACAGTGTATGTCTTAATTTCCTTTGTACAGTACACCAAATGTAAGTTTATCTTATTGTTTATATTTTTATAATAATTTTGTTATTAAAATCGGGAATTTATTTGTACCTTGTTTTGTACAGTTTAATTTGTAACAACTAAAGAGGGACGATATGAGTCAGAAATACATTTTGTTAAAGGTATTTAAATAGAATAAAAATAAAGTGTTATAACATACAGAAGTCATTGGGATAAAACAGTACAGCTGATTATGCCGCACAAGAAACGTTTTTCTTCATGAAAAGTCTTCTGCTGCTAAAAGAATGCAAGCACAGAGAGCAACTGAAACAAAAGGAGAACGCAATCAAAGACTTCAAACACAGGCAAACAGACAAACTGCATACAGACAGCAAGAAACAGAAGACAGACATGATATTCGACTTCAGGCTCAAAGAATAAGCATTATGATGTCATAATACATAATTTCTCGTTCTTATCTTTGTAGTTACAAATTTTTTCTTCTTCAAACATAACTTGATTATTCAGCATTATTTCTCATACAGAAATTTTTTGAGATAAAAACTACTCAGTTTTCATACCTTTAAATCAACATTATTATTGAAAAAAATGTCATTTATTTATTTATCCGTATATAAAGCTTGGATTTCAGCTTCAAATCAATAAACAATTAACTTAAAGATTTAGTCGAACGCTTTCTACTGGCAAAGATTTACTGAATTTCAAACATAGTGTGATCACGGCTATTTACAGATCATGGTTGGGTCCCATTATCCCTCACTGCCGGCTGTTCCCCATCGCAGAACTTGGTGATCGTAAAAGACTTCTTGCTGCCCACAGTGTGGAAAGAGCCAAGAAGAAAAAACCATAAATTCTTAAAATAATTTTGAATACATTAAAAAATTAATTTAAATTTTAAATAATTCCGAAAGCACAAAATGTAGTGTGAAGAAGATTCTTCACGTCTTTTGTTTTTCAAGAACTTCACTATTTTAGCCGCCCACCAGTGGCCAATCGATTCCGTTTCCTAAACACTGAGAGTTCGATTGTTGATTTGCTCCTCGCCAGGATGGGCACTCACGTGGAGTTTTCCGGGTTTTCACCACATCTGTAACTCCTGAATAGGGGACAATTACCCTTAAAAAGTCTTCCCAATAGGAATCACCTTTAGGCAAATAGTGTTAAGTTACGGCAACGCAGTGTTGCGTTGCCGTAACTTAACACTATTTTAGTAAATTTCTCTAGTACATTGAGATTGATAGAATCGTCGGAGAAGATGTTGATAATTTGTTTCCATTCCTTCAATCCTTGCATCCAATCTTCGTCTAAGATTACAAATCCTTTCTTCTTTCCAAACGTTCATTAATTGATTGATATATTTCGATTTCTCCAACAGGTTCAAATCTTCGATTAGATCTGTTATCCTTTGCCTATCAATTTTCCTAGGATCGTAGATTTTCTGAAAATTGTCGTCCATTGTTAATTTTACGATTCTTCTTACGATCCTTTTGCTGAATGACTTTATAACAAATTATCTAAATTAATTGTTTAAAATCGTAAAAATAAATGAATTTTAATCCAAATTTTAATCCAAACTCTTCAGAGTACAGGAAATATTAAAACGTTTAATTTTGTAAAATTGGCGATCCAATATTGACTAATCCAACGTTGACTAATCCAACATCATGCAAATTATTCGAAAATTAATTATAAGAGTCCTCTTAACTAAATTAATAACGAGAGTTTTCATTTTTAAGTTTTTCCGACTTGTGGGCACTATGACGGATGTTTTAAATCATAGCCATTGCTGATTTTGTCAGGCGCGTAATGAGGGCCCGTTCTGGATATAACTATTTTTTAAGTGTTTACAAAGTACATAAATCATTTTCTGAATTTTATATAAAATATTTCCTAGTAACCTTTCGATTTAATTTAATTTGAAAGCTCGTAATTGAGAAAAAATCGTTAGATTTTCATAACCAGATCAATGTATCTCAACGTGTTACATAGAAATCTTTTTGTGTACGATCGGTTCACTTTAGTGGCTCGAAATCTACCGGTTGAAAAAACCAGTAGAATTGCTTTCAAATAAATTCAATTGCCGTACTTATTGTTAAGGCCCTAAGCTATAATATAACAGTTCCTTTTTCTTCACTAATTGATACGCGATAAAACTTGAGCCCTATGCCAGTAACGAGCAACCTTTTCTAAATGCGGGCCTCAAGGAAACTTCGTAGGCTTTCGTCAGGCCTCATATATGTTTGTTATGAGAGTTCAGGCTAGAAAAGATTGAGATGTACAAAAAAACTTTATAATCACGAGTAGACTGCGGACTAAACTAATAATACTGTGTATTGTTTATTCTCGTGTTTTCACTGGATAAGTTCGAATGCTCTTCGTAAAAATATCAGCTTACTTACGATTACATAATGGCACGAGGCAGAAAACAAAAATGATGATTTACTTTACATAATGGTTACTTGATGGGATAAAGGATATTTGTTTTCCATAAACTGTTGGAAATACCTTATTGGTATATCATATTACGGTGATCAGAATAGCTCACATAAAAATCATACCATGTAATTCTTTGTGGAAAACCAACCCAAAAAGGTATTATTCATTTTTCCATGAGACGTGGCATTCCAGCGATATTCCGGTCGAAAATCTCCACAAATTGCTAATTCTTCAACTTTATTATGTAGATAAATTATTTTTTTATTATTAAGGCATCGATTTTTACATTCAAATTAACTCTGTGAGTCTAAGTGTTCTTTACATTAAATTGCTAGCAGATAAGCCCGGCATCGCCCGGGCAAAAAATAAGAAAAACAAACATTAAAACGAAAACCATACAAAGAGCCTATGATTGTCATGTTTATCGCGATACTCGGATGATACGAAATGGCACTATTTCATTGGTCGAGTGAAAGCCTCTTGGATGGTCTTTTATGGGAAACTGGCGCCTATTTAGATGTTACTAACGAGAAGAAAACCCGGAAAACTACTCGTGACCACACCTGTTGGAAATGCTCAAACCCAGAACAATTGCCAGTTAGTTAGGTGGATCTATCCGCTCGACACTGGTTGATAGTTATTAGAATTAAGAAAGTACCATTCAGAAATGACATAAACCGTGCTTGTTACGTGCGAAAAATTAAATACTTACGTAGTTTTTAGTGTAACACTTTTGACTGAATGCACTTGTGTGCTCTGGGCAGTCTGTGACAGTAATAATATATTGCATCTACTTCCCACTACATCATTACCACAGTAATTAAATAGATATCATTTTTTAAATTATATCCTTTTTTGCAATAATTATGCTTAATTTATTACTTTTTAAATTTATTTACTAATAGATTACTACACTGTTATCTAAGTTAGAGGTATTTTAACGTATCGTAGCAATTGGTCGAACGGCCTAGGAGTGCATAGCGAACAAACAAACATCCTCATTTAAAGATATAGATTTATTACGTAAGTCTTGAGAACTTTTACTTTATGAAGTATTTTAAACAATATATAAATATGTAAATGTCTATTCTACATAAAATTAACGTACACGTTATAGTACTAAAACAATTTTTGAAAGTTAAACATTGTTGAAATCTTTAATTATTTAACTTTTGATCCTGCTATTGTTGAAGATTTTATAATTAGTTTATAATAAGAGTTAATCAAAAATATCTGAGAAAAATGCACCGTCCAATTCATCATCAGAAGAAGACAAATAGATGTAGTGGATATGAGTAATGTGTGCAATACAGGAAACTATAGAGGCAGAAAATTGGGTTCAATTTTTACAGTGTAAATTTTTGTATCACGTTTCATGTGTTCAATATGAAAATGATCTATACTTTTTCGTTCTCACTCTGGTAACGATAGGCCTACTAATGACTAAATTCGTACGATTATCGTAGGTTCTACCTTCAACCACGCGGTCATAGATTCGACGTCACTCTACGTCATACCTTCGATATGACCTTATTACACATATATTATCTGAAGTCACGTCGAAAGCTACAGCATCTATTAGTTTTGTGTCAAGCTTACTACCAAACTAAAGGCCAGTTTTTCATAGAAAATCCTACCGGGAGAAACCACCCTCTTCTCAGTTTATCCATGTGTTGCACTGTCGTATTCTCACAATTCAATCGTTAACCTATTTCAGTATAAAATTGCAAAAAGAACAATTTTCAAGTTTGTCAATTTTTGGTAATTTGTTGTTAAAATATAAAAATAAGTTATTACGGACAGCAACTGTAAAGCATGTCAATAACACGAAACTTCTCGTGTGTATTTCATTCATTGTGAAGAAAAACAATATTTATAAATAATAATTAACAAATTTTAATATCATTTTAAATTTAAACAGAAATTTTTTGTTATAATTTCACTCAAATTAAATGCTTTTATTCATTCGAATACATTATGTTAAATTCTTCCGATTCTTCTTGTAGTCTTATAAATGATAATAATGCAAACTATTTCGATATTTTCACAGCATATTCGGCACAGATGGATGATTTTCCAGCCTTATTTTTTCTCAGACGCTTTAAAGATTCTGTATTCAAAATTTTCTTGGATCCTTGACATTTATTCGAGTTGGCACGTAATTTTGATAGAAGTATTGATTTATCACATGAATTACCCTTGCCGAATTGAGTACAAATGATTTCTTTGATGTCATGTCGCCGTTTAATTATGGATATGCGAAAATCGGCATAAAGGGCACCGGCCATTAATGATCTTATTGATACAGCGGTTGTAAAATACGTGGCCACATGCGATGGAACACGATTGGACGTAAATATCCCTACTTACCGAAAATGTGACTGTTGAAACGTCTACTATGTTTTTTCGGACAATCCGATAAATGTGTGATTCTACTCTCATTGTATTATTATTAAATTATCAAAATGTTTTATTAATTCTACTCTCTAAGAATTAATAAAACATTCAGATTATTTAATAATACAGTAGAGCATCGATTATCCGAATCAATTGGAGACTGGGGTTGGTCGGATAACTAAAAAGTCGGATAACCGAAAAGTATGAAAAAATGCATTATTAGTATAGTGTATTAGGCCTGGTTTAAATACTAGCTTCCCTTTCATGGTCGAGCCAGTGCTGCCAGCTAAAACATGCAAAAATTTAACAAAGATAATATTAAAGTAGCCAAGACATAACCAAATATTGTAGCGCCACATCACTAGCGGAAATTTGAATTTGCCGACTAGAACGCGGTCGGTTAACCGATAAGTCGGTTAATCGGGGTCGGATAATCGATGCTCTACTGCAATACAATTTATGTTTCTATTGTTTATTCGTTTAATTATTTCGTGTCCCAAATTTAATTTAAATGTTACATTTATTAAATTCATAAGTACAGTAAGAGATTATCACAGTATAATTGATCTTCACTTTCATACCAGTTGTGTGTGGTACTAAATCAAATTATCTCATTTCAAGCAATAAGAATAAGCCGTATTAAGATATCATTTAATAATAAAACATATTTTATTAGTAATTTATTTCATACAAAGTACCAACGATGTTTTATTCTTTACGCTGAACTATTCAATCAGAAAAACAACAATATAATGAAGGTAATTTACTCACTTTTCTGCATCTTTATGCAGGATTATCGAGAGCGTGTATGGAGTCTGATAGTAGAGCGGGCACCTTGAGCCTTTTACACGTTGAGTTAGGACTGCTACTTATTCTTCCACACAGCATTTGAATTGGGAAATCATAATTACACACATCCGATATATGAAATAAATATTTGAAAATTAAAATTATTTTAAATTTTCAGTTGGCTATTAATAGCGAGGTTGAGGCCGAAGTTTTAAACGCGAAAACGTGTACGTCGGACGTTCAGCGCCGCTTTCCTGTAAACCTAGAAGTTTGGCAATGGCGTTTGGAAAGTCAGTGGAATCGTGCTCGACATTCAAAACGCCATTGTCAAACTTCTAGGCTTACAGGAAAGCGGCATTGAACGTCCGACGTACACGTTTTCGCGTTTGAAACTTCGGCCTCAACCTCGCTAATATATCTCAAAACCAAACTTATCGCCATCAAAATTAATAACCAATATTTCGCAGTTGCTCGCCCTTGTAATACTCAGGGCTGCAAGTGTGGGGTTGCCGTCATCGTGCATAAATGTCAAGAGGTTCGAGTGGTCGCGAAGAGTCGTATGTTGGTGCTTGGCACTAAGACAGGCTCTACGGTTACAAGAAACCGTTTATTTGACACGAAAGAAGCTTACAAGATTTCCGCGATCTTGGAAGTTCTACGTCGGCAGCAAGCCTCTGGGTCTTCCTCACCTTTCCAAGATAGATTTATTTTGAAGGAGAGTCCCTGGTTCGGGAATGGCAAGTTCCCTCGACGTCTCGACAACTCCGGGACGATGCGGTCGACTTCCGTTGATGGAAAGATGTCGATCCGAGGTCAAGAGACAGAGACGAAGATAGGCACGAGACACAGACACAACAATAGATCCATCACTTGGAATTTTCGGGAGTGGAAGTTGTCGTGTCCTTGAATTTTCAAGTTTTATCCGTTTTCCTCCGATTCCAGTTTTCGATTGGTCTCTCCTCGTCACCTGATGACAATTCGAAACTTTTCGGGGGCGCGGGAGAGGTCAAAATAGAAGTTTAATTCAATTCCCATCCGGAGATAGACGATCTTCGTTTCACCATTGTTCTATTGTTTAAAAGTTCGCGTCGTTTTCATTAAGAAAAACTATTTCTAACTTCTATTTTTTCCCAAAAAAATATAATTTTTTCTTTAAAAATAAATGATTTTAACGCGAATTTTAGTGAGGTTCGGACCTGTTCAGAACCTCACACGAGACTAAAAAGAATAATATCAAAATTGTTAAGAAAGAGAAAAATAATTTTAAAAGGAAAATATTGCAACATTTGGAGATAATTAAATTAAAATCAGAAATAAAATTAATAGTAGTAATGGTGTAAAATTACATGATTCGTGGATATCTTTTTTTCTGGTCAATAGGAAATAAGGTAAAATTTATAAAAGGATTAGAGAAAAGAAAAGGGCTGCAGCAGTCAGTTATACAATGGATAATGAACTGGATATTGGTGAAAAACATTTGGATGCATTGGAAATTGTAAAAAATGGTCAGGCAGTATGGAGTAAGCCTAATTTTTTATATTGAAAAATTGATTGTCGGGAATTTATTAATGTATGTTAAGATCTTGTGTTTTTAATAGGTTCTGATTTTATCTATTATTATACCTGTTTTTATTTAAAAATGATACGGAATTAACTAAATGTTGTAAGTAAAAACTTGGCAAAGAACATATTGGTTGTTGTAAATGTTAAGCTGATGCTTACTTTTTGTTGATATGTCTATGTTGAAATGATATTGTACCCAAATAAAAAGGGATGAATGTGTACGTCCGAAATGCATATTGAACTCAATAAAATTAGAATGATAAAACAGTCTCCTTAAAGCCATTTGCGGTATATTAATAGTGTGAGATTCTGGGGCAATTAAGCAATTAGATTAATTGTAACACGTAATGGTGAAGTAGAAAAAACCTAGTTCTCCACCTGGCATTTCGGTTGCTAAATGCTGGTAAATCTGTTTAGAATTCCATTCTGATAAAATTTCCAGAGCTATCTTAGATGATATCCTTAGATTAGTTCTTAAATAAATTTTAAGGACTAAATAAATGATAAATTCTTAAAATCTACAGAAAATTACATATAGTTATTAAGATTTAGTTAATCATTTTGTATAAATAAATTTTTTAAACAAATTTTATGTGCGTACAATTTGACTTTTTCGGATCAAAGCTTGGTGAGAAATCTTCTATTTTCTGGAAATGAAAATGTTCACTATTAACATTTAGCATACTAATTAAATTAATTTTAAAAGTTAAACTTTATATTAGCAAACGTATCATAAAATTAAGATGTTGCATTAATTCAATTGAAGAAATATGTAGATTTTGTTTTACTTCTATTTATAAGCGATTAAAATATTTAACTAAGGTTCTATACAAATGTTTTATGATATCATTAAAGTAATATTTAAATATTGACGGCCGGATTGCTCAGGTGACAAAAACGACAGGCTGACGATCCTGGGGGATTAGGATTAAAGTCTGTTAAGAATGTTTTTCATGGGTATTCTGTTCTTATCACGTATGACCCTCCACATCCCCACTCCACTTCTAATTTTTCCAAACCAATACTAGTAATGAATATAATTAAAAGATCTTAGTCACAGGTATGTTTTCGGGTCAAAAAAAGTAAAAAAAAGAACAAAACAAAAAAAAACAAAGCGAATGTATAGAAATATTGACAGAGCTTATCTAACTAATTCTAATGTAAAGTATTGCTAATAAACAGGGAGCTTGCATGGACGCCGAGATGAAGAGGACTGCTTTTGCCATTTTTTTGAACAAATAAAAAATGTATAATGCTTCTTTACTGATAGAAATCATTTTAAAGTATTTTATTTTTTAGTGAAAATAACATTATTACTTTTAGGGATAGTAATCACTACGGGCCCTTAAGTTTTCTCTAAACCCTGGGAATGTCTCCTGCTTTCCATCCGTACGGATCCTCTAATAATCTACACAAAAATATTGTATCTAGCTTCATTTAACAGAAAGTAAACTAATTTTAAGTGTGAATTTTATATGAAATATTATAAAGTTTCCACAGCACTTCATTTGAAAATTTCTGTATTTAATATAGGACTATAATCTCCAATAAAATTATTAACTTCAGTTAATCTTGTGGACAATATTTATAGCAGGTTTCGATTTTATTGAGATTCCGTTTAGGACAGGTTTTATTCTATTTGTAAAAATTCAATAAACTTCACACCAGAAGTTCGTATATCGGGGTCTTCGGCTCACAAGCTTTCCGTCATATGTGCCTGGATTTTAGTGGTTTTGCCCCTGTAAATCATACTTCACCTAATAACAATCCAGTCATAACTCCGCTTTGAAGAAATTTTAAATTGATATCTCACGACTTCCAGTCAAACCATAATTTCATATATAGTCCGGTCCTTTGCTCTTAATCTTTCTACATCTGATCTCAATTTTCATCTATCTAACCACGTTCTCTGGATTAACGAAGGACGGACAGACAACAGACGACAGTGGGAAGGTATAGTCTGCAATTTGAAAATTGCAGACAAATTAACACTTTAATCTTATGCCCATTACTTATAAAAGTTTAATATTTACTCTTTCTGAAATAAAAAATGCTATTGACAACCTTAAAATTCCAAAAACATTTTATAATAATAATAAATCCATAGAAGCAGTAGTTTTATTTAAGTTCTTCTTTCGTTCAGAGTCGCCGCTCTTCCTACAAAATCCAGCAACGAGTTGTTTAACTTTCCCGGCAATGTTTAAAACTGCGTGTTGCACCATCTGTAATAAAATTTTTTTTAAATAAAATATATCTTTAATTATTATAAAAAGCATACTTTTGAGGATAGGGAAGAGTGTTATACGAAAATTGTAAATTCTAATAACGAGTAAAATTGCTGTTAAGTCCGACCCTACTCGATATAAGACACACAACCCCTTTATCTCCCCATCCGTCCGATTTTTAACCAAAAAATTTAACAGCACAATCCCTCTAATACGCAGATTTCCCTGCAAAATTTTTAAAATTTTCGAGAAAAGCACGGGAGTTATTAAGCTTCAAAGAGGGTGAACAAAATCTTACTCCCACCCACACTAACCTCAATACATACAGAAAAAATTCCCGAATTTTTTTTTGCATGGATTCATGGTTCCTTCAGTCTAAAGATATAAAAGTCTTGGAGGTCATTTTTGTTCGATTGCCATACTTTCTCTCTATTAAGTATAACAGAGCAGGGAAAGTAGAAAGAAAAACTTCTTTCGGGTCTATTTCTCTCTCCTATAATAATGCTGAAGATTTTTGAGATTTGTATTTTTCCTAATAGATATCTCCAGATTTCCTCAAAACTACCTCGTGTTCACATTGTTGGCTATGCAAGCATATTTTTGATAATAAGTTAGCATTGAAATATTACGTTAATTAGTTAAAGAATTATTGATTTTCCGAGTTATATTATGGCAATTTTGTCATGCTATTTCTTCCAAAAATACGATCTAATCTATTGCTAATTTTCAATCGCTTATAGATTACTGTATTCCCATAAGTTCCATTGTTGCTACATTCATTTATTAACAGAATCTCTCAGGAATTACACAAATTTATCTATTGCTAAATAAATTATGCCATCTACTGTATATCAGATCACCAAATGTTACCAGAGGACGATTACTTTTCTCTATTTCTTTTTACTTTACATTTTACTAAGTTTTGGGCTCTTTATCTTCCTTTGCAGGGCGGAAATTTAATAACATAAATGCTACTAAATTTTGGTGATTAAAGGTCGAAGGGTGAGGAAATAAAAGGGGATCATATGTCGTATCTCCAGTAAATCGAACTTAACGATGATTTTATTCTTATTAGAATATACAATTTTTTTTTATAAAACCCATCACTACTCTTATGATTAAGCTTTTTGTTATTTTATAATAATTAAAAATATAAAAATTTTAGAATAAAATATCATAATAGATGATACCACCAAAATTTTTAACTTCTAATATTAAAAGTTATACAGAAAGAAGTGATTTTTAAACATTTTTATTTATGTTTCCAGCACTTAACAGTCAGTAAACATAAACAGATAAGAAGAAAATATTTATAACGAGCAATTGTTTATTGTAACATCATCATAACGTCGGGCTGAAATTTTTAACCATATCTTAATCGTTTTAAATCATGTGACTTCCGGTTCAAACTAGAAATTCCTCTATAGTTATCCGGGGTCTCCAGCCACTAAGTTTCTGTGTAAGTTTTTCGAAGTTGTGAAGGACAGACAACAGACAACAGTGGGAATGTATAGGTATGGGATAAGAAAATTTCAGCCAAATTAGAAATCAGATTTTTTAGCTTCCGAAAGCCGAAAAAGTAGCATTAAAAATTTCAGAAATAGATTTTTATTCTTAACGTACTAAAAAGAATTTAAAACAGAATAGACAACCTTTATAACTCCTTTACTTATGTATATATGTATATTATATATATTTAATACTGTATATATTATTAATATCTATTGTTTTTTTTAGTTACAATATTGTTATATAGTAAAAAATAACCTTTTAACACTAAGTATTGTTTGACATGTAATGATGTTATTAACCCGTATAACCGTTTTGTTTCAGGAAAAGTATAATGTACAGTGGCATGGCACTACTAATATCGAGAGCAAATATGATTAAAAATTGCAGTCACAGATTGTGACGATTTCACAATAACTCTAGTTGCTTTCCTTGTTCCGGGAATTCGTGATAACTGTTCTTCAACTGTTACAATTTGTTTAATGAATGTCAGCCTCCGAACGTCTAAGATTTTAAAGGCCAGATCGCTGTTATAAGTTGCAAAACTTCTTGGAAATTTTAGTTATATTACACTTCTAGCCATTAAAATTGCTACACAATGAAAACGGCACGCAACAAACTCATGAAAGGTACAACATGCTCAGTGCTGTCTACTTCAAGATTACCTGTCAATTTAATCTAGTCTTCCTCCTATTAGATCTTTACTGTATGTGTACAATAAACATGATTCTGCTATTTGCTTTCCTTCTTGGTGTAGTAATTTTAAATGAATGGCTACTACATCTGACCTCTACTTAAAATTCATAAAAATAAATAGATCAACGTTTATAGATTTGAAGCTGAAATCTAAACTTTATACGGACAAATAAATAAACGACATTTTTCAATGATAACGTTGATTTAAAGGTATGAAAATTGAGTCTTTACTTTGAAAAATTTCTGTATAAAAAATAATGATGAATCAAGTTATCTTTGAAGAAGAACGAATTTGTAAATAACTACAAAGATAAGAACGAACAATTATTTATTGTGACATCATCACAATGCCGGGCTACAATTTTTAGTCATATTTTTAGTTAAATTAAAAATATACGCTCTCCACCTCAAATTAGTAGTGGCTTTCCCCTGTACATCATGCTTTTTCTGTAACAATAGAGTCGTGCCGATCATCTGTCTAACACCTTTCAGGGGAAAAATTTTGAATCGAAATAACATGACTTTCTTCTTGAATCCGACGTTTGTAATCAGGGCCTTCCGCTCCCATGTTCTTATTTCTCTTTTTATCTATCTAACTCCTTTCTCGGGATTAAGGATAGACGGACAGACGGACGGACTACAATGAGAATTTATAGGTCTACAGTTTTTTCGAATTGCAGCCTAAAATTGAAAAACATAAAGCGCTAGTGAGTTTGCTTAAAAAGATTATAATTGACGTAATGCAGTAACACCCATTATTGTCCGCAAGTAGGCAAGTATTTAAGTACAGTATATGTATTTACTTCCTGAATTTCGTTACAAAAAATAATTCTAACACTAATAAAATTTGTAAGTAATTGTCAATTTTATGTTATTTTAATTAAAATTTTTGTCGGTAAGTCTTTTACTGTAAAAAAAAATTAGAGATATACTGTTAGATCAATTCTGTAAAATTTACATTAGTATGTGAAATTAATCTAATTTCACATACTAATGTAAATTTTACAGAATTGATTATCTACAACTTCTTGCAACATTCTATAACTCTGCTACTAATACTATTACATGACGCCAGAGAAAAAAGAATTCGGAAACGGTTCCATAATTGATTTCATGCTTCTCTCTCATGAAAAGATGGCAATATACATTCTCCCTAATGCCATCTTTTCATGTTAGGAGTGATCTGACAACTTCTCTTTCACGCGTATTGTTGTTAGAACTGTGCTGTATCTGATATGTCATTTATTGTCAGCGTAAACTATCTGTTCTGTCCATAAGAGTATTGTTTTCTTAATCTGTTTTCATATTCTACCCTTTAAGCGTTACGTCAAATAAATTGATTGTTAGTGTACATTAACTATACAACAATTGTTTATCACTTAATGGTGACGTTAAATCACAAAGCATTCACATCAAAGCTAATAATTTTTGAGTATGAAAACCAAATATTAAATTATTTGTGTTAAAAATATAATAGAAGTTTTCAAAAATAAATTGGTAGAAATAATTTTCTACAATACAACGTATACATGTAATGCTAACAGTAACTTTTTCAACCAAAATTACAAGGCTGATATTGGTTCCCGGTACTGTTATAAACTTAGTAAAGGCATTTGATGATAATTTGCGGCAGCGTGTGTAATAAATCTATAGCATGTTGTAAAATTTTATTACAGAAAAGTTTTACAACAGCCTATATATGGTTTGATCTTTATAATGCACTAAACATTTCCAAATGTTCTACTATTTCATGTCTTTACTGTTATATTTATTACTTCCTCCTACGTTTAATATTGAAATCATTAAGAGTGATGTTCTTAGATTAAGCAGAAGAAAACTTCATTTTTTCTGATTTTAAATTTACTGGTATCTACTTTAAATACTTTATAGTGTTATGGAATGTTTCTTTGTTTTATAAACTATAAATTGTATATGTGTGTATTAATATTTGGAATTTACAGAATAGAAAATGATCACAGGAATTATAAAAAAAATATGTACGTTATTCAGAACTTAAACTAATCTCAAATTAGCACTTTACTAAGTATTAAAGAAATATTTCAGTTTAATTCCCAAATATTAATTTCCAATACTACTATTAAAGGATTTTATAAATGGGAATTTTATTTATTTCTTTTTTAAATTAACAAATAAAAGTGTGAAATTTAACAAAAATTATAAATATAACTGACATTTAACATGCGATTAAACTAGCAGCAATCGGTCTGTAAATTAATTTGAAACTAAAAAAAATCTACCAATGAGTTGCGTAACTTTCCCGGCAAACGATTTAAAATTATATATGGCGCCATCTGTTTTGATATTTTAGTAAAAAGACACTTTTTATATTATTATATAAATTATAAAATGGCAAAAGGCTTAATTTTAAGGTTAGTGAAAAGTTTTATGGAAGATAGAGGTGTCATATCTCATCCTCTTTCCCCTTCAACTTTAACTACCAAAACTAAATAGCATTAATGCCCCTAATACACAAAACTCCGTGCAAAATTTTAGAAATGTTTTACTAAACTGATACAAAAATTAATATAATACAATCAAAATATTTCAAAATGTATTTGGTTTGGTTTTCACGTGGGTGATCTGTCAACGAGGGATGTCTACAGGGAGGACTTTCTATGGGAAACTGGCCAATATTTGGGTGTTACATACGTGAAGAAAATCCGGAAAACTCCACGTGCCAGTCCGTTCGAGAGGGGGAACCCATAACCAACTATCAGTGTTTAGTGGTTTCGTCCATTCGGCCACTAATGGGCTTGAGGATATATAAAAGTTTATTTAATTTACATTTTTATTTAATATAATAAGAATTTCTCTTAAAGTTTCTTTCCTGCTCTAATAGGTCCTACAGTTAAAGATTCGTGTAGTGTACACGATTACGTCAAGTTGACGTCATTCTTAAAGTTTTCTTTTGATAAAATGTGATAATGACGTCAATTTTACGTACAAGTGTACATTATCTATTTTCATAGAAAGATTTTTATCTTGTTTATTGATAGATTGTACTTGTACTATAGAAAAAAAAGGTAAAATGCAAATTTGTGATTTCTTTTATAGGAAAATATGTTTAACTTCGCAAATGATTTATATCTAAAAGATTTCATTAAATCAGTGAAGACAATATTACAGTTTTATGCTACCCTTAGTATTGAGAAACCAGAGCCGCCATTAAGAGTGAAAAATGGCACCTTTTTCTATTGTACCCAAGAGATCCATACAAGATATTTATCTTGTTTTCGGCGTAAATCTTACAGAATCACTCTTTAAAATTAAAAAACTTAAATAAACTTTAAAAAAAAACTTTAAATAAGACATTAAAGACTATCCTATAACTTAAAATAAAGTTTTGTAATAAAATTAATAATTTATCCCTGAAAATTATAATGCTGTAGATTAAAAACTCGGGATCTATGTAATGATTAATGAATAAAATTAGAGATGTGATTCTTGGAGTAGTAGAAATATAATCCATTAATATTTGAGGGCCTCAGGTTGAGGTATTTAATTCTTCATTTCCTCTCTGGAAGACCAGCAATTTAATCGGTGTCGTAAAAACACAGAACTTTTCTGAGTCCCAAATATATCCGTCCATGTCCCTCCTCACTTGGGCTCTATTAGGGCCCATAGAACAAAATGATCCAAAACTGAATAATATATATTTATTACTATAAGAAGTTTGGCAGGATTGCAGCTCTGCCATAAAATGGGAACAGTTTCAGGGATAGTAACACCATATGGGACACATTTCGATATTAACTCCACTTTTTCCTTTCTGTGATTCCTAAGAGGGTATTTTAATTATATTTATCATAATTTAGGCCGAGCTCAACACGGAAGGGGACTGTGTGATGAGGAATAGAAGAGAAAAACCACCATCTATACTACAAAGGGGTTAGTCTGTCACCTCTATCCCTCGTTACTATAAAAATCTTGAGGTTCGTGACTCGAAACCGAATTCTTCAGACCGACAATATTATTGATTTGTTCACACTCTCCTCGCTGTGGACACTACGAGGGCCTATTTTTAATAAGTCCATAATAGGACAGGCCCACAGTGGCGAGGCCTAAAGATAAGGGAGGGGGCCCAACATTGTCAGACAGATCTCCCCCAGAAATTTCCTGAGTTTTATCGAACCGCGATCGAATTAGTGTACCCCTGAGCGGTAGACTGACACCTTAACAGCTCGGCCATCCGGCAATGGAATTATTGATTATATTTACATAATTTTTTGCAATTATAATCTTGTAAACTAAATTATTTTTAAAAATATTATTTATTTGGTAGATTTTAGAAAGATTTATAAATATACTGTAAAGACAGTCGAAGAAGCAAGATACCAACATACAGCTATCAGGCGAAATTCGTATCGACTTAAAGATTTTTTAAGGGGGTAGCTTGACCTCATACGTCACTTTTTGTCCTTCACAATCCGGCCCATAATTTACTGTTGTAGATTTCATAAGCTTAATATAGATATGGGAAAATTTCTTAAAATACTGTAAAATATTTTGAATAGAGCATTGCAGAACTATTCTATTGAAATTTCTATAAAAATTCTATTCTATCCTATAAAATATAGTGTCGAGTCTATAAAAAATGAATAAAAGTTTTACATAAGACACTTATTATCCTTAGGAACATTGCTAAACAGTATTTATACTCACTCCTATATACAGCACGTTACTGTATGGGAATGAGGAAAGGATAGTCAAGTATGTATACTGTAGAGACAGAAAAAGTCAAACACAGGTGGAATTTACTGTATTATTTTAGAATTACTTATAAAAATCATTTTTGATTGTGTAGCAGTTATCACATTAAATTAAACTGTGATATAATCTTCACAGTATTACATGCTAATTATGACTGCTATAAGGCTACGAGATAAATTGCTTGTTCATTTCAAAAGCACTTTATCTTTTAATCTTAAATTTATTAAGATTAAATAAATTGTAAAAGTAGAAGAATAATTACTAAATTAGATTTTGTAAAAGTTTAACTTAATTTAAATAAGATTTCAGGAACTTCTTTGGTGATTCACGCAACTAAATTGCTTCTAATTAAGTTAAAACTCTCATTAATTTACATTTTGAATGTAACTTAATTTCAAATTTCATTTCAATCTATTTATTTGGAAATTTATCAATATTTAGTATTTAAAAACCTGCTACACACTGGTAATAGTTGGCAGCTGGTTCTTTCTACTGCATACTCCTTCTATTGCAATATTTCTTTTATTGAAATGAAATAAGAGATCGGCCTGAAGGCTCGTTAGAAGGTGTGAAATTTTATGCTCTTTCGTAAATTTTAAAGTTTCGAGCTAAATTATTTTCCTTCTTTCTCCAATTTCCTGTTTTTCTTTCCGTGAAAGGTCAAGAAGATGACCTTCCCCTTCTCCGATTAGTGCAATACTTCCAGAGCGGCACTTTCAAAAGTGACCTCTTTACTCTTTCAAATACGTTCAGAACGTCAGAGACGATTCTCCCCTCGCGACCGGGTATCATTTGTTCATTTTCTCATGATCGTGGTCTACGGCGCTAGCCAATTAACACGAGACTGAATTTGTTACTCAATAGAGGGTAATGAGAGGGTTACCTTAACGGAGGAGTCCGAACCGAACCCACCCACGTACTTCCTATTTCGCCGACTTTGTCACTGATAACACTGATCAGATGACTCACGGACAGAACAATTATTACTAAGGTCTCAAGACAAATCTTGACCTTAAGTCACCTCAGGCCATTTATTCCGAATGTTTGACAGCTGTTATCAAATTTGTGAAGTAGAATGAGTAACAATACGGGATAGAGAGAGGGGTCATAAATTTGTCGAAACGTTTGACTTTTGACAATTAATATAAACAAACTCTAGATATACACCGAATAGGAAAGAGTTGCATCATACGATGCATTAGTCAGCTCTCCCGAAACGGGTATAAAAAGGGGCTGGACACAGACCTCTGAACGGACATCTACAGAAGACAGAGGACTTTCCGATCCGACTCCGCCATACACGACAGCGGACATCGACGGCAGGCACTAACATACGACCCGTCCCAACGGACACGAAGTTGCCCGACTCCGCCATAATCGCCGACGGCTCACCTCCGATACTCCGCTGGATCAGCGAATGTCTTCATGACAATGCATAATCATGGATCCATACACCGCGAATATTCATCAAGAGGTATTAACTTAGATTGTTTTGTAAACTCTCTATCTCTATCTCTATCTCTCTCAGTCTCGTTTAGTTATAAGTTAGAATAGTATACCGAACGTGACGCCGAACGGTCACACGCGCCAAATAGAATTGTCGGGTTCATACGAGAATTTACTGTGAATTTGGTAGCTTATAGTTCTACTTTCGAATAATTGTAAGTTTGTACTTTTTGTATATGTTTTCCTGTCTAATAAATTAGTTTTATGTTAAATGTTGTCTTTCTTGAGCCGACACCTTATCCCGACCTCACTACCCCTCCCACTCGATTTTTGCCCTCCTATAGCCATCCAGTAACCGAGAAGCCGGTAAATAGGGTCAAGCTCGCCGCTTTGCCCCCTCGGTTCTCACAAAGGCAAGGCAATGAATATCTTCATGCGTTAAGGGCCCTGTTTATAGCTTTTTCAAAAATATATAGAATGTCAATGTTGTACAAGTCAGTGGATTAAAGTATAGAAATTATTTTAAAATATGCACTTTAGAAAGATATTTCTGTTAGGGTTGTCCCGATATCACTAAAGTATCGATACCGGTATCAGTCTTTTGTTTCTACTGCCAAGAAAATAAACTTATCTCTCTTTTTGCACTGTGAATACGTTCGAAAGAATGCCTTGTAAAAAGTACAGTACATCCAGCCTGTAAAAATGCTCAATAGGATCCACAACTTCAATGTAACAAAAAATAAGCAATTTACAAAAGGAATACGAGCTTTCTTATTCTAACATTTATCATTAAAATTATTTTATTTGCACTTATAGTAATGTTACTTTAATTCAAACATTTTCCCTAAAAGATGTTTAATAGATCGGCACGACTCTAATGTTAAAGGAAAAGTATGATGTACAGGGGCAAGCCACTATTAATTTGAGTTGGAGAGCATATATTTTAAATTAAATAAATTAAAAATATGATAAAAAATTCTGACGATATCACAGTAAATAATTGCATCTTACAATGAAGGCGGAGTGGACCCCAGAGCAGCAATTAATATTTTGTTGCTTACTCTATGGAATTGACTCCCGGCTATCTGCTTCAGAAGTCAGTGCGACAGTGAGTACTTCGGTTTACACTCCTATGATGTCATGTACACAAAAAAAGCCGCAGATCTATCTAGTCTTGTTAACGGGCTCTGTTATTACTATACACGTGGTAGGGGTGGAAAGATGTTGATGAAGAGGCAAAAGAATGACTTTACATTGAAATCTCTTTATTATGTTCAAATTTTACAAATGTCATAGCAAACAAGCATATACAAATTATAGCCCATTTTATACGTCACCGATTGTCCAAGCTGATTAACAAACAAAAGCAATCCATAATTTTTAACTAAATATTTATTTATAAATAGTAATCAGAACTCTAAGCATAAATACATTCTGGAAATGAAATCTGACATAATACATTTATTGATTTTCGGTCATTGATATGTCTATTGAACAGATTCGAATAGAATTTATTGAAAGAGTAAAGAATTAAATATGCATTTTATTGATATAATTCGTATAATTGTTTATTTACGGACACGATTAAATATTCGTACAAATTAATTTATTTTCTGTTTTTTCTGTGCTTTGTAATTAAAAAGTTTAATTAAAACAAAAGAAAAAACTTAATCTAAACTGATAAATAATAGGAATTTAGTGTCTAACAACAGATTAGAAGAGAATTAAACCAACAAAAATGTACGTTAGCTGTTGTTTTCAAAGAGAATCTTTATAAAATACCTTCTAGATTATTTCGAAATTTTAAAAGTATTTGAAGTAATTAGTTAAAACCTAAGAAGAATTTCAAGTGAGAAGAGTATTAAAATGTTAACCGTTTCAAATGAAAGACTTTACACAGAGTAAAAATTATTAAAGTCTTTCATAAAAATAATAACTTCAACATATTTTGGAACTCAGTTATGTTGTGAGATATATTTGACAGTATATCATATGGTTACTTGCAATAATCTTTGACAGTGAAGAAAGAATTGGACAGAAAAGATTACTGGCAGTAAAAAATGGAAGAGAATTGTATTTACAGCCAATCACCACAAAAATTTATACTTGTAATATTGAAGAATTATAAAATAAACGAGTAATTATTTATTGTCATCGTCTGCGCTGCAATTTTTAATCATGTTTTAATTTTTAAAAAAAATTTACGTGACTTTGGGTCCAGACTGGAAGTTTCTTGTATATTTAATCGGGGATTTCCTTCTCGAGCTTTTCACGGGGAGGATTTGTCCCTGTACATCATACTTCTCCTGAAGACAACCGAGTCATGCAGGTCATCTATCTATCCGTTCTAAAGAAAATTGATTAATTGAAATCCCGTTTATATATAATTAATACGGGCCTCCTTAGCTTTTCATACCTGTTCTTGATTTTTATCTTTCTAACTCCACTCTCGAGATTAACGAAGGACAGACAGACGGACAACAGTGGAAATTTAACTCCATCTTTCAGGGATCGCGTGCATAATAACCAGCCTTAAGTCTTCGACTGTCGTATTTTCGCTTTAACAATGGAGAATTATTACAAGTCGTTATCACATTCGCATCCAATTCATCAGCATCCAATTCATCATCTAATGAATTTCTTATCCAGAAATTTTTCAACTGGAGGACACAAGACGAAATCTCACATAAAGGCAATTTATAATTATTTTGTATGTTTATAGCCCTATATATTTTATAAAACAAATTTAGGATAGAACATAAAAGAAAATTATTAATGATTTTCTTTTTATTCCATTTATTTTGCATGAAAAAACCATACTCGCTCTTCATCAATACTCTTCAAAATATATCATCTTTCTCAATAAACTTTTGAAAAATCTATTAAAAAATTGTTTTAAAATAATAATACAAAAAAAAATAAAAAATGAAACTGTAAGAACTTTTACCGAAAATTGAAAAATAAATTTAAGCTAAAAGGAAATTTATGATTTAATAGAAAATAAAAATCTTTAAAGCAATTTCGTCTTAAGTGCTGTCTTTACTGGAAACTAACTTTAATATTATTTATACTAACATGAAACGTCGAAAACATAAAAAGATAAAGCAAGTATTTTATAAAGTAAAAAAATAATCTTTCTTTAATGGAGTTGGTAGAGGATGGGCAGTGTTACATCATTGAAGATTTTTTCTTAAAGCATATATATTTTAAAATTAAATTTCGGAAAAAGACTTTGTACTTGTTTTTATTGTATCACTACCAAATCCAATTTAAAGTTAAAAGTAACCGACAAATTTAAATGTTTTTCAATTAACTCGAAGTTATAATTACCTCATTTCATCTTCTAGTAATTAATAAATATAAATACAGTAGAGCATCGATTATCCGACCCCCGATTAACCGACTTATCGGTTAACCGACCGCGTTCTAGTCGGCAAATTCAAATGTCCGCTAGTGATGTGGCGCTACAATATTTAGTTATGTCTTGGCTACTTTAATATTATTTTTGTTAAATTTTTGCATGATTTAGCTGGCAGCACTGGCTCGACCATGAAAGAGAGGTTAGTATTTAAACCAGGCCTAATACACTATACCAATAATGTATTTTTTCATACTTTTCGGTTATTCGACTTTTCAGTTATCCGACCAACCCAAGTCCCCAACTGTGTCGGATAATCGATGCTCTACTGTATTTTCTAAAATATTACACTAAAAAAATAAAAATAAAAATAAAAATAATAAATCAGTTATCGTTAATTTAAATATGATCTTAAGTTTATTATTTTGTACTCAAATACATTTAAAAATTTGTTTAAAATAATAAAATTGTAAAAGAATCCTTTAACTTAATAAGAAATAGAAAAAGATTTCTCCTTTGTTTTCAATTATCAAGGCTCATGAAGCTGTCAGAAGAGTATTTTTATTTCCTCGAAAACATAATTTTTTGGCAGAAACAATCTCTCGCAATGTAATTGAAAACTAATAACACTTTATTTCACTATTTTCAGCTAAAAAATAAATATAATTTATAATCTTTTTGTATTCAGAGGTCATTGAAACGTCGAGAAATGCACAAAAAAAAGGAAAAAAATCGGGAGTTTTTTGTGTATGTATGGATAGTACTGTGTGTGTGGGAAACATCATTTTTTTCACCTTCTTTGAAGCTTAATAACTCCTGCCCTTTCTGTCGAAAATTTCTGAGATTATTCAGAGAGATTTGCGTGTTTCTAGCATTGGTGAGTACAAATTTTGGTGGTCAAATGTCGAAGGGGTAGGGAGATAGAAGAGAGTTATGTGTCGTATTTCGAGTGGGGACAAACTTAATGAAGATGTTTTCTTATTACTAGAATTCACAATTTTTTTTAGCAAACTCATCCCTACCCTCAAAATTAATCTCGAGTTTCATCCGTCTAACTCTCTTCTCGAGATTAAGGAAGAACAGACATACGGACAGACGACAGTGGGAATTTATATGTCTACATTTTTTTTTCAAATTGCAGCCCAGAAACATTTATAGAAAGGAAAGGAATTTAATTTAAAGGTGAGAAGAATTGTAAAAACACTTTTATATTAATTTAGTGTTTATTTTAGACTTGTGAATTTTAATTATAATTGTCTCGTGGTGTTTTAATTATAATTAACAAAAATACTTTTTGATGTTTTCGGATTTTTCAATTTTCTACAAAATTTTAATGTAATTTTACACGTACAACATATAAAGTTATATTATAAGTTATTTCGTTGAGAAAAAACTTTATTTTTATTAAAATTAAGATCAGAAGCAATTCTCATTGAGATTTGCCGAGATAAAAGCCCATGTTTACGAATTCTTCGTGTATCTTATATTAAAGCATTAACACGGACTGCTTGTAAAAGATGAGATTGCAATTGAGTTAATGTTATTAGTTGAATAGCCGAATAAATATATTTTTCTTTACAAATTCAATGAAGCGTTTGTAATGAAGTGACCTTACATTAAATCTTCAAGATATATCTTTCTGCTAAGAACCCTTCTGTTGTTTTCTGACTACGAAACGATCGCATTAATTATTGTACCTGGAATCTAGTCTTAGTTGTATCGTTTAAGCTAACGAATGCGAAAAAAAACAAACTGCAATCAGAACCACGTGATTAGCGTTTATTCAAGTGTGAAAATGCTATATTGTGATGTAAGTTTCACGTTAGGCTTTTATACTCCACGTGCATTCTCTTATCGATCACTCTCGATCTTCCATTAGGAACGTAAAGAAAATGAAGAATCTTGCAATGAGTTCAGTAACTTTCCCAGCAAAAAGGGGTTTAAAATTGTGTGATGCCTTCGGTTATGATATTTTATTAAAAGCTTTTCATATTTATTATTATAAAATGGCAAAAAATTAATTTTGAGGGTAGGGATGAGTTTTATAAAAAGAAACAGTTATAAATTCTAGTAATGAGTAAAGTTTTCAGTCTATCACCACTCGAAATACGAGATGTGTACCCCCTCTACTCCCTACCATCTCGACTGTTAAACAACAAAATTTAAAAGCATTAATGTAAAAAAAGTAAACAAACGAGTGCCGTGCTCCAGGAGAAAATATTTAAATTCAAATTGCAGCCCAACAAAGATAATGTATATTAAGAATCTGGTGGAAGAATTAAGATCCATTCACACTATCAGACAAGAAACGACATTGCAAATCATTGGGCGCAATTTGAAAAATTGTAGACTTATAAATTCCCACTGTCGTCTGTATGCCTGTCTGGCCATTTTTCTTAATCTCGAGAACGAAGTAAGAAAGATAAAAGACGAGACCAGATATGGAAACCTTAGGCTTATGAGGCCTTGATTAACTATATACAAACTTTTGATGCGAACCGGAAGTCACGTTATTTCAATTCAAAAATTTTTCTTTGAAAGGTATTACATAGATGACCGGCACGACTCTATCTCACGATCGATTGTTAAAAGAAAAGAATAATGTATAGAGACAAGCCACTAGCAATTCGTTATATTATTAAAATAAATTGTCGTATTCACACTAATTGTAGTCAGCACAGAAAAGACACATTATGACAATAACACTACCGACCAACAATCGAGAAGGAATGTTTGTCGTGTCTTTACGATTCGGTATCGCCACGCGGTCACCATCAGCGGTCAGCCGCCGAAAAGTGTTTTGTCTTGGAACACAAAAAATAAATGGTGATCCCTTTTGGGCAGATTTGGTCTTTATTTTAATTGTTATTTATATTTTAAACTCAGAACTGATCGGTTGAGACTTTAAAAATAACTAAAATTACTTGAATCCTTCAGATTTTCATCACTCTTTCTGGTGCATGATCTTTTTAGTTTTAATTCAAACGACTCCGGACTAAAATTTAAATATTAATACTTTTACTTCGGACTGAGTTTGCTTTAAAAGTATTTAGCTTCTTGAAATTCCTAACTTACTCTATTGTCGATATTTCAGTATTTAATTTATTATTGTTTTTGTTGGATAAATTGTCTGTGATACTGTATCCTGAAGGCTCACCTGAAGGCTCTTTATATCTGTTATACGGTCGCCATGTTTGTATGATGTTCAATTCATCTCATTTCACTATTTTTTTTAATTTTGCAGCTGAATAAAAACGAAAAAATAGTAAAGATCTCGAAGATAAATTATAATTATTACATTAAAATTTGTTAATTAATTTTTGATGTATAATTATTCCCTGATTTTAGAATCTCTCTTTTTGGTTTGTCTTCCATTATCCTATGGATAAATAATTTATCGTTTACAACAACTTTAAATTTCAAGCATTTATAATTGAACTGGTTATAAAAATTTAATGTATTTAATGTTTGGATACAAAATACATTGAATTAAGGTATGTTAAGTAAGATATATTAATTAATTAAGCTATAAACTAAACTCGAACGTCTATAGGTGAAAGTTTAATAAAATTATTATATTATGTGTCTTTATTAAAGTTAACTTAACTTATTCAGCATTATAAAATTATTTAACCAACCTGCAATCAATCTTTATAGTTTTAAGTTGGGTCGCAGTTAGAAAAATACAATATAATTGCGAACTTTCCATGTTATTGTTGTAGAATAAACGTAAAATACATTGTTTCGAAACTAGTTCTTTTATTATTAACAATTACATTTACCAAGAATACACTTTTAATAGAAAATATTTCAGAATTTCGACAGAGATTAAAACTAATTATTAATAAAGATTAATTAAAAATAAATGTTACTTTTATTAGTCAATATTTATATTTTAAACAAGAATTTGTTTAAATGTAACTTGTTGATTGTTATATTGGGGTCGGCAAGTATTTTTTCGAGACATCGCCTGTATTTCTAACAAATAAATAAATTTCGATTCGAGCACTTTATTATATACTGTATATACCAAAGTAATCAATAATGGAAGTTTCATTTTAACTTTTATAAAAACCAGTATAATGCATATTTTCAGAATGAATTCAGTTTGAAATAGTTATATGCTTAATACATTAAAATTCAGTTCAAGCAGTTTTGTTGTTATATAATGCTTAACGTATTTATATTACCTAAAGGTAAATTTGTTAAGTATAGTAAATCATAGAAAGTAGATCTCAAATGTCATCTAGATAATCAATGATGGAAAAAAATGAAGTAAAGCTATTTTTTTCAATCGAAAACTCAATGGAGATCTACGAAGAATATTTATATTTTCCATTGTTTCGGTGTATATTAAGAAAACACATTAATAATTAACAGAGAGAGGAAATATCATTACCGTTACAGAAAAAATAACAAATAGTAACTACAGTAAGATATAGAAATTTAGTAAATGTACTGTACAATGATTCTTGTTATTTAACTTACGAAATAATTCGAGACTTAAAAATTTTTATATAAATTTTTATTAAATTATTTAAAAGTATATCTATATATATAATCGAGACGAGTTGATAATAATAATAAATCAGCGCAGAGCCCAAACGGTTAGGAGTTGAAAGTTGAAATTTGGTACACAGTTAGGGTACGTCACGAGAATGCACACTAAGAAGGGATTTTTCCAAATTCCTCCCCACAGGGACAGGAACAGGATTAAGGCTTAACACTTCCATCAACAATGGAAGTGTTAAGTAACAATAGAATTATTAACAATAAAAGTGTTACATAACAATGGAATTATTAAGAGAAAGCGACGTGCAAGACGCAGATGCAGTTTTTTTCGTTTTTGCGGGAATCGAACACATTTTTAGACCCATCTAAAAATTCTCTAATTAGTCTGGAAACAGGTGGACCCAATTCTTGCGTTCTGTGAAAACGGGTAAGGTTGACTATAATGTAATACAGTAGAGAGTCGTTTATCCGAACGTTTTCCAGTCGGACTGTGTCGTGCTGAATCGAAATTTTTTGATAGTAGATTTACTTTTAAAGTATAATTTTTATGTTTTTATATTTTTCAATATATTTATTTTGTTTGTACAAAATAAAGAAATAATTTTTAACGATACAATAGCCTCGATTATTATTATAAAAATTTTCGTTGTGCTTAAAATCGACGAAAATTCAACACGAAGCGACACGCAACGGAGAAAAATTTCAACATCGGACAGGTTAATATATTTATTCGTACATAATCGGTTATCCGAACAACCTCAGTCCCAATTGATTCGGATAAACTACGCTCTACTGTAATCTTAATCTTCACTATCGTTAATTTTGCACGAGCAACGCTGGGCCCATCCGCTAGTTTTATTACACTTAATATCGACATTATAGATTAAAACTCCACACTATAACGATGATTTTAACAAGTTTTGCTTATTGAGTAGGATGATAGCCTGGAGATAAAGATCGACTTAGCCAAAAGAGTTGATGTTCCTCAGGTGTTTTTAGTTTTTTGTGTACTAACGTTCGTTGAATTTTTGGGGGTAATCAAAATATCTCATTAAAGAATATACACACAATTTTATGTACTGTATTTATATTCAAAACTCTCATTTTAACTTATACATATGCGAATAAAACATAGTATATTTTTAAAATAATATTCGTACTATAGTTACTTATTTTTCATTTAAATTTTAACAATAAATCAGTTATATACATAATTATTTAATTAATATTATAACAGTCACTTACATTTATTACCTATAGGGATAGGGCGTTTTTCTTATAACATTTCGGCTTTAGCTTATCTCGGAATTAATTACATAAATACAACACTAATGGGTCCGAAAGACTACTTTACGTGATAATTGAAAATTGATACAAATTTTAATTAATTTAATGCACTAAAAAATTTTGTTATGTACTTAAATATATTTCAACTGTAATAACATATTTCATTCTCAGTAACCGTTATTCTCCAAGAATAGAAAATTGCAAACATACTAAAAATGTGTCCGAAATAATTGATCTGAATGTAATTCAATTTAATTACTCAATCTACATTTAAGGAAATACATTTAAATCTTTCTCTAAAAGATAACATTTGAAAACTAATGTGCGAACGGTAATGAATGTTAATCGAATGACACAATCACGATTGACATTCAACGTCCATAGTTAATTTTCCTCTTCCATATTCGAGTTATCTGACGTCAAAATTGATTATACTTTATCAATCTATACGAATATATATATAATTTTCATTTTTATAATAATTAGAAATCAGAGTCCGGGCTTGACAAAAAGAGATTTTTCGGGTGAAAATTTAACTTTTGAGTACTTGGCAACGAGAAATTGTTATTGGACATAGAACGCTGCAACATTGCCAAAGAAGGGCAAGGGAGAAAAGAGGGAGGACCCCCAACAGTTCGTCCGGGAGAGAAGATCGTCCGTCTTACTAGGAGTCCGTCCGCCGACAAAAGGAGACAGTTCATTCGTTCGAGAATCTGCCGCCATCGAAAGCTCGCCTTAGTCCAAGTTGCTTGAACGATCGGATACCTTAGTGACCTTCCTCCATCCGCAGTGATCCTTTATGAACTCCATAAAAGTGAACTCCCTCTAAGTGAATTCCATCAAAAAGTTAACTCTATCAAGCCTTCGATTCGTCTCAGATTCCTTATCAGGTATCTATGAACCTTATATGTAAACTATCTCTCTCTCTCCAACTTCAAACTCGTTAACTAGTTAACATCGAGGACGAAGCTTTAAATACAAGATATTAGCCTTGTATACATTCTGGTAGTTACAGTAAATAAACGGAAATTTATTGTTAGATTTGTGTTAGTGTGCAAGGCCTTGTCCTCTGGTAAGGATTATTAGATACACACACATTAGTCTAAAGAAAATAATAAATAATAATCTTAACCTTCATTTTCTTCTGCATCAATGCAGTAAATAGATATATAATATATTAAAAATTGGTACTGTTATATACAACTGTGCCTTTTTTTTAATTTTTGAAACTAGAATCCACAGAAATATAAACTCAATACAAATTTCTAATACTGAGTTGTAGGCAACGTGAATTTGGTTTAGTATTAAAAATGTTTTACTGTTTGATCGTATCAAACAAAATAAATTATTAGAAATAGCTAATATAATAATGATATAAAATTTAAGTTATAATTTCATAAATATTCATTATAATTTCATTAAATAAATATGTTGATGTAAATGCATCTATTTGTTACTCGAATGTAACTTTTTAATATTTATTTGTTTTATATGAAAAGCACTGTATTAATATATTATTTTATTTTGTATAAAATTCCATAAAAATTGAATGAAGTAACCCTTTATATTAATTTAAAATATTAAAATTAACTGAGAACTTATTACATTATGAATTATATTGAAATTTAGGCTATTTTATTTAAATGCTTAGCTAATTTTTTCTTAGATTTAATTTTAATATTTGCCAAAAAACTAATATCGCAACAAAAAAACACTTTCTATAGAAATAAATTCTAGATTAACAAACAATTGATAAAGGTAATATTAAGATTTAGGACATAATTTAATATTTACTCTTGTTATTAAATTTATTTAATGCAACATTGTTTTCGTATTTCCAATTTCTATTGCTTAATTGCACATCCTTATGAAGAACTTCAATTCTGTTTGACTGTTCAATGCCAAATTATATTATTTATCAAGACGATGAGTCAAGTAGAATTTAGAATTTTGATAAGGGACCTCCATAAATTACGTAAGGTATTTTGGGGTGGATGGGGGTCAAGAATTTCTTACGATTTCTTACTTAGAGGTAGAGAAGTAATTTGGCGGTTTCTATTAAGAACGCTCGTTGTACTAACGCCATCAAGTGTGACGTGATAGAATAATAACACTAGCAGACACATTTTTTATCATGGGAGAAAGGCCGTGTACTGGTTTCTCTCTCTCTTTTATATTAGAATAAGTGCACCACTCCTATAGGTGTATAACACTAAGAATACATAAACCGAAATACATGATACAAAGTAACCATAAAATTAGTATTCGGTTTTTTAGTGAAAACTGAAACGTAAAATTAGAAATTAGAAATCAGAAATAGTCTTAACTTCCATATTTTTTGAAAATAATTGTAAAAAGCAACAAACAGTGGCTTCTGAACAAGCTTATCGAGTGGATACGGCTACCTGAAACCAAGCGTAAAGATTTCTAATTTCAGAATAAGTCTATCTTGATCGTAAATTGGACAATGATAGATCATATGGTCGACGGTGTCTAGGTTTTCTGTAGAGCAAAAGCAAGAGGCAGTTTCTGCACTGTTATACATGCTCAGTAAGTAGTTGAGCAGTTGCAAACGTTAAATCTCTAAGTGGTGATGAGAACCTGCATTCAACACTAGGAAAATAAAGTCTTGTTATTCTACCAGTTTTACTGCTCAACTATTGTTGATTCCACTTTTGCATAGCGTTGTCATGAATATAATTTTTAAGGCTGCTGCGTAAGAGAGAGATGTGAGTGTAATCTAATTCAGTGTCCTTTGCAGCTGACTTAGTCTCAAAGTCGGCTTTTTCATTTCCTAGTATGTCAGTATGGCCACGAACAAACATAAAAGTTATCTTATTTACAAGATTTTTAATATGATGCTGAATATGTGTGATTTTATTGCTATTGCAATTGAGATTTAATAGAGCTTTTAAAACAGACTAAGAATCATTATAAATGTTGATAGACAGAGTTTTATTTGGTAGTGAAGTGGCCCACTGAACAGCTTGGTAGACAGCATCTTCTTCAGCTTGATACGTGGGGGTATCTGTACCTTCTAACATATTTTGGGCAAAAATATGTCAGTTTCGAAGAAGATACAGATATTTGAGCAGACATGAACATGGGGCTTTTGGACCCATCTGTGTAGATATTAATGTCTGCATGATTATCCATGAGGAAACAGATGACACCAAATGTACAGTATCCTCGGGATAACCTTGTGTACAGGGTGATGATCAGAGATAGGGTAGTTACAATATGGTAGCATTTGAACAACCATAGAGCCTTGATGTTTGTAGTTCTGATGTAGTAGCTTAGAACCTTTTCTACATTACATATACATAGTGGCAAAGGAAGGAGCTCTGCTAGTATCAGAGAGGCATTAGTAGAAACAGTTTTCAGTATTTGAAATTCTGATGGCAAACTGTCTTTGAAGAGAGAGTAATTTACTTACTACTGAATTTTTACTAGTTACATGACCCCAGCTAGAGGCCGCATAAAGTAGCATTGGTTGTATTGCCCCATTATATAGAGTTTTATAAGTTTTATTGTTTAGTTCCCTGGTGCACCTAGCACATTTTAGTAGCATGTAATTTATTTTCTTGGCCTTAGTCAAGATTTAACCAATATGGCAACGGAATGTGGTTTCTATTCTCGCTTGTTTTATTTTGTATAAAGTTTCTGTTGTCACGTGCAGGTCGATTTGTCAAAGTTTTTTTGCGTTCTTTTGTGAAAATTAAAATTAATATAAAAATGAAGATTATGATGTTGATTAATGATAATAATAAAAAGAGTGTTAATAATTAAAAAATAAAGTTTTTAAAATAAATTGTTCATTCAAATTTTTATATTTTTAAATATGTTTACATAGTTTTTTATAAATAATAGTACATATTCATTAACTAATTAATAATTATATATTTTGGACCTAACGTAAAAACCTAAAGGTGAAAACCAAATTTTTAAAAATGAAATCCTAAAACGGGTTTCATTAAAAAAATTTTTTTTAAAAATCTTTCTATAAAATTATGCCTAAATATTACATAAGATAGGGAAGGGGAGGGGGGATCAAAGAAAATATTACGGTTTCTTATACCGGGGTGGGTGGGGGGTGTAGAATGGCCAAAATCGCCCTTACGTAATTTATTGGCGGCTCCTAAGTGTATGCCAACAATCAATAACATAGTCTTAATTCCATTAATTACCATATCAAATGATAATATATTACATTTAAAGTAATGGCACTTAGGATTGATCCCTGTATGAAGATATAAAGCAGTTAAGGCAACAGGTGGTCAAAATTAAATTTCGAAATGGTAAATCTCGGGAGTCAAATATTTAATTAATTTTAGTAACTAAAAATAAAAATTGTTTACAAATTTTACTTTATTTAACTTTTTATCCTGTATCAGAAAAATAACAATAAACTGTGTATAAGTCTGTTTTTTCTTAATCTCGAAAACGAAATTAGATATCATACATGAAAGTCAAGACCAGATGCAGAAAAACCAGAGGCAAGAGGCCCCTTGATTAATTATATACGTTATACTATTTGATACTGTTTGATTTACTATATAGTATATATTAAATATATACTTTATAAACAGAAGGTTACGTTAATTCAATTCAAAACTTTTCCCTGAAACAAGTTAGATAGATGACTGGCACAACTCTCTTACTAGCGGAAAAGTATGATGTACAGGGGCAAGGCACTACTAATTTGAGGTGGAGAGCATATATTTTAAATAAAATAAATTAAAATATGATTAATAATTGAAACCTGACATTGTGACGTTGTCACGATAAATAAACAAAAGAAATCCAGCATCGAATTGCTTAACTTTCCCGACAAATTTTTTATTATTAAAAAGCTTAATTCTGAGGGTAGGGATGGATTTTATAAAAAATCTTGTAAATGCTAATAACGAGTAAAATCGTCATTAAGTCCGGCCCTACCCGAGATGCGACACCTTTATCTCCCCATCCCTGTAACTTTAACCACCAAAATTTAATAGCATTAATTCTCCTAATATACAAACATCCGTGCAAAATTTCAGAAATTTTTCGACAAAAAGCACATGAGTTGTTAAGCTTCAAAAAGGGTGAACAAAATCGTGCCCCCCACTGACATCCATACATAAAGAAATTACCCCCGAATTTTTTTTTTTTTTTTTTTTTCTTTTTGCATTTCTCGATGTTTCAAATGTGTCCTAAGTTCAAAAATGTAAAAATCTTGAGGGTGAAATTATAGACTGATCGCCATACTTTCCCTCTGTTATATATACAGTCAAACCTGTTTTTATGCGGGGGATAGGGACCGCATTAAAAAAAACGCATAAAAAAAAATCTCACGAAACTTCACGAATGGCTGTAAATAATAGTTTTCGCAACACAATTAAAAAATATATTTTTTTTTATGCGGTCAACAGGGACCGCATAAAAGAAGTCTCACATAGAAAATAACTCAAAACCGTACGAAATAGAATTTATTGACAACAGATGTCAGCACTTGACTGCATCGTCTGGTCTATCGTCTGTTTTACATATTTTTGTCCAGTTGGTGTTTTGTTGACTTAAAAAGTAAATTATTTCATTTTTCGCATATTCATGCAATAATATTACTATAATAAGTGCATTTATGCTATAATAAGTTTATTTAGCTATAATAAGTCAACGTAAGACATGACGAATCGCACGAGACTAGTCGCCAACTATACCGCACAAATGAAAAATTCGCATTAAAAAAATCGCACAAATAAAAATCGCACATAAAAAGAGCGCATAAAAACAGGTTTGACTGTATATATATATAAACAGAAAAAATAAACTATTTGAAGTACACTATTCGCTTGATGTACTGTACAGACGATTTGTTTCACTTTTCCAGTAGTTTATGCAACTGTAAACATGAGAATCAATGTATTTTTATTGCACTTGCAATTTTGTTTTACGTTGTAAGAAATATATTCTCTTAAAGGTATTTCAGTCGACATACGTGAGGAATGATTTTAAGTGTAAAGTTACTAAACCGATTTGTCTTCCTTGTAAACTTGAAAATAACATTAAAAGATTTGCTGTTCTTTTTATTGTACGTTTCCACATCGTATATTATTTAAGGACATAAAATCCTAAGCTTTTAAAAGCAAAATTTCCGAAGTGTTCTCGAAGTAAATATATTTATAGATTATAAATATAGAAACACAAGTTCGGAAATGTAATAAATATAACCTTTGACGACAATTTTTAGAAGAGATTGAGTAAAAATATTACATATGTATGTTTTTATTTTATAGAAGGAGTACATTATTTTAATCAATTTTGAAATTATTTATTAATTTTCCTATAAACATTCATTTATACCACAATATAGAGACTTTTCTTATAAAGACACTTTCGTAAAGTGCTAAAAAAATAATCAATGCTAAATAAATAAACTAGTTAATTTTGCTGATATATAATCATTCCTTGTAACAATGAGCTGGGAATAAAAGCAAACACAAAAACAATACCAGAAATTCTAGAAAATATAGAATAGTTGAATGTTTACTGTTTAATATTTTAAAAATGAACAAAGTATTCATGACACCGTCACAATGCCGGGCTTCAATTTTTAATCATATTTTTAAACTATTTAATTTAAAATATACGCTCTCCATCTCAAATTTCCCCTGTGAATCATACTTTCCCTGATAACAAGAGAGTCATGCCAGTCGGCTATTTAACTCCGTTCTGGTAAAAGTTTTTGAATTAAAACCAGTGTCTTGCATTGTATCAATTTTAACTTTGCATCCCAATAACAGAAAGATATTACATAGAAAATTTTATAATTTTCTACAATAGAATTTGCTTTTTTCTACACCGAAAAAGGATAGATATAAAAAAAATACTTTTTTTTATTCCAACAGTTTCAAACTTCTCTATTTTCATAATCTCTAGGAACGTTTTTAAATTTTTAAGTTTTTTTCCTATCCATATCTCTGATTTATATTTTTTTAAATCCGGTTAGATTTTTTCACGAATGTCAAAAAGTTACGAAGTGAATATACAGAATTTAAAAAAGGAAAATATTCTTATGAATATATTCGATTTTCTTTTATCAAATGCACATTTTTAGAAATTTACACAAAAAGTCATTTATACATTTTTTTATATCCCTGAATCGTTGTCCAGCATTAAAGTATGCAAGTTAATTTGGATATTGACAAACATTTACCAATGAATTTTGTTTAGGATATAAATAACATAATGATAAATATTATTATAATTTTTCTCTATATTTTTATTTAAGAAATTATAAAATTGAAAAGAGAAATGATCTAAGAAATTATGTTAAATTTCATGAAAAATCTAAATTAACTTGCAATAAATGCTTCTCAATTAAACAATTTGAAAGTATACAGTGTTGGGATTATATTAATTATATTTATTAATATAACTTTTAATTTATTATTAATATATTAATATAATAATGATTTTAAAAGGTACGAATATTATATTAATTTTAAAATATTCATTTGTAAAATTATTATTGAAAATGTATTGTTTTAAAACGAAAAGATTATCGATAAACTAAGTTTTTAACATTTTAAACTTGGTTTTTCAAATGTAAATTTATTTTTTATCCATTAGAATGTAGTGAAAGAATATATCATTGGCAGCATTCCATCATCACTTATCAGGGAAAAAATTCTCTTAATACTATATTGGATCGTCCTGAGTGTCAATCAAAATTCAGAGAAAAACAGATTATATTTTCTTATCTGTACCACTTTTTAATATTTTATAAATTACATTTAACTTTTTAAGAAATAAATCTAAAAATCTTGATTTCAGCAACTGAAAGAATAAAGTTTTCGTTTATCTTAATTATACAGTGTACTTAATTCTATTAAGTAAAATAATTAGATAATAGTTTATAAATTCAAATTCAATTTTATAAATTATTATTTTGAAAAGTTATCAAAATTATCATATTTTATGTTTTCCAATAAATTATTTTATATTATTGCTTATGTATTTAACTTATCTATGCAGTACATTTTCAACTAATTATATAAGAATAAAGTATTTAAAATGCTTTCTTTGTTTGATTACTACAACATTTTAATAAATTAATTAATTTTTAATTATTACAAAAATTACATTCGAAATGAAAGAAAACATATCATTTACAAGTCTTCTTCTTTAATATTCTTTCCATTTTAAACATGATTATAAATATTAAACATTTACTCTATTAGAGTCAGTTTTTGTAGCTTATGCTTGGCAGTGAAATGAGTGTAGCATCGTAACAGCACAGTCCAGGCGTTAAATTTTATTGTTAATTGCGCTTAAAATTTGACATGCAACTAGTTAATTATCAATAAAGAAATAACAACTAACGAACCTCACTGAAAGACAATGATGCTAGGCTTTTCTTACTTTACATATGTAGCATGCTGTGCAAAATAGCAAACATTTAAGAAAGCAAAGAAACTTTAAGAGCCTGTATCTCGAAATGAGCCAGCGGTGACCCCCAATTTATATGACCAAAATTAAGTTTTGGTCCTGTTATACATTTCATTTTGTCTGTGTAATTATCCTGTATAACACAATTAAATGATATTCAGTCGGTAATATATATTACTAAACAATATCATAACACCGTCACATGATAAATTATTACATTCGCAAATCGCTACTTCTGTGAAGTATATCGACCTGTTCTATAATGTTTCTGTGGTACGAATTAAACATATAATAATTTCTATACCAATTTTTAATGACGCTTTTAATAGTTTTAAAGTATATTCAATAATTTAAAATATATATATATATATATATATATTTGATAAAAACCTGTTAAATCAATTTCTCCACGAAGCTATCTTTCATGATTTTGTTATCATTTTTCATAAAAGTATTGCTATTTTCTTCTAGTAACTCTTATTTTTTAATAGATCATCATTCAACCACCAGAACTGTATAGAAATAAAAACGAAAGCAAAACATCCGAAGATGACAAATTGGAAATTTTCCAGTAATCAATAACTAAATATGAGAGTTTATAAATGTGTAAGAAATATTACAGGAGTGGAAAAAACTAACTTTTTCTTGAAATTCGTGGTTTAATAAAGAATAAATGGCGTTTTCTACCATTGAAAATAAGTAGGTCAGGTAAACATACTTTCATTCGGATATTTTCACCATCAAAATGTAGTCCACAAGAAAAAACATGTTGGATTTTCAAAAGACGTTTCGTGTCTTTCTAAGCCAAGTTCTTTTAAAATATATAAAAATTCCAAAGAACCAAACAGCATTTTAAAGCTTAAGAACAAAATTAGATTATTCTGTAATTTCAAATTCTTAATTTTTTTCTATAAAGAAAAAGTTATATAAATTTATAAAATAAATTTATATAACTTTTTTTCTTTTAAGTAGTATTTCTTTTTTTATTTTATTTTATAAATCCACTAACTATACATTTATCGTTAATTATTTATGGTATAAATAAAATGAATATTTTAAAAATAAATTTGAAAATTTGCCTTGAAAGTGTACCACGTAGCATACTTATGCCCATACTTATACTATCTGGCATTAACTTTAATATAATAGTTATGCTCCTAATTCACGCAGCTTATAATGCAGCTTATCTTTGCATTAATATATATTTAATATATAAAGTAAAGCTTAATAAAATATAATAAAATTTAATCGTATTTAATTTTAATTTTTTGCAAAATATTACTAAAAACAGAATGATTTATTCACATAATTCTAAAAACAAAACTGTAAATTGAAAAAGTTTTTCGATAAATTTTGAAAATCAATTCACATTAATCAATTTTCTGGTTTACTTATATAAAGAATTTGTGAATAAAAGTACTCTTTGTATTAACAAGATTGATTAATTTGCCTTCATCAAAAAATACTTTTTAATTTAAAATTTTAGCTCTCCAACAGTTAATGTTATTTTTTAAATTTCGAGTTTATCTTAAGAAATTCTGGCTCTGTGCACTATTCCTTTTCTTCAAATCTATCGTAATTTGTATGAAAACTATTGGCCACAACTCTGATCGTAAAAATGTTTTTGTTAAATGCAAATACTGTGTAGGATTTGAATACTTTACTGTATTTAATAATAACTAAATAAATGTATTTAAAACTACAAATTTTGATAAGTTTTTATAATGCTGGTTCCATGTAATTATATAAATTGTGTGAAACTATATTTATTTTTCTTGTAGCTAAAGTTATTCAAAAATTATATAAAATTTTATAAATTTTTAAGTTGATTTTATATCAACATTTATTATTTATTTCACAAGCAGAAAATTCGATATATCAATATCCTACACGTAGAGACATTAAGTGTTGAACCAAATTTATCGATTATTGATACATAATTTTATATAGTTCCTAAAAATAATGCATTATAAAATATATATATATATATGCGTCAATTCTTCGGATTTTGATTCTGACAAGCCATAACGTTATATTGATTGCTAGTTAGTTGTGAGTGCAGCTGATATAAAGAAGAAAATCTTTCTTGTTTACTTCTAGTGAAAGATGAAAGAAAAAGATAGCACAAAGAATACTTTAAAGGTCTATTGAAGATTTTTAAAGTTGGAAAAAAATAGAGGCTAAAAAATAAGTACAGCAAAAGACGATCTGAGAAGAGAACCAAGGCAATCTTTTGGATTAATACAGAGAACACTCTATATCAATCCAAATGATTGTAATGTTTTTCTTCTAAACTCTTCTCTTGCTTCACATTTTACTTCATAATTTCAATAGTCTTTTAAATCACGCTAGTGACCAAAAATTCTTAAAGTAGTTTTTGTATCAGAATGACTATTTAACTGCAATTTAAAAAAATTTTTAGACCACTGTCAGTCTGTCCTTCCTTAATATTGAGAAAAGGATTAGACAGATGCACGACTCGCTTGCTAACAGGAAAAGTAAGACGTACTGTACAGGGTAATATGTACTAATTTGAGGTTGAGAGCATATATTTTAAATGCAATAAATTTAAAATATTTTCAAATAACATTTCTTATATTACATTACATTTCTTACAACATAACCAGAATAGTCCATTCACAAAACGGGCATTCTACGATTCCGCACATGTCCTGATTCGACCCCAGGTTTTCCTTATATAAATAACCTTTAATCACATATTCAAATTAAGAAAATTTAAAACGAAATAAAATTCTATGAATATATTTTGAAAATTTAGTATATATTGTTTAATAAGTAAGTTTATATTAAAAGCTTTTATTTAATAAATTTCAATAATGCTATATTCCTAATTGGGCAATAAGCGTAAATCATTTTGAAATAATGAGGATGAAAGAATGAATTCGTAATATTCAAAATAAAGTAAAAATAATTAAAAACCAGGTTTAAAATAACCTATTATAAAATTAATTACTTAAAATAATTATATTTTCGAGTAAATTAAGTTAATATGGAAAGAAAAATCTTTTCTCTTCCATCAAATTATGTCACATTAATGAAATAATAGAATAAAATTAACACACGTCCGTTTTGTCAGCACCCTCTTACGTCCTTTTCACGTCATTTTTATGTGTTTTTTTATAATTGGGAAACATAAAATGATGTAAAATTGACGTAAAATTGTACAGGATTCTAACAAGACGAATGTATCTTCGAACGTGTCTAGAATTTATAGTAATGTTGCTAAATTAATTTTTTAAATCCTAGAAAAAATGGAAATTATTATTCTCATTTATAAAGAAAAAAATTATAAAATTCGTTATAAAATACATTATATCATTAAAGAAACAACGTGCATCATCATCTTGAATGGACGATAATAGAAACAATTTTATTGTTTGTTATTATATGCTCGAATATTAAAATCTTTCAACGAATTTCGCCCTTTAGACCCGTTTGAACGTATATACAATTTTTAATTTATTCGATATTCATATCAAAGTTCAACATTTTGCATCCAGACTGTGTGTGCAATTGGTCGAAATCTGAATACAGCTTGTTAAACTCTTCGGAGAATTCTTATTGGCTGTGGTTCCCCACCATTAAAATAATTTGAATTTTTTCCTTCTTATTGAATTCCATGTTTCACCTGTACAGAAAAGAAAGTAAAATCAATATAAATTCTAAGGCTCCAGACTCAAATCAGGTGAGCAATTCCAGAAATATTTAATGAACGAAGGCTTCATTGATCAAGACTCTGCCAAAACCCGTGATTATAAAGAAGAAAAGATTCTTAGTGAGCAAAAGGAAGACACTTGAATGAACAATGAATCACTTTTGTTGTTAAAATTATCGAAGCTTGCAGTATTTGTCATATTTCTACCTTCTTTTTTATTAATTATTGGGTTGAAATTTAAAAAAAATTGTAGACCTATAAATTACCATTGTAGTCTGGCTATCTGTCTATCTATCCTTCCTTAATCTCGAGAACGGTGTTAGAGAGACGAAAGTCGAGACCACATATGGAAAGCTTAGAAGAAGTGAATTTAATTCAAAAATTTTCCCCTGAAAGGGGTAACATAGATTACGGCATGACTATGTTGTTATCAGGAACAGTATGATATACAGGGGCAAGACACTACAAATTTGAGATCGCGAGCATATATTTTCAACATTCACATTTAAATACTTTAATTAGCATGAAAGTGTTTTTAAAAGGAACAATATTTTAATGCTAATAAAAATAACATAAAAATGCATAGCAATTAAAAGAGTTACAAATAATAGCAATACTAAAAGTATTAAGAGCATAATTTTCTTGTAATGATTAATTAGCATGAAGTATTATAGTGCAAATCTGTTGAATTAAATGCTATAATTTTGGATAATTTAAAAAAGTTAAATGTCAATATAAATGAAGTTTTATTTCTTTTGTTTAATTGGAAAAAAACGTTACTTTCCTACATAAAAAAATGTTTTGTTCTATTTTTTTAATGCTACACTTGATACGTCACGCAAGAAAACTTGCAATTTCAATAATTGCTTCGTCTTCAATTCTGTGCGTGTCTCAGTTTAGGATCTTTATTTTTTTAAAAAAAACCAAATACGAATAAAAAACAAAATTAGAAATTGATTGAGAAATTACTTTAAGTACTTTCAAATCGGAAATTTAAATGTTTTATCTTTAATATTTAAAATTATATATTTTTCTGAATGTATGTGAGGGGGGCCCGATTTTGTTCACCCTATTTGTAGCTTAATAACTCCCGTGCTTTATTCGAAAATTTCTGAAATTTTGCAGGAGGTTTGATTATTAGAGAGATTGATGCTAAGAAAAGAGAAAAAAATTAATCATTTATAATAACGAATAGCGATCTCTAGTAATGAAATGTATGCTATACACAAAGTGAGGTGCAGATTTCAAACGCGAAGAAAGTTGAACAGCGTTTTTTAAACGACTACACGAAACTCTGATGTCCCACCTAATTATATTTGAGATATAACTCGAGACTTCCTGCACATCGTTTTGTCAAAAAAATTATCGTGAGATTTCGTTTTCATAGGTATATCTCTGCTTTGTTTCTCATATTATTTTCATTTCTTTTCCTGATACATTCATTCTAATAATTGCACTTGCGCCAAGTTTTTACAAAGAAGATTTTGAAAATAAAAAGGCTTATAAAAGTTAGAAAGATCGTAATAATATCTTTTAAATTAATTTTTGTTTAAATGAAAACAATTAGAATTTAGTTAAATTTGTTTGTATTCTCAAGAAACATTTTAATACAAGCAACATCCTAAAACTATTTCTTTTCTTATTTGCAAATATTTTAATAAATAATCAAGAATGAAGAAATGACATACTAGCAATTTAAAATAAACCAGCAAAGAGTTGCTCAACATTTGCTTTCCAGGCAACATTTAAAATTTGGTTGACACCATCTGTTATGATATTTTATTTTAAAATGTTTATATTTTTAATTATTATAAAATGGCACGAAGTTTAATTTTGAGGTTAGCAATGGGTTTTATAAAAAAATTGTAAATTCTAATAACGAGTAAAATTGTTATTCAGACTAACCCTACTCTAGATGTGGAACACTATATCCCCTTATCTCTCCATCCTTTGATCTTTAACCACCGAAATTTAACAGCATCATTTCCCCTAATAGTCAAACCTTTTTGCAAAATCTCTGAAATTTTACGACAGAAAGCACAGGAGTTATTAAAGTTCAAAGAGGGTATACAAAATCGTGCCTTTCACACACACTAACATTCATAAATACAGAAAAACCCCGGATTTTTTCGTTTTTGATCGTTTTAGGGTTATCTGAATCTAAAAATATAAAAAACCTGGGAGGAGTGATTTTTTGACTGATTACGATACTTTCCCTCTGTTATACTGTATATAACAGAACCCAGAAAGCAACATAAATGAGAAAAGTTTATTTATAATTGCTAAATTGTAAACCACTAATTTTATTATTTTATTATAAAAATTGAATAAAGATAACATATGAAATAGAGAAACGGCGTGGAAATTTGTTTTATGTTCAGGAAAAAAAACACTCATAAAAGGGATTCTTGCAATGATACAATTTTATTGCTTTTATATAAAATCCTACCTATTGTAGAGAGTATAACACCACAAGGTTATTTTACACATTTACTGAGTTTAAAAGGTCAGGGTAATCAATATCAGTAAGATATGTAGAAAGTAATCGGGTTGATGGAACTTTTTAATATTAACGAACCAATGAGAAGGATATGATAAACAGCAAAAAGTACAGGAAAATTAATTAAATTAAAAGTTTTATTTGAAGCAGAAATACGATAATCAAAGTATTAATATGGAAAAATTAAATTACATCAACGTTACAGTTTTTATTAATTATAACACTAATATCTACTAATTTCATTTGAAATATATGCTCTCCACCTCAAATTAGTAGTGGCTTGCCCCTGTACATCATACTTTTCCTTTAGCAATAAAGTCGTGCCGGTCATTTATCTAACGCCTTTTCGGGGTGTGAGATCTGGAATTTCCTCAGAATTAAACTTGTAATAATTCGTTTTAGGAATTCTTCCTTAATATAAACATCCTGTTTAAAAACGGCCCTGGACAAGAAAATATGCGTTCCCGGCCATATAACTGTCAACAATCCTTTGTTCTTAAACTGTATCCAGATCATCTTTCAACCTAAGTTTATACTTAACGTCCGAATTCGTCATGTATTTTGAATCCCGGGAACACCTATGACACAAATCGTCATCCACCTTCGATCACGTGACCTAATTTCCCAGGCTAAACTTATAAAAGCCACTCCTTCCACCCCCTCGGGGGAGTCTCATATCATCTGCCGGACAAACGCCATCGCCGGTCGTCACCGACTCGGACCTACTGTCCGAACGTCTCCGCGCTCAGTCGCGACTATATAAAACTGTGCCTATTTCGGATACTAATCCCCACCTCGTGGATATCAAGTGCTAATTCTAAGGAAACGAACTCATGAGGTATGAACCGAACTTGTAAGCTCTCTCTCTCGAACCCTACGCGACTTAGGGAAGTTAGTCAGCTTTTGTATGTGTGTCCTTGTTAAATATTAATAAACCTTGTTTTAATTGTTAATTGGTGTCCTCTTGGTCTCGAATATCGCTTTCGCCTTATCGTCGACCCCATCTCAGTGTCCTATCCACTCGCCCGACAAGAAAAGTCCCGATTCTAGGGACCAAACGAAATTTTAGCCATCTTGACAAGTGAGTTACCGGAAAGGGAGGTACGACTTCTCCTACCTCCCCGTTCGCACATATTGGTGTCACTCGAGTGGGGTTTCGACCTTCTTCGAAACCCTGGTAGGCACCAGAAATCACATATTGGTTTGCGCCGATCTCACAGGAGTAATTGAAATAACGAGAATTTTCGTTGGCATTAGAAATTCATTCATAGTTAATCAGGGTCTCCTGCTCCCAACGTTTCTGTATCTCGTTTCATCTATCTATCTTCATCCTCGAGTTTAAGGGCAGCCGTATAGACGCCAGTGGGAATTTATAGGTCTACATTTTTTTTCAAATTGCAGCTTAATAAACATAAGATATGAATCGTCTACACTCGTTAAAATATTAAAAGACCCAAAACTCAGTTAACTATGTTTTATTTCGTATGTTTCATATACAGATGAATATGTATCCTGAACTGAATTTGAATGATCGCATTATGAATAATTTTTGTAAAGTTTATAAATATTTAAATAAGACAGCAAATTGATTATCGAATTTTCTACCACCTTTTATATTCAGTGATGCATTTATCTCTTTTACATCGTATTATGTGGTAAAGTGATAATAAATGGCACAAATTTACAATGTATTTAACATTGTATAAAATAATATGCACTTTCATTTTTAATAATTATAAATGCAAAAGGACATGAATATTAGAGAAGTTCTTTCGATTAAAATTTTGAAGAAATTTACTTTAATCCAAAAATAAATTGCTCAGGTTTAATAAATAAATTTAATCGTTTAAGAGTTTTTAATTAATAAATTAAAAATAAATTATTCGAAATTAGAAACAGATAACAATCCATTTAAAATTAGCTTAAAATGTTATTAGAAACTAGCAGGTAGGCCCGGCGTTGCTCGGGTAAAAGTAACGATAGCGAAGATTAAGGTTATTACGTTATAGTCAACCTTACCCATTCTCACAGAATGCAAGAATTGGGTTCCCCTGTTTCCGGACTAATTAGAGAATTTTTAGATGGGTCTAAACATATGTTCGATTTCCCGCAAAAACGAAAAAAACTGCATCTGCGTCTTGCACGTCGCTTTCTCTTAACAATTCCATTGTTACGTAACACTTCCATTGTTACGTAACACTTCCATTATTACGTAACACTTTTATTCTTGATAATTCCATTGTTACTTGACACTTCCATTGTTACTTGATACTCCCATTGTTGATGGAAGTGTTAAGCCTTAATCGTGTCCCTGTCCCCCGTGGGGAAAAATTTCGAAAAATCCCTTCTTAGTGTGCATTCTCGTGACGTTCCCTAACTGTGTACCAAATTTCAACTTTCAACTTCTAACCGTTTGGGCTCTGCGATGATTATTATTATTATTATTATTATCATCATAAACTCATCTCGATTATATATATAGATTCTTTTTTAGAACACTTTTCGACTGCAATTTCAAAAAATTGCAGACCTATAAATTCCCCCTGTCAACTGCTGTCCGCCTGTCCTTAATTAATCTCAAAAATCGTGTTAGATAGATGAAAGTCGAGACTAGATATGGAATGCTTTGGGGAAGGAATCATCAATTAACTATACAGAATCTTCTGGTACACATGAGAAGGCACGTGATTTAAATTCAAGTATTTTCCACAGAACGGAGTTATATAGATGACCGGCATGACTCTGTTGTTATCAGGAAAATTACAATGTACAAGGGCAAGACACTGCTAATTTCAGATTGAGAGCATATATTTTAAATTATATAAATTAAAAATATGATTAAAAATTGTAGCCCGGCATTATGACGATGTCACAATCATTTTTGCTCGTTACATCAATAGAAATGCCCCAAAATTAATAATACAAAAATATAAAATTCGTACAGAATATTATTATTTCACATTTCATACCAATTAGTCTGACTTAAATAAATACGAATTATGCATAATTTTACTAAAAATGTAACAATATTTAGATTTATGTCATTTCCTTTTTCAACTTTATGCGAAATTAAAGTGAAGAACAATGTTACAAGAACTCAATCTATGAAATGTCCACTTGTATGAAACATTGTACTATATTAAATGGCATGATCTATCCCTTTTTGAAATATTCTTAGAAGTTTACTTTTATAAAATTTATTTCGGGATAATTTATTTCATTTAATAACTTTTTATGTTTTATCTTCGTGAAGTTATGAATTCCATCAAAAATAGAAAAAATAAAGATAATGACTTGCAATGATTAATAGTGCAAACGGTGTATTTTGATTAAAACTATAAATTAAATTAACATGAAACAGAAGTCAATATATTTAAAACATTGTTTATATATTATCACTCCAGACTTAATTACTTTTTGTAATATTTTTTATTTAGTAAAAAAATAATTTTGTAACTTAAAGTGCAGTACATACGGATGCTGACAGAGAATTGTGTCTAAAATATAATTTTGATATTACAATATGAGAATAAATTCGTTATATCGTTTTCACATTAATTGTTTTATATATTCGCGTATAACTTCTTTAAATTTTTATAATTATTTCATGTGAATAAAGGAACTACTCTAGTTTTTTTACAGAAATATTTTTGTGGTTTTCTTATTCGTATCTTAAATTTTTCCAGATAATTCAATATTGTCTTGCAAACATCACAAAGATTTTTGTCTAAATTCAAGAACATATACTAGTGTTTGTTAGGCTGCGATTTGAAAAAATTGTAGACCTATAAATTCCCACTGTCGCCTGCCGTCTGTTCAACTATTTTTTCTTAATCTAGAGAATGGAGTTAGATACATGAAAGGCGCCACAAATATGGAAACGTTCGGAGCGGGTACCCCAATTAACAATATACTGATTTCCGATGAAAACAGGAAGTCACGTTATTTCAGTTCAAAAATTTCCCCAGAAACGATTTAGATAGATGACCAGCACGACTCCATCGTTAAAGGAAAAGTATGATTTACAGGGGCAAGCCACTACTAATTTGAGGTGGAGATGCATATATTTTAAATGAAATAAATTAAAATATGATTAAAATTTCAATAATTTATTGTAACGATGTGACAATTAATAATTGGTCGTTTCTTATATCTTCTTTCATACGATTACAGTTTAATTATGATTCATTTTATTTATTGAATGAACCAACATTTACATTCTGATTAATAAAAATGCAATATTGATGATACTTAATCTTTTATTAATATGTCTAACTATTGTTGAATATAAAAAAATCAACAAAACATATATATTCTTTCTTCCTAAATAACGATGTTAGTTATTTTTAAAAAAGAATTCTAATTTATATATTTTCCACGTTGTTTGAATATATTTTAAGTTAATGAAGCAAACTAATTTTACCTAGCTGTAATTCACAGATTAAATCTATTAGTAAAACTATTATAATTATTATTTTAGAATCTATCAAATTGTTTATTACAACAGAATACAGAACTTTATAAATCAATCTTAATTAACTTACATAATTTCTACTCATATAATTTTTCAATAAATTTTAAAACTATATAATAAATTTTTATGATCAAGAGGATAAAAATGTTTTTCTGGGTACTATAATTTCAAATTCAAATACAAAAAAAAAACAAAAATTTCCACTAAAATTTTTACCATTAACTATTATAAATATACAATTTTGAAAAGAATATTAAAATCTCTTTACGTAATTCTTAAAAGATTCTGAAAATAATCACAAAAGCAATTCTAAACAAACATATTCTTTTTCTCTGTATGTAAATTACATTACTTACAACACTCATATTTACTCATTCTATCAACCATCTCATCTGCAATTTAAAATCTTTTCAGGTTATACTTATGTATAAATATTATTATTTTCTTAAATATCTATGTTTTTCTAAGCTTGAAACTTTTAAATTCTCCTTTAAGATCTGAAATAATATTTCTCAGTGAGTTAAACTGGTACAAACAAAACTCAAAGAAAATATGAAGAGAAAGGAACGTATAATAAGAATTGAAGAATTGTATATATTCAATATTTATAATTTTTTCTACCAAAATAAATTTTAAATTATATAGACAATTTTCGAGATAGTTCAAGCAAATAATTAATCAAAGGATTAAATAAATTTGGTAAAAATAAATATTCGTCATTAAATTAAGCGGAGTTTTAAATAATAACTTGCCTTCTAACATTATTTTATAGTTATAAAAAGACTATTTACAACAGTTTTTACGACTTAAAATTTAATCTTGATGAATGTCTTCGTAAAAATTTATCACTGAATAATATTTTTATTCGTTTCTCTTATTGAAAAATAAATCATAAAATATAATAAATGTATTGTAAAATTTCAGATAATGCCCCTTATTTAACTATAACTTTACTTTTACAAACTTTAGTTCATAAATAGCAAATGTCAAATATTTGAGGTTAAAGGTCGAGAGGATGAGGAGATAAAGAGGTGTTACGTGTCATATCTCGAGAGGGGTTAAACTTGAAGATTTTATTCTTTATTAACAATTACAGTTTTTTTACAGAACTCATACCCTCATTCAAAATTAAGCATTTTGCCATTTTATAGTAATTAAAAATATAAAAGCTTTTATAACAAAATCTCATAACAGATGGCGTCACACGTAATTTTATTTATTTTGTTTAATAATATAAAAGTTATTTTTTAAGTAAGAATTCATTACAGCCGGGAAAGTTACATAACTCGTTGCTGGATTTTTCAATAATGCAGAAAAAAAACATTGAAAAAATATTATAATTTGTAATTAGAATTAATTCTTTTCAATATAGATATCCTACAGCTTATCTTTTCCTTCAATATAAGTGTTTTTATATTTCAAAATTGTTTTAGACATCGAAAAGTTTATATAGTTCACAGAAGGGAAAAACATCTGTTTTTCCCTCTGTTATGATATTTTATTTTACAATTTTTTTATGATTTTAATTATTATAAAATGGCAAAATGCTTATATTTGAGGGCAGGGATGGGTTTTATAAAAAAAAAACTGTGAATGCTAATAACGAGTAAAATCGTCATTAAGTCTGGCCCCACTCGAGATATGACATACGATCTCCTCTATCTCCCTATTTTAATAGCCTCTCTCGCCATTGTCAAGTTGCAAACGTGTGGAATTAACAAATTATTCTTAAATAAAGATAAATAAGTTGATAAATTACCTGGTAATAAATGAATGGTCAACTAATAACACTAAACAACAATTCAATAGTAATGTTTTTTCAGTACACAGATGTACAAAGAAATATATGATACAAACAATGTAAAAAACAAGAAAAAAATCTAATTATTCAGACTGACTGATATGTTCTTTCACTGTTGTTTACTTGATAAGCACATATAAATGGTGATGTTAGATAAAAAGTGACACTTAATTAACTTGCATACACAAAAGGAAAGGAAGCATTCGATTGTGCAGCTTTTCAGTCTAACAAGTAAGTTAAAATATTAGTGTTTAAATCAATTTTATTGCAATAATATATTCTTACAAAACTGAAAATTTTCCATACTAGCATGAGAAATCTACTCCAGTTTAATAATATTTTAAAATTTCATTTTAATTTAAAATCGTGTAAATAAAAATTCAGCAAACTTAATTATTTATTATTAATATTTATTTCTTTTTATTATTTAATGTAATTTTACTTTAATTTTAATTTATTATTGTTATTTCCAGAATTGTTTTTTAAACAATTTTCATTGATAATTAACATGAAATCTATTCTAAACAAAATATTAAAAACTTAGTAATGAAACTTTAGTGAAATTTTATTCAGTTATACTCAGACTACAATAAAATGTATGTGACTGCACAGAAGATAGATTTATCTTTCACATCCTCATTCATCTTGTCAGCTTTCACGCTTTCTAGTTTCTGCTTGTTTAACAACTGAACAAGCAATTTGTCAAGAAAGTTCTAAACACATCATTTTTCAAAAAACTATATCATTTTATATATAAATCTATTCAAAGATCACATTTAAAAGTATAGAAAGAAGAAAAGATACGAGTTAAAATAGTTATTTATGGTCAGAATTAACGTAGTAATCATAGAACAAGAAATCTAAGTAAGGACCGAGGCTGTTCATAAATTACTTAAGACAAATATGGATGTATGAGAATGGAAATCACGTAACGATGCGTTACAAAGAGGTGGCGTAATTCTAGGGTCCTTAAATAGACTGGTGTTTGATAGCCACGTATAATCTACAAAATTTGTTATGTAGATTATGTCTCTGTCTTGTGTTGTTATATCTATTACCTAAACAAGAATATCTTCATATTTTTATACGCTTAACCTAGAAAGTTATAAAATTATTAAAATCTTTTCTATTCATTTTAATCACGTTCCAATAGAAGGAATTACGTATGATTATTAAGCTCAAAGCCCATGACTAAACTTTTATTAATTTAATATTTAATATAAAACATACAATATGAAAGTATAATAATTAATATTTTATTGGATAAATGATGAGAAAACTGTTTTTATTTATATAATTGTTTTTATTCAACTATGTTTATGAGTGAGGACCACATCTGTTCTTCAACTTCTCGGTCTCAGAGCGTAATTTAAATAATTGAAATTTGATAATTAATAATGATCGAATGAATTCAAAATAGATTTAAGCCATTTATATTCTTTACTCTAAACATAATTAATGGAATATTACGGTATTCTTTGAATAATAAATATAATTCACATTAAAACCCTTACTTAATGAATTCAGGAGTAGATGACGCAATTAATTCGTCTTTTGAAATGTGAAGATGTCAACTTATAAAACACACTTGTCATTAGAATTATAAATTACTTAATGAAGAGGCGTTTTAAACTTTAAAAACTTCGAAAGTTCGTCGTACACAATGGGACTACTTGAAATTCAATAGGCTCTACTTTAAATTCCATCATCAAAATCTTGTGTAAAAGCTTTATTCTTATTTCATATAACTGGCTTTCTATAATTAACTATTGTTCGAATTATCGGAAATACGATGCCAAAACAAAGTTTATCGTGCATAAAAGATTATTTTCAATAGGCAAATTTCCATTGAATGTCACATAACATTAATTAATTTGCTCGGTAAAATTAATAGATAAAACTAACAATTTGGTTATTTAACATTATGACATCATTGTAATTATTTTAAATAATTGGTTTCTTACTTGCTATTAACTGAAATTAAATATTTAAAAATCCTCGTTTACATAATTTTTACTTTACCGGAAAATTATAACATGTAATTAAGATTTAATTACAAAATTAGCATGAATATTTAGATAGCAGAATGGTGAGGAATGAGACCCGATATATCCGGATTAACCACCACTTGAAACTTTCTGGATTTCGAGATCGAATCTGGATCCTCGGAAACTACCATCTTAATTGCTTATGACCATACATTACTATCACAATACAGGCCTGCGAGTAACCAAGTACAGTAGATGAAACCACTGAACCACTGATTGTTGGTCGAGGGTTGACGCCTCACCAACGGGCTAGCAGCATGGAGATTTTCGAGCTTTCTTTCGGTTTTTCATTAAAAGTTTCAATAATGAGGCAAAACTCTTATATTACGTTGTTTTATTCCATTCAACAAGCCTTTTAACATATGATTAGCAATTATTCGAAAACTGCTCTATCCCATTTAATGAAATCTGATAATAACTGACAGCTAAGTTGAAATGTAAACTTTTAATAATACAGATTCTGGTTATTTAAATGTTTTTATATTTATATACTTTACATGATTTTAAAATCAAAATTTTTAAACAAATACAGTCTTATCCGGCTGGACATAATAAATACACAGATTGAGACTAACATCACATAAAATATTTTTTTCTGGCAGGTACTTCTTGTAAGCAAATCGCCCTTTTTAGTTGCCTTACCACATAAAAAACAGCATTATTTAATGTGTGATGAACCTTTCAAAGTCAAATTTTCAGCTGCAAAATCTATTGAGTATAATTATGGATTAGGTATCCAAATCTCTATGTGGAAAAACAGGCAAACATAAATCAAATCTGGTATATATACTGTTCTCATTCCTATGAATATACAGTTTCGATTTTCGAAAAAAATTTTTCTTAGAAATATTGTTATCAAAATTTCCTAATGTCGTATTTGTAGTTTCGTCTTGTAAGTCAATGAATTTAATTTAGATTAGGAACTTCTTCCGTAATATTTAAATACATATACACTCAAACCTGTTTTTGTGCGGTCTTTTTTTGTGCGATTTTTTATACGTACAATGTGTTTTGTGCAATTATTTTGGTGCAGTATATCAATTTGATTGAAATTCATATACCGCACACAAAAAATAACACAAAACGATTCGCGCAAATAAAAAATCGCACAAAAATAGCCGCATAAAAACAGGTTTGACTGTATACAATATACAAAAATATATATTTAATAAGGTAAGAAAACGAAAGGTATATTTTAGTATAAGGTATAAGGTACATTTTAGTATACCTAGTAAATGAAACATACTAGGTATACTAAAATATTTAGTATACGGCATAAAAACTAATTACGCCTTTGTAATTGCTGTAAGTAAGTAAGAGAGATAATTTTAGATAAGAGAAAGCTATAAGAAATAAAGGAAAATTAATCTTGTTTCTTAGCTAATTGAAAATAATAAATTTGCTTAAAGGAATAATAATTCACGCTTTATAGTGATTAAGCATTTGATGAGAAATTAGTAATTATCTCCAGGAATTTAAAATTACACATTAAAAGCTTAATCTTTCCCTAAGGTTGTATTAAATTTCAAGTTAAATAAAACTTGTAAATTTACAGCATAAAGAAACTTTAGTAGGAATTTCACTGAAAATTCCTGTTTCTTTATTATTCAACAAAATACTTTCTTTAATTAAACCATCTGGTAAAACAATTATAGATATACAACAGATAAATCGAAAACAGTGTATAAAATATAATTAAAAAAAAAGTGTTTTATAATTATCTTCATTTTATTTTTATTAACTTTATATTTTATACTTATACATTTTCTATAATTTAATATATTTTGTAGTTGACTACACCTATAACACTATACTTATGAAACTCAAAATCACGTATAAACACAGTGTTTGTGGCACCCGTGCCATAAAGCCGTTGCCACAAACACTGTTTATACATGATTTTGAGTTCCATAAGTATAGTGTTATAGGTGTAGTCAACCACAAAATTTCGTGTGACAATTCGTTTATAATTAGCGATAATGGCATTCGTGGAAATTGGCTCACTCGCTACGCTCGTGTGCCAAACTTCCATTCATGCCATAATCGCCTATGTTATAAACTAATTGCATAATATACTATTATTGATCGTGCAATCTGTTATAATATTTTATTTTTAAAAATTTTTATATTTTTAATTGTTATAAAATAGCAAACAGCTTAATTTTGAGGACATGGATGGGTTTTATAAAAAGTTGTAAATGCTAATAACGAATAAAATCGCCATTAATTTTGACCCTACTGGAGATACACACGGCACCCTTTATCTTCTCATTCCCTTGACTTTTAACCACCAAAATATAACAGCATCAATCCTCGTAATACACAAACCTCTCTGTAAAATTACAAAAATTTTCGACAAAAAGCACAGGAGTTATTAAGCTGCAAATAGGGTAAACATAACCGTGTCCCCTACAAACCCACTAACATCCATACTCGTACATACAGAAAAAAACAGTTTATCGTATTTCTCGATATTTCAAGGTTCCCTGAGTCCAAAAGTGTAGAAAAGTGAAAAATATTTTTCATTTTATGATCACGTCTTTCAAATTTCTAACTTCCAAGCAATTAAATTGGTATTCAAGTGTAATAGTATTTTTATTTTTTTAGAATGACATCTTAACCTTGTTAGATATTTGGCAATCTGTACCAATACATTTGTAAAAGAATGCATAATATAATGAATGATTAGACTTCTTTTGTATACGCTTATCTTAAAGATAATTGTTTAATCCATAATCGTGAATTCCTTGTTACATCTTGCAGAGAAAGGAGAGACTTCCAAATGGATTATAATACGATGAAATGTGATTTTGCATGTTCCTGAGCATGAAAGAAAGTAACATGTCCAGGAGTATTCCTCCTCTTTTCTGCAAATAAAACACTCAAAATGGCGGACGTGTGTGAGATTGTTGTGTAAAAAGAATAAATAAAGAGACAGAGAGACACGGTCGACCATCGATATTCACTAGCAAACCAAACATTCGAGAATCGAATTTACTTCAAGGCAAGGCGAACAAATACCAGTTAGGGCTGACACTTGTTTGTCTGTTGATGGTCTGTAGTAATTTTAACTCTGTAGTTGGTAGCATTTATTGTTTCTTCTTTGTAGCTGGTATCTGAGGTAATGGTGAACGTAGTTTAACTAGTTTTCTTTCTTAAGTAAAAAAAGTTTTGTTGGGTTTTTAAGCTAATACTTAGCTCCGATCCATAATATATGTGGATTCGTGGATAATATATTAAAGGATCCTTTCCGCTAGTATTCGGTTTAAATACAACGTAAAGAGTTGGCACAAAAGCGTATAAAAAGTATGTTGTTACTACTATAGTATTTGGAATATTGTATTGAAAGAGTGTGTAGCCTGTTTTTTTAATGCAGGATACGGCAGAAAATGACCAACTCGCTTTCGGATAATCGTCTTTTAAAAATAGGCAGTTATTCGGGTATTTCCCTTATTTGCCTTATGGCATTATATGTGACAATGTATATCATTGTGAAGATGTTTAGTGTGCATTCATACGCATCATTTCAGTCATGGTCGAATTGACATTACGGCTCAGAAGGTCTTAATATGAATCCGCCTATATATCTGCAATTATCTGTTATATCTGTAAAGCCTAGAATGGGCCAAGCGACGTACAGACGGTATTAGGGCATACATTATTAATATATTCATGTTATGTTAACAATAATAGCGTAGCCATTTTTAAAGTACGGAGAAATGATCATTATCTACTTAATTAAAAAACACCCTAACTCTTAATGAAAGGAATGGCTTTAACTTTAACTGCGGTATATTGTGCAAGCTGTGTGTATTAATACTTACAACTAATTGAAAAGAATAAATGTGCATTCTCTGCCGGTACGTTGTTTTTACTAAAATAATTTTGGAAAATTTCATAGAAGTACACCTGTATATAATAAGGTAGCTTTCAACATATTGTCAATTCAACCCATTATTCTTTTGTATATATATAAAGGCTCATATGTGTGTAATAATTAAGGTATACGTGTATCTTTTTGTCAACTCGAAATTGTTTGCTCTTGTACAGAACAGAAGTGTTAGTTCAGTCTTTTCTCTCCTAACTAATCTTACCAAAATTCATGTATCTTTTTATTTTTAAGTTAAAAAGAAAAAACCTTAAAGTTTTAAAGTGGATATTTTCTTAAAAAACAGTTTGGTATTGTATAAGAAACGTATTGTTTGTGTATAATTTGAGGAAATTACTGCTCATTCAAAAAAAGTAGCTCCATCAACACTCATACATCACTATTAACTTTGTCATATGCCAAACTTTCCTCAGAATTTTGACTGATATTTAGACCGTGGTTATAAATTAGAATGGAATTATTTTTGTCTAAAAAAAACTATTTAAGACTTTAATAAATATTTAACCTAAACAGCATTATTTATTTGTTTTTTGAACATTTTACAAACAAAACTTTAAACTATTATAAGATATATGCGACAAAAATTTGCCAATTAGTAGAGGAATGTGTTTGTGACGTTAGCAGTTTGTTACAAAAACGTATCAGAAATAACATTAAATTATTGGTAAATAAGAAAAAAAAATACAAAATTTGTTCAATAGATTAAAGATATTTGTAGACAGCATTTTGTACAAGAAGAATTACTTTTCCTAAGATGTTATCAATACTCTGCTTGTTCCTTGATCTTTAAATCATTTATCTTCTATAACAAACACTTAAATTGCATCGTTCTAAATGAATTTTATATTGAATTTAGTCGTGTGAGCTTTAAATTTATTTAAATTATAAAAACAATTAATTTCAAATTGATAATTTTTACTAAAATTAGAAATATTACGTGAATTTTTCCCATTATTAACAATACAAAATACTCTTGTTAATTAATCTTCTATCTTCATCAAAAAAGAGAGACTCGAGGGTTAATTACACTACTACGAGTCACAATTCAATATTTTTAAAACCAATTTAACGATATATAGTATTTTTTTAGTGCAATTTTTGTGCTTTAAAATTATTCTAAATAATTAATTTACAGGAAAAAATCAATCATTGCTTACTTTTATCTCTAAATTTATTTTACAAAACTTAATATTAAATCTTCGTATTAAACAATTACACACAAAAGTACAGAACTAGCGGAGATTAAATGATTTGTCTTTGTAAATACTGAACATAGAAACTCCTGACAGAATTTATACAAGTTGCAGAATTATGAAAAAAAGAAAAAAAGAAGTAAAATATTAAACATTTTCTTACATCTGGAATATATTGCAGACATTTAAAGTTATTAATATAAACTTTTTCTCTATTTTATAAACATAAATCGGCGAAATAGATCAAATGATGAAGATGACAAAGAAAAATAAAGATGCTGAAGATACATTGTAGATTATGCTTTTCCTTTCGAGATCAAATATTTTGTTTTATAAACAATAGCGTATGTTATTCTTGTGTTATTTTTACATCTAGAATCAGCAATCGGAAAGAAAATTCTTTATGCAGAATGCAATTTTCCAAATAGGAAACTCGAGGAAACGATTTTCAAGTTTATACTAAATTACCGTTCTTCTCGGTAAATTTAATAAAATATTTAAAGAGTTTTACGTTGAAATATAACTAAAATAATTTATTTCATGTAGTTATATTGAATAGATAAGGCATGTTTTTTTTACGATTACTGTTGGTCTGTTCGTAGCAAAACAATCGTTTAGAATGCTGAACTGCCGGTGTCTTGTGGTAATAAGAAAAAACAAAGAAACTATTGTCAGAGGATTTTTCTACGTTAAAGATTTGATAAGTTGGCTATTTAATGGCTTCTTTTGTTAAGTCGAGAGGATAGAAACTTCATTCAGTTAATGCTCTGCAAAAGAAAAGACAAAGTTTTGCCGTTCATCTTCAGAGTGCAATTACAGAGATACGCTGCAATTATTGTTTTAATTAAATAAAAACCTAACATATATGTTTATTAATATTCAAAACTTAATGGTTTATCGAAGTTTTAAAACCGTCACTAATTTTTTAATAAAATATTTATAAAATTTAATAATTGAAATGTTAAAAAAAAGAAGAATGAAAAATGTTCGTAAATAAAAATATCTATAAAACATTTTAAATAATGGAAAAATTGTAAAAAAAAAAAATACATTCAGCAACGAGTTGCGTAACTTTCCCGGCTGTTACGAGATTTTATTTTAAAAATAACTTTTATATTATTAATCGTAATAAATTAAATTGTGTGTGGCGCTATCTATCACTTACGAGTTTTTATCATAAATAAAAAATTTATATTTTTAATTATTATAAAATGGCAAAAAGCTCTTGAGGAAGGAGATGAGTTTTATAGAAAGAAAAATAAATTGTAAATGTTAATAACGAGTAAAATCCTTTATTAAGTCTGACACTTCTCGAGATACCACACATGGCCACCCTCTATTTCTCTACCCCCTCAGGATTTAACCACTAAACTTTAATAGCAACAATGTCTCTTGTAAAGAAGCTTCCGTGCCAAATTTAGTTTCTTAATCATTACCACTTCCCTAGATATTAAACGAAATAGATGCCATCACGCACAGAAACACATACATACCTATCCACAAAATTCTTTCCAAGTTTTTTTTCTTTTTTACTTTGTGTTCAGGGGTCACAAAACATGGAAATTTGAAAAAACTCTGAAGGTCAAATTTGACACGATTACAATACACATTTCGTAGCGTCTAGGAGATGTGTTCAGCATCATTGATTTAGGACCTAGACCAATGATGCTGAACCTGTGCTGAGAGCCTTAGGTATTCAACACAATTTCGAAAAATGGAGACTTTTTATAGATTCTTGTAAATAAAAATATAAAAGCAACCCTGTTTTATATTTGAAACACGTTCCAGTATCTTATGCTACTCATATGAAGTAATCCTACACACAAATAGCCAATATAATCAGCACAGATGACATATATGTGGTGATTTATTATTGTGACTACAGCTAGTTTCACATGAGATTGTGACAGCCCTACGTAAGCCAACAATAGCCGAAGACAGAAGGCATCATTGCTGGATAGAAGAACGTAGTAGTGTAATGAACCATTCGTATCCTCGGAGAAAATCTTCTACTACTTCCTTACGTAAAAGTTTGCTTGATGAAGCAGTTTGTGAAAGCAATGGATAGTAATTACAAAGAATTCCGATGCTGAAAGTTCCCTATAGTTAGTGATACTAAGATCAGAAAGAACATATTTGATAGTCGACAAATATGAGGGCTAATGAAAAACCTTGCATTTGAAGGTACCTTATACGAATCGAAAGCAGCTATATAGAGAACGTCATAAATAATTTTCTTGGTAAGCATAGGATCAATAACTATGAAGTAATTGTTAGGAAACATACAGTACTAGGACTTATATCAATGATGCTGAAACTTGCTGAAGACCTTTGGTATTCAGTACAAGTTCAGCATGTCTCTGTCTCTTAAGATATATTTCTTAATTAAACACGAACTGGATTTCTTCTCCAGGAACTTTTTTTTTATCAGACATTAAGTTCTATTTTGTTCCTCTGTGTAATTAATGCTTGCAAAATTAATGCTTGCAAATGTATTATTAAATAGACTAAAATGTAACTCTAATTTAAAGATCAAAGAATGATAACAGTATATAAATGAATTTACATAAATTTAAAATGAAATTGCAATTAGCCATTACAAAATTAATAAAAATGTAGGCTTATTAGATAAGGCAATGTCGATAGCTGAAGATTTATGTTTCCTTATTACCAAAGAGATGAACTCTATTAATTAATTAAGTTTGAATTTCTAATCCAATAACTGTTCAGGAATACAGATTAAGAATGACATTGATCGCTTATCAATAAACCTCTGTTAAATTTATTCGTAATGTCTTCGTACTTAAAATTCAGACTTCAAAAAAAAAATACAAGTATGACTCGAAAATTAATCAGCAAAAAGATTCATATTTCAAATGGAGACCTCTGAAGTAATAGGAATTTATTTCAAGTAAAAAAGGTTAATTGAAAATACCCGCTATGGCTGTAAATTGCGCTGCCCATCACGGTGGATAACACAAAATGTCTTCAAAGTGACAGTATACACGGTACACTGTGTGGTTAGGCAACAGCATACTTGATATGCTGGCTTCCGTTTTTGGTAACCTGAAAACATGATCGTTTAAACCAGTAATTCTTAACAGGGGGCTGCGGCCCCCTGCGGGTCCGTAAGAAGTTTGCCGGGGGTCGCCAAATTATGCAAAATTTCCTTCATAATATAATAAAAAGAAAAGTGATATATAACCGAATATCGTATTGAAAAATGAAATAAGAAAGATAAAGTTTTCCTATTTAGTTTTTTTTATTTATTTTTTATTTCTTCCTACATACAACTTTGTTAGTACAGAAGAAATAAATGCAAATATTCTACTTACACTACAGTATTTACTTCTTTTATTCCAAAGTAATTCTAAGAAACTATTAAGGCTTGGAATTTTAAAAATAATTAGGAAAAATAGTAGGCTTTGAAAATTTAAATATTTTTGCAAAAGATATGCAAAATCCTTACGACAAGTCGTGGATGCTTTAGTTTTAGTTTTAGCATCGATTTTGGATCGATTTATCGACATGTTTCTTATTATTATTTATTTTTTTTTTTTTTTGTTAAAAATTAATGCGTTTTTGTGTTTAATTGTGAAGTTTGAATGTTATTTAAATAGATAATGAAATAATAAAGATATGATTTACATTTATTATATTAAAAAACTAAAGCAATAATAAAAAAAATCAATTTATTATAGATAATTTAACAAATATAAATTATTATTAAAAAAATGGGGGTCACAAAAAAATTATAAAATATTTGGTGGGCCGCGAGGATAAGAAGTTTAAGAACCACTGGTTTAGACAGACGAGCAAGAATGATTGCGACATCTTCACAATGCCGGGCTGGAATTTTTAATTTATTTAATTTATAATATATGCTCTCGATTTTAATACTATCTTACACCTGTACATCATACTTTTCTTGTTAGCAATAGAGTCATGCCGTCATTTATGTAACTGTTCAGGGCAATATTTTTGAATTGACTTTGAATTGAATTGAAATACGTGACTTTCGGTTTACATCTACTGTTCGAAACACGAGCATTTTTCAATGCCTATGTTTCGAGTATAGAATAGGCAACTAAGTTATCCGAGAGCGGTCATTATTTTGAATAAAGCCGGTAATTTATTTAAATTATATATTTTTAGCAAGTAATTAATATACATTTATGGTAAATAATTCTTCAAAATGCTATTAGAAAACTTTTGAATAATTAGAAAAACTACAAAAATTTTTTTATTATATTTCGTAATTTATTTTAAAGTTTATAAATTTTTACTTTTTAAAAAAGAAATAAATGTTACGTAAAAAAATAGAAGAATATCTAATTTTCCTGTAATTACTCTTCTTCAGTTTTATTTTTTTATTCTGTAATTGCCATTGAAAGAATAATTTTTAAAATGTCTGTTATTTTTACTTGATAGTTCGTTTGTCTGTGCCGATTCGAAGTAAGTTTAGGTATTATATATATATATATATATTTCCAGTTTTCATAAATGAATGTTTATTAAACGTCGGCAGAACTTTTGATAAAAAACGGGCCCACATTTAGGGGTCAGAAATGTGAAGACCCCGATGACGTTATTGTCTAGCATCGCGGTCGATACTCACTATTTAAGGATTCAGGATGACGAGAAGGTGTAAACTGCATATGTGGATGGTGACGTTAGATACCGAGACGACTACTCCGTTTACAACTAACACTAGTTCATTAAATTACAAAAGATATCTTACAAAGGTATAGGAGATTTCCTTCTAAGAAACCTAGTTCAGCGAGATGCAAGGTAAATCTGACGACGCTGATGTTTTGGGGCGATGATGCCTCGGTAGGACGAGGATCCTGGAGCTCGTCGCTCCTTATTATTGACGGATAAGTGTCTTTAATAATATATAGTGTACTCATAAAAAAATTTAAGGAATTGACACACTTTTTGTCATTCGTTTCCAAGTTGTACGTATTATTCAATCAAAAATAAAACTATATTGATGGAAAAGCCACCGTGTCTTTGATTTTCCGTGGCTTTTTAATGGTTTACATTCTCCGATACGACATTCTGGTTGGTCGTGATTACCCTTTTCCCTTTTTCGATTGGTCCCTAGTTTATTGTCATGGAACTTGCTCCATTCCCCTAGAAAAAAAATAGGAGACTTTACAACTTGAATGCACCACATATATTCGAATCGCCCTATCTTAAAACAACAATAAAAATCAAATATATAATAAATATACGTTAACTTGTAAAACCTCTTTCGAGTGATTTTTCAAAATTTCCTGGCTGTTATATATAACACGGAGAAAAAAATGGTTCTCTAGGATTTTTACATCTTTGGACTCAGAGGACCTTAAACGTCGAGAAATGCAACAAAAATTCGGAAGTTTTTCTATATGTAAGGATATAGTGTACGTGTGTGTGAACCCATTTTAAAGGTTAATAACTCTCGTGCTTTTTGTCGAAAATTTCTGAAATTTTACAGAGAAATTTACGTATTAGTGGGATTCATGCTATTAAATTTTGGTTGCTAAAAGTTGATGGGGTGGCGAGATAAAAGGTATCGTCTGTCGTTTCTCGCGTAGGGTCAGACTTAATCACAGTTTTACTCGCTATTAGCATTTCAAATATTTTATAAATCTCATACTCTCAAAATTAAGGTTTTCGTCATTTTATAATAATTAAAAATATGAAAATTTTTAAAGAATAAAATATCATAACATATGCGCCACACACGCAGTTTTCAATGTTGCCGGGAAAGTTAAACAGCTCGTTGCAGGATTTCACTTATTATATTGCGAGTGCCCAGGCTAATATTTGTTTAATTTCGTCTATTCTAATTATTTAATTTTTGTTCAAGAATAAAGAAAATTAAGCCCAAATAAACAAATTCAATGGAGGAAATTCGCAAGATATTCCCACCCATAAGACTTCCTTCGTGGGTGACACATTCCGAGATAAAAAACTACTTATCGAAGGAAGTCTCACAAAAAAAATCTAACATTGGACTAACCGCCAGCTCGTCTGACCTTATCAAACATCGTCATCAGAATAGCAGGGGAAAATAACCTGAAATAAAAATAGAGGGAAAGGAAGATCAAGAGAGATTTTGTCTGCCCATTTCGAAGAGTGTGTTCCTCCGATTTTTATCGGGATTGACCATTTCGAAATAACTATTCAGGACTCATCATACTTCCCTTTCTTCCGGACGTCCAACCTAACACCACAAAACCATGTATTTATCGACCCGCATATGCGGTATAAACACTCTCTTTCCGATAGGTGCGCGTAAAGGTTTAGGTTCTCCCTTTATTTATATTTGTCTTTGTGAATTTATATTTACTTCAAGAATAAATATTTGTTGTTTAATGGTAAAATAATGAAGTGCGTTATTTCGGGTGCGATGTTTCTCGACAACCTCTTTCGTCCCGAACCCGCTCGTTTCTTCATACACTGCAGCTATCCCAATAATAATTGGGCTGCAATTTGAAAAAAAATATAGACTTATAAATTTTTACTGTCGTTCGTCTGTATGTATGTCGTTCGTTAACGTGGAAACGGAATTAGATGAAAATGAAGATCAGATATGGAAAGCTTGGGGGTAAGAGGGTTCGATAATTATATACGAAAATCACGAGATTTCCGGTTCAGACCAGAAGTTCGTATATAAAAATTTCAAATTGCAGCCCAAAAAGATGTCATAACATTTATTAAAACAACAGTGTTTATCTTTATCTACTTAGTAATTCCTGAAGGTTTACTTTGCTTATTACTTAAACTAAAAAGTAATGAGGAGAAGTTTATAAATGCCTCTCTTGATGCTATATAATTAATGCTTTTAATATATTAAATTAAATTAGTCTACGGCTTTTGATTAAAATGTTTCTTTTATATCGTTGATAATTTTCGAAATTATTAAATAATTTTTTTTTTCTTTTGTTATTTCCTGAAAGCTTTAGTTCTTTTTATGAAGCTTCGAATATAACAGTAAGTTATATACACCATCTGGAAGTAAATTTAACAGTATATTAATTTAAAATATTAAATTATTACTAAAGTATTTCATAATTAACATGTTTACCATAATTTTACTCCTATAGATAAAGAGATTATTTATCTTTTATAATTTTATTTTAAAACATTCTTAATACTTAAAAATTGTAATAACGTAACTAGTCGTGAGCTGTAACTGTTTACTTTTTTGAGAATGTTAAGTGTCACATACATAAAAAATAAAGATTTAATTATCAATATCATCTATTTAACTTCGTTTTCGACATTAAGAAAGGGCAGACTGACAGACGACTGTTGGAGTTTATTATAGGTTGACAATTTCTTCATAAAAATATTAAATTAACTTTAATCGTATTAATTCTTCCACTTAGAAAAATACTTTACATTGCTTCTAACTTATAAAAGCCATTTTAATGAATGTATTCTTTAAAATAAATAGGATCTATATGTTTAAAAGGATTACTTCCACATAGATTTACAGAATGAAATGCAATCTATCATACTTTTTGGAAATTAAGTACAGTAAATATAAATTTGTACCGATTCGTAAATAAACGAAAATTTTGAAATTACGTTATAGTAATTGTTTCAAGTGTGGAAACGAGAGAATGTAGACGAGGTTTGTAAATACAGTATTACCATTCATGGTATGCTCTTTGTGTAGCAGAAAGTATCAAATTTAATATTATAAACTATGCAATATATCTTTAAAATAATCTGAACGTCTTTCAAGTATTTCTTTCTTTATTCTGTAGCATTCTTCTCCATATCCTCGAATAATCTATTTTCTATTATTCACTGTCGCTTTTAAAAATCAATTTAGAGAATAGCCAAAAGTAATTGTGAAAGTTCTTTGTTTATATTGATTTTTGGCATTCTCCATTTGACTTTTAGAGTAAAACAGTAAATTATTGACAACAACATGGCTAAAAGCTTCAATTTCAGGATAGAGATGAGTTTTTAAATAAAATTGTAAATGCTATCACGAATAAAATCTTCATATATTCTATCCTACTCGAGATATGACACATGACCCCCCCTCTTATCTCACCACTCCGTCGACCTTTAACCACTAAAAGTTGAAAGCATCAATGCCCCTAAAACACAAACTTCCCTGCGAAATTTCAGACATTTTCGACAAAAGGTACGGGAGTTATTAAGCTTCAAAAAAGGTGAACAAATTGGTGCAACACACAAACATCCATATATACAGGAAAAATCCCCAACTTTTTTGCATTTATCGATGTTTCAATGTGTCCTGAGTCCAAATAAATGTATAAATCTTGGGAGAGGGGGTGATGTTTTGACCTATCACTTTTCCTCTGGTATATATAACAGCCGGGAAAGTAAATAATAAGATTTATGAGATTAAAAACAGAATAATATATTTGACTTTGGGTATTTTTACAGATTATAACAGAAGATAACGTTAAAATAATTTCAAAGCTGTCATTGATTTGATGAAAACACGAATGCAATAGAAATTGCTATTAAAAGTAACAATGCTATAAAAATCGAATTCAATTTCGAAAGACAAATTTTTCATTAATTAATTATTTAATTAATATTGAAATCATGTCAATAACAAGTGAAAAGAGGAAGAAATTTACTTATTTTTGCAATCTTCACAGGCTTTTTTCTATAGTTTAAAATGAAATTTTTGTTAAAAAAAATAAAAAAATGGCATTAACAGTTGTTTATTTTAAGATTTTAAAAATTAATTTCATTTTATAAAAGTTGTATTTTTAATTAAAATGAAGTGAATAATGGTATTTAATATATATATTTTTTTATCTTAACGAATAAGTTTTTTTAATTATCCTTAATTTCTTTAGCGCCAATGCTTTATAATATATTCAACAATAAATTTGCATAATTTGCAAGTAAAATTTATAAAGTTTTTACTTAAAATAATGATTTTTTTAAAGATATTCACTAAAAGTCGATGTTAACCGAAAGACTTTTAGATTGATTTTACTGTAACCTTCTAACGTTATTTTTCTTTTTTTTTGGAATAATCAACTGTAATCAGTCAGAAATACAGAATAAAATCAGTTTTATCAAAAACTTTGGACAATTGAAGAGTATAGATTAGATTAATGGATTCGTGACATAAAGCAACACAATGCACACGGGAGATCTGCCAAGGAGAAAGTCCCTCCAGGAAGGTTTTTCTATTAGAAACTGGTCCCTACAGCTAGAAAACATGGAAAGCTCCACACGGCCAGTAAGGAACTCGCGAACTTAATGTTAATCAATGTTTAGAGGGTTTTATCCTCTCGACTAGTGGTGGCTTTATACTATAAGTCAGTGTTTCTCAAACTTTTTGGACCGCGACCCCCCTTCTGCACTTAAAAATTTCAAAGGACCCCCGAAGAATAAGTATGTGTCAAAAAACATCCCGAAGGGAGGGGGTTAGGCTCGTATTTAAATATTTATATTATTTTTATTATTTATGTGCGCAATTTATTTAAGTAAAAATTATTTTATACATTTTTTATTTTTATTATTTCTAAACATGAATCCATAGTAAATTCATAAAATATTTGAAAAAATTGATCTGGCATCAATTTTTCAGCGACCCCCCAAATATTTTTCACGACCCCCACTTTGAGAATCACTGCTATAAGTGATTGAAAAACAAAATTAAATATCTGTTTAATAAAAGTATGTTAGAACATATGGAGAACAATACTTATCAATATCAGTTTTTCCAATTCCACATTTTGTAATGTTTTGATTTCATTTTAATATAGTAAATAATAATATAATTATATTCATTTATCATTTTTTTACATCTGAGAAACATTTTATTAATTGACTTATTCCTTGCGAGTGGCATTAACATTAATTTGTTCGGATTTGGAGAATGTTTGCTCACAGCTGCATTGATCTGGAGCTCTAGAATTATCTTTCTAAAGTGGCGTGACGAACAAATCCAACATAAATCTAATGCTATAAATTTCTAGACCGTAACATAAAGTAGAACGATTTGTAATCGATTTGCGATTTTCAAACGTTATCAAATCGCGCTGTCCCATTTATTTGATACGGGTAATAAACAATATAAATATTAAAAACAAATAACGACACGAATTACATTTGCTTCTCATTCTTCTTGTAGTATCGGCATCAATATGGTCTTTCTTTTATACCAATCGTAAGTTCGTCCAGGCAAGGGATGGCGAGCCTTATCTTTCAAAACGTTTATGCGTGCCAAAGTTTTAAAGCGTCGAATAACGCTAATAAATAGATTTAAATGAATATGCTTTAATTAGAACGATCAATTATTTATTGTGGCATCGTCTCAACGCCAAGCTGCAATTTTTCATTACAATGCTCGCAATTCTAGTAGTGTCTTGCTTTTGTAAATCATACAGTGAAGATCCTTATGCAATCCGTTACGATCTTTACGATGATCCATCTCGAGTTGGTTCTTACGTCTCGAGAATGTCCGTACGATGGTTCGAGGAAAGTTACACCTCCACACTCAGTCCAGTGAATATTTACAGTTTATTTACAAAACAAATATTTACAGGATGTACAAGTTTGACAACATTACACATACGATGCAACAAAGGTGTGGTGCCTCGCGTAACAACTTGTCTGTTGGGGACTATTAGACTCTGGGGAAACTCCGGTCGGTTTGCGGAGTTGGCTCAACCGGTGGCCGTCCGGTCTCTACACTAACCCTTCTCAGAGGAATTCCTAAGAGGAGAACACTCTCTCTACACCTCACGGGCTTCCTAAGTGTCAGAGACTACCACGTATCCGGTCTCTCGCCCTTCTCCCCGTTCCTCTCGCCACTCTTACAATTTAAAGAGTTTCACGGCGACAACTTGCGACCAATCAGGTCCTGCTTTTCCCCTGGGAGCTTCTAAAGACGTCTGCCCTCCTCCCGACGACGTAGCTTACAGTCGCGTCCGTCCCTTGTTTACATTTCTCAAACCGAGCAACACGTGGCAGACACATTGACGCATACCCATAAACGGAGACGTTACCCCTTTGTTCTTCTCGGCCGCTTATAGGCCCAACGCCAGGTGGGACCAATTATCCCGGTCGTGTGGCTTTTAGACCTGCTACGCTAAAAGCGGACCTTTACACATACTTTTCCTGTTAACAACGGAATCTTGCTGGTAATCTATTTAACTCTGTCAGGAAAAACGTTTTGAATTGACATAACGTGACTTTCGGTCCAAACCAGAAGTTCGAATAATGTTATATACGCTTTTTATAATGACTCATCTTGATTTTGACAAAATTAATTCTAATGTCACATTATCTGTAACTTTTTTGAGTGTCTTTAGTGATAAATTAACATTTGTAGGACAATCTGTACTGTACATAAACGACTCATGTGTGACGTGAGAGATTAAGTACGAGAGATCTTTATTTAGAAATAACTTACTTTCTAAATTCATAGAAGTTAATCAAAAAATCAATCGTCGTTCGATTTCAACAAGTCAAATGCTCGCAACTGGCTAATTTTCGATCCGCTTCATCTCATAATACACATAAAAAAACTATCTAACGCCATTTTGAAGTTCAGAAATCAATATACCGTGCTTAATCTAGTAATTTTTGTTGAAGTGCAAAAGAAATACGATCAGCTAATTATGAATGTAATTGTAAAAATAATAATAATAACTTCCCAGCAGTGTATTTAAATATAAGTTTATTTCCAGATGTAAATTATAAATTCGTTATTAAAAATGCATTAAATTTGTAAAATTACATGATAAAACCAGACGTATCATTCATATACTTGTACACAAATTTGAATCATCCCTGTCTCACTGTTCGAGTGAGAACAGCTCAGACGATTTCTATAAAACCTTCTAAATATATTCTGGATAATCTTGGGAAAAGGATACAGACTATTTTAAAATACACGTCTGCGTGTCTGTCCGTTCGACTATCAAGTTAGAATTGATTAACGAAAGAAATTCAATACAAATAACTTTTTCAATTTCCATCGTTTATGAATTTTTATTTTATTTTATATGGAGTAACCTGGAAAAGCTGGACGTGATATATGTATTGTAACACTGTCATGTTGCATCATGATTGCTATCAACTACGTAGTAATATGTTGTTATGTTCGTGCGTGTCGTGCAGCTAAAAGGTCTTATCCATTCGGGAATTATATTGACAAGTATCACATGAAGTTTTTGGATATTTTGTAAATGGGCACAATAATGTCTTTTCTGTTATTTATTTACCATGTATTAAAATGTAGATATAGCTTTCAAAACTGGATAGAATGAAACCTGGATATTTCAGCAATCGTGGACAATCTCGAGGCAATTACAGACACAGATTTTTAATGTCCGAAATTGCCACGTGGTTCTTCTATAGGCAATAAAGTGAACCCCAACTTTCCTCAAAATATTCCACAATTTAGATTGATGTAGTCAGGATCTGCTCCTAATCATATCAGTCTGAACTTGTAGTTATTTAATACTTGAGGTGTCCATTTCCTTTTTTATGTATTGGCAAACATACTGTATTTTAATTTCTAATGAATATGTATTCTTTATTGACGTCTGTCCGGCTGTTTGTCCCACTTTAATCTACATAAAGGAATCAGATAGATGAAAGTCGAGACCAGAAATGGAAAGCTTAGGGAAAGCAGGCCGTATCGGAAATCATGGCATTTCAATTCAGGAATTTTTTCCAGATTTTGTTCACTCACATTCAAGCTTATAACTCCTGTATCTTTTGTCGAAATGTTCCGAAATTTTGCAAAGACGTTTTTATATTAGAGGCGTTGATAGAATTAAATTTTAATTGATAAAGGTCGAGGTGATGCAGAGATAACGAAGAGTCATTTGTGATATCTCAAGTGTGGTAGGACATAATGAATATTTTACTCATTATTAGCATTTATAATTTTATTTATAAAACTCATCTCTGCCTTCAACATTAAGCATTTTACCATTTAATAACAATTAATAATATTAAAAGTTTTTAGCAAAATTTCATAACGGTTAAGTTAAGATGGGTGGGATTTAGGAGTGGAAACTTCCACACAATTTTTATGATTTCAAAGAACATTCATGCCAAATTTGATGTAAATACTTTAAACGAAATAGAACCCTTTACATAACATATATACATATTTTGACGTTTATTATATATAATAACTTGTCAATTGATAATTTTCGCTACTATATATACATATAGTAGCAAAAATTATCAATTGACAAGTTATTTTAATGAAATTCATCACAAAAATTTATGTAGACCTATTATAAAATGTATACAGAATGAAGGAACTTCTTAACAATTTTTGAAATTTAAAGAACCTTACAGACGATTTCTTTATTTTTTGATTATTTTTTGCGTTTTTATTATCTCATTAACTGAATTTTATGTGACTACATACTTCATTATCTACGCTTTTCTAAGACAGCTATTCAATTTGTGTTTTCATGCATTCTCTCGACAAAAATAGCAACCTCTCATTTTGAAAGGATTCTCTTAATGATTGAACAAATTTTATCTGATAGTCACAAGCTTTTTTATTATGAGATGGAAAAAAATTCCTCCCCATCTGATCACAGATGAAATATATACAGTACATATATATATAACTAGAATACTTACTTATATCTGCGTGTATATATATATACGCAGATATAAGTAAGTACTCTAGTTTACCTTTTATATGTAAGCTAAGTATATTATTTTTAAATAAAATATAATTAGAACGAATTATTATAGTGACATCGTCACAATGCTCTCAATTTTAGTAGTGTCTTGTCTCTGTACATCATTGTGTTTTTGTTAACAACAGAATAATGCCGGTCATGTATATTGAACTTCGTTTTCGAGAAAATTTTGAATTGAAATAATGTGACTTTTAATCCAAACCGGAAGTTCATACATAATCGTGACCTCCTCCCCTTAGCTATCCATATCTGATCTGGACTTCAATCTATCTAACTCCGTTCTCGAGATTAACGAAGAACAGACAGCAGATGGATGCCAGTTGGAATTTTTATGTCAGCAGTGGAAACTCTGTCGAAACAAAAGATTATCTGAAAAGGTTAATAATAGAACGTATTATTGTATACACCACATAGAGGCCAAACTTTCCATATAATTGGAAATTACTACTTGATGTACAGTGTTTAATGTTGTACCCAAAATACAAGAACAAACGAAGTTCTGGATAATCCGAAATTTATACGAAACATGTCTAGTCCCATTAAATTCGGATAATCGAGTTTCTACAATATATAAGACAAGACATTAGAGTAATTTCATGTACAGGGTGCACAACGTATATATAATGCATTAGAAAAATTCGGATATAAAGGCCTATATATAAATTTAAATGGTTATTTCTTAGAAATACAGTGGTGCCTCATATAACGTACTTAATCCGTTCCAGGTGCACGTCAGTTAAGTGAAACGTCCGTTATACGAAACGCATTTTCCCATAGAAATACATGTTAAAACATCTAATTCGTTCCGCAGCATAAAATAACCGTACTGTATCATGAAAAAAATGAACATGGGGTGCGTTCTTTTATTTTTCCGCGTAACTCTGCGCGAGCGACATCCGTTTAAAAATTCCTGCAGAACGCGTTCCTAAATTCCGGTGGGAGTGCGCGCCGTCGAACGGCAAAAACGGCCGCTTGTAGCAGTAGTTTACGGTGGAAAGCAACATGGCGACCTCCGTGGCTCAGATAGTTTCGTTTCCGGGTCCATTATGTGGTTTTATGAATGAAAATTTAGAAATTGTGAAAGCGCGAGTTAGCGCACGCGGTGATGTAAGTGTCTTTACGAATTTCTTTTCGAGGCTATTTTAAATGTTCTTTCAACAAATAATCCATTTTATGGATAAATTTTACAATTGGGACCCTTCTTTTGCCTTTAAAAGCTCATATTTTAGAATTATAGATTCCTCCATCGCGATACTATCGATAGTGCAGGCGCCGCCATCTTTCTTTCTTTCACCGTCATTCCTAAATGCCTACAAACAACAGCGCACTCCCGAAGTAGCGGAGACGCAGAGCGACCGCTATTAAAGAACGCGCCCATGGAGCAGTCACCAATTATGCCGAAAAGTCCGTTGTTCGCAGCAAGTCCGTTATTCGAGGCGTACGTTATACGAGGCACCACTGTAATGCCTTTTATATGGTATATACTAGGGGTGGGAGCAGAAATGTAGGTTTTGCAAAATGCATGGGAGCCGCAGTTCTGTACTGTCGTGGCGGATAGTATGGTAAGGCGCGCGATTTTATTATATAATATAAATATGATATAAACAAATATTAAATTTTTTTAATAAACATATTTTCACGAAAATTATAAAAATAAAATTGTAAAAATAATAATAAAAAACAGAAATTAACACTTTCAGCAAGAGCCTCATGTGACTCAAAAAGAGCCGCATTTGCCCATGCCTGGTATATACTATATAAATTGTAAATAAATTAACTGATTATAATTCGAATCTAATTACTATAATATTAATCAATTAATTAGCTAATTATTCTCATCTGTATTGATAAATATCAGTCAATACAATATTTCAACGTTAATGTATTCTTTACGTTAAGTAGAAAATAAAGTAATCATTACACATTTTAATAAATTTTCGATTAATAATAATAATTATGAAATATAAAGAATGTATGTAAATTACTAAGTGAATAGTTAACTGCATACAGTTAAGTGCAAGTTATGCAGTTTACACAACTTTAAACAAGCGAAATTGCAATCAACAATATAATACAAACAATAGAAATGTAAGGAAAATTCCTTGAGTTCTTTATATTTAAATATTACTATATGATAATAAATAATAATTCTATTTAAAAAAATAATATTTTTGTCTATATTTTAATGAAATAGTTATAATTTAAATTAAATTTCTCTTGCTATTTACTGATAACAGAGCAATTAAATTCATAGAATAACTTGTTGAATTCGTCTCAAACTTATAATCAAGTAAAATATATTTAAATATTCTTCAGTTTTTCAGTTTTATAATTAACTTTTGTAATCCAAAGGTATACAGCGATAAATCTAAGACATGAAAGAGTCATTCAACACATTTCTGTCTTTTCTACACTCAAGAGACATATTATCAACCTTAATTATAAATGATTTTATTTAAATTAAATTTACTTCTCTTTCTTTTCATTAATATTAATTAAGGTCATATATTTTTATTTATTCCTCATTTAAAATTAATAATAAAAAATATTCTTTAACTATTAGTAAGGAAAAGATGAAGTAAATTTGTTAAATTAAATTTACTTGAATAGATTCGTAAGTTTCCCACAGGATACACTATGAAAAGATTTTTTCATCAACGTATATGTATACATGGCATGCTTTTTGAGTGTGTTAAAAGTATTCTTTCTATACATACATGAAATTCATATTATGTCGTCAAAATATAATGAAAAACTCCAGCAGAGACTTGCGTAACTTTCTAGGAGAAAAACTTAAAATTGTGTGTGGTGTCATTTATTACGAGTATTTGCTTTAAAAGCTTTTTATATTATCAATTACTATAAGGTGTTACTATTAAGGAATGAAATCTACTTTAAGTCCAACTCCACTCGAGATATGACACACGACCCCTGTACTTCCTAACCCCTTGACTTTTAACCACCAAAATTTAAAAGAACCAATAATCTTAATATCCAAACCTTCATGAGAAATTTCAGACATTTCTGACAAAAGGCACAGGAGTTATTAAGCTTCAAATCGAGTGAAGAATATCGTGCCACTACACACAATATCATCCATACATACTCGGATAATAGATAAAGGCGGATGGCAGCTTTCCAGCACGACACGGGAGTCATGCAGACAAGCCAACATTGCAGGCTCCTGTACCCCTGTAAAGTTGGCTATCCAAAGGGAAAGATGCCATTTAGGAACCATTTAAATATCCCTTAAATTAATAAGTTTCCATTTACAGGATTAGTTTTTTATTTAAGTGGTTAATGTCAAGACGAAAAATGGGAATCGTAGGGGGAATCTTAAATAGCACACATCTGTAGTGTAAACTTTACAGACCATATCACAAATAAGAAAAAAAAACTGCTTGTTCTGATAAGAATTTATTTTTAAATTAGCCCATTCTATTAGCTATTTTCTAGACTAGCTGCCTGAAGTTTGTCGTAGAATTAAACTTACTTTTGTGTTTGTTAGTAGTTTTAAGAGTATTATTTTGAAAATATGGTGTGCTGTGCTACGGTAGAATGCTCAAATAGACCTGGGAGAGATGTTGAAAAGTTTGTTTTTTCCCTGTGGGGAAACATTTTGAAAAAAGTATTTGGATAGCTAAATTTAAACGAGAAAACTAGAAATCATCTCCTCATTTGAACTTATGTGAAGTGAGTAATACGTTTATATTTTACTTTTATTAAAGAAACAGAAAACACAATTATTTAAATTTAATGATCAATCAATGTTTTATAGATATCTAATTTAGAATTAAATTGTGTAATAAAACTTTATTGACTTGTCAACTTTTTATTGCATTTATTTCATTAATACAGTGGTCAAAACCTTTTTTTCTCAGAAATCAAACATTGATCCAGGTTTAACTTCATGCTAAGATCATGAAAAGAAAAATTCATCAACGAGTTGCGTTACTTTCCCACCAAGACATTTTTTATATTATTAATTAACATAAAATGGCAAAATGCTTAATTTTGATAGTAGAGATGAGGTTTTAACATTTCGAAAATGCTAATAACGAGTAAAATTTTCATTAAGTCCGACCCCAATCGAGACACATGATCGGCTCTATCTTCCCACTCCCTCGATCTTTAACCACCAAAATTTAAGAGCATTAATCCACTTAATACGCAAACCTTTCTGGAAAGTTTAAGAAATTTTAGACAAAATGCACAGAAGTTATTAACCGCTATTGACTGATAAAACTTTAATATCAAATTTTGCAGATAATTTTAGCTTAATTGATACTAAATTTTCGATTTTAAAGATTTAAAGAGTAAAAGTATCCTAATCTAACATGTTGCGAGTACCAACCAAGCATCTAACAATTGCAAATAATTTTTATATAAAACACTTCAGATTTAATTTGAATCATTCTTTTAATAAAGAATTTGAATAAGGATATAAAAATTATTTAATATTTATTAGTAATTTTAGGATCTAACACGAGATGAAAGGTTGTGAATAGTCATAAAAAGACAAGTAAAGAGAACAAGTAAATAAAAGATGATAACTTTCAACTATTTATTTTGAAAAAGAAACCTTTAATCCAAAATACATGAAAAACTTCATATACTTTTTAGACTATAAAAGACAGATCTATCAGAGGATAGATGTTATTCTAGTATAAACTATCATCGAAAATTTACTTTCTCTTCGTTTATATCCCTATGTAAGTGTATATTCATCTCTTAATTAGTAATATAAAGTAACAAACGTGTTTTCTTTGGTATCAAGGGAGTGCTGCAGCATCATAAGCATCCCATGGATACGCCTCTTATCTCATTACACTGTTTTTGTTGTTGGAGTTTTTCCTGTTGAATTTTTATTAATAAAATGATCCGTTTAGAAAGTAATTTTTACACTAATTTATGTCTAATATTAAAAAGGAAATGTTGAATATTTTTAGGTGACGAAACATTAAAAATCGATTGGAAAAAGAAAGCAAAACAGCTGATTGATGTAAAAGAAAAATTACATTCGAAAAACTCTTTATTTAAGGAAACATTTTTTATTTTGTTAACCCATGGGAATGGTGTTATGAAGAAAAGGTTAACACGACTCATTTGCTGCTTAATAACGTAGAACTAAAGCAATTTACCATAACTTACTTAAGAACTTTAAGGAAAAAAAAAACTTTTTTACAACAATATCTTAAATTTATAACTATTTGAATGTGGTGAACTATTATCCAAATCTCTTTTCTATAACATATTCGTCATGTAATTTTATAAATATAGTCCAGGGATGATGGGGTGTGCCTCGTGTCATTACTCTAATAAGTCAAATTTTGGAAATTGTCTATTGAGATTTTATGCTTTTGTTTTTATAATATTCATACATATATATGCATTTATTGCTTAATTAATTATCACATGAAATAGTATGAGTAATAAGAAAACAACTGTCTGAAGAATAGTAGATTTTTCCAACCATTGGACACGTCTAGTTCATGTTATTTAGACATTTCCTTCGATTGAAATGTAAAATTTACATGAATTCTTCTGCGAATATTCTTATTCGAGTTGAAGATTTGTTTCAGTATTTAGTGCATTGAAATTAATCTTACTTTTAAATGTAAAACAGAAAAAATCAACAATTAATATAATTCAAAGAATAAAAATTAACATTTAGAATTCCTATTAACTACCATCTTTCTTATTTAGAAGATATAAAAATTCCTAGACACATGAGTTGATATAAATTATGATTTAAGGAATTTTTGTTGTCAAAAAAATGTGTCAAAAAAATAAGGCGCGATTATAAGAGCATTGATGCTATAGAAATAGCGTTATCTATTATGTATCAATAATATAAAGAATTTAACAGTTTAACACTAGTTAAAAACAGTATAATGTTTCTTAGTCGCACTCTCCTGTATTTAAAAAATTGTATTTCTGGATGGTTCCATGAAATAGGATACTGTGGATCCTAATTCTAAAAACACAAGTTTTGTCCGATAGGAAATTGCATCAAGAGCATGTCATGTATTGTTAAGAAAAGCTAATTTCTAACGTTATTTTTCATGAAAATAAGGTCTTAACAACTTGCACTTTTCACTACTTAATTAGCTAGTTTGTCTCCCTCCAATAAACCTTTCAGGTGCTCTTCGTTCTTAACGTTAGACTTAAATCAAAACAAGTAATTCATACAACTCTGAAAGGCAACTTAACTTGGTAAACTTTGATAAACTGGAAAATTAGATTTATATGACACATCAATTAGATATGGAAAGACAGCTTAAACAATACTTAATTTGCTACTTACTTCTCGAAAGTTACTTTCTGTCAGTGCACTGAACAATTACCAAAAATTATAAGTCAACGAAATTTGAAAAACATTTTTCCCTTTGAAAAATGAAAATGGTTGTCGTTACAGGTTGAAACAATACACATAATTAGGACAGACAATACAATAAGTATTAGACTGGCTTGGATGGTAGGTGGAACCACGTATTGAGATGAACAGCGAGTACCTGGTTTTATAAAATTACATCGTCTTAGTTTGTTATTATAATTTACTTTACAACTTAAATGAACTCTAAATCAGCATTTTATAGAGTAAGTCATAAAAGCAAATAGTTTTAACATGTCATAATACGTAATATTAAATATTGTAGTAAAACAGTGGAACTTCGATCGATCGAAAGCTGTTGTAAAATCGATACAGATGAATCGCACCACGTGTCTAAGGAGTGAAACAAACACTTAACTCTCAAAGTTTAATTTCGCTTAAAATTTAATGATTTTAAATGTATAATCTGATTAGAGAAGTAATTGGATTCAATTCAGCAACAGATACGACGGCACAAAAGATATAATTCTAAATTATGGAGAAAAATAACGATTAAAACAATAGTCAAGATGTAACGTCACATTTACTTCTTTCCTTAAACAATATATACCAGTTTAATTCGGACTCATAGGTGATCAGAATGGATCGAGTTGAGGACACTAATGTTGACCAAATGCTGTTTATCCGATAGAAGAACTTTAGAAATCAATCAGTTGTATTTAAATACACTGTGTTTTATGAATAAATAGGTTAAAGTTTCTATTAATTTGTGCATAGAAGATTACTTTCTATCTCAGTATAGAAGATATACTAGTCAAATTAATCACGTTTTAAGTTTATTGGAAGAAAACATAATAATGGAACTAGCAGATTAAATGATTTTCAATTAAAAATAATATTAATTACAAAAGATAACGATATCATTGTCGAGATTTTAATTTGGTTAATTTTAAAATATGTCAAAATATTTTCTTAAATAAGAAAAATTCATAATGAGATATTAAAGAAAATTGTTATAAAACTGATATTATTTAAAATGTATTCTGTGAAAATAAATTTGTGAAAGTACCAACCAAGTGGCCAAGCGATTTTGTTCCCTGAACACTGGGAGTTCGGTCAGTGGGTTCGATCCTCGCTAGATAAGTGCTTGCCACGTGGAGTTTTCCGGGTTTTCTCCACGTCTGTAACGCCTGAATAGGGCTAGGTACCCTTAAATGACCACCCGAAAAGCATCCCCTGCACTATGATGTTTTATGTACTGTACATAAGATTCTTCTAAATACACTCATTTACAACAAAATTACGCATCCAGATAGAATCGTTCGATTACTGCAAAATTCAGCATACAACTATGTCTCAGAGTGTATAATAATGACTACTTCACGCCAGGGAATTAATGCCACCATATGACCAGAGTGTCTTAAAATTGCTACCCCATTATTATATGAAAGGACTTGCAGATTCACTGTGTTTAGTATATTCAGTGTACCTGTTGTTTGGAGGTCTTCAAATACCAGACATATTTGTAGGACGTCACTTATAGCTTACAGAAAACACATCAGACTTATCATTATCAGGCACCAGGAAAGAAGAATGGTCATTTCGCCCGATTGTCTGCCGTTTGAATCTTTTTGATTTGACTATGAGCAGATGGAGGAGACAGTAGATATGTCATGACACAAATACACATTAAGCAGGCTCTTGGCAACGCCAGACAGACCACCAGCAGAGATCATCTGATAGTTTCAGCTGTTTGTGTTGTCTTACTACGGCGTGGCCGCCATCCATTTACCATTCAGAGACAGCTGCGAGCTTCGCTATAACTCGTGTCTCTTCCTGTATCATTAGCAACTAGCAGAAGCAAATTTGCCATTGGGACACCAATGTCATGTGTTTGTTTTTAGGGGTGCAGTGGACAGAGAATTGACTTATGAATAATACTTTTGATAATGTTGTAACAATAAAGATAACGTCAAATTTAACATAAAATATTTTAAAACAGATTATACGTCATATGTACTGTGTGTCACACAGACATAATCTTTCTTGTTATTTAAGACATCATTGAAATCCTATATGAAGTTCTTGCGAATATAGAGTATCTCAAAGACATGAATTCCTACAGATTTTTTTGATAAGCTCAAAGATATTTTGGAAAGACTATGTAACCAAATTAATACACAGAAAATTGTAATGAAAACAATGGTGACCAGCGATAAGTCATTGTTTCGACCGTCGTACTTAGTGGCTCACCGTATAGCTAAAGCTAAAAAGACATTTACGATTGGTGAGGAGGTGGTAAAACCTTGTGTCTTAGATGTCGTATGAGAAATTTAGGGACCTCAATCCATTAAAAAACTGAAGGCTATTTCCATGTCGATAATACCATTCAAAGAAGAATTGTTGATATGGCCACAGATATCAAAATTCAAATTGCAGAAGGAATAAAGTAATCTACATATTTTGCAATTCAGCTTGACGAGTCTACTAATGTGAGTAACCACGCTATCCTTCTTTGCATTGTAAGATATAGTGAAGAGAACGTCTTACGGGAAGAACTTCTTTGTTTCCTTGATTTACCTGGAAGAATTACTAGTTTTGAGATATTCAGTGCTCTTAATAATTATATTCAAGCACAAGGCTTAAACTGAAAGAAATGAGTGGAAATGTGTACGGACGATGCTGCGAGTATGGTTGGACATCGCTCTGGAGTAAAGGAAGTTGCCACAGAGAAATATTGTCAACTCACTGCATAATCCATCAAGAACATTTAGCTACAAAGAAGCTTTCTGCTGAACTGAACACAGTGATGAATGACGTAGTAAGGAGTGTTAATGAAATTCGTAGTCGAGCTATGAATTCTAGGCTGCTCACAATATTGTATGAGAGTATAGACTTACAACACCAACATCTTCTCTAGGCCGCAGTGAGGTGGTTATCAAGAGGAAGAGTTCTTGCACGCCTTTTTGAATTAAGAGAAGAGTTAATGAAATTTTTACGCGCCCGAAAATCCAATTTAGTAGAATCATTGTTAAATGAAGAATGGATGGCTAAACTTGCATATATGGCGGACAATTTTAATCTTCATAATGACCTTGACATTTCACTTCAGAGATCTTTAGAGTGAGAAATAAAATGGATGCGTTCAAAAAGAAGCTGGATTTTTGGGACCATCGAGTACATAAGAAAGATGTAGAAATGTTCCCAATTTTGAGTGAATTTTTAACTACAGCTGATGTCAAACAGAAAGTAATATTCAAAATAATTAGTGAACGTTAGTTGAAAACTTTAATAACTATTTCTCATAGATGACCGGCACGACTCTATTGCTAACAGGAAAAGTATGATGTACAGGGGCAAGACACTTCTAATTTGAGGTGGAGAGCATATATTTTAAATTAAATTAAATAAAAATATGATTAAAAATTGCAGACACTCATTGTGACAATTACACAATAATTTTGCTCGTTGATTCTTAATTTTCAATGTTTTACAAATACATTCATTGACAAAATAGTTACGCACCGAGATAGAATTGTTCGATAGTACAAAACTTAACATACAACTCTGTTTCAGGTGTGTAAACCATTACAGGTGTGTAAACCATTACAGGTGCACATCAGGTAATACCATCACAACGCCTTAAAATCCCTATCGTAAAATCTAGTATCCAATTCTAAAGTGGATAAAATACTGATGAGTATAAGATATTAGAGTACTATATGAATTTCTAAATATGTTTAAGTTTTATTTGCGTTTTCGATTCTTGTAATGTTTCGCTTCACATACTTTATTCATTATATAATACATTTATGTGGGCCTATCTATTAGAGCTCACCACTTAATATTTACCTCTCTGGCCGTGATTAGTAGTGGCGCTTCTTGAGAAGACCAATTATTATATAGGAATAATATCTCTCCTTCCGAGTCAGAAAGATAGATAGGTACGAATCAGTTTTCTCTGAAGACAGCAGGGAGCAGGAGGAAACACGAAGGATATGTGTTATTAGGACGTAAGAGAGAAGAGAAAAGATGCATTTTGTACCAGGAGTGCAGGCCAGGAAGGTGGGGTCTTGGACAATTTAGATAGTAAAATGGGTTAAAGCTTTTCTAGATTTATAAAATGCACCTTCTATAGAGTATTAAATATATTTATTTGATATGTACAAAAGCCAAAATAAAATAATTACACAAATAAAAAAATAGTAGTTCCCGTATTCGACAGGGTTATGAGGAACACCCATTTTAATATATATACGACTATATTTATAATCGTTCGTTATGGATCACACTCAATAGAGACCAATCCACTCGGCACATGTACATACATACCTATACACACACCTACACATACACTAAGAAGAGGAAATGAATGGTAAACTTTACTGTATATTTTTAGAATTATTCGATTTAAGTATTTGTTATTCAGTATTAAAAACAAGTGATAAAATTAGAGATGATTATATCACAAACTTAAGTTTTCTTAGAGAAGAAATAAGAAGAATGTTTTCTAAATTAGATAAATTGTTTGGTATCGATTTCAAGAAACCTTCTGAAAAAAATAAAAATATTTTACAAACATTAATAATAGTATAGATATCAGAATTACGTAAACAGCAGACAATAGTAATTTCGTTGTTTTCGATCAAGACACCACTTTTGTTGTTCGTACAAAGACTAATTTATTATTTAACACACCTAGATGATAAGAAAAGAAGAGGAGAAATTAAAGGAAAAATTTTCAATGAATATAGGATAAGCAATCATTAATCAATTGTGTAAGAGAAAAAGTGCGTGGAAATTGTTAATGACGTTTTCTTAAAGTTACTTTCATCTTAGAGAATTGATTGGAAATTTTAAATTTATTAAGATTTCAAACAATTAATTAATTTCCTTATATAATTTAGGCTATGTATTTAGATAAGGACTGGAACTATTAGCTTATATTTTTAGTTTTTAAAGATTTTTTAAAAGGTAAATTATAAATGACTAAAACTTTTTATGCAAAAATAAATTCTTATAAAAATATCTTTCTAATCTAAAAATATACACGTTCATAAGTCATTTAATAAAATTTACACTGTATTTTCTTTATGTTTTGTATTTGCAACTATTCAGTTGGTCTCAGGGGTGGCACGCGTGTCAAAAGTGGCACACAATCTACTGATCACCTAAAAAATTAAAAATCCAACATTTTCTCTGAATTGTATACTTTAACTTTAATAGAATACAATTTTATCATGATTTTAGCCTTACTATAGTTAATGCTGCAGTATTATCTGAATCCCATTGTTACCAATATGAGTTCCACTATTATTTTTAAGTGAGTAACAAATTTTTAAAACACTTTTCGTACTTTTATCTTAGATATATTAGTCAATTAGAAATAAAAAAGTATATTGTTGGCCGGATACTAAACAATCAGACATGTAATTTATAATGAATCTATCGTACTCATCGTGATTAATTAATCAAATCATTTTAGCCATTAGTGACTGAGTGGATAAACCCAGCTAATGGAATGACTAATTGGAGATTTTTTAGGTTTTCTTTACGTGTCTAAAGCCTAAATAGGGACCAGTTTCCCATAGAAAGTTCTTCGAGATGTATTAGGACTTTCTATGGGAAACTGATTCCTATTTAGGATACCTCTTGAGGATAGCTTATACGTTGCATTGCTTTATACCATCACTCCAATCCAAACCATTTCATTTATTTATGGAATTTACACTCGAAAAATCATCATTACTCAACAGAATAAATTCTTTAATATCGTTGCTATGATAATCTTGTGTTTTCATGCTATAAATTTTCCAATAATACATAAAAATCAGTATACTGTCATCAGTTATATACGAGTATGTGATTGACGTATAGTGGTTAAGAAGGCCCTTTCTGAAGCCCATCGTGGGTTTGGCCAGGCTCTCAATGGCGTGTCGGTAGACTAGACCTAACATACCCGGAGCAGAATATCCCCAAAAAATTCGTGGTGTTTTCGACCCATTTTAAATTTATTAGATTTTTTTCCTCTTTATTTATGAATCTTTTAGATGGATGTCTAATTGGTTTTAGCATCCGTACATAAACAAACAGAATATTAAAACTATATTTAATGTAGCAAACTCTCTAAAAAATTTTCAAGTTGCATAACTTTCCCGGAAAGTAAATTTTAAGTTGTGTGGTGCCATCTGTCATGAGATTTTATTTAAAAGCTTTTTTATGTTTTTAATCATTATAAAATGTCAAAATGTTTAATTTTGAGTGTAGAGATAAGTTTTATAACGTATTATAAATGCTAATAATGAGTAGAGTCTTCATTAAGTTCGACCCCACTCAAGATATGACATATGACCCTTCTTTATCTTCTCACTTCCTCGACTTTCAGCCACCAAAATTTGACAGCATCAACCTCCTTAATACATCAACTTTCATGAAAAGTTTCAGGAATTTTCGACAAAAAGCACAAAAGTTATTAAGCTTCAAATTGGGTGAACAAAACGTTGCCCCCGCACACACTAACATCCATACATACAGGAAAAACACCGCTTTTTGCACTTCTCGACGTTTCAAGATCCCCTGAGTCCAAAAATGTAAAAATTTTGGGGTCAATTTCCGACCTATCCTCACACTTTTCCTGTGTTATATAGGGTATAACAGTCGGAAAGTAAAATTGAGCATGAAAAATGAGTTGAATTGTGTTCAAATACAGGGTGTTTACAATTAAAGTTCCATTTTGAAATGGCCATAAAATGAAAACTGCTGGACAGAATGTTATAAAACTTGGTAATAGTGTACGGAATGTCATCAGATTTTATTTCCTGCAAAGAAAAAATAATTCAAAAACTCGCCACCAGCGGGGAATGGCGCTGTATGCTATAGTGTTAAACGAAATAAGACAAGAAGACATCAGTTGAAAATGAAAATGAACAATTTGGGGGAAGTGAAAACTGCAATACATCAACATGTCCATAACATTTCTCTTGATATGCTAGGAGCTATTGTTGAAAATGCAGTAATGCGATTTAACTTGCTTTCATAAAATGATGGATGCCACATTGAACATGCTTTGTAACACGTTTCAGAAACGATTAAAAACATTTTCAACCGATGTCTTCATGTCTTACTTCGTTTAACAATATTGCATACAGCGCCATTCCCTGCTGGTGGTGAGTTTTAAACTACTTTTTCGAGGGAAATGAAATCCCATGACGTCCTGTACACTATTACCAAGTTTGATAACATTCTGTCCAGTAGTTTTCATTTTATGGCCATTTCAAAGTGAAACTTTAATTATAAACACTCTGTACTCAGTGGACAAAGGCTAGTGTCAAATTGATTCCCAAACCCACTAGCGCTAACACTTACAAAAAATACAGGCCAATCTGCTTTTTCCCAACTCTGGGAAAAGTGTTAGATGGTCTAATGATTGATAGGATCACATGGCATCTACGCAAGCGTAGAGCCTTGTATCAGAATCAGTTCGCCTTCTCTAAAAACAAAGGTACAGTAGATGCCATCCATCAGGTCGTTAACTACATCTACCAGGCTAAACAAAAAAATCAGCATACCACAATTATTACTATTGACTTTAGAGGCGCCTTCGATCACGCCTGGAGCCTTCTATCCTACACACATTACATGCTCCTCACTGCTCTCAAAATCTGTACAAACTTCTTCAATCCTATCTTAGCAACATGAGTGCAGGTGTATATACAACACAAAATAACATAATTATGCCCATCACTCGAGGCTATCCTCAGGGATCTAGGTCTGGTCCTGGTCTCTGGAACATAGCCTATAACTCAATTCTGCACTTAAACGACACCGTACCTCCTGGCTGCCGCGTACAGGGCTATGCAGATGAAACAATTATCCTAGCTTCACACAAGACACAGTGAACGCTTACAAGACATATGCAACGACATCCTCAATAACATTCACCAGTGGAGTATTAAACATAGGCAACCATTAACACAGATAAATGCGAAAGCATGATAGTTAGTAGGAACGCACAACTTGTCGGGAAGCCTACCCTTCAAACAGGTGCTCACAGAATAAAGCAAACAAAGGAAATTATATATTTAGGCGTTATTCTTGACAAGAGAGTTAACTCACACCCCACATCAAATACATCACGGACAAGCTAAAAAGACGGCCAACGCCCTCATTAGTATTGCTAGGAACACATGGGGTCTTGGCCCTAACGCTACTAAGCTTATTTACAGAGGTACAATTCAGCCAGCACTCCTCTATGCCATACAGTTCTGGGGCCACGTGGCCGCCAAAGTCCATAACCGTAAAAAAACTATTATCTGTTCAAGGAATTGCAGCTCTTTGCATTTGTAAGGCTTATAAGACCGCATCCACTAGTGCCCTTTTGGTAATGTCAGGATTGACCCCTATCGACTTAGAAATTAAACGCATTATTTGGCAGGGAAATCTTCTCACCTTACCCTGGCGAGATTATAGAGACTCAGATGTCAACAAAATGATTAGCGTAGGTAAGATTGCTCCCAGTTTGACCTTGATCGATGATATCAAAAAATTCAGCATCGACAAAAATACCCTCCAAATTACGATTACCACACCTCCCATCAGCTTGCCCCTGACGTTTACTTCGAAGATCCAGATGATCATCCCATGTTTAGGATTTACACTGACGGTTTTAAGATGGGTGACGATGTGAATGCCGCTTTTGTAGTTTCCTCCAACTTAGGCCGCGAAGTTCACAACGCATGATTCTGTCTAGGTTCAGACTACTTAATAGCACAGGCAGAAACTTTAGCTATTTATATAAGCTTAATTCACATTAGGCGTACGAAGGACAAAAGAAACTACATACACTATCGCATTTATTCTGACAGTAGGATTACTTTACACAGGATTGCGAAGTTGTTCATTTGCCTCTGTCGGTCCGTTCGTCTCGTCTAGTTTGTCATTGTGTTCATTTCCTTTTCGCGCTGTCTGTCTAGCTATTAAGTAGTATTTTATTAGTATTAAGTATGTATAAGTCTTCCTACTAACAGCCACTTGGCACTAACTTATACACTTAGCTATTCGTGGCAGCACTCAATTATTGGTGTTCGCTACACTCAGGTTTTCTTTTAGACCCTCGGGAGACTACGGCCTTGCAGCAAAAAAACTGCACGCCAACATCAAACATAGAGGGTACTGTAGCCATGTATGCCGTTCAGATGGATTCTACCTTTCTCTGCCGTCTATCTCCTCTCCCTCCTTCTTCCCCTCCCCTTTTCCTTACTCTCTTTTCTGCCGGCTAAACACTTCGTGTACGACCGATGTCTTTCTTGTATGTATGTATGTATGTATGTACTTAGTAAAACTAACAAAAATTACCTGCTTTAAAAACTTTTAATAAAATTAATCATTAGGCAGAAATTTATTTTTAAATGCGGAATTAACTTTAATTGAATTTAAATTTTTAAATATGAAAATTAAATCTTATTTCATAACATTAGAAAACGTTTTAAATCCATTTAAATCTTTTATCATCGAAATTTATTTTTTCATTAAATAAAATTTAAAAAAGGTATATTTAATGGAATTTTAATATTTTTATGGTTATTATGCGGATTAGCCATTAATTAAATCTGTTAGAATAAAGAATTATTAAAACTTAATTATCTATTTAAAGTAATTGAGAAATTTTTAATGCGAAATTTTAGTTCCATCTAAAAGAAGATTGAAAATTAGAATATGATAAATACAGCTTTAATTTGATGGGATGTGGCAACATAACACATGGACGATCTTCTAAGAGTGAGGTGCATCCCGTGAAGACTTTCTACTGGGAATTGGCCCGTATTTATGTCAGATACGTGAAGGAAACCCGGAAAATTCCACGTGGCCAGCCTTTGGTCTAGAATGTAATAAACAGCGTAACTATGCTAGAATTTCGCTATAAAAAGTTAATATAAGAGGATATAACAAAGAAGAATGAACGGTAGTTAGAAGAAAATATTATGACTTGCAAGTCTATCAAGTAATCCCTCTGAGCCTTCTTCATACTCTTTATCTATATTGAATGAAGGCTTACGATATAATCACCACTTTCTGCACTTAAACCTTATTTTATTGTTACAACTAACATGAAACTATTGATTTTATTAAAGCTATAAAAATCTCTTTTAATAATTATAACAATTTTAAAAACTTTAAGTGCTGTTTTTACATTCCCGGCTCTTTTGTATAGGGAAAAGAGGGAAAATATGGCGACCGGTCAAGAAATGATTCCTTCAAGATGTTTACATTTTTGAACACTTAAAACGTGCTGATGAGGATGCCGCCCTGGGAGGACTTTTATGGGAAACTAGAATCTATTTAGGTGCTACTAACTTGAAAAAAACCTATATTATAATGTCTTGTAATGATAATTTTACAATACAGTAGAGAACCGAAAATCGGAATCAATTGAAGACTGGGGTTGTTCAGATTACTGATTTGTTCCGATTACCGATTATGTACGAATAAATATATTAACCTGTCCGATGTTCAAATTTTTCTCCGTTGCGTGTCGCTTCGTGTTGAATTTTCGTCGATTTTAAGCCAAACGAAAATTTTTATAATAATAATCGAGGCTATCGTATCGTTAAAAATTATTTCTGCATTTTGTACAAAATAAATATATTAAAGAATATAAAAACATGAAAATTATACTTTACAAGTAAAATTTAGTATCAAAAACGTTCGATTCAGCACGACACAGTCCGACTGAAAATCGTTCCGATTACCAGGGTTCCGATTAACGAGTCTCTACTGTAATTTGATAAAAGCTTATCAACAGTTATACAAACTCATAAATAAAATCTGGCATTGTCTATTAATTGTAATTTCCACTCTCTGAAGTATAATTTTTTTAATTTGAATTCCTTTTGATTAAACTGGCTGACGGTGTTTTACACATTAAAAATACATTAAAGAAACTAAATTCTTCTTCACATCACTCTTACCTACAATCAGTGGTGATATTTGAAATATTTAACAAAGGGTTCGCTAACAGAAAATTTTTTCTGTTAACAATTTTTTCAATTAACAATTTTTTTTTCTCTCAAGGTCAGTTTTTGCGCTAATGTTGTTAATGGTGCATTAGCAACATTAGCGCAAAAACTGACCTTAAGATACCCATATAAATAAAAAAGCTGCATTCGCAAATTAACTCAGTTAAAATTTAACATTGTTTATGCCAGAACTATATATATATATTTTTTTTATAAATAATAAAAAACAGTGTTCAAAATGGTTTATTTTGTACATATTTTAATATTTTTCATTCAAAATATTTTATAAACTTATAAAAATTGGCTTTTTTTATCAGAAAAAGTCATAGGAAAAGCAGTTAAACAAGGAAAAACTTTTTCAAATCATTTATTTTGTCGTTAGGTATTATTATAATTTATAATAATAATAGACACAGCCATAATTATTATCGAAGCCAAAACAAACATTATTCGGGTCATAATTCTAGAACGGTCTAAGGCTCTAGTTTAGTAGTGTTACAGAGTATAATACGTATATTTTAATATATTTTTTAAAAGAAACAAAACCACTGAGAAATGTTACTTGTGTTTAACAGGGTTCAGAAAACTTTGAAAATTTTAACAACGGGTTCAGCAGAACCTATGCGAACCCACCACTGCCTACAATCACCATGAACAGTCTTCCTTCACAGACACGACCTTGTATAGTCGCTACGGCTGTAAAATATGCAAAACTGTTTAAAAACGTTCTCTGACCAGTTCTCTGGAGAATATTCCACAGATCTGTGGCTGTTTTTGAATCTTTAAACTCTACTCGTACACGTGGATTCAACTTACGCATTTACCTCCTTACTATATCTTACTTACCATATTCCTTACTATATCTTACTATATTACTATATGCCCGAAACGCGTATCGGCCTATAGAAGATTCAGAATAAAGATGATGTAAAAATGCCTTGTGTCTATTAATGCACCTAGTCGTGAGGATAAAAAAGAATAAAAAGAAGACACGGTCTCGGAGTGCATAATCTTACTATATTGTTATTATAAGACGGGCAAAAGCTTAATTTTCAGTATAGAAATGAGTTTTAAAAAAGTTATTTACAATTAAAATCTTCCATTAAAATATTCTACGAGAAGCCTTTTGTTTGGACAAAAGTTGTGTCATGTGTGTCATATAATACGATGGATTAACAAAGTATGATGATGCTATTAAATTGTTGTGGTTTCTGCTATTGTAAATCTTCATAATTACCCTAAAATGACATTTAAAGTAGTGATATACTCCTCAATTCGTCTTTAATTATAATTTAGGTGATTAGGGAAATTACAAACGATTATGTGAATTTAACTACATCTTTATTAAATGAAGACAGCAATGCTAGTATAGGAGTTGTATACCGGTAATTACAAGTTGGTTCGTTTAATTTTAACATACTGTCAAAGTGAACATTTGAAAATTTGATTATCTTACATATGCGTATATAAACAGTTTATTTTACACGTCATTATAATTTACTGAAAATGTAAATTAGTCATGATATTTAAGACTTTAATAAAAAAAAAAAGTTATTGTATTTTATAAATACGTGCCTATATTATATCTTGTAACTTTTTAACAAGCACAGGTAATGTAAAAGAGAGCCATGCATGAATTCCTATATAACTACATTAAGAAATGAATACGTCTTATCAGTGCCATGCCAGTTTTGGACCATATACATGGCGCCCCTAATTCAACGTTAATTAGAAAAAAATTTTACGGGCTCATTTTGGTGTTGCTAAGATGGTCGCCCGGGGCACTTGCTCACCTTAGCCCCTCTTAGTTACCCGGCTGCATCTTCGCTACTTTTGGAATGAAAAGGGTGCATAGGGACTTTCGACTCACACTGTATAAGTTATATGACTTCCACTGACACATATGGGAACTCTTTTCTCTCTATGTATGTTAAAAGAGCCTTTTTTATGTCCATCGTACAACTGAAAGAGTTTTCAACAGATAGAGAGAGACCAGCAGTGATTATTGTTAAAATGATGTAGAATCAAGAAAAAGGCTCAATGTGTCACTTGGTTCAGAGTGATTTGGCCGTTTCTTCTCGAAACAGTTAATTGCAACAATTACCAGGACGTATCGGAATTGTAATGTGTCTGGTTCTTTGGGCTAAAAGTGTAGGTAATTTTCTGAACAATGTGAATCCAGCTGTGAATCGGTTTGGGATTGTGCCATTTTGTGGTCATCCAGGATTCCAGATGTGGCACTTTTAGACTTTTCTTCCCTTGAAGATATGCCAAAAATATCGTTTATCGCACATCACTTTCTGATATTCATCAATTGAGGGAAAGTTTCTGACCCTGTAATGGAAAGAGCATAGCGATAAATAAAATATGGTCTTGATGTTCTTGATTTAAAGGTACACATATTGAAGCCAGCTGAGCAAGAAAAAACTTTTTGAGATGTAAAATCATATAGTATAAGACCGTTTCTGTAAATTATATAAGTATTATTATTTATTAAATAAATTCATAAAATCGGAATGCATCTTTCGAACACTTTGTATATTCACTTTGTATAAAATATTTTGTGTGTACGAGGTAATTACTGTTTAAAAAAAGTAAGAAAATTAATTACCTTCAGACAGGCTACATAAAATACATTTTTTAAAAGAGATATTTCATAAGGTCATCTATCAAATTCTTTATTCACTTTTCAGTAATTTAAAATTATAAATTCTCTAAAGATTATTTTTGTGTGACAAACAACGACAATTATTTTTTAAATTAGAAAGATGCATGCTTCTAAAACTTGGAATTAATTCTTCCAATTAAAGAAAGATTTAAATGTCATTTTACCTTTAAGCTCCTTTAAAGTTGGAATTTTCGGACGTTTCTATGAAGAAAATAAAACATTCAATTTAGTAAAAAGAAACTCAGCAAATTTTTCATTATTTACATTTCAGTTTTTCAAAAAGATAAATTTTATGTGTGGAAGGGATTACAATGAAATTACAATGGAAAATTTGTTTAAAAGTTCTTTAATTGTTAATTAATATTTGCAAAGACAGCCAAGGCGATTAAGATGATAGCTACTGATCTGTGGGTCCGGAATGGAATTCGAGCGGTAGTAAACTCCAGAAATTTTTAGGGAAAGTATGCCCCTCATTTGTCGGACCGTCTTCTTTACTACCCAGCCACTCCAAATGGGCCTGGTAAAATCCGTAATGGTTATAAGTAAAAGGCCTCTTAGTGTCGACAGGCCGGAAAGAGTAAAAAGAAAACACAAACAAAAAATTACAGTTATTGTAATGCTTAGTATCTAGTAAAATCCATTATCGTTTTTGGTAATTGGCTGTTTTATCAAACATCTTTACTAGATTTGTCAAAACGGTTAGACAGAAGACAAGCTGGCCACGTGGAGTTTTTAGGGTTTTTTTCCGCCTGAATAGGGGCCTTAAACATCTCCTGCATAACATTATTCCACGCGTAATGACCATTATTAACGCATACAACTATTATTTCATGACAATTATGTCACACTTTACCACGGAGCGATATAGACTAGCAGCTCATGCCGAAGTAGCCGGTTAGAAGACAAAAAATTGGAAGCAGACATAAATAGAAGACTAATAAATTTGCAAATGAACGTATAAGTTTGTGCGTTAGATGTTTTAAGAGTATTTTCCTCCTTTTCAAGAATATTAATACTATTTATACATATTTCAAAACCATTCGTTTTATAATGTTGCGCTAAGGCGGAATTTTTATCATTTTTAATGGTGGCTATATGTTTTTTTATTCTGTATTTTAATTGTTTTCTTTTTCCCCTATATAGACACAAGCATTCTGGCAACTACAATTAAATCTATAAACTACATCTTATGTATCTAAAATGTCTTTTTTAAATTTCTTTTTGTTTGTATATAAAGAACAATATGATAGATAGGAAAGAAAATAACATTATTCTGTCATTAAGCTTTTAATTTAATATTTCTATGCAAACAATTGTTTATTTTTCTAACACGGAGTTTATCAAGAAAACAAATTTTCATTTTTATATTTTATCATCAGTCATTACAAAATATTCAGCATTCAAAAAGAGTTTTAAAAATTCCTTGTAAAACTTTTTAAAGGTTCTAAAAACAATCACATAACTTGCTGATATATCCGTAAACAATTTATATTCTACCTTTTTATATGTAAATGACATTGCAACAGCAGCCAGCATTATGCAGTCTAACAACCATCCCGAATATAAAACTGAAAAAAGTATTCTATCTGCAATTTAAAATGTTTTCGTGTAAACATATGTATAAATATAAATATTGTTTTTATTAAAATTTCAATGTTTTTTCTACGCTTGAAAGTTTTAACTTGTCCTTTGAGATTTGAAATAACGTTTTTACCGTTTTTAACCAAGGTAAAAAAAGGACAGAATATAATAAAAGTTAAAGTATAAATATTTATATATTTTTCTTCCTAACAAAGTGGTTTAAAAGGTACTTTTTACACGATTTTCAGAGTAATTCAAGCAAAACATATTAATTTAGTAAATTTATAATATACCTCTATAATAATGCAAATTTTCTGCATGCTATTATGACATAAGTAGAGATTTAAAATAAAAATTATTTTTAACAGATATTTTTAGTAGAGACGAGAAAATATTACTTTTTCTCGAATACTTAGTGAGATTCCCGTGGGAAAAAATTTCGAAAAATCCCTTCTTAGTGTGCATTCTTGTGACGTACCCTAACTGTGTACCAAATTTCAACTTTCAACTCCTAACCGTTTGGGCTCTGCGCTGATTATTATTATTATTATTATGTTGGGTTAAGTGAGATATACTCGGTTAACACCGGTGGCTGTGTACTATGCGGACCAAAATCAAGGCATAGTAACCAAAACAGAAATTAAAGAAGTGTGTCAGTGTGTGTGTCTGTATTCAGGAATTTTCTCACAATATGACATGTATTCAATATAGTGGCCTTCTGTAGTGTGATGTATGTGTTTCTATTCAATTCTAATGTGCCCAGGCTTTTGTGTAGTGTGTGTGGTATGACACCTGTAGAGGAGAGAACAACAGGTACGATAAGCACCTTATCCATCCTCCACAGATGCCTTATTTCCTGGGCGAGTTCTGTGTACTTGCTAATTTTTTCAGTGCATGCGTTTTGTATATTGTGAGTGTTTGGAATGGATATGTCTATAATGTATGTGATTTTATTGTGTTTGTCAATGAGTGTGATGTCTGGTCTGTTGTGGTAAATTGTTTTATCTGTGATTATGGCTCTGTCGTAGTACATTGTGTGTGTGTTGTTTTCTAATACTGTCTGTGGAATGTATTTGTAGTATGGTTCGTGGATGTCTACTAATTTGTGTTTCTTTGCAAGCTCTTGGTGTATTATATTTGCTACTTGGTTATGTCTGTGTAAATAATCTGTCTGTGCCAAGAGCTTGCAACCAGAGGTAATGTGTTGTATAGTTTCTGGCATGATGTGACATTTTCTGCATGTGTCATTTGTGAGTGTTGCATCTTTGAGTATGTGTTTTCTGTAGTTTTTAGTATTTATGACCTGATCCTGTATGGCAATCATGAATCCTTCCGTCTCCCCAAAGAGGCATCCCCGAGCTAACCAGCTGTTTGACGCAGTTTTGTCAACAAAATCCTGGGCCAGATCGTAAGGATGCCTGCCATGGAGTGCCTTTCGAGCCCACGATTGCTTAATGGTGTCTATGCTTTTTATATGTTGTGTTGTGTCCATATGATGTGAGTGTAAGTTTAATGGTGTGTTATTCGAGTCTGCTAGAGTTACTGCTTTATGTAATTGTGATGTTTCTTGTTTTTTGTAGAAAAACTCTCGCAGTGACTGTATTTGTTTGTAGTGAAGGTTAACTATGTCAATCAGGCCACGTCCGCCATCTTTACGTGGAAGGGTTAATCTTTCTGTGGCAGATTTAGGATGATGTTGTTTATGCTTAGTAAGTGTTGTTCTTGTTTTCCTTTGGAGTTGCTCAAGATCTGTGTGAGTCCAATGTATAACTCCAAAAGAATATGTGAGTACTGGGATGACATATGTGTTTATTGCTTTAACTGTGTGTTTTGCATTTAACTGTGTTCTGAGAATAGCATTTAACCTACTTTGGTATTCTTTAATTAATCTTTGCTTTATTTGTGTATGTTCTGTTAGTTTGGCCTGTTGGAATCCTAAATACTTGTAGAACTCGCCCTCTTCCATGGATTCAATAACGTCTCCATTTCCAAGTGCAAAATCTTCTTTCTTCAGGATTCCTTTTTCTATGTGAACTGTTTTGCATTTATCTAGGCCAAATTCCATTTGTATGTCCTTGGTGTATGAATGTGTGATTTGTAGGAGTTGATGAAGTTGTTTTTGTGTGGATGCATAAAGTTTTATGTCATCCATGTACATGAGATGTGACAGTGTAAACTGTGTTGTTTTTTCGTGTCTGATATTGTAACCATATTGCGTGTTGTTTAACATGTTGGATAATGGGTTCAGGGCTAAGCAGAACCAGAGAGGACTCAAGGAATCTCCTTGAAAAATTCCTCGCCTAATAAAAATTTGGTTTGTTTGTATGGAAGTGTTATGAACCCTGAGATGTAGTGTTGTTCTCCAGTGCTGCATAGTGTTTTGAAAGAATGCAATGAGTGATGGATGTATTTTGTACATGTGTAGAATATGTAGCAGCCAACTGTGTGGAACACTGTCGAATGCTTTTCTGTAGTCTATATATGCCATGTGTATGTTTCTGTGTTGTTTGTGTGCTTGCCGTAGAATGACTGAATCTATGAGTAACTGTTCTTTGCATCCCCTGTGGTTTCTACGGCAACCTTTTTGTTGTTCTGTTAGAATGTCGTGTTCTTCAACATGTTTGTATATTTTGTTTGCGATACAGGATGTCAATAATTTGTAGAGTGTTGGAAGACATGTAATTGGTCTGTATTGTGTGGGGTCTGTGGTATTGTTGTTTTTAGGTTTCATGTAGGTGATGCCCTGAGTAAGAAAATTTGGCATGTCTTGTGGATTGATGATGATGTGTGTTAGGTGTTTAGCTAGTTCCTGGTGCAGTGATGTAAACTTTTTGTACCAGAAATTGTGAATGTTGTCTACACCAGGTGTCTTCCAGTTGTGTGTTCTGTTAACAGTGTATTGGAAATCATGTATGTTTATTTCAACACAGGGCATAGTTGGTATGTTGTGCAAGTTTCTGTTCTCCTCCTCGATCCAGCCTGCATCAGCATTGTGCGTGACAGCACTGGACCAAAGAGAAGACCAATATGTTGTGAGTTCTTCTTCTGTTGGTGTGCCACTGTGCTGTGTATCAGTGTTTGCTTTGTTATTAATTTGTCTGTAAAAGAGTTTTTCATTGTTTGTAAATAATTTATTTTGTTGTTTTCGTAGTGTACATGTTTTGTATCGTTTGAGTCTACGTGCTTTGGCAGCAAGTTTTTGTTTTAGTGTATCAATGTATTCTGTAATGCGTGTGTTGTGATGTTCATGTTTTGTGTGTGTTTTTATTTTCTTGAAAATGTTTTTGAGCTGTTTCCTTAATTTGGGTGTTATGTTGTTTTTAGTGTATTGTGTCAGCCTGCCTAATTGCTGTCTAATGTCATTTATTTGTGTTTCTATTCTTCTCTGCCAGGCAGGCTTGTGATAGAATTGTGTTTTCTGTGTATTTGTCTGTGATTGTACTTTCAGTCCATGGTGTGTCACTACTGTGACTGCCCCAGCATAAACTAATGTATGAATGTCTGCGAGTGTAGAAATTGAATGAATGTAGTGTGGTAGTAAGTGAGTGTTTACATAATTTAGTGTTTTTCCTACTTCCTTTGACGTGTTGATTTTTGGTATTCGTGGTCGTTGTGTGGGATCTGTACCTGTATATTTAGTGAGTGTTTCCTGAAATATAAGTGAGAGCGTATTAACTAAATCCATGTCTATGTTATCAGTGATGGATGAGGAAGTGTCTGTAGTATCATTAGTGGTAATTGTTGTATGTGTGTTATTATCAATGCTTGTTGCTGGATTATCCTGACAGGTTACATGATCTTCATTAATGTTAGATGTTTCTGTCTGTTGATGTATTTGATCAGCAACCTGTTGTTTGATAAGTTCAAGTGTTGTTTGTGGAATAAGGTTGTTGTGTATAATTGTTCTTTTTTGATCAACAACCCTTTGTTCGGTGACAGTGAGATGAGGATACTGTTGTGTGAATCTATGGTGTAGTTGTTGTCTGTATGCTGTCATGTTTGTTTCGAGTTTTGTGATGGTGTAGTAAGTACGGATGATAAACTCGTTCATTTCTACTGTCCATTTCATCCGTTGGCGTGGTTTTCCAGCCTTTGTGGTCTGTGGATGCATTGCCACAGAAACACCAAGGCTGGGTTGGTTCCTCACATCTGTTGAGGGCATTGCAGTAGCCATGCTTGGGCCGGTGCTGCTTTCGCCACCGGTAACCAAGGGAGACTGTGACCTATTTTTCGAACGTGAGCCTCTGCCTAACCCACGAACGCGGACCTTGTTAACCCGGGCGACGTCCGAGCCGGTATCACACTTTGATCTAGTTATTACCATGATGAATATCTCCACAGAATGTGGGCGTGGTCACTCTTAGCTTCATTTCTCCCCATAGACCTTACTGGCATGGGTGTCCCTACCAGGAGCTTATGCTCCAGCCTGCATTGCCCTATGGATCAGTAAAATTACTGGGCTCTCCCACCACGACCAGGTGGTGACCACGGGAGAGTTTGTTATTATTATTATTATGTTGGGTTAAGTTAGATATACTCGGTTAACACCGGTGGCTAAGTACTATGCCGGACCAAAGTCAAGGCATAGTAACCAAAACAGAAATTAAAGAAGTGTATCAGTGTGTGTGTCTGTATTCAGGAATTTTCTCACAATATGACATGTATTCAATATAGTGGCCTTCTGTAGAGTGATGTATGTGTTTCTATTCAATTCTAATGTGCCCAGGCTTTTGTGTAGTGTGTGTGGTATGACACCTGTAGAGGAGAGAACTACAGGTACAATAAGCACCCTATCCATCCTCCACAGATGCCTTATTTCCTGGGCGAGTTCTGTGTACTTGCTAATTTTTTCAGTGCATGCGTTTTGTATATTGTGAGTGTTTGGAATGGATATGTCTATAATGTATGTGATTTTATTGTGTTTGTCAATGAGTGTGATGTCTGGTCTGTTGTGGTAAATTGTTTTATCTGTGATTATGGCTCTGTCGTAGTACATTTTGTGCGTGTTGTTTTCCAATACTGTCTGTGGAATGTATTTGTAGTATGGTTCGTGGATGTCTACTAATTTGTGTTTCTTTGCAAGCTCTTGGTGTATTATATTTGCTACTTGGTTATGTCTGTGTAAATAATCTGTCTGTGCCAAGAGCTTGCAACCAGAGGTGATGTGTTGTATAGTTTCTGGCATGATGTGACATTTTCTGCATGTGTCATTTGTGAGTGTTGCATCTTTGAGTATGTGTTTTCTGTAGTTTTTAGTATTTATGACCTGATCCTGTATGGCAATCATGAATCCTTCCGTCTCCCCAAAGAGGCATCCCCGAGCTAACCAGCTGTTTGACGCAGTTTTGTCAACAAAATCCTGGGCCAGATCGTAAGGATGCCTGCCATGGAGTGCCTTTCGAGCCCACGATTGCTTAATGGTGTCTATGCTTTTTATATGTTGTGTTGTGTCCATATGATGTGAGTGTAAGTTTAATGGTGTGTTATTCGAGTCTGCTAGAGTTACTGCTTTATGTAATTGTGATGTTTCTTGTTTTTTGTAGAAAAACTCTCGCAGTGACTGTATTTGTTTGTAGTGAAGGTTAACTATGTCAATCAGGCCACGTCCGCCATCTTTACGTGGAAGGGTTAATCTTTCTGTGGCGGATTTAGGATGATGTTGTTTATGCTTAGTAAGTGTTGTTCTTGTTTTCCTTTGGAGTTGCTCAAGATCTGTGTGAGTCCAATGTATAACTCCAAAAGAATATGTGAGTACTGGGATGACATATGTGTTTATTGCTTTAACTGTGTGTTTTGCATTTAATTGTGTTCTGAGAATAGCATTTAACCTACTTTGGTATTCTTTAATTAATCTTTGCTTTATTTGTGTATGTTCTGTTAGTTTGGCCTGTTGGAATCCTAAATACTTGTAGAACTCGCCCTCTTCCATGGATTCAATAATGTCTCCATTTCCAAGTGCAAAATCTTCTTTCTTCAGGATTCCTTTTTCTATGTGAAGTGTTTTGCATTTATCTAGGCCAAATTCCATTTGTATGTCCTTGGTGTATGAATGTGTGATTTGTAGGAGTTGATGAAGTTGTTTTTGTGTGGATGCATAAAGTTTTATGTCATCCATGTACATGAGATGTGACAGTGTAAACTGTGTTGTTTTTTCATGTCTGATATTGTAACCATATTGCGTGTTGTTTAACATGTTGGATAATGGGTTCAGGGCTAAGCAGAACCAGAGAGGACTCAAGGAATCTCCTTGAAAAATTCCTCGCCTAATAAAGATTTGGTTTGTTTGTATGGAAGTGTTATAACCCTGAGATGTAGTGTTGTTCTCCAGTGCTGCATAGTGTTTTGAAAGAATGCAATGAGTGATGGATGTATTTTGTACATGTGTAGAATATGTAGCAGCCAACTGTGTGGAACACTGTCAAATGCTTTTCTGTAGTCTATATATGCCATGTGTATGTTTCTGTGTTGTCTGTGTGCTTGCCGTAGAATGACTGAATCTATGAGTAACTGTTCTTTGCATCCCTTGTGATTTCTACGGCAACCTTTTTGTTGTTCTGTTAGAATGTCGTGTTCTTCAACATGTTTGTATATTTTGTTTGCAATACAGGATGTCAATAATTTGTAGAGTGTTGGAAGACATGTAATTGGTCTGTATTGTGTGGGGTCTGTGGTATTGTTGTTTTTAGGTTTCATGTAGGTGATGCCCTGAGTAAGAAAATTTGGCATGTCTTGTGGATTGATGATGATGTGTGTTAGATGTTTAGCTAGTTCCTGGTGCAGTGATGTAAACTTTTTGTACCAGAAATTGTGAATGTTGTCTACACCAGGTGTCTTCCAGTTGTGTGTTCTGTTAACAGTGTATTGGAAATCATGTATGTTTATTTCAACACAGGGCATAGTTGGTATGTTGTGTAAGTTTTTGTTCTCCTCCTCGATCCATCCTGCTTCAGCATTGTGCGTGACAGCACTGGACCAAAGAGAAGACCAATATGTTGTGAGTTCTTCTTCTGTTGGTGTGCCACTGTGCTGTGTATCAGTGTTTGCTTTGTTATTAATTTGTCTGTAAAAGAGTTTTTCATTGTTTGTAAATAATTTATTTTGTTGTTTTCGTAGTGTACATGTTTTGTATCGTTTGAGTCTACGTGCTTTGGCAGCAAGTTTTTGTTTTAGTGTATCAATGTATTCTGTAATGCGTGTGTTGTGATGTTCATGTTTTGTGTGTGTTTTTATTTTCTTGAAAATGTTTTTGAGCTGTTTCCTTAATTTGGGTGTTATGTTGTTTTTAGTGTATTGTGTCAGCCTGCCTAATTGCTGTCTAATGTCATTTATTTGTGTTTCTATTCTTCTCTGCCAGGCAGGCTTGTGATAGAATTGTGTTTTCTGTGTATTTGTCTGTGATTGTACTTTCAGTCCATGGTGTGTCACTACTGTGACTGCCCCAGCATAAACTAATGTATGAATGTCTGCGAGTGTAGAAATTGAATGAATGTAGTGTGGTATTAAGTGAGTGTTTACATAATTTAGTGTTTTTCCTACTTCCTTTGACGTGTTGATTTTTGGTATTCGTGGTCGTTGTGTGGGATCTGTGCCTGTATATTTAGTGAGTGTTTCCTGAAATATAAGTGAGAGCGTATTAACTAAATCCAAGTCTATGTTATCAGTGATGGATGAGGAAGTGTCTGTAGTATCATTAGTGGTAATTGTTGTATGTGTGTTATTATCAATGCTTGTTGCTGGATTATCCTGACAGGTTACATGATCTTCATTAATGTTAGATGTTTCTGTCTGTTGATGTATTTGATCAGCAACCTGTTGTTTGATAAGTTCAAGTGTTGTTTGTGGAATAAGGTTGTTGTGTATAATTGTTTTTTTTTTATCAACAACCCTTTGTTCGGTGACAGTGAGATGAGGATACTGTTGCGTGAATCTATGGTGTAGTTGTTGTCTGTATGCTGTCATGTTTGTTTCGAGTTTTGTGATGGTGTAATAAGTACGGATGATAAACTCGTTCATTTCTACTGTCCATTTCATCCGTTGGCGTGGTTTTCCGGCCTTTGTGGTCTGTGGATGCATTGCCACAGAAACACCAAGGCTGGGTTGGTTCCTCACATCTGTTGAGGGCATTGCAGTAGCCATGCTTGGGCCGGTGCTACTTTCGCCACCGGTAACCAAGGGAGACTGTGACCTATTTTTCGAACGTGAGCCTCTGCCTAACCCACGAACGCGGACCTTGTTATTCCGGGCGACGTCCGAGCCGGTATCACACTTTGATCTAGTTATTACCATGATGAATATCTCCACAGAATGTGGGCGTGGTCACTCTTAGCTTCATTTCTCCCCATAGACCTTACTGGCATGGGTGTCCCTACCAGGAGCTTATGCTCCAGCCTGCATTGCCCTATGGATCAGTAAAATTACTGGGCTCTCCCACCACGACCAGGTGGTGACCACGGGAGAGTTATTATTATTATTGTTATTATTATTATTATTATTATTATTATTATTATTATGCTGGAGAGAAGAAATACAAAATTTTAGATGAAAGAAAAGTGTTTTGTTGAATAAGATATAGCGATGTTAGATGAAATTCTCCAACATCACAGGCTTAACTTGATTATATCCATGTCGATATATGTGTTCTGTTTACCGTTATCCTTATTACTTATGAAATAACATCTAACTGGATTAAAGAAAAGAAAGCAAACCAAAGTATGTAATATTAAAAATATAAATATAATATGAAATTCTCGTAAAAATTCACAAAAATATAAAGAATTTCTTATTTATTACAATATATTTTATAACTTAAAATACAAATAAAACGAAATCGATTGCTTTATTTTTGTGATTAACAATATGTAAATTTAAATATATTATGTTTTTCTGTTAGTTTTTCTTTCAAGTTCACGTTTAATAAATATAATAAATATTTAATATAAAATTTTATTAGTTATGATCTAAATATTGGATGTTTTTATATGTGAATTTCATTTTTTAATATGAGAATTTTATAAATGTCTGTGTATAAATTTCTTTTTTAAGCATTATAAGAATTTCTAAGTGAAATATGCGTTTATTTATTGTATTTAATCATACTATAGATCTGTATTGCATGCACGCAAGAATTCTTAATTATAATTTTACATATATCATAACTATGATATTAATACTCATTGCATTATTTAAATTTACTTTATTTTAATACTACTGAATAAACAGAAATTAACAACAAGATATAAATAAATTTTCACAGTTTATATTTAAAGAGTAGTAAGAATATCTTTTATTCCTCCTCCCCTGTAGGCACTAAGAGAGCTTTTTTTCCATACCCATTGCGAATTCGGCCAGACCCATACCTCTCAATGGCGAGTGGATAAAGCCAATGAACCCTGGTCACGTGTCGGATCTCTTCACTGTTTAGTTTTTAAATAGAAGCTCTTCCCTTGTAGAAAGTCCTTCCAAAAGAATGAATTATTTATGACGTTTTAACATCTAAACATTTACACTTTTTTAAGTTTTAATAAATCCAGGGAAAGCTTAAAGCACTAAGTTTTTTAACTACACATTTTACTGCACTTTTATATAATGCATTATTGCTAGACAAGAATTACATTTGTTTACACAGTAAAAAATTAAACCCACGTCCAATGTTCAGTGGTTTTATCTACTGAACACTGGGCGTAGGTTCAATTATTAATACATTAACATCTACATAATAGATTAGTGTAAGAATTTATGAAAGTAAAACTGCTTCAAGAATGTCAAATTCTATATTTTGGAACAAAAATATTATCAATAAAACAAGAAAAACATATAAAACGTTACTGAAAAGCATTATTCTCTTCGAAACTCAGACAACAGTGACAATTATTGGAAGTGGGAATAGGTTTCTGGCTCAATCAGCAGAAAAATCAAGAATAAAAAATAAAAAAGAACGTAATGTGACATATTATGAAAGTGGAAAAGAATATTAAAGTGGGTTGGGTTGTATGGCACGTATAAAGAATGGAGATCAAAAAAGAAAGAATTAATTCCGAAAAAGAAACGGAGACTCTCTGAATGAATATTTGACAGTAGGAATTAAAAGAATTAAGAATGAAGAAGATTTGGAGAGACTAAAAAAGATAAGGAGAAACAGGAATAATGAAGACCACTAGATTAAGTGTTAGGCGTTATAATAGAGAAAAACCTAAATGTCAGAGAAATTTATCATCTGAATAAAATTAAATAACGGTTACTTCCCTAACTTTCGTTTATAACAAAAATCTTTTAGATACTTTTTCCAATAAATATAAAATGGAAGAAGGAAATATGTTAATGTACGTTTTAATTCAATTATTAACCTTCTTTATCTTTCTCGACTCTTTGATAAGATTGAATTAAAGAGAGAAAAAATTGAATCTTTGATCTGTAATTCAATCATATCAAAGTAATTTCATCAAAAATCCCCAAAAAATATAATCTAAAAAATAGCAAAACGGAATATTGTAAATAAAAAAATCCAGCGACGAATTGCATGACTTTCACGGCCAAAAAGAAATTAAAATTGTGACAGCGATGTTTCATTACATTTTTTTTTATTATATTATTATAAAATGGCAAAAACTTTAATTTTGAGGTTAGAGATGAAATTTTTTAAATTGTAAATGCTAATAATGATTAATAACTTCATTACGTCTGACCCTACTTGAGATATGACACACGACTCTCCTTTATCCACCAATATTTAATAGCATCAATCCTAATAAAGAAACCTCCCAGCAAAATTTCAGAAAATCTTCTACAAAAGAAACAGGATTTATTAGGCATTAATCTTAAAATTGTGTCCCCACACAAACAGTTATACAATCAGAAAAAAAACCCTATTATTTTTTATTTTATTTTATTTTTTGCATTTTTGGATGTTTCAATGTCCCCTGAGTCCAAAAATGTAAAAATCTGGGGGGTCATTTTTAAACAACCTGAAATATATAAAAATTCAATTCGAAATACAACAGGCTCAACTTACACTTTAATCTTCTCATTCGGTTAATGTTATCAAAATTAGAAAGTTTTAAAACGTACAATATAAAAACTTCGCTTATTAAGGATACAACAAGGAGATGGATAGATAGACAATATATTGAAAGAGCAGGGGAAGAAGACCCGGATGACCTATATAAGAACGTTCGGTTTATAACGGAAATCATGCTATTTTAATTTATAAAGTTCCTCCTGAATAGAATTTAGATGATCGACATGACTATTCTTTATTTTTAAATATTTTTATTTTTAAAACATTACTTCTTAATACTATTTAATAAGATGATAATAATTTAATGTCCTTTGTATAAAGTAGAATAATTATTATATCTATTCCAAAAAATCCAGCAACGAGTTGCTTAACTTTCCTGGCAACAATTGGTGGCGGCATCTGTTATCGTATTTTATTAAAACAACATTTTATATTTTCAACTATTATAAAATGTCACAATGCTTAATTTTAAAGGTAGGAATGAAGGTAGGGTTTTATAAAAATCATAAATGCTAATAACAAGTAAAATCGTCATTAAGTTTGACCCTACTCGAGATATACACGATCCTGTTAATCTCCCTATTCCATCTATCTTTTAATCACCAAAATTTAACAGCATCAATCTTCTTAATAAACAAACCTCCCTTCAAAATTTCAAAAATGTTCAACAAATAGCACAGAAGTTATTAAGCTTTAAGAGGATGAACAAAATCGCGCCTCCCACACACTAACATCCATATGTACAGAAAACCTCCGATGTTTTTAAACGCCTCTAAGTTCAAAAATGTAAAATTCTTCAGGGGTCATAGTCTGACCAAAGGTCATACTTTCCCTCTCATATATAACAGACAGGGCATGTAAAAACTCTTCTTCTTACCCAAGTTATCACGACTATTGTTGATTTCTGAGTAATTTCCCATTGTAAAAATTCCGAATTAATGAATTACCGGGAAATTCACTAATGTAAAACCTTAACATTAAATATTTTGTCTACTATTTTGTAGCTTCTATATATATAATCGAGACGAGTTGATAATAATAATAATCAACGCAGAACCCAACGGTTAAGAGTTGAAAGTCGAAATTTGGTACACAGTTAGGGTACGTCACGAGAATGCACACTAAGAAGGGATTTTTCGAAATTCCTCCCCACAGGGGAGAGGGACAGGATTAAGGCTTAACACTTCCATCAAAAATGGAAGTGTTAAGTAACAAGGAAAGTGTCAACAATGGAAGTGTTACGTAACATGGAATGCAGATGCAGTTTTTTTCGTTTTTGCGGGAAATCGAACATATTTTTAGACCTATCTAAAAATTCTCTAATTAGTCTGGAAACAGGGGAACCCAATTTTTGCATTCTGTGAAAACGGGTAAAGTTGACTATAACGTAATAATCTTAATCTTCGCTATCGTTACTTTTGCCCGAGAAACGCCGGGCCTACCTGCTAGTAATGTAATAAAACTACATACTTACTTAATGACTTCTCTCTTTAGAGAAAAACTGTTTTTAAAGTGTTCTCTTCTTTTGACATTTGGCACTACGAAAACATAAATTAAGATGTTTACAAATGGAATTTTTCGATGTAAATCTGTTGAATTTTTTATTATTTTTATTATACTTCTTATATAAAATATTAAAAAAATTAAAAAACATTTGGTATAACATGTAAAATTAAATTAATACTTGCTTTTATACTTAGCTTGATATTTTTCATGTAAATGAAATATTTTATTTAATATACAAAAAAGTAGCGAGTAAAAATATTCAATTTTGAAGCAAAAAATTTATAATATGAATTATATTTATATATTTTTTTTTCTAGAATTAATTCGATTTTTTTGAACAAAAAACTTTATTGATTTTTCGGGGTTAAAAGATTTAAACTTTAAATTCCTTCTTTCTTAAACTTTTTGTGTATTTTATTTATTTATTTATTTATTTTTTACTAGCTCCGTCTTTTATGTAACATAAATAGCTTAAAGACTGAAGTACTTTAGACTTTATTTACTTTAGAAGAAAATTCTTTTCTTCTACAAAATTCTTGACTGGATAAAATAAAATTTAATAAAAATTCATCTCTTTATCTAATATTTTAAATTAACTTAAACGAACAATTTTTTCAACAATTATATGCTTTCCACTTTAAATTAATGGTCTTGCGCCTGTACATCATACTTTTCCTGTTAGCAATAGAGTCGTGCCAGTCATTCATGCAACTACGTTCAGGGACAAAAGTTTGAATTGAAATAATGTTACTCCGGTTCATGCCAAACGTTTCTGTACAGTTAATTGGGGCTTCCTTTTCTTAAGCTTTTCACATATTTTCTTTGCTTTCATCTATTTAATACAGTTCTCGAGATTAAGGAAAAACAGACAGATTCGTGCTTGTGGGAATTTCTAGGTAAACAATGTTTTCAAATTGCATCTCTAACTTCTTTTTTATTTAAAAAAAAAAAATATTTAATTAAAATATTTTATAAAATATGCATAAACTGTTATAAAATTCTAAAATCTTTATAACCAATTTTATTACTTGAAAAATTGTAAATAATAAATATTTTAATATAGTTGCATTTGTTACATTGTTGACAATTGTGTTTTCTTTTAGGCTCTATAAATTTACATTTTTAAAGTTATTATAAACTTTTTAATGTTAAAAACTGAAAGATTATACATTATTTATTTTTACTTTTCTTAATTATCTAGAAATATTTCGTATAAAAATGTATTTTTAAGGTAATACTTCTTATAATGTTATATGATCCTTACATTTAATATATACAGTACTTAACTATATACCTTTTATATACCGAGGGGTGAGGGAAAATAATGTGGGGTAGGGGTTTCTACATTATTTTTATACCAAATTTAGTGAGGATACGTGTAGAACCTTTTACCTAACATATTGTACATACAAATTTTTTACCTTTATGTTAATTGATATAACGGAGATTTTAATTGATATTTTGATATGAAATTTTCTTGACATCAATCTTATTTAATTTTTGTAAAAATTGCAAACAAGATTAAATATTTAAAAAGTTTATCAAGAAGTTTAAGAGATTTAAATATTAAATTTTAGATAAATTAAATAAAATAATAAAAACTTTAAATTATTTTTATCTGAAACTTTATTATTACTCAAAAGTTAGTTTAATTTAATTTTTTATATTATAACATTGCGTTTCTGTAAATTTAAATTTTAAAATGAATTTATATAATGAAAATTTTCTGTTTAATTGTGTTACTGAAATAAATCTATTTTTACTGAAATTCACTTTAACAAGTGCATCATAAAATAAAATATTCTTTTAAATTGAATTTAAGAAATAATAACGAGTTTAGATTTTCTTTTTTACACTTACAGATATATTCGATTCTGAAGATTAAACTAACATTTAATCTAAAATTATATTGTCTATTATATGAATTTATATTTAAGAAATACAAATCATATAAAATGATTTTGCATTTCTATTATTACGTATATTAAAGCTGATATAAAAAATTAATTTTTTACTTTCCCGGCAATTATATATACCAGAGGTAAAGTGATCGGTCAAAAAATGACCCCCTACGTCAAGATTTTTACATTTATTTAAACTCAGGACACATTGAAACATCGAGAAATGCAAAAAAGTTGAGGAATTTTTCCTGTATATATATATATATATATGTTTGTGTGTTGCACGATTTTGTTCATCCTATTTGAAGCTTAATATTACTATTAAATGTATCACACTTCCCCCGTGGGGAGAATTTCAAAAAATCTTTTCTTAGTGTACATTCTCTTGACGTACCCTATTAAAACGCAATCAAAAAACGCATCTAAAATAGTATAATAAAAGCCGTGTTCTTCACAATAAGTCTTAATCCCGTCATTTTTCCCGCTGGGGAATATCGAAAAATCTCTTTTTAGTGTATATTCTGTTGACGTAACCTATTAAAACGCAATTAAAAACGCAAAAAACCGCATGTAAAATAGTATAATAGAAGCCGAGTTCTTCACGGTAAGCCTTAATCCAGTCCATCTCCCCCCACTGGGGGGAATTTCGACATGTATATTATATAAAAACACGTGCGTATTCGAATGCAACGTTGTGTCAAAATTTCAAAGGAATCGGTAGGAACAAACGAACGTTATATTTTATTTATATAGATAGATAGAAAATGATCTGCTTCAGTCCATTCTCACAGAAAAGCAGAATGCCTCACAGAAAAGCAAACTTAGGTCGTCGGAAGTTAGCGCCATCTGTTGGACATAAAAGCCTTAATCCATATATAAATATATTTTTGAAAGGGGGAAATGGTGTAGGGGTATGAAAAATAGATAGTAGCCGATTCTCAGACCTACTGAATATGCATATAAAATTTGGTAAAAATCGGTAAAGCCGTTTCGGAGGAGTACGGTAACTAACATTGTGACACGAGAATTTTATATATAAGATATATATATATATATGTTTGTGTGTTGCACGATTTTGTTCATCCTATTTGAAGCTTAATAACTCCTGTGCCTTCTGTCGAAAATTTCTGAAATTTTGTAGGGTGGTTAGTGTACTAGGGAGATTGATGCTGTGATTAAACATCGAGGGAATAGGGAGATCAAGGGGATCGTGTATATCTCGAGTAGGGTCAGAGTTAATGGTAATTTTATTCCTTATTGTCATTTAGAATTTTTATAAAACTCGTCCCTTCCGTTAAAATTAATCGTTCTGCCAATTTATAATAGTTAAGAATATAAAAAAATTTAAAATAAAATATGATAACAGATGGCGCCACCAAATATTGCCGGGAAAGTTAAGCAACTCGTTGCTGGGGTTTTCTTGTTTAATTATCAAGCTTTGTATCAACAAAGCTTGATAATTAAACAAGAAAACCCCAGCAACGAGAACATTAATAATTATAAAAATAAATTTCTACAAATATTTTCACAATAACATTTAATTGGCCGCTTTGGGGATCCGAAATCGAATCTAGGCAAGCAAAATATTTGTGGGCGATCTTGCTGGATATAATGTGCATGGGGCAGATCGCCCCCATTGGATTGACCAAACCTATGATAAGCATTGTAAAAATATACCGTCAGTGCCCATAAGGTGGAAAGAATAAAAAAGAACATACTTAATTGCTATAAGTTATTAATTAGTTTAAATGTTATGATAAAAATATGCTAAATATAAATAGTAACTACTAATTATATATTTAAATTAAAAAGAATAATTAGGTTTTCTCCTAATTCTCATTAAATTCATAACGTATATCATACAATCTGTTAATATTTCATAATAAGTGGTTTGCAATCGTCAGAAATGTTATATAACGGGTCCTGAAATCTTTACAGGGGTGCAGAAAGGAAACAATATGCCCTACAATTTTTTTACTACTTAATGCACCAGTCTTTACTTGGAAAATACCTCAAAATGGATGTTAAATTATATTACATAGTCAATTTATTACGTATTTAATTCCGTTTGTACTATCTGTATAATTTAATTTTTTTCTTCTGGACATACATATGCCCTGTACTATATTACAATTTTTTCAATCTGTGCTAAGACAATACGAAAGATATTCATTTTCTCTCTCTCTCTCTCTCAAACTTTTCTTGTTTTGCTTTGTATTTCTGCTAATGGTATATCAATCCTCATTACAAAACATTTAAGTATAAATTACATAAATTATATTGTGTATTGAAATGTATATGTATACAGTATATAGTGTAAACTTACATGTAAGATTCGAAATTGCTACATCTTTGGTCGTTGTTGTTTCCCTCTAGCTACTCTAATAATTGAACTTCTTTTGTTTCCTACACTAGTCATTCCCAATAACCCTCTATCAATTTTCATTAACACTCACCTAGGGCAACTACCACGCGATTACTCCTGGGGGGTTCTGTTCTAATCTGGCTTCATGTGTAAGTTAAGATAAAAGGGAAACGACATTTATTTCGACACGACACTCACAAAAATATATATACATGTATATATAATAATAAGATTCCAATACTTTTGTGTACGTAGTGATATTTATTTTTGGCTAAGCATATAGTCAGACATAATTTGTTCCTATCAAATTTTTATGTTTATTGTGTTTTATTAGATTAACGAAGATTTCTTTTCATATATTTCACAAGAGATGAACCATATGTTAAACAATAGATGAAAAAAATTCATAATCCAATAAGGAAAGTAATAATGCTATTTTTTATTTATAAATAACAGAATCCACAAAATTATCAAAAAGGTATTTTTGTTTCTTTAAAAAGAAATGTTTTGACAGAAAAAAATCAATCAACTTGTCGCAATGTAAGAAATTCTGTCATAGAAAACTAATAACGTTTCTATCAAACTGTTTTTTTCTTAAGAGTTGAAGAAGAAAACTTAATATAGACCATTGTCTTTACCTTCAACTCTCTTATATTAATTCTTTTTAGAAATCAATATTATTGTATATACAGCATACTAATTTATTAAATTTCTTTCTTTCGGCCTTGCATTGTTGGTGTCATAAAATTTACTCATAATTCGTAATTTTTTAATTTTGAAATTATAAATCGTATATTTTACATTCAAATATAGTTATTGTGTAAATTATACTTTAAATCTTTGTAAATATTCCTTCATTTCTTGTGAAATACTGGCTTGAATCTAGAACATCAATTCACGTTATTTTAATTTAAAACTTTCCCCCGAAAGGTATTATATAGATGACCGGCACGACTCTATTGTTATAGGTAAAGTATGATTTACAGGGACAAGTCACTACTAATTTGAGGTGGAGAGCGTATATTTTAAATTAAGTAACTTAAAAATATGATTAAAAATTGTAGATTGAGAAGCTGCTGATGCTACCCTGTTCATTATACTTTTCCTGTTAACATTAGAGTCATGCCGATCATCTATATATCCTTGTTCTCGAGATTGAAAAAGGACGCCAGTGAGAATTTATAAGTCTGCAATATTTAAAAATTGCAACCCAAAATATTTAAATAAAATGTAAAAATACAATAGAACTCCGATTCGCCGCCATTCCATATTATACGAGTCGTACCAGTGAGTGTAATACATTATTTTCCATGTGATTCACATGAGTAAAAGTTTTGCAGTGAATGTTTATGTTTGAAGTGAGTGAATGTAAATACTGTAGTATTGTAAGGTCAGTAACTATTACCGGGTATAACTCCATAGTCTTCGGGCCAGCCTGTAAATGTAGTGCAGTACATTTAACCATTTAACCTGCACCATTAAACAGTGTTCTTTTAGTACGTTTTATCCGTACGTTTTTTTAAATAAAACTATTTTGTATCAGAATACTTTAATTTGAAATTGTATAAAACTTTCTTAATCAGTATATATTCAATAATATAACAAAAAAATGTACTTGCTACTTTGGCATATTGAGTTCAAGACGATGGAATGTCTTGCCGCAACGACACATTTGCTGAATAGTATTGAATTTAATAAATAACTTATATTTTATTAAATGATCGCTATATTTTATAAATTGTAAGAAATGATGGATTTGAACTGTTTTCTTTTTATCAGTGAAACAGCATTTTCCATTTTTCTTTATTAAAACACAGTACAACTCGTAATTATCGCAAACAAAATTGAAAATAATAAAATATGAATAAATATTCGTCTGTGTATGTTTATGTATATATAAGCTTGTAACTTACATAAGCTTGAAATTAATATCTTAATAGAATATTTTTAAAATTAAGCTTATCGTAAATTGTAATGCTGTCTTGCTATTTCTAAGACAATATTCTCTAGTTTAACAAGGAAAAAATGTTTAACGGATACATAAAAACTATTTATCTTCGGTATATATTTATAAAATAAAAATTTGGAGAAATATTTATTGAAATTTCAAAATTATTTAAACTGATCTTTAATCATAATACAAAATATAAATACTGATTTCCAGCTTATTGTAGTATATAATACGTTTTATTTGGACCGGTATACGGGATTCCACATGGTAGATTACAGCAGTTAATTCTTTGGCAGTCGATATCTTCTTATATATATATATATAAGAAACTTAGAACTCTGTAATTTTAAAACGATGATATGACATTCATTAGTACATATTTGGTAGTTATTTAACAGTAAATATTTCACAAATTACACCGTCCATCTGCCCAGGCCACGACTAACCTCGACGTCTGCTCGACGTGTTTCATTTAATGCATCATTCAGCAGGAATTTCAATAGAAGATTCTTCGAGTTTATTAGAACATATCTTACAAATAGCTCTCACGATAACATTCACAATTGAACCATTACCTAATTTGTTCATCGCATCCATTTATTTATATACCAGACGTCATCGCCGCAAACAATACCGTTACATAACATAAACACCGCTTCCAGAAATCCAATCTCTAGGTCAGTAGTTCTCAACCTTTCATCGTATAAAAATTTAAAATAAATAGTTTTTCTATTTCTTTGATCTTGATTAATAAAATCTTTTTCTTTTGAGAAAAGAATCATTTATAGTCTTGTATCGGAATCCTTTAAATCCGGGATATTTAAAGATAATAGCATCAATTTTGTTAAAGTTGATTCAGTAAATGATCAAACCGTAAAGAAAGAAAAAAATACACTCAATAAAATTTCATTGCAATTATTGCATATAGAAAAATATATATTTTTTAAACTAATGACATTTCAATGTGTTTTCTACATTATCGATGCATATTTCAACGCGCTTTGCAAATTAACATGAACACGATGCAATAATGAAGTAACTTTGTAGATCCTAGCACATTCATTTGTGTATTTTTATTGAATAATTTCTCTTCTTTAGAGTACCCTACAAGAAGTAATGAAGTGTATTAAGATTATGAGAGCGAAGGGCCTGTACCACAGTGCCACTTCTCCCAATTCACTTCGGAAATGTTTATTGAACAGTTTATGGACTTCATGCCCCATTGTCTACTCTACTGTATATAAATCTTTATAGAGCAAGTATAACTTAAATAATATTCTGTTATATATAAATATTTTAAATAATTATGTATTTTTAATTATTTTTATTAATTTCAATAACTAGAATTATTCGAATTCCTAGATTTAATTCTATTTTTTGCGTAACGGAGAAGAATTTCTGAATATATAATTAATTTAATGCATAAAGATCAAATTCGTAAAACTTTAAAATAAAATTCAATTTGAATTAATTGACTTTTAAATAATAATCTTCAATATAAACTAATTAATATGTTAATTAAGTACATTCAAATTTAATTCCCTATTGATAACGACAAATATTTCGATTAAGCGATTTCATTAATCTGTCAGGATGATGTAAAATCTATTATAAAGAGTTTAAATAGAGTTTGAATGTTCTCTGGAGATCTGAAGGACCTAATTAATCGAAGACAAAATTTTTGATTATAAACTATTAAGTGTTATAGCCCTTAAAAATTAAACACGTTCTCCTGCTTATTATTTGCAGAATGAATTTATAAATCACGTTCCACTTTACATATAAATCTAGGGCAACAAATATGTAAATATATATTAGTATTTTATAATGATTTTTTATAGAAAAATAAGTAAATAATACAATGGAGGATGTGTTTACCTTAAACACGTTTTTTACGTAAATACCAGGTCATTTTTGTTACTTAAGCGTCAGATTGGTAGGTTAATTTAGGTAAAGTTGAGGGGTGATGATGTTTAGGACAATAAACAAGATACAGAACAGGCTTTGATTCAAATAAGTTACGTAGGGTCTAATTTCTGATAGTACAGTCAGCACCACCGCAGTATAAGGCCCAGGTTTAGAGCAGGTCCCTTTCCTCTTGTTTTTTAAAACAAATTAAATGTGCAGAATGTTCCTTTATTAACAAAAAACAGACTTATAGATTTTATTTTTAATTAGTAAAATAATATTAATTTATAAGGATTGGATCCACTGTACGCTTCTAAAAATCCCCAGCTCCTCTCTCTCGACGTCCTTGTACAATTAAGATCATATCTATTATTACTTAATATTTAACGAATTAGATTATAATATTTAAAGGATTCTAACTTAGAAAATGTCTCTTTCAACAAATTCATTGAGAATATTTCGTCTTTAATAAATGTTTATAATTATTCGGGGAATAATTCAAATTTTAATTAAATGAACGACGTGATTAATAGTATTTTAATCATGTAGCTTTAATGAGATGAGAAAGTAGAAATAAAATCATTACTAATTACTGAAAAGAATGTGGTATGTTCAATATAAACTAATTATACGTGATACGAATGAATCTAAGTTAGGTAATACATTAAAGAAATTTGTAAAAATAATGATTAAGATTTAAAAATCTTATAAGAAATAAGGCAAAAATTAATACAATTTCTTAACTAATTGAAGATCATAAATTTAGTTAAAGGGATAATAACGTCCACTTTATCATAACTAAAAGAAGCGAGAATCAAGTAGTAATTGACAAGTCAGCCGCTGTCATATTTAGGGATGTCCCGATACCACAAAAGTATCGATACCAGCCTGTATTGGCATGGAATATCGAAACTGGAAACATTGCCGGTTGTCGCTGTTCAGTTTGTTGGTCACCTTACTGTTCTCATTACACTCTAGGGCAAGTGGGCCTCAGAGCAGCAATTAATAATTAATATTTTGTTGCTTACTTCAGAAAATTGAATCCCGGTATCTGCTTCAAAAGTCAGAAACAGTACTTTAATTTACACTCGTATATTATCTTATGTACACAAAAGAAGCACTGACTTACAGTCCCGCTAATGGGCTCTGTGGGTACTTTTATACATGGAATAGGGTGGATAAGAAATCGTTAGTGTAAAGGTAAAACATTGACAGTTGTTTATTGTTCTCAAATTTTACAAATGTCAGTGCAGACAAGTATATACAAGTATTGCAGCTCAGCAGGTACGGATTTACAAGTAAGCTATGTAAAAAATCTTGTACCTGTTTGTAAAAAATGTAACGATATCAGATCCGGTACCTCTGGTATATTATCAATACCGGTATCGGTATCGGCAGTATAGGAACGTCCGTACGTATATTTCATAAACTATCTGTTAAACCTAGCCAGGCCAGGTTTGCCTGAAAGTGTACGGTCAGATCAATCAGAATTTATCCAACCAATACGCTAAAACATCTTTAGAATTTGGGACTTAAACTATGCTTATTATGGCTCCTGAAACATTAAGTAATCTAAATTACACAATGAAACAGTCCTTACCTCACATCTGGAGTTTTTCTATCTAGTTTTCAGCACAATAAAAATAATTTGCCCCTTAGAAAAAAATCTCACTTTTTGTGGGTATTTTGCCAGACGTAGTGCGAAACGTTTGCATGTAATTTACATGCTACAATTTAAAGCAATTTTATTGTTAAAAATTGTTGCATGATGATTAATTGAAAAAAGTATCGCATTTGAATAGAAAACTGCTTAAATATATCAAATATAATTTTTTTCTAGTGATATGTAATGTGAGAAAAAAAATCTATACTCATCAATCATAATGCCTATGATAATAAAAAAAAAACTCTTTTTTCCTAAAATATTCAAATCATGATTTTTACACATTTAACAAAATATATTAACTTTAAGTTTAACTTAAAGTTAACTTTGTTATTAATTAAGAAATAAAGTGTAATTAATAAACAATTGACAACATTGTTAATTAGAAATTTGTTAATGAATTACTGCACTATAACAAGCGTTAATTAGTCAATCATCATAAAGTTATCAATAACTGTATTTAATATTAATGAATTATGGCGTATCGTTATCTCAAAATAAATAGATGTTTTCCTTTATAAGGACACAATAAGTTGCAAATATTTATGCTATTTTTAGTACTAAAATATGTTTAATTTAATTCATATCAACTCTTGTCCTTGCTACCGAATTTTATGCTTAATTCGGTAGCAAGATTAAGGAGTTAAATGATTGTTTACCTAGTTAATAATAAAGTATAATACCAATAATGTAGTAACAGTGATATATACTTATAAAACAGTGATAACTATTGTATTTTAATTACAGTAGAGCGTCGATAAGTGGAACCAATTGGGGACTGGGGTCCTTCCAGTTAATGATTTGTTCCAGTTTCCGACTTTGTACGAAAAAATACATTAACCTGTCCGATGTTCAAATTTTTCTCCGTTGCGTGTCGCTTCGTGTTGAATTTTCGTCGATTTTAAGCCTAACGAAAATTTTTATAATAATCATCGAGGCTATCGTATCGTTAAAAATTATTTCTGCATTTTGTACAAACAAAATAAATATATTAAAGAATATAAAAAACATGAAAATTATACTTTAGAAGTAAATTTAGTATCAAAAACATTCGATTCAGCACGACACAGTCCGACTGAAAATCGTTCCACTTTCCGGCCATTCCACTTACCGACGTTCCACTTATCGACGCTCTACTGTATATGTAATATAGATGATGTGGCTGTGCAATAGGCATTTCAATAGAGGATGAGGATATGTAATTGGCATTCCAATAGAAGATACTGCTCTGATAGGCAGTATATATGGTGTATGACTCCTTTCGTGACAAGATTTGGCCACTCCTGTTATATACCATAATTTAATTATTTGCACACACAAAAAAACTCTATTTAGTTATTTTGACAAACTTCTAACGGAGTTAAAATATTTTTCAATTAATTAATAAAAACAACAAACAGAACTATTAGTTTTATTCTATTTTTAAAATTGTTTATCGAACTGTTATTCTAACTTTTAGAAATATTCTTATACATAGAATATTTCTATAAGTTAGTTCCCATATACCGTTATATTCTAGTTATTCTAGGGGTTATCACACAGACTTGAAACCATTATTTTATTGTAAAACTATCAAGTATAATATACATCTTTTAACTCCGAAATGTAAAATGCATTTCGGCACTTTTTGCTCTGCACTCTTCAGTTAGATTTCTTATGGAAGTTTTACACAATACAACGAGAATAAATGCAATATTCTGTTCTAAAATCATTACTTATTAGTATTTATAGACTATGATTCACTGATGACAGATATCCACTACTACTTAAACATTACACTTCAATTTTAAAAAACTATAATTAATATAATTTACAATATGTAGCCTAAATCTTTTTTAAAAACCTTTAACCTTAAAATTTTTTTCATCAATTTTTTCAATACACGCATTTTGTGTGAACAATATTAAAACATTCTATCCGTTAAAAATTTTACATTAAACAGTACTGGTGGCTCTTGCTAATTTTTCTTTTATATATCTCGTCTTGTGGAGGCTTGCATGTATTAATTGCATCTATAATGATCTCAAGTCTCTTTGTGTGATAACCCCTAAAATAACTGGTATATGAGAACTAATTAGGGGGATTAAAAAGGGGGATAAGAAGATAAGGATTTATCTACATATTTGTTTACATTTTATTCTATTAATATGGATGATGTTATTCGAAAAGATAAATAAAGAAATTAAGTTATCAGGCCCACCAGTAGCCAAATGTTCTGTTCCCTAAACACTGAGAGTTCGGTTGTGGGTTTGCGCCTCGCTTAGGACGGGTTGGCCACGTTGAGTTTTCAGGGCTTTCTCCACATCTGTAACGCCTGAATAGGGGCCAGTTACTCTTAAAAAGACCTGTTGGAAGGCATATTTCCTAGGATGAATGCCGAAGTGTTGCATTGCCATAACTTAATAAAACCAAAAACTATTACAATAAAGTAAAACAAAAACTTAAAGTAATTTAAATCCGTCACAGTTTGCATTTTAATTAATTTCAGTCCCATAAATCTGGAATGATTCGTATACAAGTTTCTTTTGTTAACTCTTATTAACTTTAAGAACCTTTTTTAATATGCCAATCGTAAGATTCACGAGGACAAAATAGGTTTCGATGAGATAAATGAAGAGCGATTTGTCTGACGTATCCATTCATTTATATAAATTTCTGAAGATTCGAGACGATCATAAAGCATGTCGTACAGAGCATTAAAATGGCATCTATTTCTCAAACATTTGGTGAATTATATTGATGAAATCGATACATACAAAAGTACAAGTTTATAAGAATAGTAATGCAATATAATTATAATCGAATCTCCGATAACTGCAACTTTCCCACTACAGTCACCTCTAAACTGCGGCCACCTTTTTAAGAATTTTTTAGCAGAAATGCATACAAAATGATCAAAAATTATTGTCACGTCGTCACAAACCGGGCTGCAATTTTTAATCATACTTTTAACTTACTTAATTTAAAATATATGCACTCGATTTCAATAATGTCTTGCCCCTGTACATCATACTTTACCTGTTAGCAACAGAGTCATACGAGTCTGCTATGTAACTTCGTTCTGGAGAAAATTTTTGAATTGAAGTCCTGTGATTACCGGTTTGAATCGGAAATTCGTATATAGTCGAACGAAGCCTCCTGTCCCTACGGCTTCCATATCTGGTCTCGAATTTTATCTACCTAACTCTGTTCTCAAGATTAAGGAAGAAAAGACAGTGGGCATTTATAGGTAGTCAATTTGAAAATTGCAGTCCAATAACCTTCAAACAACGGCCATTTTTTATGTTACAGTCATTTGGCTGCATTGTATTATATTGAAAATAGTAATTTCTCTCTCTTTTTTGTAAATATATTAGAAATATGATAAAACTCATTAAACAGTAGAATAGGCCATTACATAAGATTATAAAACACTTAAACTCATTACTCGCTTTCCGGAAAACAAGTTGGAAATTTTATGAATCATTATGTCTTCATCACTCAAAAATAGATCGTATATCATAATTATTCAATAATAAATATTGGATAGATGCAATAAATGTAGCAACATAAAAATACTCGAAAATAAGAAAATGAGTTATTCATGAGAAAGATTACTTCTCCATAGTAAAATCTTTATGACTCTCTACGCTACACCTTACCTAATTTAGAAGCGTTGTATTATCAGCTATATCATATACTGTATGAATTTTGCAACTTTTAAGACATTTTAGAATTGATACAAAATGACATGATGCAGAATAATTCGGAAAATAAGGTCATAGAGCTATTTATAGTATAAGAAGACATGGAACTATGCAAACATTTCTCAACAAATTTGGTATCTTCTATACTTTCTGATTTACTCTGTCTGTTCAGTATCCTACTGACACCTCACTCCTCTTTCTTATTATGTCTCTCATCCCTCACTCCCTCGAGAAGGCTCTACTCCCGCTAATAATATTACTTTGGAGCGTTGATGACTCATAAATTTCGTAAATCATGAAATTAAAATGTGTTTTAAGAAAAATATTGGACAAATTATAACAAAATTAAAACGAATGTGTTATTTAAATCAGGTAATCTCTTAACATATGGAAGTAATTTTAAAGAATTCCTACATATTTACGAAATATTTAATAAATTTTCATTAGTAAAAACAGACTCTCCAGATTGTTTTAATTATAGCAATTAATATTTATTATTTAAGAAATATAAATTACAAATATAAGCTTTACTTTCCTAGAGGTTGTTTCTTTAAATAATACTGAATGGAACACTCCACTTGTCACTTCAATGGTGTCTGTGCATAACGTTCTTGTGTTTCATTATTTTTCGAATGATTGTTTTGCTGACTTTTTCGTTGAAATTAAGCTTTTGTTTATCATCCCATTATAAGTTTTTTGTTACATTTACATTTATATGAAAGAGTTTGAAATTCGTGTATATTTATATTGTATTTCTGTTTCGTGTGAAAGTAGCGCTAGTACGTTATGTTCTAGTCAAAACTAGAGGTTCTCCTAATAATTTTAATCTGAAATGTAAAATCTCTCCAGATGGTTTCTTTGAGATACATAATGGATTCAAAGAGAGATGCGTACTTTATCTGACATATTTTACTATGAACTTAATTAAGTTTATTAATTATACGTGCCTACTAAATACAAAAGAAAGGAAACTAGTGTCAATAGAGAAAAATGGGTTGAAGAAGACAATTCTAACAGTACAAATTTATCGTCTAAACTACTATAAAGCAAGCAAATAATTAAACATTTCGTATCGTACTTTTCGGGAAGACTTAAAGATGATAATTTAGCAAAGCAAACGCTTGGATCAAATTCAATGTTGAGTATCTAAATTGAAAAATATTTGTATTGTTAAAATATATTGTTTATCATATAAATAAGTTTAAAAATGGTAAAAACGATTGGGCTTGATGTGAGGTTTGCAAAATTGCATGCATGAAACATTTACAATGTGTATTACAGAATGTAATATGTGTAGAAAGTAAAAAAATCGCAAATTGTTCATTAAATTAATCATTAAACAAAATAGGGATCTCACCTTAAAGTATTAGGCAAACAAGAAACCTAAACTGAACTACATAATAGAACATCGAACACTACCAATTGTACATAAAAAATTATCTATCTCAAATCGGTAGTGTCTTGCTCCTGTACATCATACGTCTCCTGACAACAACAAAGTCATGCTGGTCACCCATGTAATTCTTCAGGGAAAAATTTTGAATTAAAATCGCGTGACTTTCGTTTCTACCGGAAGTTTGTATATAGTTAATCGGCGCTTCCTATCTGGTCTTAATTTTCATCTAACATTGTTCTCGAGATTAAAGAAATTGAGACGGAAGAGAGTAGGAATTTATAGGTCTACAATTTTTTAAAACTGCAGCCCAATAAATTTAATCTCTACCGTTTCAATAGTGTGAAAGCTATTAATTTAAATACGTAAATTTATTTATTTTATTGTGTAAAAACAATACATAAACGAACACGAGACTATTTTCTCAAAATTTATTTCATTGTAAGAATTTGAGTTTCTGGTAATACGTAAAATTAAGTTAATAATAAGAAAAAATATAGAAAAATTTTCGAAAATTAAAAATGGCGTCTATGACCATATACACATCCAATCAATGAAAGTTACAGTTAGAAGTTGATCAATTACCATTCGCTTTTCTTTTAGTACGTGGTTAGAAGTATTCAATAGAGAGGTTGCGGCTGAAGTTCAAACGTTACTTGTACGGCAAGCAGAAGTACATGATTGACGTTTGAACTCCAAGTAAAACACGTTGTGCCACACGTTCACGATGCGCACTGACTCAAGTGATATTATTAAAAAATGGCAGAACACGTTTAACAACGACGAATGTTACTAGCGCAGGTAAATAAACAAATTAAACTATTTTAAAGTATTTATAGGATGTTTAATAACACTAAATAATTATTTTTAATTAACGATGTGACTCACACCGTACGATAAGACGATAGGACTACATCATACTTTTGTTGAGGGATGTAGTGGCTAATGTAAATCCGAAAGCAGCTCTGGAAATTATTTTTAAAAAATTTACAAACGTATTACGCTATTCATGGTAGAAGATGTCGTGGAAGAACAAACCTACTTCTACAGAATTATGATAAGCTATTTTAAAGACAAACATATGTAAATTCTATAGGCACTTCACATCACTTGCAAAAAAATTGAATAATTAAATAATTTCTAGATTAAAATCGTCTGTTTCTTTACAATATTATTCAAAAATCCTTAAATAATCATTATTTTAATAAAATACTTCATAATTTTAACCCCAAACACAAAAAAATGAAGACGTTTAAGTCGAACTTCTACTTGCCATGCTAGACGTAGCGAACCTCATTATCAACCTTCTAGAATTGTCAGATGGCGGCGCTCGACGTCCGACGTTCACGTTTTGGACTGAAAACGTAGCTGCAACCTCTCTAATATCTTAGCTTAGTTTACTAAAAAGATCGCAACTAAGAAATAGAAATCTTCCAAGAAATATAAAAGTGACATATCAGCAATTTAAAAATCATTTTTTTATTCTAAATTGACTTTCAATTTTGAAAATATTTTAAAAATTTTTATATTTTCAAAAATCTATTCGTCATCTTTACACCAGCTTCTAAAAAAATAAAAAATGTAAATAATTATATATAAATCTAGAAAAATTGCAAGTAAAAAGTAACTTGAAATGATTTTCAATTTCTGTGTGGGGAACGATTTTGTTCACCCCGTTTGAAGCTTCAAAACTCCTGTGCTTTTTGTCATAAATGTCTGAAATTTTGCACGGAGGTTTGCGTATTAGAGGATAGATGCTATTAAATTTTGTTGATTAAAAGTCGAGAGGGTGGAGAGATAATGGAGGTCGTGTGTATCTCTAGTAGTGTCAGAATTAATGACGATTTTATTCGTTATTGGCATTTATAATTTTTTATAAAAACCCATCCCTACTCTCAAAATTGGGATTTTTGCCAAAGTTAAACATATAAAAAGTTTTTTTAATAACAGATGGCACCACCAAATACTGTTGGAAAAGTTAAGCAATTCGTTAACCATTTTGAAAATATTAAAAGATATTTATTACAATTAACATAGAATATTGATTAAATCTTCAATATTGAAAATTTAATAATAAATAATATGAAGTTGTTCGTAAGAATATAACATCTTTACTTCTCTTCTTGTCTGTCAGCTCTTAAAATTGAAAAATGGATTTGCGTTGAAATTAAATTTTATGTGGAATCAATACCGGATTAGTGTTGATTTAAATTCAAATTTTATATTTCCTGATGGAATATTAAATCAAATATTTACATTTGTAAAGCTAACAAATCTATTTTATTAAATACTTTTTATTAGAAAAAAACACGGATGAAGGAATCTAAAAATAAATGCAATCTAAGTTATTATAAAAAAAATAGAAAAATAAAATACAACTGCTTCCAATGAGAATTAAAAAATGATTTATCTAAATTATAAAATTATAATTATAATTATTATAAAAAATTATTATAAAAAAAATAGAAAAATAAAATACAACTGCTTCCAATGAGAATTAAAAAATGATTTATCTAAATTAGACCATTTTTATAGTAAACGAGTAGAAATTATTGTAACATCGACACAATGCCAGGCTATAGAGCAAGTTTTAATATTTTTTATTTTATATTTTCAATTTATTTAATTTATAATATGTGCTCTCGATCTCAAATTCTTAGTATCGTGCCCCTGTACATCATGCTTTTCCTTATAACAAGAGAGTTGTGCTGGTTATCTATCTAACTCTGTTTTAGGGAAAATTTGGAATTCAAATCACGTAACTCCCGGTCTACACTAGAAATTCGTATATTAATCGGAGTCTCCTGCCCCAGCCTTTCATATCTGGTCTCCACTTTCATCTATCTAACTCTGTTCTCGAGATGGCTCCTTTTAATGTTGTTTCATATTATATTAAATTATAATACATGTAAAATATAATGCCCAGTTTGATGACGTAACAAAAGATGAATTCGGTATGGTCTGTCTAACCAGCAGCGATCAAGTTTTATTTTTATGGCCGACTTCTCAGGAGTTGTACTGTACATAAATTACATAACGTAGGGTATAAGGTATAAATGATGCGTTATAAGGAGGATGGTATGTTTACAGAATCGTTACGTAATGCTAGGGTTTCAATCTTTGAATAACATGATTTATTATTGTTTCTGAAGTGCATAGTGAACCGTACTGTTAATGTCAATGTATTTCAGATTTTTAACGTATAAATTATAATATTTAACAATGCAAATCCAGAAACGAGTTGCTTAACTTTACCGACAGCATTTAGTAGCTTCATCTATAATGATATTTTATTTTAAAAACTTGTTATGTTTTTAATTACTGTAAAATGGCAAAAAGCTTAATTTTTAGGGTAGGGATGAATTTTATATTTAAAAAAAAAATGTTAATGCTAATGACGAGTAAAATCGTCTTCAAATTCGATCCTACTCGAGATATGACATAAAACTTCCTTTATCTCTCCACTCCCTCGACTTTTAATCGTTAAAATTTGATACTTCAATTCCCCTAATAAACAAACATCACCGCAAAATTTCAGAAATTTTTGACAGAAAGCACAGGAGTAACGAAGCTTCAAATAGGGTGAAGAAAACCGTGCTCCCAGCACACAACACGTACAAACATTCATACGTGCAAAAAAAATCCCTGAATTTTTTTGCATTTCTCGACGTTTCAAGGTCCTCTAAGTCCGAAAAATGTAAAAATCTTTTATAATAGAGATATTGCTGGAAATGGTATAGAAATATTTGTTCTGGAAAATTTCTTCAATTGATTAAGATGTAAATTTTCGTGTTAAATTTATCAGAGGAAAACTCTCTTCCCATATGTTTTGTTTATATTTTAAATCCTTTACTTTCGCAGAACTATTTGCGTAAACAGTGTTTGGAAAATAATTATTATACTAAACCTATACATTAGATATTTTAATCAATTTTTTTGCATAACAGATCTGCTAAAACATAACTGTTATGCAGAAAAATTGATAAACATTTACTTTCAGAATTATGTAACGTGAATAAATTACTTTGAGGTAAAAAAAAACAGAGTGATATAAAAATTCATCAGCGAAAAAAATTTAATTAGCTTTTATTATAAATTAATTATCTAAAGTAATTGCAATTTTTCGGAAATTAATTTTATATGAAGACTAATTTGTTTTCCGTATTATTAAGTTACGTCGTATCAATATCATGATGATAGGCCTATGTATTTATAATATAACACAATAAAAATATTAACGTCTCTAATATTGATGTTAACATAATTGGACTTAAAAAAATAATATTAATCAACTTCGTTTGTAAAAATAATAAAGCTAAGAAAAATTATACAGTATTTAACAGTGTGCTAAACCAGAAATTTTCAACTTGGATGTTGGCAATTTTATGGAATCAAGTGAATTTTTTGAGGTTTATTAATCATTTTATTACTTAAAATAATATTTATTTATTATAATACACGTAAAAAAAATAAAATAATGATGTAAATTTTTATGCAAATTAAAAATATATTATAAAATTAATCTTAAGTAAAATGATTACAATAAGCAATGTATGTCTTTGCACATTTGGGAAAACACTACTTACTATTTAATATTTACATATTACTTCTATTTATATGCGCAGTTAAAAATAAAGTCAATTATTAATAAACCTTTAAAATGAGCACCCTACTGCCAATGGAATATTACGATTTTATTTTAAAAATAACTTATATAGTATTAATCATAATAAACAAAGGTGTATGTGGCGTAATAAAAAAAAGTGTAATAAACAAATTTTTAAAATATATATTTGAAAGAAAACTAAAACCATTCAGCGTTAATTATATTTTTTTAAGGTTTTAGTTACGTCAATTTGAAATTTAATACATTGAAAATAACTTTTGCACGATTATAGCTTACTGTGTGACAGGATATCACGTTATGACTTCACATACCATCCGATACACAGTAAATCCTTCTGTTATTAATTTAATTAATGAAAAAAATAATTTCTTATATCTTAAAGTTTCATGTAACATTTTACTCGTCGTTTTTATATAAATTATATCTTTCTTTAATTTATAAGCACGACATAAATAGCTTATAAGTCACGAATGTCTGGCAGATGACAGAATTAATGAAGATACATGAACTGAGATAATTAAGTTTACTTGTTTTTTTATAAAGATTATATTCTCATAATTAATACCCGAAAAACATTTCTAGGCTATGAAGTTTTTAATCATTTATTTTTGTTTTAGTATTTTAAATTCTGTATAAAATATTAAAACTAATTTTATTATTTCGGTTTAATATGAATATCTCATGTATTGTTTACTTGTATTTGAAAGATAGAATTTAATGTGTGGAATTTTTGTATTTTTGAATATTCATTTTTCGAATTTCTTTATAAAATTTTATTTAAACAATGTAAAAATCGTAAATTGTCAAATTGCTAGAGAAAGCAGAGAGGAAGGAAGAGAAAGGGATACAGAGGAAGAAGGCAGGAGAGAGAATGGGATAGAGGGAGAGGGAGAGAAAGAGGGAGAGATGGAGGGAAAGAATCAGGGAGAGAAAGAGAGAGAAAGAGAAAGAGGAAAAGGAAGGCAGACAGAGTAAGATTGTACCTAAGATATGTATTCTATTAAATATTAAAGTATTTATTGTTCTCGAACAGTAAGAGAAGCTTTAAAACGTATCATTACTTACAAATCAACAGTATATAAAGCGCTTCTGCATTCAGTTTAATGTTGAAAATAAGTTCAGAAGAATATTCATAAAATGATTAAAGTTGTCCTTCACTTATTTTATATACTTCTGTTTTTGTTTTAATTGCCTGTAAATATTAAGAAAAGGTTTTTACACAGTATTAAACTATTAATAAACATATTTCAAACTATTCACTTTAATTTAAATAAAATTTGTAATTTCTATTAAAAACAATATTAATTAAAATAAATACTTTAAAAATAGGCAATCTTTATAGCTTGAGTTAATAATGAAACGCCATTACTTTCAAGAAGTGATAATCTTTTAACATTTTACGGTTTAATGGTATATAAATTACGTTACAATAGTAATTTGTTTTAACACTGATATACTAACAGCAATATTTTAAACGCTGAGTTTTATGTATAGAATGATTACAAGTCTTTCCCAAAGAATTATTTCGAACCTTTTACAAACGTATGATAATTAGAAAATGCGCAAACGATGGTGCCGCTTCTTCTTACATGGTAGAGGACGGAAACCATCTCACCTCTAATAGAAATAAGACATCCAGATCAAGTATATAATTACAGAAAGTAAGCAAATATGTAATTTTAGCTTTTTTTCATTCCGAAATTCCGAAATAATAAGATCCCTATGTATGCCATTTCATAGTAAGGGTAAAAAACTGAATGTGACTTTTCCATAACCATGGACTGTACCAAATTTACTAGTTGAGTGGAAAATACCAAAAGCAAATGATGTACACATTTTTTGAGTTTACACACATAAAGTGCTTTCAACATGATGAAACAAACTCATTATCCAACAGGCTAGAGAGATTGCCTGGGAGAAAATTTGCTGTTGGCATTAGTCATATAAGGTAAACACATTTTCTTCGTGTTTTCTGTATGTTACAAATAAACACAATTATGCATAACAAAATTCTGAATATATTTATGAAGTATATCTACAAATTCTTTCAATAAGTAATGAATTCGTATATCAAGCAAAGTTCTTGACATTTCAATCTTTTACAATAAATCTTCTTCATAAAATATGTAATAAATAAATCTTTAAACTGATGTTTTGAGATCGTTGAAGGATATTTCATCGTTAATTTTTAAGTTAAGTATATTACATTTATTTTCTTTACATTTACATTAGCTTATATGATTTTTCTGTGTGTACATGGAATTTATTTGGTTAATTCAGAATTCAGTTTATAACATTCTGTATACGTAATGGCATAAAATAAAACTGAATATATTTAAGTATTTTATTTAAAAATTAATTATACAGTATATAAATATTAAAATTACATATTCAGTATACTATGGTTATAGCTATTTTATCCTTTCAATGGTAATGGTTTTGCCGTGAAAGTAATTATACTTTTATCAACTTAATGTAGAAGTTTAAAAATCTAGTGTATATAATTATACTTTGCAATTGATAAGATAATAACTTCATAAGAGTCTGTTAATCAGGTAACAGGTTTTTATCGTGTAACTTACCTATATAGAACACAAGTAATTTACAGAAAAAGACCCGTACCACTAGTGGTACGCAAGAAGGATCCGTTAAAAGTACAAGTCTATATACAGAAGGCTCAGGTGATACACGAATAAAGGTTGAAAACCGCTGGTCTAGATGAAGGAAAATAGAAAAGATTAACAGTATTTATTGCATTGTATGGGGCAAAAATAAATATTGCTTCTATAAAACTTCAGACACCTGAACGTTAATTATACATTATTATACATTCAAAACGTTTGTTGTGATGTGAAATTTAGAACTGAAACTTTTTTTATATATTTAACTGTCGTTCATCCTCTTAATAGAAATAATGAAATTATTTTCTTATCCAAGAAAATGCTTTTATAAATATGTTTGCGTTATCTCTCTTGCATTTGAATGCCTCATGTTGTTATTTTTTAAAATTTAACATTTAAAAAATATTAAATTATTGTGTAATTTATATAATATGATTCACAAAAACATATTTTATTAATTTGTTTTAATATACAGTAGAGCATCGATTATTTGACCCCCGATTAACGGACTTATCGGTTAACCGACCGCGTTCTAGTCGACAAATTCAAATGTCCGCTAGTGATGTGGCGCTACAATATTTGGTTATGTCTTGGCTACTTTAATATTATTTTTGTTAAATTTTTGCATGTTTTAGCTGGCAGCACTGGCTCGACCGTGAAAGGGAGGCTAGTATTTAAACCAGGCCTAATACACTATACTAATAATGTATTTTTTCATACTTTTCGGTTATCCGACTTTTCAGTTATCCGACTTTTCAGTTATCCGACCAACCCAGTCCCCAATTGAGTCGGATAATCGATGCTCTACTGTACTTTTAAAAATCCAGCAACGAGTTGCTTAACTTTCCCGGCAACATTGAAAATTGCGTATGCGGCTTTCTGTTGTGATATTTCATTTAAAAACTTTTAATATTTTTAATTATAAAATGGCAATAAATTTAATTTTAGAGTAGGGATGAGTTTTATATAAAAAATCGTTAATGCTAATGACGAGTAAATTCGTCTTCAAGTCCGACCCTATTCCAGATATGACACACAACCCCTTTATCTCCCCACTCCTACCTCTAACTACCGAAATTTAATAGCATAAATCCACCTAATACGCAAACCTCCGTGCAAAATTTCAGAAATTTTTGACAAAAAGCACAAGAGTTATTAAGCTTCAAAGAGGGTGAAAGTAAAGTTTGATCAATCATATTGCAAATAAATGAAATCGCTCTAAAAAGTTTCTGAACTTACTTTTTCTAAAAAAATAAATTCTTAATTACTAAGATTAAATTGAATAATTATGTTATTATTAGTAATTTTAATGTATTGCATTTGTATTAATTGTAATTAATAGAAAACGGAAGCAAACGTTTCTAAAATCTTATTATAATGAATGTCGCGTGATGGAAGTTGTCACCGAATGACTACTTATTTGATATGGTTTCATTTAATGTCCGACAATAATAGAAGTTCTAATTATAGGGAGCTATTGTTCTGATTATTAAGGAGAAATATTAATGTAGTAATGATATTATACGAGTGCCGTAATGATGGAAAATTAAATAAGTTCAAAGGATGAATGTCAGCTGCTCTCCATTAGGTGTCATTTTCTCTACAAGTTTCCATCTTGACTCTTTGAATTCGTAATTAATTAATGTTGTACTCTCGAAACTAAAATGTACACAATTATTTTTTTTTAATATATAATAATATTTGAAATGTTAGAACTTTTCAGGGAAAAGTTTTTGTATTGAAATAGCATGACTTCCGATTTGCATTGGACATTCGTATACAGTTAATCCGGGTCTTCTGCCCCTAAAGATTCTATTTCAGGTTATTTATTAAATCTTATATAAAATATTACAGAAAACTTAAGTTGATTCTGAAAATGTTTATTGGAATTTAGTCATATTTATGTAAAGACAAATGTATAAAACTTAGTTAAAATAAAAGTAGAAGTTTTAAAATATTCTATTTTGTATTCTTTAACATAAATATGTTGTTACAAGTTTTATCAATTTACTTACTTTTTAAAATAATTTGGTATAAAAGTATATGAAAAGCCGTTTGGAATTTCAATATACGTTTCCTGTTAAATTACATTTTGGCAATGAAAATATCAATATCCAAGCGAAAGGGTGTTTACCTGACCTACTTATTTTCAATAGGAAATGTGTTTTATTCTTTAATAAACCACGACTCTTAAGAAGAAGAAGAAAAAAAGAAATTTTTGTAGCATTTCTTACACGCTTATAAACCTTTATATATTGCTATTGATTATTTGAAAATCTTCGGGTTTTCATTTTTAAATATTTCATTTATCCTTTACTTTTATGCGATTCTGGTAGTTTATATTATTTTCTTAGAAGGTAAGATTTTCTATTTTTTTTTTTTTAAGAAATAATAATAAAGTAATGAAATATATATATATATATTTAGGTTAAAATTGGTTTTACGAGTTACCATAAAAACATTCACTGCTCTGTTACATATATCAGAGAAAAAGTATGGCGAGCGGTCAAAAATCACCCCTAAGATTTTTACATTTTTGAACTTGGACACATTGAAACGTCGAGAAATACAAAAACATTCGGGTTTCTTTTCCTGTATGTATGAGTATTTGTGTGGGGATGATTTTGATCACCCTCTTTGAAGCTTAAGAACTCCTGTGGTTTTTGTCGAAAATTTCAGAAATTTGTGTATAATGAAGGTTAATGCTATTAAATTTTGATGGATAAAGGTCGACGGGTGGTGAGATAAAAGGTAATCGTGTGTAATAGCTCTAGTGCGGTCGGACTGAATGACGAGTTTACTCGTTATTAGCATTTACAATTTTTTTTATAAAACCCATCCCTACCATCAAAAATTAAGCTTTTTGCCATTTTATGATAATTAAAAAATATAAAAGATGTTAATAACGGATGACGCCACACACGCTATTTTAAATGTTACCGGGAAAGTTAAGCAACTCGTTTGGCCCACCAGTGGCCGAGTGGACTCCTTCTCCACTCATTCGGCGGAGACCAGACACTAAACACTGGGAGTTCGATTGTGGATTCGCGCCTCTCTCAGACGCGCTGGCGGCAGGGAGTTTTCCGAGTTTTCTCCATGTCGATGACGCCTGAATAGGGGCCAGTTTCCCATAAAAGTCCTCCCGGAAGGCATTTATTTCCCGCTCGCGATTAGGCTATTCTATAAAGCCGGCTCTTTGGTCGCCTAGCAATCAACCGCAAGTCTCTCGGAGTAAAAGGCGAATAGCCACAGAACTTCATATGAACCACCACCTACGAAAGAAAGAAAGCAACTCGTTTTTTTATTTTTTTAAATTGATATATTTTTTTCCAGTTCGAAACATGAATAAAAAATCAATTTATATACAAATCGAAAATATTGATTACGGCATGACTATATCTAGTTTACGATATTGTATGATAAAAATTTTTCTAGAAATATTTACTATTTTAGGGATTTATTACAAGTTCTAATATTTTTGGTTGCAGCAAATCTGACTTGATTAAAGCAATACACTAAAAAATACAATAACAATAAGGCCCTCTTATTAAATTCAGAACAGAAAAGACGGAAAATATTTATAAATAATTGTAGAAAATTTATAAAGAAGACTTAAACTGATTGACTAATGAATTAAAATACTTAAATAGGGTTCGTTCCTTTAAACTAATTTTATGAATATTGAATTGTTTAACGATAACTTCTAAACTGGATTTAAATAATTTTTAATGTATAAAGTCTTCCTGGATGATACGAAAAAGAAATACACGTGAAAAGATTATTTTTATAATATATACTCAAATTACATTGTCTGTTTATGTTTCCTTAATTACGAGAACGGAGTTAAGATAGATGAAAGTCAAGACCAGATCTACAAATACTAGGAAAAGGAGGTCTCAATTAACTATACGTGAACTTCCGATTTGTAACGGATGTTACGTTATTTCAATTGAAATTTTTCCCATGAACGGAGTTAGATAGATGACTGGCACAGCTCCATTGCTAACGGAAAAGTATGATGTACAGGGGCAAGCCAATACTAATTGGAGGTGGAGAGCATATATTTTGAGTTAAATAAATTAAAAATATGATTAAAATTGAGGGAGAAAATATATATGTTACTTTTTAAAACATATATAGGCTTATAAATTATATGAAGGTCGTTGTAATATTATAATCATAAGTGATTCTTAAATACAGAAGTTAACAAGCCGGGTGAGTTTCTCGAATAATTGTTATACTAGTTCTTATTTCAGTTATACAGATATATAAAGTAATACGGTAATGTGGGTAATTGGAATACCACATTATCTACAGATATATGTTCAACTACTTATTGCTTTTCTGTGAAAATTTGATTTTTTGAAGGAAAATATGGTGGCATAAGGAATACTATATAATCCGTGCTCTAATTTGTTTAGAGGACTCAAAACGTGTTTTTTTCAAGTTTTCAAAGTTTGTGAAGGTTTTCGCCAACGTTGCCAAGTTGGGAAAATCCCTCTAGATTTAGGGAAAAATTTTTGGTCTAGGGAAAAATATTTTTGGAGGAAACCTAAGAAAAAATATTTGGGGGAGGAAAATGATTTCTTGGCAGATCCTGGGAGATTTCCAGCCACGTGATAAAAATATATTTGTATTTTGATACGGTCACGGTGTTTTTATCTTAACCAAAAAATCACGATTACAATGCCAAGGTTAAGGGAAAGATGTATCTCTTCTGAATCGCTTCTTTTCTCCTTAGCCCTCACCCTCTTCAGAACTGAGAAAAATCTGTCTAGCCGATTATTAAGTAATCGTTACATCCAGCTTGCTTTCTGAGTTTTATTCGATTCAACATTCGATTTCTAGGAGGAATAGTTTTCGTTTTAGGGGAAGCTGCTGCTTGAGATTAGGCAACACTGGTTCTCGTGTGACATAAATCTGTACTGGGATTATATGTGATGTAAAGTGTTTTTGAACAAGAATTTTTCTTGACAAAACAAACTATGCTTTGTTGCAGTTACATCTCAGGCGTATATGGAAAAAATGGCGAAAAAGGAAAATGCCAAGACGCTAGCAATATTACATGCGGTTTAAAGTGCAATGGTATTCCACATTAAGTAACTCATAATTGAGCCTAGCTTTGTTTCTTTATTGCTGAGTTCATTGAGTCAATTGTTTTATATGTACTCAAACAATACAGTTTGATTCTTAATATGGCTAATTTATAGTTTGTAAGTACGTGTGTATAATAGGAAAACTATGTTTGTTTGCTTTAGATTGCAGCCAATATGCCAAAAAAAAAGGAGTAAAGCAAAAGCAGTGCTTGCCTGATAGTATGATGTAAGCAATTTAATCTATAAAAGAGGAAAAATAAATTTTAAACTGTCTGTTAAATACTTTCATTTTGAACAGTGCCAGTATAAATCAGTGGCGTGCCGTCTTTGGAAGCGGTGGAAGGCCTCTTCTCTTGTATTTTCTAAAATATAAATTCGTATTGAGCGATTATTTTCATATTTTAACGTACTTTGAATTAATTAAAATTAATATTTTATTATAACCGCATTATGTATCTTATTACAAATTTCTATACTACATGTGAAATAAACGATAACATTGCTATTGTATATTCGAATATCAGTGGCGGAATAGAAGCGCTGTATTGTCGAAACCGGGTCATCTACCACGGCGAAAACAACTGAATGGTGTGAAGCAGCCAGATTATACGCATTGGTGAATGCGCTTTACAGAGAACCAACCTTACCCGGTTTAGCTGGTGGAAGCTACACACCAAAATATCATATAACGTTCCAACGATTCTCTCCCTTAGCCACTGGTAGGGTCTGACTAAGTGAATTGTTTAAGATTTAAAACGTAAAGAGTATTCAATGTTATTTTTATGTACAGTACGTTTCTTTGCAAAGTTATATTTAATTATAATTATTTTTTAATAATACTGTAATTATATTGACAGATTTTCAGACATAAAATCCTTAGAATTTTTATCACTTTAACATGTTAATAATTTTAATATTGTGAAAAAATTTTTCCAAGTGAGTTTTAATTCTTTAAATTAAGTAAATTTTATGGGAAATTTTTTGATTTATATAATTACGTAGCGAATCGCAATATTTATATTCGTATCCGGACTATATTGACAAGTAACTCTTAGACATAAAAAGTATTATAATTAATGACGATCCGAACAAAGATGTACTAAAAGAATTATATGATCTAATATCATTAATTTTTACGGTACCATCTACCAGTGGGTCTGTTGAGCGCAGTTTTTCGACCACGAAGCGAATTCATAAAATTGGCCAGGACCACTCACTCAGTCAGAGGAAATATTGTCGTCGCTAGCGTTGCTTTCGATAGAAAACGAACTTTTAAATACGTTGATGGAATCGACGACCAGCGACTTTTATGATAAAGTAATTAACGACTTTGCGGAAAAGATCGCCGAATAGAGTTTGTTTATAAAAATTTAAAAAACAATTTATTTCTATCGTTGTTTGTATCGTATCAATTTGTATTATGTATGTATCATTTGTATTTTAGAACTAAGATACATAAATTGTTTATTTTTGTCATTTCCAGTATTTGTTTAAAACTTTTATGGAAATGTCATGTACCGGACAGGTCTGACCCGTCACGAAACACGCGAAAAAACGGTTAATTTAGAGAAAAATTTATTAGTTTAAAAAAACATAGGTAAAGGTCGTTTGTAGTCGGACACCCGTTGTTTATATCAAACTGCCAGGCAGAAACCATAAATCGCGGAAGGAAGTCGTCCTATGATCGGTGGAAGATCGAATTCGTCTTCGATCTTGACTTTACTCGCGCTCCAGGTAAGAGTCTCGTTACGCTTAGTAACGAGGGACCAACCACTCGGGAAGCGTGATTGAGGGAAAATGACCAATCAAAATGGACGAAAGAAAGAACGGAGATTGATATAATTCCCGACAATCGAGGACACCTCGCACTCGGTTAACGTTCCGAATAACCAAAACGCCGTGTGTCAACGCACAAAAAAATTTCTCGTGTATTGTGCTAACCTGTAACCCGTGCACTTCGGACTTAGACCGTGTCCCTGACGCCAACGGACGAAGTCTCTCCGTGCCTTACAGACTTGTCAACGCCACTGTCCCGGGGCCACCTTCGATCGACGATCAAAGAACCACATTGACGCCCGGGACGACCGAACGGCTGATTGTCCTAATGCAAACTATTTTGCACATAGTTTGTGTTTATTTTATGTTAAAATAAACGGTTTTGTCAGATACTTGTCGCCTTTGTCTCTTTCGCCACCACGCACGTATGAATGGACTCTAGACTATCAATGACGCGTGATTAACTGTTTGCCCCTGGAAGTCGGCTTCTTACAGAAACACAGCTTCCCTATCATCAAATGTCACAGCACGCAACTGGTATAAATATATTTAAAAAATAGCATACAGAACATGATAAAATTGTAAAATGAATAAAATTATTTTTAAAAATTCATGAAAAAATAAGTTATTTATTTTAACAAACATGTGAAGTATGGAAAAACTCCATTAATAAATCAAAAGAAAGTTACAATATATGTGCTTTAGCTACATTTAAAGTTTGATATTGCCCGAGACAATTTTTACAAAAAAATAGGATATATTTCAGGAGATTAAATCAAATTTCATGGTTTTGTGTCATAATGTTAAAATGAAATGAAAAATATTCTTTTAATAGTGTTTTATTCAGTAATTATATAATGAAGATGCTTTCTTCTTATTACTATTATTTTGGGTTATTTACAGTTAGCACCTGTTCAAATACATTAAAGATATCAAGTGTTTTAACACATAATCATTAACACAGACTTTTGGCGATCAACATTTTACGTCTATAATAGTAACTCTTAATTTAAGAAACAACGAACCTACCAGTGGTCGGATGAATAAAACTAATAGTTGGTTGCCGGTTTGCTCTTGACCAACGTGCTAGCTACATAAAGATTTTCGGTCTTTCTTCTCGTGTCTAATACCTAAATAGAAGCTGGTTTTCTGTAAAAAAAATCTTTCGGGAATGTACCCCTTCTTGGAGATCGCCCATGTGATGAATTGTCTTATTCCATCAATCCAATCCAGTTCTAAATTCCAAGCTTTCTTCTAGTCTGAAAATTAGAAGAAAGCTTCTTTAGATATATATATGGCAGCAGAGGCAGAGGCCGCTGCCTGTGTGTAGATTTTTACGGACTCTTCTGACACAGAGTTACTCCTAGCAAAATGGAGGACTTGCCACACATCACAAGAGCCAATGGCGACAATTCAGAGCTTTTTTGAGGGCTATCTTATTTCCAAGAATCTGTGGCTGCCCCACTCGCTTGATTTTACCAGCCTGGACTTCTGTTTATGGGGCTATCTTAAAGAAATGGTATACTGTAATAGACCCCACACGATTGGTGTCTTAGAGGATACCATTAGGAATGAGATTCGAAGCATTGATAATGCGAATTGAAACACGTTATCAACAATATGCAGCGATTCGTCAACATCTGCCTGACAGGAGGCGGCGGCTATTTTCGATTCTTGCTTTGATGTGATGTGTTCAACGGAAGAGGAAGTATGCTTCCTGGAAAACTCATCGATTTCTATTCATTCGTTTAAGATTTATAATAAGAAGTTTGGGTTCGAGTCTATATTAATTACACCGTAGTTATCAAAACGTAATTTTAATATATTTTTTATTGGCCTATGCTCAAATATAGATTATAAGGAATAAAAACTATTCGAACAGGAATAATCCAACGTGAAGCTATTTTCAATTATATGGTACTTAATTTTAAAGATATAGCCTAATTGAAAATGTATTATTATTTTTCATGGTAGACCCGTACCGATAAATTGCGTTTTAACATTTTAAACTCGGCTTTTCAAATGTAAATTTTATTTTTTTTCTGCTTAGAATTTAGTAAAAGAGTATATCTTTGGCAGAATTCCATCACCTCTTATCAGGAGAAAAAATTCTTTTAATTCTATATTGGATCGTTCTGGATGTCAATCATAATTCATAGAAAAATAGATTATATTTTCTTATCTATATCGAGTCTTTGTGTGTTTTAAAAATAAAAATTTAATGCTCTAAAAGATAAAATTAAGTATGGATTTTTGAACTTTGTTTTTAAGAGATTACACTAATTTTTTAATATAAATTCAACAACATTCATAAGCTTTTCATTTAAAAATTATACTTTACTCGAAATAATGAAAAGTTTCAGTACACAGAACAAAGAAAATATAACCGATGTTTTAAGTAGAGAAAAATCTAAATAAAAAACTTTCAAAGAATTTCATTCTTTTTATCTTCTCAGATGATTATTATTATTTCAACTAATTGGCAAAAGTACAAGACTTAGAAAAAAGCTTAAAATAAAGATAAGAAGTAAATAAATAAGTTAAATGCATAATAAAAAATATTGTACATGCAAAGAGAGCTTCCAAATTATTATAAAACAATTTTAGAGTTCTTCAGCCTGCACGTTGACTTCATCTGTTGCATTGTGTAGCTCTAGAACAGTGTTTGTTGAGCTATGGCCTAGGAGGGTGCCTTCCAGGAGATCTTTTTAAGGTTAACTGACCCCTATTCAGGCGTTACAGATGTGAAGAAAACCCGAAAAACACGTGGGCAGCCCGTCCTGGCGAGGTGCCAACCCACGACCGAACTCCCAGTGTTCAGGGAACGGAACCACTAGGCCATTGATGGGCCCTCTAGAATATTAATAAGTCTAAATCCGTGTATTTGATATTGCAAAATATAATCTATAGTTATGTCCACATTTATGCTTTAACCCAAACCATTGTCTTATAAAAAATGGAAAATTAAGTAATTTATAACGTAAATAAAAAATCTTTAACAAATATGTTTCGTGCTTGAAATTATTTTAAAAGAATGAAAAGAAATTTGCGAATTTAAAAATTTTTTAAGTATATTTTTTTCTTTAAATTTAAAAAGAAAACACATCAAGAACATTTGTTTTTACAAAGAATGTCGAGTACATTTCAACTACAGCTTCATTCTTCAGAAGTTTGTGTATTTACTTTGAAATTTTTTTATAATCCATAATGTAGTCAGGTATTAAAAAACTAACTTTGACGTTTGATAATATTCTTATAGATTATGAAAAACCGGAATAAGATGAAACTGCTCGAGTAGAAAAAAAAATATATATATATATATATATTTAGTCTATTTTTATGCATTTAAAAATAAAAATTCTATTTAAATTTTGAATAGAAATCAGATTTCATACATACGTAATTTCAAATAATATATTTTTCTTATATTGAAAATTCTTCCTTTTACTTATTTACTTTTCCCAATGAATGAAGACCAATTTCCTGTTGTTACTTGATATTTTTTAGTTAGAGACAGCAAATGATAAACCAAATAGTTCGAAATAAAATGACATTTTTAACATTATGTAATACTTATAAAACACAAAATAAGAATTCTTCTTGATAGGAAAGAAAATAATAAATTGATTTGATACGTTGTAGGAAACATCGATCATCCTTCTGAGATGAAGTTTTCTACAATTTCCACTGTTACTTTTTATCTCTTTTTGTTTTTCTCCCAGTTGAATTGAAAGAAGAAACATAGCTTAACAATAAAAAACGAGATATTTTTGCTTAACTTTTTATTAAAAATAATTCTTTAAATCTATTATTTCTGTGTTTAATCGAAAATCTTCATCTGTTGTAAGACAAGGATAGAACTTTCTTGGAGCAGAAAAGAAATTAATTTATCTTGTCTTTCAATAATGATACAAAACAATTATTTTCGTGATTAAGTAAAGAATTATTCTAAATACAAAACTAACTTTTTAGATTTGTTTTGCCTGAATTGACAGCCAAATGGCCGAAAAGGTTAATGTTGCCGGGAAAGTTAAGTAACTCGTTGCTAGATTTTTTTTTAATTGTTATAATTTTAATTAAAGATATTAATATCTGCAGATAAAACTGCGTATATCTGATATTAAACTTGTATTGATTAATTATTTCCGATAATTTTATCTGTCTTACTTTATGAAACAAGGAAATACTATCACCACGTATCGAAAATATTGATTATTCATAAATATTACTTGTAAAATAGAACAATTCTATAGTAACGTAATAACTTAAACTTATCTGTATTCATTGAAGTGTCTTTCTCCAAAAAGATGTAAAAAGTACCGGAAATTCTCTATATTTTTAATATTTATTAGTAAAATTCTTCGTAACAAACTCAAAAAATATAAAGCAAATTTGCCAACAATGATGAGGTACTCTGACAGAGAAGCATGAACTTCTGCAAACTGGCAAAGTATCGTCTTTAGCAAAGAATCCTGATTCTGTTTGAGAACGGACTGTTACCGTGTTCAAATACAGAAGACCACTATCGAATACTTCAATCCTGCCTGCCTTTGTTCTTGAGTGACACAACTCTCCCTACTGCTGGAATGCTGTTGGAGTGCCTATCTCGGACGGTCACGCTAATAGTGGAATAAAGGACCCTTAAAAAATTCTTGGCTTGCCAGGATTTAACCTAGGATACTTTAGAGCGGTAGACTGATAGATGGTCAGATACGGTAGGCTGACACCTTAACCGTATCTGTAATACGTTGTCTCTATTCTCATAATAAATGAACCTGCAATGATGAAATCCTTCCCGTTTTTCGTGCAATCGGTGTGATCATTATTTCAAGTTTTCCCATTCGTGCAATTTGTCCATTACTTTCTGCAGCCTCAAACACATTTATGCAATTAATCCCAAAGTGTGAAATCTTTTCTCTAAATTCTGCCATGGCATGTGTGAAAATTCGAACCCGCCGGAACCAACCCGTTAATAATAAAATATTTTATTGCTTGGTTCCCACGGAGAAAATATGAATCAGGAGGAACAAGAGTCGAAAAACGCTGGTTGGCGAAACTGCAAAACGTGACCGAGACGATAAAAGGGCGACGAGAGAGGACAGGGGGGCGGTTACGTTCTGTCACTTTGACTGTGTGTGTGTGCAAAATCGAGGGGAACCGCCCGAAATCCACGGAATACGTTGACCTAGAGGACCGACCCGGATCACGAGGTATGACCCGAATTTATGTAAACTCTCCCTCCGCGGATCCGAAAAGAGGCGACCGTCGCGCGCCTCTTTTGTAATTGCATCGTTAGCCTAAATAAATTGTTGTTGTTATTATCCGTTGGCTATGTCTTTTATTCGGGTATCGTCACCTCCGCTCTATCGTCGGACCCATCCACTTCCTCCACTCGCGTAACGCGTAACGCGTAACCCATCCGAACCGCCATCTTGACGTGGGCAGGTCTAACGGACCTGTTAGCCGAGAAAAGGAGGAACGAGACTCTGTCCACCTCCTGGCACCCACACATGTAACTAATCTAACAAGTAAAATTATTAAAAATACAATTATATCACCAACATATAAAACATAGGTTTATACATATGTGTATGTATGTATATGTATGTATGTATATATATATATATACAGTCGTGTGCAAAAAGTTTAAGACCACCCATAAAGAACAACAAAATGGACTTACAAGTATTTTTACTGAAGAATTGAAATTAAACTCAGTATTTTGTAGCACCTCCTTTGTTTTTAATCACTGCTGCAATCCTGTTAGGCATACTATAGATCAGAGACTGACAGTAGGCTTGAAAAATCTCTGTACACCAGACATTCTTTATGACTTTAACAAGTTCCGTAGCACTTGATGGTTGCTTTTCCGCCACTTTATTTTTCAAAGTACACCACAGATTCCCAATTGGGTTCAAATCTGGGCTGTTACCTGGTCAGTCAAGCACCTGAATTTGCTCCGCCGTCAGAGAGTCCCTAACAGTTTCTAACCTGTAACACGGAGCCCCATCATGTATAAAAATGGAACATTGATGAACATGCATGTAAAGTTTCAACTTATCACGTAACAAATTAAGGTACTGACTTCCATTCATAGTGGTTTTAGGCGGCAAGAAATACAGAGCAGCAGTACCAGACGCATACATTGCACCCATATCAGCTGGCTTGGAGGATGTTTCACGGTTGGACTCGTATATCTTTCCTCATATCTCCTTCCCATTGGGCGGCGAACACTTGTAGCACGAGCAGAAAATTGCTGGATACTTGACTCATCTGAAAATAACACTGCACTCCACTGTTGTACTGTCCAGTTCTTATGTTTCTGAGCGAACGTCAGTCGTTTCTTTTTCATATTTGGGGTAAGCCGAGGTTTTCTAGCTGGTTTACAGGATAATAAAGCAAAATCTTTGGTCAAACATCTTGAAATAGTACGCAAACTGATGTTGGTGCCCTTTGCACGCAGAGTATGTTTAATCTTCTTGCTGGAGGCTACACTACCATCATTCGGATCACATGATCATCACGAACATTTGTTTTTTTGGGGCGACCGCTTCTCTTCAGGTCTGTGTATTTTCCTGAATTGTTAAGTTTACTGACAGCTTGATGAACAGTAGTCTTGCTCACATGTACCCTTTTAGCTATTTCACGTTCAGAAAAGCCAACTTTATGCAGGGCCACTATTTCTGCTTTTTTTGCAACAGTAAGTGATGGCTTTTTACCCATTAATGATTAAAAAACAGCACCTCTATGGTTAAATCCACAAAATAACTGGCGATGAATGATATGGAGGTGGTTATTTATAGCAATCAAAAGTGTCAGATGCAATCAACACATAAGATGATGCAATATTCTGTGAAATTGATGCTATGTTTTAAAATACAAAAAATCGGCTGCTGGTCTTAAACTTTGCACACGATTATATATATTATATATATATATATATATATACATATACATATGTTACGGCCAAAGCCCGAAGTTCAGCCAATTTCCGAATTCGAATTGGCTTGCCATTTCGCACTTTGGCCGTGAGCTGTAGCCAAGGTCCGATGTACTTGAAGTAACCAGTGTATATGCTACTTTGGCCGGCCATTTTGCGAAGTGGGAAGAAATTCCTGGCCAAAATTCGATGTGCTGTTGCAAGACTGTCCGGTAAGCGGCACACGTAAAAAAATGGAGAATGCTGTGAATGAAGGGACTGCCTCCGGAAATGAAACTGCTTCCGTGACGGTGAAACTATTGGAAAGTCCAGACCAATAATAATAATGCAAAAAGATTCTGCATAGTTAATGAAAAAAGTATAGTTCTGCCCATTCTTGCGGATCCTTTAATAAAGATGTCTGTGCAAATTGTGGAATAAGTAATGAAGCACACGAACGGAACGGAGAGATAATTACTTGCAGGCTATGTCATAATAAACAAGAAATCAGGAAGAAGAAGTCATTTACATTTACTAAAGGATTAGAAGGCAACCACCAATAGGTATAGCCTTGGAACCAAGGAAAGATGAAGGGTTATAGTAAAAGTGAGAAGAGTGAAGAGAAGAGAAAGGTAGATAGGAAAGAGTGAAATGTGACATCTCAGAGCACCTGCCGAGTGCCATTTATTAAACACAAAAAAGTACAAATAGCCAAAATACAGTGGTATACAGTACGGCTCCGTTACGGCTGACTTGCCTTGGAGCAGAACAAATAAATATGCGCGAATATACAACATGATTGGGGGCGTAGACAAATCCTTCATGCCATGGGAGAGAACAAAAGAGAACAACCCTAAGAAGAAGAGGTCAGTAGCTCATGCTAGTTTGCAAGCTCAAGGTGCGAAGATGCTTAAAATTCATATGCAAAATTCCCACCGGCAAAAGTTGCAGATAATGTACGCATCAGTATAATAGATGTTGACAGAGATTGCGGTGATCAAAGAAGCGTTCTTTCAATTGTCATAAACGTCGAGGGCGATTTCTACAAGCAAACAAAACATGGTGTTCTTAAATAACTGTATTCCAGAAGTGAGTTTTCTATTCTGCACGCGAAACTGCTCACACTGGAATCCGTGGGCGTAGAAGAAAAGTCACTACGAATTGTTGCTTCTTCCCAATCACAGACAGGCAGCCAAGGCTTCATGCAATTGCACTGCAACAGATCGCTGCAAATGTAGAAATACAAACTTACCACAATCTGCGTATGACTTTTTTCTTCCGACTTTGGCCGATTTCGGGCTTTGGCCATAACATATATATGTAGAGGAATTGCATATATATACATGTCCACATATATGGTCTACATAAAAGTATATACATAGAGGTATGTACTGTATATGTTCTTTTACATTATTTATTAAAGCAACTTTAACTTATGAGAGAGTTAAATAAACAAATGAGAATATAAATTGCATTCTTCTGTGAAAGAAAAAAAAATGGAAATAACTTATTTTAAGACCTTTATTCTTCTACTTTTTTATACAAATTTTGAAACTTCTTTAAATATAAGATTATAAATGATCGTTTAAATGATGATTAATTAAAGATAAAAAAATCTTTTCCGCTTAATCATCGTTAAAAAACCGTAGTTCCAATCAATCATCTTTAATATCCTTAACGACTTTTTCTCTGCATAGCAGAAAAACCTAAAGAGTAATAGTTAAGAACACAAGTTACATAAATTTCCTGTGTACACCATTTTATTCCTCTATCAATTCTATTGTTTCAAATACGTAAAAAATTTTAATGATACTTTAATGGAGATTTTCTTATTGTCGTTTCCGTAAGAAACCCTAACTGTTATCCCAAAAAAATTATCTTTTACTTTTTTATATATATAGCAGCTATATAAGATTATTTCTAACTCGGCGACATGAAATCCTATGTCCGTCTTGGAGACACTTCCTCTGATTAATCACTTATTTTTCGCTATATTAATATATTGGACAATTTTTAAAGGGTAAATTCTTTAGTTTTAAATAAATAAAAAATTTAATTATATTTTCTATTGAACCTCAACATCTTTAACGCTGTATGTTGCATATTTCCGTTTATGTGCATTTGTGTCCATATTCGTTGCATTGAAAACAGTTTATGAAACATTATAGAAAATTAAGTCAACAGTTTATAAATTAATTGACAATTACTGCAATAACAAATACATTTTGAGAAATTTTAATTTATAACAGCTTTAAAATATTTGTAAATAGCTTTGATTTACAATAAGAAAATTCAAATTTTTATTCGAAAATTTCGTTATTTCTGAATATTTCATGGGATGTTTTAACATTGTAATACAAAATTAATAATATATAATACATTATAATACAAATAGTGAAGTAATATTTTTATCAGATTTTAGTATAAACATAAATAAAATATATTATTTGAAAAGATATTTATATTTTAAATTTAATTAATTATCTGATGAAAATATATCGAACCTATTCAATAAATAACAATATAAAACGTCAACTGTGAGAAATAACTTAATTAAATTTATATATTTCGCAAATCTAAAGTTATTATATTTTACACGAGAGGAATTTAAAAATAAAGGAAACTTTCACCATAAATTTTATTATGCAATACACAGAAATTCTTACATCATACTACCTTCAAAATCGACTATCTCTGTTGGTGCCCACCCGTGGCCAAATGGATAAAATTACTGAATGCTGGGTCATAGGTTCACAACTCAAAAGGTCACCTAGGTTTTTGAGTTTTAATCACGTGTCTAACACCTAAATACTAACCAGTTATTTATAGAAAGTCCTCCCAGAAGGATATACGTCTTGGAGATCGGGCTGTGTTTGATTCCTTGAAACCATCAAACTAAATCCATTACTGTTGCTGATGGATTTAGTTTGATGGACCTGTAATTCTTCAACTTCTCTTTAATTTTAGAAACAGATAAAAGAGGGTAAGAAAATTGAGAAAAACATAGTCGTGCCCTTTTCAAACAGATATCTATTAAACAGGAAGACCGATGGAAGTCGAATCTGTAGCGACAAAAGGCTTTAAAAACAAGAATTAAAATGGCTTTCACGAGTACTTTGAGAAATGCTTTCCTCAGCTATACACTTCTACATGAGCTCTCTTCATCTTCACACTTCTACATGAGCTCTCTTCATCTTCACACTTCTATATGAGCTCTTTTCATCTTCACATTTCTACATGAGCTCTCTTCATCTTCACACTTCTACATGAGCTCTCTCCATCTCACATTCTACATGAGCTCTATCTTCACACTTCTACATGAGCTCTCTCCATCTTCACACTTCTACATGATCTTTCTGCAGCTTCACTGCAGAAAGATCATGAAAGATCAATCTTAAATATTTCTGCAGCCTCACTGCAAAAATCTTTAAAATTGGTATCGTGAAAGAGTTTCTGTGTATTTTTTTAAACAACCTTTGACAAAAGGTTCAGTACATTTTTTTTCTACCTGGCATATGTATACGTATTTAATCGTAGAATTGAAACGTAATCGTGAATTAAAATATAATAATATAATTAGATAACTTTGTAAACTAAATTTATGTGTATTATTATTAAAATCGTATTATGGTATTTTTTTATTATTTTTAATTATTACATAATAACTATACTAACTATTATTGTAAGACAGAAATTATTTAATTGATATTTAATAATTTTTATAATGTTTCTTTTGCAAAACAATGATGAATTTAGCTTACGAGTAAAGCAAATAAATTGTCTCTAAAAAAAATTTAATAATCTCATTGAACTAGGAACCATACTGAACAAATTAAATAATATGTAGTACATGAAGGTACCATCGTTAACATCGTAAAGTTTTCATGCATAAGATTCTGTCCTAAGTTAATTATTTCTCTTATTTTTTAGATAGGATAACATTGTGACAAACACCAGTGAATATACGACAAAAGAGATATTACGTGCATTTGATTTTATGACTACATAATTTGATTTGAGGCATTGTAAAAGAAAATATTTCTCAACTTAGCCTTACGATAATAAAAGACTGGACAATAGCTATCGAGGACTGTTTTAATGACTAAACTCTTAACATGTAAGAATGTGTCCAGGGGAAAAAAATTAAAATTTATGCGGAAAATGGGAGGAACATGTAGATTCCGACTGTCGTGCGTATTATCCGTGGCCACTCTATATTTGTTTGCACTATAACTTTTATATGTCATTAAATCACAAACTATACTGTAGTTTTCTGCGCGTAGTGATTTTATTATAAAAATAAAGATAAATATTATAATATCGAATTGATAATTAATTCTAAACCCATATTTTTCTTTCTGTTTATATTAGCATTAAATTATTATTAGGAATTTGAGGCGAAATTTATCACATAAATTATTATTTGGGCTACGAAAATAAGTATAAACTGGTACGAAGTAATGTTATGAGTCATATTTTAAAACATGGTTCTTCTTTATTTTCTACCTTTAACCACTTCAATGCTACTACTAAAATTCCGTTAACAAATAATCAGTGAAGACATAACGATATTCATTCTTTGTTTTAAAAGTATAATATTCGCGCAGGTTATTATTTACGTTTTAAGAAAACATGCCCGAAGACATAGATAAGATGGGCAGAGCATTAAAAAAATACATAGTACAGTATATTTCAAAATACAGTATAAAAATTTTGTATACAAAATGTATAAAACCTAAAGATTCCTAAATAAAAACAATGCTTAGCTTAGAGACGTTTTCGTTTAAGTATCTGGCCATTCTCGGCTTAGAATAGATTAGAGTGATGTTGGACATATGTTCTACATTAATTAGTCATCTGTCATGACTAGAAAGGGTTGGTCACTTAACCAAAACAGTTGTTTCGATTTACGTGTTGATCATCATGACCAAGTCTTAAATCAAAACAACATATTACAGTCGATATAATTATGTCCAAAGCAGAATTATAATTACTTTAACAATTAAAATTGTACATAGAATTTTCATGATTGTATGCACATAAATTTTTACATTTAATAAAACTTATTAAATTTCATATTAAGCTAACTGCTTAAATATTCGATATTGATCGAAGTTGAGTATTTTTACATTAATTTATAATTAATTTTTACATGTTTATTATGATTTTAAATCTTACAAATTTAACTTGTATATCAACTATTAAAACAAGGTAAAACACATGTATAAATTAACCTATATAAAGCAACTAAAGGAAATTCTACTCTCTCAACCAAATAAATCGACATGTAGACGGGCATATTTCTACATGTCAACTGAAATTGATAAACATTTTCACATCACATAACTATTACAGAGAGCAAATAAAAAATATACCGTATTTACTCTAATGTAAGCTGTACTTTTTTTAAATTTTAATACATCATAATTAGAACTCTGTTATGCCATGAGTCTTATTGTCTTTCACTAACTCGCCTGCCGTTAAATCTGCCTTTGACGAAACTGATATACAGAAATGTTTAGATCATGTTTAATTTAATTAAGAAAAAATTTATGATAATTAAGCTAATTAATTTATATGCTCTTTTCAACAACGTAGCGTACATCGTTGTTTCTAAGAATAACATTCTCAAAACGATATGATTTTAATAACTTCTCTCTAAAACTTACTGTACGGTATTGATAACTTACAGATTGTCTTTTCTTCATTATTGGCTATTCTATTTCATAGAAAGTTTATGAAGCGGAATGCAACTATTGAGTCCTATCGTGAGTTTGCTGATAAACGTAACTGTTGCAGTGTAGCAGAAGAGATAAATGCCTGCGGCATTTATCTCTTCTGCTACACTGCAACAGTTTGTACACTGCTACACTGCCAACTTTTCTGCTACACTGCTACACTGCAACAGTTTGTACACTGCTACACAGTCAGTACACTGCTACACTGCAGAAAAGTTAGGGGCTAGTTTCTATAAAAGTCTTCCTGTAAGGACTTTTATGGGAAACTAGCCCCTATTTAGGTGTTACTAACGTGAAAAAACCCGGAAAACTCCAAACGGCCAGCCCGTTGGCCAGATGCAAACATACTATAGGTGTTCAGTGGTTTTCTCCACTGGGCTACTTGCAGACACAGAAATTCGAGTAGGAAAAAGTTTGAAGAGAAATATAATCAGAGAGATTCGAGGGTTCATGTGGAGAACAAATATGTAGGCTTCTCTCCCAAAAAGTATTTGTTGTTCATGACTCGTGAAAAATATCATACTGTCAAGAAACTGGTTTGTTTCTATACAAATGATTGTTTAAGTTGGTTAAAGAACCGGAAAATCATCACAATATAACTGAGCCGGGCCAACTTATAATAGACCCTGTTATGCCTACAGCGAAGAGTTTTAAATATTTTTTCTATTTACTCGTGTATTGTGATTACGAAAGTAACCAATTCAAATTAAAACACATTCCCTGCCATAATCCTCGAACGGAGATTACAGAATTCTATTTTATTTTAATATTTTGTAAATAAATAAGAAAGAAAATGACTATTATTTTTAAATTTTACACACATATATAAGTTTAATAATAAAAAATTTTTGTTTTCAGGTTAGTAACAATAACAAACCACAATAAGCACTTAATCAAAGCGTATGTTTTTGTTTTCTTATTTGGTATAGTTTTCCTTTTATTAAGTTATGGCAACGCAACACTTCGGCTATCTGCCTAGGGGATGCCTTCAGAGAGGTCTTATTAATGGTAACTGAACCATATTCAGGTGTTACAGACGAGGAAAAAACCCCTGGCCGAGACGCAGGGACCACATCATCAAAACGGACATCTGGTTAGCTTAATTCTAGGTGATTTTTCTGGAAAACTAGAACTTCACGCAAATACAGTTTCAGATTTGGCATGACATAAAAGTAACTGGTACAGCATGATATAATTGGATGAGTAAACGTTCAATCAAAAATGATGTGAGGATGAAAAAAGAGCAATGTGGTATGATTCAAAAAATGAAATATTTTTTGTAACATGAAAGGACAATAGTTGTGTTAAGATCTAACCTTAATATACAATTTCGGGTTAACACTAACAGAAGAATTAAAAAGCTGACAAGAACAGGCAAAGAAGATTTTTTAATGGCAATATTCTATAAGGTAGTGTAATAAATTAATAAGAGGTGTAAATTAGATTAGACTGGAATGTGAATAAATATTTTACAGGAATGGTTATTCTCACTCCTTATAAATGCCATTGATATAGCAATATTCAATGCTTACATTCTGTACAGTAAAACAAATGAAAATATTTATTTGTTGTAATTTAAGAAAATTATTGAACCAATATATTTAAAAATTGATTCACTTTTAAACGCAAAATACGATTAGAAGTAACCTTATTTCATACGATATAAGGCTGGATCCAACCTGCCACATCTTGGACAGAACACTAGAAGGCCAATAAAGAAAGTGATAAATTGGGACTATAAGGAACTTCTGACAGTTTTTCAATTTGTAGAAAACAGTAATAATTTCAGAAGAATTATCATTATATCTGACACGAGTCTCAAATAGGGATTAATAATAAATGTTTATTTAGCATAAATAAAGTCAAATAAATGTAAATTCTTCATCCACGGCTGTAAAATTTAAACAATGGTTGTTCAGTGCAATTCAGTTAACATTAATATCGCGAAAAACATTACATACCGCGGTATAAAACATTAAATAAAACTCAGCAATAACGAGCAATTATTTATTGTGTCATAGTCACAATGCCGGGGTGCAATTTTTAATCATATTATTTATTTATTTAATTTAGAATATATGCTCTCCACCTCAAATTAGTAATGGCTTGCTCCTGTACATCATACTTTTCCTTTAACAATACAGTGGTGCCAGTCATCTATCTAACACCTTTCGGGGAAAAAATGTTTGAATTGAAATAACATGACTCTGGTTTGCATCAGATATTTTTATATAGCTAATCGGGGCCTTCTATCCTATGGTTTCCATACACGTAATTGAAAAAAAGACTAACTGACCAATCACCCTAGAGATTCTTAAACAGTAATTTGGATTTAATAGATTTATCTTTATTAATTAACGTTAGAATAACATGGAATATTGACACAAAAATTTTAAACTGTTGTAAGCACAATAACTGAGATAAGAAAAAGCTAAAAATTTCTCATTTCAATTTCCAGAAATTGTTTCGGAGTTGTGAATGTCTCGATTGTTGATCTGGGATTGTTTATTTGCATGTTTTGATCAGGAATTTAAATTTTGACCTTTTTTTCAACCAGGTCAGATGGTGAAAGATGGACCACTCCTAAAGAATTGTGAGTGTTTTTACTCGATCTAATTCGTTCCACAGTGCCCGGAGCAGTAAGCTGACATCTTTAGCACTTTGCCAACTAAAAATCAAAGATAAGAATAAGAAGTTGTATTATTTTGACACGAATGTATTTTAGTTGAGATGTCTAAAGATGACAGTTAAAATTGAAGGCTTCGTTTCTTGTGACAGTTGAATTAAAGTTTTTTTGTTTTATAGTTTTTTACACTAGGACGGGAATATAAAAAGCATCAAATTATTTGAAAAAAGAAAGAAGAAGAAGAAGAAGAGGAGGAGAAAGTGATACGTCAGATTGAATTATCTTTTAGGTAACGTAACACGTGGTTGATCTGCCAAGGTGATGCCTTCTTTTTATAGTAACTGTTCTAGATGTTAGACACATGAAGAAAATCCGGAAAACTGCATACAAGACAACTGTTTAGTGTCTTTTATCCACTCAGCCACTGAGATACGTTAGATTCTCTCCCTAGCCATCTTCCTGATTCTTGTAACAATAATCCATTTATTGTTTTACTTTTTGTTATTGAGTTTTATTTAATATCAGCATCGTTTCGTATATTGGATCAAATGTGTCATTTATACAATATCTCAATAGTGTGACATACTTTTTAAAATAACAGATAATTAAGTCATTTAAAACTGCTTTCTTTCTTCCGACGTTCTTGTCTGAATCGTCGGCTCGAACTTTGTCCTCAGCAATCTGATCGTTCTCTTTACCCGACAGGGCCGGTTATTTAGCTTCTGTTCCAAAAGAATACATCCCTTTTCTTTCATCTTTTCCACCACCGATCTCACGAGACAGTGGTCCCTTTTTATTTGGGTGTTCTGGCTTTTTTCTTTAAACGGACTTCGCTACTAATGACCATAACCCATTACCCTGCCCACCCACTAATGGGTTTTACCAGAGATGACTATATCTATAGATGAATCAAAATCGAATTCAAATAATCCTACAAAAATGTAACGTGTTCTTTCAGATCTTATAAAATCAGTAGCCATAACAACAATAACTTTAATCCCTAATTGAAAATTTGCTTGCTTTGTGAATATCGATGGAGTGTATTCGGTCTCCAATTTCTTAAATATGTTTTCATTTTTTAACAAAATTGATATATTCCAGCAAATACTTTTTATATTTTTAAACATTTTTTTAAAGTACACTGCCGCTACAATAGGAATTCTTTTGTCTGTAATGAGATTTCCATCGTTATAATCTAATTAAATTAAAAATTTAGACAATTAGAAAGCTTCTTCCGGATTGACTTTTAATAGTAAAAAACTTCATTATGTAATATAATAATCCTTTTTGGTATTTCATGGTGTAAATAAGATATGAAGTGAGGGTAAAATTATTGTTCCACACTTCATTAAAGGATTAAAATCAAATTCAGACTTAAATAATACTGTTTTTTCCAGCAATTACAACGTTTATTCCTTGCTTTTTTACTTTACTTGATATCTATAATGTCATCTGAAGTTTTTAGTGCAATTATTGCTATTGCATGTAATGGTCGATCGGATGCGGATAAGGGGTCAGCCATCCCATGTAGCAATTTCAGATTACCCCCGCTTCACCCTGCCCCACTATAACTTATAATCGCATTCAGATTATCTGGTTTAAAATTACCCTACAGATAGATTAAAAGTGATTTTACGCCACCCCCTACCTTCTCAAAAAACTTATATTTTGTACGTTCCACCAGAATAAAACATAGAGCAGGTACAGTACTTGCAATATTCTAATCAATCAATCCCTAGAGTTCTGCAGAATAAATCCTGATGGCAACCGTTTGTTTCGATCCTTAAGCCAAATTCTGACTGGAACTCAAAGGATCGTAGTACAGTTTGGATTCATTTTGGACGATGCCAGTTTGTTTCATACTGTCTCCTTTAGTGTTGTAGAGTTTATAAACGCAAGTAAAATAGTCCACCTTAAAGCTCGTGACACTAAGGTTGTTTGACTTAAGATTTTTTGCTATAGCAACAATCATTTTTGCCATAAATTTCATTGTTAAGGATTATCCGTATACAGTAAATATGAAAATGATAATAATTGGTTGGAATATAAACCACGTAGTACATGCGTGGAAGACATTCTTGCTGACACACCAATCTGCAATTTATCACACCACTTTAGGTCTGCAATTTGTTACTTTTGTAGAGTTAAATAATGAACTATTTTAATCCAAAATTTAATTGTAATTCTGTATTCATAATGAATATTTACTTTTGTAATTATCGTAATTTTTTCTGGATTTCTCCAATTATTCTTTCTATAATTTAAGTTTGTATGTGATAAGAGCTAGAACATCTAGGCAATAAATATCATATAAATAGTTATAAAAATCATGTGAGTGATAACATTTTACGTGATAAGTTGTTTCTTATAACCAAAAATAATGATTGTAAAACAATTTATAAGATTTTTAGTATCTAGATGTTCTAATGTTGTAATATATCTTGCACTTTAACGCTAATATGGAGTAAAATCGTCATTAAGTCCGACCCTACTTGAGATATGACACAACCCCTTTTATCTCTCCACTCCTCGACCTATAACCACCAAAATTTGACAACTCCAATCCCTTTAATACGCAAATCTTCCTGCAAAATTTTAGAAATTTTCGACAAAACGCACTGGAGTTATTAAGCTTCCAAGAGAGAGAACAAAAAAGTGACTCCCCCACAAATACAGAATAATATCCATACATATAGGAAAAGCCGCCGAATTTTTTTTGCATTTCTCAACATTTTAAGGTACTCCGAATCCAAAAATGTAAAAATCTTGGGGTGATTTTTTTCACCGATTCCTCTGTTATACAGAGTGCATAGGAAAGTCCCTTTAACCGGAAAATTCTTGCGAACGGAGTGAGCTACAGCTATGCAAGTGAGGTAAAGGTATAGTAAAGTGACTACGCCTAACCTAATGCAAACGACAGCAGCGCCTCTAGTGGCGAAATTTGGAAGATAGGCAGTGCAAATCGAAAACGAAAACAGATAGAGCAAACTTTCCAATTAGAAAGTTTTAGAGCATCAATTAATTAGTACGAAACGGCATGTGGTTCACACGGATAAGATAAATTGTCGCCTGTATACCCAAAAATGTCCGAAAGCGGTGCATACCATTTTGTGTGATGTTTGAAAGGAATAGCCATAGGTATGAAGAAATACACATAATTTATTGCATAAAATACGTACTTATGTCAATACAGTTTGATAACATCACACAAAAAACGATGGAAAGGCAAACTGTCACACAGTGATAAAAAGTTTTTGAACATACTCGACATTAACTTGTTATCACTGTGTGACAGTTTGCCTTTTCATTGTTTTTTGTGTGATGTTATCAAACTGTATTGACATAAGTACGTATTTTATACAATAAATTGTGCGTATTTCTTCATACCTATGGCTATTCCTTTCAAACATCACACAAAATAGCGTGCACCGCTTTCGGACATTTTTCAGTATACAGGCGACAATTTATCTTATCCGTGTGAACCACATGCCGTTTTTCGTACTAATTAATTGATGCTATAAAACTTTCTAATTGAAAAGTTTACTCTATCTGTTTTCGTTTTCGATTTGCACTGCCTATCTTCCAAATTTCGCCACTAGGGGCGCTGCTGTCGTTTGCATTAGGTCGGGCGTAGTCACTTTACTATAACTTTACCTCACTTGCATAGCTGTAGCTCACTCCGTTCACAAGAATTTTCCGGTTAAAGGGACTTTCCTATGCACCCTGTATATAACAGATGGCAAAGTGAAATATAGGACGAATACACAATTAAAAATTTCCTACAAAAAAACACTAATAATAAAAGTGTATCTTCATAACTTGGCTTTCTTCTTACACCTTCTATATTTGACGCTCTACTCAGCTTCAATATTCAAAACTTGTTATAACCGTTTCTCAAATGATGTAAAAATGTAAAAATAGATTATTGGTGAGAAATCCAAGAATCATACACACGAATTTAACAAGTTTTACATATTGAGGCAGAAAACAGCCTCAAAGTAAAGTTCAACTTCGCAGTATAACTTTGCTCTGTTGCGAAGGTTGTAAGTAGAAAAACAGGATATAAATACACGATTTTATTTAACATCTATTATACTGTTTCTTCTATTATACAAAACTTATAATTTAGTAAGTGAATCTATTATTTACTTACTTAAAGTGCAAAACATGAGTGTTTCCATGTTATTTCGTTAGCGTTTCTAGACTAACATTTCTCACTTAAATCCTTTCGTAAATTCTCTGATTTTGATTGTTAATAACTCATAATTATCGTTAATTTTGAGAAAATAAGCTATACTTTTTGTACATTTTGAAGAAAATTTACTTAATTTATCGAGAATGTAGCACAAACCGCAATCCGGTTAAACTTACAGTAATGTTCAAAATAACCACTCAGTCGGTTTGACGAAAAACACAAATTTTATATTTACAGTAAATGTACAAAGTAATCCAAGTTAGAGTTACAATTAAATATGCACAAACACTAGTCTGAACAACAACCGACTATTCCCGTACAAATTCGTCGAAAGAACTCCTTACGAGCAAACAGACCGGTAATTACAAAACCTCCGAGTCAGGAACAAGTCCGTACTAAACCACGTAACGTCCAACGAGAGAGTTAGTTAGCACTTCGATCACGACGATTTCTCCTTTGGTCCGATCCGATCCGATCACCTCCGATACGATGCCAGCCGTTCCCGATACGAACTTCGATCCGAGCTTAAATAGTCGTCGGCGTTCGAACCCTGCTCCAATCAAATTTGAATGTTCCCGCAACGGCCGCCAACGGTCACTTCCCGCCGGCCAATCGTCCGATGGTCGACGATTTAAAACTTAACGGTTCTTCCCACGGAGGTTCCCAACGGTCGTTTCTACCGGCCGATTCTAACGACTTTTCCGTTATGAAAGTTCGTTATAACAAACAGGTGGGAATCGCGCGTCTTGGCGATTCCATACCTTACACTTACCTATGCATATCTTTAAATTCCCGATTTTTCAAGTCATCGATCATTTTCAACAAGTTATTTTGATAAGTATTGTACCGTTGATAGTTTCTTTTTCTAAATTCCGTATTTGATCGATGACTTTTATGTGCTTTGAAATTAATGTTTTAATTTGTAAAATTTTTTACTTTCCCTTCAAGTAAAAACCTTACTTCTTTTAGGCTGCAATTTGGAAAAATTGTAGACCTATAAATTCATACTGTCATATGTCCGTCCATTTGTTGTCTGTCTGATTTTCTGTCTTTCCTTAATCTCGAAAACAGAGTTAGATGATTGGCATGACTGTATTGTTAAAGGAAAAGTATGATTTACAGGGGCAAACCACTACTAAGTTGAGGTGGAGAGCATATACAGGTACTCCTCACTTTACGACCTATCTGCTTAACAACCACTCGAGTTTCGACCTGCAATTCGGGGAATCCCCTTTCTCACCTTGAGTGTCGGTCAGTGGCGAATGGTGACAAGCGCACTAAGCATACTATAATAGTCTTATAGTACTATAATAGGCTAATAGCGTACTATAATAGTCTTTTTATGAATAAATTTGAAGTTTCTTGCATAATTTGTATAATTTTACAACGATCTTATATTCCCGGCGCAAGCTCCTCGCTTATCGACGAATTCGCTTAACGACGTAGTCGTCGGAACGGAACTCGGTCGTAAAGTGAGTAGTACTTGTATTTTAAATGAAATAAGTTTAAAATATGATTAAAAATTGCAGCCCGGTTTTGTGACAATGTAATAATAAATAATTGTTCGTTTCTAGTTTTTTCTCAACGTGTTTTCCAGAATCTTAAGGTGTATTCGAAGAAAATATGTTTAATCTTGAAAAATACAGTTCATTTATTCAATTTTATTCTGTTTGTAAGCGCAGAAGTGTTTATATATTGATACAGTAGTCTATCGAATAGTCGGAATGAATGCGAAAAAATGCAACTGGGATGATATTTTCGCATTCATCCCGGATATTCGGGTACCCTTTAAACCTGTACTCGCTATATAACATGATAATTTTTAAAGAAACGTGATGAGAACACCGGTAATCATAAAGTTACACGTAATAAAATGAACAGTTCAGCTAGAAAACAGCCTACAAAGTGGATGAGTCATAAAGCGATTTGTCACGACTTATTGACTCGTCCATAGACATTTTTGGTATTCTGCTTAATGCATACCGGATAATCGAGAGTGCAGTGTATAAACTCCGCATCATTTTATAGATAACAGATAAAATTTATTTTAAAAATATTTTATTTTTTGATATATCTTCATAATTCTGTAATATAATTTCATAAATTAAAAAATCAATTTAAATTTCCTGATATTTTTATAGAAATTTAAGATTTGTGGGCAATCAATATCAGGTAGTTTTTATTTTTTAAAAGCAGTTAATGTAGTGCAATTACAATTAAATAAAGGTATTTTTTAAAAGAGAATAAAACTGAAAGTAATTTCATTTTCTGTCGCGATTGTAATCAAGCAATAACAAAAGCTAGAATTAATGAATATGCTCTTAAACTATTAATTCACAAACAAAAAAAACGAATTAAGTTTCTATTGTGTTGGAAACAAAACTACAATATAAAAAGTTATATACCGAATATTAAAATTGCTTTTCTGTTGAATGCATTATAATAATTTGTTATATTCTTTATATAATCCTAATATTATTATAAAATTTTATAGTAACGTATACGTTTATGACATTTCCATTTTAACTTAATTAAATCAACATATTAGAAAACTGAATTTGGTTATTTAAAAAAATGAATGAAAGGCACTCATTGTCCCTCATTTAATTGCTTACGAGAAGGTATTATGAAGGGTACTGTTTAAAAATAATAAAGATCATTTGCTTTACAAAAGCTTTTGATATTTTAAAGTGAAAATAAGTTAATCTCTATGCATTAAACAGTGCATTTCTATTCTAATTTCTATGCATTAAACATTATTCAGAATTCTATAATTAAGGAAATGTCTTTCTCCTCCTTTCTCTCTTCTTTTATAGTAAAACAGTTTAATACAAATTCTGAAAAATTTTATTAGAATTAAAAATGAGAACAAAATACTGGAATCTTAATAGAAAAAATGTGTAAATAAACTTTTATATACTTACAATTATTATAGCTATAACAATTTCCTTATTATTCTATTTACAAATCCATACATTAATACTTAAGTTATTTTTTCTAATTTTTAAAAAAGTAATAAAAATTCTATAAGAAATTTTTTAAAAATAAGGTCTGCATTTTAAACGATTTACATGAATAAATGTCAAATCGAAGTATAAATAAATAAATAATAACTAGCAGAAATGCAATTTTTATCGTATTTTTAATTTATTTAATTTAAAATATATGCTGTTGATCTCAAATTTGTAGTGTCTTGCGCCTGTAAATCATACTTTTCCTGATAACAGCACGGTCTTGCCGGTCATCTACGTAACTCCGTTCACAGTAAAATTTTTGAATTGAAATCATGCGACTTCTGGTCTACACTGGAAGTTCGTATATAGTTAATCTGGGTCTAACACTTTACAAAGAAGTGTTATCAATAGAGATTTTTTACCTATATATCCTTAATGTTTTATTCTTTTGGTTTTATATTGTTTACTTAGACATTGTGTATAAATAGGGCTTATTGTATTAGCATTATATTAATTAAATTATCAAAGAGAGAAAGTTTCAGTTATAATGTAAAACAAATACCTGAAAAATAACGATGAAAATAAAGGTATTTTGTTTTACCTTTATTAACCAAGTCCTATTTATAAACAAGGTCCAATTAGACAATATAAATACAAAAAGAAATGCTACAAATAGAGATTCAACTGACTTCAACATGAAACATAACAAAATCAATGAGGACAGACAAGCATTTTATTCACAATTTCCGAAGTATTGTTTTGATTTTTTTCTTCTTAATGAAATCAAAATTGATTAATTAAAATTAATTTTAATTAATTAATTTTGATTTCATTTATAATTTTAGTTTCAGCTTCAGCTTCGGTGTAAAAAAAGTTTTAATTATTATTTTATTTTTTTAAAGAAAAAGTATGATGCACAGGAGCAAACCACTAATAATTTAAGGTAAAGAGCATATTTTAAACGAAATAAATTTAAAATATGATTAAAAATTGCAGTCTGACATTGTGAGGATGTCACAATAAATAATCGCAGATTATAATATACAATATATAGTATATAGATTATTAAGTAAATGGTACATAAAGTCTACGCATATCTTTATTAAAACTTTATGAATAAAAATTGATCTTTTATTTATAAAGTACTGAAATACAACAAAAAAACCTGTAAAATTTGTTATAAACCAAAACAAAATCGTTTCAAAATGGTTACGTAGCAATTTTAGGACTTCTTTAAATAAATTAGCTTATATTTTATAAATAAAATAAATAATGTTTTACTTTTATATCAAGATAATTTCTTGACATTCTTAGTTAATTTCTTCAGATATATATTTTTATTTTATTCCTTTCAAAATATAAATAATATTATGAAAAAAATCCAAGGTTAATATTTTATAAACGTCCATATTATTAAGATTTCAAGTTAAAAGTTGCTGTTTAGAAAATTTTAAGTATTTATATTTCATAAATTCTGTCTGTTTCTAAAATTTTTATATTATATGTATTGTTTCCGAATGTTACTTTATCAAAATGTTTATTTGCAAATGCTTATCACTCTAGTAAATAAAACCATCGAACACTAATAATTGATCGCTGGTTAGCGTATCACAAAGGACTGACCATGTGTTTTCTTTATGTCTCTAACACCTCTCACGGTTTGTCTTCAATTCTAATGGCTTTTTATATCTCTAACCCCTAAACAGGAGCCACCCACTCTTTGCAAATCGCGTTGATTTATTCCATTGATACAATCCATACCTTAATTTGAATGTAACAATCAAAGTCAAATGTATTTACCAGAACGTTGGAGTATATTTATTTTACTCTTCTCAGAAACAATTTTTGATATATCGTAGAATATTTAGAACCCACAGAAATGTTATATTTTCAATTGATAACAGAATAACTACACTTCCATATTTTTAAAAATATTCAAAACGCTAAAATTGATTATTCTATCGAACAGTTTTATAATACAATTTACTTGCAAGGAAAATAGCTTGAATTAATTATTTTACTTTTCTCTTTGATCCTACTAACAATTTTAAAATGTATGCGCGCGCGTGTGTGTAAAATATAAAATAAATTTAAAAAACTAGAAATATCAAAAATTAATTATACAAGTGAGCACAATTTACATAAGAAATTTCACCACTTTTCCTAGTTTCGTCTTAATGTGCTTCTATAGAAAACAAAGCTAACAAATGACTGTGTATAGAGCAATATTAAGTTAAGATAAAAGCAGAAAAATTAAAGAAAGTAGTCTAAATGTAATTTAGAAAAAGTAACTTGCAACATAATTAAATGTATTTCTATTATTATTTTTTAATCAGAGGATCTTTTAAAAGAATTCCATAAAATTGCATTATAAAGAATTGAATTACTTTACTTAATAAGAAATTTAATCGTTCATTCTTTTCTTTAACAGGTTTATCTCGTTCAAATAAAAGTCTGTGCTTACTTCTTTTTTTTTAAATTAAATATTAGCAGAGAAGTAAGCGATTTAATCTTTTATAGATATTTTCTAAAACCTGAATCAAATCTTTTTCATTTTTTGTATACTTAAAATATACTGCTTCTTCTTATTGTTAATTAAACGTAAATAGGTTATTCTCGGCAAATTCTCCAGATTTTATTCTATTTTATTAAATAATATTCGGTTTACTTAATTCGTAAACATAGCTTTTTTTGTCAAGAAAGGAAAAGAAAACATATGCTATATTTCTTTTTAGAAAATTAAATTTTATACTTAAAATGTCTTTACATTTATTTGTCTTATAGTTAAAAGAAAAATACTCGAAATTTATGTAAATTTTATTATAGGCGTTTAAATAAAATGAAAAATTTGTACTAGAAATCGATTTCCTTCTGAAAATAAAAATTTCTTTTAAAAAATTAAAATAAATATTAAATTTTTACGTTCTATTTTCTGTGTGTTATTGGGTTAAAATTTGAAAAAAGTGTAGACCCATAAATTCCCATTACCCATCCTTTCTTAATCTCAAGGTACATAAAATTAGAGGCCAGCTATTGAAACATTAGTGCAGGAAACACTGATAAACTATATACGAACTTCCGGTATAGACCAAAAGTCACATGATTTCAATTCAAAAATTTTCTCCAGAACAAAGTTATATAGCTGACCGGCATGACTCTTGTTGTCGGTAAAAATATGATTTACAGGCGCAAGGAAGTAATAATTTGAGGTGGAGAGCATATATTTTAAACGAAATAAAAATATAAATAAAAATTGCAGCTCGGAATTGTGATAATAATTATCACAATAATTTTTGCCTATTCTTTAATTATTTTAAATATAGGAAGGTTAAATTTAATAAACGATTTTATTAATTTTTCCCCTCAGCAGGAAATGGCGAGATAAAACTCTTATTAGTTTTTCTTATATTGTGACAAATTGTTTTGTTACTGACATAACATTCTGTTCGCTCTGGAGGAAGAAAAATACTTCTCTGACAACATAAGTTATAATAAAAGAAAGGACATGAGAAAACTAATTTATTTTTATATTAAATTAAAGGTCTTTTTACGTAATTTAACATTAAATTTAATTAAATTATTACACTTAAGATTCTGTATTTAATCACAATTGGAAAATTTATTTTTAAATGTTTTCATTAATTATAAGTGTTATTATTTTTCGTAATATATTTTCACTTTATTGGGATGCAATTTTCAAATATTGTAGACCTATAAATTCCCACTGTCTTTCCTTAATATGAAGAAAGAAGTTAGAGAGAGTAATGATAAGACCAGATATAAAGGCACAGGGGTAGCAGGTCCCGATTAACTATGTATCGTTTTGGCCAAAAGTAATGTCATTTCAATTCAAAAATCTTTTCTTGAACGGAATTAGATAAATGGCTGGTATGACTCTATTGTTAACAGGAAAAGTATGATGTACAGGGGAAAGACACTAGTAAAATTGAGAGAGTTGTGACGAAAATTTGCAGCCTGGCATTGTGAAGATGTCATAATAAATAATTGTTCGTATTCTGGATAAGTTGTTACTAAAAAAGTTAACTAAAAAGTAAAATTAATATCTTTTGTGTTTATAATTGATTATCGATAATTTCTTAATTTTTGGTCTCTCTCTCTAAAGTATTTAATAAATAATATTCAAATTATTCAGTTATCAATAATTGAAGTACAAAATATAAATAAAAAGTAACTATTTTCTATGAGGATGACGAAAATCATTTTCGATTGATTTTTAATGATTCTTCATTGCTTATAATAATGAAATAAAAATAGTTTCTTATAATATAGTGTCTAGTATATAACCATGAATGCATCGTATTGTGTATCAGAAGTTCTGATATAGTTAATCTGACTCTCGGGTAGCTAGATGTTCCACAACAGGTTTGGGTTTTCATCTATTTAACTCTGTTCTCGAGATTAACGAAGGACGGACAGACAAACGAACAGACAGGCAAGAGTGGAAATGTATGGGTCTGCGATTTGCAAATTGCAACCCAATATAGTACATTTACGGGGGCCAACAGTGGCCAAGCTAGTTTCATTCTCTGAATACCGGGAGTTCGGTCGTGGGTTCACGCCTCGTTAGGACAGGCTGGCCGCGTGGTGTTTTTCTGGTTTAGCCACGTCTGTAACGCCTGAATAGGGGCCAGTTACCTTAAAAAGACTTCCCGGAAGGCATCTTTCTTTAGGCAGATCGCCCAAGTGTTGCATTGCCATAATTTTAATAAAACAAACAAACATTTACAGGGTGATGATAATTACAGAAAAGGTGTTGGAAAAGTTCAATTGTTTTTCTGTAAACAGAAAAAGCAATTGAACTTTTCGAACTTTTGAACTTTTTCAGTGTAAAATAGAATATTTTCGACAATATTTGAAAACATTTTACATAGTCATATTCTTTTATTTTTTATTTTTCTAATTTAACTAATTATTATTTTTTAAATAATATTCAAAAATCAACACAAAAAACCACGCTCCTAATCAATAATAAAAGAAACAGATTAAAGGATTTATTCAATATTTTCCAATTAAAAATCTTATTTTTCTAAGTCAATAAAAATGTAAATTTAATTTAAAATGATATAATAAAACTATTCATTTTTTCACTACATTTAATATTTATAGAAAAGATGTTTAAATATTAATTAATTTCTTCCCCAAGTATAGTTAATATTCATAAGCAATTCAAATATATAAGAAAATTCGAGTAAAAAATTCATACTTTAATATTTTTTGATATTTAAATATAAGCTTAGTTTGTTATTTCAGTCTTCTTTAATAATTGAAATATTTTTAAAATAATATAAAAATTTTATTTAAAAGAACCGTTCGATTTGAGACTAGTTAATTAATATATTTTTAATTTAATGAAAACTATTTTTCAGTCTGTTAGGCTCTGTTACATATAACAGAGGGTTTAGCATAATTAGAAGCTTGTTGCTGCATTTATATTATGCAAGTTAGCTTTAATTAAATGTTCCATTTGAAATTCTGTGTTTATATTTAGTAGTTTAAAGTTGTGCCAAATAATATGAATTTAGATGCAATGAAACTTAATGTAACCTAACTTTATACTCTAAACTACATTTAAAACTTATTATTATATTTATCTATCAATATTATTATGTATAATTATTTTAAATTATGAATTTGAATTTTAACTGACCCTAATTAGAAATCATACAAATGATAAAAGCTATATCAGATTCAAATTTGTGCCTTATAGTGATCTATTTAGATAAGAATAGTTGTTTGTGTTTTCATCTTTAACAAGTACAATTAATTACATTTCTTTGTAAAAATATCATATATAATTACTGTCATAATAATTATAATAAATTATCTTACTTCGGCTACTTGTCATTTTAGATGGAGATGATTATAGTTCATGTGTAGACAATATCTTAAATTGTTAATATCTCATTTATATATATATATATATGATACATGTTTATATAGGGTTACTCAAAAGTAACGCACTAGAGGATGCTTCTCCCCATAGCACGTATGTATGTATCATACGGAGAGCTCTTAGAGGGAACATGTAATTTACAGTGTAGTTTTTTAACTTAAATAATTTGTTATAACTAACTGTACGGTGTACTTGATATATATATATAATTATATATATACACAGTATATATATATATTTTTATTATGTTTTCACTATTTTCGCGGTTATCGTTGTTGCTATTTTGCTTCTCATCTAATGCTTTCTTATTGGGGACGATTCTTTGTTTTTCTTTAGAAGTTTAAGACATTACCTGTATTAACAAATAAACAAATATACTAAATCTTTCTATAAAATCTTTAAAACATAAAAAATTTAATAATTAATATTTGAATATTTTAAAAGAATTTAAAATGTAGTTCATCAAAAATTATAAAATGTTAAAAGTCAACAATATTAAAATACAATGTCTTTGAGAAGAGTAAGCAATTTTTTATGAATTACTTTTTAACATAGAATATATTACTCCGCAACTACTTCAGTGAGTGATACAAACTACCTATTCTTCTGTCTTCCCTGTTCTTATGCTAGTCTAGTCTTGCTTCATCTTACCCACTCGACACCTTCTCCTGACTTGTCCGAACCTCAGGAATAGTGCCACTTAAGTGGGAAATTGCTGGAGTCAGTTGTCATTGGATTCCCCATTTCTGCTTTCCTTTTCACCGTGGCTAAGTGAAATTCAAAACAATAGGTTGGTTAGGTTTGTTAGGGACTAACATACTACACATTTTCTTGTCTTCCTTTTGTTTATTCTTGAAAACAACCATTTTTGGTAAGTATAAGTTAGCACGAACAAATATATAACGTTCAGAATAAAAGTTCTACAGACAATATAATACACTCATAGGAAAAGTTTAATTTATGAGTCCTCCCATAAGACACTTTTATGAGCCCTCTATGAGTCCTTACTAACCACTAACCTACAATACAAACACGAATGTACATAACCCTCGTAGCCTCTTAGTGCTCCCTGAGCAAAAAGAGCCCTAAGACCACAAAAAAGGATAAAAATCCACTTGGTGGATGACTAGTTTTCTATTTCTTTTTACTTCTTTTCATCTGTTTGAGCTGTCGTAAATTTGTTAATTATTTTATTACTTTCTTTATTTTTATTTTGTTCTACTTTTGTCTACTATATTTTTACTTCTCTATGTTTTTCTCTCTGTCGTTTACCACCTCTTTGTCAAGTGTAAGCAAATTAGCTGGAGCTTCTTTGCTTCTGGACGTTTGCTGGGCTTGGAAGTTTAAGGCTGAAAGCGAATCGTCCTGTCTTCCTTTCTGGCAGGTACAGTTTGGCGGGTGGACCTACTCGACAGTTGTTAACTTAACTATCCTTTTTCGGGTATTTGCCAACGAGTTTCTCCGTCTTTCCTCCCATGATCTTATACTACCCGTACGCCATTTTGGCGTGACGTTAGCGTTCCGCTATACCTATCCACTATTGCTATTGTTCTGTCCTTTTGCATGTCGTCCTACACTATTCTTATCGAGACTAGTGATGCTAAGGCTCTCTGTTGTGCTGTAGCTTTCGGATAGCCACATTGTCATAACATGCAGCCTTTCTGTAAAATTATTATGTGTTAAATTGCACAAATGGAAAACATTCAAGTGAAATGTAACCATATTAGTAGCATGTGAGAGTAAATAGACATAAGTAACCGCTTAGTAAGGACAGTTTGGCATCCTTTGGTGCCAAACTATCCTTACTAACCTATATGGTAACGGACAAGTTTGTCCGTACCATATATATTTCATTTTTTCACGTGGTATTTGGCAGCTGGTTCCATTATTTTTTCCGCTTTTTACTTCTCTTGTTTATGAAAAGTCTTCTTTTCCATTTTCATACCAGCAAAAGCAGTGGACCTTCTACTGTACTAGAAGTAGGTTCTTCTCAGACCTCACTAACTGTGTGGATTTCTCCACATATATGAATACCCGAATAGGGACCAGCTCCTCATTAAAGTCCTCTCGGAAGGTATAGTATATTTTGGCTAACGCTCCTCTTGAGTATGGTCAGTATTCCATTACCAAAATTCAACTATTCCAAATTGCTGCAGCCAGTCTTCAGTGTATTCAGTCTTCAGTCTTCAGTGTATACACAGCATTGAGCAACCAGAAAATTCAGATTGTCTTTGATTCGTTAGGAAGTATTTTTTTTCCCTACACAACCTTAGGTAACTTATATGTTTGAATTTAGGCTCAGTCGTAAGTATACACAGTTAACATCCCTCTTACATAACATGCAGAATAAAGTAAATACAGACAACACAAAACACGTAACATCACGAGCTGACTATGGAGTAGTCTTAACACATTGTCACATATCTTAGACCTTCTTAGTGCTCTCAGAGCGAAGAGAAGTCTATGTCTTCACAGAAAATAAACCCATTGTTAAAAAACACAATATATTAAACATATTATTTATCACTATAGAAAAAAACTTTAAAAATAATTTTTTAAATATATGGAAATTTAAAGTGAATACTTGTTTTAATAAGAGTATTGAGTTTCCATTTTTGTAAAAAATAAACATCCGCGTACACAGAAGACATTTTCACTAGTTTCTGTTTGACTTTGTAAACAAACAGAATGTTATTCAAAGTGAATATACATTGAAAAACTTGCTTTTTAACTATATTTTTTGCTATAAAACGGAAATAAACTACAGAATCTTAACGTGGATAAGACTTTGTTTATATTTGTTACAGTATAGCTCACTTAGTCAACATTTACTTACCTCATTCCGTTGACAGTAGCATAAAACAATACAAAATTAAAAGTTGATAACTCTAGTGTTGTACTTTAGTGGAGAATTTTATAAAAAATGTTTTTGGTAAGTCAATATTAAAAACCCATACGGAGGATTTTAAGCTTAGTTTTGACCCTAAAATCGATCCCTAAGATATTAGCACGGAGTTTCGTTAAACCCTAAGTACGGAATAATCGATTTTCTTTAATTCGATCATCAAGTGAATAGTTAATTAAATTTTTAAAAATTATATTAGTTTACTGCAAGTATCAAGTGTTTTGAAATATCTCATATTCAATGTAGAGGTCATATATTCTCTTTACTTTCTTTCCGAAGCTTTAATCATTTCAACTGTTTTAGCTAAAGATAAATGTGTGTACTGTACGTCCCCGCTTAGACATAAAAGAAAACATAGATAAAATGTTAGTAAAACTGAAAAACAGGGACTATTTAATATATGCTTCACGGATTGACAGAACACACACAATCCAGAAAATCCTATAATCGCAAGTATCTCTATATACAATAGTAGATTTCATGCTACTCTGTAGTTTCGAGTTTCATTTTTGAATTATGAAATATACTATCTTCAAATTATTAAATTTATTGTTAAAAATTCGAATTACATGTATTTCTAACGCCAATGTAAATGAGAATTTCAAGGGATTGTAAGCATCTTGTGTATCATTCAGTTGTTTTCAAAACTGATGTTAGCATAAATTTCCATAAAATCATTCCATAAACATATTTTGAAATTTTTCTCTATTAAGTATATAATTTTCTTTTTGTCATAAATTTATTTAGTTTTAATCTCGAATAATTTACTTATCATTTGAGTTTTTCAAATTTTTGTTTCTGTTTTATTAAAAACAACAATCTTTTAGAGTCTAAACAGGTGTTTCTTCTTCATATCATATATTATGCTCACATAATTAAACTTTAAAAAAGCAATTTTATCTCAAATATATCAATAATGTATTTTGATAAAAAGCAGATATATTTTCTTATGTAAAATAACAATACAAGATACAAAAAACATGACCAGATGGCCGAGCGATTAAAATTAATGGAGTATTTTTCACCCTTTTCTTATTAGTTACATCCCAATTTGATATTTTTTGCGGTTCCCCTACTTCTTTAACAACGTAATTATTGCATTTTCATACTTTTTGTACCACATCTAATTAGTGAAATGGCGCTGTGTAGAACTACATTTTGCAATACCCCTAAAGTGTCGTTGTGGTACACCGTTTGTAAACCACTGAATTAAGTTATCAGCTTACGTCTCTAGGGACTCGGCATCCGAATCTAAGCATGTTAGAAAATTTTCAGGAATTTTGAGGAGTGGTCCTTCCTGGATGTGTCGGGTCTTGTCTCTCACCACTTAACCCCAACCCACGATAACCTTCCAAAATAGGTCTTCTCAGTGTTCATAGAGTGAAATTAGTAAAAAGATAGTAAATTTATTTGTGCTGCAATTTAAAAAATTGTAGACTTATAAATTCCCACTGTCGTCCGTCTGTTTGTCCCTCCTTAATCCCGAGACATACATAAAAGCCGAAGTCAGATATGGAAACCTCAGGAGCATGAAGCCCCGATTAACTATCCGGTTTACACCGGAAGTCACGTTCAATTCAAAGCAATTTCCCCTGAAAGAAGCTAAATAGATGACTGGCACGACTCTATTGTTAAAGGAAAAGTATGATGTACAGGAGCAAGCTATTACTAATTTGAAGTGGAGAGCATATATTTAAATTGAAATTTAAAATATGAATAAAACTTGCAGCCCCACATTGTGACTATGTCACAATAAATAATTGCTCGTATTATATAACATTTAATAAAGGGAGCTCGTTTTATGTATGTTATTTTTATTCATAACAGGTTTGATTTCGTTTATGTGTTTATCCAGCATATTTCCATTTATAACCGTTTGCATAATTTTTTATGTAATCCTTTTCTTTTGTTCACCATATTGTTTTGTACAACAATATGCAATATTTACTTCAATTATAATTTAATTTTTATTATAAATATTTTCTTTTTATATAAAAATAATTTTTCTTTTAAAAAAAGTTCTAAATAAATAATATTTTATTTGACTGTTATTTTAACATCAGACATTTGTCTCCTTTCTCCTTGAACGCACTCAAATAAATTATTGCTTCTGATAGCGCTTCGATATTTTATTATCCTTGATAAGAATCGATCTTCAGGATATAAATAAAGAAAAGTAAGGATTCTCTCCAGTTTATCAATTATTTTTTAGACCTACTTAGAAAAGTGTGCTTTTAAAGTCGTCATTATTTCTCTAAAGGTGCGAGTTAGAACTAATTATAATTAATTTCATTCACTTAAGTAATAAAATGTGTATTTAATTATCATAAAGTTTAGAAAAACTTACGAAAAATGAAAAAATTGTAATCAAAAATGTAAGAATAATTATTACACTATGCAGATAGGAAAATAATAGAGATATGAGTTGAGAGGAATAAGTGAAAATGGGGGATAATTTGAAGAAAAGAGGATTAATTAGAAAGAAGGTAAATGACAAAAGTGTAAACAGTTGATAAGAAACATTAACTCTATGTAGCACATAACAAGAAGCTAAAGACAAAAGAATATGTAATGTATTATTTTTCTTAATTATTATCTACAACTGTATATTAACCTTAAAGTCTAACAATAAATGATTAAAATAATAAAAAATTCCAATTTCTATATGGTGATTTTTTTGTTTTTAATCATAAATTTTATGTTATGGTTTTAATCATTAATCATTTAATCGGTTATGGTGAATAAAATCAATTGTAATTACTGAAGATGAAAATAACTTATTCATGTTGGAAATAAATATGAAACAAAGAGCAATTATTTTATTGTGACATCGTCACAATTCCGGGCTGCAATTTTCTTCACCTCAACTTAGTAGTGGCTTGCCCCTGTACATCATACTTTTCTTTTAACAATAGAGTCGTGCCGGTCATCTATGTAGCTTCTTTCAGGGAAAGTTTAAATTGAAATAACATGACTTCTGGTTTGCATTGGAATTTAGATGTGAGAGTTCGAATTGACCGACAAATTACAGATTTAAATTAGTCATTATCTTGACATCAATAACCAAAGTCCAAACCAAAAACTGACCCGTCTTAGGGGAATGACTGTACCTCCCCCTCCCCTCGAAACGCGAATCTGAGTCACACTCGGAACTAAAGACAAAATTCGCTTATTGGCGAGAAAATTAACGAGGGGACGAAATAAAAAGGAGGGGAACAAGAACCAAGGGGTCGTCATTCGTAGCTCCCTCGTAGCGTCGTCGTCATTCGTAGCTCCCTCGTAGCGTCGTCGTCATTCGTAGTTCCCTCGTCCGACCGGACTCGAAGCCGAAAACGGACGGCCGAAGCCGCTCTGCCACTACGGATTGTGTATTGACTGTGCCATCTGACGCCGATACTTGTTACTTGAGGTATGACGGCCATTTATTTGTAAACTCTCTCTCGGGTTCGAACTTTCCTATGTTAGTACGTAAGTTTTCTGTCAATGTTATTCGGTGTAACTGTTCGTTATTGTTTCGTGAATAAATTCTGTTTATTCTTGTATTTGGTATCATTTATTCGAATCTCGCCTCTGTCTTATCAACGATCCCACTCTTTCCTCCTTCCACTCGACCTGACAATTACTTAGTTCCAGACTGGACAAGCCATCCTTGACAGTGGGCAGGTCTTAACCGACCTGTGAACCAAGAACAGGAGGTCCGACACCGTCCGACCTCCCGGGGTCCCCACAAATTGGTTTTTCAGGAGTGGGGTGTGGTTTGAATTCGAACTTCTCGAACGATTGATAAGACGAAAAAGGCCATATTCGAATAAGGTACGAAATTGGGTCGAATTAGGATCTCCATAATTCAGATTAGTAGATATAGTGACTCGATAGACTTAATCGCGAACCTAGATTTAAGTACGCGGTAGACATAATGACGGACGGTCCCCAACCAGCGAACCCACATCCGGGTTCAAATCCGGCTCCAAATCCCCTTACCTTAGGAGGTCTGGGCGGAATAATTCCTTTACTGCCTGTATTCTCCGGCGAAACAGGAGGCACGAGGATTACGGACTTTTTCGATTCGCTCGCGGATGTAACGAGAGTAGCCGCCTGGTCCAAAGCCCAAATGTTGGCCGTAGCGAAACTTAAGCTTTCTGGAATAGCGCGGGAATTTGTTAGGAAAGACCGTCGGATCAAAGAGGTAGACGATTTCGACGAATTTAAACGCATAATGATAGAGCGCTTTGAACGGGAACCTTTTTCCTTTCGGTTAAATAAATTTTATACGTGCGTGCAAAGGAGGGATGAGGATGTACAAACATACGCTGCCCGGCTGCAGGCACTTGCCATGGAAATTGAGATCACGCCAGAACCCGGCGCGGATGCCACCGAAACTGCTATCATCCAGCGCGTTCAGAGAAAGGAGCTGGACGAACGCTTAAAGGCGCAATTTTTAAACGGAATAGATATCAGGATCCGGCAACGCGTGATGAGCAGGGAAGCTGCAACCTTCGATGATGCTCTCAAAGCCGCGATTAGTGAGGAGACAATCGAAAGTCTCACTGCCCATCCCAGAGGAATGTTGCGAACAGTTAGAGAAGATCAACGGGAACCCGAATCCCCTTCATTTAAAGATATTGCCCAGTTAACATCGGCCTTAGAGGACCTACAAGCTAAGATGGACGGATTGACGCGAGGTTCTGCTTTACCCATTCCTAGGACACCTCCCCGCGGACGATTTAGTCGCGGAAGCGATACCACCCCCTTCCGACGAAACCAGAGTTATCCGAATTTGCCAAATCGTAAACCCGAGCAACCGCTTGAGTCGAGCGATAGAGCGCGGAACAGTTCGGAACGCCGAGATCGAAGCACTAATGCGACGGCAGCGCAAAGGCGAAACGCAGCCCCGCGGAACAGGGAAAGCAGCGAGGAGAGAAATAGAGTAAGATTTAGAGCACCCCCTAATAGGGAACCCTCGAATAAGTGGCGCGGCAATGTACGAAGCGTCGACAGGCAACGGACCCGAGCGGACTTACTGCGAACCCCGAAGTTTCCTTTCCCTACTTCTCGTCGTAGGCCTAGCACCAGCCGACAACACTCGGGACGCAATAATCAGAACACATTTACGCGAACACGAGAGGCATACCCTTTAGCCTCTACTCGGCATTCTCCGGCCGAAAGTGAAGCTATGTTTCACTGTTATATCGGAGGAACTCGTGCTACGGTACAGATAGATACAGGAGCTAAAGTAACCCTATTGGCCAAACCTTTTGCCGATACAATGACAGAGAAGGTACGAATCGATCGGAATAGGGAAACAGATCTAAGAAGTGCCACGGGACACCTTATACGAACCTATGGCATTATGAGCCCTATTTTCCAGATTGGGGACTTACAATTCCCGTTTGCATGCTGTTTGGTCGATGTCGACGTCACGTACCCTTGCGACGGCATTATAGGAAGAGATATGATTAGAGAGAAAGGCTTTTTAATTGACCTGAAGGGAGGAGAAATGATTATTCCCCCGCATAAGGTAGTAGGCCGCATGAACCCTACAAAGGCAGCTAACCAGAAGAAAATTGTAGCAGGTACGAAAAATACAGAACGAAGACCCAGGAAACAGCGAAATCAAAATAAATCTAGAGAGGCGACCCAGATAGTAGCGGATAGCGATTTTAGGAAGAGACCACTCCCCCAAGCAAAGAGAGAGGAAGGAAAGGACGTGGTGTTGATAGCACCGTGTCAACTTCCCCCTCGAACTGATAATATAGTACCCGCCGCTGTTTTGCGACATACTAATAAAAGTAAGGTAGGAGTAATCGAGGCGACACCTGTCTCCCACGAGGGGATCGATGGCGCCGATGTGCTAGTAAGCCCTAATAGAAAAGGACAAGTACCTATACGTCTCCGTAACACTACTAGTAAAACGATTAAGTTAGAGAAAGGCACAAAGGTCGGATTATTTTTCGACGCGATAGAGGAACACGATCCAATAGGAAGTATTAAGGAAGGAGAGACTGCGAAACTGTCGGAGGACGAATTTGGTCAACTTTTTGACTGGACCGACATCCCGGCAGAAGAGAAGCAGGCACTGCTCACCCTATTATACAAATATCGACACGTTTTCGCTGTAAACGATTACGATTTGGGATACTGCGATATTGTGCAGCATAAGATTGATACAGGGGATGCCGCACCTATCTACTCCCCCCCCTATCGAATTCCTTACGCTCAACGGCAACAGCTAAATGAAATAATAGACGGACTTTTAGCTCATAACATCATCGAACACTCCACTTCCCCGTGGAGTTCAGCGGCACTTTTGGTTAAGAAGAAACTAGGTGGGTTAAGATTAGTAATAGATTATCGTAAGCTTAATAAAGTTACGAAGGTTGATCCTTACCCGCTCCCCCTTGTACAGGAATCTCTTAGTTTAATGGGACGCGCGAAATACTTCTCAACAATGGATACGATTTCGGGATTTTGGCAACTAAGTGTGTGTGATAAGGAGAAGACCGCCTTCTCCACACCTGACGGACATTATCAGTGGAACAGATGTCCTATGGGATTACGTAATAGTCCTGCGGCATTTGAAAGGACTATGGACTTTGTCCTACATGGTCTGAAGGGAAAGACATGTCTCGTTTACATGGACGACATTTTAACTTTCAGCCCCGACTTTCATACTCATCTTAAACGTTTGGAACAAATATTCCAAAGACTAGGCGAAGCGGGAATTAAATTAAAACCCAAGAAATGCCACTTCCTGCAACGCCAAATAAAATTTTTAGGACATGAGATCTCCGAACACGGAATCAAACCAGATCCCGATAAGATAATGTGCGTTTTAGACTTCCCTAAACCAGAGAACGACCGGGAGATTCGTTCCTTCCTAGGACTAACAGGATATTACAGGCGACACATAAGCGAATATGCGAAAATTGCGAAGCCCTTAACCGATTTATTGAGGAAGGATGCCCCATTTAACTGGGGTCCAGCGCAACAAAAAAGCTTCGAGGCGCTTAAACAAATCATGACATCTGCACCTCTGTTAACTTCTCCCGATTTTTCTAAACCCTTTATTCTCGCGACAGATGCATCAAACGCCGCATTAGGAGCAATCTTATCCCAAAAAGAGAATGGCGTCGAAAAGCCCATTGCATACGCGAGTCGCTTATTACGGAAACCCGAATTAAATTATAGCACGACCGAGAAGGAATGTCTGGCCACAGTCTGGGCCGTAAGATATTTTAAACCATACCTATATGGACGAAAATTTGTAATAGTAACAGATCATCGACCCCTACGATGGTTACTAGATTGCAAAGACTCCTCCACCAACTCCCGATTGTCAAGGTGGATCGTCTTCCTTCAGGAATTTGATTTCGAGGTCATTCATAAAGCGGGAACTTCCCATAAAAATGCGGACGCCCTCAGTCGCATACCAATCCGACAGGTAAAGGAGGTTGAACCTATCTTTGCCCTTACGCAAATAGCGGAGATGCAACAGCGCGACGCTCGATGGCGCCCCGTTATACAAACCTTAAAGGACGGAGTGACCGCGGGAAATTTTAATAACCTAAACCTGGAAGAATTCTACCTCAATGGGGAGGACGCCCTATGTCACAAGGGAACCAATTCCCAACGAACGGATTGGTGGGAACAGATTGTCGTTCCTTCGGCCCTAAAGGAAAATATCCTGTATACATACCACGATAACCCTATCGCGGGACATTTGGGTGAACGGAAGATGCAAATGAAAATATCTAAAACCTTTTATTGGCCGGAAATGAAAAAGGAAATACGCAATTATTGTCAAAGTTGTCAGAGCTGCGTTAAACATCGACGACCGGGACGACGATCGCAAGCGGAATTACAATTATTCGCTCCTCTTTCCCACCTATTCGAAAGAACCGCCATGGATATTGTTGGACCTCTTCCCCTTACGGAAGGTGGAAATAAATATATCTTAGTATTCATCGATCATTTTAGTAGATATGCCGAAGCCGTTCCTTTACCGGATATCAGCAGTAGAACGATAGCAAAAGCATTTGTAACCCACATTATATTGAGGCACTCAACTCCTACGCAACTTCTAACCGACAGAGCTCCGAACCTGATCTCAAAAATGTTTTCGGAGGTATGTGAAATGCTACAAATCAAAAGACTTCTCACTACTGCTTATCATCCTGCTAGTAATGGTGTTGTTGAGAGATTTAATAAAACTTTTATCGATATTCTATCGCATTATGTGGCTAAAGATCAACGAGACTGGGATGAGTGGATCCCTTACGCTCTGTTTGCCTACAATACTTCAGTGCATGCGTCAACCAACGAAAGTCCTTTCTTCCTTTTGTACGGAAGAGACCCGACTTACCCGTTTGACCTACTTACTAGCCCAGCTACCACGTCGTACGATGTCGACGATAATTTTGTCGCGGAATTACGACAGCGAATGAAGCATGCGCATCAAACCGCACAACAATATTCGGCGCAAGCAGCCGAGCTACGCCAAGAGCGACATCGAAAGCAAAATAAGCCGCCTCATTATAGCGTTGGCGATCGAGTATTATTAAAGGAAGTTACTACGCCACAGGGGCTAAAGCGAAAATTAGCACCGCGATGGGACGGACCGTATCGGATTATCGACGTCCTTGGACCGGTCAACTTTACAATCGAAAATATTCAGACTAAGCGAAAATTGAACGTGCATGCGGATAGGATTAAACCTACCACCGCGAGAATAGAATTTCACCTCGAGGAAGCTCTCCCAGACCAGCCCGACCCAGTAGTACAAACGGATGCAGTAACAGCGGAAGAACAGCCGCCTTATCTTGATCCATGGGATGAATTTATACTGACTTCCATCCCTTCTCCTCCACTCGAGGAAGTGCGGGAAGAGGAAGGCGAAAGCGCCGACGAAGAAAGCGAGCGCGAAGGTAGCGAGCGCGAAGGTAGCATGTCCGAAGCCGAATCTTCGGAGGTGCAAGACGCCACTCCTCCTTACGCTCTGCGGAGTCAAGGACCGGTTCCCGACTACCCGTGGGTCATGCCGCAACCCAGTCGTAGCCGAAGTAGAATACCTCGACTTGTCTCCCCCGCTACAAGTCGGCCTACCTCGCCCGACACTAGCGATGCAAATTAGAGAAAAGAGTAACCTAATAATAAAAGGATACTCCAATACTACGACTTTACAATGGTACAACTTTATTTGTCTCTTGACAATCTCTACACCTTTACAATCCCTTACTTTATCCAATAAATATTATCCTTACCTCATCATCTTGCATATTATTTTATTCTTTCCAAACGCGTAACGCGTAGCCGCGAATAACAACCCGACCGCGAAAGGTAATTAAACCCGGCGAATGGGGAAACACGCGATTAACACGCGAAGACGCGACTAATCTCGATTCCGGAGTTAGTTATTCTCTCTCTCACCTAGAGTTCTGTCTTACCTAGGTAGCTAGCCAAGATCATCATGATCTGTCTACAAATCAGCATCTTATACCTATGCTGCGCTATATTGGAAACGGCCGCAGACCCCATAACCTTCACAAAAGGAGTAGTTTTCTTGCACCAAGGAAATTTCCTTATGACTTCCAGTCATTGGACTTTGGTTAATGATTTTACGTTCGAACATCTCAATCAACAAATACAATTCGTCTCCGAATCACTCGATTATTTGGAAGCTTTAATCGAACGACAAAATCTTAACCTCTCCAAAGACACAACCTCCACCGAAGGGAAACTCCCTACAAAGGGCTTTGAACTAATCAAAGCCTCTTTCGGCAATTATCAAAGAAACTATCGTGAACTCCTTTCACTCGTCACTCTTACCCCCACGAGAAATAAGAAACGAGGTTTAATTGACTTTGGAGGAAAAGCTCTTAAATTCCTCTTTGGAACTGCTACATCGGAAGAAGTAGAAGCGCTTAACTCCGAGATCGGAACTCTTAAACAACAAAACGAAGGCATCATACACCTTCTTCAGTCACAAACTACCCTACTTAATGACACGCTCAACATCAGTAAAAACAATCGACATCAGATCTACATCATATACAAGCGAATAGAAAACTTTGGAGAACTAATAAATGTCTACCAGATTAACCTCGCGTACGAAATTATCTTACGAACCATTGAATCTTCGGTTCAAGAACTCCATTTCCAACTACTCGAATTACGCGAGGCGATTGACGTCTTAGAACAAGGAAGAATAAACACTTATGTTATCCCACGAGAAATTATGTACCACACACTCCGGGATATCCAAACTCAACTTCCAGAGGGTTATGCAATGATCGAACCCATTCATGAAGACACGTTGTTTAAATACTATCAGTGGATTACCACCATCGCCATAGCTCTACCCGGCAGACTGCGAGTTTTTGCCAAAATTCCTTTGATTACGCCCAGTGGGTACTTTGACATGTATGAAATCGTCCAATTTCCCACTTACGTGCCTACGATAAAGACCTTCATCCAGGTCCAACCTACATATCCGGTCATCGCTTTATCGATGGACCGACAAGCCTATATGCTTCTGCAACAACACGACCTCATCACGTGTCAAACAGCTCGTTTTGCTATATGCTCATTAGACGTACCTGTACAACGAGCCCCGCAACAAAGTTGCGAGTATTCGCTATTTAGCGGAAACGAAGAGCAGATTAAAAACCTTTGTACCCGACAAATCGTCGTTAAGTACACGCCGATCTTCAAGAAAATAGATCGACAGGGCATATGGATTTATTCCACTCCGAAACCACTTATCCTTACGATCAAATGCCCAACACGATCTCAAAAATCACCCTTTTTATCGACTATTCAAAAATTAAACGGTACTGGAGTAATTAAACTCCCAAAGGCATGTACTGGCTATTTGCCTGGAATCATCCTCACGCCACATTTCCAAGGACAATCTACAATACACCTCACCATGGAACAACAACTGATCGTTCCACCTATCGAGCAAATTATCAACCAAACGGAAATACAAATACTACAAAAACACCTCGTGACCTCGCACGAGTCTGACCTACTCAAGATATCTGGAAATACTGACATCCAGCTAGCAGATCGTTCACTGAAAAACGTCCAGTACGATCTCGACCATTTGCTACGAATATCCACAAAACCGTCAACAACATCCAACTCGCCGTTAATGACAATACTCCTTAGTTGTCTTGGAACAACCATCGTGTTAATTTGCACCACTTTCATTTTTCGTTGTTATCTACGACGACGAAATTCCAGACCAACAACCCAACAGCCCGTTGAAGAAATAAAAGCGGAAACCCTTCCCCTCAGCGGGATAGAAGAATCCAACCCACTTCCGCAAACGGCTGAACCAACTTCCGGCGAGGAAGCCAAGCCCCGACCCACCCAAGCCTCCATTGTTCAAACTTATTAGCCACCATCGTTGACTATTTTCTGAAGTTAACGGTTACAACTTTTATACCTTCATGTACTCCTACGAAATTGCAAATTTTCTACTAACCCCTATTTTATTATTATATTATACGTTTCCAATTGGCGGAAATAGGTTATTGCTTAATACTAACATTTTAATCCTTTTATTTTACGTAATTATCTTAATTACTAATGATCATCCCGAGAGAGAGTACGGTAAATAACTTGTAAACCCATCCATACCTCCAACGTACCCGAGGGACAAAACTTTAATCTCGATACTCTAATTTAATATTACTTTTGTACTCATAAGAACAGCCTCCGAAGAATGGCCGACTAAAGACGACTCAACCGAAAGTCTACAAGTCTTCAGCTACTTTGACTCTCCACTCACCGACTCCGAGATTTATCAAGACACGAAAAGGAAACTGTTATGTACTCACCTACGGATAATCTCACAGTAAGAAATAATCGCCTGCATCCTTAATTCCGAAATAACACCTCATCGATCAAGACAATACGCACCCGAACAAAGAACATTCAGCCTACCAACTTACAACCAACAATTCGAACTTTGAACTGCACCCTCGACCTCACCCTAACGGGGTCAACCAATCAAGTACCTACTGACGTCACCGGACATCCACTTCCGCACGACCGACTTCCGAACCCCGGAAATCCTATTTTACGTCGTACTAAACTAGAAACTAGAACAAATAAATAACTTCTGTATCACAGAATACCCAAACGCTAACACTACGATATTTAAATAAATTCCCACCGCCTTCTGCAAGTACTTAAAGAGAGAAAACCTCTCCAAAAAAAAAAAAAATCGAACTTGCCCTTTTAGGACAACTACGATTTTAGAAAGCCTGCAGTGATGTGAGAGTTCGAATTGACCGACAAATTACAGATTTAAATTAGTCATTATCTTGACATCAATAACCAAAGTCCAAACCAAAAACTGACCCGTCTTAGGGGAATGACTGTACCTCCCCCCTCCCCTCGAAACGCGAATCTGAGTCACACTCGGAACTAAAGACAAAATTCGCTTATTGGCGAGAAAATTAACGAGGGGACGAAATAAAAAGGAGGGGAACAAGAACCAAGGGGTCGTCATTCGTAGCTCCCTCGTAGCGTCGTCGTCATTCGTAGCTCCCTCGTAGCGTCGTCGTCATTCGTAGTTCCCTCGTCCGACCGGACTCGAAGCCGAAAACGGACGGCCGAAGCCGCTCTGCCACTACGGATTGTGTATTGACTGTGCCATCTGACGCCGATACTTGTTACTTGAGGTATGACGGCCATTTATTTGTAAACTCTCTCTCGGGTTCGAACTTTCCTATGTTAGTACGTAAGTTTTCTGTCAATGTTATTCGGTGTAACTGTTCGTTATTGTTTCGTAAATAAATTCTGTTTATTCTTGTATTTGGTATCATTTATTCGAATCTCGCCTCTGTCTTATCAACGATCCCACTCTTTCCTCCTTCCACTCGACCTGACAATTACTTAGTTCCAGACTGGACAAGCCATCCTTGACAGTGGGCAGGTCTTAACCGACCTGTGAACCAAGAACAGGAGGTCCGACACCGTCCGACCTCCCGGGGTCCCCACATATATATACTTATATATATATATAATCGGGCCTACTGCCCCCTAAGGTTTCCACGTCTAGTCTCGGATTTTATCTACCTCATCACGTTTCTTAGATAAAAGAATGACAAACAGACGGATGACAGTAGGAACCTATTGGTCTGCAATTTAAAAATTGCAGATTGCAGCCCAATAAAAGTGTAGAACAGTTTAATTAATGTGATGTTACTTGTTATATTCATGGTTGTTAAAGGAAAAGGAAAAGAATTCAAACGCAATACTTGATAACAAGACCATAGAACAGACTAAAAAATTTAAGTATTTAGAAAATGTTATAAGCATAAACAGAGAGAGAAATAGATCATATAAAAACACAAAATCTGTTAGGAATTGATGGAACTCTAAACAATCATTTTGAAAAGCATACGAGGAGTGACAAACTGCAAATTGTACAAAACTATCTTAAGCCCAATACCGAAGCAGGGATGAGAAACAAACAAGATTGAAACAGATAAAAATAAAATTGAAGCTGACGAAATGGAATAGTTAAGATCATAAGAGAAATAATAAGAATGAATAAGAAAAAACAGGAATATGTTAGGGAGATATTAAAATATGATGAGGTATAAACCAACAGGATATAAATGCAGGGGTAGACCAAGAAGAAAGTGGGGAGATCTCTGTAGATTATAAAAGTGAACTTTAGCTAAACCCGAGAAGACAAAAATAGTAGAAATTGATCAAAAATAAATATAACTTTTATTTATTTATCTTTCATCAGCAATAAAAAGCATAGAAAACACATTCAAGTTTTCTCAAATGAATTATAAATCGATTCCGCATTTCTAATTTTTAATTACCGTCATCTGGATTTGAGAGACAATGTTTTAAACGCTAAATATGGAACTATTATAAAACGTTTTTATTATTTTTAATTACATATTATTTGTTTAAAACTTAGCTGAAAGAGAATGCAAGTAATTTGGCTTAGAGTTTTCTTAATGATAATTTTCTTGGAGTATTGTCGTAACTAGAATTCATTTAAGAAATTTCTTAGAGTCAGCATGTGATTTAGATAATGTAAATTTATTGTTTTCTCTGCCATAGCATGGGAAGTCTTCATCTCTGTAAATATCAATTCGTGTTTACAAATAGTTTAACGCTTTCTTTATCTATTCTCGACTTTCAGTTATCTAACTTTAAATTAACATTAAGAATATTTATTCACTAATTTAAATTATTTTATGTAGACTACACTAAATAACAAATTTTATAGTAAATTGTTTAGCTATATTCACTGAGTTAAATTACATTTTTATGGTAGCAGTTCTATGTATTTTATTCTAATTATAATTAATTTCATTTTTATTGATGTAAAAATAATTTTTAAGATGTTATTAATTTTACTTTTTTGTAGCAACATTATTATTTTTTTTGTACATTTGTCATTGTACATTTATTATACACTTTAGTAGCAACATTAACATTATTCCGGTCGAAATAATGTTAATGAAAATGTATAATGGATAAACGTATAGAATAGAATATAATTATTTTAAACTTCTGAAAATTCTTGTTTATTTTTGTGCTGCAATTTGAAAAAATTGTTGATTTATGAATTCCCATTGTCGCCCGTCTGTCCGTTTGTCTTTCCTTAATTCTCATTTAAATTCCTCCAATTACTGAAAACATTTTTAGAATTTAAAAATTATCCAGACATTTTTTTACAAAGATTCCCCCCTAGAAACAACTGCCAACTAAACATTTTCTTTATAAACAATCCATTAATTTGTTCTTAAACAATAAAGTGTTCTTACCTTTCCAAATTAGTTTTTCATGCTTCGATTAAAGTTCCTAATAAAAAAACACCAAAAGTGAAAGAGATAAATCAAGTTATGCCGATTTTACTTATTATTCTTTATGTAAAAATTTTATGAAATATATCTCTGTAACTCAAATTCGAATATAAATATTTACATGGATTATGAATAAATGTTTCTGATGTTGTGAGCCTTGACGACACGAAAAGATAAAGGCCATTATTTCTCATATTCTTCATATCTTGTTAATTGTAAATGTTCATTATCCAATTAGAAATATTCAGATTTTTCTACTTATTACAGCTTATCTGTACTTATAAGTTCGAACAGGGCAACTCTAAGAGGGTCTTTCTTCCAACCTATCGTGGGCTCGAAGAAAGACCCTTTTAGAGTTGCACTCTTAAAAAGCTCATCGTGGCCCTATGAGGAAGGAGTAAAGATGAAGAAGGAGGTCATTTTATAAGGATTTTTCATAACATTTTGAGAGCGATTTCAAGTAAATTGTGGTAAATAATAGAACACTTTTAGGTGCTTATAACACTAAACTATTAGGATTTTTACTCGGTGGAAAGAAAGTAAGAAAATAAATAATGATTTTCTTTCACATTATATCTATGGAGAATTTTTTCTTTTCAGAAATTTATTTGAAACCCTTCCAACCTAGATAATAAAATGGAAATAAGTTAATGAAAATAAAAACAAGTTGTAGATGTTTTTAAGATAGATTCAAGAAATGTCTGATAATGATGATTCTCTTTTAATAAATTTTTTGTAACTCATTACAACGTCTCAATATATTTCTAATGAAAATCAATTGACGTTAATTGAAGTTCCCTCCTATTCCTTTCAATCTTTTTACTTTACTAATTTGAGGTGGAGAGCATATATTTATAAATTAAAAATGTAATAAAAAATTGCAGCCCGGAATTGTGACAATGTCACAATAAACAATTGCTCGTTAATTATAAAATAGAAATGATTTCGCAATGAAAAGATTAGGTTACACTTTAAAAAAGCCATATTTATTCCATATTAATCTTTTTAAAATATTATTTAAAACTTCGCAATTTCACTGAAATATCCATCAAACTTTTAATATATTTTATATCATGCTGAATATAAATTTTAAAATTGTTTTATGCGCTTGTTTCTTTTTCATCTCATACTTTTTAATATCCTTACGCCTTATGATTATACAACTTACTGAGAAAAATATTTTATACAAAAAAATTGTTGAAATATTTATAAATTTTGTAGCACTTGTGTAGCAAATATTTAAAATTATTTATCAAAATTGGCAGCTTCTTAACAATTCGTGTCCTCGCTTGAATTACTGCTAACTTTGTCATTTATTCGTAAATTTTCAAAAGTTCTTGAAATTCATCCATCATTTTAAAAAAATTTATCAAATTTCTTATCCAGGGAAACTGAAAAACATTTTAATATTTCTTTTAAGTTAAATGCTACTTTACTGAACTTATTTATTTATTTCAAATCTTTCCAATATCGATTTATTTTAGAGGTGAAATGCTCCTGGAATATATTTATAACAGAATTTTTCTAAATATCTGTGATATCAATATTAAATGCTTGTTTACGTTCTAAGGCGTTATATATTTTTTAATTAATATTATTTTTATTCGAATCTGCAATAATATTTTAAATATTATTGCAGATTCGAATCTCAATAACTGGCTAGTTACTTGGAGTTTTTGAGATTTTTCACGTGCCTAGGAGTTAATTTACATTAAAAGTCTTTCTAAACACACCCTCTTCGGCAAATCGCCCAATTGTTTCATTGCTTTATTCCATCGATTTAATCTGCTCCAATCATTTTAAAATATGCTTTCTGCCTATTGAGTCGAAATTTGAAAAAATTGTAGACCCATAAATTCCTACTGTCGTTTGTCTGTCTGTAATTCCTTAATCTCGAGAACAGAGTTAGATAGGTTAAAGTCGAGACCAGATATGGGAATCGTAACGTTAATTCAATTTCAAAATTTTCCCCTGAAAGGAGTCAGATGACCAACACGATTCTATTACTAACAGGAAAGTATGATGTACAGGGGCAAAACACTACTAATTTGAGATGGAAAGCATATATTTTAAAGGATGGGATCGTTTCATATTTTCACATTCAGCTTAAATTTAACAACAGTTCAAACAATTAAGAAACGTCATTTAAAAAATACCCAAAATTGTATGAAGTAAAACTAAAACGTAAAATTAGTTGTGTAGCTTTAGTGATATAAATAATAACAAATTTATAAGTTTCATTGCTTTTATCCATGTTATTAATTAAATATAGGATATATGTTTTAAACATTTCTCATCCTATTGTATGTGTAATTTCAGATAAAAACCATTAATCTAATTTTCTCTTATTAAATAAAATCAAGTTCTAGAACCAAACCTATTAAAGTTTTCTTAAATTAAAGTGAAAGCAAAAATTAAAGTGTTTATAAATCTTTTAATATACAGTACATTAAAATGTAGAAATTCTTAAAGTAAAATTCAAGTAGAGTTACCTTAAACTATATTTTAACAATAATTTTAACTTAATTACAAGCAATTCAGTTGCGTGAATTACTCTTACGAAGTTTCCTGGCAATCTTATTTAAATTAACTTAAAAGTTTTACATAAACTAATTTAATAATTATGTTTGTAATTAGTTAAATTTTAAAATTTATTTAATCTCCATTAAATTAAAATTAAAAATAAAATAATTCTGAAATAAACAGAAACTTTCTCTCATTATTTTATTTTAAGAAGGTTTAAGAAATTAACATATTAAATACGAGCAATTATTTACTGTATTGTGATATAGTCACGATGCCGGGCTGCAATTTTTCGTCATAATGTTCCCTATTTTTTAGCAGTGTTTTGCCCCTATACATCATGCTTTTCCTGATAGCAATAGGGTCGTATTGGTCATCTATCTAACTCCATTGATGAAAAAATTTTTGAATTGAAATCATGTAATTTCCGGTCAGAACTAATGTTTATATACAATTAATCGAAGCTTTCCATCCCTACAATTTTCATATTTGATCTCAACTTTCTTTCATCTAACTCCGTTCTCGAGATTAAGGAAGGACAGACAGACAACGGACAACAATGGGAATTTATAGGTCTACAGTGTTTTCAAATTGCATTCCAATAAGGAATATATTTCAAAGTATTGTAAAATATAATAAGTGATGATATTATAAATTAATTTTATAGGTTCTCCTATTATTTATAGTTACTAATTATTATGGGGGTTCTAATCCTCAACCATTCCTATAGTCCATCTCTTAACTTAATCTCGAGCAATTTTTTCCTGTTTTACAGTTTTATTATTTTAAATACACATGTAAATAAATGTGTCTTTTACTTACTAAGACCATTGTTTTTATAAGGTCAAGTTGTATGCCGTGTAAGAAGCTTTCGAATAATGGTGAGGTTACAATCTTAAGACCCTAACAACGTGACATCCTACGTCCTAAGATTTAGCTTCGTAAAATCTTAAGGCTTTAAAGTGTACTCTGGTAGAGTGAGGCCCTAAAGTTCAGCTCGTTTAGCTTATTAGGCTGCAATTTGAAAAAAATTGTAGGCCTATAAATTCCCACTGTCGTCTTGCTGTTGTTCCCTAATCTCGAGAATGTAGTAAAATAAATGAAAGTGGAGACCAGATATGAAACGATTAGAGACAAGAGGCCCTGATTAGCTATATATGAACTTTCGTTCTGACCTAAATTCACATGATTCCAATTCAAAAATTTTTTCATGATAGATGACCGGCACGACTCGATTACTAAAAGAAAAGTATGATGTACAGGAACAATATACTACTAATTTGAGGTGGAGAACATATACTTTGAATTAAATATATTAAATAGTATTACTAAAAATTGCAGCCCGGCATTGTGAAGATGCCAAAATAAATATTTGCTCGTGTTACGTTTAATGTCTAAGAAGATTCATCAGAATTCATTTAAACTCTTTTGTACTTATACATATTTTAATCATCAAACAATAGAAATACAAATTATATCATATTACATTTAAATTATTTCTCTGATTATTATAAACTTTATCGATTAACAATTTCACTCTAGAATATTTTTCTTAGAAAAACTAATTAAATATCTTGTTAAATAAATTGTATGAAAATTTGGTATGAAGTAATTATAAATACCTTATCTTTAAATTAATATTTTCCATGGCAAATTTTACAAACTTTTTCCATACATTCATCAATCAATATCACTCTAAGAACGAGAATTGCATACTAATTGCTTTTCCTCGAAGCGTTTGCTTCGAGGTATTTTAAATATTGTACTTTTAATAAGAATTTTTGCCTTTAAATAAACATTACTATTTGAAAATGAAATATATAACATGAGCCTTCACAGAGGAAGTCAAACGGGAAAGTTTTCCCTACCTGGAATTGAATAAAAGCGACTGAGATATGTAACCTTTCACTCTCGTACGTGGGTTTTGTCTGTTTTAAAATGTCTTATCTGTCTTAAAAAAAACTCCAAAAATTACATAGTTGAATAAAAGTTTATTGATAAAGTTATTTGTCTCCAAGTCATACCTCTTTGGAAAATTTTCTGCTTATGATATACATTCGTTATGCAGATATATTCAGTAAATTCTAAATTAATTCACGTACTAGAAGTTAGTACAGTATTAAATTTCTTGTTATTCTTCTTTCTTTATAAATAATTATGATTGTATTAAATTACCTTGTTGTTTACTATGGTGTTCTACTTTCCTGCATCACGATTTATGCTCATACAAACAGATCTATCCGTACTTAATCCACTCTCGTATACAGATCAATCGAATTTGTTAATTTTATATGGATTTTTTACGAATTTAAAAATTTGTAGAAAATTAACGAATTCGATTTTCAAAATTCTGTACCGTACGTTAACATAAGAATTAGATAGGATTCTAACGGACAAAACTGTTTGCTTCTATCTGTTTCCATTTTCGAGAAGTTTTAGAAAATGTTTATTCCATAGAAAAAAATATTAAAGTTTTAACGCCATCAGCCTGCGTAATCAAACTGGTTACAAACGGTTTTAAGTGATTATAAAGAGGTCTAATTATTGGAAATATTAATTAGAAAATGATTAGGAATTGGCTTTTGTATCTCTTGTCTAATCTGTACACTATGTCACATTTGTTTAATATGAAGATATTAATTTAAATATAAGAGAAAGTATATAAATATGGGATAGTGTCTCGGAAAAATTTACCAATTTTCTCGAAATCTGTCGAACAAAATCAAAAATAAAATGTTAATTTCGATTATAAATTTCAGTCTGTTTATCAAAAATATGTAATTAAAATGTAAATGTGAAAATATATTGCTTCCACTTAATCGTTAGTTCAAAATTCTAATTTATCAACTTTTATTAAATATCAAAAACATTTTTAATTAATTTTTCTAAAAATCAATAAAAGAAGTTACGTGTTCGTAGAATTTATTAAGATATAAATTTTGTTTATTTTAAAATTTCATTAATTACTACAAAACGAAAATATAAAATTTTAATATGTAGAACAGTTTCTTGTTATAATAACAGAAATTTTATTCAAAATTATTTTCATATAAAACGAGCAAAAATTATTTTTAGTGCAATATTTAATCATATTTTTAATTTATTTAATTTTAAATATATGCTATCCACCTCAAATTAGTAGTGACTTGCTCCTGTACATCATACTTTTCCTTTAACAATTCATCTATCATCCGTTCATCTATTAACTCCTTTGAGGAAAGTTTTGAATTAATTTCTTATATAGTTAGGTGGGACCTTCTGCCTTTAAGCTTTCCATATATGATCTCGAATTTCATCCATATAAAACCATTCCCGAGATCAAGCTACGACAGTCATACAACGAACGGCAGTAAGAATTTATAGGTCTATAATTTTTTTCAAATCGCAGCTCACTAAGGTCTTTAGTTTAAATATAAAGAAATGAAAATTTGACTAATGCTTCTGCGAGGACAGATCATACTTATATCTTTTTATTATTATTATATATATTTTTCAAGTAACATATCATGTACTGTACTTGAATCCTTTAAAATAAAAAGTTTCAATTTTTGGTCATCGTTTCAGAATTTCAAATATACATTAGATAAAAGTATTTTATGTTTTATACAGCAGATATATAATATATTTTTTAATCGTTTAGGCTATATTTTGTATTTGAGTAGTAATCTTCCTCCCTCTCACTTTCCCTCTCTCTTTAAATAATGCACGTCATCGTATATCTATTTCATTAGTTGATGCTGGTACAGCGTTGCATTTTAACTTGTATTTTATACGTTTTTAATATTATTTTACCTGTTTTACCCTTTCGTATTTTATTATTTTAGTGTAATTCATAATTACAATCTTTTAGATCTGTGAAAGATAGAACTGATGAGGAGCAAGTAAGCCTGAAATTCATTTAGTTAAAGTCTGTCTGATCAAACAATCTGAGTCCGAAAAATTTCTGATTTTTGTATTTCATACCATTCTTCACTAAATTTTCATTTAAATAAGCTTAAAATTTTTAAATTTAAATATTATATAATTAATTTGATATTTAATACTGTATTATTATTACTCGCCCGGCTATGTTTTATATAACAAAGAGAAAATATGGCGGGATTGATGCTATCAAATTTTAATGATTAAAGGTCCAAGTTGGGGAGATAATGGGGGTCGTGTGTACTTCCAGTAGAGTCGGAGTTAATGAAAATTTTACTCGTTACTAGCATTTACTATTTTTTTTTATAAAATCCATCCTTAAACTCAATGTTTAGCTTATGCCAGTTTATAATAGTTAAAAATATAAAAACTTTTTAAGTAAAATATAATAGCAGATGGCACCATCAAATGTTGCCGGGAAAGTTAAGCAACTCGTTGTTGAATTTTTTTTACATTGAAATAACACAACACTAATGGTTAAAATGGTTTGTGTTAAAACACATTTTGTAGCAATTTCCTTTACTGTAATGTTAATGCAATGAGTAACGCTAGAAAAAAAGGGCATCATGAAAGCTTTGACATATGCTCTCGATTAATAATTCAGTAGAGATATAAGACAATTGCATCAAATTTTCATGTTGTAGAGGAAATTTTGTAATATATGATACGTTACTTCCATCTTTATCGTTTACGGAATTATCTGCACGAATGTTTCACAATGTGAAATTGAAATGAAATATCAAATTCCTCCATTAGGACTAGATCAATTTCTGTAGATTGAATCACATTCAAAGAAACACTTCTTTCTATTCTACAGATAGAAAATAAAAAAGTGGACAAATTTAAAATGAAGACTGTTAAATTTCCAATTTAAATAAGATAACTGTTTTCTAGACTGTCTTCTATTTCTGTATTTTTCTTTCTTCATTGAATCTTATTTCACTTACTGCTACTATTCTCTAGAGAAAGCGTGTTGTAATAAATCATAGAATGCAAATAATATCCGAATTCATCTGTAATAAAATATATTACGGACTAAGAAAGCGAACTTTTCAGCCTAATTAATAACAGATTCCATTTTTATTAACATAAATCAGTTTATTCATAAGATGATTGAATTCTCAAATATGTAACTAATCTAATAACTATTCTGGGAAGGAAAGTAAAGTGATAACTACAGTGTTTTAACTACCGTATATACAGTATACATAAAACACCATCCAACAAGAAATGAGGCTCTCGCGTATATATTATGAGCGACATGTGGCTCCTATCGTGACAAGGTCTGGCCATCCTGCGTATACTGTATTATAATACATTTTTAATAAAGATTAAATAGTTATAAGATGTTTTTTCTATACTTATAGAAATAAGTATGTTTAAATATATTTGTAACTGAGCAATGATTAAATTAAACATTGGAAATCCAAAGTACACTAGTCAGTTAGAGTGGTGCAAATGTAAGTAAAGGTGTATATTGTGAAATCTTTATGAAAGAGTAATCTAGATGTTTTGTTTTGGTATATAATAAAAATTTCACCGTTCACGTACAAAGGCGTGCAAGTACTATGTATTACAATGCTGAAATTCTGTAAAAACAGTCTTATGTAACTGATTTGAGTATAGTGTTGAGTGATGTAACTTTGAATCACGCACGAGCCGCGACATGTTCGTAAAAACAGATAAATGTCTCTCCCTATACAAGTTGGGACAGACTACCCACGTGATACAGGGAGTTAACCACAGCTATTTTGTAAATTGCATAAATTGAAACATTTATGTCGAACAAATACGTGAAGAAGCTATGTAGTTCTCGTGGCATTTAGAGCGAGGAGCTTTGATCAATGCCTTCACTCCTGCAGACAGTCCACTCTCCATAAGAAAAGCAACGTGCGAGCATAAAATTCCAAGGAAAACACTCGAAAGATGCGTAAAAGTTGAAAACAGAGTTGACTTTTGTCCGGCAAGGTTCAACCATAAATTAATTTATTTTTATTAATACTAATGGCTATGGCCATCTCACCTGTGCTATTCGGTCAGATAGCCAATGCGATAGTTTTCTATTGGTGTTTTTTTTTATTGTCACAAATGTGTTTACTTTTACTCACAAATATGAGCTAAGTAATTCTATCTACTCAACAGGTTAAGATCAAAACTAATTTTTTCTGATTTAAAAAATAGCATTTATATACACTTTTAAAAACTATAGCCATCTATCCCGGAATTAATCTGGATAAATAGCTTATAAATGAAGTAAGTTATTAATTACAGCGTATTTATTATTAAGATGAATATTATACGTGACATTTTTACTTAATTTAGTATTAAAAATTAATTAAGCATATTAGAATTAAATATGTTTTTAAGATATACGCTATTTTTGATGCCTTATTTAAAGTTTTTTTAACTTGTAAGAGTTATTCCGTACGATTTATGCCGAAAAGTAGATAAATATCTTGTATGGACCTCAAGGGTACAATTCGTAGAAGTGCTATTTTTCACCCTTAATGGTGGCAGAGGTATCACAATACTGAGAGTAGTATTAGTGGTAATTTTCTTGTTTTCGATCGATGTAATGAAATCCTTTAGTTATAATCCATTTATAAAGTTGAACATAATCTATGCTTATAAAAAAATTATAATTTTTCATTTCATTCCTTCCTATTAAAGAAAGAAAAATATTTTATATAACGAATTTTAATTTAATTATCATTGTAATACTTAACAACAACAGTAATTATTATATTGTGACATCTTCACAATGCCTGCTGCAATTTTTAATTATATTTTTTAAACTTATTTAATTTAAAATATATGCTCTCCACTTCAAATTAGTAGTGGCTTATCAGCACAACTCTATTGTTAAAGGAAAGTGTGATGTACAGGGGTAAAGGGAAAGTGTGATGTACAGGGGTGAAGGAAAAGTGTGATGTACAGTACAGGGTTACCGCTGTACTTCACACTTTCCTTTAACAACAGAGTTATGCTGGTCATTTATCTAACACCTTTCGGGGGAGAGATTTTTGATTGAAATCACCTGACTTTCGGTCTATACCGAAACTTCGTATATAGTTAATCGGGACCTTCTGCCTCTAAGCTTTCCATATCTGGTCTCGACATTCATCTATCTAACCTGTTCTTGAGATTAAAGAAGGCAGACAGGCAAACAAACGGAAAACAATGGGAATTTATAGGTGTACAATTTTTTCAAACTGCAGCCCAATAAGATAAACTTCATAATAAACATGATAATTTTAAAACTAGAATTGAAATTATAGAAAAAATTCATATTTAGTTATGTAAATCGCCATGATTGATTTATTAATTAAACAGATGCATCGACCATAATTACGTAACCGCTGATAATGTTGGAAGCCTCCATTATTAGCAATCTGGGACGTATTTAGGGGTGCGTATGGAGCAGATGCACTCCCTTTGGAGGTTTTTTCATGAGTAAAGCCAGGTACAGTACCTCAGGTAGGAAAGTATTTTGTAAAGTATATTTTCATTCTCTACTCCTGTCTAAATATTTCTGGATCCGCTATTGCACGCAGTGGATAAGGAATGGGATGGGCCCACCGCCCAAGATAAATTATGAAGGTCTGGACCGAGTCCGTAATCCGATCACGTAGGGCTGTAAGGCTATTTAATCAATAATAATCTCTGTAATATAAGATATTTTAATAGGTAATGAATAATTTATAACCAATAATAATATTTGAATACAGACCAAACGAACACGTTTTTTTCTTTTATTCATTGTAAAAAGTGCACATTAGTTTGAAGAATTTTTAGAAGTTTCATCAAGATTATTATTTATTTCGATTAAAATATTATATAAATTTATAAAAACATTTATTTTAATAAATTTTAAACTTAGAATTTCTGTTTAAATGTATTAATATAACATTTCAAGAATAGTTAATTCTCTATAAATAATGATTTACGCACAGATTCAATCTTTAACTTACATTGATTATAATTTAAGTACGCTTCAAACCATGCAGCAAACGAAGTAATAACGCTAAATATTGGCTAATATTGGCGTTATTATATTAATAAATATACCTTAATTTATTTAAAAATGCAGTTTTTAATATTAAATAAACAAGACAAACAATATATTAAAGCTTATAATCTCCTGCAAATTAGATCATAGGCTATAATCGGATTAAAACTAGTAAATTGAATTATTTTTTTAAATTATTTTTTAATTAATAAAGTATTCGAAAACTTTTAAATTGATTTATTTTTTTACAAAACTACTTTCTTGAGAAAATTTCGATTCTATTTTTTTATTTGCATGCGGAAAAATTCAGCAACGAGTTGCTTCACTTTCTCGGCAACATTTAAAATTTTGGTATCGTCATCAGTTATAATATTTTATTTTAAAAACTTTTTATAATTTTAATTATTTTGAGATGACGAAAAGCTTAATTTTGAAAGTAGGGATGGGTTTTATAAAAAATTATAAATGCTAATAACGAGTAAAATCGTCATTAAGTGCGACCTTACTGGAAATACGATACACGACCCCCTTTATCTCCCCACCCTTCGACCTTTAACCACCAAAATTTAACAGTATCAATCCCAGTAACAAACAAACCTCCATGCAAAATTTCAAAAATTGTCGACAAAAGGAACAGAAGGTATTATGCTTCAAACAGAGTGAACAAAATCGTGCCTTTCCCACCACACACTAACATCTATACATACAGAAAAAAAACCCAAATATTTTGCATTTCTCGACGTTTTAAAGTACCCTGAGTCCAAAAATATAAAAATCTTTGAGGGGTCATAAGAATTTAAGGGTATAATATTCCAGTTTAATAAAAGCAGATGTGTTTATCTTCGTTTATTCTTTCACAGGTACAGTACTGTACGTGGCTTTGAATAGGGAGGAAGAGTTCAAGTTATTTTTATCGTGAAGACTCGCAGTCAGCGAGTAGTTTAAGAGGCTACATTCAGACTTTTCACCAATTACACACAGAGGTCTGACCGTTTCCTATAATTTATCCTAAACATTACGCATTGTTGTATCATTTCCTGTTGGTTCTATTTATATCATTATGGATAGAACCAATCTGAATGAAACTGGGCAACATGTACGGCGGATGAGAAAAGATAAATTAGGAGAATTGTGGTCATGGAGCCGGAAACTAGGTTCTCGTGATTACACCTATTATGGCTGTCTATAAATTACGTAACGTATATATGGGTCGGTGAGTAGGCAGGTAATCATTATGATACCTTACAAAGGATGGGTGCTGTTTACAAGAACGTTACTTAGCTCTAGAGTCTGAACCTTCGGGTAACTGAGTGATTTATTTTCGTTTCTGAAGTGTTTCATATCACACCATACTGTTTATATCACTGCTTTATACGTTATATATGTTACTAATAAAATAATGTGACCTTCAGTACCAATCTCTGTGTATTATTCCTTAGCATAATTAAGGGGGTCGAGGATTCGAGTTATGTAATTTTAAGGTGGACAGTAATACGAAGCCTTACAAATGGGTGGGATGGAAATTTAAAGTATGAAAATAAGTTTAAGTTACGTTATCTCTCAACGGTTACTTTGCAATTGTTCTCGGTGGTAGCCAATCATATAACCTAAATATACTACTCTTTCATAATAATTAACCAATTAATCAAACAACTAATTGTATATTATGACAAAACATAAATATAGCCAATATACTTTTAAAATATGCCTATTAATGTCTCTTATTCGTACTACATTTTTCACTTAAAATGCTTTTTTATTATTATAAATACGCAAAACAATAAATATTGAAATAGTTCTTAATTAAATAAGGAATAAACAATTTTTAAAGCTACTTCTTTAAATATGATTAAGTTAAAAGATGGTGAATCATAAGTATATTACAGTGTTTAAATAAGCACATGGATATAATCATTAGCTACAAGATATTGTTAATTATCAATTAATTCGTGTTAACACTAAGCAGCATATGTCATCATTCGATCCTCAGTTATGACTGTTATTATATAATCGTTATATATAACAATTAATTAATAATTATATAAATTTAATTAAAATTATTCTATAAGTAAACAATAATAGTTACTTAGAAAATTCATTTAATTTTAATGTAATTTTAATGCAAGGATATGATAAATACTAGATTTTTAGTGAAACCCCAGATAAAAATCGAGAGATATCAAATCCAGGAAACGAAGTGGCCATGCTGTCAACCTTGCACCGAACTGGATAACATTTATTGAGGAAATCCCAGATATCTGTACGTTAAGTAGAATGGTACAGTACATCGTCTTGCTGAAAGTGCATATCTCTTTGTGTGTCATTGTCGTTTAACTGTGAAATGGAAAGAATTTTCCATCATACCAGATACACGATGTCATTGGCGGTTACTTCGTGGAAAAAGAAATACCAGAATTCTTACACTTTATCTTTGATAGCAGCACAAAACACATTTATTTTTGTGCTGTCACGAACACGTTCCACAGACGCTTGTGGATTTTCGAAGCAAAAAAAAAAGAAACAGTACAGTTGTAGTATTCAGTTTATCACAGATAAAATTTTGACTTATCGCTGATGTCTATGATGTCTTCTTTTATTTGATGCAACATTTTTGTACTATATGTGACAAACTTGTGTTTTGCTTTAAATTAACCCCAGAACCGATTCTGTAAAGCTTTTCTTTTAAAGCTTTAAAGTCTTTTTTGAATTACTCTGTACAGTAAAATATGGTATAAATATTTATAGACTATGTTAGAGACATTAAAAACATGTATTCATTTCTTCTTATACTTTTTCTTTGTTTTTGTCATTTATCAGGAGAAAATATTATATTTTATCAGCTTCAACATCAGTATATCAATAAACTAAAACATTAGCACCTTTGGCACGGATAAAACAAATTTAAAATTATAATACAACGAGTAAATATTGCCGGCTGCAATTTTTAATTTATTTAATTTAAAATATATGATTTGGATCTTAAATTATTAATGTCTTGCTCTTGTACATCGTACTGGCAACAACAGAGTTGAATGTAAATATGTAAATTTATTTTAAAATTTCAAAAAATACACAATTATTCGTGTTAAAATACTCAATAATGTTTTTTTTTGCAAAATTCTAAATTCTTTGTGGAAATTTTATAGCATTTTTATGATTCTTGGCATTCAACTTCCGAATTTCATGATCAATAAAAAGCACTAAAATCGTTATTGCTAATGCGAGAAATCTTGAATATTTATATAAAAAAAAACATTCCTTTCTAAAACTTTTACATTGTTTTTCTTTTTATTATTATTTAATGCTTCATTCTTCACGTTTAGAACACACTACACAATATTTTACTTACAAGGTATCTATCTATATTTTTCTTTATGAATTTTCTCAAATAATTGTTAATATAATCTTTAGTTTTAAATAAAAACTAAGAAACTTATTACAAAATATCAATATTATAAACTTTTCATAATTTAAGGGATTAACCATATTAAAATTTTATGTTTTATTCACTTTTTTATATAAAAATATTAAAAATTTATAAAGTTTAAAGTTCAAGATAATTTTATTGTTATTTTCAATATATATTTTTTATATAATATAATATAATACAATAATACATATGTATAATTCTTGAATATATATATATATACTGTATAGTGAAACCTCTATTATTTTATCTCTAAATAGCAGACAAGCATGTTGGTTTCAATGGTGTCCGCTATTCGGAGCGTAACAATTAACAGCATTAACAACTCTTAAAATTATTTTTAAAAAATCCAAAACGAGTTGTTCAACTTTCCCGGTACATTTAAAATTGCATGTGTGGCACCATCTGTTATATTTTATTTTAAAAAATTTTATATTTTTAATTATTATAAAATGGCCGAAATCTTAATTTGAAGGTAGGGGTGGATTTTATGAAAAATTGTTAATGCTAATAACGAGGAAAATCGTCATTAAGTGCGACCTTACTCGAGATACGACACATGACCCCCACCCCGTCTACCTTTAATCACCAAAATTTAATAGTATTAATCCCCCTTGTATACAAACCTCATAGCAAAATTTCAGAAACTTTCGACAAAAAGTACGAGAGTTATTAAGCTTCAAACCGGGTGAACAAAATCGTGCCTTCCACACACTAACATCCATACGTACAGAAAAAACCCCCAAATTTTATTGCATTTTCCAACTTTTCATGGTGCCCTGAGTCCAAAAATGTGGGTGATTTGTTGACCGACATATTTTCCCTCTGTTATATATAATAGCCCGGAAAGTAATAACTGCATATGCTTTCTCTTATCCGTAACCCACTATTATTTTTCTTAAATACCCAATTAATTATCCACGATTTATTAACGATCTTGGAATAATGATCAACAATAAAATCACTTTTACTTTCCGGCTGTTGTGTATACATAATAAAGGAAAGTATTGGAATCGTGTCCAGTTTGACCCTCCGAACCGAACCAAAATTTGGCATAGAAGCTTGTATATAAGGGATATTCATGTTATTAAATTTTGGTGGTTATAGAGGGTGGGAAGATAGAGGGATCACGTTTTATATCTCGAGTGGGATCGGACTTAAATACAACTTTATCATTGTTAGCATTTACAATTTTTTTTTATAAAACTCATCCCTACATGAAAATTAAACATTTTACCTTCTTATTACAATTAATAACAAAAACTTTTTATGATAAAATATCATAACAGATGTCGCCATACACAATTTATATTATTATGATTAATAATATAAAAGTTATTTTTTAAATAAAATCTCTTAACAGCCGGAAAAGTTGTGTAACTCGTTGCTGGATTGTTTAAATACAATATTAACAAATTATTTTACTTGTATTATTGAATATATTATTTTTTAAATAATTTAATGACCTCATGGATTGCATCTACGAGTTCCAGGCAGAGTGATGTTCAATTTCTCTTCTTTTCATTTGAATATAGTTTATTCCGGAGAACTTTTTAGTGTTATTAATTTGAAAGAGGAACTAGAAGAATCACATATATATATTTTACTTTATTGTGTTTCTTGTTATAATTTATAGTTGTATTAAGTTGTAGAATTTATGGGATAACAGAGCGCAATACGAGCGATCTGCCTACGGGGAATGCTTCCCAGGAGAACTTTCTATGAGAAACTGGCTTCTATTCAAGTATTAGACACGTGAAGAAAAATTGGAAAACATCACGTGGTCAGCCCATTGGTCAGGAGCGAACCCACGACCAATTCGCAATCATTTTATCCATTGGAATACTGGAGGACAAGGCCGTCTTGAGAAAAAGCGGGGTCTTTTCTCCTGGCCCAAGAAAACTTTAGGACCTGTAGTGCTTCCTATTCTTATAAATTAATGCCATTTTTACGAACAACTATTAAATAAAACTTTTAAGACTGCTCTTAATTAAGGTCTTTCGGATAATCCAAAAATTTGTTTGTTTGTATGTTGTGTATACCTTAAACACTGCGCATTTAGTTTAATAAACTACAAATACCGAAATTGCATTACAGTGTTTGGAAGTAAATTAATTTATTCAAAATCTAACGTAATGTTACGTATATATGACCTAATTTCGCGGCGCTACAATCGACAGATTACGTAGTAATTTTCAGTTACGTGAAGTGTTCGGTTTCTATGTATTATACTCTGTGTTACGTACAACGTTAGACGTCCTGTTTTTGTGTTATTTTTTAAAACCGTTTTGGATAATCCAGTTCTAGTTTTTAGTTTAATCGATCCGTTTCCATGCTATAAAATATTTTATTGGAATATATTTGGATCGATATATCCGTATGGATGGTAAAAATATATTCTAGAAGTGGTTGTGATTACTTTTAGAACGTTATATAACCACTTCTAGAATATATAAAAAACACTTTTTATAGATATTATAATACAAAATGTATAATTAATTTACCTTAAAATCGTTAAACACAGTTTAAAATTCTAGAAAAACGATGCAAAATTCTTCTAGATCATAATTTTTCCAGAATGCAGAAGAATTCTTGTATAATAAACATGGCAACTTATTGTTTGATCGATGATGTTTGATCGCCTATGGATTTTTACCTAATAGCAGTTAGAACAGAGAATATTTTTTTAAATAAAATTCAAAATTAAAGTAGAAGACTGAAATTATACAGTCAAATATTTCTTTTATCAGCAAAAGAATAATAATTTGTTTTAAAATTATAACAACAAACTACTTAAACAAAAATGTTTATCATTATGGAAAATAGGAAGATACACACTGTTTATTTTATTGTATAGATAAATTATTATATTTATCTCAGCCTACATCACTTAATATGTGGTATGTTGTTAATAAACATATTTTCTCCGTTTCTGATCCAAAACAGGAATTTATTCTCGAATGAATTTATCGTAAAAGGAAATTTCCCTATTTCCTTTTCTTTTTTCTCTATGAAAATAGAACAAAAAAGTATAACATTTGTGTAATAAATAAAAGTGAAAGGCAATAGTATTTTATTATTATTATTATTATTACGTTTGTTATATTCTTTTTATGTATCTTGAGGAGTTCTAGAAGATTTATTCTTTCTGAAAAATGTAGTGAAGTTTTCAAGATAAATGTGTGTCGAGCTATAGAAATGTAGTTTTTATTTGGATATAGAAGAATGAAATATAAAATAACACGATTTAACCGAATATAATCTTTACATTTTCGTACGAATTTTTATAGAAAAGAATGGGATCTAATCAAATTATTTTATATTATACATTAATTAGTAATGTAATTTTGATATTTTTCATCAATTAAGGAAATGTTTCGTCATTATGAATTTGTTACTTTCCCTCTGTTATATATAACAGAGGAAAAGTAAAGTAAGGTAAGGTGATTTTTTTCTCATACACAGCATGGATTTAGGTCCACAATGAGGTGGACGAATGCTGAGGGATGAGGCTGGATATATGAGGGACAGTCCACCCATGAAAATCTCCTAGCGTTGCTTTCCCGGATTTGATCTTAGCTCCATTAGAGAGGATTAGCTACCTTAAAAACAAATTAATTTAAAAAAAATACTTACTCTAAGTATTGTTTTACACATTCTGTTATCTTCTCAACATAATTGTTCTTTTTTAAACGTTATTACACGCAAAAAACAACTAATTTAAATCTCATATAAAAGTCAAAAATTTTTAAATAATTCGTAAAAATAATTATATTGCAATAACATTGAAAATTTTGAATAAGAAATTATTTTTATCTTTTCATTCTAAATCTAGAAATAATGTAAATATGATAAAGGAAGAAGACGATAAATTCTGAAGGAGAGGAAAGGAAGATTTTTTATTTATAAAAGGTGAAATTCTCTCTTCAGATAATAATAGACGAATGATTTGATATAAAGCATCATAATTCTACTTTTGGAGAGGAAAATAAATGTCTAATGATAGGTGATGACACGAAATCGCAGCTATCTTTTGACACTTACATTCCTTACATTTCCTTCCACTCTATTTCATCTCTAATGCATCACTCCATTCTTCTGACAGCTTTCCCAACTCTTTTCCATTGACAAATATTTTTTTTAAATGTTTATAAAAATTTTATGAAATATTATAAAAACTTAACATTTCAATTTATATAAGTATTTTTAAAATGCAATATATTGAATTGATCCACTTTTATCAAGTTTAATTTATTACTACATTATTATTTACTGTTTATTTACATTATATCTATGATACATTATTATACAGTGACCGAGAGAATAACATCACTAAACAGTAGTAATTAGTTGCAGGTTCGCACCTCGCCAATAGGTTGGTCTTACGGAGTTTCCGTGTTTCCTTCACGTGTCTAACACCTAAATGAGGGCCAGTTTCACGTAAATGTGTCTAACACCTAAATGGGTGTTGCTTTATCATAGGCAATCTTCCCCTCAGCAGATTGTCTGTGTTGCTTTGCTTTACGTTATCCTATCAATTCATTTATCCTACATTATTATTTATGAAATTTTACTTTTAATAATCATTATTTGAGAGCTTATAATTGATTTTAATAAGTGTTTATACAGTAAATATAATACAGTAATATTTTACACGTTTTCCAGCAGTAGTAACTTCATAAAATTTATATAATTTCATAATATATTTTCAAATATAACATTATAATTAAAACTCAAAAATCTATAAAAAAAAACAATTAAAGAGTCATTTAGTAAAATCCTAAAATTAGCCACGTAAGTTAGTAGTAAAGAGGAATCATTAATAGATAGGAGATAAATTTATGGACTTGTAATCTCTTGAGTATTTTCATGTACTGAAAGCCTCTGTGAGAATAGTTTAATTATCTCTTCCTGTAGCCAAATCCCATGTTGTAGCTGCAACCGATAAGATCTCATTGATTTTTACACTGAAGATATTATGAGTTTATTTATTAAGCTAGGTGATTATCACATTATCACTTTTTATTAGATTTAAAAGTTTGAATTACCTTTTAAATTTATGACTATGGAATTAAAATTCTAATCGTTATATCTACGTTCAAAAAGAGAATGCACTGCAAATTATAGAAACTGTGATCTGTAGTAGAAATAATATCTGATGTTACACAATTAAATATTATTAAAAATTAATAAGGATCTTTTGATGGCTTCTTAGCAATCTGTAGTATACTTAAATGTTCATAAAAATGTTCCCATTGTGCGCGAAATTTTCATTACAGGGTCTTCGTACCTACCAGCAGCCGAGTGGATGAAACTACTTAACACACGTAATGAATTAGCATTGCCCATACGCAATTGATACATGCCGTTTTCAAAGATTTGTCATTCTATGTTTTCAAAAATAGTGCTCCAGTTCGAAAGGAAGCTTTCAAGTTTCTAAGTATAAAATGTTACAGCATAATAAGCACCATAAACATGAGATTCGACCCATCAAGTTCATGACTGTCGATGAAACCAACTTTCTCATATGGCGGAATAATTTGACACCAAACAACTGTATTTAATATCCACCAAGATTGTATGATGCACTGCCAAAGTTCGTGATATAAAGATATTCTTTAAGTATTTATCTGAAAGCGCACAAGAGCACCTAAGTAATATTGATGATGAAACTGCCAGTCATCATCATATGGGTGGCATCACATTTCGTACATGATATTTTGTCACGTAATCAGGAAAATGTTAGAAAGTTGTCTGCATATAAAATGAAGTACAGGGATTTAATAAAAATAATTTTAATTTGCAAGAGATAAAAGACTGGTTGAAGGCCAAGTCCTTTGTTTCCTATTGTTGACAAAACCATGCCAAAAATACAGTTTCATCACCTGTAAATGAACAAATTTAGTGCAACTTATCGTTTAGTCAAATCACGAAGAATGTATTGTGTAACCACTGACTGGTTAATAGGATACATTACTGGGTGTTTACACAATTTAGTATTTTTTCAGTTTCTGAAAAATTAGGTTTTGCAGACATCGGCCCTCTTTGAATTGGCGGCATCAATTTCTATTAATCTACACGATAATCAAGTTGAATTCACAAAATCTTGTGGACACAAAATCTAGTTGACTTCGGACATTTTTCTTCGAGGGGAATTATTTTGGTGAGATACATTATTATAAAAGAATGGTTTGGGCAACTCGTTGGTGGGGTACCCAAGCAATTGCCTATTTTACACATAGGATAACCCACAATTTATGAATACATTTAAAAACAACTAATGGAAACTGTTTAATCTCTGTTTGAAAATTTATTAGATTAATTTATGAAATCTATTGATAAACTTCACTCTGAATATACAGGTTTTCTGTCATAAGGACACGATCGATGTTTCCATAAAAAGTCACTTGGAAAGTTAATAAAATTATCCCAATCGATGCTGAGCAATTATAACAATTCCTAATTACATAAATTTGTTCCTATCTGATTTTTTTAACTAATTATTTCTTTCTTTAATTTGAAAATCTGAAATCTGTATGTAATAACTTACTTTTTTCGTTATTTTAAGATGAAACTGTAAAGGATTCCATGTCATTATTATAAGCTTTAACCGGAAAAAATGATAAACTTTACGAGCTAATCTAAGGGAATTACTTTTAATTATATGAATATTAAACATAAAATGAATGAAATAAATATAAAAGCAACATAACAGGGAAGAAAATTCGAAAGTTTTGATACGTGATAATGTAAAATACCTTCGTGCTGCAATAAAGTTTTATAACTTGTTATATATTATTACTAAATACATACCACAAATTACCATTAGATAAATTTACTAAGTTTCTAACGATACGAAACCTCAACACAGATCTAAGAATTGAATAGATAAGGCTAACATTTGCAGTATAAAGTTTACTTAACCGAATAAAAAATAATGAAATTAAATCTAACTGCATCATTTCCAAAACTTCTATTACTAATTTTATCAAATATATAAACTGAATTAGCGGTTTATTTAATTATCTCTGTATAAATACATAACATTTATTGATCTGATTGTGTTATAGAGGTTTCATTGTTTAGCATCGTGATTATATAAGTTTTATGCCTTATTACTCGTAGTTTTAATTAATATTGATTAAGTTTTTAAGATTTCTTTCGATTTTATTAGAGTTTATTTTTATATTTATTTACACAAGTATATAATATATAATAGGAAAACCGGGACAAGTTTGGTATGCTGTCTACCTGCAAATTTTGGCTCACTCTGAAAAATTCTGGCTTTATGTAAAGGATGGCATAGAGTACAATCGGAAATGCGCATATATATATATATATATATATACACACACACTTTCCTTGATACATATGACATATATATCATACATACGAAAGTCATGTTGTCAGGTAATAAACGATAACTAAACTAGGTACTGTATATCTTTGTACACTGAAGAGGGACGAAGATTGAATGAAACCTCACCTTGAAATGCATTTGTATTTTAAATAAAGAAGGAAGTATGCCTATAAATAGTCGGATAAATAAGAATTATGTCTTTATATGAGATTCATATAAATTTCTGAATTCAAATGATGTGATTCCGGCCAGAATGGGAAGGTTGTATGTAGTTAATCGGAGCATGCTTTAAAGCCTTCCATAATCTGGTCTCGATTTTTATCAATCTAACTCCGTTCTGGAAATTAAGGAAGGACAGACAGACAACAGTGAGAATTTATAGGCCTACAATATTTTCAAATTACAACTCAATAATATTATAGGCCTACATAAGACAATTTAAACTTTATACATTCATGTGAAATGCACGATTACGTCAAGGTTTGATGAAGTAGAAATCTTAGCATTTTGAGACCTTATATGAAAAAGCACAATTTAAGAAAATGGAAATATATATTCACAGAAAGAATAAATTTCTTTTTTAACTTAATCATAATTTTTATCTGGTTTTACTAAAATTATCACATAGAAATTTTCTCTTCAATAATTAGACCAATCGATCTGTCTTCTAGTTGATGATCTCTTGTCTGTTACAGATATAGAACGAATTGAAGGAGAACGTGACAACGATTCTCGAGTTAATTCCACTCCTGACACCAATAATCAGAAAAACAACAAAATCTTTTCATATTTCTGGTTATCTTTATTATTAAAAAGCGATCCGTTGTTATATAAATTTAACAGTGATCAAGTCATTATCATTTCAAGTAAATTCTCTGATTGAGTAATGCATTGTGTTCTACTCAATTAATTATTCCAAATTATAATTTGTGTACAATTTTAAATTAATGATTTAAAATTTACGTAAAACATACAATAAATTATTTATTTCCTTTGAAAATTTTACAATGTAAATATAATCTTAGTAATCGAAGTTTTGCAGATAGGATGAATGTGAATTTTTTGTGTTTAATCCACCTGGAATTTTCCATGTTTTCCACGTGCAGTTTTTCGTGTTTTCTTTACATGTCTAACACCTAATTAGGGGCCAGCTTCCCCTGTAAAATCTTTCTCAGAAGCACCCCACTTGGTAGATCGTTCGCGTGTTGCTTTGCCTTATTTCATCAATGCAATTTTAGTAGTCGAAACTGCAGGTAACATGAAATTCTTTATATTTATTATTCATGTAAAAATTTGAGTATTTCACAAAAGTTTTTCAAGATTCAAGATAATTTTTTGTTTATAATTTTTATGCTATATTTTCTTAAAGAGGATTTCTAAGTAGAATATTCTATTTATTAAAATTTAAAGACGTCTCTTTGAAGATAATGGAAGCCATTAAGATTTAGCTCGAAAACGATCAATAATCCGAATAAATTTCAGGTAAAAGTTTTGAAAGATCGTTAAATAAAATTGAAACGTATCTGTTATTTATTTTTCTTATAGAAAACAGAGAAAGATATTATATTTTAAAATGCATATGAATGCATTTTTAAATAAGGAAGCGTAAAATGACATCAATTTGACGTAATGATGAACACTATTCTGCACCTAAAGACTGATAAATAGACGTCGATTTTCATGTTCAACACCTTATTCTATTATAAAATTACAAGAATTTTGAGACAGTTTATAAAATTTAATATTAAATGCGTTTTAATTTAAAGAATTAACGTTGTAGTAATAATTATATCATATACTACTCTAGTAAACCAGAAAAAATCCATTATTCAATTGATGCCACCAGATAGTCATTCAGCTGTTGGAACATTTTAAATCACTTGAAAAAGCACCAGATTATATTGTCTCGTCTAAAAAGTATTGTGAATTTATCTTCGTTATTTATAGACTTTTCTGCAATTATTTTTTTTAAATACTAAAATTTACATTTTAGAGAGATGGAGATTAAAACCTAACTCTCTAGGGGATCCGGGTTTGAATCCGTGCATAAGTCCAAATGTAAGAGACGAGAATCCACAATATTTCATGGTGAGGAACCTTTCCAAAGTTGAAAAATAAGAATAATTTTTTATAGATTTTAAAAACAATAAACTGTTTAATATTTAATTTACAAGTCTAAAATTAAATTATTTAATATTTTGGTTATAGAAACAGAAGTATTTATGTGAGTGTTAGAATCGGGGCTGAACTTAAACTTAAGCTAAGCAAGGTGAAAATTCAAGGCCTTACGCTGTATAAGTATAGTTTAAAACCTAAAGCTTTTATTATGGTTCTATGGAGGATAAGGGCTTCTTTACTTCAGAAATTCTCTTTCTATGATTTAAAAATAAATAATTTGCTTTAACAAAATATCGTTCATAGTTTTAGTTTTATATTTAATTCCTCAATTTGTTATACTAAAATAATAGAAATAAAGGGGGCGTGGCTCGACAGTGGGAGGTGTTGGTGACTTTTGCGTTGTGGTTCAACAAGTGTTAAGAAACTACTGTATTTCTCTAATCTTATTAACCCAAAATTACTAAAACTGTATAGAAATCATCGTTCTCGAAGAAATACTAACAATTAATAAATATGCAGCGTTCACCAGTTAAACGAGGTAGACCTCCGCTTAACAGAACCAAACCGGAAAGTAAAAAGTCTCAACCAGGTGCATCCAACTCCAAACTTATAACGGATTTTAATCTATTAATGGACAAAGAATCACAAGAACCAGCCTTAGAAATCAACAACCAGCATATGGATACAACTCCACAAAGACTACAGAATTCACCAGGTGAGTCCAATATAATCCATCCATCATCTTCGACAAATTCGAATGACACTCTAACAACAGATCTATGGTACAAAATTTCGGAACTTATTAATACTTCTAATAATAAACTATCTACCCAAATGGAATCTATAAAAGAAGATTTGAATTTAATCCATGAAACTATACGTGAGAATAAAATACAATTTCAAAGAATGGACAGTCAAATTGAAAATCTAAAACTACAAATCGACAATTTAAAATCAGGAAAGGAACTGATACAGTATAAAATGGACACCCTGATCAACGACCATCACTATAATAATATAATAATATATAATTATCCCACGTCAAATAGTATCTCCAAATCAGAAATTCTTAAATTTATTAACTCTTCATTAAACCTGCACAAAGTACTCCAGGAAGATATTCTTGATATAACTCAATTAACCAAATCAACGAATCCTGTTATCAGATTATCACTCAGTAATAAACAGACCCGTGATCAGATTTTTAATTCCTTCATATCAAAGAAACAACAAAAATTATTGGAAAACTGGGGAAACATCCAAATCGCACCAGACCTTACTAAGGACTCACGTAAAAGAAGAAAAAACTTATTACCGATTTATTTCGAATTAAGAAAACAAAATCATTCAGTCAAACTACGTAACGATATTCTACAAATAGACCGAGATAGAATAACTTTTAATATCGATACGGGAAAACTGGTTTATGTGGATACTTTTCTACCTTTTTCTACCTTACCAGAATCAGCAAGTTGATATACATTACAAAATAAATCTCATCAGGAAAAAGTTAACAAAAATATACACCCAACTACTGTCATCAATTGGAATAGTCAAGGCTTAAAGAATAAAATAACATCACTAAATCTTCTCCAATTAAAATATGACCCTGATATAATTGGAATAACTGAAACATGGATTACACTGGATCTGTTTTATAATTCTACTTTCTTCAATAACTATACAACAATTACAGTCCCAGCATATAAACCTTCTGGACCTGGTCGCCCAAGTGGTGGATTGTGTATCTTATTAAAAAAACATTACTGTAAAATACAACAAACCAAAAAATCTGACAACTATATATTACTCCTACTTTCAATGAATAAACCAATATTAGGCAACAAAGATTATCGACAAATAATAGTAATGGTCACCTATATTCCACCCAACTGTCTGACAAAACTCAATGAAATTTTTAAAATAATCGAACAGTGGCAACATTTAACTCCATATATCCTTTTACTGGGAGATTTTAATGCAAGAATCGCTGAAATGACAGATTCATATTATAATGGTCCTAATTACCAAATACAAAATATCAGACGATCCAAAGATAATACTACTAATAAACTAGGAATAAACTTAATAAAAATAATAAAAGACCATAAACTGTACATTTTAAACGGACGTCTCAAACCTGATTATCCAGCCGAATTTACTTGTATTGAACATAATGGCAAATCCACCATAGACTTAACAATATGTTCTGAATACATGTTAGATTGTTGTCTAGATTTCGCCATAACTACGCAAGACACATCGGACCACTTTCCAACCATATCAAAATTCCTATTGTCCTCAGAAAATTCATCAATTAAGGAGTGCAATAAACAAACGAGAATCTACTATAAAATGTCGAAATATTCCAATGAAATAGAAAATAGATTCAACAATATTCCAGAAATAACCAATTTGAATTCTGATATAATATATAACCAAATAATTCAGATAATGAACGATTATATCCAAATTAAAAACGATAAAAGAACCATTCAAAACAAATTTAAAAAACCATGGTTTGACAAAGATTGCTACAAGATGAAAAAGATGAAGCAAACAAGTTTAAAAACATTCCGTGAAAACTCAAATAATTTAAATTTCAATAACTACAGAAAGCTCAAGCAAACTTACAATAATCTAATTAAAGCAAAAAAGAAAAATTATTTTTCTAAACTTGAAACAACACTACTAAAAAACAGCAATGATAGCAAAACTTTCTGGACTCTAATACAAAAATTTCGATTTAAATTTGACTTATGTGACAATAACTCAATGATAAGTTTCGAAGCCTGGAAAAAATTTTATCAACGCTTTCCTGTTACCCAAACTATACCTAATTTAATGTCTAACTACAACTCCAACAACGAATGTCTTAATTCTAAATTTACAATCAAGGAACTCGATGATACCATAAATAAAACTCGCATTAATACATCACCAGGAAATGATCACATTCCAACTAAGTTCCTAAAAACATTGTCAAATCAAGCAAGAATGAAACTGCTACAACTCTTCAATTCTATGTACAAAACAACTAATTACCCGGACTCCTGGAATTCAGTAATTTTATCAATGATACATAAAAAAGGTGATAAAATTTCTCCAACTAATTATAGACCAATAGCATTACTGTCAACACTAAGAAAATGCTTTACATCTTTATTAGCTACAAAATTCCAATACTGGACTAAAATAACTGACCTCGAAGCAAAATTTCAATACGCCTTCTTCAAAAATAAAGGAACAGAATCTGCTATTTTCCTACTATCATCCATAATACAACTTCATCTGAGAAAAAAGCAAAGAAAAATATATGTTGCATTCATTGATATCCAAAAAGCATTCGACTCTGTTTTTGTTCCGCTACTGGTATATAAATTAAAAATTAACGGAGCAGGTAATCAATTTGCAAACACAATATCTAAGCTATTCTCAACCTATAACGCAAAAATTAAACAGGGCAAAGCCGTCTCACCATCGCTAACATTAACACGTGGAATACTCCAAGGTGACCCTCTTTCGCCATACCTATTCAATTTTTATTTACTCGAAATTGATCACATATTTCAGAATTGCTCAGATGGAATAGAACTTGGTGACAGGACCTTTCATTATGTGTTATTTGCTGATGACCTTGCAATATTACCTTTCTGCACCACGAAATAATCAAAGGCAGTAAAAAATCAACTACAATACAACTCTGGCAAACTAAACTAAATAAAATACTAAATTCTTTTGGAGTATTAGATCTTCTATTCAAAGATAATATTCAGGACTGGAAATTTGGATATACTATGTTAATGGAATCAGCTATCGCTCAATCTATAAATATGGATCAAAATAGCCTAAATCACAATACCTATCATCCCTGGTACTTAAAAATTTTACAAATACCTTCTGTACAACCTTATTTGATAAAATCAATTAACTTCAACGTGAAAAGGCTAATTTCACAATTACGTCTAAATAAATATTCCCTTTATATCAATAATTTCTATATTGACCTGTCAAACAATCATTGCCCATGGTGCAAATTCGATAACTTCTCAATTGAACACTTACTTCAGAAATGTCAAAATCTCTCTAATGTACGTGATTCTTTCAACATTCCTCGAATACTCCAAAGTGATTCATCCCAAGATTATAGAAATTCTCTCAATAACCTAAATAAAAACGATCTCTATTCTCTGTATAATTATTTCATTAAGATTACAAAAATGTTGTAAATCTATGCCAGTATGTCAAAATATATCAACATTCACCATTATTGTATAATTATATTACTGTGTTTGTTAAAATAACTGTTTTTATTTATGTTAATAACGAAATAATATAAAACCAATGTATAACGACTGTTAAATTTTAATAACCTAGTTAATGTTTTAATAATACGAAAATTTACAAGTCAATTTTGTACAACCCCCTGCAACAGGGATAATCCCCTTTTTGTGAATAAAGATTATAAAGATAAAGATAATAGAAATAAAATATTAATGTGTTTAATAAATTATATAAATTTTGAAGAAGAAATAAATTGCGAATTCTCTTAAACTGTTTTGTAAATAGTCATTAATTTTCATAAAGTCATATTTCAACCAGCAATAAACTGGCTTTAATTTTAATTATAATTTAGGAGCAATTTTAAGAGATTTATTCATTTTTATGATTATGAAACTGCATGACTACTAAATGAAGCATCACTTACAGCATTTTGATTATTTATAAATATTTCTGTTTAATTTAATTACATCTTTTCTTAAACTATAAATATATCTAAACCATCTTATTATATTTTATAAAATATTTGAATTTTAAGCAAAAATTTTGTTAAATATTATATTTAATAACAACTTTATTTACTAAATTAAATGTTTATTTACTTTATGCAGTTTTAAGCTGTTAATTTAACGGAATAAAATGCAATTCGTACTGTTGCATTTCCTATAATTTCACTTCATTTTCTTTCTAAATTCTGCTTAACTTTGCCTTTTATATCAGAATGATTTTCGATATTTAAAAGTTTAATATATAAAAACATAACGCTGAATAACTTATTGATTGTTATTATTCATACTAACATCACCAGAAGAAAATACCCTTTTATTCCATACCTGTGCATTCATTTTTAATCTTTATATACATTTATCTTAAGAGTATAATTAATTTTTTCCTATTAATGAACTTTTACAGAAATTATTAAGTACAGTTTTGTAGTAAATCAAGTAAAAGCCCAGTTATTTTACTGTACAAATGTGGAATAATTACTGCATATCTCTTACAAAAATGACATTACTATACAGTTTTATAACACCAGCTTATCCCACAGTTTTAATTTCTTTGTAATGCAATTCCTTACTGGTTATGGTAAATCCAATAACAAAGTGGAAAGATATTGGATTATTTTTGTCCATTTAATCTGTCTAAACCATTATTTTCAACTGTCTAATCTATTCTAATGAGAGGCTTATCTTACAGTTAAAACTGGCTGACCATACAGGTTGATTTCCCCCGCAATTTAACTAAATTAATAACTACAAACAGAATTTTTCCTGATATTGTCGATTTAATTTTAAGAATAATTCTCGATTGCAACTCTGTATTGCTTTTCTATTGTACTATTGTCGAGAGGTGTATTTAATAAACATCTATCCACAGAAATTAGAAAAAATAGTAAAAGAAATTAGGAGTGTTACACAATTTCACCCTTTTTTACACTTTAGAAAGCAGTCTTAGCCTTTTTATTAATGTATTTTTTATAATTGTGCCATCTCCAGAGGTTTGCATGTTTTTTTTTTTTTGCATGTAAAGTCCATATGCAACGAGGTGTAAAAACAGAAAGAAGTATTATGACGTGTATGTATTTCTTAATGTATTTTAGTATTTCTTCTAATTATTACATTAATATCTTCTAATTTTTTCAATAATAATTACATATATCACATTAAATTCTTATAAAAAGTTAGTATTATATTAATTTAACTAGCGTCATTTTAATACGTTTAAAATAAAATAGCTTGAAAATAAATATTTTTAAATAAAATAAAAAGCAAAATTCTCCTAGATAAACCTTCATAAATCATTCTAAAATATATATTTCGTGTTATATAAACTCTAAAACAAGATTTTAAAAAGTAAACGTAAAGAAATTTCCGATTTTCCGTGTAATTAATGTTGTTATTTTATTTTATTTGTTTATTTTTTCTACTATTAATAGAAAAAAATACAAAATAGGTATTTTAATAGAAAAAAATACAAAATAGGTATTCAAATTAACAAATGCACAGAACTGTAGAAGAAGAAGAAGCAATTATTGAACTTGTAAATTCCCTCTTGCAACTTCTCTTGCGTGACGAAGAATGACGACTATCGAAAAAATAAAAGGAAAAACAGGGAAGAAAAAAACTGTATTATTGTGTTCCAGATAAGTTTTTAATTAAATAGAAGATTTAAAGAGTTTTCCCCTCTAAGCTTCTTTAACTTTAAATTATATATATATATATATATATATATATATATATAACTTATTCATAAATCATATAAAAGAGAAAAAATGGCAGGGAAGAAATCAATAGAATTGCAAATTAACAATTTATCCTTTAATTTACTAACGCAGAGTCAATATTAAAAATTCAGGAAAATAGATTATACCGGGATTTTTTCGAAAAATAAAAAATCAGATTTTATTTGTTACTTATAAACCTTTAAAATTGAATGTAAAAATGGATTTATGTTGAAATTAAATTTATTTTTATGCTTGACGAATTGAGGATTTTTTTTTAAAAAAAATGTTGAATTAATTTAGATTTTATACTGTTTTTTGTATATTTGCGTACAAAATTTATGATCTGTTTATTTTATTGAATTTTCTTTAAGGATAAAAAGATAAAAAACGGAAGGAGCAATTCCAAAAACAAAGTCTCTTACTTGTGTTTTATCTTTATTCTTCTGAATGCAGGCACGAAAGATCTTCACGCTATCACATGGCAGAACTAACAATAAACTGGATCGATATTTTTTGATATTTTTAGTCATTTTCAACAGAGAGAAAGGGTTTATTTTTTAGGAAACTGGCTGAATTTTTATTATGCAAATATGTAAATTTTAAATTTCGATTCGGTTTAATGTATAAAAGTTTCTTTTTATTTTACTGATTACTAACGACAAATGCAGTTCTGAAACATTAAATTTGTATATTTGATCGAAATGATTTATTTGATAAATGATTTTATTCCATTTAGAATTTACATAAAATTGTGATATCTTGAGATATAAATGAGAAAAGCCGTAACGATTCGTCTTAAATTTGAAACGTTTCACTGATGTGTGATATAGAAAACAAACAAATGGTATCTCTTACAATACCATTGTCTTTGCTCCCTTCTCGTGTTGGGAGCTGAAAAGTGGATCGATGTCTTCGATTATATTCCATAAAACAACGAGCAATTGTTTATTGTGACATCGTCACAATGTCGGGCTGCAATTTTTAATCGTATTTCTAATTTATTTCATTTAAAATATATGCTTTCCACCTCAAATTAGTAGTGGCTTGCTCCTGTACATCATACTTTTTCTTTAACAATAGAGTCGCGCTGGGCATCTATCTAGCATCTTTCAGGGGAAAATTGTGAGTTGAAATAACGTAACTTGTTTGATGCATGACCTGCGTGAATTCATAGTTAACAGGAAAAGTATAATGTACAGGGACAAGACACTACTAAACAAGTTTATTGTGACGATGTCACAATATGTAATTGCTCGTTTACTATTTAGTTTTCATAATGTTTACGGATGTTAATGTAATTTATATAGTAACAAAGTTGAGATCACTTAATGAGTAATAAATTAAGAAATAATTTTTAAAAATTAAAAATAATACTTTCTCATAATATTCATTTGGCTAATGCTTTAAGAATTAATACTTACCAGAGGCACGTTATAGCGTTAAGGGGCTCAGGCAAATTCCAATTAGGGGGCCCCATTTGCAGTGTTGACTTCAGACATTTTTCTTTGAAAAAAATATTGTTTTATAAAAGATTGATTTAAGGCCTCCTTTTAGTGGAAGTCCCTGACAATTGTCTTTCTTGCCCATAGGATAACGTGCCACTGATAGTTACACCAAAATTTTCATTATTGTTATATAGTAACGTTATGTATGAACGGCTGAATTTTAATATTTTATCAGATGAATCAAAGATTATATTATTTACATTAATAATATATAATTTATATAATTTTATATAATTTAATGCTTACTTTTCTCGTCTTGTCTCATATTTCTTTCCCTCTTTTCGGCTCTTTCAATACATAATCTTTCCCAAAACACCCTGTCTCTTCGATCAATGACGACTATCTTTTTTAAATTCCATTTGTTGATCTCGATTTTCCTGGGTCATTCTCTTTCCGTGATATGATCTGATAGGCTAAATCTAAATGCATTTTCTATACCTGAGACTTTCCTGTGGTTAAAGCTCGTTTAAACGAAGGATGTATCATGTGGCCGTTTACTTGTTAACACAGAAAAAGTGTGCTGAACTACTTAAAATTCTAGAACTAGGAGTCGGGAATTAGAAATCATTCCAGGATTGCAGTATTCTACGTTACTGAACACGACTCAAATCTATGTCTAGGACCACCATTCTTCTCGGTTTTTTCGGAACAATCCCGAATTTCTCCTGTTTTAAACCCTCAAAGAGTAAAACATAATTTAAAATATAATTAGTTTATTGGCCTTCTAATGCAATATAACCAATTATAAATCAATATTTAAATAATGTTTAAAAAACAATGTAAGTTTCACCATGTCTAGACTTCTAGACTCATTTTTCACTCACTCTCAAACACTGCCCCGGTTTGGGCGATATACAATATGGTCATTCATATTGTTTATCTCCCAAACAATATTCATCTGTCATACCTCCCGATCACGTTCCCTGTTTATGTGTAGGGGAGAACGATCTCTAGTGAAAAATACTTGAGACAAGTGCATTGTTTAGGCAAACATTACTCGTCTACTCTAAAAAAATTCCTAAGATAGACAATATAATAAAAAATTAAAACATGAAAAATTCCATTTTTCGTGATGTTTACAGATCAGTCGTGTTGACGTGACATCATTTTTTATTTTATTAAACCAGATTTAAACAATTCTTTTCCGTGTCTAGCAATTTCAATTATTTATACGCATTCAATTCTCTTTCACTGAGAAACTTTTCTTCATTTTTTACAATTCAACAGCTTTTATTATGTTAAGATATATTAAATTACAATATTTAATTATATTTTTAAAAGTATATCATAAGAATTACATAAATTTATGAGCGGAATTTTTAATTTTTCTATATTAAATGTTCAATTTAAATACTTAATTTTTTTCTCGTACATTTACTGTTACATCAGACAATTAAGTTTATTACTTTCCTGAGTGTTATAATAGCAGAGGGAAAGTATGACGATTAGTCAATAAAGGACATCTCCCCCCGAAATTTTTACATTTTTGGACTCGAAGGACATTGAAACGTTGAAATATTCAAAAACTTTGAAATATTTTCCCTGTATGTATGAATGTTAGTGTGTGGGAGTGGGGGCACGATTTAGTTCACTTCTTTGAAGCTTAATGTCTCCTGTGCCTTTTACCAAAAATTTTTGAAATTTTGCATGTAGGTTTGCTCATTATGGGGATTGATGCTATTAAATTTCGGTGGTTAAAGATCGCAGGGGTGGGGAGATATAGAGGTGTTTCATATCTCGAGTAAGGGCGGAATTGATGACGATTTTACTCGTTATTAGCATTTAAAATTTTTTTCTAACTCATCTCTACCTTCAAAACAAATATTTTCCCACTTTATAATAATTAATTAATAATATAACAAGTTACATTAAATAAAATCGCATAACAGATGGCTTCATACGCAATTTTAACTTTTTTGTCGAGAAAGTTATACATCTCGTTGCTAGTTTTTTTTTAAAACAATCTAGAAAAGTATTTAATGTTACAACATAAATAATGCAAATTTCTAGTTATTAATTTAATATTTAATAATATCCATAATAAACAAATATAACGTAATTAGTTTCTATTTGAAAAAATTGTAAACCTATAAATTCCCACTGACATCCGTTCATTTGTCTTACCAGATGAGACCAAATATGGAAACCTTAGGGGCAGGAGGTCCCAATTAACTATATAAGAACTTCCAATGCTAACTGGAAGTTATGTTTTTTCAATTTAAAACTTTTCCTCTCAAATGTGTTAGACAGATGACCGGCACGACTTTGTTGTTAAAGGAAAAGTATGATTTACAGGGGCAAGCCACTACTAATTTGAGATGGAGAGCATATATTTTAAATGAAATGAATTAGAAATATGATTAAAAATTGCAGCCCGACATTATGACGTTGTATTAAAAATAATTTTCTATCTTATTATATCGTGATTATTATTTGAGATAAATATAATATTTTTAACTAAAAGCGCTTCCTTTATCTCATTTGATAATTACCAGAAAATACGATAAGGAGTTAGGAAAAATAATTATTAAAGTAAACTTGATATATATTGAATATGAATATATTTATAAAAGAATTTAGAAAATATTATTTATATTAAAATATCTAAATACTTTTTTATTTTATTGAGAAAATTCAAATTTCAGCACGGTTGTACTTTAAAGATAAATGGAGAATAAAATCATAAAGGGTAATTTATTCTTTTTCATTCATCATTACTCTTTAAATTATTCATCATAAAAATTTAACTTTAAAACTTAATGTAGACAAGCTTTTTAATGTTTTCTTTTATATATCTGTCATATTTACAGACATTTAAAAAATATATATCTATATATATAATCGAGACGAGTTGATAATAATGATAATAATAATAATAATAATAATAATAATAATCAGTGCAGAGCCCAAACCGTTAGGAGTTGAAAGTTAAAATTTGATAGACAGTTAGGGTACGTCACGAGAAACGCACACTAAGAAGGGATGTTTCGAAATTCTTACCCACGGGGAAGAGGGACAGGAATAAGGCTTAACACTTCCATCAACAATGGAAGTAACAATGGAAGTGTTAAAAGAAAGCGACGTGCAAGACACAGATGCTGTTTTTTCGTTTTTGGGGGAAAACGAACATATTTTTAGACCCATCTAAAAATTGTGTAATTAGTCTGGAAACAGGGGACCCAATTCTTGCATTCTGTTAAAACGGGTAAATTTGACTGTAATGTAATAATCTTAATTTTCGCTAAAACGGTTAGGAGTTGAAAGTTGAAATTTGTTACACAGTTAGGGTACCAAATTTAAGTACCAAAGTGTTAAGTAACAATGATAGTGTTTAACAATGAATGTGTCAACAATTGAAGTGTTAAGTAACAATGGAGAACAAGAGAAGCGACGGGCAAGATTTACGGGCTCTGGAAAAAAAAGAAAGAAAAAGAGTAATATGTTAGAACACATTCGATTCTTAAATTTAAACAGATTAGTTTGGTTTTTCTCAACCTTTCTTCTTTAAAACATTCGATGAAAATGGAACGATATAATCAGCATATGTCGTGAAAATCAAACAATATTAGAACATTCGATTTTCAAATTCGACCTTTCTTTAGAAATATTTAGTTCGTTGATGAAATTACTCTTTTTCTTTTGTAACTAAAACGTAATAATCTGAATCTTCGCTATCGTTACTTTTGTCCGAGCAACGCCGGGCCTACCTGCTAGTATATATATATATTTTAAATGTCTGTAAATATGACATACAAATCTGCTTTCCTGTCCCTTTGCAGTACATAACTATCCCTTGTTATTCTTTCAAAATATATTATTTATGTGCCTGTATCCTAAAAAATTAAGTGAATTAAAGCCACTGTATTCATTAATTAACACTGTAACACGTTAATATTTTAAAAAGTTGCATTATATATATATATATATATATAATGATTCAAAAATCAGTTAACCAGGATATTTTTTAAGAACGACTAAAGCTCTTTTCAGAACAGCTGCCTGTCATTATTTACGATTCAGTGACTAAATCGTAAATAATGATAGGCAGCTGTTTGAGCCGACTCTAATCGTTCTTAAAATAAACTTAGAATATATTGAAGTAAACTGACTTTTGGTCCACCCTATCTATCGAAGTTTATCACAACTTCTAACAATTCAAAGTAAGTAGTTTACGAATATTAATTAAGTTTCCAACATGTTCACTAGATGTATATATATATATATATATAAATTCAATTATCCCAAACAAAAAAACAATCGAATTAATTATTCAAAAAATGATTAATGATATAAAAAGTTAATTTTAATCAAAAGCTGTAAATTAATTTAACAAGAAGTTAATATGTTAAAAGCATTAATTACGTATCATCAAGCGAGACATTTATTAATTTCCTGTTATTTTTAGTTTAGCAAAAGTACACCTCAAGGAATTACTGGTACAGTAAGTGGAGACAGATGTACGCTGTCATTTAATATGACAAATTTTATTTTATTATTTGGCAAGATCTTCGCATTAATTAATATTTTCCTGACAGTTTTCATATTTATTTAATTATTATTATTTTTAAAATTTTTCTCTTAATAACGAACATAATAAAGTGAGAATTTATAGGTCTGCAATTTTTTAAAATTGAAGCCCCATTAACGTAATTATATTATTCATAACGTTCTTTACTCTGTGCCATAAAGACTTATTAAATTGAATAATATATGGAATTTGTTATATTCTGTATATTTATTTTACGTAATAATGCACACGAATTCATTAGTCACTGCATAAGTGAATCAGTAAATTAAAACCACTAATAATTACATTTTTTTTGGACTCCGTTTCTCCTGTAATAAAGAATATAACACCAAATATCACACAATAAGAATTATTGATTTGAACAGACATAAACAAAATTAATCTGGCTAAATATAAAAAGAAAAAAATGGATAAATTGTATATACATACATTTATGTGTAATAATACGAAATAATTTCTTTATGTATACAGTAAAACCTGCCTAAAACGGACCCTCTAAGAACATAGCTGAAAACAGAACAATTTCTTATGTAAAATACTATTATAATCTAGAAACCTGTCAATTAGTAATATCAATTTATTTAATTTCTGCTTAAATTTATTTATTTTTTTTTATATTTTACTTAATAGTTAAAATAATCTGAGTGATGTAAATAAGAAATTATATCCCTTTTAGTAATGAAATATAAATTAGTAATTTTTATTTATTACATCCATCGAACTGATTTAAGCATCGAAGTCTCAAAAATAGAAATTTTATAGGTTTATAATTAACAAAATATTTTATTTTTTATGAAAAACTTTCTTGGAACTTTTTAACACTTAAATAAATTTAAATAATTAATACGTAACTTGTTTACGTTTAGTTTGTTTTTCACTTAATGTATACCGTCTAAGTCTTCATATTTTATTTGTTTTCGATATTTTTTTGCTGGTTTTAATAATATAATATTAACTTTATAAATATACTTCACTCTTATTTACATATATCTTAACTACTTTTGAGTATTGAAGAGCAAAGATCATTGCTATTTTAGGATTTTAGGAAGGTCATAAAAAGTTTATGGTTTCTTTACACAACATTAAGTAATGAAATTTTTTTTCTAATTTATCTCATCGACGACATTTGCAGTTACTTGAAAATATGTGAAATTGTCAGCTAGTACCCAGCAAGCAATATAAAAATTAAGTATGTTTACTTGCACGTTACGAAATTTTTTCCACATACACATAAATTTTTTCTCACGGTGTTCGTAGTTAAACTTGCTGATTCGGGCAACTTATATCATTTGTTGTCGCAGAAATCATTCTATCTGAGGAAATTGAATTGGAATAATTGCAGGAAGTCTACATAACATCTCACCTTTGTGTGTCACAGAATTGGAATCGCAACCTTCACAGTAAACCATAGTCACTGTCTCTGTCGATATGCAAACGATTCCAATATGACGGCATGTAGAATGCTCATGCTCAGAATAAACACGTGAGGCTGTGACTACGTCATGTCAAAATACTCTATAGTAAATTTGAATACGTTCAACAATTAGAATCCATTGGGAAGTACACGTCGAAATTCGGTTTGATTTATTTGGTTGTGGCAACGCGACACTTGGGCGATCTGCCGAGGGGGAATGCATCCTGGGAGGTATTTTAAGGGAAACTGCCCCTATTTAGATGTTAGTAACGTGAGCAAAACCCGGAAAACTCCACGTGGCCAGACGCGAACCCACGACCGACTATCAATGTTCATTGGTTTTACCCACTCGGCCACTAGTGGGCACTCGAGATGTGGTATTGAAAGATTCACTTCGTGATAAAGCCATCGAAAAAATTGTCATAAAGTATACTACTAACATACTGAATTTCAGAAATGTATTATTAATTAATATATTGTCACTAAATTCTCGGCACGAGAACTTTTAAAATATGGAATTTGAGTTTTCGTAACAATCTTCTCTCTGAAAATCATCGATTATGACTTCGTGTCCGCGAAGATCTTTCGAATAATTAAAGAATATATTCTTAATTACATGCGACAAGTAGAAAGTTAAAAGTTCTGCAAGAAGAACTCTTCTGTTATCTTTATAATCCGAAAAAAAACTCGACTAGAGTGACAATTTAATTGAATCAATTCATTCTTTAGCCTTTCGAAAGATCACTCGATTGGAAGAATTGAATTTGGATGAGATGGTAACTCTATAAAAAGTATATCTGGCGATTTGCTGAAAGATCTTTCAAATTTAAGAATATTACGTATTTCTCATACGACATTAATTCCGTTATTTACAATTTTTATCGGAATCTGATAGAATTTTATGCTTATAGGTTTTATTTATCTGGAATAGAATAAGACTTATTTTCGATTGGAATTGTTGATGGGATTGTTGACAGAAAGAAAAATCACTCAACGAGAGTGATGTTGTCTGCCAACAATATCCAGCATCTTCCATCGAATATTTTTTTTTAAATAATAAAAATCTGAAGGTTTTTCATTGCTATCAGAATAGAATGTAAAAACTATTAAAAATAATTTTTACATCTCTCTTTCAGAAAAGTATGTTTCACGAAATGGCTGAAAATAAATTAGACAAAATACAACTTGAGTTATATCGATTTTTCATGCAATAATTTCGTAAATGTCAAACTGCCAACTTAAACTCCAAATTGTTTAAATATTGATGTCTGGCTGTAACGTAGAATCCATTTACATCGATGAATGGAAATATAGATTCAGCATGCCCACTTATAAATTACACAATCTTATAATATAATCGAGATGAGCAGATGATAATAATAACAATATATGGACACGACACAACATATAAAAATCATAGCCAATATCAAGCAATCGTGGGTTCAAAAGGCATGGAAGTGCCATGGCAGACATCCCTACGACTTGGCTTAGGATTTTTTTGACAGAAATTGCGGTTAAACAAACTGATTAGCACGGGGATGCTTTTTGGGGAGACGAAAGAATTCGTGATTGCCATACAGGATCAGGTCATAAATACTAAAAAACTACAGAAAACACATACTCAAAGATACAACACTCGCAAATGAAACATGAAGAAAATGTCACATTATGTAGGAAAATATACAATACTACTTCTGGTTGCAAGCTCTTGGCACAGACAGATTATTTACATAGACATAATCAAGTAGCAAATATAATACACCAAGAACTTGCAAACAAATACAAATTATTAGGCATCCACGAACCATACTACAAATACATCCCACAGACTGTATTAGAAAACAACACGCACAAAATGTACTATGGCAGAGCGATAATCACAGATAAAACAATTTACCACAACAGACCACACATCATACTCATTGACAAACATAATAAAATCACATACATTATAGACATATGGGGCCGTCCATAAATTACGTAAGGGCGATTTTGGCCATTCTAGACCCCCATCCACTCCTGTGTAAGAAACCGTAATATTTTCTTTGATCCCATCTCCCCTTTCCTATCTTACGTAATGTTTAGGCATAATTTTATAGAAAGATTTTAACAAAAATAAATTTTGTTAATGAAACCCTAAAAATCTTAGGTCCAAAATATATAATTGTTAATTCGTTAATTAATATGTACTATTATTTATAAAAAAGACTATGTGAACAAATTTAAAAATATAAAAATATAAAAATTTGAATGAACAATTTATTTTAAGAACTTTATTTTTTAATTATTAACAATCTTTTTATTATTATCATTAATCGACGTCATAATGCTCATTTTTATATTAATTTTAATTTTCACAAAAGGACGCAAAAAACTTAGACAGATCGACCAGATAGTGCACGTGTAAACAGAAACTTCATACAAAACAAAACAAGAGAAAATAGAAACCACATTCTCTTGCCATATTGGTTACATCTTGACTAAGGCCAAGAAAATAAACCACATGCTGCTAAAATGTGCTAGGTGCACCAGGGAACTAAACAATAAAACTTATAAAACTCTATATAATGGGGTAATACAACCAATGCTACTTTACGCAGCCTCTAGCTGGAGTCATGTAACTAGTAAAAATTCAGTAGCAAGTAAACTACTCTTCAAAGACAGTTTGCCATCAGAATTTCAAAATGCTGCAGAACTGTTTCTACTAATGCCTCTCTGATTCTAGCAGAGCTCCTTCCTTTGTCACTATGTATCGTATAAAAGGTTCTGAACTATTACATCAGAACTACAAACATCAAGGCTCAACAACAGTCTCTACTCCTATCTACGGCTGTTCAAATGCTACCATATTGCAACTACCCTATCTCTGATCATCACCCTGTAAACAAGGTTATCCCCAGGATACTGTACATTTGGTGTCATCTGTTTCCACATGGATAATCATGCAGACATTAATATCTACACAGATGGGTCCAAAAGCCCCGTGTTCATGTCTGCTCAAGTATCTGTATCTTCCTCCAAACTGGCATATTTTGCCCAAAATATGTTAGAAAGTACAGATACCCCCACATATCAAGCTGAAAAAGATGCTGTCTACCAAGCTGCTCAGTGGGCCACTTCACTACCAAATAAAACTCTGTCTATCAACATTTGCAGTGATTCTTAGTCTGTTTTAAAAGCTCTATTAAATCCCAATTGCAATAGCAATAAAATCACACATATTCAGCATCATATTAAAAATTTTGTAAATAAGATAACTTTTATGTTTGTTCGGGGCCATACTGACATACTAGGAAATGAAAAAGCCGACTTTGAGACTAAGTCAGCTGCAAAGGACACTGAATTAGATTACACTCACATCTCTCTCTCACGCAGCAGCCTTAAAAATTATATTCATGACAACGCTATGCAAAAGTGGAATCAACAATAGTTGAGCAGTAAAACTGATAGAATAACAACACTTTATTTTCCTAGTGTTGAATGCAGGTTTTCATCACCACTTAGAGATTTAACGTTTGCAACTGCTCAACTACTTACTGAGCATGTATAACAGGGCAGAAACTGCCTCTTGCTTTTGCTCTACAGAAAACCTAGACATCGTCGACCATTTGACTTATTATTGTCCAATTTACGATCAAGATAGACTTATTCTGAAATTAGAAATCTTTACGCTTGGTTTCAGGTAGCCGTATCCACTCGATAAGCTTGTTCAGAAGCCACTGTTTGATGCTTTTTACAATTATGTTAAAAGAATATGGAAGATAAGACTATTTATAATTTAGAATTTCTAGTTTTACATTTTAGTTTTCACTAAAAAAAACCAAATACTAATTTTATGGTTACTTTGTATCATGTATTTCGGTTTATGTATTCTTAGTGTTATACACCTATAGGAGTAGTGCACTTATTTTAATATAAAAGAGAGAGAGAAACCACTATACGGCTTTTCTTCCATGATAAAAAAGATGTCTGCTAGCGTTATTATTCTATCACGTCACACTTGATGGCATTAGTACAACGAGCGTTCTTAATAGAAACCGCCAAATTAAAGCCAAATTCAAAACTCCACCACTCAACGAGATCAAAAAAATAAAAATAAGAATATTACGTAAGACGAGACCTACTACTCCTACCCCTGAGTAAGAAATCGTAAGAAATCCTTGACCCCACCACCCCAAAATACCTTACTTAATTTATGGACGGCCCCTATCCATTCCAAATACTCACAATATAGAAAACACATTCACTGAAAAAATGAGCAATTACACATAACTTGCCCAGGAAATAAGACATCTGTGAAGGATGGATAGGGTGCTTATTGTACCTGTCGTTCTCTCCTCTACAGGTGTCATAGTACACACACTACGCAAAAGCCTGGGAACATTACAAATGAATAGAAACACATCAGAAGGCCACTATATTAAATACATGCCATATTATTAGGAAATTCCTGAACACAGACACACACAATGATACACTTATTTAATTTTTGTTTTGTTTTGGTTGCTGTGCCTTGAATCTGGTCCGACATAGTACACAGCCACTTGTGTCAACCGAGTATAACTCACTAAACCCAACATAATAATAATAAGCATGGAACCCAAATGGTTAGGAGTTCAAAGTTGAAGTTTGGTACAAAGTTAGGGTTCCTCATGTAAATGTACACCAAGAAAGGATTTCTCAAAATCCCTCCCGCGCGGTAAAAGAAAAGGGTAAATCTATGCTGTTGTTATTTTTTGCCTGAGCAATCTGCTAGTTACCAAATAACTTGCAATCAAGAGCTTCGGCAATTCATCTAAACAGTTAAATTAGATTTAAAAATTACATTAAAAATTAGATCTAAAAGAGATAAATTGCTACGACTTCATACAATTCTACGCCATAACTAAAGCCATTGTCTAATGTACTGCGAGTGCTTCTCTGAAAATAAAGACTTCATAGTGAATTGTATTCAAAAAAGAATAATGAAATTACACAAAATTCTCAATGAAAATACTTCAATTGTCGGTGTGAGGAATAATTACATTAATGAATTCTCTAATTTAAATCATAGACTTGATGAAAAATCATTTGTCTGTATCTGAGTAACAATTTTTTTCTGATTTTCCAGATTATGTTCTCTCATCAAACACCAATTTTCTCTCGTTAAATAGAAATCAATTGACTGAATTACCTTCCTGATTAATGAATCTGATCGACGTTTCCATAAAATTTAAGACTTACTTATCAAGAAACAATTAGAACTGTAATCGTAATTCGTTCTTTACTAAAGACTGATTGCTTAGAACATTGCAGAAGAAACTGGCAGAAGATTGCAGATTTCTTCAATGTTTCATACATAAGAGATTTGTCTTCTTTGTCTTTTAGTGAAATTTTCTCTAATGATCAAGCCACACAAATTCGAAAAGATAATTTGGTATTATCAAAAAATACTTCTACCAAAGACTTGTCTTATTGTGAAAGTAGTTCTGTTTCTGAATGGAAAATAGCAATTGCTATTGTTACTTTGCTAATGTTATTCGGTTTAATTATTCTTATTTCCTTTGTTTATTGGCGTAGGAAAGGAAATGTCGACAAAATGTTAAAGCTTAACGAGGACGAAATTATTTATTACAATTTATACAAGCTGACAAATTCTCTAATTACGATAATTCCAATGTATTAAGTTTGATCAGTTTAATGCACAATTTCCTATTTCCTAATCTCTAGTATTATTTCATTAAATATTTAAAACTGAGAGACAAATTGAATAAAGCCGTTTGTCAGTTAATTAATTAGACACGCGAAGAAACCAGGAAAACTGAGGACAATCTGTTGATCAGGCTGAAACCTACAACCTTACTACCAACGTTAGCTGGTTTTATTCACTCGGCCACTGGCAGGCTTATATTCGAAACTGGTATACTGGTATAGTGGTTGCCCATCAATAGCAGAATGGATAAAACCACTGAATCAGTATTCAGCGATTCTATCAATGGCGGAATGGATAAAACCGTTGGTCATGGGTTCGCGCCTCACCAACGGACTGTTCGTGTGGATTTCTCAGGGTTTTCTTCTCGTTTTTAACCCGTAAATAGCGCCAATTTTCCGTAGAAAGTTCGCCTAGGACGCATCTCTCCTCGCCAAATGGTATACGTGTCGCATTGCCGTATACAAATAACCTAACTACCGGTTACTTTACCTTTATTGAAAGCACCAAACGTAGAATAGTAGAGCCCTCAGGATCAACTTTTCCTGGTACAGTACTACGTTACTCTAGATTCTATGACGTCTGGGAGTTTGGGTTCTTACCGGTTTTCAAATTAAAATTTTTAAATTACTACTTGTAAATGAGTTTTATAATTAAGATATATTTTTAAAAGTTTGCGTTCAATGCGCATATATATATATATATATATTTACTTAATTAATGAGAATTTTAAATAACTTTTACGTATAATTATTATTCTTAAAAATAGTTGCCGAGAGAATAAATACTAACGGAGGCAATAAACATTTTACCTGCATATAATTTTATATTTTATTGCTGTAAAATATATTTTAAAAAATTGAATTATCAACATAAATAAATTCTCTTTTATGTAATTTTATATATTTTATTTAAAAGAATAAAATGTATATAAAAGTTATCTAAGAATTTTATCATTTTTATTATTTTCTATATTTACATTTAAGACATTACGTGTTAATTGATGAGAAAATTATACATTTTTTCAATTTATAAATATTTATAGAATTATAAAATAAAAAGATATTTTATTATTTTTTAAAGAATTTATTTCAGTAGCAATAAAAGTTTAAATATAAGACAAACCTCGATATGGCGCCACCACCATACAGCACCATAGATCTTTGAATGGATCTTTCTCTTAAATATTAAATAAAGTAGTCTTCACCTTCTGTGAATTACTAAATGCAAGATTTTACGTTGCAAAGGGCATTGTTATCACTAAATAAGAAATTGTAAATGCTAATAACCAGTAGGATCTTCATTAAGACCCACCCCATTAAAGATATGACACGTGACCCCCCTCTATCACACTAACATCTGTATACACAAAAGAAATCTCCAATTTTTTTTCATTTCTCTACTTTTCAAGGTCCCCTAATACCAAAAATATTAAAATTTTGGGGGTGATTTTTTGACATCTGTCATATATAACTGCTGGGAAAGTAAAACTCACTAAATAATGCAAAATCGTAGGTTTAAGAGATTCAAAATATAATGAAAACCCTACTTATCTATTAATTCTTGTTTTTAACATCATATTAAACATTAAAAACTCCAATTTCTTTACTAATAAAGATTAACGAGGGGTCATTAAGTCATTTCTCAAGAATGTTTATAGAAAAATATATACAAATTATGAAGCTTTTAAGTGCTTTGTTAAGAGTCAAAATATAAGAGAAAGCAGGTAAAAATCATTGTGAAATGTTCACAATGCCAGCTGCAATTTTTTATTTTATTTTTAATTTATTTAATTTTAAAATATACGCTCTCGATCTCAAATTAGTAGTATCTTGCCCCTGTACATCATACTTTTCCTGAAAACAGCACAGTTATGCCGGTTATCTATTTATCTCCATTCTGGGGAAAGTTTTTGAATAGATATCATGTGACTTTCGGTCTAAAACGGAAGTTCATATATAGTTAATCGGAGCCTACCTCTAAGCTTTCCATACCTGGTCTCGACTTTCATCTATCTAACAACGTTCTCTTAGATTAACGAAGTTACCTGAGAGATTAAGGGGTTCGAGTTGAAGTATTTGCAATAACGTCATCACGCTCCGTGCCTCACATTTTTACATATATAATTATTTCGTAAAACGAAAGGACTTGCTATATTTTTAATTAAAATGGCTGATGGTATTTTTCACATAAAAAATGTATAGAAGAAACTGAAACGTCTTCACGCTTACTTCATGTCCAATAAGTTTTAATTGAAATTATATATTTTTTAATTGTTGGCTTATCTCTAGAAGATGTTTTAAACCGTTTTTACAGAATTTTAAAGGCAAGTTCTCTAATAGAATGTCATATCTATAAAGGAAGACTGTCTCTTGTGATTGCAGACGTTTTTATTTCTTCTATGTATATTTAAGGTTTGTTATATGTTATTGTGTAGAGTTATAACAAGTTTTAGTTTACCTTCATTGAAGAATAATAACTCTTGTGCCATTTGTCGAAAATTTCTGAAATTTTCCAGGGAGGTTTGTGAATTAGGGGCATTAACATTTTTAAATTTTGGTGATTAAAGGTCGACAGGGTGATGAGAAAAAGGAGTCGTGTGTTATATCTGGAGTAATGTCGCACTTAATGACGATTTTACTCGTTATTAACATTTACAGTTTTTTATAAAATCCATCTCTATCCTCAAAATTATGCTTTTTTTCCATTTTATAATAATTAAAAATATAAATCTTTCCAATAAAATATCATAACACACATATTTAAATGTTTCCGGGAAAGTTAAGCAACCTGTTATTTTAAGTTACAAAAATTCGATCGAATGGTTGATATAATTATAAAATATTCATAATATTCTATTCTTTTAGAAATATTATTTAAATTACGCAAATTTAATTTAACGTATTGCTTCAGAAAGCGCTCTTGCCATCAATAATACTAATTATAATTATTCAGAGTAATTTATGTATAAATTATTAAATTACTCAGAACAATTACAATTTATAAAATTATATCATTTGACAGTAATAAACCAAAAATATTTTTTTTATATTTAAAACCAAACATTTGGATTTTTTAAAAAATACTTTTATTTTTATAGTTTATAGTTTTTTTATTTAATTAGTAAACATATTTTATAAAATTCTTTTAAAATACGATAACTCTAAGCTAAATTCATGTAAATGAATGTATAAAAACGTCAATAATTTGCTATTGTGGCCATGTTTGCTTTAACAATTCTACTGATAATTCTCAGTTTATTCAAATACTTCGATTCAATTGTCTATTGTATACATAAAATCTAAAAAAATAGTATATATATTTACTTGAATTCTATTTATGTAGACTATTTTCAACGATAACAAAAGCATCCTTACAAAGAAGAGAAAAGAAAATTGTATAGAATGGTTCATATGTTGAAAGAAATTAAAATAAAAAAGACAAGTTGGATTGCATGGAAATCAATTGAAAACAATTTTTTTGAATTGTCTTTGTGGTGATTTTTCTATGTAAATAAACGTATTTAGCTTAACCATATACAAATAAACAGACAAACAAAGAGTCTGTAATATATAAAGAGACTAGTAGAAAAAATAAAGAGAAAATTTTAACTCTAACTGTTTTTCATCTAGAAATGTTGAAAACAGACGAAAAACAATTATTATGACATCTTTACAATGGCGGGTTGCAATTTTTAATGATATCATTAAAATATATGCTCTCCACCTCAAATTAGTAGCGGCTTGCCCCTGTAGATCACACTTTTCCTTTAACAATAGAGTCGTGCCAGTCATCTATCTAACACCTTTCGGAGAAAAATATTTAAATTGAAATAACATGATTTATTGTTTGAATCGGGCTTCCCCCTCCCCCTAAGATTTCCATATCTTATCTCGACTTTCATCAACCTAACTCATTTCTCGAGATTAAGGGAAGACGGACAGGCATCAGTGGGCATTTATGTCTACAATTTTTTCAAATTGCAGCCCAATCAGTTAGAGAATGATATAAGAAAAATAACGGCCTACCAATGGTCAAGTGGATAAAACCACTGAACACTGGGTTCACGCCTTAGCAATGAGTTCGTCGGGTTTTCTTCACTGTAGTAACACCTAAATGCGGGCCAGTTTTATGCATAGAAAGTCATCCCGCGATGCATACTTCTCGGCAGATCGCCCATATGTCGTTTTGCCACAAACAAGTAAGGAAAAACAATGTTGTCTTCTGATATAAAATATCATATTCTAAACCCACGTTTTGCGATGCCTCCTTGGAGGTCATTTATGAGAAACTAGCCCGTATTTAGAGGAAGAAAACCCGAAAAACTCCACGTGGCCAGCCCGTTAGCCAGGCGCCCACCCGCAACCGACTGATAGTGTTCAGTTTTTTATCCATTCAGCCACTGGTGGGCACGATTTTCCTTTTGATATTTTTTAATTCTCTTACTCTTTCCGTCTTTTTGGCACTAACACTGTCTTTTTCCTTATTCATTATAGTTTTGCCCAGGCATATAATGGATACAGGGAAACGGACTTGCCAGACATGTTTAGGCACACCGCCTTCGAACAATAATTCCTAAAGATGCTGATTGGTACTATAACCTGGATCTCCCAGAACATCAGGCTGACGACTTTGTTGGCTCTTGCATGTGGCAGTTCAATTTCTTTTATTAGGAGATGTGTAAATTTATTTTTATGTAGTTTTGCTTTTTTCTTTAACAACTATATATAAACTTTTACTTCTAACTGCGCTATTGCGTGTTGATGTAAGACTATTTCTTTAGGTGATAACACATGTTCAGTACACAAGTTTTTACCTTTAAATTTATAGATTAACAAAAATTTCTCTTATGGTATATAGAAAAATAGTTAAACATCATATCAATTCATCAGTTGAATATTAATAATCATGCATTTTATAACAAACTCGCGTAAATAATACATCAATTTTTATCATTGTACATGTGGATAATAAGCGTACTTCTTTATACAGTTACCATAAGCATCCACTTGTACATAGTTCCTAACTCGTGAGCGTAATCCTTCCTGTTACTATCAGCATCACAGTTACTTACTAACCAAGTTACTAAAGAGGCTTTCTTCTCGATGACAGTCATTTCTTAACACAACTCTAACGTACACTGAGATAAAATTTGAATCATGTCTTTACCTAACGTTTTAATTGAGGCAAAGAGAAAGTTTAGTTAACACGTTATTTGGAGTGTGTACTGGAGATTTTATGTTATACAATATCACACTTGATCCCTGTTGTTGTGGGGGTAAATCGTCGATATTCACATCTTTCCTTCTTATTATTTTAAAGTGTAAAAGCTTACGGGAAGACAATAATAGAAAAGAAACATATTAATCTCTTTACCATTCTCACGAAATATAAGCAGGACTTTAGTGTCCACAAGGCAGAAAGAGTCGAAAAATTAAACAGGAAATATATTCGGTTAAAATTGGAAAATTTATTAAAAGTTTCTTCCTTTCAAAGAGACAAATCGCTGATGTTTTGTTCCTCTTTTCGTTCTTCCAAGTTTACGTTATTGTTATTGAAATTCTTTCTTGTAACTTCGATTACAGTCACTATACTGGTGAGTGATAATTCAGACCCTGGTATAGAAGTAACTGATTCATGCTCTAGTTCATCTATATCACTTGCATCTAATGTTTCATGGTCACCGATTTTATTGGAATTATCTATTATCCTATTTGCATTATAACCTGGATCGGCAGGAACAGTAATTATTTCGAATTCAACGCAGTTTTTAAGTGGTCTTTCTCTGCTAAACATTTTGAAGTATTAATTTAATAATTTCATTAGATTTATTATAAATAAGAAAAGTAATCAAAATTACGTTTTTCTATCAAAGATTTTCTTTATATATTTTGTGAATGTGCTCTTTGTTTTGTTCGAATTAACAACGTTTTCTCTTTTTTTGGATCCTTGACTAAACCAATTACTCAGAAGAGCTATAAATCGCCTCCATTTATTTTCTTTTTGATGACAGAATTCCATTTCTGAATGTTTTAACTTACGAATATTTTTTTCTTTTAATTTTTAAGAATTGTTTTATTAATCTTTGTTTGTTAATAATGAATTTTCATTTTCATAAATGTATTATTAGACAAATTATAAACAATTTATATTATCCACGTTGACCTTGTTATAAATAGGACTTACTATACTTATTGTTATCATTTGGTGGAGAAAGAAGAACATGTTGAATATTGTAACGCAGGGCCTGAAGAAGTCTAAATCCGGTTCTGTATGAAAAAATAACTATCTAAATACTTTCTTCAGGCCGTTTTAATTGTAAAAACGTTCTTTGTTCACTAAAAATTACAAATTTCATTCATAAAACCTTTAAAACATCCGCATTTCTGTTTTTATTGCTTATGAGAAGGACTAGGCTACCCCAGTCATCTTCAAACATCTCGTAAATAATTGTATATATATAAATAAATTTAATAATGATTGATTAAATAGCGTAGAAAGAAGTAAAATTTTATTGATCGTGTAATTTTATTCGTAATTTACTTCATTGCCCACCTCCTATAGGAAAGGAGAACATCGTGGGATGTGTGATGAACATTCCTTAGTGTCTATACAACACTAAGAAATGTTTCTTTTTGAACAAAAATGTATATAAAATAACATCAAAACAATGTCTCAGCCGCTAAAAATTCTATCTTTAACCTCCACCAAAAGCCATTATCTTCAAAATAAAGTGCAAAAAATAATAATGCACTAAACACAGTTAGTAGTTATAAATAAGATGTGTAAATACATGTTTAAATAACCTTTCAAATTTATTGAGCGCTTAATATATTAAAACAATTTTAGAGAATAATTATGATGAAATTATTTAAGTCATTTCAATGGGAATAAATAAAAATATTAAACTGAAACAAATCTAAATAAATTTAGAAACAAAAGAATCATTTTTATTAATTATTTTTACATTAGAAAGTCCTGACTTTATGAGCTGTTATCCTTTTAAACATTTATAATTAATAAATACTTTAATACATTAAATATCCTTATAATTAAATTAACATTATATATATATTATAAGACTGTAGCTTAATTAAATACGTTAACAGTTTACACATAAGTATCAGATAATCAGATAACGAATAGCATATCTCACTTCCGATGTATCAAGAATACTCGTCCAATCATCATCATAAATCTGGTGTAATAGATGAAAACATACAGACAGTACTATGTCTCTGTTTTTATTAAATAATGTAACTTTTAGTATGATCTTTTAATATATAAATGAGTCATATTTATAATAATTAATAAGTGCATTAGTTGCTTTTAATAATGTATCTAATGTGATTTATGCTGCTATCGAAAAAGTGTATCTATCACTCTATATATACACTGTATATATATATAAATTACATTAACACTAAAAGTTTCATGAAGGAAAATATCAATTTAATATATATATTAAATTCATTAACACTAAAAGTTTCATGAGGGAAAATATCATATTTTATTTATAACTTGATGATATGTAATGGGATTCTATTCTATACTTAGTTAACTTAACATTCAAAATTTTCATCTGTCTCATTCCTCATCTTGCTCTTTAATCAACCTCCTACAGCAGATGGATAATTAGAAAGTTAAGCGATGTTAAAGCTATTAATTTTATTAACTAAGCTATTTTTTCTTGCTATTTTCACTTTAAAATTATTCAAATATTGTAAACGAAGAATGTAAATTACACTGGATAATGGATAAACTTACATTAACAGTTTGACTCTAGCGATCGTTAATATACTGACAAAGAAAAATTGATAAGTATTTCAGATTTAGAACGATTTGCTTCGATTAATTAACATGTTGGACTATTTTAAAACTCATTTATCTTCTTGCTAAATCATCATTTATCTTCCATTTTTCATAAAATAATCAATTTATATTTTTGCTCCTTTAATAGTGGCCATTTTCAAAGGAACCTCCCAACAACGACCATTTTTTTTAATGTTTCCATCAGTGGCCGTGGTTCAGAGGTTTGACTGAATAAGCAATTTTTCAAAGAAATTCTCAACAGTTTATTTGATGTATTTAATTATGTATGCAGTATATTATTTGAAGTAACAATGCAAACTATTTATTCTCTGTTTTAAGAAATTCAAATTCCAAAATCTAAAAGAATAAAGAACTGGTAGTTGAAGAAATTAAATGAAAATTATTCTACGTCCTTTTCATAACATAATAAATAGTATTTAAATGCAAAAAAAGGCAAATTTATCTTCTACGCCTTCATTCGTCTTGTCAACTTGAGTTTTCGAATTAACAAACTAAGAGATAATCTATCAACTAAAATGTAGTAGAAACGTTTAAAATGCAACCTCCAACTCTTTCTATTTCCATTAAATATCGTCTCTTTGCCAATCTAGTTATGAAAATTGTTGGAGAATAAGAAAATATTTAATAGATCTTCTGATATGTTTGGTTAATAACCTGAAGTACTATAGGAAAAGTAAGTTATGGTGAAAAGTACCCTTGAATATTTTCTTTGTCTAAATTATATTGAAAGAATTTGTATAAAGTGGGCATAATTAAAGTTTCTCCATTCAGAGCATTGTGTAGCTGTAACTAATACGCGGGCTGACACCAAACTTTTGCATACAAACTACACTGTAAAGGATTTCTGAAAAAAATTAGTTCAAAAACTTTCGCTTTACAGGAAAGTACACGAAACAAAACACAGTAAATAACGAAGAACAACCTTAAAGTGGCATCTTAATCAATTATTTTAAATATTACGAATAAAGTCAGTGGAAACAATAACATTTATGACACTGCAAGCAAAACAAAAAATATCTGTTCTTTGTTAATGGACTTTAAACTTGACAACTGAACAATGGAACATACGCTGAGTAACATCAGTCACCAGTCTCTGCAGAAGACATGTCCTTCGTGTAACGAATAAATGCGTGTTTTCTTCACCCTTATCATAGTCTGGATGCAAATTTTGGTGCAAATCCGCTCATTCGTTACCCCTAAAAAGTGCTCTAAACAGAGAAACTCTAATAATGGTCACCGTGTTTATTGCCAGCGCTAAAAGGAGTAAATGAAATAAAAATTATTATATTAATAATAATTCTAAACGTCCTTTATGAGCTTTTTCTAATTAACAATTTTATTTGTATTCATTTTAGCTAACCAAAGCTGAAGAATCGCTAGTCAAAAGTCATTGTAAGAGACCTTTTGTTTATGATTTTTCATGCATTACTCAATTATTTGAAAAATATTAACATAAATTCTGCAGAGACTGTTATTTATAACTAATTGTTAATCTAAATATACAAAAATTAATGACTCAAGTCGCTAATTATTTAAATATTTAACAAATTTCATAGACATTAATATTCGTTAAATGTTCTGTGTTATATTTTAAAGCAATAAGAAATTGCTATTGTTATATTTAACAGGAATCATTCGTCATCTTTGACGTAGTCCTTTGACGTAAAATCAAGAATTTTTCAAAAATAACATAGCATTTTACTTATCTTCTAAAACTAAAAACTGTTTTATTAAAAAAATTGTAGAATGAGCCATTATAATTTATTCTATAATTCTACAATTTATTTACTAGGCTGCTGCAATTTGAAAAAAATTTTAGACCTATAAATTCCCTCTGTCATTTGTCTATCCACCTGTCAACCCTTAATCAATAGAACAGTGTTATATAGATGAAAATCAAGACCAGAAATGGAAACCTTAGGGCATGGAGCTCCAATTAACTATATAAGAATTTCTGTTATAGAATGGAAGTCATGTGATTTCAATTTAAAAATTTTTCCCTGAAAGGTGTTAGATAGATGACCGGCACCACTCCAATGCTAACGGAAAAGTATGATGTACAGGGGCAAGTCACTACTAATTTGAGGTGGAGAACATATATTTTAAATTAAAGTTTACAGATTCAAACCCTAGTTTATACAAATTTGTTTAAAAACAAATTTGTATAAACTAAATTATAATCTTAATTTAAAATTAAGGTTATAATTTAAATTACTTTGTCTATTTCTTTAGAAAATTGTTTTATAATTGTAAAAATTATCTTGGAATTTATCTTTAAAGGTAGGCTTTCTAGCATTTGTAAGTAAAAGAATGATATTATCTTCACTTCTATGTAAAGTGTTGTCTGAAAGTGACATAGAGATAACGAGTTTTCCAATATGTCGCCTGAAGGTCATACTTGATATCTGTATCTGAGAATGATGTTATTCGATGATAAATGATATCATATACTAATTTCCTGTAATTATTTCTAAAATAATTTCTTATCTAATTTTTTTGGCAGATGTAAGTTTTTAGATGTCATTTCTTCCTCTTTGTTACAAAGATCCTGACAACCACGTGTCTATTTATACGGATTAAATTGTATAAATTTCTCAAAAATAATAATAAAAAAGCAAATTAAATAAAAGCTTTATTTTTTAAATTAACAACTGTTTTGTATATTTTTTTAAATTTAAATTTTTAATTAACTAAATAATATTCACACAATGCATTAAGAAATTTTGTGATCCTGTGTGATTAAGTTGTTTAATGATTATTTAAGGAAACAACATTGTTTCTTTACAATTTTAGATAAAATTAATAAGTTTTCCTTTAACATAATCTTCTAAATATAAACATCTTTTAGTCTATTCAAATAAAATTTAATTAACCATTAAGATGTAAGTGTCTTTACATAAATATACATCAATTATTAAGAAGATAAAATGGATGAATTTATTAATAAATAAATACTTAATTACTGACGCTTAATTCTTGTTTTAATAAATTTTATATTTAGATTTTCATAAAGTTTATACCATTATATACTGTAGACTCTTTCTAACATGTTTTCTACAATAATTTACTTGGAATGTACTTTTATACAGAATAAATCTTGAAATATAGATAATATTTTTTCATCATTTCTTTTTATCTTCTTGTATTATTGCAGTTTAATCTAAATTTATGTATAAAATACAGATTAAATTGTTAGTTATGTAGCAAACAGGATTGGAAAATGTTACATTTCCTTTTTTGTAGAAGCCATTATATGCCATTAATGTCCTTTCTCAGTTCTTTCAACATTCATTAGTTTCTTTCCTACTTACTTATAAAACAGATACATTGATTAATTGTGAAGTTAAGGTAAAAACAAAGTTACTTTCTACATAAAGTAAAAGCTTGCTACTTTATTTATCTCATTAATTTAAATAATTATTTTTTTAATAGAACAATTGTTAAAAACATTAAACAGAATTTTTATATCTAAAAATTTTTATAATTATTTTAATAATTTTATTTTATTTAAAATATATGCTCTCCACCTCAAATTAGTAGTGTCTTACTCCTGTAAATCAAACTTTTCCCGTTAGCAATAGAGTCGTGCTTGTCATCTAACTTTTTTCAGGGAAATTTTTAACGTAACTTTCGATTTGTATCGGAAGTTACAATATAGTTAATCGGGTCTTTCTGCCCATAATTTTTCCATATTTGATCTCAACGTTTAACTCTCCTACTCTTTTCTTGAGATTAAGGATGGACAGACAGCCAGACGGAGGATATTGGGAATTTATATGTCTACAATTTCTTCAAATTGCAGCCAATTAAAATCATAATTTATAAATTGTAATTTTTTTTAATTTTTAAATTCTTAGCGTGTTATGTGAATACGTAAGTAATATTCTTCCCCAATCCAAAGTAAAATAAATTGAATTCCAATGTTTTTATAAATGAATATAAATCATGTAAAGATAAGTTAGCTAAATCATTGCTAAAATTTCTTAAGTTATAAATAGTTAAAAATATAAAACAAAAGTAGTTACAGTGTATCAGAGGTAGAAGGACAATATTTGAAGCACTGTAGAGTTCCAAGCACGCATCAAAATTCATAGTTAACAGGTTGACCACAAGAAACGTTTAAAGATTAACTTTCAATGTAATTAAACTCTTGTTTTTTCAATAAAACTAACATTTTTTAATATCATATCGCTTCAAACATTGTCCTACCATTTCTAAGGCATCCTGTACAGTATATTCAATAAAACGACTGCACCACATATAATAACAAGCAGTTCTTACAAACTAGTTTTAAATAAAATAAATTTCTAAAATATATACAAGTTAACTAACTTTTGAACCACCCTGTATTTAATTGCTTCTTTGTTTCGGTAAGACGAGGCAAGACGTAGGCAATCAACTGAGGTATAATGCCTCACGAGAAGACTTTCTATGGGAAGCTGGTTACTATTTAGGTGTTAGACACGTGAATAAAACTCGAAAAACTCACGTGCCCAGCCCATTGGCGGGTGTGAACCCCCGACTATCATTGAGAAATGGTTTTATCGTGTATTTAATTAAAATATAATGTTTTTTGTTAAATAATAATTTTAAATTACCACAGATTTATTAAATTTATGTAATTTATTTATAACCTTTAATAAATACTTTAGAGAAAACTTCTAATGAAAATTAATAGTTATATTAATAATTATTCCATTACATCCAATAATTATATTCCATTTACTTATTGAATTTCGTTGATGCTTATTGATCAGGAAAGTTCTCCCATTTACAGATGTAAAGAAAAGACTTTATTACACATTAACATTTAATTAATTATTTACATAGGAGTCAAACTTATTCATTAAGGTAGCTCGTACTTGGAGGTATTTGTAATAACAGCAAATAGCTTTAGGTAAGAACTATCTCAATGAATAAAAAACTTTTCAACAAGGACATGCAACTTACGTGTCTCTTATTCAATGTCATTACATTATGATTTCAAGCACAGATAACACGAGTGTGCATTTAATGAGAAATTTAAGTGATCGTATTTATTCTAAAATAAATATTCGTTTTCTCTGTTTTCACTGGTCAAAACTACAATAAGAGTTAATAAATGTGTTGAAATCAGTACTTCGAAACATGCTCTTTATTTTAGGATAAATTCAATAACTTTGGTGACTAACATCAATAATTTTGTACCCAAAACCTATCAGTCATTATCAATGATTACAATTTAATATTGATTCAATTTATCCATAAAGAAAGCTTCACTTATTATCAATTCTTCTGTATTGAAATATCTTTCTACAAGGGCTATGTCGACATTATTATAGCACCATATTACAAATAAATTATTAGCCAAAAAAGATCTATGTTAAACTTCTGTATGAAATTATATCACCTGCGTGATCCATGTCATAACAAAATGACATGAAAGGCAACTTCACGTAGTTTTGGCAGAGTGCAATGACTAGAAGTCTAAACCGTGTGTATAGAAAAGTTTTCTTAAGTGTCCACTGTGTTAGACGATCAGGCAATATCAACTAAAACAGATTTCTCTTGATAGATTGTTGGTTCCTTTAAACGAAATCAAATATAACAAACTTGATGTTCTCATACAGGAGAATCAGCAAGTGACAGAGAAAAATAGAAGCATACACATTCAACAGATGGTGAAAAGTTTGGAATATCACAAACTATTTCACTGTTTACTGCCGGATGATCAGAAATTACGAGTACAGTACAACTCGTTTCCCATACATCTAGACCTATCTCTCTTCACATTATCATCTAACACCAGAGAATTTTTAAACTTTCGTAACGAATGCAAACCAATATCGATTGGAGTATGTTCTCGCAGTTTTGTATCTTAAAAAAAATAAATAAAAGTAAATAGATTACACTTACATGTGTGTTTTTCTTTCAGTGCCATTATTCAGAAATAAAATTAACGTGGTTATACATCTTATAGGTTATAATAAAATAGCAACATCGTTTTTATTATTGGATCACAATTGTTTTAAAAAATAAATGAAGCGTGAATGCCTTACAGCTTATATTTACATCATTTTCATATTCCAAAGAATTTGTAATTTAGTGAGTTAATTAGAAAACTTACCTTACATTTGTGAAGAAGTAACTGAACAAACGACTACACAGAAGATGGCTGGATCAATATGAAAGGAATTGCTGAACTTTCATGTTATGAATTCGATGACTTTGTCAATAATTTTCAGAAACGTTTTATTTCAATTTTCGAAAAAAAAAGACAATTTTGTTAGTGTGCCATTGTGCCATTTATCTTTATTTTCTTTGTAAGTGATATATAATAATTACTTTTATTATTTTATTGGATTAAGTTACATTCTGAGAGAAACAGTAAGATAAATTTAATGATTATTTGAGTTATATTTCCGTTTTAAAAAATTACTATAATTTTGCGCGTATAACACGCGTAGTTATATAATACGTAATGGCATATAACCCGCAAAAAATTGCTAGAACAAAAATAAAATTTTGACATAGCTTGTCCATTGTATACCCTACACACTATTGAAGCAGCCATTGTTTTATAAGCGCTGATTCTTAATTGTAATTTAAATTTGGCTTATAACGCTCCCCAACGCTATGGTCCTCACCCTTTTTTAAAACACATAAATGGCATAATTGTACTTATCAAACAGCATTAATTAATTACTTAGGTTTTAATGGTTTATTCAAAGTTAATCATTTTATTACTATTACTCATTTACCAAAACTTTATTATAATATTATTCTTATAAGAAACTATTTAATAAAAAATTTAAACTTAGTTTATATTTCGATTTTTTTTTACAACGTAGTTTTTAAGATAAATTTTAGTCATAAAAGAGGCTGTAGGGTCCCCCCATCTGGTTATCACTTAAATCTATATTTTAAAGTACTTAAAAACCACCAAATAATTTGATATTTTATGTAAAATCTTCTTTGTAGTGAATATTATTTCTGTATTTTATTTATTCCTTAAAAATTAAACGTTATGTTTTGATTTTTATACGGAGCAGCTTCATCTCAAAAAGGAGAGAAATACGAAGAAAACCGTTTAAAGATAATAAGCTTAGTCACCTTATCACTGATACTTTTCCAGATATTAATCATAAATACGGAAGATTTATAAGTACGAAACATAAAAATAAACTTAACAAAAATCTATTTAAGTTATCTAATTCTTTTGATTTCAAATATATCAATTCTAATCGATACTACATGGAATTGTTTTTCCTTTTTTTATATTATTACTTTCCTTATTTAGCATAACATTTATTACATTCAATATTCTATAAAATTTCATAAATTCTTCCTAGAAAAGCTTTAACATCAGTATATGGCGAATAGAGTTCTTTTTTTTTTCATTAAATTTCCATAAATTAGCATTAAACATTATATAAATGTTCTAAAAAATATCACAGATCTCATCTGACATCATAATAGTCTATAATCAATAATAAATGCTGGTATTAAATATATCTTAATTCTCAAAATGTCATTATTTAAATATATAATATGATTCTTAATGCTTAAAAATTGGTATTTGTGATATTAAAGGTAGGCTTACGTCGTTAAAATCTTTTATTTTTTGTTTATAATATTAAACTTTGATGTAATTCCTTAAAATAGATTTAACATTAATAACATGTAGTTATGGATTTTGTATACAAAATTAATTTCTGTATACAAGTAGGAAAAAAAAAATGAAGTTGTTAAGATAATAAATCATTCTGATAACGTGTTACTTTTTGCAAATATTTCTTATTGACATAACTTTTTTATATAAAATTTTGAATATGTAAATGGATAAAATAAGTCGAAAATGCGTTTAACTTTTTCTTCTTCTTTGCGGAATTTTTATATTGTCGTTTACAATGCATACGATCGAAGAGAAAATGCAGCTAGTTGTTAATGGCATCTAAAACTTTATAAAATTGAATCTTTTTCAGTTGCTTGGTTCCTTTTAATCATATGCAGAGCAGGATTGAGCTGAAATGTCCCTGTCCAAGAAACATACATGATGCCTCCCTTCACGAATAGATGCAACAATCGATCGATGTATCAATCAATCAATCGATCGATGCATGTTTATTTTCCGCTGGCTTGAGACGTCATGTGCACTAACATCAATGGAGTAGCTCGAAATTTAAAAATTAAAGTGTAATTTTACAAACTTTTTTCTGAGCAATTGCGAATGCTTCCAATTGCACCCAATTTCTAGATGAACCTGTCCAAACGGAGAAATTCAGAGAAACGGCTTTTCTCCATGTCTGTAACGCCTGAATAGGGGCCAATTACCCTTAAAAGACCTCCCGGAAGGCATTCCCCCTAGACAGATCACCCAAGTGTTGCGATGCCATAACTTAATAAAACAAAACAATTACCAGGACACAGTGGTTGTATTTAGAATCGATCACTGGTGGACAAGAGAAGAGCATTGTTTGTCTAAAGTAACTAGTATTTAATCTGAAAAAAAAAATAAATTGGTGAAAGATGAACATTAATCTCCTGGATTAACTTCCAGCAATTGTTTTGCTTTTTTTCCTCTTTGAACAAAACAAAACAAAATTGGTAAGTTACAATGGAATAGCACATTGATTTATTTCCTTTATTTTATTTTTGAAATTAACTTATTATAAACAGACCTTGCACACGAAATTTCCTTAAAATCTGTCTGTTTTTTCGGCGCAGCTTTCGTGATTACTTTTTTTCACAGATTTTATATTGAATCCAGTCTTCCTGTAAGTTAGGATCTTTCGGGTGACCGTAAAATAAATTGCAAATTGAGCATAAAGCGTTACTGTCTCGGCAGCTGGCATAGCCTCTAAGCAAAATTCCAACGCAAAGAATAGGTGATTTTACCGCAATTACGTTATACTAACAAGCTTGTAAGCTAATAAAACACAAATACAGTAAGACCTGTTTAAAAGAAAGCTTTTTATTGCTTTATTTTCTAAAACTAATTGCAATTCTTTTACTATAATCTCAACAATGTAAAATTATCACAGAGAAATGTAAAGATACTATATTCTTTCACTAAAATAATACAAGAATCTAAACAGAGCCTGATTAAATGAAAGAATCTACAAGGTAATATATGTATATATATATTTGATTTGCCAAAATACATTTAATTTGTCCTTCTTCTTTGCACTTTCAAACTTTAATTCGAGTAAATATAAACGATTGAATCTTTTTCTAAGCAAGTCTAAGGCAAAGAAAATTACTCCAAAATCAATTCAATGTCATCTGCAAACGGAAATCAATAAGTATAAGAACACTTTTACAGGTTATTCAATAAGAATCTTGAAATAAATTACTATAAGCAAGATAGATAGATATTCTAATAACAATAAATTCAAAATAAAACTCAACATAGACTATAAAAATTAACCTCTTGTGTGTGAAGACAGAGGACATATAACAAATTTGATTGTTTTGTTAAGTTATGGCAACGCAACACTTGGGCGATATGCCTAGGGGGATGCCTTCCGGGAGGTCTTTTTTAAGGGTAACTGGCCCCTATTCAGGCGTTACAGACGTGGAGAGAACCCGGAAAACTCCACGTGGCCAGCCCGTCCTGGCGAGGCACGAACGAACTCCCAGTGCTCAAGGAACAGAACCGCTTGGCCACACTAATTTGATAGCCTTGAAAGATAGTATCACTTATAAAGTGTGCTCGAGACAAAAACTCACACGAGTTAAGATCCAAAGCATCAAAAGTGCCATAAAGGATATCTTTCGCATGTCCTCAAATGTCACTATAGCAGATTAACTTTTGCATTTCAACTACAAAATATCTCTTTAGACATTGCTGATAGGAGTACTTTAATTTACCATCGCCTTTCATGATAGATAAACTCATTTTATTCACAAAAATTTAAAAATCTGTTGGAAAATTAATTGGGCTTCAATTTGAAAAAATTGTCCATCTTTTCTTAATCTCGAGAAAGGAGTTAGACAGATGGAAGACGAGACCAGATATTGTACTTTTAGGGGCAGGAGGCCCCAAATAACTATAAACGAACTTCTGACGCAAACCGAAAGTCACGTTATTTCAATTTAAAACTTTTTCCTGAAAGGAGTTAATAGATGACCGGCTCGACTCTATTGCTAACGGAAAAGCATGATGTACAGGGGCAAGCCAATACTAATTTCAGGTGGAAAGCATATATTTTGAATTAGATAAATTAAATATTGCAATCCGGAATTGTGACGATGTAATAATAACATCTAAACTAGTTAAGCAATTAAGGAAATGCCTAAAGGGGGCATTTTTTGCATATTATTTTTTAAAAAATGTATTAATACATGCCTTGAATTTAGAGCAAAACTTCTTGCCAATGGACGACGTGCATCTTAACTACGATTTCGATCATGTCTTTTTATTTTTTAATGAAAGATAAATTATAGAAATGCGCCTATTTTTGTACAGGAAAAAGAGAATATTATAAAAATTATTTAAAAATTTAATTATAAATTTTTTTATTATTCTGTCATTTATTGTATATTCAGCTCTTCGAATATAAATCGACTTTTAAGCGTAAACTTTTAATGCAAAGTGACGTTAAAAAAATTTTTTTAAGTGCTGATGTTGCAAGATATCCTCAGATATAATAAGAGTCGATTGTTTGTGCTTCGCTGTCATTTTTACTCTTCTTCTTGACTCTGTAAGGTTTATAATGCAAATTAAAGTCAAGCGATAAACTGCAAACTTAAGTGAAATTTTATATATTATAATTCTAAAAGAAATTGGCTTATAAAATACAAGAATAAGAATTATTAAGACGTTTTTTCAACAGAGAATAGTGTTTTTTTTACTTTCCTGCTCTGTTATATATAACAGAGAAAAAGCATTGTGATCGTTAAGAAAACGTACAACCCCTTAAGCCCATAACCCGAGATATCTCGGGCTGCGCGTGCAACTGCGCGGTCCATAACTCGAGATATCTCGGGCAAGTATTAAATAATCGTTTGTAAACGTCCTATGCCTGATATATTACGGAAAAAGCTTATTTTGTATTCTATTGGATGTTTTCTATGACATCAGCAAAGTTTGAAATTATACATCGAATAGAAGATTTTGTTATTGACCAATTTTTTGGTCCCCTCCTATAGAAACATCACAAATCACCGATATTCTCGTGATGTATTTATGTGCATACGGTAACTGATGCACATCTGTGTAGAAACCTATCGTCCCCTGAAGCTTACTTGGGAAAATCCCGCTAGCTTTCACAAACAGCTGTTCTCAAGGACATTTAGCTATGTACACAAAATAGCGGCGCGCGTCACGTGATCCGTTTCAATTTTTTTTTCTGTGAAAGATAATTCGTCTCTGAATAATATGTAATAAAGGAAATAAAGTTTTTTGCTAAACTTTTTTAGAAATGTATTTCATAAATTGGTGTATTATTAATTTTTTTAATATTTTTGGGTGTTTTTCCTGTAAAACACAAAAAAACATAATGTGAGGTTATACTTAGCATATAATATAAGTAATAAGAAGAAACTAGTCTAAAAACTATTAAAAAATCACGAAATACATTCGAGTAGTTACAGTAACTCGTTCAGACTCGTGTAGAAAAACCTACTCCCCTTCAGGCAATCTTGGGAACATCCCGCGAAAGTTTACAATCAGCTGTTCTCAAGGTCATCCAGCTGTGTATCTATATGTGAAGCTAGCAAGAAGCCTGTGTCAAGTGTCTTCTTGCCAGTTTTGTTTTATAAGAAAAATAACAAGTTTCTAAATAATACATAATAAAATAAATAAAGTTTTAAACTAAAATTTTTTAGAAAATCATTTCGTAAAATCGTGTATTATAAATTATTCTGATTTTTTGTGAGATTTTTCTGTAAAGCTTGTATGTCAGCATATAAAGCTAGAAACGAATATTTATAGAATAAATATTATTGTGATATAAGAAATTGTTTGTATTTGTGTAAAAATACACATAATAAAGCTTTTATAATAAAAGTTCTTTGGAACACCTGCCAGCAATTATGGAGGAAATCAAAATAACACGCTTGTCTAGCCTAATTTTTTCTTATCTTCCTATATCGATTGTTCTGTACAGATTGTTGAATATTTTCTTGCAGTTAGTATTTTTATACTTTATTTTCATCTAAACACATTTGATGTAATTTTATCCATATATACAAATTTACAATAATATTTACATGTTTCATTTTCGAAAAAATCATAAAATAAAAATAAATCAATAGATTTTATTTATTTATTTTATTATTTAGATATTACTTTACATTTATAATGTAAAGTAATATGTTCTCTTTTGTAATAAACGAACTGCGCCCTTGTATAGCCTCATGGTGTAAAATATCATTGTTTACAATATACTATTTCTCTCTTCATGACAAACTCCAGGGGGTAGTGCGGCTCAAGCAATGTAGGACAGAAAAAAACCTTTCTCTGGTAATAAGCTAGTGAAAAATATTCATATACAGAGTTTTTATAAAAACTCTGTGTTCTTTTATCAAAAATACAATGTTTTGCAGGAAAAGCACTTTTACGGGTGCAAGTATTGTTTCAAATGTGCTATCTCGTTTCAAATTCGCGCTACATTCAGTCTTTTTTTCTTTTCTAGCAAAATCATATTACAGTTTACTGTAGTTTTGTATTTTGTTTATCACGAATTTAAAATTATAATAATAAAATTTTAAAGTTTCAAAAAAAAAAAACTGTATTTATTTATAGAAAATCGCTATAATATCGTAAATTCATTACTCACGCACGTGTTCTTTGAAAACCACAGCTTTCTAGCTTCAGCAAGTGAGAAGTTATTGTCATTTTTCACACTACTTCTCTAATTACTCTCCTAGGAGGGGAGTGGATGAGTCATCGGAGGGTCGAAGTCAACACAAGTTTTCTTAGCGATAATGTATAAGAAGCATTATTTTTATAATATTTCGACGATTTTTAAATAATCGACTATACTATGCAAATTTGCATGCGATTGTTTACATATTTTCTCATATTATGTAATAGCAAGAAAAAATGTTCACTTTCCCAAATAATTTATAACTTCACAGTTCTAAAATAATGTTTACTCACCTAAATACTCTCTAAGAACAATAAATTAGCTAATTAGAGCTAAAAACGATAGAAACAAGCAATTTTATAGCGATTGTTTAGATATTTCAAAGACTAGCCTGAGAGGGATGGCACTTAGTGGAAATTTGAGCTCCACTGTTTTCACTGGTGGCTGATTCGTTGATCTAATTTCCACATAGACAGAAAGTAACCAACTACAGTGTAAAAGAAGTTGACTATCGATTTTATCAGCCAATAATCTGCCTCCTCATCTCTAATTGCTTTACAATGGGAGAGGACGGTATTTCGCGAAATATTTATGGTCCGGAGGTGGTGACAAAACATTTATTGGTTGAGACAGTCAAAAGACACATACAAGAAAGCAAATGAGAAACTTAGATTGCTACAGACTTGATTACAGTTTGTACAAAACTCCTCCTTCCTATGTTATATCTATAGAACAACCTTCTTTTGTTTATTGGATAAAACAAACCGTCGTTCACATGCTTGTTGAGCTGTATTAGGTAGATTATAGCTAATTGACTATCCTTCGACAAATAAGCTTCGATTCGGGTTTGTGGGGTGGGAATTTTCAAGCAAAAAGCCATGCCTTCTCAGAGAGACTTTGTCAGCTATAAACATATGCAAACAATCATAAATCATTACTCTCATTTATTTTTACCCGAGTTTATTAAATTTATATGTATATTCATACTATTTTACGTTTATAAACGTTTTTTCAGAATCATCCAGCCACAAGTTTTTCTAAAAAACAAAGTGATTCCGGTTTATTGTGGTACTTCCGTAATACATAAAAAAATAATACATGTATAGTCGTTCATATAATAAGGTAATAATCGCTTATTATAGTGCTCTGTTATTATAATAGTATAAATAACATAAACAAAATCATATATACACCATCCATGCACAAATGTGTGTTGACCTACTTTTACAACTTCAACCGCCCCCCCAAACTAGTTGCGTTGTAAACTATAAGCTATATTGTATCGCTACGTCAGTTTAGAAAGCTGCATGATTTTTTTGAGAAAATATACCTGTCTACGTAACATAACAGATTGATCGAATGTTTATACAAAAAAGTTTTTTGATTTTTTCAAGTCTTGAATTTTATAAATTTTTGTAAACATATATATATTGTAGTCAGCAATCATAAACGGTGATATGTTATTCGTATTTCTGTAAAATTATTTACGTATAAAAGCATTTAGAAAGAACTTCCAAACACCTGCAAGTAATTATCAATTCTCAGATGAAGAAGTTGTAATAAGCATTTGCTAAATGGAAATGTGTAATGTACTGTAAGTACAAAAGTTTCCGATAACGGGTGTAGCGCTGCCTGTGGCGATATCTTTGGTCTTAGTTCTAAAGATGCAGTTAGGCCCCATCAGGGTTCTCAAATGAATTTATGACTTTTTTGATTTTTTCAAATCTTGAATTTTATAAATTTTTGTAAATATATATATGTTTTAGTCAACAATCATAAATGGTGATAAGTTATTCATATTTCTGTAAAATATTTTACACATATAAGTATTTAGAAAGAACTTCTAAACACCTTCATGTAATTATCAATTCTCAGAACTTGTAATAAAAATTTGCCAAATGGAAATGTGTATTGTACTGTAAGTACAAAAGCTTCCGATACTGGTGTTCTCAAATGTTACAGTTTATGACTGCAATAAATGTCAGGTGTTTATTCCTAGAATTTCGGTGTCTCTGTTCTTCTTTCGAATGCTTCGAGAAATTCTCACTAGTGTTCTTGCTCTTCAGTAGACACGACACGTTATCATTTTGTTCTAGTGCGATCTTACTTGTTAGAATAACTAGCTCTATAAAATTCATCCTGTTATTTTCAAGTAAGTTTATAAGAAATATAATATTCCTGGAAAATAATAATAATTACTATTTTATTTCGCGTTCGATATATATAACGGGTTTTAGATCATTTTTTTTCCTTTTGCTACAGTTGGAAATTCACTACTTTCTGTTTTGAATACACATATTTCGCTATTGTATCAAGTAAGTTTATAAGAAATATAATATTCCTGGAAAATAATAATAATTACTATTTTATTTCGCGTTCGATATATATAACGGGTTTTAGATCATTTTTTTATTGTCAGCATGTCAGATTCGGAATTTGACATCGAAGAACTGTCAATGTCTGAGAGTGAATCAGACAGCTGCATCAGCATTGATGAAGATGGATTATCAGATCACAGTGAAGATGGATCAGATCACAGCGACGATGGAGTCGACACCTCTATAAGAAAATGGGTGGAAATAAACAAGGATGATCCTCCACCACCTCCTCCGCGATTTCCTTTTCGGGGAAGTTCAGGATGCAATTTCACCCTTGCGGATTATTTTGACCCTTTAGCGTACTTTCTATTATTTTTTAATTTGGAATTAATAAACATGATTGTAACCGAAACGAACAACTTCGCATTGCAACAGGCACGGTCATCAAGGGATCAGTGGGAGCCAGTGACAGTCGAAGAAATATATATATTTCTAACGATTAGTATATTGCAAGGACTGTTGTACAAACCCAGTGAGAAAATGTACTGGTCCAGGAATAAACTTATAGAAACCCCAATTTTCGGTAAACTAATGAAAAGAACAAGATACGAGGAAATAAAAAAAAATTTACATTTTGAAAACAATACCAATTTTAATCCCGAAACACACGATAATCCAAAACTTTGGAAGATTTGGCCGATAATAAATAATTTAAATTCAAAATTTTCCCAATATTATACCCCGCAACAAAATATCAGCATCGACGAGAGCCTCCTATTATTCAAAGGCCGTCTTTCCTGGAAGCAGTACATTCCTCAGAAACGGTCTCGTTACGGTGTCAAATTTTTTATGTTATGTGAATCGGAAACTGGATATTTGCACAACTTTCTAATTTATACAGGAAAAGGCACTTGCCTAAATAAAAAATACGGGCATTTTTTATTTACGTCACAAGTTGTGCTATCATTACTGGACCCGTTGTTAGACAAGGGATATTGTCTAACTACGGATAATTATTATACTTCCCCACAATTAGCAGATTATCTAATAACGCGCAAAACAGATTGTTGTGGAACACTACGAACAACAAGAAAAGATGTACCGAAAATATTACACAAAAAAAAATTAAAAAAAGGAGAGACTGTGGCAATGCAGAGAGGTAAAGTGCTGATACAAAAATGGCATGACAGGAGAACAGTCACTTTCCTCTCTACTTTCCACAGTGCTACAATGGTAAGTACAGAAACGCGTACCGGTAATGTACTAATGAAGCCACAAGTTGTTGTTCACTACAACAAAACTATGGGAGGTGTTGACCTTTTAGATCAGCATCTCCATGATTATACTGTGGCAAGAAAAAGAGGGAAGAAGTATTACAAAAAAATATTTTTCCAGTTACTAGACATTTCACTTTATAATGCCTATGTGTTATATAAAAAAAATGGTGGACAGAAACCAAACATGCTATTTCGACTGACTCTAATAGAACGACTGATAACCACATACCACACCGTAACGATGGCCAGTAAACATGGTCGGACGAGAACTGCAGGTCCGTTAAGACTTACGGAAAAACATTTCCCGGACTTTATTCCGCCGACCGACAAAAAAGTAGCTCCCACTAGATGTTGTGTTGTCTGTTGTAAAAAGAACAAGGACGGAAAAAAAATTAGACGAGAAACAAGATATCAATGTGAACAATGTCAGGTGGCCATGTGTCCGGCCCCTTGTTTTAAGATTTATCACACAAAAGAAAATTTTTAATATTATTTCCAACTTAAGTGTAATTTGTATTGGTGTAAATTGCTTATTTATATTATTTTTATATTCTGATTTGTATGCTTTTTTTATCATTATACTTTTTTATATTTTTATCTCTTTATTTTGATATTTTTCATTTTTATTTTTTTGTGATTATAGCTATGTACTATACAATATGTAAAGTATAGTATATTATGTATATTTGTAAATATTTTTTTTTCATTGTAAATATATTTTTTTTTCATTGTAAATATTTTATTTTTTCATTTATGTTACTTATAACTTTACTTTTATTTCATTAAATTTATTTTCATTTTATGTTGTATTATGTTTCATTTCTTAAATTATTTTTAAACGCTAAGCGACGCTAACTACGAATGGCAGCTTTCCAGCACGACACGGGAGTCATGCAGACAAGCCAACATTTCAGGCTCCTGTACCCCTGTAAAGTTGGCTATCCAAAGGGAAAGATGCCATTTAGGAACCAACTTTGGTGCATTCACAAAAATTAAAAAAATATTTGTTTTTCAATTAAAATGAAGTGTTTTTTTAAATATTTAACAACAAAATGATTTTCCGAATGACATGCCAGTTGGAAGACATGTATGAAACGGGTTAAAAAACAATTGAAGGATAACACAGATGACAAGAATTTAATACGGTAAAGTAAATATATGCAAAAAATTCGAGTTATTTTTCTGTATGTATGGATGTTAGTGTGTGGGGGGCACAATTTTCTTTACCCTGTTTCAAGCTTAATAACTCCTGTGCTTTTTGTCGAAATATTTTGTAATTTTGCAGGGAGGGTTGTGTGTATTACAGGTATTTATTCAATTAAATTTTGGTGATTAAAGGTCGAGAGAGTGGAGAGATTAAGTGGGGTCGTGTGTCATATCTTTACATTTTAAATTTAAAGATATGACACACGTACATTAAAGTATTGTAGCTTACTAAAATAATTTAACTAAATAAGTAATTAAAATCGATATATAAATTACGAGAAATACATAAATTTTCTTAATTTGTGTTTAATTCACTTTAATTATATATCAAAATATATTTATTTAGTATGAAGTCGCATTGTCTATGACGTTACATTAATTTCTCAATCCAATAATGGACACGCTTCACAAAAAAGGAAATATCGATTCCAATTTAACCGATTCTTATTTATCACTTTCAAAACTTTTACACTTTTCTCTTTTACATTATAAATACCCTTTGGCATTTTAAAAGAAACTTTCGGTTGTGTAACGTTTCATTAAGTCTACGTCGAAAAACAATAGTTTTCTGCGCTAAAAATTGTTGGTTGATGATAAAATACTAGAATTTTTTTAATATGAAAAAAAGATCATTATACGACGTTAATGTAAAAAAAAATTACAGATTTAGTGCTTTTATATTCTCAATAACAAGCATCGTTTATAGAACATTTTCCTTGGAATAATCACAGATAAAATTTAACATAAGACACTTGTTTTTCGAGATTCAGGGTGAAGAAATCACAGGCAAGCTACATTGCATATACGCACACACATGTTAAACTGTAAATTTTGTTGTTTATCATGTTTTGGGGTGGAAAGAATGATGGGGTGAGCTTACTCAACGATTTAGACTGAAGAATAGAAGAGAATGGGGGATGAGGAAAAGGATAAGAAAGAAAAGAGAAGGTCTCAGTAGAAAACAGAGCAAAACAGTTATTATTTATAAATTATATTAACGTTTAGAAGAAAATAAAGTAGAATATAATCTTATTTTTTGGAGGGAAAATTAAATTTATTTATAATTTTATACAAATTAATGCTATATTTTTATACAAAAAAAATTAAATGTTGGCTTCTCAATTATCATTATGTTCTTTGCATAATTTATAATAATTATCTAATTATTTTTATTTAATTTTCTTCTTATTATTATTATTGTCTATATCTAATATTAAAAATTACACGAATTCTGTGAAATAAATTTGAATTCAGTTTATATATATTTTAAAATAATTTAGAAATAAGCAATAAAAATGCCATATGAGTAATAAAATTAAGTAGAAATAATTGTGAAAATAATAATTTTAGCTACGTTATTACAGAAAGTAATAAAATGTCTAATTTTAACAGCAATTTAATTAAGTCTCTACATTAAATGATATAAATACTTTTAAAACTTGTTTTAAATTGAAAACATATTATGGAGAATTTAAATTTAACAGTCTTTAAAATATATATAAATTACGTTTAATTTAATAAGAATAAAATAACATAATAATTATGAGCTTTATACAAAAAATTGTAAATGCTAATAGCGAGTAAAATTTTCATTTAGTCCGACTCCACTCGAGATGTTACAATTGACCCCTCTCTATCTTCCCAGCCCTTCCTCCTTTAACCACCAAAACTTAAGGATAACAATCCCACTAATACGCAAACCTACCTGTAAAATTTCATAAATTTTGGACAAAAGGCACAGGAGTTATTAAGCTTCAAACAAAATGGTGTCCTCCCACACACACTAACAACCATACATATAGAAAAAATCCCCCCCCTAAGTATTTTGACATTTCTCGAGGTTTTGAGTTCAAAAATGTAAAATATTGAGGGGTCATTTTTGACAGATGACCATATTTTGTTTCTGTTATATGTAACAACTGAGACAGTAAAACAAGAGAGCACTAATCTTTGTTTTAATATAAGATATATTGTGTAACTATTCTATAATAGTAAATGATAATTTAGAATAGAAAATATGTAATTAAAGATAATGTAATTTTCTTCTCGGGTAGAATCGATATTAGAAATGTTTACACAAGAGGAACAGTGTTATTTCTATTGTAAATTTAATTTGATTCAGTTCCTGAAGATGTTTTGAAATGAAAAAGTGCAGAAATATCTCTTTATTCACCGTTCTGAACTGAATGAGAACAGTTCACAAATGTCGGAGGTAAGAGAAGAGGAAATGAACAAAGGAAGAAAAAAAACGATTTCCGCTTCATACTTTTGTTTGATTGATGAGAAAAAAGCTTTTCTCGCATCTCTCATAATCATAACAATAATAAAAGACGACTGTCGAAAAAATTCATCCTTTTTTTACCTCCAGAGAGATGTTAAGATTTCACCACTACATCCACAAGACACGCAACCTTCGGAATAAAGGATAACTTCTATTCTTACTGTGGACCACATATTATTTCTACTTTTTCTTCCTGTATAATACACCAAATAAATTTAAACTGTCCAAAGAGGAGTATAGATTAAAAAGTAATTTATATAAAACACGTTGTTTTACAAATTATTGGGCTACAATTTGATAAAAATTGTAGACATATAAATTCCCACATTCGTGACAGACATGTCTGGCTGCCAGTCCTTCCTTCCTTCCTTAATCTCGAGAACGGAGTTAGAAAGAAGACCGGAACAATAACAGGAAAAGTATGAAGTAAAGGGGCAAGACATCACTAAAAAAACTTGATAACATCGTTACGAAAAGTTTCAGCCCGGCTCGTAGTCTATTTAATATTTAAATCATGCTTCGTAAAATAAATTATAGATTTTTTAAACGTGAAATACAATTAATTTACATAATAAAACTATTTGAATGTAGTGTGTTTTGCCCTTTTTAAGGGTAACTGACTTATATTCAGGCGTTACAGACGTGGAGCCCTACTCTTTCTATGTAAAAATGGTCCATATTTAGTGTTAGGCATGTGAAGAAAGCCCAGGAAACTCTATCTAACTAGCCCGTTGTTAGGCGTGAAATCATAATCAGTGTTTAGTGGTTGAATAGGTAAAATCACTGGTCGTGGGTTTGCACCTCACCAACAGGCTGACCATGTGGAGTTTTCCGAGTTTCCTCCACTTGTCTAACACCTAAATAGAAGCCAGTTTCCTATAAAAGTCCTCCACTTGACACCCCGACTTTGGCTGATTACTCACGTGTTGCATTTACTAATCCCATTAAACTAGCCCACATTTATCATTTAGTTTTCCTTTAATCACGAATGCAAATACTATTCATTGAAGTATTACTAATTGTCTCGGATTTATTCTGGGAATAAATATTTATATTCAAGATTTAATTAATTTTCTAATTTAAATATTTCAATAAATCTTATTATGAATAAACAATAGGTACATAAAATAATATAAATTCAGAATTTATAAGAAAGTAATTTAATATATTTGTTTATATTTAAATGAATTTATTTCTGTTTATTATTAAATTTAAGTATTGTTAACTTGATTTATTCAAATTGTAAATACTAATAACGAGTAAAAGCGTCATTAAGTCCGACCCTACTCGAGATACCTCACACGACTCTCTTTATCTCCCCACTCCCTCGATCTTTAACCACCAAAATTTTATAACATTTATACATAACTTCTACAAAATTTCATAAATTTTGACAAAAGACACAGAAGTTATTAAACTTCAAAGAGTTTGAACAAAATCGTGCTTTTCCCTCACACACACACACACACTAACAGCCATACATACAAGAAAAACCCCAATTTTTTTACATTTCTTGACGTTTCAAAGGTCTTCTGAAAATGTAAAAATCTTCTGGGGTTCATTTTTTAACCGATCGCCATACTTTCCCTCTGTTATATATAAGAGTTGTAAATCTTTAACGTTTATTTTACCAAGAGATTTGTCTTCAATAATAATTGAATTCAAAGCTTTGACTTCCTAAACAATTTAAAATGTCTTGTATATCTGATTATAGTTTCGATAAAACTGATTAAGAAAAGTTATATTTTTCTATTTTTAGATTTAATTTTATTACAGTTAGATCCTTTTAAAGCCACCCTCTTCAAAGCCGCACCCTCCATTAACACAATAAAACTGGTATATTCAGTTTGGATCCTTTATAAAATCAATGATTTTAAAATTACACCACTGAAAAATCTGAATTTGCAGCAGTTATTTGCTAATTCAACCTATCCTATGCAATATTACATAAAGTTATACTCTTCATTATACACGTCAGGTTTGGTTTCCTTTTTAAGACCATAAGTATTGGCTTAGTTTGGCTATAAATAAAATTGTAGCCTCTTTACTTTTAAATTGAAATTACGTGACTTCCGGTTTAGACCGGATATTCTTATATTGTTAGTGGGGCCTCCTGTCCCTAAGGTTTCTATATCTGATCTTGGATTTCATCTATCTAACTTCGTTCTCGAAATTAAAGAAAGACAGACAGACAGACAAGCGACTGTGGGAATTTATAGCAATTTTTTTCAAATTGTAGCCCAATGAATTAGCATATATTTCTAATAGTTATAATGGTAAAGAAAATTAACGCAAAGAATACGTAACATAGGACGTAAAGAAACTAAGACCTCAGATTATGTTTATAACATCGATGCAATGGAAACTTAAGAAGTATTAATTTAATATTCCCAACAGCAACTAAAAGATAACACAAGAAGTTATCTCTTTAAATAACATCAAAAACACAATTTAAAACAATTGCATTTGCTCTTTAAAGCGAACGTCTACAAGGTTTTTGCAGTAAACAACTTTCATTTCATTTGAATTTTTTTCTATTAAATTTAATTATATTTAGTGTAATGTTTGTTAAATATATTCTAATAATTGGTCTGCAGACCGGTAAATTCCCACTGACGTGTCTCTCTGTCTGTCATTCCTTAATCTCGAGAAGGAAAACAGATAGATGAAAGTCGAGAACAGAAATGTAAAGGTTGGAAGACGGAAACCCCAATTAACTGTGTATGACCTTCCGGTTTAGACCGGACGTTACGTTATTGTAATTCAAAATTTATTTTCAGAACCGAGTCGGATACATGACCAATACGACTCTATTGTTAACAGGAAAAGTATGATGTACAAGGGCAAGACAGTACTAAAATTAAGAGCATTGTGCATCGAGATTTAAAAAATTGCAGCTCAGTATTGTCTCAATAAATAATTGCTCGTTACTAAATTATATTTAATAAATTGAATACAATATTCTTAATTGAACAATTCTCTTACATTAATTCTGGTGATTCTCCAGGAATATAACTCCAGCAACAAATTAGATCCGAGAAAATTTATCACGCGTATAAGTTGATTGTATTCAATTACTTGATATACATTTAAAGAAATTAGTGCTTACAAGTCTTTTTTTCAGGAAGAATAATACCTGAAAATCAATTTATAAAATGGAAAGGTAACGAATAAAGCCAACATTTCATTTATTTTTAACGTTGTTTTTTTCCTTAAATAAAAAACCCATTATTAATTAATTCGAATTAAATCAAATTGTAGACCCATACATTCCCACTGTGGTCTGTCTGTATGTCTGGCCTTCGTTAATCTAGAAAACGCAGTTAGATAGATAAAAATCGAGACCACATTTTGAAAGCTTAGAGGCCGGAAATCCCGATTAAATAAATACAAACTTCTAGTCTGGATCGATGTGTAACATTTTTAAATTAAAAATTGCATCCCAGCATTGTGACGATGTCATTATTTCATAACATTGAAACGAAGACTCAAGATCTTACACTATGGAAATTATTCGTGTTTAGATATTTTATTTTTATTGAATTTATTTAGAAACCATTTGAAATTTTAAATCGGCTTCGAAGTATCGATTTTAGATACTTTTTGTATAAAAACTCGCTCAATTTATTTCTTAGAGATTCTAGTACAGATTTAAAATCCTGTTGATCGAACAATAAAAGACGGTTTTTTCATGTGTCTCGTTTCTTCTTGCTTACTCGAACCTTCTCCTTCGGTGGTTGTGGTGTCATCTAAAGTATACACTTCAGTCATTGTCGATACCCCCGCAGATGTTGGATGGCTGGAAATGAATCGTTTCGAAAATTTAATACGCCCTTTTTCTTCGTTTGTTACGTCATAATCGACTGCTTCCAAATATTTTTTCCTTTTTGATATTTCTTCCTCTTCATCAATAATAGATTTGTCTCTAACTTCTTCGAAATCTTCCATAGTCTCGTTTAATCTGTCCAGTTTTTTCTTCCAAGAAATTTTATTCTCTCCAAACTTCTTACTGTCGTATATTAATGAATTTTTAACAGTTCGTTTCTTTAACTTTTTGTCTTCGTTCTTGATATTATACTGCAATTTTTGTATATATCTAGCAGTTGCTTTGATATTCTGCTTTTCTTCTTTGAGAGTTTTAAAAATCTGACCTAGTTTCTCGTTTACATTCGTTTCTATAAGTTCCTCCGATCTCTTCTTGAATAAATTTTCTTTCCTGATGTCGACATTTCGGGTGAGTTGATTCATTTCTCTACGAATGTCTTCTGTTTCTTTCTGTGTATCTATATTATCGATATTCCTTTTTAACTGCTCAACGTATTCGTTTACGTCATCTAATTTTTGCTTAATTCGATCGCTTTTATCGCTATGACTTGAAATTTCTTCGTTAATTTTACTGATTTCGTCGCATTTAGAATAAAGTTTTCTTCTTGTTTCTTGTACTAAACGATTCAACTTACTGGAAGATTTTTGTGAGGCGTTTATTTTACTTATCAAAGCATTGTTGGCGCGTATTGCATCTGTACTGAAATTATCCAAGCACGTTTTCAAATTCTCATTCTCTTTTCTCAACTCATCTATCAACTTCAACAAGTCATTCTGGGGCGTATTATAGCGTTGATATTCATTGTTAGCAATCTTTTCTAAATGCTCTATTTGATCGATGGCTTTCATGTGCTTTGCATTCAACGATTTAATTTTTTCGTGTAATTGATCGCTTTTCTTTTTAACTTCCGAAATTTCTTCTTTGGTCGGATGCTTTTTCAATTCCTCCTCCAGATTCTTGGAATCTTTTTCAAGATGGGATACGTTTTTTTTCAAACCACTTTTTTCTATTATTAATTTTTCTGTTTTAATGCTTAATTTTTCTTTCGTTTTATCGTATTTTCCCTCCCTTTTTCTGCTATTATCCAAAGACTGTGGTATAGATGCAATTTCATTAGAAAAAACTTCGAAACTCTCTACAAATTTAGGCATTTTCCTTTCTGTGTCACTGATGAGAATATTTAAATCTGTCGTCGATAATTCTCCTTCTTCTCTCGTTGAACCATTCTGTGATCCTGTAAATCCTTTATTATATTTTATATCTGTCTTATATATTTCATCTTTTATCAGATTTACTTCGCTCTCATCTGATGAAAGTCCATAATCTTTTTTCCACGCATATTTCGAAGCTTGATAAATCTCTTGACTGGGTGTTGATGCAAAATATTCATTTACATTGTAAACGTTTGAATGATTTTCTGTTATATTTTCTTTTCGTTTAAAGGAGTCTTTACAGAAATTACTCGTGTTAATATCTTGGAGATTTTTCTGTCCAAATTCTGCAATACTGGAAACATCTCTAGTTAGAGAGACTCCGTGCAAAATTTTCTTACAGAAACTTGAATCTTCCATATTGGCTAATAGGGATTTTCATTCTAATTTTATCGTAGTAATTAACGACTTTTCAAAGATAAATTTAGCTCTAACAATTATGTATTTAATTATGCTAAAACAATATATTTTTCTTAATAATTACTTGCATTGTCTTCAGATTAAACTTATTATTATAAAGCTTATAAATTAATTGTCATACTCTTCAAATAATTTAAATTCATACAGTTTTAACGTCAATTTTTGATATTAGAGAAGGGTTGACATAGTCGATGTTGGTGATATTTCTATTGTGGTCTATCTGTATCCTTTCTTGTTCACTTGTATTATGCGTTAAAGTCTGGAAGCTTCATTTTCTAGAAAACAACAGCTCTGATACTCAAAACAGCTTCAGCTGTATTCTTCTGGTGTTTCAAAGCCTACGTGTCTTTCATTGTCTAGCCATACAGATAACTACAAATGAACTTCTCCAACTCCTAGAAGTGTTTTCTACGAAGGAAAAAAAGAGGTTTATAACCTCCTTGTGGACAGCTGGAAGAAAAAGAGAATAGAACTTTCTTTTTTTTGTGAAAAAACGAAAAACTTGCTTCTTTAGAGATAAAAACTTGAAATGAAATTGGCTAAACTCAAGTAAAAAGTGGTAATTAAGATATCATATTTTATTTTAAAATTTTTTTATATTTTTAGTTATTATAAAATGGCAAAAAGCTTAATTCTGAGGATAGGGGTTTATAAAAAAAATGTAAATGTTAATAACGAGTAAAATCATCATTAAGTCCGACCCTACTGAGATACACATGACCCCCATTATGTCTCCACCCCGTCGACCTTTAACCATGAGAATTTAAGAGCATCAATCCCCCTGATACTCAAACCTTCCTGCAAAATTTCAGAAATTTTCGAGAAAAAGCACAGGAGTTATTAAGCTTCAAACAGGGTAAAAAAATCGTGCCCCCCACACACTAGCATTCATACATACAGAAATTACCCCCCCCCCGGGAAAGTAAAAATAGAATGTCTGTATATTCTCTATAAACTTCTAAATTTTTTGATTGATCTAAACCAAATTTTTCATAGTTATATTCTATGAACCATGCATAACATATAGGCAACCATGAAACGTGAACACCACACTTCCTCCTGATTTTATTCCATGTCATCATGATAAATATAACAATAGTAGGTTAAAATAATTAAATTTTTAGTATAGTTTTCGTTTAAATGTTTGCTCTTATTAATTAATTATTAACATTTTATTTATATTTAAATGTTTCGCTAGGAAAGTGCCGGGCATGTTTGCTGGTTAGATAATAAAATAAAACTTTTTAAATTTTATCAACTTAAATTGAATTTGAATACTCTTAAACAACAATTTCATCTTTATAATTTGATGAAATAATTTTTTATTTCTTATATATTATATAACAATATAACAAATAAATATTATTATAAAATATTGTTATATATTTTTTAAATTATATTATTACCTTTATCCTCACATGAATAAAGTAAATAGTATAATTTTAAAAATAAAAAAAATTTCGTTTGCTACATATTTAATGTAGTTCAAAATATTCCTTTTTTTATTCTAAATTTCTAAAATATATTCTTATTTTCTTTATTAAATTTCTTAAAATATCCCTACTTTCTTTATTCTAAATTCTCTAAAATATCCCTAATTTCTTTATTCTAAATTCCTGAAATATCCGTATTTTCTTTAAATTTCTTAAAATATCCCTACTTTCTTTATTCTAAATTCTCTAAAATATCCCTAATTCCTTTATTCTAAATTCCTGAAATATCCCTATTTTCTTTAAATTTCTTAAAATATCCCTACTTTCTTTATTCTAAATTCTCTAAAATATCCCTAATTCCTTTATTCTAAATTCCTGAAATATCCCTATTTTCTTTAAATTTCTCAAAATATCCCTACTTTCTTTATTTTAAATACTCTAAAATATCCCTCATTTGTTTATAACTTCTCGAAAATTACTATCATTTGAGAATATGTAAAAAAACTTAACTTTAGTATAAAACTTCAATCATAAATATAACTTTTTTTATTTTTCCTTATAAAAATATAAAACAACAAAACATCAAAAGCAAGCTTTTTAACATAAATTTTAATAATAAGCAATAATTAGTGATCAAAACTACTTGCATCGCTACTGAAAAATTCGTATTTGAACAAAGATCTCTCGCAGAACAGGAAAATCTTTAACGATTAGCTCTCTCAAGAAAGGGAAACTGGGGATATTTCTCCAAATCCGGAATAAAATTGGGGATATTTTTTACACAATAAACTAAAAATTTTCAAGACATTTTTATTAATGAAGAAACATTTTACTTATTTCAATTATTTAAAAAAACTTGGCAAATGGGACTTTCTATGGAACAGAGGATGCCCTCTCTACCCACAAGATTTCTGCATTCCTGAACTCTCCTGCTGTAAATATTAGATATTTTACTTAAACTTTTATTAATATTGATATTATTCTATAATAATCCAAGCAACATTGTCAATTTAAACTCTTAAATTAGATAATAAATTTTAAAAAATTAATTCACAATTCTATTGTTGTTTTCACGAATTTTTTATGATTTTAGTATAAAGTCAGCATTTTTATTCTATTCATTTTATATTTTTAGTCATAAAATTTGTAAATGTAAACTAATTATACATTCATTGACCAAATTTAATCTTTAAGTGCCGACTTTTGTACAAAAATTAGCGTAAAAATTTATAAAATATTCATCTAATATTTATAATTATATATAGAATTTGTCAAAAATCTTTACAGTAGTTGCTGGTCAGATTCTTTTTATAGAAGAATCTCGCAAGAAGCTTTATAAAAAAGTAAAAAAAAAGGAAGAAAATAGTAGAAAATGATAAGTTTCTTTCTTTTAGATTGTTTTAACACTTGTAAAAATCGTTTGTAAGATTACTTTCCCCCATTTATTTTTTCAATCTTCAATTTCCATTTTACCCCCCTTCTCTCTCTTGTAAAATTGCTGTTTAAATTCGCTATAGATAAGAAACTAATGTAATTTGTAACAATTTTTTCCGCTTGTAAAAACTGCAATTTTTTCCAATTCTTAATGTGATAAAAGAATTTATGGACTTGAAAACAAACGCGATAACATAACAAAATGGCAAATAATATGTTATTTAATCCAAAAACTAAAAGTATATATTTCTAAATACTGAAACAAAATTTTCTTTAATGAAAGAAATATTATGCTAAAAAAAATCCAGCGACAAGTTACGTAACTTTCCCAACAAAAAAAAATTAAAATTATGTGTGGCACCATCTGTTATAAGATCTTATTTAAAAACTTTTATATTATTAATTATTATAAAATGACAAAGAGCTTAATTCTGTAAAGGTACAGATGAGTTTTATTTAAAAAAATAAATAATTGTAAATGCTAATAACGAGTAAAACTGTCATTAAGTCCGACCCACTCGAGATATGAAACATGACCCCCCTTATTTCCCCACTTATTCGACCTTCTACCACTACAATTTAACAGCACCAACATCCCTAATACACAAAACTCTCTGGAAAATTTCGAAAATTTTTGACAAAAGACACGGGAGTTATTAAGCTTACAAACTAACGTCCATACATATAGGGAAACCCCCCAATTTTTTGCATTTCTCGATACTTTAAGGTCCCCTTAGTCCAAAAATGTAAAACTCTTGGGGGTAATTATTTTGTATTTAATCATTTCTTTTATTTTTATAGAATCTAAGAAATAAAACAAAATTAGAAAGATCGGTTATCTTTGTATTATTTGTTGAAGCGAAGCGTTAGCTAAGCCGCATCTATTCGACTTACAGAACTGAGTTAGTTATTAAAATTTCATAGGATTGCGATCAGGATACCAAAACTGTTATAAAAAAGATGTGGATCCATCACTTCGTTTTCGAAATACAGTGGAGTCAAAGTGATAATGATCCATGCTCTTTGTGCAATTGAGCGGGTCTAAAAGAAAACCGGCGCAAAAAATGAACAAAGCACAAGAACAAAGGAATCGACGCCCATTGCTTTGTTCTAATGTGATTACTTGCGCCTCTCGTGTTGACAAGTTCAGTACAAGGATCTCCTCTTCCGTAGCTTGCAAGTGCAAGGATCATTTCTTTGTTTCTGGTTCCATCTCAATTCCATCACGATACGGACTAATTCGAGCGATGTCCTAATCTCCACCTGTATATATGTACCCTCATTATTCTTCATTGTTTGTAATTGATTTCCATATGAAAATGTTTATTTCTTATTTAATATTAAGCTAAATACACAGATTTTAAAAATCAACTGACCGAAGCGACCGAGTCATCAATAGCAACACGCAGCTGCTTCAAATCGGTTTTAATTGTTCTCAAAATACATTTCGGTTAATTAATTTTTAGTCCATGTAGTGATATTCAAAGATTTTATTTATATATAACGCCAGAAAAATTAATTTTTAGTTTTAGTTCCCGTATCAAAGAAATTGGTTTTTATCATATATTTAAATTTAAAACAAAGTTTAAAAGAGTATCTCGATATTAATTTTAAATTTTTATAATTTTAGAAAAATAATATAACAAATATTCTTTAGTTTTTAAGATACTTAAAACTTTATTTTTTATATAATTTTATTAAAAATAAATAGAATAAAACTTGTGTAAATCGAAATCGCACGGTACCGAATACACTAAACCTGTCAAAATAGAAACCTGTCTATGGGAAAATTTGTTCGGAATGCAGCGATTTCATGTGTTAAAACATACCTGTTCAAAACGGACACCTGTTAAACTGGTATAAATATTCATTTGTATACATTCCGGTTTACACGGGTTTTACTGCATTTATTCCGTTTTGAACAGGTTATTTTTAACATAGAAAATCGCTCCGTTCCGAAGAATTTTTTCCGTTTAAGTAGGTTTTTTTTTCTTAGTCGGGTTCCGTTTTTGACAGGTTTTAACGTATTAAAAAGCCTAATTTACTTCGGAAAAACCTAATCAATTCATTCATTTTCTATTCTGCTAAGAAGAAAAGTTAATAAACTGAAAACAATTTCGAACAGAATGATTTAAAATATTCTTAGAAAATCTGAATTTATGGTTTTATGAATGGTAATAAATTAAAAAAACCAAAAAAAGAATCTAATTTAATTTAAGCTGCAGAAAAAATTAATTCCATAAATAAATTAATAAATTAAAATAACATCTAGTAATATAAGAGAATTGACTGAAAATTCTCTTCTAATATCATAATTCTTTAATATTGATGATGAAAATTACAATCTTTCGTAACAAGAAATTGTGCATGTTAAAGAATTATGAGAATTGGCTGCAAGTCAAGTCATTCCGTGACTCCATATCTATCAAAGAATGTAGATGAATGAAATTTCTCTTCATCTATACTTAATTACAATTACATAAAAAATAGGATGAAAAATTTACAAAATGTCTATCGATATTATTATACCTTTAACATATTAGATATCTCTGTGTTTTGAATAGATAAATAATTATAATTTACAGAAAATTCATTGTAATTATTATATCATTAATTAAATTGGGCTTGAATATAATCGTTTGATTTGTTAGAATTTTTCGGGAAAAACCTGTAAAATGATATAATAAATAAATTTTTTTATAAATATTGTAATTAATAATGTAGAATTTAATAAATTCAAGTTTAAAAGGAACAGATTTTTATTGAAATTCTTTATACAAATTATCAGGGCCACCAGTGGCCAAGCGTTCTGTTCCTTGAACTGGGAGTTCGGTCGTGAGTTTGCGCCTCGCTTGAACGGGCTAGCCATGTGGTTTTCCGGGTTTTGAGTGATTAAGGTAACCTACCTTTCTTCGTGATTTGTGAACCAATTCGGGCGCGTCAAAACACCCAAGAGTTTTTCTGGAATGGTCCGTCCCGGATCGTGGGGCCATATCTACAATGGAGAGACAACGTAGTGACTGAGTGATCCCATTGTAGGCCTGGCCGAACCCACGATTGACTTGATAAAAGAAGTTTTCTTAAGTCAAACAAAAGGAAAACGATGCACATTACAATTAATTTCAGTCGACTTCGATTTAAATTACTCTTTTAAATCGATTCCTATCTGCTCAGTGCTGACTCGGACGTACCAGGTTGTCACCTGTTGTCAGTTTGTCATTTTTCTCGTGACATGTTCGAATGCGGAAACTATTTCCATTTTCACCAACTTCCAACGAAGTGTCCGCTTCCTGTCGACCCTATCAACATAGTGTCTCGTGCTTCGAAAGAGACGGCAGTACAAATGACCTCCAGCCATAAACCTTTGACGCACTCCTGAATCAGAAGATCGCTGTCTTCTCCTTCCCCCCATCTTTTTCTATTTCACATGGAGGTTTATAGCTTTTTAATTATTCTCCAACTCTTCTCTCGCTTCTGGATCTCTTCCTATTTAATTTGGATAGCCCAATCAGCAAGGGTCAGAAAGCTCACTTCCTGATAAAGAACCTTGATTGTGTTCAGGTGTCAGGTGGATGCAACAAGATAAAGTTAACCATGGACCCGTTCCCTTCTATACTTCGAAGATTTATTATCTTTACTCGATCGTCACACTCCAATAATTCCCTTTAAGCCTCACTTTGTTTTACCTCTTTGGACTTAGCTCCGTAATAGTTATCTAGGTAAAAATTCATACCGTTATTTATACCAGTAATTAATTGTTTACTTGTTGTCGGATGAACAAAAAAATTGAGTGTTTTTCTAAATTTTTAAATTGTCTTAGTCAATTTAAACTATAATTAAAAATTAATATCACATGACGCTTAATTGTCACATAAAGCAATTTAATTTCATTAAGTGAGATTCTTTTAAAAAATAAATATATATTTAATGTAAAAATAACACTGCGTCGTGTAATAGCTATTACGTTTAAGACTGTACTTCACAATTTAAATTTTCGTTTTTTAAAAGTTCACTAATTCGGTAATTAGTCCGAATTAATGAAATTTCACTATAATTATTATTAAGTGAAGACGTTTATGCTCTTATCATTTATCTCTTTAATGATAAGGAAATTAAGTAAAGAGCTCATCCATCATCTTTAGAACACTGAAAAAAATATAAACAAAACTAATTGAAAGTCTTGATCACTTAAAAAGAAAGTTAAACAGGTCTTACTTTTCTATTTTTTAATATTAGCATAAGATAATTTCATTTTATGTACACGTAATTAACTTTGTATTTTAGCTTAAAGGATTAATATTATAAAGAAAATAATTAATTTCAATTTTGTGATATTAAAATCTGTTGTAAATATAACATCAATCTTATTATATCTATGAAATGCTGTCAATTTTCTTTTAAAATTTTTTTATTTTTAGCGTCAAAATAATTTATTTGTATTACACACCAACATACATCTACACTCATCTGGCTACACACAATGCCTGAATGCAATTTTAATCATATTTTTAATTTATTTCATTTAAAATATATATTTTCCACCTCAAATTAGTAGTGGCTTGCCCCTGTATGTCACACTTTTCCTTCAACAATAGAGTCGTGCCGGTCATCTAACTCCTTTTAGGGGAAAATGTTTTAATTGAAATCACGTGATTTCTAGCTCAAAACGGATATTATGTAGTGACTCGAAGCTTCCTGCACCTAAGGTTTCCGTATCTGCACCTGTATGGAGGGATTACTGGAATAACAACTTTAACTGTGCATTTTAAAATACTGTATGGTTTCGAATTTAATAAGCAATTCTACTTTTCCGGCTTTGTTATATATAACAGAGGGAAAGTACAGCGATAGATCAAAAAATTACCTCGAAGATTTTTACATTTTTTCGAAGTCATGGCACTTTAAAACGTCGAGAAATACAAAAACATCGGTGTTTTTCCTTTATGTATGGTTGTTAGTGTGAGGGACACCATTTTGTTTAAAGCTTAATAACTCCTTCGCTTTTTGTCGAAAATTTTTGAAATTTTGCAAGGATGTTTGTGTATTATGTGGATTGATGCTAGTAAATTTTGGTGGTTAAAGATCAAAGGGATTGGGAGATTAAGAATCATCTCGAAATCAAATTCGAGGTGTCGTTTGTCATTCTGCAAAAGTTTATATTATTGAAAATTGCACACTATTTCCTGTTTACTTTTATATTCTTTGATAATTTATAATATACTTTAAATACGTTATTAGCACTTTTGAGCTTTAACACATTTTTAAAGTAATATTTATTTCCAATCATTTATTTAGTCTTTCTTTAAAATGATTTTTAAAGAGTTGGGGTGAGTCTTAAATTTGAAGTAACACATTATAATAATCTTCAGTGTCTTCAATGTAAAATAAATTATGATAACCAATAATATACATAATAATTTAAGTTTTATTTTAAAGGCATTTTTTTATATTATTTCTCTGATGCTGTTGATAGTACAGTAAGACAAGTTACTGATTTATGTTCTCTGATATCAAATATAAATTTTTGAATTGAAATTTATATACTGGAAATTGAAATTTATATTGTGATTAGGACTTTTCATCGGTGTTCTTTGGGAAACGTTAGGTAAACACCCAGTAAACTAACGTGGCAGGTGAAGTATGTCGAGACTAATTGCCATTATGCAAGTTTGGAATGATTATGAAATGAAACTGTATGCAAAACCCAATATCCACAGCTACTTATGTTGACCCTTCCTCTCCAGAAGAAGAAGTTGATACAACTGGAGGTCAAAATTAAATAGGAAGTCCCAGTATTTTGAGGAAATCAAAAGTGCTGCAAATACAAATTGTTGAAAATCCTTTTAATACTATTCACCTATAATGTACGGACATTAAAACAAGCAGAAAGTTTTACGAACAACAAGGAAGCCGAACGACAAAACCTTGGATGCTCTCTGCGCCCAAGAGCATAGATTGCAAAATACGATTGGCCAATAACAAGTGGACTTTTATATACACATCAGCAGGATCTGTAGGAAATGGAAGATTGATCACAAAATGCATTTCGAAAACACAGTTTTCTTCTGCAGTTGCATCCTTTCAGGGATTATAATGATCAATAATAAATTGGCAAACAATATTAATCAATTTTACTTCTATGTTCTTAATACTGTTTTAAATTATTATTGCTAACTAGAACTTCCTATACATTAATAGGACTTATTATACTGGTGTGATCGATTGGACACAAAGAAGCAGTAGTCAAAACTAATTTAGTTTTAGTTTTGACCACTGCTTTTTTGTGTCTAATTGGAAATCTTGGTAGACGATAATAATGGCAAACAATATTTTTTCAGTTCATAAAATCTTCAATAGAATTATTAGCATCATATTCAACACCAAATACAAGTCAGTCATAACTTCAGTTTCTGTTCCAGTTGAATCTTTAGAAACTTAGCTGAAAGCGAAATTCTTCAATGATCTTCTGTCTATCTTTCCCAACTTCCTTCTTACTCTTTTCATGCTATTGGTGGAAACTTTAATCCCAAATAGGTCGTGATGTTGTCAATCCCACCAAAAATATTGGTCACTACACCTATCACGATCTCATAAATGAAAATAGACACTATCTTACCAAACTCTGTAACTCCGGTAATTTCATTGACTTTCTTCCAAATTTCCCCACAAGAACAACGGAAGATGGTCTTAGACACACTCAAATGGACAAAAATTCAAATTAATGGCAAGTGGTGTAACTCTGCGTGGAATTGTCGAGCCTACAACAGCATCTTCCTAAATTCTGATCACAGAATAGTGTTCGTCCACATAAAAAGATGCCTAAAACGTGTGAAAATAAAGGAATTGAACAAATCGACTGGAACATTCATTCATCACGTAACATCAAAAATGTTTTCCAAATCACTCTAGACGCTATCTCTCAAATCACCACTCAACACCATAGTGATTCTTCATAAATGACTGATGACAAAGTTTCACAGGAAATTCTTGGGTAGCCAAAGCACTTTAAATGAAAAGAATACACCACAAAACCAAGAATGCCAGCTCACAAAGGAATTAATCACTATTAAAAACAATACACAGTAATATCAGAGCAATTCATCCCAATCTCAAATGATATTTCCACATCCTAATTTTTTCGTTGGTAGTAATGGTAGTTTGAGGATGATGAATTAAACATTTCTCATATATATTTTACTATATTATTTTGACCAAACCGTTACTTCTGACTAAACGTTTATTCATCAAGGTTAATTACTTGAATTTCGTGTAATTAATCAGGCATGTCGTAAGTAAGGCAATGGTACTAACAAGTTAAATAGCTTCAGATTTAGGAAGTAGCATTTGTCGAAAAAAAATTGAAAAATGTACAGCGTTAAGATAAATTTAATAAGCTTCATTATTAAATTTTTATATAATGTATTTGCCTACTGTTTACATATCATAATTTACAGGGTGTTCGTAATTACAGTTCTCATTTTTAAAAAGATATAATTAGGGAAATAATAAGAAGAACCTTGTCATATTTCATTTGGAGTCTACTGTGGTGATGGAGTTTTACTTGAGAACAAAAGACGTTACTTAAAAGTTGTCCGCTAGCGCTGTAAATGGCGCTCTAACACCGTAGTGTTAGTTGCCCATGTGTTCACGATAGATAACGTTTTTGAGATCTCTCCACAACCAAAATTCGCAAGACCACGCTCATCAGGTTGCCATAAAAATAATATTTTTAATTTGTATAATTTATATTTGTAACACGTTAATTATATCTTTTAATATTTAATATTCAAAACAATTTCTTATTGTATGATAAATCGGATATTATTGCTAAAATTTCACTTTTAACTGAAAAAAAAAACTTGTGCCGTTTTTTAATATTTGTCCTTTTTGAGCTATGTAAGCAAAAACTTCCACTCGTAAGCAAAAATACCAAGGGATGAACGATAAACCAATATGAAAAGTGATTTTATTTCAGATTGATTTGTATGATTCATCGTTTTTGCGACAGTTTGAAATAAGATTTCGAGAAATAAAATTGGATGAGAGCAACAGAATTTGATCCAGAAGCTTCTATCTGACTGAATAATATTTTTTTATTTCACTTTTTATATTCTAGATACTGTAAATATAAAAACTGCAGCGAACTTTATCGTAATACAAATGAACAAAACTTAAGTTTCAAAAAAAAAAAAACATTTAGCAGTAGTTACTCATGAATAGTATAACAGCTTATAAAATATTACAATTAAAAAGCAATTGCTTATTATGATATCATCACACTGCCAGGCAGCAATTTTTCGTTGCAATGCTCTCAATTTTAGTACTCTCGTGCCCCTGTAAATCATACTTTTCAACGGAGTCGTGCAGGTAATCTATCTAACTCCATTCTCGAGAAAATTTTGGATTGAAATCATTCGACTTCTGATCCAGACCAAAAGTTCGTATATAGTTAATTGGAGCCATATCTGGTCGGGGTTTTCGTCTACTTAACACCGTTTTCGAGATTAAGAAAGGACGGATTGAAAGAGTCGAAAATCCCCAGGAATTTTTTCGGATGGTTCATATGGATGTGCTGGGCCCCATCCCTCATTACCTGGCCTACTCACTGTGGGACATAATGGGCTCATTAAAAAGGAAAAGGCCCTCTAAGTGCCCACAGCCTAGAAAAAGTTTTTAAAAGACTCATAATGGAACAGCTGGGTGGCGAGGGACGGGAATTGATATATCTGGTACGAACCACCCCTGAAAAATACCTAGGGTGACAAAGTTTAATACGTAAATCTAGCCAAAAAGAATTTATGGCCCTTGTCTTTTCTTTTCAATGTCTTGATTACAAAATACATTTCGAAAACACAGTTTTCTTTTGCAGTTACATCCTTTCAGGGTTTTAACAATTATTGGGCTGAAATTTTCAAAAATTGCAAACATAAATTCCCAGGGGTGACGAAATTAGCTAATCGTAATGTCTGTTCTTCTTTTTTGTCCGGGCAATGCCGGCTTAGTTTAGTATAAATGTTTGAAATGTCTGTATTTATAAATGAAAAATCACAAAAAATTCAAGAAAAAATACTGAATTAGTACATGCAAGAACTATGTTTAATTCTTATGCATTTTTTATTATACGTACAGTACAATTCAATGCAAAAATCATGACATCAGAATTGTAAAATTCCGATATCACTACAGAATATACGATACATTTTACAATTATATAAGTAACTTTTGTTTGTTTTTACTTCAGTTTTCCAAAGAATTTCTTTTATTTGCTGTACTATATTGGTTCGATTTTTTTTCTGCCTTTGGAAATGATGTCACGAAACTACAGTGTTTTTTTTCTTGTTATTGCCTTTCATTAAGAGATAGTTCATCAAATGGTTTTTAGTTCTCTTTCTTCATAATTCGTCTTGTTAATTTCTAACGCGGAGTCTCATAACATACCATAAAAATGCTATTATAACCTGTAAAAATGTCTTCCCTTTACTATAATCGAATTAATTTTTGTATAGGATTAATTTATTGCTGATAAACAATTTAAATAATTATCTTCTCCAATTAGTATTGGAAGAAGATTTTAATATTAATGAAGCATAAAAAATTGATCAATTTTTAAGTCCTCTGACTCCAAAAAAATCTGAGGTTTTTCTGTATGTATGGATGTTAGTGTAGGGGGTTCACCCTCTTAGAGCTTAATACCTCCTGTACCTTTCGTCGAAAATTTCTGAAATTTTGCAGGAAACTTTGTTTTAGGGAAATTGATACTATTAAATTTTGTGGTAAAGGACAGAGGGGGAGAGAAGATTAAGTGAGGTCGCGTGTCGTATCTCGAGTAAGATAGGACTTAATGTTGATTTCACTCGTTATTAGCATTTACAATTTTTTATAAAACCCATCCCTACTCTCAAAATTAAGCTTTTTGTAATTTTATAATAATTAAAAATATAAAAATCTTTAAAAATTAAATATCATAACAGATTGAGCCACCAAAATTTTAAATGTTGCCGGGAAAGTTAAGCAACTCGTTGTTGGATTTTTTTAAAATTTTTATACAGTTATTTTTGCGAAATTCCGCTCCAAGCAGATGCATGCTTTACTGAATTTATGTAGCCTATGCCATCAGGAAAATTAACAAGGCCATTTAACCCTGGTTCTTCATTTTCAAAGCGTTCAATAATTGAGGTATTTGCAGAAAAAAAAACACGTTTATTTATTGTATTGCATTTCTTGCGTGTTGCATAAATTTTTGGTCAACTTTCTTAAGTCTTTTTTCATTTTTTTCAATGTATTGTAGCTTCAGAAAGGTAAATGCCCCTGGATATCCTTAAACCACCGAGAGCTCTGCATAGAATTATTATTTACGTATTTTATTCTAGGTATTGTAAAATTAATATATATAGAATTAATTAAGGTTTTAACTTAATATATTTTTGAAGTGACAAATTGTTTTCGTTGTTATTTTAAACTTTTCAATTAAACTACCTTATTAAATAATTATTTTTAAGGGTTTTAAAGCAGAGAAGTAATTCAAGCAATTAGTTATAAAAACAGCTGCACAACTGACGTCATTTTTCCTTAACGATCTTTTAATCCTTCCATTAATTTCTTCTCTCACTTCTTTACTTCTTTTCGAAATTGGATGAAGATTTGTATGTTCAATTAACTTTAAATTTTTAAAGTCGATAAAATAAATCAAACGGTACAATTATTTCTTATCTTTTATTTTAAATGGGGGGAAGTTTACAAGTTTTATCAATACTTTTTATTACGATCTTAAAATTCGGGTTAAAACTTTTAAATTTTGCTGATAATTAAGGCATATTAATTAAAAATTTTTAAAGTCCTTATTTGGAATATTAAAGTACATATACTATATAAAACCTATATATGTAAGACACTGAAAAAATTCATCTTTTCTGCTTACCAGTCTTTAAAAAATCCAGCAACGAGTTGCTTTACTTTCCAGGCAGCATTTAAAATGTGGCACTATCTATTATGATATTTTATAATAAAAAAAACTTTTTATATTTTAAATTATTATAAAATGTCAAAAAGCTTAATTTTGAGGACAGGGATGAGTTTTATAAATAAATAAAAAATGTAAATGCTAATAACTAGTAAAATCGTCATTAAGTCCGAGCCTACTCGAGATACACACGACCTCATTATCTCTCCACCCCCTTAACCTTTAACCATTAAAATTTAAGAGTATCAACTCTCCTAACAGACAATTCTTCGTTCAAAATTTTACAGATTTTTGACAAAAAGCACAGGAGTTATTAAGCTTGAAAGGGGGTGAACAAAATCAGATTAACTTAAATAATAACACTAATTCGATAATAATCTGATACGTGTTATTTTATTGAATTTGCTTGAACATGGCAGATTTATATAAGAGAATCTTTTACAAAAATAATAATTTAAAAAAAAAACAGTGATTTTATATTTTGCTGTAGGAAATATTTTAAAATATTTTCCAAAATTGATGTCTGCTTAACAATTTGTACTTCACGCTTGAATTATCCTTTATACATAAGCATATATAAATATTGAAGTATTTTCAAATTTTCTTGAAACTCATCTGTCAAAACTTCTTAAAACTTTCAAAACTTTCCCTTTCCACTTCATCGTATGGAATATGACAAATATATTGATATTTCAGAGAATTCGTTTTTTTTTATTTAAAGCACTTTCAACTAAACTGATCTTAAAATTCAGGTTTTTATTTTCTTTCTTTGCTTTCTTCGATCTCATAACTTATTGATTTGTATTATAAGTATTCTTCGCCAGAAATAAATATAGAAAAAATATTTAATTTACTAGAAAATAAACATTGTAATGTATATAAATTCAAATACATAAAATTTATTTACTTATTTATTTATTTTAGCAGATTTATTATAAGTACAGTTGAAGCAATTTAGTATATTTGTTTACGTCAACGCGACACGTGGCGTGCTGCCAGTTTCTCATAAAGACTTTATGAGAAATTGGCCCCTATTACGTGTTACTAATGTAAAGAAAACCCCCCAGCAAAGCATGAACCCACGACCAACTACCAGTGTTCAGTGGTGTTATTCATCGGTCACTAATGGGCGCATGATGCCTCGAAACTCGAACGCTCCAGAGATCGAATAACTCAGAATCCAAATACTTTTTACGAGGAAATTTTACCTCAAAAGTCGAACTTTGCTCGGAACTCTGACAAAAAGAAGACCGTGCTGTACGGTGTATGATATCTGTAAGCATGATGCGGCCATGTTGCCAGATTCGGTTAATTTTTTCCTAATGTTAATTCTGAGAAACGGTATCATTCACGGCCGAATATCAAACGGTAATCTGCCAACCAATCAAATTTCACGAAAAACGGACCAAATATTTAAACACGGTACCCTTGAAAACCACTTAAATCATACTTTGTGAAGGCAGATAACCTCGTATTATGTAATTTTTTTCATTTGAAAGCGATTTTGAATGCCCGAATTTCTATCGGACCAGTGGTATACTGGTCTGATAGAAATTCGAGACCGTTGCGGAAGAGGGTTGAAGCAATTTGATCAAAAGTAGTCGTTGACCTCTTCCCGTAAGACAAGATTCGTACCGCAAGTCACTTTATTTCAATACAAAACTTTTTCTCCAAACGGCGTTAGATACGTAACTGGCACGATTCTATTGCTAACAGGAAAAGTATGATGCACAGGTGCGAAACACTGCTACAGTCCATGCTACATGTCACAGTAATGTCGTAATAGCGCATCCATTTCGCACGTAGTTAATTATTTTGTTAACTTTTTTGCTAATAGATGACGCTACGCGTAACTCAGAAAATCGAATGTAGATAAAAATTAATTGATTTATAGAAATTCAATCGATATTTTGGAGTGGAATGTACGACATAATCTAAGTTAGAGGTATTTAAACATAACTACCGAACGTAGCAATTGGTCGAACGGCCTAGGAGTGTACAGCGAACAAACAAACAAACATCCTCATTTATATATTTTGTTCATTGTTTTTAATTTGTTATTATTATTACTACTATTTTCGTTGTTTTATGCATTAATTAGAACGTTTACTTGTGTTATTTTAGTTTAAATTATGAATTTTTTAGAATTAAAATGGGCATTTTTGGGATTTGGAAACGGATTAATTCACGTGACATTATTCCATATTAGAAAAGATTGTTCTGGAACTCGAATGCCTTCTAGAAACGAACTGAATTCGAGTTCCAAGGCACCACTGTATAATTTTTTCTTAATTAATCCGAAGAACTGTTTTCCATATTCACTTTAAACTAGTGTATATAAGCTTAAAAGAATCACTAAGAAAATTGTTTTAATTTTCTAATTATCACTCAAATTTATTAAATGGAAATGTGCTTTAAATAAATTTTAAAGATAATTAAATAAAATAATGTTAATTTCTTTCAACTTAATTAAAAACAGTTTAAGGTGAACAAGGCATTGTTATTTGAATTAATTAGAATTTTTGAAAAGTTTATCAAACAATTATGTCGCTAATTAGTAAAAGTTCTGTGATTTATTTTCTCTTCGTAAAATTAAGATTAACGATGATCATAATTTTGAAAATGTAACGTTTGATTGAGATTTACAATATTCATTAATGGAAGTTGAAGAGAAGAGTTATGCTTCCATTTTTGTAGTCTCTCCTATCTTAAAATTATCTTTTACTTATTTGAATTGTTACCTGAATTCTCTTCATTCACTCTACGCTTTAGAAAAATACGTTTTAAACTTTTATCAACTGGCAAAACTAAAGTTTATTCATTATAAATTTTTCTGTATGCCCTGTACTTAATATACTGTAAATTTAATCATTACAAATATTAAGTTTTTTGGCTTCAGTATTATAAAAGAAACAACAACAAAACGATGTTTAGTAACGAAATAACATATTTTAATGTAAATTTTTTCAGGTGTGGACATTTTCTTGAAAAAATTTTGTTAAAATTAAATGCTAATTATATGAATTCTGTGTGCCCATCAATTTCCGAATTGATAACACCACTGAACACTGGTCGTGGGTTTGCACCTCGCCAACAGACTAGTCACGTGAAATTTTCCGGGTTTTCTTCACGTTAGTAACACTTAAATTGGGCCAATTATATATAGAAAGTCCTTACATTTGATATTTTGTTTACATTAATCATAAAAACATACCTTAACCACTCGCTATTGATTTCTTAATGCTGTGTTTATTGATCAATATCATCACCTCAGATAGCGAAAAATGCGTGAAAGTTATCATCTTTTTCATGCAGAATTTAGATTCAGGACAATTTTATATTGCAAAGATTTAATTAGAATTAATATTAAATATATTTTGTTTAGTTATATGATATATAACGTTATTACTTATAATAACAGCTTTCAGATGTAGTAATTTTTTAGATTACATTAGATTAAAAGAATTCGGGTGGAGTGAATAAAATATTTAATATTTGCTAAGTTATCATAACTGATAAGATATGATTATATTTCCTGGTATATCACATATAAACTATTCTTTCCTTTCTCTAATCTCACATTTTTATCTCTTCTTTACCATAAATTATGTTAATATACCGATTACTCTTAATAGATCACATAACCGAGAATCTAATGGAAACAATTTAATTGCTTAATTTTCAAAATGGTGTGTGAATCGAAATATTAAAAATATAAATCAAATTAAATTAACAAATTTAATATATAATAACAGTAATATAATATTTTAAATTTCTTATAAGTTACTGTTAAGTTTGATTTTTAAGTATACGACTTACTAACTGTCTACACAAGTAAATACATAGATACACACGTAAACAGCACACCAACATATGCATTCATTTTTATTTTTAACAATTAATAAAAGTTTTAGAAGATTTTAAGAATAAATTACATTTTTTGAGAATTGGCGCTTTCTAAAATACTTTTTTTAAGCATAAAAATCTCTCTGTATTAAAAGAAAATGCTGAATTTGAACGATAGGTTTGTGTGTTGAAAACTAGATAAATGACTTGTATGGATTTCAATGGTTCATTTGATAGAAGTGATATTTTTCAAGCTTAATGGCGGAAAAAGTATTCGAAATGCTGAAAATAGTAGACATTAATGATTCGATTGTTAGTGATCGATATAAAAGGTTTTGATATCGACTTTTCTGTAAAGTAACATGGCCTTTAGTCTCATAATAACTGATTCTTTATTTCATCTTTCAAACCATATACAATATTAATCCTGTGCATTCAAAATAATACAATTGTGTTAATTAATTGGTCGTGGTTTAGCTCCTCATCAACGTGGAGTTGTCCAAATTTTCTTCACGTTTCTAACACCTAAATAAGGGCTAAATTGCCCACGTGTTGTGTTGCCTTATATGAGTCGTGCTCAAACTATGGCCCATAAAATAAATGTGGTCTGTGAACACTTTAATGTAACCCTTCAACAGACGCATAATTTATAGATGATAACTTATGCACAGTTTGGCCAGCAAATCGAAAAGACACCACTGCATTAAATCATCAATCCAATCCAATCTTTTTTATTTTTCCTTTTGGGATCATGATACGGTCCTTACCTCAAGTTCCGCTCTGTCCCAAAGCTGGAGCTCAACCGTCCTCATTTTGTCTCTCGATTCTGCTTCCTTTTTTCCTCTCCCGTAAGGGGAAACTGAGGGAGGTCAAAGATCAAGCATATGCCTTGGCATGAAACCTACTTCCAGAAGCAAATTGTCGTTCTCTCACGTCTAGAGACACTTGCCATTAGTAGGTGTGATGGCTCTTTATGTGGAATTATGTCGACATCTTCCAACTATGAATCGTACATATCCCTCACAATTACAATAAATGAAATGTCTGTAAAATTATATGAAAAACTGTGCTAATATTTTATTTTTATTTAATAAAAAACGCATTATGTTTTAAATAAACAAACTAGAAATAAATTCGAAGAGACAATTTCTAATTCTTCTCACTACTAAAATCATTAGCAATTAATTTAATTAGCATTAAAATTAAACAATCTATTTACAATGTCATTAATTTTTTAAAACTATTTTTAATTAAAGAAATGTCTCATTAACATATTTTATTCAAAAAATCCTCTTGTTGAGTTTAAGCTTGTTTATAATGGACACATTTTCAACAAAAAACATCATTAAAATAACTTTGTACAATTTATAGAAATAATAATAATTTTAAAATTTTAAAATAGCATAGAAAATTACACCTCATATTTTATAATATGAGGTGTAATTTTCAAAACAAAACAGAAATTTTAAACAAATTAATTTCTTAACGGTATAAATACGAGCTTTACAATCTTCATTCTTTAAAAGGGATAATTTGGATAATGGCTAGTTCTAAAATCAAATTTAACTATTTGGATAAAATTCTTTAGACAAAGTTTAATTAATAGATTATTCAACATATCTAAATTCCTGAATTAATTAGAAGTTATTGTTCAGAAAATATCGATTCGAAACTGCTTTGTTTACACGTGTCAAAATCAAGATCTTCATTTTGTTTTAACATATAAAACATCTAATTAAACCAAGTAAAAGATTGTTTGTAATATGAGTAATACTTCCACAGAACGGAAAAAGTGTTTTAAAAATTATTTACTAACGAGCAATTATTTATTTTGACATCGTCACAATAAATAATTGAAATTTTAATCATATTTTTAATTTATTTCATTTAAAATATATGCTCTTCACCTCAAATTAGTAGTGGCTTGCCCCTGTACATCATACTTTTCCTTTAACAAGAAAGTCGTGCCGGTCATCTCTCTAACATTTGTTAGGGAAAGTTTTAAATTGAAGTCACATGACTTCTGTAATTATTACATTTTATTGGAATTTATTATTTAAAAATTACTTATTTATTTCTATTTTACATAACGGCTGTTTAATCTATGTTCAATATATTAAAATAAAAGTTAAATTGACAAAGTTAAGTAATATTAAATTGCAAATTAAAATTTCATTTCAAAATATTTACAATATGAGTGGATGAAATCATTCAACACTATTCGTGGATAATTTACCACGTGGATGACCACGTGGAGTTTTCCGGATTTTCTTCACGTGTGTAACATCGTTTTGGGCCGTTTAATGTTCTTAGTTTTTCACAACACACGTGGTTGTTCCGTGTTTGTGGGAAACTGCACCTTATGTAAGGGTTAGACACGTGAAAAAACCCGGAAAACTCCACGTGGTAGCTTGTTGGTCAGGCACGAATCCGCCACCAACTAGCAGTATTCAATGGTTTTATACACTCGTTCACTGATAGGCACCTTTACTATTTTATTAAAGAGTACTAAAGTTACTTTTTTATAAATAAAAATAAAAGATAAATATTATTAAATTGATTTTAAAATTTTATCATCATCATCATAGAAAGTATAATAACATAAAAATGATACAATACAAATTAGCAATACAAAAAGAGAACAGTTTCTCTGTTATGGGGGGAATAATACAAGTGGTTCGAAGGATTACAAATTAGCAAATCTAAAGTACAAAGATACAAAGATAAGTCATAAACACTATAAACAACGATTTTATGATTGCATACATAATGTTTCATCTATAATTACAAAGACAATGAATACAATAACAATCATTAATTTTGATGTTTCAAATAGTACTTTTCGGAGATTTTAACAAAATAATTGTATATTTTGTAAAGATTCGTTTTACCGAGATTATTTAAATTAAGTTGGAAGTCGAGTAATGAATTATAATTGCATATTTGAGGTATTTTATAATAGTCACGCAAGCTATGAAGTTCTTGACAATTGTGAATTACATGATATAATGAAAATTCTTCAGAATTACATAAAGGGCAATAAGATCTTGCTAAATCAATATAAATATTATTGATAAAAAGAGTATATTTATTTAAACGGAGTTGAATTATTAATCGTTTTACATTTAAACTAACTAGTTGTGACATATAAGGTTGTGAAGACGGAATTTGTAATAAATCAATATACCATGGGTGATAAGTACTTTGGTATAGTGAATTTTGATCTTTGTTTATTGCCTGGGAAATTGCGGAGTTTATTAAAAGTGAATATCCAAATTTCCAATCATTAATGTTATCTTTAAATAATGACTCCGATACACCAAAACTATTTAGGATTTGGCTTAATTTGTAATGCCGTATATGCTTAAATTTCTGATTTTTACTTTGATTAATATTTTGTTGGTTTAAATATATTATAGTATTATTATTTTTAAATTTGATTCTGTAGTAAAATTTTATTAAACGTTTCAGTAAGAACGGGTAAAACCAAATTCGGTTTACTTCATGCCGCAAAGCATATCCTGGAATAGTTCTTTCCAGATGAAATAATCTGCGTAAATAATAGACGTGAAGATATTCCAATTTATAAATATAATCTAAACTCCATATTGGACTTGCATAATATATTATGGGTATGATAGTTGAGTTAAATAGTTTAATATGAATTTTCAAATTAGTAGTTTTCAACTTGGAACATACAAATAGTAGATTATCTATGGCTTGCTTTGTGTTGATTTTTATTTTATTAAAATGTGCTTTAAAGGATAGGTTCCAATCAAATTTGACTCGCAAATAGTCTATTTCATTTACAGTTTGTAAAAGAGTATTTTCATGATATATTTTAGTTATTAAATTGATTTTCTGTACAGTTTTCCTGATTTTCGTTTAGACGATTTTATAAAATTGCAATTAAAAATTTTCAAGAGATTTTAAAAAAATTGTCGAAACAGCACTCTGTTCTTATCTCCAGTCTTATTATCGATATTAGAAAATATAAGATAATTAATAAAATTTTATAAATAAAAACGATTTTTTTTTAAAAAATGTATCAAGATAAAAATAAAAAGTAATTGTAAAAGTTAAAATAATAAAAATTATTTTGTGTTTACAATATAAACTAATAACTTTCTATACAGTGTAGAGTGTTCATGAATACTGCACAATACCCATTTTTTTTCTTGCGGGAAAGCATCAGCGCTCAAACAAAAGGGGCAAGATGCACAATACATAATTTTTTTGCTTATTGTCTTCACAGAATATCTTATTTTATACGATAAAATATTTTAATTCAAAATATTTTTAAGAAATAAACTCTTTATAAATATAATTTGCAAAAAAAAACATTTAAGTTCATACCTAAATTATTTAATTTTTGTTGTAAAATATATAAAATTAATGATCAAGTATTAATTTTTCAAAATTTATCTATCTTAATATATAATAATATTAAGCTAATTTTGCTTGTTTATAAATTATAAGCAAAAATAAATATTTGTTATAGGCTATAAATATGTGAATAATAATTTAAATTTATGTGTAAAATTAACTAAGAATGAAATGTAATTAATGAATTTCCTACATTTTGAAAGTTATAATTATATTACTCTACTTATTACAATAAGCATTAATTGATCAAACATGGTAGCATCGTTGTCAAATGATTTCATCAAAATATCAATTAACTGCCTCATACACGACAAGATCTGCTTCAGAAGAGGAATTTTCGAGGAATTTTCCACTTTGTGTAGGACATACTCTTTCGTTAGAAATATATTTTACAGCACCAAATTTGGCATGAAGCACCCTAAAACCTACCTCCTATTAAGCAACACCAGGCACACGCAGCTATTCTTCAACTCCTTAAAAAATACTGTAAAAAGTATAGCCAGCTCTTATACACCTATAGCCCACCCTCTCGAAAGCCCAAGCAATGTCGGGAGTAGCTAGTTTATTTATTAATAAAATTATTTTAGAATAAATTCTAGAGAAAATTTTGGAATTTATTTTTAGAGAAAACGTATTAGATGAAACGTTGATTGAATATTGTTTTTACTATTTAAAATTATTAAAAACATTTTAATACAAAATTATAAACATGTACATTCATAATTAAAATTGTTTCAATCATTTTTGAAATAAACTTTAAATATAATTGATTTTGTTGACACTGATTAAATCTTTTGCTGACACTGACTCGAGATAAATATTAATATTTATCTGATTTGTCAGGTGAAAAAATAAATAAAGTAGACAGAAATCAATAAAACATTTTCTAACAATTTATTAAAACAGTTTTTCTCTCTTATTGTTCATCTGACCGTGTGGCTGTCTGTTCGTATTTGAAATCGAAAGAAAAAAGTTGAATTTTCTAAGAATTCTGTAAACAGACTACTCTACAATTTCATATTTTGTTCTATTCCAGTATTCTATTATAAATAATGTCTTTACAGATTCATAGATTATTTCACCCCATATGTGAGGTTTACATTGAAAGTAGCTTATAAAATCACCAAAAAATAAAATAATTTCTTTACACAAAATTAACAATTCTACTTCCTTTCTTATTTACAATATCATTCTAAGATGCTCTTCAATATAATCTAACTCTGTTCTCGAAATTAACGAAGGACAGACAGAAGAAACTTGTAATTTTAATAATAAGTGTATTATCATATTTTTCTATATTTGTTCTCTCGACTTAATTTATTCACTTTCGAATTACTGTAAGCTCTGCTTTTATAAACGTCTTTGAATCTCTAGCATTGATAGAGATAGAAACATAAACTTGTCATCATTTCCTTTGCTGCAGTCAAAAAAAGATAATTTCGAATGAGGTTATTTAAAAGCATACAACATATAAAAGATAAATATTATACACTGTTCTTAAATTAGCTGAAAATTTTCTCATATTCTGTGAAGGAAACGTAAATTTCCAACTTATTATTATTATTTTTTTTTTTTTTTTGTTTATTGATTAAGAAGCTCGAATGATGAGCAATGATAAATTATAACATACAAGCAGCAAATATTTAAATATGTCACCTTGCTATAAATGTAATAATTTTCTTCAATTTCTTCAATAAATTTCTATTATTTTCCCTTTACTATAAAGATTTTGGCATAATAACATTTATATATTGACTGTATAATAAAACATAATAAACATAATTTTAATTGGGATTTTGTATTAAAAAATAAAGAAACTAGAATTAAGTATAATATTTAACAATTTTTAAAAAATATTATTTAGATTATAGAAGGCAGTTTATAATTTTTTATTATTTTTTCTGATATTTTATAGATGACATGCATCACTCGACTGTTATCAGGAAAAGTATGATTTACAGGGGCAAGTACTGCTAAAATGGAGAGCATATATTTTAAATTAAATAAATTAAAATATAATTTTAAAAAATTACAGTTTCGCATTGAAACGATGTTACGATAATATAAATTTTATCTTTGTTTTAGGAGATGGCCCACCACCACAATTTTCCAAATACGAAACTCATAAACATAACCAAATGTAGCATTTAATCATGTGTGTGTGTAAATGTATTTTAACAATGTATATGATGGGATGACTCTGCCCCATTCCCATCTTCCCATCTTGAAAAACATGGCTAATTAAAGCTTTTTTAAAATTTTCTAATTAAAATTTAAGATATAAGATGAAAATAATTAATCAATTAAAATATATAAATTTATTTATATGCAATTTTTATAATTTAATTTTTCACATTTTTATAATAAACTTAAGATATAATTAATAAATATTTTATAAATACAGTGTTATTTTTAATGTAAAATCAAGATGGCCGCTCTGCAGATGGCGCTAGTTGCAAGGCTATTGAACAGAAAGGTTGACGAAATGAAGTGGTTCTAGTTGTTAGTAGCATGTTGTTTGCTTCTGTATCGGATCGCAATGGCATTAAAACACAAAAAAATGTGACTTTGCAAATGCTTGATGTATCTGCAATTCATAAAAGATTGTTTTATTGGATAAGTAAGTCATGTGATCAATAAAGAGTGCAGAAAACTCTACCAGAAGGATCGAGTTATGGAAAGGTAAGGATACAGAAAAATTCTGCTAAAATATTATGAATTAAAATTAAATATAGGATAGGTTTTCATTTGAGCTTTCAGAAATATTTTGCTCTTTTTAGTTTCCTAATGCAATATTTGCAAGAAGCCAAAAGGAATTATTGATATATTCGTGTTATTTCTGTAAAAAAAATTTGAGAAATACTTTTATCTTGTGTTTAGATACTATACAAAATTAAATTACTTTTTTAATTGTGTTTGTTTCACACCCTAACCATGTGGTTACAATTCATCTGTATCGATTTTACTACAACAGCGTTGGACCACATTACATTAAATATTAAAGATTGTGACGTGTTCGTTTTAAAAGTATTTTATTTTTATTTTGTCTCAGGGATTGAACTAGTGCATTTTCTGGTTGATCGATTCGAATTTTACTTCATAAAACATTTGTTTTAAGTCGATTTTCCAGCGATACTTGCAAGTCGTAATTGTAAATTGCATTTGTTTTTATCGTTTTTGCTGTTTAGTCTAAATATAAATTTAAAATCTATTTTTAATTTTTAAAAAATTAATTTTTATACAATAAAAATCCTCAGATAATGGCAAAACAGCTATGATCCTTACAGAAAAATAAACTTCTGCATGGAAATTGTACTAAATTAATGCTATCTGATCGATAAAATGTAGTGATTTTATCCTATACAACAGTTAAGAGAGAAGAGAGTTTATAAAAGTTTTTAAGCCTTATTTTCATATTAAATAATTGATAAAATGAATTTGTGATTAGATAAAGTCATTCTTCACTATAAAAAAATTAACCTCTTTTAATAGCGTATCCAAAAATCTTCAGAGGGGGATTTCATAAAAGAAACAATATTCTTACAAATTTTCTTAACCTGAGTTACCCGACTTTACTCGGGAAAAACTCCTAGAAAGGGTGTGCAGTTGTACCCTTCTCACTCATCTAAAACCACTCCTGAACGTCATCATCACTATTACAGAAAGTAAGAAAATAAAAACCCACTGTATACTACAGTTTTATATAATAAATTCTTATATTTATAAGAAATTTCGTAAATTAATACGCGCGATATTGCTACGAAATACGAATTTAATCCTTTGCAATTTTATCTGGAAAGAATTCTAAAAGATTCGCCGATTTCTCATATTTACCTTTTTATTTTTGTTTTTAGAATTAAACGAAAAAATCACAGAAATTATTTTTTAGATATAAATTTTGCTTGTCTAGATTTTGACGAGTGCATATTTTCAAATTTCATTTCTTATTATTGAGAAGATAAAGGAAGATAAATCTTATCTAACTCCTTAAAAATGCTGGAAAATAAAGAATAAGTCGTGCAAAAATTAAAATAATGTATAAAATTACATAAAACGGTGAATATTCGAACAAATTTGTATGCAGTCGAACCTGTAAACAACGGCTACGGAGAAGATGGCCGCTGTTTACAGGTGTTCGTTATTGGAGGCTCGACTGTATCTAATTTCAAAGCAGTTTAATTTAATTATTTTCGCGGTTTTTCTATATTAAAGATAATTATAAATAATATGCTTTTAATTTTTATAATAATCAACGAAATCTCTGAAAATATATTTAATATTACGTTTTCTTTATATAGGGGGAAAAACGAATTTAAAAATTGAGCTGTAAAATTTGTTTTATTCTCTAATTCGATTTCCCTAAGAGGAAAGTAATCTCGATTTTAAGCTTTTATTATTTTGTTATTCAAATAGAGTTGAAACTAACGTAATTGAATGGATTTAAAATTAAATTTTTTAATATTTTTTTCGAATTAAAATCTAAGAAAATTTGAAAATTAAAATTTTTTCTATTGAATTATTTTGTTTGAGTCTTAGTAAATTTTAGAAAATAACATTTTTATTTCTTTAAATTATTTCTACTGGCATTTCGTTTGTTTGTCTGTCCTGTAATCTCGAGAAAAAAGTTACATAGAAGAAAACTGAGACTGGATATGGAAAGCTTACAGTCATAAGACTCAGATTAACTATATACCTACTTCCAGTTTGTATAGAAAGTCACATTATTTCAATTCTAAAGTTTTCTCCAGAACAAAGTTACACAGATGACCAGCATGACTCAATTGTTAACAGGAAAAGTATGATTTACAGGGGAAACAACTACTAAAATTGAGAGCATTGTGACAAAAAATTGCAACCTAACATTATGATGATGTCACAATTGAGTCATTATTTTCTAAATTATACTTTTCCTTCATTCCTATTCAACTCCTACTATTCTCAATTAATATTTGATTCGTATAATGAGAAAGATTTTGTGACGTGTGTAATTAAATTTAAATACAATTACAATTATTAATATTAATAATGTAATCTTCTTTTCAACTGTCCACTGATTCACACGATCCTGAGATTTAATTGTCACGTGTTCGTACCCCTTATGTCGATCACACGCGATCTACTGGACCGCGTGATTCAATATCACTATCCCCCATTTTAACTTAATATTATTTTGTTTTAATTAATAAATTATCTATTTTAAAAGTGAATTTTTATACTCATAAATGCAGTTATGTATTTAAGTTTATAAAAATAAATGATAAGAGAATATTGAAAGGATTTTTGTAAGGTAAATTTACAAGATAAATTAAATAACAATCGTTTCTTAAAGTTATAGAGAATAAGAATGTGCCGTTATAATTTACGATATAAATTTACATAGATTGAGAGCTTATCTTATTTTGAAATTTTAAATGGAAGTTTCTGTCTAAAATTTTAAATTTTATTATCGTAATTAATTAAATATAGTACAAACTTAGAGATAAAACTGCACGTTTTAAGGAAATTCCTTTTAAAAAGAGCTAAAAACAGGTTACAAAATCACTTATTGGGGTAGAAAATTTTTACTTTTTTACAAACAATACGTTACAATGCATAGAACATTATTTAAAACCGCAAATTTAACATAAAACAGATAATAAAAATTCATATTTATAAATTCTTTTCGCGATTCCTAAGCCCAAAAAATTTAATCTCGTTTGTTTTTTTAGTTGAGAATGTACAAAAGTCCCGAATTTGCTGCACAAAATGGTTGTCGAAGTATTATGTACGAGAGTTGAGGAGTGTCTTTCATCGATAAAACGTTTATGTTAGATATATGTAACAGAATAGTTTCGGTAAGGAATATATCGATATATAGAGAAGAGGTGGCGTGCTTAGTAGCATATTTTGGAAAATATAAGTGCTGCTCAAGGTAGATTCGGTAGACTAAGGCACACATGCCTCATGGCGTTTTTACTCAATTAGCTTAGAATTAGTTTGGTAATTGAAGTCATGTGATATACGTTAATTTTTATTTTAGAGTAAAAAAAACTGATTGCCCTGGTATGAAGGGGATGCTGCAGCACCACAAGCACCCCACTGGATACGCCCCTGTGGAGAAGTTAATTTTTTATACCCTATTTTTATTGTATGTGTTTACAAATGCAAGAAACTATTTAACTTTAATATTTCATACGATTTTGTGTCGTCTGAAATGTAAGAAAGGGATACTTTCGTGTGTTTTAAATTGGTTATTACTTAATAAATGTTTAAAAAGTGTTAAATACATGTAAAAAAATTTACCTTTTTTGTGTATAGTAAAAATTCGTTTTACTTAAGCTTATTTCATCTATAAAATTGAAAGATAAATTTATTTTGGTAGTTGAATACTTTAAGAAATGCGACTAGAGCCAGGAGGAAGAAACCAATTTTCCTCTTCCTCCTGAGTATAAAAACTAATCTTCCTCTTCTAAACTTTTACTTGTAAATCTCGGTTTTTAGCTTGATAAAGTTAAATCACTTTCTAACAAAATATTGTAAAATTTGATTTCATAATTTTGAAAGTTCATAACATAACCCGAATACACCTGAAACTTCGAAGATTGCGATTTGAAGAGTATTGTTCTAGATTAATTAATTTAATTTAATTTTGTTCTATTAAATTTCGTTATAATTTTATACTATAATAAATATGTATTACTTACATTGTAATAATAAAGATTTATTTTGTAAAGACCCGCTATATAATTACGCTTCTTTACACTTTTATATTTAGAAAATTCTAAGTTTAAATAAGAAAGATTTCCTCTACTCAAGAATTCTTTAGATAAAATTATGTATAATTTTAATAATGAACAGTATAAATTGTTTGTTTTTATGCTAACGTTGCATTTAATTTTTCGTCAAAATGCTCTCGATTTCAGTAGTTTCTTGCCCCTGTACATCATACTTTACCTGTTAGCAATAGAGTCGTGTCAGTTATCTAACTCTATTCAGGGGAACATTTTGAATTGAAATAACATGACTTTCAGTTTCGATCAGAGTTTTATATATAGTTAATCTGGACTTTCTGTCTCCGAGCATTTTAATTCTAGTCCAATTCTCAACTGTTTTGCTTTATTCTCAATATTGAGGAAGGACAGACAGACGACTGTGGGAATTTATAGGTCTATAATCTTTTTAAATTGCAACATAATAAGATGAATGTTATGAGTAGGATCTGGGACAGTCCCGAATTTCTTTTGCTTTTAGCCCTCTAAAATATAATACTATTTTAAATAAGTCTTCTAATGCAATATAATATATTTATAGGTCAATATAGAAATATTTTAAAAAGTCATTTAATTTTAGCCATTTTTAGGTCCATTTTTCACTCACTTTTAAAAGACTATCCTAGTTTTGGCGATAAAAAGTATGACAACATTCACAGTTTAGCTAAAATCTCAGGGAAAACCATTACAGATTCGAATCAGAATTTGAAAGAAACATTCCAGGAAGTTTTAGATTTCGACTGAAGGAGTTATATAAAGTGGCAAGAACTCAATGTTCAGAGTTTATTGCAAAGCTCTATTGTCTTGAAAACAGTTTCTTTCTCTTATAATCCTTGCTTCGTTTTTATCACGTACACTATAAATTTTATTATATGTACTGTACATTACCAAAACAAAGACAGTAACGTCAAAATGGCAATTCTGAAAATTTGACAGGTCTAGAGATTGGCACACCCTATCACCCCTGGAGACAATGTAAAACTACATAATGAATCTGTCATAGAAAGATTTTGATGATAGTCACACCCATTAAATATTATTCCTTCCCATTTAATCTGTTCGTATGTAAATGCTACGACTTTATTTTTTATTTTTTAATTTAATTTAAAATATTATCACCCTTTGCAGTTTTCACTAAGGACCTGTTATGTTATGTTTCGTGTTAATATGAAATAGCTATTTCGGTAAATTTACTAAAATATTAAATGTAGGGCAGAATTTTTGTTGTTAAAATTATTTTTCCCCTTTAAAAAACAAAACACAATTTTTAAGAACAATGTTTCAATTTAAATATTTTAAGTAGGTTAAGTAGGTTATTGCAAATTACTTTTGTTCTCTGTTATTAAGCAGCAAATGACCCATGTTAACCTCTTCTTCATAACACCATTCCTATGTGGTTAACGAAAAAATAAAGGAAAAAATGCCATTAAATAAAGAGTTTTTTGAATATATTTTTTAAAATTTAGCTACCTTTCATTGTGTCAATTCTTAATGTTTCATTACTCCAAAAAACACTCAACATTTAATTTTTAATAAGTCCAGTGTTATTAATATATTATAAAATATTTAATTTCTGTATTTTAAAAAGAGTTGTGCAACTTTCCCGGCAAGACTTAAAATTGCATGTCTCGCCATCTGTTATAAAATTTTATTTTTAAAACTTTTTGTCATTTTATAATAATTAATAATATAAAAAGCTTAATTTTGAGAATAAGAATGACTTTTATAAAAAAAAAAATATTATAAATGCTAATAACGAGTAAAATCTTCATTAAGTTCGACCCCGCTGGAGATATAAAAATTTATCACTTTCTATCTCCTGACCCCCTTGACCTTTAACCACCAAAATTTAACATCATAAAATTCACCTAATACACAAACCTTCCTCAAAATTTCAAAACTTTTCGACAAAAGGCACGGGAGTTATTGAGCTTAAAAGTGGGTGAACAAAAGTGAAAACATCCCTAACTATTTTTGCATTTCTCGAGATTTCAAGGTCCCTTGAGTTCAAAAGTGTAAAAATCATTAGGATAATTTTTAAACCGATTGCCATAACAGCTGGAAACTGATGAGATTATAATATACACTTAATTGTATTTAACGTGAAAAATTATGCTGGATTTCTGTGTAATGTAAATACGACAAAGATTTAAAAAATCCATCTCTCAAAGTAATTGAGAGATGAATGGAGATGAATGGATATACAGTGGTATCTTTGAGTAGGAAATCAATAGTCGATGATAGCTAATGGTCTAGAATTGCAACTATCTTATGACAGTTACAATTCTTACATTTTCTCCATTCTGCTACATTTGTAAAGCATCAATCTTCTCTGACATTTTGGCAACTCTTTTCTTTTTTTAACAGCCAAATAAATTATAAAATTCTCATTAAATAACGTCGAGTTATATTTAATCTGCTCTGTAATGTATATTTTAAACACTTTAAATTTTTCTAATATTATCTCTTATATTCTTCTCTGATGTCAGAATTATACTAATATTAAAAATTATCTTTTATGCACGTTACTTAATTACTTTCTCGGTTGTCATATAGCCTATAATAGAAGGAAAGTATGGCGATCGTTCAAAAAATAACCCTTATTAAGATTTCTACATTTTTGGACAAGAAATGAAAAAAAAATTGGGTTTTTTTCAGTATGTATGGACGTTAGTGTGTGTGGGGGGCACGATTTTGTTCATTTAATTTGAAGCTTAATAACTCCGGTGTCTTTTGTCCAAAATTTATGAAGTTTTGTAGGAAGGTATTAGGGAGATTGATGCTGTTAAATTTTGGTAGTTAAAGGTCAAGGGAGTGGGAAGATAGAATGGAATAATTTGTCATATGTTCTCGAATGAGATCGGACTTAATGAAGATTTTACTCGTGGTTAGCATTTGCAATTATTTTTTTATATAACGCAACTCATAACAGATGGAGTCACCCACAATTTTAACTTTTTTGCCGGAAAATTTACACAACTCGTTGCTGGATTTTTTTATTCGTGTTTTTATTTATTTATTTTTTATTTTTTATTTTTTTTTATTTGTCTTCAGATAGTTCAGTATGTTATGATATACTTTTCAATTATTTGTTGTATTGAAGCCTTTTAAAAAAACTTTTCGACCCAATAATATTATTATTTATTATCGCTTAAACTTTTAAAAATTAAAATAAATAATAAAATTAACACCATATTTAAAATATAATTGAAGTTTTTGTATTCTCTTCTTCGCTCTCTTTGCTATTTCTTAAAACAGATTTGATTAAATTTATAAGAAAATTTTATGAGATATTAGCTTAATTTAATTGTCAAAAACTTTAAAATGGATAAAATTTATAATTTTTTTAGTGTTTGTGTTAAAATTAAACGTTAAAGATGACGATAAAGTTGAACAAAGACGTTTTAGGGATCAGTAGAAGTTAGGAGATAACATTATGACCCACTTCTCTACCAAATAATCTCCTGAGCATTTTCATATACTTGACTCCTGCTGAGTGTAAATGCTATAATTATCTCTTCTGGCAGCAAAATCCTATTTTATAGTTACCGGCAAGTAAATATTTATTTTATAAGTTTAAACGTTTCGACTTTTTACACCAAATTACAATAAATAGAAATAATATTAATAGAATATAAGTAGTTAATTGGTGTGATTGGACAGGAAGATTTCTTTTCAGTCAGCTAGAAAAAAAGAGAAGTCTTTCATAAGATGAGAATAAAGGAATTTGTAAGGTCCTTCAGAATTTCTAAAGTTTGTATTTAAAAAAATGAAAAACAAGATAGCTTAGTAGGGTATAAAATAGCAAATTACTCACAGCTTGGAACCACTAAATGAAAAATATCCGTTATATTTAACAGTAAAATGATAAAAGCTGTCGTATCATATAGAGGTTAGGCTTTCCAGCATGAATTGTGAACCTTGCAGGAAAGACATTTTACAAACAAATTTGTTTTTAATTAATTTCGTAGATTCGAATTATTTTAAAATAAATTTTAAATATTATTAAATTAATTATAATCACATTAATAACTTTATTTGATATAATTTTACCTTATATAAATATTTTGGATATATTTTATGAATAATATTAACTTTTTAATGTTATAATTATTGTTTCTTCTTGGGCTTGAAATTCACTTACAACTTTATAAATAATTGGAATAAAAACGAAATATTCTTATATAAATAATTAATTATATTATATAAGATTGTTAATAAATTTATTTAATACACTTATTTAAGGTGAAGTAAATGACGAAAAAAAGGAAACATGCAGATGCTTATTGTTGATTTCTCTTGATAATTTTCTAATTTTACAAATTTAAACCTATAATATAACTTATTTTCGACTATTTAATGATATAAAGTATCAAGTGAGATCACAGAATATTTTAAACTATTTAATAACGTGCATGTAACGAAAAAAAAAAAATAGGAAAACTTTTGAAAGTAATCCACCCGCATCATTCATGTAATAGATCTTGTACTTGTATTTTAACCATTTCGATGCTAAGTATAGAAATAAAGCAATAAAAAGAATAAAAATGTTTGATACACGATAAGATATTTTGCCATCGTAAAACTTTATGACTCTTCATACCGTATATCATAATATATTATATATAAATTTATTTATTTACTAAATTATTAATGTATACAGCATTCATGTTCAGAATACTCTTTATCTGAATTATTGTAACGTGATGAACTATATCAGTAGTAAGCTGTATATGCTAAACAATTAAATTGTTTAATCATATGCATCTTTCTATAAAAGGTTAGTTTATACTGTATAGTATAAAGTATAGGTTAGTTTATACTTCCCGGCCGTTATATATAACAAAGGGAAAGTATGGAGATAGGTTTTAAAATGATCCCTCTCCAAGATTTTTATATATTTTTAGACTCAGGGGCCTTCAAACGTCGATAAATGCAAAACAATTCGGGATTTTTCCGTATATAAGGATGCTAGTGTGTATGAGAAACGATTTTCTTCACCCATTTTGAAGCTTAATAACTCCTGTTTCTTTTGTCGAAATTTTCTGAAATTTTGCAGGGTGGTTCATGTATTAGGAGGACTTATGCTGTTAAATTTTCACGGTTAAAGGTTGAGGGGATGAGGAGATATAGGGGGTCAATTTTCATGTCTCGAGTGGAATAGGACTTAATGAAGATTTTAACTCTATTAGCATTTACAACTTTTTATAAAACTCCTCTCTAACCTCAAAATTAAGCTTTCTCCCATTTTGTAATAATTAATTGAAGAAAGAATCATTGTTAAATAATGTAAATTTAGACCATCATCATCATCATCATCATTTTTCCCATCTCTTTGAGAAAAGATATGGAAAAGAATAATGGTGGTGATGAGGGATAAGATATAGCTTCCAGCTGTATCTTATCCCTCTGTAAAGTTAGTTGAGAAAAATTTAGAATATAAAATACGTTTATGACTTTAAAAAAATACTCTAATTAGATTTATACAGTTTTAATTAAAATTAACTGCACGTGTAGACTATTTATAGCAAAATTAAGCAAATGTACGCTTACTGTTTGATCGACATTAACAAGTTTAACAATATAGAACATATGTTAGAGATTCAAACAAGCAGCTGTCAACGTGTATAGTAATAGTAAGCACGAGTAGAGTAATAAAACATCGAATTAGTGTTGTATACTATGCTCGACTGTCAACAATAAGCTTGTATCACGTTTAACTGTCTATGCCAGCTCCATAATAAGCCACGTATGTGCGTGAATGGCATATTTTCTTATAGCGTATGAAAAAATATCGTGATAAGAAAACAAAAATGCGTTGTACTGTTCGGTGAAGTGTTCTTCTCCTAGTGTTTATTCGATATTAAAATACTAGATAAAAACGAGGAGTAATCCGTATATTTTAATATATTTTCATTATACAGGGTGATCGTAATTAAAGAGTTCAGAATTTAATAATTCTGTAGTGCATGACTATAAGTAATTATTTTTATAGATAAATTGTTTTCTCTTATGTTATAACGCAATGAATAATCAAATAGTTGAAAGTTTGTTGGAATATTTGATGTATTCCATAAAATTCTTGATGATAAAATTTTGAGTGGCATTAATGAAACTTTACGAGTTGAGTTGCTGAACTCAAACCTCGGAATATTATTGGTGATACTAAACACAAGAATTTCCTGTTATTATATTAGATGCTTTAAACACACGACTCCCTCTATTTCCCCACCGCCTTGACCTGTAACCGCCAAAATTTAACAGCATCAATCTCCCTAATATACAAACCTCCCTGCAAAATTTCAGAAAATTTAGACGAAAAGTACAAAAGTTATTAAGCTACAAATCGGGTATACAAAATCGTGCCACCCACATACACAAACACGCATATTCACTAACATTCATACATACAGAAAAGTCTCGCAACATTTTTTTTTCATTTATCGCCGTTTCAAGGTATCTCAGTCAAAAATATAAAGATTTTTGGGGTTTTTGTAATTGTTTTCTATGATCCTACAGAAAATATAGGTTATTATAAATCCACATCCCATGTCTTCTCCTAACTTCATCCCCTGATTAACTCCTAAACCCTTCGACCGATCTGCATCGAATCATTCATACTTACTCTACAGAACCCTGAAGAAAATATAATCTACCATAAAACTTGGTTGCGCATTCCTATTTCTGATTTCATCCCGTTGACACTTCGAGATAAACATAGAATCATACGTTTGCCTTTTATCATTATTTGAAACGGTGCCTCGGAGACATATTCGGAATGGATTTCCTTCCATATTTATTGCATCTTTAGTTAGAAAAATGCTTCGAATAATCAGATTTAGCAGAAATCTATCTCTTATTTACTATTTTTCTAACAAGGAACCCTTCATTAATTACGTGTTCAATTTTTGAACCATTTTTTACTCTTCTCTTTCCCTGTTGTGTGCAATGATGTACTTTTTGTGATTCTCCTCCCTCATTTAAACTGTATACTTAATTAATGTCACCCAAGCAAAAACTATTGTGACAGCTTCATAATGCTGGGCTACAATTTTTAATTTTTTTTTAATATATGCTTTCGATTTTACTAGTGTCTTGCTCCTGTACATCATACTTCACCTGATAACAGCAGTCATACCAGTCATCCGTTCTGGAGAAAATTTTTGCATTGGGATCACGTGGTTTTCGGTTCAGACCGGAAGTACGTATATAATTATCACTGTTGAGACTCTCTGCATCCCTGTTAATGCTTACTATTACAATTTGAAACACTCAAATTTTCTTTATCCTTTTAAACTATATTTTTTCAGAATTACTCTATTAATTTAAACTGGGAAAAATTGATAAGATATACGAATTTAATTATTAATTAATTAATAAAAAATCGAGCTAAATAAACTCGAAAATTAACACAAATAAAAGACGAGTGTATTAATGACTTAGGTAGATCTTCGATTTATTTCTAGAAAATTTTAGTATTAAATTCCTTGAATAAATTACAAAACTATAGAAAAATGTAGAGACATTTTATATTTTAAATTCTGTAAATTCTGAAGCCATATTTAATTATAATTTAGGATAGTTTTAACAAATAATAAATTTAATCACTATAGTTTAATTCGCATGGATCATTCAATAAGCACTAAATAATTGAACTTGATTGAATTATGTTTAATTTTAGTTATAAGCATTCCAATAGAATATAGATGAGAATTCCAAGATACTATTATAGTGTGTCCGTGCATTCTCACAAAACTTTTGAAGGAAAGCATCAGCATTTAATAAAACGGGTGCGGATTCTTAAATCAGAACATGTTAATACGTGTAACCGACCATCTTTATTTTTCTTTTTTCTGGTTACACTTGCTTTTAAGAAGAAAAACAAAGAATCAACCCGTGGTCTGGCCACGTGGAGTTTCCCAGGTTTTCTTCTCGTTTGTAACACCTAAATATGGCCAGTTTCCCATAGAGTGTCCTCTCTAAAACGTCCACGTGTCGCGTTGCCGTATAGAACCAAACACAATTAAAAACAATAGAAATTATTATATCTTGCCTGTTTTGGGCTGCAATTTGAAAAAATTGTAGACCAATAAATTTCCACTGTCGTCTGTCTGTCCGTCATTCCTTAATCTCGAGAATGGAGTGAGATAGATGAAAATTGAGACCGGATATGGAAGGCTTAGAGGCAGAAGGGTTCGATTAATTATACAAGAAATTCTGTTCTAAATAGTGACGTGACGTGACTGTTCTAAACAGGAAGTGACGTGATTTTAATTCAAATACTTTCTCCTGAGCGGAATTAGATACATTGTTAACATGAGAGGTATAATACACAGGGGAAAAACACTACCAAACAAGTTCATTGTGACTTAAAGTTGCAGCCCGGCATTGTGCCGATGTCACAATAAATAATTGCCCGTTCGATATTAAATTTTTAATAAAATTTTTATAAAAGAATAAACCAATTAGATTCATCTAATAGTAGATTTAATAAGTTTTTTGTTAAAATCTTTATTTAATATGCATTTGGTATATTAAATATATTTTTATTCAATTTATAAGAATAAAAAAATGCAACGATACTCATTAAAGTTAATCATAAATCCGAATTTCTTCCAATGCTAATTAAAATTTTTATCTTGGTATTTGATTGTAATATCTTGGTAAAGGAGTGAAAATATCTGTCTTAATGTTTTTTTGTAAATTACTGTAGAAATTCGTTAATTTGGCACCCTTAATCCGGAATGTCTTGTCTTAAAATAATCCGGTCAGAAATACAGTACACTTCTGGAAAGTAAATATTATATGCACATAAATCATTGTTAATGATTTTGCGGATTGATCAATTAATCTTAACAGAGTACATTCGTGTACTGTATCATTTTCGAACTGGCTTGCAATAGATTAATGGTATAAGGTAACGCAATATTTATTTATGGGAGACCGGCCAAGGGGAATGTCTCCCGAGAGGACTTTTATATTAAACTGGCCCCTACGTAGGTGAAGAATACTCGGAAAAGTCCAGTTGATCAGGTACGAACCCGTGACCAACTACCAGTGTTTAGCTGTTTTATAAAACTACTGAACACTGCAATTGGTTGCGGGTTCGTCCCTCATCCACGAGCTGGCCACGTGTTCTCTTCACGTGTCTAACAACTGAATAGGGGCAAATTTCTCTTAAAAAGTTTTCCCGGGTGGCACTTCCAATAGGGGCCAGTTTCCCACCGGGTGGCATTCCACCTTGGCAGATTGCCCAAGTGTTGCCTTATCCCATCAATCCTACTTCAAAATCTAACAATGTAGGTCTTCTAGATGACGAAAATATAAATATTAAGCTACTATCCTTTAGAACATTAAATTAATATTATAGCAGAAGCATGGAAAAATTAATGTTAAAATATCATAAAACTACACGTAAGCTACAACATGCTTAGGTAAAGAATGAAGTTTCATAGATGTTTCTTGTTTATTGTTAACTAGATATTTATGATCAATTGCTATTTAACTAGGTTAATACTAATTTAATATTTAATTTATATAAGCTAACTTTCGTCGGTGTTTTTACATATTTAGGTGTTATCTTTCCGTAGAAAAGTCCTCCCTGGAGGCATCAATCACGTTTTCATATACAAAAAAAAATCAAAACTATGTTTTAACTAATCGAACTTTTATTAAATTAAGTTTATTTCCTTATTTAAATGAATCATTATTTTCCTACAACCAGGAAAACAGAACATTTCACGCTTTACTATAAACAGAAAATCTAATGATTGCTAGAATGTAAGGAGAAATCATTAGGAAAATTCCCTTGGAGACGAGAGATTGATATTTAACTCAAGAGGACGTATCAAAATTCAATCTAAATAAGAAATCTGAGAGAAATGTTGGATAATGATGTATTTATTCGTATGGAATTCGGATAATGAGATATAGAAAAAGTAAATAAATGCAGAAAGATGGACGAAATGATAATAAAAAATGTTGAAATATCGATTTTCTTTAAAAAAATTCCAAAATATATAAACGAGATTATTCTATATATTTTTTACGTTATGTAAATTATGGTTGAGTTGATTTAATTTGAAAATTTCTTTATGATTTTATAATTTCAAGATTTATAGAATTTGATTGGATTGATGGATAAAGCTACTCAACACATGGCGAGCTGCCAAGGAGCTGTGCCTCCCGAAGGGATATTTATAGGAAACTTGAGAAATTTAAGTGTTAGACACGTGAAGAAAACCCTGAAAACTCCACATGGCCTGCCCGTTGTCAGGCGCGACTGGTGACCCGCGACTGGTGTGCACTTATTTCTATAGCAATCATTCAAAAAAGATATTCTTCATTAAATCAAATGTCTGCTCTTACGAGGACGAAGAGGTTGTCCCCTGAGATCCAGAAATTACCATATATGGTGTTTGCTGAACCCAGATAAAGAGACCACCTCTGCTCCGGTGGATCTTCAGATGGGCTGCGTACCAGATAGATAGATCCGTGTGCCTCTGCAGAAAATTTCCCAGGACGGGTGCAAAGCTTGGGGAAAAAATAATTACATCAATAATTTTTTATTTATTTTTGGGGGTTTTCACAAGTTAACTGTAGAATACAGTATTGCATCAAAGCATTCTAGGGTCTACTCGATTCCGTGCCCCGTTTGCTCCCTCTGCGGATGCACATGGGTCAGTACCACCTTTCAATTTCCGTTCGATCTGGCACGATGAACCTTTCAGGCCTTAAAAATTAAATGATCTCCCCCCTTACACAGTCTACAATGTTCTCTGAAACGATCATCGTCTGTCATAAGCTTCGTCTACTCTGCAATTTTATAAGATTTCAATATTACTTTTAAGATGTAATATTACTTGTAGAAGAAATGGCTCTTAGCGATTGTATCAAAATATACCGAATTCTGCTTTTAAATTATCTTTCTTCTATGCCAAATACTTTTCTATTGATATACATATAAATAATTCCTTACTTTTAAAGGAAGTTTTAAGATAGTTTGCTGCAAGCAATTTGATTTTAAACCAATTCCAGTACAATCTAATAATCACTTTATTCAGTGGAAGTTTTAGGTTAGGTAAGGCCTAATCAAGTGTGAACTTCTGAGGCCTGTTTTACATAAGTTTATATAATGTAAAGCCTGTTTCAAACGATGATATTGTACAAAAGCTTAATTAATATTCAATTTTAAACACGGGATAATACCGAGTAACCTGTGATCTATTTACATTAAATTTCTTTTATTAATAAGAAAATATAAAAGTATTTTATTTTGTAATTTTATAATTTTATGCTGTTTTTAATAATAAAGTTATATCATTATCATTTGAAAGTACAATATTATCTAAATACAGCTTACCATTATTACCATTATTACCATTCTTTTATGGCCGTTCTACTAATTATTTGTTCTTTTGTCGTTTGCTCTTTGACAAAGTTTATATTGATTTTAGAGCTTTTATATGGAGGTAGATAGTTTTTGTATGTATTATGAGATGAAGCGAATCGAAAAATAGCCGGTTGCATGCGTTTAGTTGTGTTGACTTTTTGAAATCGAACACCAATTGATTTTCCGATTACCTTCTTTGAAGTCGGGAAGTAAGTTATTTCTAAATAAAGGTCACTCGTACTTAATCTCTCGTCTTGTCGATAATGTAACCAGTACAGACTTTAATGTTACAAACGCGCTTATACACGTGTACAGTAGACTCTCGCTAATCCGGGCTACTCCTGCACAATACCCATTATCGGTTCGGCCAGGCTTACAATAAAATAGGAAATCAGCTTAATCGCTCTGGTATCCGGCCGGAATAGCGAGAGTGCTGGATTACTGAGAGTGTAGGCCTAAAAGTAATGAATAAGGTCGCCTGTCGTCCTTCAGTACTAATTATTTTTGGATGCAAGCGAGCATGTAGTACAGTGCGCTGACACGCAATACAGGGGAATAAATAAAACAGGAAAACAGGATACGTGACATGACTAACATTTTTATATAAGAGGAAGAGCGTAGGCAATCACATTTGAAAATATAACGGATAAATGAGAGGCCGGATTAGCGAGATTCTACTGTATACACAATATCTAAGAGTTTATTCTTTATATACAGAGCTAATCAACAGTGGTATATGATGGATGTAGGTTTGCACGTTCTAATTCGGGTCCCCTAATACAGGTTCTAGTTACTCTATGGAAAATTACACAAGTAGTTTATCTACAGATTGTAAATGTTAATTTATCAAAAAACGTTACAGATAATGTGACATTGGAAGCAACTTTCTCATAATGAAAATATCTCGTTTCAAGTGAGAATATAATTATTTTCTTCATCTTACGAATTAGTTTATAAAATGCAATTGAAGAAAGATAAATCTCATTTCTCCTGCTAGAAAAACTTTATAAATTAAATTAAAAAGTAATAATAATCATAATTTAAAAAATTATTTCATAAGTTTTTAGGAAAATCAATTTCGTACACGATATCATCTTACTCATTACTAAGGACTAGTAATAATATTGAAATTCATGTTATTAATTATTAATTTTAGACAAGAAAATTGCTTTAAAAAACGTGTTTTTTCGTGTCCGTAATAAGAGAAAATTTACAAAAACTTGTAGTTAGTTCTTTTATTGGGCTGCGATTTGAAAAATTGTAGACCTATGACTTCCCACTGTCGTCAATCTCTCTGTTGTTTGTCTGTCCTTCCTTAATCTCAAGAATGGTGTTAGATAGAAAGAAATAGAAACAAGATATTGAAAACGTAAGAGAAGAAAGATTTGATTGACTAGACCAGAAAAAATCATGCGATTTCAATTCAAATATTTTCCTCAGAACAAAGTTTCATAGATAACCAGCATCACTCCGGTATGATTTACAGGAAAAGTATCATTTACAGGGACAAGCCACTACTAACTTGATGTTGAGAGCATATATTTTAAATTAAATAGATTAAAAATATAATTAGTAATTTTTGCTCGTTTTTAGGTGCCCACCAACGGTTGAGTGGATAAAAAACCACTGGTTACAGGTTCGTACCTGACTAATAGACTGGACTTTTCCAGGTTTTCTTCACGTGTCTAACACTTAAATAGGGGTCAGTTTCCCATGAAAGTCGTCTCGGGTGCATTCCCCTTTGGGATGTCGCCCATCTGTTATATTTCCATCAATCTAATGAATTAGGGTTTCTCGATTTCCCGGTCTTTTGCTTGTCCCGGGATTCCGGGATAAAAGTGAACTGTTTCCCGGAATCCCGGGAAATCCCAGGACAAAATTAGTTATTTTTAAGATATAGAAAATTTTAAATTAAAATTTAAATCAAATGATATAATTATTTTTCGTTTTTTAAAGTAATTTAATACGTTCTGTAACCTCCAAAATCATATTAATAACGCTATGTAAGATAGATATTAAAAATTACCTTTGAATTACGTAGAAATTTTCACAAATAGAAAAAATTTATTAAAGTTTGCTGGAAACTGCATACAACAACAACAACAAAATACTTTGAATTGAGTTGGAAATTTAAAAAAATGAACTTAGATCAAACTTCTAATTTAGAAGGTAATTTTTGTTTCTTTAAATAAAATATAGTACAAAATATTGTAAATTTTTATAAGATTTTAAAAAGCAAAGATGATCAATACTCCGATCAGTCAATCCAATTATTATTTTCGTAATGAAAAGTCTTGCTACCGGGAATGCCTTTTTCGATTTAATTGATGCGATTGGAATCGTGTTTAACGCATTCAAGAGAAGACAAATATTATGTGTTTTTCACCTGTATCCTGAAAGATTTCTAGTTCGTTTACGAGATTGTAGTACTTCTTTTGTTCTCTAGTATTCTTGATTTGTCTATCTCGACTACTTTAATAGAAAGATCATAGCCCAATAATTCGGCAGTTCGTTTGTCTTTAATAATCAGGTTATGAAGAAAAACTTCATACTTGCAGATTTCGTACTCGTTTGTATCCTTGCCCAATTTGCGCAACTTGGCATTACGCAGTTATTGTAGCTACTGGGCATGGTTAAAAATTAAGACAGCGTAAGCACAATTTTTTCAGATATTACTGGTAAAGAATTTTGAGAGTCCTGCCACAAATAAGTTACGTGTTGATTATTGACCATTTGTGACGTGCCATAACGAGCAAAAATTAAAAAAAAAAGTAATAAATAGGTTTAAAATTAATAAATACAAATTTATTCTGACAGTTTATGAGTTAATTATACTTTCTATTTGCAAAATTTCCTCAACCTTAACATAAAATAAGAAAAAAGTGAATTTTTAAGAAATTTGCGGGATTTCCCGGGATAAGAAAAATTTCCCGGGATATTTCCCGGGTTAAAAAAGCAACCGGGATCGCTGGATCCTGTTTGAGAAACCCTAAATGCAATCATTTAGGGTATTTCACAAGATTAAAATTGAAATTTCATATTTGCATAATTCAAAAAAGATTGTAAAATATACAATAAAATAAATTAGTTTAAATAATATGGTTAATTTTAATTTTATTCTATACTATGATATTACGTTACTTTAGTATAATATACAATCTCCTTTAATCAATATGTTCTATATTTTAATGATTTATTAATTAAATATCGTTACAATGATGTTTGATATGAACAAGAGAAATAAATATTTTATTACTAATTATAGAAAAATGCTAAATAAATCAACGTTTTACACAACTTAACACATGACTTTAAATCATTTGTTTAAATAATTCTTTAAATAAATTTTAAACAAAATATATATTTTATTTCGTCTAAAGTCGGGCAGTTAAGATATACATTTGTAAAATGGTCTTTATTGATTTTCCTGAAAACCTATACAGGAAAGCCTCATTAATATCGTGGTAAAAAATTTCTTGGAGTTTTATCCTCAAGAAATATTTTCTTTCAAGTTATACTTTGATATCTATAAGCATGAAGAAAAATATATATGTTATGCTTTAAAATTATAACTTCTTATAATAATAATCAAGTAATATATTAATTTTATTTAATTTCTAGTGTATAAAATTGAATCTGACAGCTTTATTCTAATGGGTGATTCAATCCACCTCCTGCAATTTGCAGAAGTCACCACTCTCTTCTCTCTCACGATCACTGGGAAGCAACGTAAACTGAATCTTGTGTATTTATATAAGGGCCTCACAATCAACCCTCTTAGAACTAAAACTATTATTTTCCGCCTAAGTCAAAAACTTAAAAAGAAAGACAAACTATATATTCATAAACAACCTATTGACATAGTCACCCATCACAAATTTCTTGGAATTTACTTCTCCTACAACGATAGGTTCGACTTTCACCTCAATTAACTCTTGAAACGTGTACTCTTTAAGCCCTATTTTCCAAACGTAACTCATTCACTTCAAAACCCACCTATAGCTCTTCAAATCTTGTCTTTACGCCTCACCTATCTGGAGTCTTTCCTTTATCGACTACCACGAAACCCTTCATTAGACTTCTTCTTAAGGAAAAATCCGCTCCTCGTTATATTCTTAGGATAGAATTTCATGTTAAATACTTATCTCTTTACCTTGTCAAAAACATCTTTAATCTTTTCCACCGTTTAATTCTTCATGCTTTTAAAATTAAACACGATGTCTTTCTATCTTTTAAGTCCACTCATCTTCATTGTCATTCCTCTCATTAAAATTGGAACACCAACTTTCCTATTGTGTTGTGTGTATTCAACTACTAACGTTCTTTGAATTCATTCCTATTTGTAAAGATTGTCCATATAGTTACCTGGACAACCTCTACAAATCCTTTCTCCCAAGCATCTTACCATTCTTGGTATCAATCGATCATTCATCCTACTTCTCTTCCCTTCAACTATTCCCATCTCTCACTTATCATCCAAATCACAGGCTCAACAAACATGTTATCCACTGGCAAAATAAATCCTACTTCTTCAACTATAATGTCATCTGTAAGCTATGTAACAACTCTACTCTGGAGACCAAACACATGTTTACTTGCATCTCTCGTGCATTCAAATACCTTTAATCTTAATAAAATTTAATATATTATATTATTGGTTGCAATTTTTAATCGTGTTTCAATTTTCTTAAAAATTACATGATTTTCGGTTTAGACCAGAAGTTCTTACATAGTTAATTGGGTTCTCCGGTCTCTATTCTTTCCATATCTGATCTCGAGTTTTATCTAACTTCCTTCTCGAGACCAACGAAGAACAGACAGACAGACAAGCAGGCAATAGGAATAGTATATATATATATATATATTAGTAAGCAGTTTTTGACTATAAAAATTATAGAAATTAAATATATTTAGTTTTCTTTATACGGGGTGGCCCATAAGTCGATTTACCATTTAATAATGAAATAACTTTTTTACTATTATATATTTTTAAACTTTATTTCAGATTGTATAAATTTTGTATCTTAGAAATTTATTATTGAAAAATTCGTGACAAAAATGATTGATTTTTATTTCCAAAACCAGCAGTCTATTGTTGCAATGCAAAGGACATACACGCGCTCGTTCGATTTGACAGCACGAGACTTTTTTTATTTGTGTTTACCCGAAGGACCAGGCGTATGTCAATAAATCCTTAATCATCTAGCAGCTTAAAGTCAACAATCGGAAGAAATTCAAATGCTGGAGCCACACATCTAAAGAGGTGTTATGGAAAATACCATAAAGCTCGTGCTTCTGAAGAGAAAATGGGCGTCATTTATGCGATATCATTTTCCATATATAGCTTTAAAAAAATACCATCTTCAGTGTTTAATATGTAAAAAATAGTTATAAATAATTAAGAAACCAAACGTATTTGGCCATCTTAACGTATAAATGAAGGATATTTAAAACGTTTTAATTCCTCAAACATTATGAATAAAGTATGAAATAGATCTTATATCAAATGATTAATACTTGCAATTACATTAACATTGTATATGTTACATTGTACTAGTGTTTCTCATTTCTCGGGCTATTCATGTCCTGGGATTTCGGGATAGAATTTATTATTTTTAAGATATACAAAATATATTGAAATCAAATGATATAATGATTTTTGATTTTTTAAATAAAACACAATACAAAATATTATTGTAAATTTTTATAATAAGATTTTAAAAAACAAAGATGGTCAATACTCCAATCACTCGATCTTATTTAACTAATGAAAAGCCTGCTACCGAGAATGCCATGTCCGATTCAATTGATGTGAATGGAATCGTGTTTAATGCATTTAAGAGAAGACAGACGTCTTCTCTTAAATGCCTCTTCTCAAGTATTCTTGATTTGTCTACTTCGGCTGTTTTAATAGAAACATCAAGCATACAGCCAATAATTCGGCAGTTCTTTTGTCTTTAATAATCAGGTTTATGAAGAAAAACTTCATACTTGCAGACTTCGTACTCGTTTTTATCCTTGCCCAATTTGCACAACCTGGCGTTACGCAGAAACCTTACAGTTATTTACTATAATATTTAAAGGTATTTAAAATTAGTCTTAAATTTGCATAGTTTATAAACTTAAAAAGTAAAAAATTATATTTGAAATGCTTTGATTTAGAGTAAGAATTCTTAGAGAAACTTGGTAGTTAATAATTTTCCAAGTATCGATGAGAATAAACTTTAACAAATTACTTGTAAGACATAATGACTTTGAAAGTATATTCTTGCAAGATTTAAAATTTTACAAATTGGAAAGAAGAATTTTTCTTTCTTAGAAAGAAATGTGGTATTTTCTATCGTCTTATCGATTGCAAGTTTAAATATATTTTTAACTTGTGAAGAAAACTAATAAGGATCAATCTACAGATTTTTCTTTTGATTTTAATTTAAAAACGTTTCTACATATAATAATTTTTACTAATTACGCGATAAATGACATGCACATCGTTCGTCTGCCTGTCCTTCCTTAATCTCGAGAATGATGTTAGATAGATAGAAAGCTTAGAGGCAGAAGGGCTCGATTAATTATAGAAGAAATTCCGCTCTAAACCGGAAGTCACATGATTTCAATTCAAAAACTCCCCCCCCCCATGAACGGAGTTACATAGATGACCGGCATGACTCTGTTGTTATCAGGAAAAGTGTGATGTACAGAGGCTTAATACTACTAATTTATTTTATAACATAGGCGATTAAGGTATCAATCTATACTGTTAGGCAGAGTTTTTCAAGGGAGTCGAGGTGATATTAAACGGGGGTCGTGAAACAATAATGAAATCATTTTATGAGAAAAAATTATTTATTATAAACTTATAAACATTTTACTTACAATAAATACAAATGTAAAGAATAGAAACATTTTCCCTAAACGGATTCAGTACCATCTCTCCGATAAATCATTTTTATCTTCCGGGAAATACTCCGTCAACCGAGTTTTTAGCTCATTTGGGCAGGGGGTCGCGAAATATTAATTTTATTTATATTTACTATTTGGGGGTGGCGGAGCTAAGAAGGTTGAGAATCGCTGCTGTAAGGTATCCTGAATCAAACCACCCGAGGAATCTGTCATGGCTATCAGAGCAGGTGAAAGGCCAAGTCGGGCCTCGTTTCTCACATCCTGCTGTCCCATTGTAGGCCTGGCCGAACCCACGATGAGTTTGGAATAAAGGCCCTTTTGGTGTCCACAGAGAAAGAGCCAAAAAAAAAAACATTAAATTAATAGTGGAATAATTTCTGTTGATTTTAATGTACTTCGACTTTGCCGTTGTTTGTTTGTTTTACTTGAATTGACTCTAACTCGAACTAAATAAAAACTGCAGGACGAATTGATAACGTTTGTAAGCTATAAATCGATTAGAAAGAGTTTTATTTTAGGTTGCGGTCTAGAAATTTATAACTCTAAGCTTTCTGTTTGGAAAGAGAATTCCAAATATCTAGATTAATGAAGTGGAGAACAAACGTTCTCTAAATACAAGTAAATTAATAGAATTGTTCTTCACTCCACTGCAAAGAATTAATGAGTTAACTCATTGATATCTGAGAAAATAATAAATAACTAAATCAAATATAATTGTAATCCAAATAATTCTACTGATAAGCTTATCGAATACATCACAATATTCAATAAACTTACACAGTTTCTACATTTATCGCCAGAGAAACTGATGACAATCGTGTGTCAACTATTGTAATTTATATATGAATACAGTAGAGCGTCGATAAGTGGAACCAATTGGGGACTGGGGTCCTTCCAGTTAATGATTTGTTCCAGTTTCCGACTTTGTACGAAAAAATACATTAACCTGTCCGATGTTCAAATTTTTCTCCGTTGCGTGTCGCTTCGTGTTGAATTTTCGTCGATTTTAAGCCTAACGAAGATTTTTATAATAATCATCGAGGCTATCGTATCGTTAAAAATTATTTCTGCATTTTGTACAAACAAAATAAATATATTAAAGAATATAAAAAACATGAAAATTATACTTTAGAAGTAAATTTAGTATCAAAAACATTCGATTCAGCACGACACAGTCCGACTGAAAATCGTTCCACTTTCCGGCCATTCCACTTACCGACGTTCCACTTATCGACGCTCTACTGTATAATAAAAGTGTTTTTAGTTCTTACATTTTCGAATCTTTTCATGTTTAGCGTGTCACACGCACATACACACTTCACTTTCAATAACATAAATATATAATATAAATGCAGAATAATCGAAAGTCGTTCACATCAAGAACAAGGTGCCAGTGTGAATCGTTTAATAATCCATCCACACTGAATAACTTTAAGATAAACATTAGACACGCTATTGATGACATTACTCCATTGTTTCTTGGATTGACCTTCTATAGTTGATCCTATTAGGAACATTTTCGCCCAATTATGGACGGTCGTATAACCTACGTCTAATTAATTAATCAATCCATCAATCAAAGCAGAAATCTCTTTATATTTTAATGATTTAATTAGGTTTTCAATTCAATCTCATTAATGTAAAAATATACAGAAAACGTTTATAATTCGAAATTTTTCTTAATTTTCAATTTATATAAACTTTAATATGAGTTTTAGCTTCAGGCTCGCTAGTGGTCGAATAGATAACGTCATTGAACCATTGGTGAGAGGCACGAGCCCACGACTAGTAGATTCGTACCTCTCACCAACGGGCTTGTTCCGGGTTTTCACGTGTCTAACACCTAAACCAGTTTCCCATAGAAAGTCCTCTAAGAGGCACCCCTCCTTTAAAGATTCCTCAAGATTCGCTTTGTCCTATTACATTAATCCAATTCAAATTGAAGCATTCATGTTCGAATCCTCATAATAGTTTTTTTTTTTTTTTTTTGAATAGTTTAACTCGGGTATCATTCCTCATCCTGAGGGATGAGGAATGATACCCGAGGGATGATTTCCTCATCCTGAAAGAACCATCCCTCGGGTATCAATCGGGTATCAATCAATCCCTCGGCTATCAATTTTTTAATATTAAATTCCTGAGGGAATCATCCCTCAGGAATTTAATATTAAAAAATTGACGTTTTATTATTATTTTTTTATTCCTATAATCTGCAATCGTCTGAGGAATTGCTGATGTAACTGGTCATTTCTCTTATTATTGACTTGTTACCATTGAATCTCCAGAGGGAAAAAATGTAGAAGAAAGAAATAACGTTAGAAGGTTAAAGTAAAATCAATGTAAAAATCCTTCGGGTAACATCGACTTTTAGTCAAATTTCCCTTTTTAAATCAATATTTCAAAGAAAAATTCGTTTACAAATTTTACTTGTAAATCACTCTCTATTTATTGTTTAGAATAACCGATACTTATTTACTTATAACTAAAAAAAAAATATGGTAAAACATTGATGATAATGAATTTTATATTATAGAATAACATTACTCCTGTATTTTTAATTAAAAATGTAATCTTGTAAATCTTGCAAGCGTTGTTAATGACATTTTCTTTATTTCTTTCAGTCAAAAGAAAGTTTTCATGCAAACTTCATACGAACCTGTACAAAGAAGTAGATGATTTCCATTGTTTCTCCTGCATAAATTCGAGAAAAATGTGATATAATTCATTAAGAACTTATATTAATCGACTGAATGAAACAAATACTCCGGGTATTATTTAAGTTTATGTATTAACAGATGTTTTAAGCTAAAAATAAATAAAATAAGTAGTAAAAATAAATTTACAGATGTCGAGAAATTCGATTTTAAATGTTAATGTTGAGGTGACATGGTCATTCTCAAAAGAGATTTAAACAATTGTCTTTCGTGTTTAACAATCGAGATTACGTTAAGTCAATTCAGTTTAAATACTCTCAACTACTTTACAATATACAATTACATTATTTCTTTTTTAACGAATTCCTCTTACATTTTATTAATGTAATTATAAAATAATTCGTTTTCACACTGAATAATACATTAACAGAGGGAAAATATGACTATTAAGTCTAAAATTTACCCACAAAACTTTTACTCTGGAGGCCTTGATACGTCCAGAATGCAAAAGAATGGGGGGTTCTCTATGTATGGATGTTAGTGTGTGGGAAAAGACACATTTCTGTTTACCTTGTTTGTAGCTTAATAATTCCTGTGCTTTTTATCGAAAATTTCTGAAATTTTGCACGAAGATTTGTTTATTAGTGGGGTTGCTATCTTTAAAGTTTTGTGGTTAAAAGTCGAAGGGATGGAAAGATAGAGTGGGGTCAATTGTCATATCTCGAGTGGGGTCGAACCTACCGAAGATTTTACTCGTTATTAGCATTTATAATTTTTTATAAAATTCATCCCTATTCTCAAGATTAAGCTTATTTGTTTTTTAAAATATGCACTAGAATATACCAAGAATAGAGCACTTTATCTTACTACTTTTAAATATCTGATGTTTATTATATGATGTCTCTGCTCTGAAAGCATGTTTTTTGTGTAAGATATGAGAAAAACCATTAGAAAACTCGTTTTTATAAAACAAAATACCGTGTATATGTAACGCAATTTAATGGAATGTTTTAGAGGCAAAAAGAACATCAATACTAACAAGAAAGACCTCACGAATTTCAACGTTTATTCTCTCAGATTTCAAAGTAAGATTTTCAGAACAATGGTTTCATTGATCCAATTGGATAAAGATGAGACCATCGAAGGAGATAAAGGATAACCTGGAAAAATGAGCAGAAACAGGAAGAAACAACATGAAGAATGCGAAATGTAAGAAATTATTTATGGCATTTATAAGACATTTTGGATCCATATCACGTATATAAAGTAAATATGATACTTGTTATATAACTAAGAGATTCTAGCACAATAGATATTTTATGATATTTTATTTTATTTGTATCGATATTACTTTATTCTTGTCTATACTTCTCACATTCTTACGCTTTCAATCAATTGGGTCAGTAAACGTGTAGTTTCGAAAATTCTCCTTATTCTTAACTCTATAGAATCAATGGAAACGTGAATTAGACCTTTCCCATAAATTTTATTCGACTCTATCAATTCAACTGGTCATTTTAAAGATGATATTAATATTAAAGCTTAATATTTAAAAAAGCACTTGGTTAAAAAACCAATTAGGAACCGCTACATGGACGGATCTATCTTGCTGCAAGTGTGAGCTGCTACAGAGCACTGCACACTTTGTCAGGTCAATAACGAATACAGAAATCTTTAGAGAGGTTTAGAAAGGAAACAATATGCCTAATTAAATTGTTTTATATCTGAAGTATCCGGTTTTAGTCGGGAAAAACCCTTAGAAGGGGTGCAGCCCCTTAAATCTGCCCTTGCCTAGGTTCGTTTCTAACACCTTGGTGAAAGAAACTTAAGCTTAACTATTGTATATCTTGATAAACTGACTTCTGAGCCTCTCTGTAGAGAAATTACAGCCTTCAATAATGAAAAAATCATAATTATAAAGATATTTCAGTGTTGAAAATTTATAATGTGTTATTTGGCCTACAAAGTTATGTATAAATGAATAATAATTATCTTCAAATACACGTAAAGTATCATTAAAAGTACAGTATATAACTTTCATATTGAAGAAATTAATGTTATTTACATTTATAATTAGAAAACATTAAGTAATAAACCTTGATACCTGAATAATAAAAACATAATTACATCTGTGAATAGAATACATAATGATATTCTATTGTGATTCTATTTACAGCTGGAAAGGGACAGCATGGATATGTTCGTGTTGCGATGGCCATGTGCAGTTGGTTCAATGATACTTCAATTTCACGATACAAACAATTATATTTAGAATTTGCCAATTCCCACTGTTGCTAAAGCAATGTTTAAGACACTAAATATTGTATAGGTATTATATTTAATTTTAAAGCACTCAAATAGGAGGTTTAAAACAATATCAGGAGAATTTTCAGTTATAATTTATAAAAGTTTGAGGGAGAAATCCTTATTTTGGGATAGGAGTGAGTTTCTAAAACATTGTAAATTACGTAATAGTTATTGAGTCTATTATTAATATTAAATTTTCGTATATTTGGATCCATCCGATTAAATTTTAATATCTGACACTATTCTACGCCTCGTCATTATCAAATATTCATTATGCATGACGACTAATGTCATTTGGCGTGCCTCTCTGAATACAAATGTTTTGACAACAACTCTTCACAACGGTATCGTCATAAATGTCATTAGTACGTATGGATCAATATAATCAAGCCACTTATTAATATATATATATTAATATAATAGCCACTATTAAATCTTTAGATATTCAATTAAGTGATCGCCATACTTTCCCTCTCTTATATAACAGCCTGGAAAATAAAAACTTATCGAGTTCTATACGGAATTAAAATTATGGTAAATGTATTAACTATACAATAATTTAGCATTAGTTCAATATTTTATACTACTGTAAATAATATTGTTACATTAATACAGTGATACTCAAATGTTTCGATGCAAGAGATAGGTAAATGTGACACGAATATCATGAAAAACTAATATAGAGTTTTGCTTAATTCTTTATGCCCTGTAGCACTAAGAGGGCCTTTTTTAGTAAGCCCATTATGGTTTCGAGCAGGCCCACAATGAGGTTTTGGGTGGTGAGAGATTAGGCCCAAAAAAATCCCAGGGGTTCCCAGAAGAGTAGGATGTTGTATATAAATTATTCTATTAACTTCATTGGAAGCTATACAAAAAAATACTGAAGTTCCAAAGCTTGCAGGAAAGAATAAAAGGGAAATTATTTAATTATTTCGAAAATGATCAACGATATAAAAAGAACATTTTAATCAAAAGCTGTAGACTAATTTAATAAGAAGGGAAGTTAATATATTAAAAGCATTAATTATATAGCATCAAGAGAGGCATTTATTAACTTCTCCTCATTACTTTTTAGTTAAAGTAATAAGCAAACCTTCAGGAATTACTAAGTAGATAAAGATAAAAGTTGTCATTTTATGGTAATACGTCTTCCTTTTATATTCGTTGTTTAATTTATAATTTTCTAAAGTCATATGCCTATAATTGAAATGGTAAAATGTCCTTAATTGTTGTGATTTTAATTTTAAAAACGTTAAAGTAATAATTAAAAATTAATGAAAATAAGAGGCTTATATAACTCGTATGTTACAGAAAATTCAAGGCCTTTTCACAGACTGGCTTCTGTTTACCATGTTATATCTAAATAGAAGCTTATAAACGTGTATAACAGTACAAGTACTTTACTATTATTATAAAATACTATTAGGTATGTAATGAAAATTATTAGAATATAAAGTATGTAAATGTATTACGTTATTATCATGTGGCATCATTGATCATCTAGATCCCTTGTCGCCCTCACAATTGTCCTCCATTTACAAAATAATCTGGTGTGCTAAGCAACTGTTTATAAAAATTATTGTTAAGAAGATGAATCACACATTATTTCGGAATACAATTTTAGGGTCCTCATAAAGAAATTATAGGACATACGTTCCGAGTTATGCTGCTTTGGAGTTGTGGCCAGTTTGAGCTGATGTATATATGAAATAATAACGAAACAATTTCTGACATGGTCAAGTAACCTTATATCCGAATTTATAGCCTATTTTATTCAGAATTCATAGTTTACTATAAGTCAATACGAAAAACTGGGATATTCTTCACTTATTTTTATTATAATGAAATGATATAGTTCACATTACGTAACATAAATCTTTAATATTCTATTCAATAAGCCGTAGCGGTATTGAATCGCATTCAAAACTATACGATTTATATCATTGATATATATTAAAAAAGCTAAGATTTTGAAGCAGAATATCATACAGAAATCCTCCAAAATATTTATTCTTGACAACTACAATACATTTTTTTTTAAATTTGAAATTATTTTCCTTATAAGGAATATATTTTCCTTACTAACACCTAATTACTAAATTCGACAAAGGGATGTATAGAAAACTATATAAATCTTAAAATGGCTGTTTGAAAATGTTTATATTAAATGAAAATATAAAACGATAAGATGTATTTGACAAAAGATAATGGAAAAAAGCTTAATTTTGAAGGAAGGGATGAGTTTTGTAAAAAATTGTGAATGCTAATAACCAGTAAAATCGTCATTAAGTCCGACCCCACAGGAGAAACACACGACCCCCATTATCTCCCCACCCCGTCGACCTTTGACCACCAAAATTTAATGACATCAACCCCTCTAATAAAGAAACCTCCCTGCAAAATTTCAGAAATTTTCAACAAAAGGCACAGGAGTTATTAAGCGTCAAATAGAGTAAACAAAATCGTGCCCTATTATCATAATTAAAGTACCCCTTTCCAACGCTGTCTAGACAGATATTTAGCGGTTCGAATGCAGCCTCATTTCAGGACACGAGAAAGATTTCCGTAAGAAAAAAAACAAAAGATTAGTACCAAAATTCACCACTACGGCACTTTTGGCGCTTTAAATTTTAATCCGTGCGATATTTTGATTATGGAGGACACTTTGAAAAGGGTAGTTCATCGAGGGCATTTTATACATTTGGCAGTGTTGAAAGACCTTATAACACTACACTTGAGAAACGTCACAGAGGATCAATTACGATCGACCGTTAAACACACTATTCATCGCTTTCAGGTTCGACCCCTTCAGAACGGGAACCACATTGAATAATACCCCGATTTCTATGGACTCTATAGAGCAGTGATTATCTTTCTTATTGCACTTTTCAATACGTTATACACCAATTTTCTTTTTATTATATTCTGAAGGAAATTTTGAATAATTTGGCGGCCCGCCGGCAAAACTTCTTATGGACCCCCAGGGAGCCGCGGCCCCCCCTGTTAAGAATCACTGCTATAGAGCTTTAGTGTCTTGTACAAATAAAAGTGTTTACTTGCAGCGCCAAAAGTGCCATATTAGTGAGTTTTGGTACTAATTTGTTTTATCCGAAATGTCTTCGACAAATTGAATAATTCTTTTTCAATAAGTTACTTTTTTCACGAGCAATTATTTACTGTAACATCGTTACAATGCCGGGCTGCAATTTTTAATTAATCATCTTCAAATTTAAAAAAAAATCACGTGATTTCCGGTCCAAACCAGAAGTTTAATCGGGTTTCTAGCTTCTAAGCTTTACATATTTGGTCAGGATGTTAGTGGTGTTTATAATGTAAAAAATACATAACATTTGTCTGAATATAAACAGCATCATTAAAATGTAAATGGTCAAAGATGTATAAAGTTTTTCTTATAAAAATTATTGTTAGGTTTACTAGAATTAAAAAATAACTGAGAAAAAAATATATAAATATTTAACCTAAACGACTGTTTATATCGATTCTTAAGCAATAAAATGATTCTATATTTATGAATCAGGTTTAAAGTTTTATAATTTACACTATAACTATTCATGATGGATGAAATTCCATAATAAATATATTAATAAATATTTATTATGAAATTTCACTACTCGAGATACACACGACCCCATTATCTCTCCACCCCGACCTTTAACCACCAAAGTTTAATAACATCAATGCCTCTAATACACAAACCTCCCTGCAAAATTTTAGAGTTTTTCGACAAAAATTACTGGAGTTATTAAGCTTCAAAGAAGGTAAACAAATTTGTGCCCCCCACACACATTTCTTTTATATATAACAGAGCAATACTGTAATGGTCTCCACTCCCAAATAATCTAAAGTCCAGCCTTTCTTAATTTAAGCCCGTACATGTTTTTTTTTGTGTGTGTGTTTTGCAATTTCATTATTGTAAATACTCAGGTCAATAAATGTACATTTTATTTACTAAGACCATTGTCTTTATTGCCAGTTCTACCTCACCCCTCAAACACAAAGCCGGACACACGCAGCTAATTTTCTATAGAATGAATCTAGACATAAACGGAAGGGGTCGTAAGGCTTACAATACGCTTACTGCTATAATAAATCATATCAGTTCTATTGAAGTCTTTGAAATTTTGGTACAGGTAGATAATAAATGTACACCCAGTGACTTCAGGAATCCATCTGAAAGCAAAGGAGAATAAATATTTCAAATTTTTTCTCGATATTTTCCTTTAGAATTTCAAAAGCTTGTGTAACTATTAAACTGTAACTTATTATTGAATATACTACAGCAATATATAATTATATAAATTGAAAACTAATCATTAAATTTGAATATAAAAAGGCAATAAAGTTATAATTTATTATACTGTATTAGAATATATAATTATAATTATATATACGTATGTAGTCATATATAAAGGGTGTAGATACAAACATGCAATTGTACTGGAGTATAGGTAATCGATAATGGGCTATTCGTTGGTTTGGTTGCCATGCACTTCTAACCTTCCCTTCGCATGGGAACAAATCCTATCTCGTGTTCTAAGAAAGATAACGGCATAGAAAATCTTTTCATCCGGCCCTACACAATACAGAGGGCCTCAAACGGTTTCGCTACTAATTTTTTTACTATGTCAAGCCACTTCTCCTTTATTATAAATTATAATATAAATATATTTTATGTATGTTTTTACATACTTAATTATCCTTATATGCTTATAAACTCTTTATTTTCGTATTTATGAACCTTTTTTTTATTTATAGGAGGAGTAGATTCGCTGTCTCACGACACTTCCGATTGTAGATACAATAAATAAGAAATAAATAAATAAAACTTTATTATAAAATGTAATATGATGTATTTATTATCGAATTCTTCGTAATAAAAATTGAAAACTGAATTTCTTAAATTCTGTAAAATGTAATCTTGTAATAAAGATATAATAGAAAAAATTGATCATTTATTTTTTATGATTTTTATTATTTATAATAATAATGAGTGTCTTAATGAGAATAAAAATTATTGTGACATCTTCGCAATGCAATTTTTAATCATATTTTTAATTTATTTCATTTAAAATATATGCTCTCCACCTCAAATTAGTAGTGGCTTGCCCCTGTACATCATACTTTTCCTTTAACAATAGAGTCGTGCCGGTCATCTATCTAACACCTTTCAGGAAAAATTTTTCAATTGAAATCACTTTATATCGGAAGTTTATATATAGTTAATTGGGACCTCGTGTTCTTAAACTTTCCATATCTGGTCTCGAAATTCATCTATCTAAATTCGTTCTTAAGAATAAGGAAAGACAGACAAACGGGACGACAGTGGGAATTTATAGGTCTCTATTTAATAATTATTGGTTTTATCACCGACAAACTTATTAATTAATTATGTTGATCTTTTATCGGTTAAATCAACATATAAATCTTAAAATCAGATAATTTTATTAGTTTTGTATAATTATGGTTTTAAATTTAAGTTTATATAAGCTCATAATTTACATATACATAACGTTAAAACTCTTTAAATTAGAAGCAATTTAGTGAATGATCATTCACGTTAGACTACAGAGTATAAATAATTAAAATTCAACGCATTACTTTTACTACGTCTTGTTAAACAATAGCCATAATGTTTATTAATAACTGCATTGGCGTCATTTTATTATTGATAGAAGAATATTTTGATTTTATTTTTATTCTTTCCGCTTTGTTGGGTTTTTATATTCAGGTCTACCTATTCATAGATGTGTTTTTGGCCAGGCTCTCAATGGGGGCGACTGGATAGTGAAGGATGGGGCTTTCCATGGGGATTTTCCCCTGGGCATTGTTAGGGCCCATAATGTTTGTTTGTTTCTATACGACACCGGGAGACATAGGCGATGTGCCGAGGGGGATACCTCCCGGGTAGACTTTTTTATAGGAAATTAGCATCTATTTAGGTGTTAGAAACGTAAAGAAAACCCGGAAAACGTGGCCAGCCCATTAGCGAGGTGTAAATTACCAGTGTTCACTGGTGTTATCCATCCACTCGGACACTGAGGAACAGGGGTCCGTAGTGATTTCTAAATCTATAAAATCTTTAATATTGCTTTTTATTAGTAAAGAAACATCTTACGTATTACACTTGCTAAAAAACAAAAAGCTAAAGGGGCCGCTAAGAGGCAAAACGGGCCTGCTCTACCCCGGGACCCCGTACAAGTTCTCGTTGGCCCTGCATATTACTGCCCACGAAAGATTCCTCGGATGGTTGGATCCTGGATCCCTCATAGCAGGGGTTGGCAGTTTCTCAAGTGAGAAGAGCCAAATTGTCATGGAAACAGGATAACAAAAGTACCAGAGAGCCACACGTTACACGGACGGACGTATGACGGACCGACACTCGTTTAATGGGTTATATATATAGATATGCTTCAAATGCTACCACTCGCATGCGACTCATATTGATCAACGCGAGTGTGGTCATGTGCGGACGGTTAAAGAATGGTAGAGAGTATGCCGTACGAGTCGAAGTTTGTTCTGCGGCTCTATCTCGTAAACTCATAAGTTATAAGGCTGCTTGAGATGAGGTGAAATTGGAGTTTATGTCCGAAGAGCCGCAAACGTCTATGCAAAGAGCCGCTCCTGCCGACCTCTGCCTCACAGTAATAGGTTGTCGCCTTAACCCCGCATCGGCTGTCGAACATTTTTTAATTTATATTTACCGACTCGTAAGTTTGTAAATAAATAAATAATTACTTCATATTTGTATACACTTAACTATTTTAGTTTTTTTAGAAAATAAGGACTGCCTTTTACAAAATTAAACTACAAAGTAACCTTGTTAATGATTAGATTTTCTAGGTTTTAAAGACGTAAGAAAGAGCTAAGAATATTATTTTATAGAGAACGAGCAATTACAGTATTTATTGTTGCATCGTTGCAATGCTCTCAATTTTAGTACCGTCTGGTTCCCGTACATTACACTTTTCCTGTTAACAATAGTCATTCGGGTCATCTATCTAACTCCGTTCTGAGGAAATTTTAAATTTAAATCACATAAATTCCGGCTATTCTATAGTTAATTGGGGCCTCCTGCGCCGAAGCTTTTCATATCTTTTCTCAACTTTCATTTCTCTGACTCCATTCTCGAGATTAAGGAAGGACAGACAGATGAGCACGGTGTGGGAAGTTATACGTCTTGCAGTCCAGAAAGGATAATACTTAATATCAAACTTTTTCAATATTATAAATTAGTTTACAAATTTCAAAATAAATCACATTATTATCCAAACTTGAAGTTAGGCCAGTAACAAGACTTATTCTACATGCAAATTATATTATAAATAGATTCTGGCAATCAATCCAAACGTACAGATTGTTTTCCATTTGCAATTTAAAACACGGACGATAAATATTGCACATAAACATTATTTTTAGTAAGATTTTTGACTTTTTTTTGGTAGCCGGAAACTTTTAAATTGCTTCTGAGGCCACTTGCAATATTTTCTCTTCGGTCTAACGAACATAATGAGACTTTCTACCCCTTCAAAAAAAGGAAAATTTATTAAAAGTTGTACATTATAAATATTTATATTCGTGTTTTTTTTCCCTCCAGATCGAATTAAATAATATGTATCAGCCTATAATCTCGGATAATTCAAGCAAGAAAAATTAATGTAGAAAATGTGAAAAATTCAATTATTTTATCAACAAAATTTATAACACTATTAATAAAATGGATATTTATATTTTCAGGAAGTCATTTTTATAAAATTGAACTTGAGTCATTTAGCATAAAAATTGTTTTGCTTAACAAAAAAAAAAAGTAATTTATTAAGTGAAAGAGGAAAGATTCGTGGATTTAAGTAGAGAGAAAAAATGTATTTATTCCTTATTTAATAATCTAAAACATTGAATAAATTTATTTAAGTAAAAATCTTTCAGACATTACAATTTTTATTGTGTTTTTTTAAGTGGTTATAGAAATTTAACGAGTGTGAATGGATACGAATGGAGCAAAGATGATGAGGAGGATGTAAGATGATCCAAATGGAGGAATGAGATGAAGAAAGATGAGAAAGTAATTATTAAAAAAATAATATGTAAATTAATATATTTATTTATTACTATTATTAACTGTATTAGCAAAATAATAAAAAGTCGAAGAATCCTCGAAGGGCTCATAAAAGTATGGGGACTTCTGATATAGGCAAACTAGGCAATTGTCTACGATCCGGACCCCGTAAATCGAAATGTAAATTTATATATAAATAAATAAAATATTAAATATATAGTTAATAATGTAAAACATGATAACATTCACTTCTTCTCCACGAGAAGCCAATGGTAAATATAACAAATTCAATTATTAACTTAATTCTCCAGAAGAGTAAGTAGTTTCAAGTCCATGTGGCAATCAATATGAATTAAAAGAAATCAATTCTATTAATTTGAAAAATCAATTTTTTTTTCTTCTCTATTTTAAATTACTTTTTATTATTTCCAATAAATTATTTTACATTACTTTAAATTTCTTCTTGTATTTTTAATTGTTACTCAAACTTGATTACACTTAATCCTTAACAAATTCGATATATACTTTAAAATTTTATCTTTAGACATTTATAAATGTATAAATTGAGTTTTATTTATAAATAAACTGTAAAGAATCACTGTGTAATTGCATTTCGTGGATGAAACTTTATCGTTTCTTTACACAACATTAACTGATGAAGATTTCCTTTTTTTCTTAAACTTAACAAAAGAAGCCATTAACTGCCTAAGTTATCAAATCTTTAACGTAGAAGAATCCTTTCACAAAAGACTTTTTCCCTTTTTTTCCCCCTCTCATCACCGCAAGACACCGACATATCAATATTTTGAACGCTTCCATTGCTACAGTTAGACAAACAATAGCAGAAGGTAAAAAAAAAATCTCTCTTCTCTTCAATATAACAGTATAAAATAAACCATTTTAGTTATATTTCAACGAAAAACTTTTTAAATATTTTATTAAATTTACCAAGAAAAACTGTAATTGAGTATATAAACTTCAAAATCGTTTCCACGAGTTTACTATTTTGGAAAATTGCTTTCTACATAAGAAAATATTCTTGTTCTGTTTCTTGATTTAAAAATAATAAAAGAGTGGTAGAATATTCCGTATAAAATAAAATGCCTTGTCTGCAATATATCTTCAGCATCTTCATTCATCTTTGTCAGCTTCATCATCTAATCTATTTCGCACACCTCAGCTTAGAAAATAAAGTGAAAAAATCTTTATAAACCACTTTAAATGTCTAAAATATATTCCTGGTGTAAGAAAATCTTCACTACTTCATCTTTTTTCTTTCATAATTCTAAAAAATTTGCTGTAACTTTTATAAATTCTATCACGATTTTCTACGTTTAGTATTTATGAAGATAAATCGTTTAAACTCTGCTATTTTTGTTATACTTCTTAATATAATTGTTTAAGGTAGAATTTAAGAAAAAATTTAACACGTTAATAAATAAATTTTTGGCTAAAAATAAAGTAATGATTGGTTTTTTTACTATAGTTATACTTGCTTAAAATGATAAGTAATACTAAATAGTACCATTTATATCCGATTATGATCATATAAATAAAGTTTTAAAAGCTAAAAAGTCGTATCTTTTACACCTAAATTTAATATTAAAAGTACTAAAAATATAATATAGGTCATTTCCTTTATTGATAAAGATAGAGGAGCCAAAAGAGACATCGTTAATACTTTTAAATTCCAATAATGGAAAATTCTGTGGCACTTTCAATTAAACTTACGTTCTAATAAAGAATCTATTCTCTTATATTTAGTTTTATACATAATTTTATACAAAATTGAATAGACTAAATTCAATTTAATATACCAAAAAATTCGATAGAAAATACAGGATAGATTATTAAAAGTAACAAGGCCAAATAACAAATGAAATAACGAAAACATATTTAATAAAATTCAAATTTTTTGTCGTGTAATCTGTTATCTACAAGTAGTTTTAATCTAGTGAATAGTTTCTACAATATTTTATACATTTCTTTATTTTTAAATTACAAAAAAAGAGGAAAAGAAAGAAGATGAAGGGAGGAAAGAGATAAAGAAGGGAGGGAAAAGGAGAGGAGAAGCTGATAATGTCAATCTTACAGCTCTTTATATTTCAGTTTTTTAGCATTTATACATTCTTCTGCAAATCCTTGCTGCACATATTTTATAACATTATAGATTTTTAGAGGTGTAAGCGGAACTTTTTCTTAAGATAACAAAGCTATCACGATAGTTTTATTAACATTCCCCATAAGGGATATTAATTTAACAATTCATGCACGTTAAGTGATTGAATTCTTGAGATGAATTATTTAAAGGTATCGTGTAGATTAAAGTCAGGAAAGTGCTTATTGTGCTGCAGCACCATAAGCACTTCCATAGACACCAGTTTTGTTTTCGGTACTTTAAAATAAAAACACATATAATAAGGCATACAATTAGGCAAGAGATTACGTAACTAAAATGAGAGAAGACACGTGTCTTAGTCCCCCTGAAGCTGTCTTGCATCCATATCTTCAACATCCTGGACATGTTACTGATTAAACAATTCAACACCCTTATTGTCTCTCCCCTTACGTTACCACATTGCATTCACACACACTACATTTTCTTATATATAAAAAGTATCAAGGGCATAATTTCCTTAATTTATAAATAAAATTAACCCCTTAACTTATACAAAAAAGTCTTTTTATTTTTTAAAATAGAGAATTGTAACATTATCAAATTTCCAATTTTAACTTAAAAATAATTAAATTTATTTAATTAAAATGTAATTATTAAGTTTAAACGTTAAATAATACTGATAAATATTTCATTTAATTTCTTACGTGACTTTCAGATTTAATTTCCTTTCTTATAAACCATGAAAAAAATATATTAAAAAATAAATTATATTAAAACTTATCAACAGGAATTAATTTCCTTAAATTAACTTAGAAAATTACAAAAAATTTTTAAAGTTTTTATTAATTTAAGCGCATTTAAAAATCATTTTCCCCGGCAGATCGCTCATGTTTCGTGTTGTCGTACATAAACAACAACTGTCCGGAGTATGCGGTTTTAATTATCTGAGAGAAAATTTAATTTAAAATTCAACCGCTAGGGTGTAATTTGGAGCTGCTGTCGCCTTTAATATGTTTCATGCGCGTATTGCATATGTTTTCCAACGAATTTCCTGTTTAAAACAGTAGAAAAATGAAGCTAATGAAGTTTTTAGAGCATGGTGATGGAGAGAATCGTTAATTCCACATCTGTATGTCGTTTCTTAACTCTCAAAATTTGTTAGAAAATGTACGTGATACGTACTCTAAGAAGACAGCAGCGCCAAATTTGCCCTAGCTGCTGTATTCTGAAGTAAAATCTTGCCCGAAAATCGAAACTACATAGAACAATATAACGGTTTTTTTCTGTTGTAAACGTACTGTAGATAAATAAAGTTAAATTTGTAACTCAAAAAAGTAATTAATTTATACAAATTAAAATAATTTACCTCTTTAAAAATTAGAAAAGAAATATTTTAATGACATTTTAAAGTAATTTACGAATGTAATTTTTAAATTTAAAAATAATTGTTGAGAGTTTAATTGCGTTAAACAATGCTGAGACAATAAAAATCTGCCATTTATATTTAAATTTTGTAATCATATTTTTAATTTTTCATTTAAAATATATGCTCTCCACCTCAAATTAGTGGTGGCTTGCCCCTGTACATCATACTTTTCCTTTAACAATAGAGTCATCTATCCAACTCTGTTCAAAAAAAAAATATTTTTGAACTGAAATAACATGACTTCTGGCTCAAATCGGTAGATCGTATACAGTTAATCGGGGCCTCCTGCTCTAATCTTTCCATGCCTGGTCTTGACTTTCATCTATCTAACTCTATTCTCGAGATTAAGGAAGGACAGACAAAAACACGAACGGACGAAAGCGGTATAAGCCCAATAAGAATAATACAAGATTACGTAGAGAAGTGTCCCTAATTTTCTACGCCTATGGGCTCCTTCTAGAAGGTCATAATCTTCCATTGTATAAAATTGTAATCTTATTCGATATTAATACAGGAAATTCCTCGTTAATTCGAACTCGGATAGTTAGAAATCCAGTCAGTTCATAACATATTTTCGGGTGTCATCATACCCCTTTTTTCCCTCTTATTTCATAAAATACGGCTGGGTTTCTGCTACAAGTAGCAGATTGAGATATTTTTAGGGCTTTAGGCTACTAGTTTTTGGGCCACTTTGGTGTCTTTTTCTTTTTCTACAGTAAAATTGAAGTCTTATGGCAGCAGTAAGAACTAATTTGGGCTACATTTCGAGGAATTCTGCTTTACTTTTTATAAAACCTATCTGATGACCTGCGAGGTTCTCGCCGGATACGTGCTGTTTATTTATATTTATATTATTATTAATTATTAATTAAAGAAAGTATCGTTTTGTATAAGTAGTAGTATTCTTTTGCTTAATAAATTATTCTACTTCAATCTCATATATACTTTAATTATTATTTTATTTCAATTTTTTTCGTAAATATTTCGCATTTTATGTCGTTATAAATAACTGAAATTCCTTCTTTTAAATTCTCAGAATTTCTCTGGGAATTTATGTATTGCAAAGTCTAACATGTGATAATCTTATCAATCAAGAAAAAGTCTTTCTGACATTTCAATCTCTTGTAACAAATTCTCTTCATTAAATATGTATCAAGTAAATCTAAATTGGCATTTAAAAATATCTAAATATAAATATAATATACCGGGTGGTCGTAATTAAAGTATTCCCTTATTCAACGTTGTCTAGAGGGAGATATTTACCGGTCCAAATGCAATGAAATTTAGTAGGGTGGCATTCCAGACATGAGGAAAAGTTCATCACTATGGCACTTTTGGCTCTTTGGATTTTAAACTATGTGGTTTTTGGTTCCGGAAACAATTTAAAAAGTGTAGTTTATCGATGACATGTTGCACATTTTTGGCAGCCTACAATGACCGTATCACACTGTATTTGAGAAGCGACACAGAGGATCAATTACGATAAACCGTTGAACACTGTCGTTGCACTTTTATGTGCGGAAGATATTTTCGTAACAAAAGAAAAATTACTACCCAAAACTTTCCGTTGTGGCACTTTTAGCGCTGCAGGCACGAAAACGCCGTTCTATTTATGAGATTCTTACAAAGGTCGAAGATATCTTGCAAATTTAGCAGCCTTGAAAAGGGGTCTCGGTGTATATGAGAGGCATCACAGATTATCAATTAAAATCTCAGTTCTCATTTGATCCTCACTGTTGTCAACGTGACATACCTGAAATCACTTCTCAGGTTTGATCTTTTCGAAACGGGAACCATTGAGCAGCATCGCTATGGTCTTTGTATAGCTTGAGCGCCTTGTACAAATAAGGCACTTTTGGCGCTGCAAGTAACAGCGCCAAAAGTGCCATTGTGCTAAGTTTTGGTACTAATTTGACTTTTTACAGAATGGTCTTCAGTATGTCCTGAAATGTCAAATCTGATTTGCAAGTGACTCTTCGGACAGTGTTGAATAGGAGTACTTTAATTACAATTATCCAGTATATATAAAAATGCAATATAAATAAAAACTACATTAAACAATCAATAAAAATTTTAATTTTACAAACCAGATATGAAGCAAATAGTGAGCCGTGAGTACAACAATATTGTGCATACATTCACGTAAACATACGAAAAATAAAATAAAAACTTGAGCATCTTAGAATTTTTTTCTTATATATGTTTCTTCTTTACAAGTCCTTTCTTTATTTTTTTCTCTTTAATAAAATAGTTATGATCTGAAAAAAATTACATGCTTTTTTAATTTATGATTATTCCAATTTTTAAGTATAATTATTTCTATAATTTATAATAGAAACTACATTAAAATTTCAATGTTTTATCTTATTGCCTATATTCTTCTATTTTACAACTTAATAGACGTTGAAATGATTGGGCAGGTAACGCAACACATGGGCGATCTGACAAGGGGGTGCCTTCTGGGGGTCCTTTTAAGAGAAAGGTGTTGCAAACGTAAAGAACACCCGAAAAACTCCACGTGCCAGCACGTGAACCCATTGGCAACTGGTTAGTCCTTTATTACATAAAGATCTAAATTTAGACGTTAAATTTAACCTTTATCCTTGCATATCGATCATTTTTATTAGTATTTAGTGTTTGTATCACGAGTTATACATACAATAAGATGTAACCCTAATAATAGGGATCCCGTATCCAGTCTGGAGCATTTCTGAACCGATCCAGACCGATCATAATTTATCAATTCCTCATTCTTCACGAATGTAATGGGATCACTTAGCATAACTGTAGTCATATAATATAAACGTGCGTAACCATATTTAATTTTTGTTTATTTTAAAGCCAAAATAAGTCTAAAATTAGAGGTTTATTATTATCATTAAGCTATATAAACGATAATCATTGCACTTACCTATTTTAATGGACAGATGATTTGGTATAATAATCAATAAAGTGGCTGAAATAAAAATATCGACTTAATATTTCCATAAAACGAAGTTATAATAATGAAAATATATTTCATAATTACTTGGATGAAAGCCTTGTTTCTTTATAGTTTTCAAGTAACGACTATAGAATTATATATATATATATTTATATAGATTACACGTTTTATTTTATATTCGAAACACTTTCTGATTTATTGCTCCTGTTTTTAAATATATATTTTGATTTAATTTATCTCAGGGAAGTGTTTTTAAAACATTTGTTTTCTGTACTAAGCGAGTTTGGGTTGTTGGAGAGACTTCTCAATTTGGCTCTTTTCTGTTTGTAATACTTCAATTAAAGACTGGACTGAAATGGTATCCACTGAAATTTCATTAAAATTAGTAAATAATAATATATATTTATATTTTTTTTAATTAATAAAATTATCAACCTTCCGATAACTTATTCTGAAGTTCTTCATTTTTCTTCTTCAAGAGTACGATGGTTAATGCTTGTCGTCTCAACTATTAAAAGCGAAAGAATATTTTAATTAAATTCAGGTGTGTATTTATTGTTATATTAATTAAATTATTTACATACCAAATTGTGTAATCTGGAAATTTCTTGTTTAAGACGGGTTAAACATCCGAAATATGACTGGAACGATTCCAAACTTTTCTGTCTCCTATAATAAATTTTTTATACACTTGAATGACTCATTATCCTTCATAAACTGCATTTATTAAAGCTGTTAATGCTTAAAATTACTTTATATATATATATATATATATTGAAATAATACAGTAACCCTTCGTTATATCGCTGATTCGGATATATCGCGCTTTTTCTTTGTCTCTCGGCAAACGCGATATAACGAGGGGCTACTGTATTTTTATGATAAACTGTAATTTTTGTCGCTAATTTTAAGACAGATAACGGGTGATTAATGATATTAAAGGTCGAGAAGCCATTCTGTGAGAAGTTATGTGTCATGCATCTAGAAATCGTACACAACTCGTGAGCGATATGACAAGGGGTGCCTCCCAGAAAACTTTCTGAAGGAAATTGGCTTTATATTAGGCGTTAGACATGAAAAAAACACTGTAAGTAAGAAAATTTGATAAACTTGTGACGAAAACCCAGTAAACTCCACGTGAGAAAACTCGATAAATTCCACGAGACTCCCGGTAAAGTCCACGTAGAATGAACCCGGAACAACTACGAGTGTTCAATTAGAATTCACAGGACCAACATCAGTATTCGGCCAGGATTCACGGGACCAACTACTAGCGTTCAACCAGTCTTTATTCACTGAGACACTGGTATGTACAACAAGGAAACTGAATTGATATGTTCTCGTACCAATGTTTCGAAATATTTAACCTGTTGCTACTCTTAAGTGTTCTTAAACACCTTCCTACTATTCATATTCGTCCACTGTAACACTGTTAGAACTTCCATTTATTTAAAAATTATTATATTTATATTTAATTAAAATTATCATATAAGTATAAACGATTACAGTATAATATATTCTATGGCTTTAAATTATCATTTATCACTTGTAAGCGAGCAAATCCCGGAAGACAAATGAATAACGTCGGAGTAATATATTCTATGTTTATGTAGGAAAAATTGTACAGTAATTTAAATATATTTTTGCAAAAATACAAATAATATACATATAAATTTACTCAGGACTTTTTAGTTTTGTCTGTTGATGGCTATAAAAACGAATAATCAAGATTTTTTTTGATGTATCGTTCAGCTTAAACCAAGAATTATTATATAGCGTGTGTCTAGAAAACGTAACAAGGAGATTAATCTCACCATCTATCCACTTCCTCCTGCATGCAAGCCAATGATTCCGGATTATTCCAACATTGGACACCCGGAAGGGCAGGATAATGTCCTAAAAAAATTAATAAATGATAATATCAAACGATAAATAATATCCATTTAAAGATATAATATACAAGAAACGTATAAATTACCATCAAAGGGTGGAAGGTAACACAGAATTTTCGAATTTTCTTTAAAGTTTTCTATGTCTCTTGAAGAATAAAACAATTTCTAACGTTTTTTTAAATTGTATTTTAATTATATTATTAAATTTTTTATGATAAAAACTTACCTAAATTTACTACAAAGAATGGCATCGTCTACAAAAGAATTTTTTTTGAAGAATTTTTGCGAGGAATTCTTCGCTTCGACCACTAATGCGTCGTATGGTCCAACTTGAGATGGGTTTTTTAATCTCTAAAAAGAATCGTAATATGAAAATTATTTATTATAAATTAATTTGAAATAATAATAATAATAATAATCCCACTTTCTACAGCGTAAATTCATTATGCATTAATCTTTCAATCTTTTCTAAGTCATTTACAGAATTCCATCAGGCGTAATATACAAATGAATGCTCTTTACAGTCCATAAGTGGAATTTGTTAAATTTTCTACGCTTTCGGGATAATTTTATGCTAGAAAAATCAAAGTTTCACTTGTTGAAATGTTAAATTCACCAATTATACGGATGGGAAAATTTCTTTGAAAATACATTAATTGGGGCAATTCGAAGTGAAATTGTTAACCATTTCCACTTCTAGTTAAATATAATAAATTTAATTTATGAGTTGTTCGGTGGTTTATAAAGTTTCTTCCATTAAAAACCCAGTGTCAGACTTAAGTGTAGGCAATTTCTTAGGGCCTAATTTTAAATTCACTGATAAATAAATGAAATTTTTATCTCGTGTTAACATAGTAACATTCACAGCTTCTTAATAGAGTAAATGCAGCAAATAAAATGATTAATTCTTTATTTTTGGCACTCGAATCGAAATTTTTGTCACCTAATCCCGCTGATACTCCAACCGGGAATTGTAGAAAATCCGAATTTTGTCTAGAACTGGAAATCGCAACCACGAATATCAGAAACCGCAGATAATACGCATCTACTCTGTCAACATTAAGCATCCCATTTTACCTACGTTTAAATTCCATAAACGTTTTCTCGTTTTTTCCTTTACCCTTTTCTTTTACATTTCCCTTTTTCCCTTTTCTTTTTATTCCCTTTTTCCTGAAGCCAAATTTTATCTTTTTATTCCCTTTTTCCTGAAGCCAAATTAATAAACAAAACAGAAATGTTCGTTAATATCACATCCTCTTATAAATTGCTCTTTAAAATAGTTGAAATAAGCGGTTTACAGCAAAATTAACGAAAGATAATTTGTGTTTTTCTCTTGGCATTTTCTTTAAAATTGTCTTTTCAAATCGGAAAAAAATTACACCTAAAACTTTTTTATCAAATTACATACCTCAACGAGATATCTTCCAAGACAGCACTTTCTGTAACGTTTGCGGACGGCCAACAAAATTAGATTAACCACTCTAATCCCGGGAATACTGTTTTAATACGTTTCAAAAATTCTTATATTATTCTATCGATTTCTTCATATAGAAAAATCACGGAAGATTCTTACTTGTACTCTTTATGAAACGTTGCACAAGCGATCAATCTGTGCTCGATCCCAACGTGAGAGGGTTGCAACGAGTATCTCTCCTGAGCGATTTTCGTTTCGTTCCTCCTATTTTCGACCATCTTCAGAAACTTTTGTAAGCCTTTAAAGTATTCTTGCTTGTTATCCTCTTCTTCTTCTTCTCCATTGCTGCAAGCCAAGCAGAAAGCGATTTTTCCCCCCATCGTTTTACCAGTCATCAACTATATCCAATTGGCAATCGATAAAAAACGTTATCGCTCACCTGTCAGAATCAGAATCTAGCGAATCGCTGAAGATATTTGAAAATGGCATCTCTGTTCGGGTACATCTCTCTGTTTTGCTACTACTAGTTACAGAAGAGACAAGACCATTTTTGTTTAAGACGTCGACGTTACCTTCTTCTCTCTTCTGATCCCTGTTTTTGTGTGGATTTCCGTTTAAGATTCCTTTTCGTTATAATAAAACGTGGTATTTAAAGATAAATCTCACCTGAATATCCAAGATTTCTCTTCGTTACCATTAGGGAAACATCCCGAATTGCTGCATTCTTCTTCTGAAGTGTGTTCTGGAATAGTTGAGCTCTCTTGACTAGTATTAGCTGCGCTATCTTCGTCTCCATTCTTTTTTTCAATAGGATTATTGTTGATTTCTATAGAATATAAAGAATTTATGATTATTACGCTTTAAATTATACTAAATTTTTAATTAATTCGTCCGTTATACGCTACGAATAATCACTTATAAAATAAAACGTTGATTCGTTGTGTACACACGAATCCGTCTTCCTACTGGAATAAGCACTAAAATTAGAGAATATTTGATTATTCTGCATTAAAATACGTCGTAGTATAGATTAATTTTAATTGCATTTTTGTGAAATTAGTTAAAAGTCAGCTCTGAAAGTTTCTTCCAATTCTACTCTTCACATGGCTTTCCCTTTGAAGAATAAGACGAAAGAAAAGAAATATAGCAGTAAAATAAATTCTACTTCTGTTGTTTTATATAAATATATAAAATAAAACTATGAAAAACAAAGATATGTAACCGAACATGGAAGAAAAATAAGAAAAATTGGAATTTTTGGCCGTGTTATATACGTTTATCCCAGCAAATGGAGCGATAATTCTGTCACCTTATCCAAACATTTCTATTCAAATTGGTCGTTCCGAAAATAAAACTACAAGAAAGTAAACAGATCGAACTGAAATGAATTCTATTCATATAATTTCAATAGTATATGTCACTCACAACGTCAAAACTACACAAAAGAAATCCATACAAAAGAGAACAGAAGGATGACTTTAGAAACAATAGCATTTATTCTTACTTTAATATTTAAAAAAAAAACAAACAGGGACACAAAATATACAACCGATTTTAATTATATAAATTTAATAAACTTACCTCCAAGAGAATCTCTGGAACCGCTTTGAATACTCGCTGCACGATTCTCCCATTCTTTTAATATTTCTAGAAATATTTTCTTAGTTAATCACTCCAAGTTTCATGTCGAAAAAAAAAAAATTAGTTGGAAAAACCTCACCTGACGTGTCTCGAATGAGAAGTAAGGTCTTTGCTCCTTCCAGACAGACTCTTCTATATAATTCTTCGGCAGTTTGTTCGGATAAACACACGTTATAAAGTGCAACAACAGCGTGCAATAAATCAGAAGGAGAGAGAACCTGGATTGTAGAAGTTTCTCTTGTATAATATAAGATTATTGTTTACTAGAGATTAATATATTAATCAATAAGTTATTCATGATTCTTTCTAATTACGGTAATTCGTGCTTGTTAAGGTGATATATTAAAATCATTTGCTTAGTTTATTCTATATTCAATTCTTTAAAATCTATATACTATCTCTCTATAACCCGTCAGGCCTAAAATCCTCTTCGAAAGTATAGTGTTTCATATGTTCTAAAAGCTTTTAAAGACCGAAACACTTACTTAAATTACAGATAAACATCCATAAGTGTAATGACAAGATCAATATTTTACAAATAATAGTGTTTAAATCCACCTAACAGCTGACAAAAATGTTATTTCCTTTTCCATAGAATATCGCTCGACGTTATATTATAGGGCCTTATATATAGTAAAAATATGGCATTACAATTTTTTAACTACAACCGTCAGTAAGAAATAAGAATGTATCTTTTATCTCCTCTTCATCAAAGATGCTGGAGAGCATCTTTACAACTCTCCTTCAACTTATCTTAATCTAGTGAAAGACAACATACAGACAACTAGGAAGTAGTTTCTTATTATTTTTTTCTTTTTTATTAGTTAGTATTCATCGTTATAAATATATCAGGAATTTTTTACTTTTGATAATAAAGGACTTAAATGTGATCGATTATGCATCTAATGGGATTTTACGTTGTTATCGTAATGAGAAAACGTGGGTAATTTAAATGCGATACGTTAAAGTTGAGAGAAAAATGTCACATTTTATTTATAACTTGATGATGTGTAATGGGATGATGTTCTATATTTAGTTAACATAACATTCAAAATTTTCATCTCTGTCTCATCACTCATCTTGCCTTCTAATCACCCTCCTATAGCAGGTGGATAATTAAGAAGTTATGCGATGTTAAAGCTATTAATTTTGTTATCTAAGCTATTTTTTCTTTAAAATTATTCAATAAAGAGCGTAAATTACACTGGATAATGGATAAATTAACATTGACAGGTTTAACTCCAGCGATCGTTAATATACTGACAAAGAAAAATCGAGAAACAATTCAGATTTAGAACGATTTTCTTTAAGCAATTAGCATGTTAGACTATTTAAAGATCGTTTATCTCTTACTAAATCATCATTTATCTCCCATTTTCTATAGAATGCGACCTATTTTAGTGCTCCAGTATAGTGACAATAGTTTCAATTTCGTACCCATTAAGATAAATTGCGAGAAAGTTTAGCCTCTGTTATCAGTTGAAAGTGTTGTTTAAGAATATTTTTTTATCGCTTCATACCAAAAATTTCTCACTAAAATACTCTAGAAGAAGAGAAATTACAGATAAAAAAAAACACTTTTTACTGTTTCGTTACAGAACATTAACTGATGAGATTTATCTTCCTTGAAGAATTCTCGAGAATATCAGCTGTTACACTGTTAATATTTTTCTCGTTTTAACACGTAATTGTAAATGATTCCTCATAAACACCAATACAAATTTATATTATAAAAGCCGCAAAAAAAATTCTTTTACTGTTGCTAACGTTATAAATCATGTTAGAAGTATAATAAAACATATGTGACTGCACAGAAGACGTATCTTACGTATCTTCATCCATCTTGTCAGCTTCCACGCTTCCTACTTTCTGCTTGTTTAGCAAACCAACGAGCAATTTGTCAAGAAAAGTTTAGAAAACATGCTAAAGACAGTTTATTTTTACTTATAGATCCTTTTAAAGATCATCATTTTAACGATAAGCGTACGAAAGATTCCCCCAGTTAGTGTGATGATCAATGATCAACTCCCGAATACTTGCTATTATCAGCGTGATGAAGCGAATTAAAACCCACGCCCAACTTCCAAATTTATTAAACTTTATCACGGCAATGAATATTTTTAGTTAACGTCCTTCTTAGACAGGTAAATAAACAATTATCTCTCTAGTTCCTGTACTTGTCGCTTGTTTAAAATCATGTGACACAGTGAGTCTCTCGGGCGTCAGCGCAAACACTACCATAAAATTACTTTCTAGAAGCATTTTATACCAGGAAAAAAACGTTATTAAATTATCAAATATTCCGAAATTCGACACCGTGCTTAAATATTCATACAGAAAAATATATATATTTTAAAAAAAAATCTCGATTTGTATGTTAACAAATCGGCGAAGAATAAACGAGCAACATCGATTTTTCATCCATCTTACATTAACAGCCCTTCACTACTTTATATATTTATAATAATATACACACTACAGCTCAGAATAATTTAGATATGAAGCTCAACACGCTTAAGTATTCGTCGTGATCTACGGGATAAAAATATAAATAAATGAACCCGTTATTGATTATAAAATAGACAAAAAATTACCCTATAAAATCGCTCATAACAGAGGGGTGCAGAAATGAAACAATACCCGCCTTCACTTAAAAAAAAACCCCTCATAAGTAGGGTGCGCACCCCCTAAATTACGTCACACTTATTATACTAATAGAGAAGCAACGTTATGGTGTTTTAACTCTTCCGGTTCTCACAAAACTTTTATGACAAGGAAATTAGCTCACCTGTTCGGTATGGTATCCCCCTAAGTTTAACCTATTCCACTCTTCTGTATTGGAGATACGCGATGTTTTATCCCCTCTGACGAATTTACCAAACTCTACAGTGACAGGTAATGCAGTCACTACCTCTCCTTTCTTGGTTTTGAACCGAATTCGATCTGACACGGATACAGACAGCATTTTAGTTGTATGTGCAGTCCGATCTGCTCTACCAGACCCTTTTGCAACTATCTACAGCCCGTTTGTCGCCATCTGGTGAGACTACAAGCCAATTATAAACACGCTCAACTGGTTTCGTGTTTATATAAATAAAAGAAAATACGTATCGTGATTTTCTCCTAGTCAATTTATTTTTTTCATACGTTTCGCTCCTCTCTCCCTGTGTTTTTTTTTTTTTTTTAGCTTCGATATTTTACACCTCGTTTCATCAATTATTACAAAATTAATTTATTTTAATGACGTCTAAAACAATAATTTAAATCTTTATAGGATTTATATAGAAGATTTAAGCTTTAATTCCAGTTTACATCTTAGCATCTTCATCATCCTCTTTATCTTCACGTCAGCTCCTTCTTCTTAGAACCAATTGAACTATACAATTGTCGGTTTCACAACATTTATACAATGTTAGTTCAAATTACAAGAGCTTCTGGAATTTATTTTGTCGGTGTTTATCGATCAGATAATAGAGGAATTCCCTACAGGTTAAGAGGACGAGTAAGGATAAAAGAGGAAAAATTTGGAGAGTCAACACTAAAGGAGTCAAAACATCACTTTTCAATTTAAAACTATGTAAGAAGAAAGTCTTTATTTTCTTCTACTTTAAATCCTTAATCCTTGAGGGTTTTTTTAAAAATTAGTTTACCTTAAGCTTTAAATTTATTACATCCTCTTCCATTTTATTTTCCTTTGTTTGTTTCCTCATCTGTCCAATAAAACCGAGATGAGACTTTTTAATAAAATGAAGAAAATTAGAAGATAATCGAGTATAAATTATGATAATTACGGTTTTTTAAATAAAAATATTAACTTATTTACACAATAAAATAATTTTCTCGAAATCAAACTTAGATTTTGTGTAATTATAATGTACTTTTAACGCTGTTTTGTGTATTTAATATATTGAAAACTGCTAAAATTTGAAGGGTTTGAACCTGTTTTAATCTCTAAGAGGCCCTGAATAATTATAATTATATTTGACAAAAAATTATTGATAATTTAGCGTGTGATTCTCTTAAATTTCTCATATAAAACTAGAAGGAAATTTATATAATGAAGTCTTCTGTAGTTAAAGCAGAGCTTTGTGCAATCAACCGTATTATTAACTATCTTTCTTTCCTCCCTCTTTATCTTGGGATCAAATTTCTTCGATTTCTTTGATAAGTTTAGGAAAACACGAAAGGGGGGACAAGAAATGAAGACTGTTTCATTGGATAGTCATTGAGAATAAATGGACAATACACTTCACACTTTGATCTTTTTGTACGTTTTGTAATCCACTTATCGTCATTTTCTACAAGTTAATCTACTTATCATCATCTTGTACATTTTGTAATCTATTTAACATCATTTTGTATTGTTACAAAAGGGATGATAAATATTCTTCATCGCTTATCCTCTCTTCTCTGCGTGTTTTGTTTGCGTGTCGAAGATCATTTAATACGAATTCTAAGAAAAAACAACTATTTTGCTTCTATTAATTATGATAATTAGATCCTGCGGCAGAAATTTAGAAAGATAGAATTAATTTTCCTTTATTTTTTTTTAGGGATAGAGCATACTCAAGAGCGTAAGCTGAAAGAAAAAAATAGAGAGAGGGATGAGGAAGAGGGAGGAGTTGTTATCAGGAGAAGTATGAAGTACAGGGGCAAGACATCTCTAAAATCCAGACCATATTAGGGGCCGGAGACTCCGATTAACTATATACGAACTTCCTCGATTCTTTTGTATTATATAAATTCATATAAAGCAAATGGCCTTTACAGAAGATGCATTCCGTATCCGATATATCAGGACTATCGATTTGCACGAACTATTTCGTGATTATTTTCACGCAAATTAATAGTAGATAGAGGGAAAGATTCGAATATTTGTTAAGATATTTATGGATCGTTCCACTTTCCCCGCTATTACATATACACAACAAAGGAAAGTATTGTAAAGTATTAATAATATAAAAAGTTTTTAATAAAATAGCATAACAGATGGCGCCACACACAATTGCCCTCCAGGCTGTTATGTATGCGTATGTATTGGTATGTAGGTGTGTATGTGTTGGCGTGTATTTTGTCTAATATCTCAGGATAGGATAAAACTTAAGAAAAGAAATTTGGCATGATAGCTTGTATATGACGGGCATTTATGTTATTAAATATTGGTGGTAAAGGACGAAAAGGTGGGGAGATAGAAGGGACTCACTTATCATATCTGGAGAAGGGTCGGACTTAATAAAGATTTTACTCGTTATTAGCAATGTTTATAAAACTCGTCTCGCTCCTCAAAGTTAAGCTTTTTGCTATTTTATAATAATTAAAAACATTTTTAAAATTTTATTACAAAATCTGATAACAGATGGCGCTACCAACAATTTTATTTATTTATTTTGATTAATAATATAAAAGTTATTATTTAAATAAAATCTAATAACAGCCAGAAAAGTCACGCGACTTGCTCTTGGATTTTTTAATTATTAGAAGTTTCCGTATTTTCATTTTAATTGCTGTCATAACTTTAAATAAAAGATCTGAACTGTAATATTTCGCATACTTTTATAGTTTATTAGACGAATATAGATCTCTTTGTTTCATAGCATGCTGTGAGCGAGAAGAGCGAGGAATATAAATTCAGAGCTTGGAATGCTTCTATTAATGAAAATACTTCGTATTAAATTTTTTTCCGGTAAGTAACCGGAAAGAAAAGCATTTCATTTTGTCATTTTTGCAAATTAATTCAAATAAGTTTTAGTTTATACGGTTTATTTTTTGTATTTTATTCGTTATTTATTTTTATTTGTTTAAAAAATAATAATTTTAAGTAAATTTTTAATACAACATAGACGATTATCAAAATTTATTCTTTTCTTTATATATAGGCAGGTAGGCCGGAGCTGTAAGCGTATCAGGAAGTCGCCTAGGGAGCAAAAATTTAGGGGTACCTCGGCCAGCTTCAATTGAAGGGTGCCAAAAATCCACCTAGGGCACCGAACTCTCGTGTTCTTGCCCCGTATACAGGCATCTCCCGCTTAACGTCAGTTTATCATAATTATACGTTCTGTGGAAAACCTGAATCGGAAGTTTATTTCCCATTATTATAAATGGAAAAAATTATAACTTGCAACGTCAACCCAAATCTTTCAGCAGAATTCCCTGAAATACAACTCAAAGATAATAAAATGCGTATAGAAGAGAGTTGCTTAATGAGCATCAGTTACGTGGATTGTACCTCTTCAGTCTATTCGTTATTAGTCTTATTACTGAGTGTATATAGCATCTAATTTAGAAAATATGTTTGGGCAGGATAATACTATAGCCTATGCAGATGGCATTCTGCTATTGGTAACAGAAAATTCGAGAGCAGAGCTCGAACGAAAAGGCAATAACATTCTGCATACCATTGTTAAGTGTGAGACATAATTCTAATTAGATTTTAACCCTGACAAGACTCAACATATTGTGTTTACAAGCCTGGACAAATCACACTTATACTCTAGGGTTTCCACGATCAAGACAACAGACGAATCGATAAAAATTAAAAAAATGATCAAATACTTAGGGGTGACATTTGATTACATGCTAAGTTGGATCGAGCATGTTAACTACATCTCGAAGCACATGGGGCAATCTTTCAAATTTATTCCGGATTTGAAAAAAAACACATGGGGCCTAGATCTAACTGCCATGAGCATAATATACGATCATATCTTCACACCAGTTATCACCTATGTTTGTAGAGTCTGGGGAGATTCCGCTATGAGAACCCACAATCTCTGCAAACTCCGCTCTGCCAAAGGAGGCCGCTTGCTCTACGTTGCAAAAGTCTACAATTTACAGACTACAAATCATATCTAAAAAGCCACCATCGAATTCACAATACAGCAAGCTCTGGAACTTTCGTAGGGAGATAAACAAGCATAGCGGCATAAGTGATACTGTATTACTGCCGAAGACTATGAAATCACAATTCCATACAGAACTCTATGTATACACGCAATGTTACTTACTATAAACAAAATATCCAGGATAATACGCAAATAAAAATCTATACGGATTAATCGAAGACAGGAATTGACGTAAGGATTGCTTTGTTGTATATAAGGATCAAGAGGAACTATACTATAATCTCTACAGACTTCACCCGAATTGCAGTGTCTTCCAAGCAGAGATGTGGGTAATATATAAAACCTTTGAAGCACAGAAGTACTTCACCAAACTACAATCGCCATTATCACAAACAGTACTTCCTCTTTGCAGTCAATCTTTAATATTTGTACTCACACGATTGCCAACAACATCATCAGGATTATCTCAAACTCATTCAACAGTTATAGCCTTACCTGGATCAAAGCCTATAACGAGCACCAGAATAATGAACGGGACAATAAATTGGCTAAGCTGGCAACCAAAAGTACTAATCATAACTAGAGCTACACTAAAAAGCCCCTCTCACCCATAAAATCTATGCTGCGGCGGGAAAATGACTTATGATAGCTGATTTGAACATAACCAGCAGGCGTTTCAATTTATTCTAGCCATCGATCACCTCAAAAATCCTCGATTCTTTCCATCAAATCAACTTACACAGTTCTCAACCAATCGTGGCAGATTCCACTCCTATCTTAAAAGAATTTAGCAATTTCGCCATTTCTACCAACCCAGTAGACACAAATTATTATATTTTTAATTATCTCACTCTGGAAATAGAGTTGATCGAAATTAAGCTACTGACCACAATAATCTCAACGACTGGCCACGCGATCACAAAATGCCGCTCAACAATAAGAACACCTACCGGGCTCTTATCAGACTTATCAATAAATATTAGTCAAACTACCATCGTTTCCTAGCATTCTAGAACCCGACAACTCCCTCACATATTTCTTACCGGTTCTATATGCCCGTATTACCACGTACGCTGTCCCCTTTGTAAGCATTTGTACTGTACAGTACATACGCGTCTCCCGATTTTATTCTGTAACCTTATGATCTTTGTAACGATATCGATAATATCGTCGCACCATACCAATAAAAACTCAATGAAAAAAGGTGTAATTATACAGAAATGACAGCAACAGTTCTATAGTCGCGTGATTATGCCACCCCCCCCTTTATCGCGTGGCATCTAACAGAATCCATTTTTTATCTTTAAATTGTAAAATTTTTGGCTTCGCTTTAAAAATTATTATTACATCTTTGTTTTCTTTATTTTTTCTACTTTTAAACAGTGTAAAATATTTTCTTATTGACACAAATGCTTTATTTGTGTCGAATTTAATGTAATTTGATACGTAAAACGCAAAAAATAAACACATAAAATTTCAACTCGCCGTAATTTCCCTCATGTTTGACCGATCGCCACCGGGTTTGTTTGTACATGGGGAAGAAATATGACACTTTCAAGTGAAGTCAGTAAAAATTTCGTACTACTGCGAAAAAATTTGTCAATATACCTCGCTATACCCCCTATCGCGAAAGTCAATAAACGTTGATTGTTTTATGACTCTATTTTCAAATGCTTCTTTCTGACTTGTAAATCGACCAATTGACAAAGTTATTATTTTGTTTTACTCATATGAATGTTGTATTTAAGATTTAACAGATATTTTCTTTATATTTCTACACATGAATTTTATTTTTAATTTTGAATATGATATAGTCGTGTGTTAGGCTTAACTCGATCATCTAATATAAAACTTGACATCGCTCAAAATATTATTCAATCAAAATTTTTTGTTGATAGTATAGATATAAATGTTTTCTGTGCACGAAATGAAGCAATCAAGAAAATAATGTGTGGACCATCGAAAATTCGGCAATTTACGACATGATGTCAAATGCGTAAATTCATCTATTGATAACTAAAAATATTCTCTAAAATTCACTAAAAAAATGCATTTGCAACAATACCTATATGAAATTCTTAAACAAGGAAAAAAAATTGTACAATTGGCGCAATTTCTATTAAAGATATTAATTTTGAAAATTTTTGTCGCGGTTATTTCTCGCGCGGACAAACGCGATTTCTCGCAGAGTATAATAAGACATCGCTGAGTTTAGTAATATATCTCGATATCTCGGTTCAAAATCAGGCTAAAATGAATCTTTTTAGTGAAAAAATAAAATAAAATTGTTGAGAGAAAAGAATTGATAGCGAAAAAGATGCTCGCGATGGTCGCGATCGACGATAGCGATTATCGCGAACTCGTTTTTTTCCCGATTTTTTACTACTGCGCATAGTCGCGTGGAAGCTTGTTAGAAGCCAGCACTTTTTGGAATTTTTTTCTGAGTAAACTCGGCGCACAATAAAAATGTTATTTATTGCATTTTTTGCAGTTCGAAAAGATTGGAAAACTTAAATTTTTTGAAATTTTTTGAAAAATTTCAGGAAAAATGCCACGAAAATAACCACCACAGGGCTTCTCACAAAAGCCAGGCGATCATAGAAGAGGTAACTGTCTGGAAATTCGTCGAAACGATGCATGACGTCACGTTCGGAGCAGAGAGCATGCTTAACGAACGGCATATTTCGAAGCCTAGAGGAGGCACTTTAAGCATAAAAGTTATTTCGGGTGAGTTTATAAGTTTTAAAATATTATCGCGCGAATATTTAAAAGTATTTTAATATTTTACAGATTTTTTAATATGCAAAAACCAAACTGTTAAATAGATGGTAATCGTGAATGTATTTTCGAACGTGATTTGACGTCACGGAATCGAGTTGAAAGATTCGAATACCAAACCGCTTGAACGTAAGTTGTAAATTGCAATTTAAAACCTTTTTTTATTATAATGTTATGTTTTTATATTAAGTGGCACGTTGTAGTCTATTAATAGGCTGCATTATTTACTTTTTAAAATAATAAAAAAAAACGAAAAATATAAATTTGGTTATTAGGATGGAATTGATGTGGAATGCAATTGCAATCTCTGCCTTTCTGATAGAAGCCAATAACTGACATATTGCAACCAGCAGAATAATTCAAGCATCTTCCGTCTTCTTATCAATTCTTAATGATAATAATTTTTCTTTTAGACTAAGTATTTTTTAATCCTTTCGTTAACCACAATACACAACCATTTATCAAGCTTCCAGCGTTTATTACTATAACGTTTTGGGCTTCTTAATCGACCTTCTTCTGGATATATCCGAATTTTACAATTTAAAAAGGATAAATCCATTTATTCAATAAAGGCCTAGGGCGTTCGAATTTTACAACGAAAGAAATTTTAAAAACGCGGGCGCCCGTTGGTCTTGTTCAAAAAACGAAGCTTTGCGCTTTTCCGTTGCTTATATTTCGGCAATCCCTTTATAGAAATTCTTGAAATTTTGCACACTACATTAGAAAGGAATTATTTTTCGAACGAGATATTCGGAATTAATGTAGGCGTTCGGGAAGCGGAGAAATCGACCCCCTAATATCGGAAATTCGGTATTCGGATCATAGAGGAGTTTATTGCTATTCGCTTGTACTCCGAAAGACAGGAAAGTGATCGCTAGGCGACCGAAGATTTGGCCTTATAGAAGACGGCCGTACGCGAGAAGGGCGATAGAGTGCCTTCCGGGAGGACTTTGACAAGAAGCTGGCCCCTATTCAGGAGTCATCGGCAAGGAGGAAACCCGGAAAAACTTCTAGCTGCCAGCCCGTCCGAGCGGGGCGTGAACCCACGATCGAACTCCAGTGTTTAGGGTCTGGTCTCCGCAGCTATGAGCGAAGACGGAGTCCACTCGGCCACTGGTGGGCCAAAATCGGCAATTCTGACTCCCGTATTCTTATATGTAGGCAGTCGGTGACTTTTTTTTTACTCGCAGCGGAGTCACTGCTGTGTCTCTCCGTATTTCTAACATATTTGTAGACGATTGGCGGTTAAGGCATGGGTTGAGGCCGGATGGCCGAGCGGTCACGATGGCAACCTAGCGCTCTGGGGAACCCGGGTTCGAATCCGAACGGGTCGAGAAATCCCCAGGAATTTTTCGAGGACGGTCCGTTCGGATATGCCGGGCCCCGTCCCTCACCACCCGGTCGCCCCATTGTGGGCCTGGCCGAACCCATAATGGGTCTACTAAAAGAGGCCCTCTTAGTGTCCGCAGGGTGGAAAGAGTTAAAAATAAAAGGCATGGGCTTATGGCTTTGGAGAGTCAAAAATCAAATTCGGGCGAAAAACTCTCTAACGGTTCCTTCACAGAGCTCGCTCGATATAATTAAAAAGCTCTCTCGGTGTCCAAAGGGAAGAAAGAATCAAATAACGAAAAGAAATTCCAAATCTTATAATCTACTGGAGGGTATGTCGCATCCTTAAATGCAAATTCTAAAACATATTTTTGAAAAATAGAAGAATTTTCTAGTAAACCAACTAAATATATTCTTCTTAGAATTAAAGAATATTGACAAAAACCCGTCCGTGGGAGCGAAAATTTCTAAAGAAAGGTCGAGAAAAATCGAACTAATCTGTCTAAATTTGAAAATCGAATAATGTTGTTCTAATATTGTTCGATTTTAAAATTCAAACAGCCATTCTCCGAATATTATTTCTTGACATTCGATTATAATTAATTGGAGATTGAATAGGTAAGTGAAAGTACTTTTAAGTTTTAATTTATTTAATCTTTATCTTTGTTGGGCTGCAATTTGAAAAAAAAAAAAAAAAAAAAAAAAATATAAATTCGCACTGTGCTTCGTTCGTCCGTTTTGCTGTCTGTCTTTCCTTAATCTCGAGAACTGTATTTCGTGAAATATTTTAATTTACTTATAAGAAATTTTCGATGATCTTATAAATTAAACCTGGACGGTCGATAACAATAAGAAACTGCAATAAACTCTCGTAAATTTGGATTTCAAACGACTTCGATGTTTGAATTATTAGAAATGTCTGTTGAAATAATAAATATATGAGAGACAGTGCAGCTTTTGTAAGTTGCCGACATATGGGGGCAATTAGTTAATTGCGCGTCAGGAAAAAACCCAGGGACCGATCGTACGTGGGTGGTGGCGGCAGAGGCAAAGATGACAAGTGTCTTACAATAACCGTTTATTTTAACATCAAAACAAACTTACAAAGTACAATACGAGTTGCGATCTAGATCGTCTGCGGCAGAAGGAGCTCCGGATGACGGCGATCGGGGAGTGCTGTCGGAATCGTCGTTGAAGCCCCGGGGCAGTCGGGCAGAAGAGTCCGAGGTGTCGGTGACGGACGTCGGTGAAGGAGTAGGTGGCTGGTTGGAGTCCCATCGTCCACTTCCTGGTAGAAAGCTCCGTCGTCTCCCCCTCCGACCTTGATTCGGGGGTTTTTATACGGTTTTCCCTCGAATCTTCCCCTCTTGATTGGTCTTGAGTCCCTTTTTCCTTTTGTCGATTGGTCAGTCTACTGTTTCTAAGCAAGACGAAAACCAAGTTTTGCCGAGGACGGCGCCCGGGCGTTGACAGCTACTCACATAATTTACACTGTTTGCCCCCCTCTCGCGGACATCTGGCTGAACCGATCAGCCAAACGTTCTGTGGCCGCCCCCCTTTCGAGACGATCCCGGGCTCATATGGTCTAACAGGTGTCCTTGACCATCTGTCTCTCTTCTTTCTCCCCTTTTTGTTAATTGTTTACATCTCGACTCTTGTATACGAGCACCGCGACATCCCCTTCGTCGTTTATTACCGCGTTGTGTTTGTTTTAGAAGAAATGCTTTACATCGGTCCGGTTTATAGCCCGATGCGCATTCTCGCTCCGATTGACTTTCCGAAATTTCCCGATGTAGCAATCTTGTAAACAATCGAATTCCCGGCGCGATTTTAGGATCTTCACACTTTTACTCGTAGAATGAAGTAATTTACGTATATTATATCAGTGATTCCCAAACTTTTTCGATTCACCGCCCCCTTTGTTCCATAAAGTTATACCCAACACCCCCGTGTGAGAAAGGATTGGAAATATTCTTAGGAAAACTTTTCTATGAATCTCACACTTTGTGCCCTTACCGTACATTGTTCTCGACATCTGGAAACCATTAAATGCAATGTTTCATCTTATCCGTTTGACAAAGGAAAGGGAACTTTTACCTTTGATCACCGTTCAGTACCCTGCCTCCAGCGCCCCCTAGATTTACTCGCCGCCCACAAGGGAGGGTTATCGCCCACTTTGAGAAACGCTGATATATATTAAAGGCGAAATGTAAGGTTAATACAGGTAAGAATCTTGTGGGTACCGCTTCCAAGTGCCAAGCTTATCTTAGCCAAAGAAAAACTCTTAAGAAACTTCACAACATGTATTTATATTTCAGAAAATACAAGGAAAGCGGCGTTCCCACAGCGTCCATGGACGGCACGCCACTGTTCCGTTCTCACCACCCGGCCGCCCCCATTGTGGTCCTGGCCGAACCCATAATGAGCTCGCTAAAAGAGGCCCTCTTAGTGCCCACAGGGCGGAAAAAGTTAATTTGTTTCTCTATTTGCTAAAAACTTTTGTAATAAATAAATCTAGTAATTAAATTAAATAATATTCTTCTACAATATCGAGTGGTTATTAAGTTGTGATCTCCAGAGCCGCATTAACCTTTTCGAAGGCCCTAGACACTTTTTAATTTTTTAAATATAATCTTTTTCTTTTTATTTTCTAAAATTATTTCCGGATTGCAAAGAATTATTGTTGCTGCAAAAGAAGCAAAATTTAGTGTCCAGCTTTCGTAATACGAATGTACTGTACAAATCAATCTTAGGGTCAAATTCTGAAGGAAAATGGTCTTCTTCAACATTAAATCGCATTAAAAATCATTTAAGATGTAATTTGTCTCAAATAAAATTGTAATATTTCCACAGTAAGTGAAATATTAAAACAGTTGCCATTTGAGAGAATTAATAGAGATTTTGTAGGCAAAGTGTAGAAAATTCTACATAAAATAAACTGACTGAGCAAAAATTTAATGTTTTATTTTAATTTCCTTAACTTCTACTTTTTCAATTTTTAATTTCCTAGGCTCTAGACATTGTGCCTAAAAGTGCCTAATGGATAAGACAGCACCGGTGATCTCGTAACATTATATCGTAGCAAAACATCGTTTGATATTTAAACGAGCAATAATTTATTGTAACGAGCCGGGATGCAATTTTTAATCATCTTTTAATTTAAAAAAATGACGAGACTTCCGGTCCCGGACGAAAGTTCGTATGTAGTTAATCGGGATCGCTCCTGATCTCTCCACATCTGGTGTCCATTTTTATCCTTCTAACTCCGTTGTCGACACTAACGGACAGATAGCCACGAAGACAAACGACGGGTGAAAATTTATAGGTCTGCGATTTGAAAATTGCAGCCCAATTAATTATCGTGTCGATCGCTTATATTATTGCTTTAATAACGTGAATATAACGATCTTTCTCGAAGTTGATCATTTATTTTAATATACTTAAGACATATTTTACATACCGATATTATCAATATTTCAGATAACCGAACCTTACGAAAGTTGGAATTGAGACACCAAAGAGATATTTACGGTGACGACGGGAATTTATTAAAAATAAAATATTCTTCCGTAAGGAGAATTATTTTAAATATAAAGAAAGACTCTGCTTTACACTTCCTACAAGTTAAATATCCCCCCGTTGCGTATTGTAGGGGCAGAAGAGTTCTAACCTTCGACTCTGTCGATAAAGAAGTACATGGAAAAGCAACAGTCTTGATGTTACGTATTCAAAATGTAGAATTAGTTAAAGAAATAGTTAGCAGACTTCACTCGTGTAATAATGCAATGCCCATTCACTATGGCTGCATACAAATGACTACTGTAAAATAATTGCCAAACCCACGAATTTCGATTGCACTTATAACTTGTACGCTATACTTAATAGAAATTTTGTCTTGCAAGAACAAACTAGAGGGCATTGGAACACCTTCTTTAAACAGATAAAAAACAAGGATGCAAGGAAAATCCAATTTACTTAGAGAAAGCGTTGGAGTATATATTAGAATTGCAAGAACGTGGTGTACTCTGCCACTATCCGAGTGCAATCGAATCGATGTACCGTTAGTATTGTCAAACAGAACATCAAGCTTGTGTAAAAGATAACGAATACACAACGCCTTCTGACGCCAAATTGATTCGGAGGATAGTTTCGACTCCAACGACAACTTTGTTTTATCCTGCCGAATTCCATTTCAGTAACAGAATGTTGAGGAATTTTGATTCAGATTATGCACTCCAGAACATTCTTTCCTATCGAATTTTGAGACCAGAATGAAAAATTGACAAATGAGGATGACAGCGACGAGCTGAATTTGAAACGGCATCTTCGGAATTAAAATAGCCCAGAAGTGATAAAGGTAATAATAACAGAAAACGTAGGAAAAGTAAATTCTTCCATCTTCTTACTTTCGAAAATCTCTGTATTATCCACGTATTTAACAACATAGTATAACAGATAACTAAACAAATTGACTTCCACACGTGAAACCAGAGCCATATCATCATTTTGAAAATGCGCTTAATCACGGTAACGTTCTTAATTATTGTAAGTATTTTCAGGAAAATCGACGTACTTTCAACCATTTTAAAAAAGCTTTCTTTGCTTTCTCGAAAGTCTTCATTATCTGAATAATTATCATCAAGACCGTAAAAATATTTCGTTGGCGTAGAAGCGAAATTATTAAATGAAGTACAGTATTTGACTTGTAATAAAATCGGATAACATCCCGAGAGTGGACTCATCGGATCTAATACTTGGACGGGACGTGTTTGGATGAGTGATACCTCTATTGGGAGTTAGCGGCTTCTGTAACTTAAACTTTTTGCATATGTATAATCGGTCTTAACATTCTCCCCAGAATCACTGTCATTATAACCGCTTGAATAATCACTGGATTTTTTAGACATTTTGCCAAAAGACTTATCAGATTTTCTAATAATTTGCGTTTTCTTCCAAGTTGTCGTTATTTTGGATTGACATTACTACTGGATACAGATCCTTCAATTTGTCTCGAATGACCAATTTGACTCTTTAGGAGTTGACATTATTGTTACGTCAGCAGTAATTTCTTGTTCATTATCCTTAACTTCTCCGCCGCGTATCCTACTTTTCCTAACTGTTTTTGAATGAGCCGACGATACGACTTCTGAGAATTCTGTTCATGAGTGGTTTTATGATCGTGTCCAGCTTCAGTGCAACAGTTATTGCCGCATGTGCTCATCAATGTCATAGGATGAGAGCTCGGAGAAGCACTCTCCTGAGTTCTAAACGACTATTTCATGTTAAAATCTTAAAATCTATTGTAGAGAATTCAATATCACTACATTTAAAATCGAGAGCGAGACCATTCAAGCGAGAATTCGAAATATTTTTTTAATCTTATCAAATACGGAATAATTAATCGATATTTTAGATTGATCCCGACTTAATTTATCCCGGTTTGAAAGAGTACGAAGAAACTGCACGAATTTCCAGACAATACTATAATCATTTTCTTCAAGTTTTGAGGCAGAGATACGGTGTACAAACGGAAACTGAGGCAATTTCTGGCGCATTTCGCAGCCTTCACGAAAGACATTCCCAAAGACACGATGCTTTCGATACTGAAAAGCTCGTTGTTCAGTCCCTAGAAACATGGCTTAAGCGTTTTAGAAACGAATTTCAGCAGATACTGAAAAGATAGATCCCAGCATACTGGACGTTGTATTGAAGAAAGCATCTGCATGGTACGTTATTACATACAATAGCAATTCTACATAATTCCTTGGTTTTCCGTGGATAGTTTCAAAATACTTGATTAACTTAAAAGCAAAACAGGCCAAATAAAAAAACATTTCAAACGTCAATAATTACAATTTTAGACAATCGATAATAAACGAAAGTCGAAAACGAACTTGATCTATCGAACTTTTCCCTTCCTCCAAATATAATAACATCGGCTTATGGATTAATTGGTCCCTGGATGAGCAGAAACGAAGAATTCAAACCAGAAAACGAACTTTGGCTTTCAGAATACTTTCCCTGCATTTTACAGAAGAATTATAATATAAGAGAAGCGGGTGATGCAGAATCAAATGTAAAGAAAGGCAGCATTGCTAATTTATGCTTGGACATTTTAAAATCTGTCAGAAATAACTCTTCTCTTCCCAAAAATTTAGCTTGGATCTCTTCTTATGCCAAAGACACGTACAATGTTTTGGCTGCAACTGGCAATTCGTCCGTATTTTGCCAAACTAAACAGTACGACCAATCAAAGGAACTAGTAGAATTACAACCCATTAAGTTCCCGGGTAAAATACTTCCCGAACTTAAGAACAAAAAAATTGATACTTTGAGAAATATTTTATGTTCGTTGATCGATTTAAAATCCTTAACTATTAGAAGTTCAGAAGGAAATTCTTTAGTCGTATCCGCAGTTGGTTCTTGGAAAGCCATTAAATATCTGGAAAGTTTACAGAAAAAATGAAGGAAAGAAAAGATAGAACAGACGTTAATCTTAAACGAACTTAGTTGAATTTCAATATAAAAGCAGTAAAATATGATTATACTCAAATATCCTTTCTATTGTATACTAAAATACAAATTTTAAGAGATTTTCTTACTTGACCTCCCAGTAATTTCTACTATGATGCGTGTTACTTTATAGGAAATTAATTCATTTTCTCCAGCATAAATAGCCTTAAATTGAGCAATTTAACATTACAATATTCGCAACTTTTCTAAGAAGATCCAATGATAAACATGACTCAAGGAATTTTCATCGAAATGCAAAAAACTAGGAGTTTTTCCCCTGCTTGTGTGGATTTTATTGGTTTGTGGGGGGATGATTTTTGGGTTTCTGAAATTTCTCAGGAAAGTTTGCATATTAGAGTGAAATTTTTCTAGAAATTTTCAGTAAAATCGGACTATTGGATCGTGAGATATAGTACTAGGGTTTCTCGTTTCCCGGTCTTTTGCTTGTCCCGGAATTCCGGGATAAAAGTGAACTGTTTCCCGGGATCCCGGGAAATCCCGGGACAAAATTAATTATTTTTAAGATATACAAAATATCTTGAAATCAAAAGATATAATTATTTATTTTATTTTTTAAAGTAATTTAATACGTTCTGCAACCTTCAAAATCATATTAATAATGCAGTGTAAGATGCTTGAATGCTTGAGTTGAAAATTTTTAAAAAATAAACTTAGATCAACTTTCTAACTTAAAAAGTAATTTTTGTTTTTAAATAAAACACAATACAAAAAATTATTGGAAAATTTTATAATAAGATTTTAAAAAGCAAAGATGGTCAATACTCCAATCACTCGATCTGGTTCTTATTTAACTAATGTGGGAAACGCCGGGAGGTAGGACGGAGTCGTACCCCCTTTTGGGCCGGTGTTCAGGTCGGTAAGACCCACCCCACTGTCAAGGATGGCTATGACTTTCGCGATATCCCGACTCGTCGGGATAGGTTAATGAATTATCAGATCGAGTGGAGGGAGTGTGTGGGGTCGTCGATAAGACAAGGCAATATCCGTAATAACAGGACAACACAGACAATGGTTTATTTGAATATAGAAACTACTACAGAAAAGCTACGCATCCCGTCCCTAATCGCGGGAGAGAGAGAGTTCACAATGGTTGGGGGAATCATACCTCGTCGATGTATCGATAGCGATCGCCGGTAGTTCTTCAGCGCTGGCGGTGGGCTCGGGCGGTGGGCGGAGGGGTGGTCAGACTCGTCTTCGAGTTGGCCCTCGGTTTCGACAGGACGTTTGTCGTCGTCCTATGTTCAGCCACCCCGTTCTCAGATATCTCCCCCCTATTTATACTCCCGATCGCGTCTTCTTCGATCACCAATCGCGACGGAGGGTGATGATTCGGGCTCCGTGACTCAGAAGTCGAATCCGGAGAGGAGGGAAGCGTGTTTGATGGCGGAAGGCTGTACATCCTTCGAATCTTGATCGCTATCTCTGATCTTGATCGTTATCTCTCGAGGGGTTTGAACAATAAAATTGTAAATTTTGATAATTTTCATTTATAAATTGTTAAAATCGGACTGGCCGGCTGAAGGCGGTTTTCACATTGCATCGGAGTTTCTAAATCGAACTTGGTCCTAAACGGGACTAGTTTGATTTCATTTAATTGTCTGGGGGTTATATTGAGGGTTACTCTCTCTCTGCTAGCTGATAAAGTATTTGCAAGTATTAAATGGTTACATGATTAGGAAGCGATACAGAGTTTATCGCGATACAGTACTAGGAGGAGATATACAAAATATAGGATGTGATAAGAAGTCCTTATTTTCAGTTCGGTTGTCTTGGACTGTTGCGTTGATAAGGTGGTAGTTCTTCGACGTACGTGGACGGCGGCGTATGATTGTTGGTGGGAACCGGGATTCCTGTTGTTGATTAGTGGTGAACAGTGTTGATTGGCAGGAGGTCTTGAGGTCGAGGGTAACGGTTGTAGTTCGAGGAAACACGTGGGTGAGTGATTTCCTTTGTTCTCAGTAAGATGATTCGTACGCTGATGGGATACTACTGGATATTAAACAATGACGGTTGACGAAAATCGCAGGTAAGTTCTTGATAGGATTTTGGGTAAAGTTTCTAAGAGGAAGGAAGAACTGGTCCTCGGTTCGAGGAGTACATGGCTGGATTTTGGTGGGTTGAATGGTGGTACCGTTGTATGAGTCGGCATCCGGTTGACGTGGCTGATAGTTGATACTGTCTTGGTATCTAAAAAGAAAGATTAAAATACGCGTAATGGCAATAAGTTCATTGTTATAAGTAGAGGTATGAGAACAGATAGGTAAAGTGGGGGTTACTACTCTCTCTCTGCAAAATTGCTCTAACCCTCAAAGGGGGGGTATACGCGGATTGGAAAGAGTGTCAATTGCTAGTTAATAGAGACCGGGTGATTGCATCGCGAGTTTATGGAATAATTAAGGCTAGAATAAGATATCAAAAGGTAATTTATTAAACCTAAAAGTAAAACACTATTAAAAGTAACACCATTGGATTTGAATGGCTAGTACACATATATATAAATGGCTACATATGAATGGCTAGTACGATATATATATAAATGGATACATATGGTTAGATAATAAGACAAGCAGGATAAACAATTACAATTACGATCGCGTCCGGCGATTTTGTCGGGACCGGCGTGAGTTGTTCTGGCCTCCGGAAGTCGTGCCGGAGTCCCGGAAAAGGGGGACTCGCGCCGCATGCGTCAGAAGGGTCGGCGTTGTGTTTTGATAATAGAGGTCCGTAAAAATGTCTTCATCAGCGAGAGCTAGTCGTAGATCCGCGGGGCATTGGTGTCCCAGCGGTAAGACTATGGTGACCGGGGTCGAATTCTTTTTTCCGCTGCGATTTCGCAAAGCTAAGGGCAGCTCGAAGGGCTGCCGGGTCGGGTCGTTCGGTCACTGCGGGCGGGGAAGGCGTGTCTTCGGGCTCACTCCAGTTGTCTGTGGAGGTCATCTGCAAGGTGTTAGTCAGTGTTAATTTGTAAGAAGAACTTAAAATTGTCGCGGTTGCAGAAGGAATGAACGACCGCGGCGGGGAGTTCGAGAGGTGGATGGGAGTTAGGAAGGGGAATATCGCCTAAGGTGGGAACCGAAGGGACGGACCATTGTAACGAATACCGTCCCTGTCGGAACGCAAGGAAGTAAGAAAAGGAAGTAGTGGAGGCGGTGTCGGGAGGATGGGTGGGTAGTCGGAAAACCTCGATTCGGTAAAGCGGGATCTCCGTTCGCCGTCGGATGACTCGAATAAGGAAATGGTAGTCATAGCATGAAAGAATGGAGGCCCACATGGTTGGTTTTGGTTGGCCAGAGGCGATCCCCATGAAGAGGAGGGTAGATCGCGAATAAAACCGGGCAAGGGGGTGTCGTTGTTGAAGGTGTGTGACAAGAGTGGTACGATCCCCCTCCCAGGAGCAGCGAGATTCCGGGAAGGGACATGCTACAGGTTTAAAATGACAGGCTTTTTGGTGTTCCTCCCTCTGATGGAGGGGGTGCGAAAGGGGCAACCGTAAGTTTTATACGGGCAGGCAAATAGCAACGAGGAAGCCAGTTGCTCCACAATGAGGCTTCGTATGTGACCTAACGGTTCCCGACATGTATGACAATGGTCGATACGAGGCCGACAGCTGGAACAGACAATGTGCCCATTTGAGCACTGGAACACCGGCGGTTGGGCCAGGTCGAAACAAATCGGGCATGTCACCAGGGACGTAACGGCGTCCTCCTGTCCGATAGCGGCCATCGGTCTGAAAGGGAAAGAGGATATGTGAGATATCTGACAGTGGAGTGAGGGGTAGTAGGTAAAGTTTAGAACTAATGGAAAACAATGGATATATGGGCAAAATTGGGGACATTCTAACCGGTCCCATAGGTCTACACTCGCCGGACTACACGAATAATTAATAGGAGAAAGCAACGGGTGTTGGTCTCCGCGGAGCGGGATTAGAGGCGTTAGGTCCCTCAGCGGGCGGAATTTGCTCTTGGTCTAAGTTCGAAGCTAGATTGTCTAATTGTACGTCTTGGAGGAGGTGGTTTGCCGGATTAGGGTTTCGTTCGCCGGGGTTGGATAGACAGAACCGGCGGCGCGGTAGATAATAGCGACAACCAGATATAATGCCAATGGGAAGAAGAGCAACCAGTAAGCAACTCATTAGGATGGTGATTAACGAGGGGGCCGAGGTAGTTGACGGAGGAGGTGTTGACATATGTAATAAATGTTCGAGGTCATACCGGACATTTGTCAGGGAACGATCGGCTTCTCTAATATCGGCGGAGGTTATCACCTGGAGGGGTTGGGTATGGGGATCCTTCAGACGGGTTTGAAGTAACCGTATTTCGGTTTGATTTAGGATTTGTTCGATTTGGGGAACAACTAATTGTTGGGCTATGTCCAATTGAAGGGTTGATTGTCTTTGGAAGTGTCCCGTGAGGATAATCCCAGGCAGGTAACCTGTACAAGCATTCGGGAGATTAATAGTGCCGGTATTATTTAATTTCTTTGTGGATGGTAGAAGAGGGAAATTGCGACGTCGTGTTGGACATCTAATTGTGAGGAGGAGAGGTTTAGAAGTGGAATAAATCCAGGTACCACGTTAAACTATTCTCTTAAAAATTGGCGCGAATTGAGGGACAATTTGTCGCGTGCAGAGATCCTTGACCTTATTTTCAATGCCATTAAATAAAGCATATTCGCAGCTTTGTGACGGATCGCGTTGTATAGGGCTATCTAAGGAGCACATTGGGAGATGAGCAATTTTGCAGGTGGTCAGGTCGTGACGTTGCAACAGCATGTAAGACTGTCGGTCCATCGAGAGCGCGATGACCGGATGGATGGTTTTAAATTGTACGAAAGTGTTTAAGGTAGAAATGTAAGTAGGGAACTTTACGATTTCGTACATATCAAAGGATCCGCTCGGGGTAATCAGCGGAATTTTAGTGAAAATTCGTAACTTGCCGGGAAGGGCTATCGCGATTGTTGTAATCCATTGATAATATTTAAATAGCGTATCCGGTTGGATGGATTCGATCATTGCGTAACCGTCCGGAAGTTGGATTTGTATATCGCGGAGGGTGCGCAACATGATCTCTCGCGGGATGAAATAATGGCTTAGTCGTCCCTGTTCTAAAATGTCGATTGCCTCTTGTAATTCGACCAATTGGAACTGCAGTTCTTGGACGGCAGATTCAATAGTGCGTAGGATAATTTCATAAGTGAGGTTATAACGGTATACATTCATTAGTTCTCCGAAATTTTCGATGCGCTTAAATAAAAGGAAAAGTTGGTGGCGATTAGTTTTACTGATATTTAAGGTATCCGTGAGAAGAGTTGTTTGGGATTTTAATAAATGAATAATTCCGTCAGTGTGCTGTTTTATAGTTTCGATCTCAGCATTTAAGGCTTCAACCTCTTCTGAGGTAGCAGTACCAAAAAAGAATTTAAGTGCCTTCCCTCCGATATCTACAAGTCCCCTCTTTTGTTTGGAGTGGTCTTTTAGAGTAACTAGTGATAAAAGCTCGTGGTATTCGCTCTGGTAATTAAGGAAAGAAGCTTTTACTAATTGAAATCCGCCGGTGGGGAATTTCCAGGCGGTTGGGTCTGATCTATTGCTTAAAGGGCTATGCTTGCTCAGCTCTCCTAAGTAATCTATTGATTCCGAGATAAACTGAACTTGTCTTTTTAAATGGTCGAAGGTAAGGTCATTGACCAATGTCCAATGGCTGGCTGTCAGGAGGAAATTTCCCTGATGGATGAAAACCACTCCTTTCGTAAACTTCATAGGTGCCGATGAAGGTTGTAAGGTGGTGCATTGAATACTTAGGAAAACGACGGTAAGTCGAAGGAAAATCATCTTGGCTCCCGAGTACTTCTCCCGAGGCACTTATTCCTTCCCTAAAACAGGGAAATGTGATTATTAATATTAAGATTGTTTATCCTCGGGGGGGTTAGATGTCTAGAGTTAAGCCAAATTAGAGCTAAGATATGGATATAAGTATATATACGAAGGCTCGGATTTCTGCGAAATTCGATCCGTCGCGCTTCCCTTCTCGGGTCGCAATGATAGCAGTATACTTAATTATATGTGCTTTAAAGGTTAAGGCGAGGATGCTCGGCTTGTGGCGGGAGAAATAAATCGAGGAATATGGCTACGGCTGGGCCGACGCATGATCCAGGGTAGGTCTTCCACCGGGCCACGACTTCTCAGTGCATAAGGCAGCGTACCGACGGCCGGATGGCCGAGCGGTCAAGGTGGCAGCCTGCCGCTCTGGGGACCCGGGTTCGAATCCAGACGGGTCGAAAAATCCCCAGGAATTTTTCGGGGGGTGGTCCGTCCGGATATGTCGGGCCTCGTCCCTCACCACCCGGTCGCCCCATTGTGGGGCTGGCCGAACCCATAATGGGCCTAAAAAGAGGCCCTCTTAGTGCCCACAGGGCGGAAAGAGTTAAAAAAAAAAGCAGCGTACTTTCCGCTTCCCCTTCTGTTTCCGGTTCGGAGACTTCCTCCTCCGACGCTGTTTCGTCACTCTTCCTTTCTATTTCGTCCGATTCTTCTGCAGGGGGAATCGGTATTGAGTTTAAAATAAATTCATCCCATGGGTCAATTGACAGGGGTTGAGGAGCCGGACTACTAGCATCGCGTGGGACATCGGGATGATCGGTTCCTAAGTCCTCGTGGAGGTGAAATTCTTTCCTAAGCGGTGGTGGGTTTAATGCGATCGGCGTGCACATTTAATTTTCGTTTATTTTGTATATTCTCTATGGTAAAATTAACGGGTCCCAAAACTTCTATAATACGATAAGGTCCGGACCATCGGGCAGCTAATTTCCGTTTTAGTCCTTGCGGGGTGACGACTTCCTTTAACAGTACTCTATCTCCTAATTTATATCGGGGAGGCTTATTTTGTTTTCGGTGTCGCTCTTGCCGTAGCTCTGCCGCTTTTTCGGAATATTGACGCGCGGTTTGATGCGCATTTTTCAATCGTTGACCTAACTCGGAGGCAAAATTTTCCTCTATATCATAGACTCTAGTAATAGGACTGGTTACCAGTTCAAATGGGTACGTAGGGTCCCTTCCGTATAAAAGGAAGAAAGGACTTTCGTTGGTCGATGCGTGTATAGAGGTATTATAGGCAAATAAAGCGTAGGGAATCCATTCGTCCCAATCGCGTTAATCGCTAGCTACATAGTGTGATAAAATATCAACTAAGGTTTTATTGAATCGCTCGACTACGCCATTACTGGCGGGGTGGTATGCTGTGGTAAGAAGGCGTTTTATTTGTAACAGTTTACATACTTCTGTAAACATCTTAGAAATTAGATTAGGCGCTCGGTCAGTGAGTAGCTGAGTTGGTGTTGAATGGCGTAATACGACATTCGTGACAAAGGCTTTCGCTATCGTTTTACTACTAACATCCGGCAGTGGTATCGCTTCGGCATATCGACTAAAATGATCAACAAATACTAAGATATATTTGTTCCCGCAAGTGGTAAGAGGAAGTGGTCCGATAATGTCCATTGCGGTTCGTTCGAACACGTAGGAAAGAGGAGAGAACAATTGTAATTCTGCCTGTGTTCGTCGTCCTCGTCGCCGATGTTTAGCGCAGCTTTCACAACTCTGGCAATAATTGCGTATTTCCTTTGCCATTTCCGGCCAATAGAATGACTTAGCGATTTTTGTTCGCATTTTCTGTTCTCCCAAGTGTCCGGCTATCGGGTTATCATGGAATGTAGAGAGGATATATTCTTTTAGTTGTACGGGAACGACGATTTGTTCCCACCAATCCGTGTGTCGTTTGTCGGTTCCTTTATGGCATAGAGCACCGAATTCGTTAATATAAAATTCCTCTAACTCCAGATTGTTATAACTTCCGGTGGTAACTCCATCTTGTAAGGTTTGTACAAGAGACTTCCACTGCTTATCGCGTTGCTGCTCGGCGGCTAATTGGCTCACGGAGAAAATCGGCTCAACCTCCGAGATTTGTCGGATGGGGATACGGCTAAGGGCGTCAGCATTTTTGTGGGAATTGCCTGCTTTATGAATAACATCAAAATTGAATTCCTGGAGGAAAATAATCCATCGCGATAATCTAGAGTTGGTCGTGGAATCCTTGCAATCGAGTAACCATCGTAGGGGGCGATGATCGGTAATTATCGTAAATTTCCGTCCGTACAGATAGGGTTTAAAGTATTTCACAGCCCACACAGTGGCTAAGCACTCCTTTTCCGTAGTGTTGTAATTTAATTCCGGTTTTCTTAACAATCGACTCGCGTAGGCAATGGGTTTCTCCCTTCCATTTTCCTCCTGGGCTAATATCGCTCCTAAGGCCGTATTGGAGGCATCGGTAGCCAGGATAAAGGGTTTAGTAAAGTCAGGGGACTTTAATACGGGGGCTGACGTCAAAATTGTCTTTAAGGTTTCAAAGCTCTCTTGTTGGGTTGGTCCCCATTCGAAAGGCGTATCTTTCTTTAATAAATCCGTTAAGGGCTTAGCGATTTTCGCATAAGCGTCTACAACGCTTATGCGAAAATAAAATTGTAAATTTTGATAATTTTCATTTATAAATTGTTAAAATCGGACTGGCCGGCTGAAGGCGGTCCTCACACTAATGAAAAGCCTGCTACCAAGAATGCCCTTTCCAATTCAATTCATGTGAATGGAATCGTGTTTAATGCATTTAAGAGAAAACAGATGTTACATGTTTTTTCACCTGTAGCATGGAGGATTTCTAGTTCGTTTTCGAGATTGTAGTACTTCTTTTGCTCTCTAGTATTCTTGATTTGTCTACCTTTGCTGCTTTAATAGCGGTATTAAGCTTATAGCTCGATAATTCGACAGTTCGTTTGTCTTTAATAATTAGGTTTATGAACAAAAACTGGTACTTATGGGTTAAGAGGACGCCAGTCGGAAATTGCGATTTTTCCGAATAATGCAAGTTTTTATTTTTCAAATTTAAAACAATTGTTAAATCAAACAACAAATTAACGATTTACAAATGCTTAGTTTTAATATTTAACAAATCACAAAAACTGTTTACTTCTTACGATTACAGATAACGGTTCATGTTACCTACGGTGCCAAAATGGCGGCTCGTCTCTGATTCCAGCAAACAGAAGAAACAGTGGAGACGCACGTTCTAACCTAACCTAACCTATTCTATTAAACTATCATAATTATTATCAACCAAATTATTAGAATAGGTTTGGTTGGTTTTTTTTTGTAACTGTTTCCGCCCTGTGGGCACTAAGAAGGCCTCTTATAGCAAGCCCATTATGGGTTCGGCCAGGCCCACAATGGGGCGGCCTGGTGGTGAGGGACGGGGACCGACATATCCGGACGGACCACCCCCCGAAAAATTCCTGGGGATTTTTCGACCCGTCCGGATTCGATACCGGGTCCCCCAGGGCGGCAGGCTGCTAACCTAGACCGCTCGGCCATCCGGCCGCGGTTGGGTTAGGTTAGAACGTGCATCCCCATTGTTTCTTCTCTTTGCTGGAATCAGAGACGTGATATCAATAATCATCCTTCTTGCAGTTTTTTTCATTTTTACGACTTAAACAGTAATTTTTGAGTTAAATTTACTATTCTATTGTTATTTAGATAATTTCGTTCAAAAATGCGATTTTGATCGCAATTTCCGTCTGGTGTCCACTTAACCGATAAGTACCGAAAAACTTCATACTTTCGGACTTCGTACTCGTTTGTATCCTTGCCCAATTTGCACAACCTGGCGTTACGCAGTTATCGAAGCTACTGGGCATGGTTAAAACTAAAACAGCATAAGCACAATTATTCCAGATATTACAAGTAAAGAATTTTCAGAGTCCTGCCACAAATAAGCTACGCATTGATTATTGACCATTTGTAACATGCCACAACGAGCAAAAATTTAAAAAACTAATAAGTAGGTTTAAAATTAATAAATACAAATTTATTTTGACAGTTTATGAGTTAATTATACTTTCTATTTGCAAAATTTCCTCAACTTTAACAAAAAACAAGTAAATTTTTAAGAAATTTGCGGGATTTCCCGGGATAAAAAAAATTTCCCGGGATCCCGTTTGAGAAACCCTATATTGTACCATCTCTTTAATACTTCCTGAACTTAAAGGTGATGGTAGCAATTATTATGGAGGAAAACAAATAAAGAATGCCGTAAAAGTCCAGCAATAACGTTTCCAGCTTTCTACTAGTTCCCAGTCCATTTATTTAAAAAAATAGATAAATAGAAAGGTAAAATTCTCGATTATTCTGTTAAATTTAAGAATTCTGGACACCATTAAAAGCTCGTAAATTCTTAATATCGAGTGGAATTAATATAGAAGGTGTTGACTGTATCTAAATCTTGGAAGATCTAGAGAAGAAAAGTAGATTAATTTCGGATAAAACCTGAAGAGCCATGGATAGATTAGTTGTTAAATTCCATAAATCCTGAGTGATTGACACAGAAGAAAATCGTATATTATGTGTTTTCAGGTAAAGAAAATAGGTTAAGATTATAATCTCTTGTTTATGCTGAAGACTAAGGATAAGAGAAAATAAATATAGAAAAGTACTTTTAAATTTTAAAGAAATTCGCAATTATCCAGCATGAGTCGGCTTCACTGTCGAGCTCGGTTGTTTGACAGCGAAGCCGACTACTTTGTCATTACGGCTTTTCTTCGTTCTGTACATTACACAATGTTATAATGTTAAATCCTTTTGAGGCCCCCAGGCTTAATATCATTACGGCATTATATAAACACGGATATAGAACAAAAATATTAATAACGAGGCTCCTAAGAAGAGTCTAAAGTTCATGCGCCCCTTAGACCATTCACTATCAATACAAGAGTGTTTGTTAATTTCAATAATATTTGACTTACAGCAAGGTAAATTGACATAAGCTGTCAAATAACAATACATTTATCTTGTAAATTAAATAAATAGCAATAATACATTAATGTGTACAATCTACAGCCATTGCAAATGTGTACGTACTGTGTACATTACGCGTTAAATATTACAAAATTTTAATTTTAAAAATACAGAATAATTTTATTCGAATTTAATTTACAAATTCTTATATAAACATTATTATAAAGTGAATAAAAAATTTAAAAAAAAGTATTGAATTATATTTAATCTATGTTACCTTTGTGTGCTGCCATCTGTTGCTTAAAACTTAAATTATTACCAAAAAAACATTTTATTTTTAATTTTTACATTATATGTATAATATATTATAAATACCATTCGTATATTACAATTTTTAAATTAATAACTTTTATATTATAAGCCAGTTTTCTTGAGTAAATGTGGTGTTTAAGTACGGTGCTCAAGTTCATCGCAACACGATGCCGAAGCGTTTTAATATAAAACGATATAAACAATATATTAATTTATAATTAAATATGTATAATATTATGTTATTAGTACAGAAGCATTATTTATAAAAATAAAAAAATAATTATATTATTAAAATGCGAGCTCTCGAAACGAGATGCGACACGATGCGCCCATATTTAGTACTAATTTCAAATTCCAACACGTGGTCTTTATGTATTTTCTTTTTTCACCCTTTTATATATGTATATATCGTAAATAGCCCTGTACAGACACTAAACAAAATTTAAATTTGCATTCTCATACAGTTAAAATACGTTATTCGTATTTTACTAGACCACGTTTTTCCGTGTATGGCAATCTTGCGTGACGGCCGCATGGGAAAATCAACAGGAAATTGTAAAATATGAGAGAAAGTCGTTATCTTCGCCTTCATCCGCTATCAAATTTGTTTAAAAAAATAAAATAAAACCTGCAAATTCACGTGCGTGAAAAGTCAACGGTTCAATCGGGGGGGAGGGACAAAGCATTGTATATTTGTAGTGGTTTCAGTGACATTTATTCCTATAAAGCCTACTTACTTGTCATGTGAATAAACTATCCGTTAGAAAATATTTACAGAATTTTTTAAAAGGGACTACACGGCCCCCAATACCTGAGTAGCTATGGATTTTGGCAAAACCCAGAGCTACTCAGGTATTGGGATCCTGTAGCAAATTATTATATTGAAAGAAGTAAAGGAAAAAAACATAGTATAGAGCTCCTAATTCCTGGTGGTCCAGGGCAAATCACTCCTTCGATTCCCCTTCAGTAGTCAGTGTTTGTCAAAAGTACGTCACTGTAAACAACAGGGAGTCAAAGTGTCTCAAAAATGGCTCCATATTAGATCATAAATCTCTCTTACATTTTAAGGAGAATGAGTTAAACTTTTTTACATTGTTTATCTCATAAAAATTCTTTTATTTTTGCTTCAATTTTAGGATTATTTGTAGAAAAGAAACTTTTATTGTATTCCAAAATATATTCAGCTTCCAGTTTAAATATTTTTTTGGGTTATATGAGTTTTTCCCTGTTCAAAAGATGAATTATAACTTGAAAAATCAACCTTTTTTTCCTATTTTACTCTACTTTTGAAAGTAGAAAACTTCATTTTTCTCTCTAACAGTTGAATTATAAATATTTACAACATACGCAAAACAAAATTGTATAAAATGCTTATCCTGTTTTCATTTTAAATAATAATTTGTGAATAAAGAAATATGAATATGAAATTAACCTATTTAACACATGCAAAACACATTAATAAGTTAATACATTACTCTATTTTTTAAAAAAATAAGCTATAACAATTGATGTTTTTCATAAATAGCCTTTTTTATTAATTCAACTAATTATCAATATATAAAAATTAAATTATAGAACTTTTTTCTTTTATATTTAATAAATTTTGTATGTAATTTATGATTCATAATAATAAACTGTTAATTTTTTATTTCCAAATACAAATAAAGGTATTAATGTAGTAATGTATTAAGTTGATGATTCATTACAACATTAAAACAATGTAATAACAATGTTTATATGTAAATCTTGTTTATTTTCTTCTTGTAGTAGGAAAAAAAGGAGACCGAATAGTCGTATGTGGCTAGTATTTTTTAATATAATATTCTAAAATGACTGTACAAGACATTCTAAATTTACTATAAATGATTTTCTAAAAAAAAAAACACTTGTAAATGGAAGCCGTAGATCTACATTTTGGAAGTTTTAATAAGGAAGAATTTTTTTTTTATTTTGGAAGTCATTCTGGACCCATAAAAATGGATTCAATCATTAAAACGAGGAATAATTTATCACTTCAAATTGTTTGATTTAAAACTAACTGGCCTTTGGTGACTATTTTGGACACGACTCTGGTTTTGGACCCTGTAAAAATATGTTATATATAAATATATCAGATCAAATCCAAGTAAGTTTATATCACTGGACTGTTTTTACCTTGTATAAATCGCAAACTAAACCCAATAAATCATTTAGACCTCGATTCTGATGTTCTCTTGTGTACACCTAAAATATAACATTAAATATATTAAAATATATGTAAAAAATTTATAAAAAAATAAAAGAATAAAGTATTAACCCCATCGAAAGTGATCCAAGGCACAAAATGTAAAGGTGGTTTGAGCGAATCTGTTCTTTTAGCCATTTCATGTTGCCATGTATTGCCTTGTTTACTCTGTACACATTCTTCAATTTTATTATAATCGATATCTTGTCTTCTAGCACACTATAATGGAAGAAATCAAATCAGAATATAATTAAGTTTAAATATTAGAAGTGAATAAGAATGAATAGTTTACCTTTGCCCCCGCCGCTTGTGACTGAGAGTAAGATTCCATGCATTGGATTAATGCTAACGATTTTCGGATATCCAATAGTTTAACGGCACAAGTCTGGAAAATATTATAAAGTTCATAAGTTTATCGAGTATTTATCTTTATTAGTGTAAGCTAAATTTTTTATTTTTGACATATTAAACTGTTTATCCAGATAAACTTTGACACGATTTTCAATCACACTGAACTTGGATATCATCTAGAACTGGTCGAGCAGGAAGAGTTTTCTTTATAAATATAGAATCTGCATTGCAAAAATACTTTAACTTTTACAGTTTATTCTAGATGTTATCTGTAAACCAGAAAAATATATTTTTATAAATTTAAAATTGCGTATCGTATCGTATTCCACTTATCTCTGCATAATTCGAGCGTCGTATCACATTCGCTTATTCGCATTAAAAATACGTATCAAAGTTCCAACAAGGAAAGTAAAACTATTGAATTTCTAATCACAAAATACAAATTATTACTTTTAAATTTTACTTTTACTCTTTAACGTACCATATAAAAGGAAGAAAAACTGCATATATTTGTTTTAATCGCAATAAACTTTAAATTGATTTATCACATATTAAAACGGATATAATTTTAGTTAACAATGGTTATTGTTTTATTTAACCTTCAAATGATTTTATGACATTTCACCAAACTATTATAGGATTTTCTATGATAATATTGTCCGAAATCAATGTATTACATCCCATAAAATAGTCAAAACTTTAACATTAAAATGCAAAATCAAAAAATAACATAAAATCGTGTACATAATGTAATAAGTAAAACTGTTTTCTTTGTATTGGCTTAACTAATTGGACTTTGCTATATATTTCACACTATTCATTAATCATAAGTAATGAATAATCTGTTAACAAATATAGATCAATATCAACAGTTTAAATTTCAAACCAAATAAAGTAAAAGATAAACGTAATGGGAATATATATATATATATTTGTTTCAATATCAGATAAAAAGATCCTTGAAAAATATATTTTTAGTAACTTTATATTAGATAAAATTGCACAAAGCTTTTACAATGAGTAAGCAAAAGTCTGTCTAGTATACATTTCTGCAATGCATTAGGAAAAATTTAACAGATAATTAAAATAACCTTTATAAATCTTTAAACAAGCAATTTTTAGGGATTACATTGTATAACAATAGCAATATATCCAAGAAGCTACTATTGTATACCAAATTTATTATATATGACTCATATGAATTAATATATACATTATTAAATTAAGAATTACTAATAAATTGTCTTTTTTCCTTGTCTCAAGTAGTATGTTTAAGTTAGCGGACTACAATATATATAATTTTTCAACTTTGGCACGCTTGTTTTAAGCTTGCTCTCTCTCTCTCTCTGCCCCACGGATGCTAAAAAGACCTTTTTGCAAGCCCATTATGGGTCGTGCTGGGTGACGAGGGAAGAAACCCAACATATCTGGACAGATCACCAGCCCCAAAATATTCCTGGAATTTTTTTCGACTGCCTTAATTCATACTTGGGTTCGTCGTAGTAGGACGATGCCTTAACTGCATCAGCTATCTGACTGGTGACTTTGACATACTTCACCTCTCGGAGAGTCAGACTAGGAGCTTTCTCTGCTTACTTTTATTATAGAAAAGATTGAAATTTTAGAAATTGTAGTTTTTGCAACTCTTCTCTGATTACAGCAAGATGTAAAACAACTTTTTTTCCATTTTTCAAATAGGAATTACTTAATTTTAAAATATAAACTTGCAAATAAAACTAGTTTCAATGACTAAATTTACAGAAAAATTATCTATTTTTCCATAAATTTAAATGCATACAATAAAATTAAAGCCATAAACCCATTTCAAAACCAAATATCTCATTTATTCCTTCTCGAGTTTATTAAATTTTAACCTTACTTGTATTATGTTTCCGTAACATTCGTCGGGTCCATGTTGACAGTGAAAGAGATACGTTCCATTATTTAATTCTGTTTCCTACGTGTCATAAAATTGCATTTATTAATTTATGTAGTCACATTTACAATAGTCCTATGCATAAAAAGAAATTAATTCTCGATAAAATTATGGAATTATTTTTCTAGTAGAGATAAGAGGGAATAAGAATGATTTCCTTACATAAGCTTTACCGTACGGTATCAAGTCCACGTCGATTATATCTGAAACCGCTTGATACGTCGGCCATAATTGGTCCAGAATGAAACGTTTGCTATCCGGACAGAGGGTTTCATAATAAACCGAAACCAGCACGGGTTGAGCAGTTAATTCACTTTTTTCTAAAGGAGAAACCTGTCCAAAAAACAGAAAAAAAAATTAATTTTAATTAAAATAAAACTATTTCTACTGTTCATACAAGTTTAATTACTTAATAAATATGTAACTAGTTCTTGCATTAAATTATTTCCAGCTTTTTTTTTTTTTAACAATTTAAGTTATAATACTGTATTCTTAATGTAACTATTATGAAGATCAGACTTATAAAAGTTGGCTATGGTTTCATAATAGAATTTTCCATTTTTTTAATCTATTTTTAAATGATTTTTTAACCTCTTTTTCCATTTTCACTCCATTTTCAAACCATGTCTTTGGATATAAACCATAGTTTAAAGTAAAAGAAAAAATTATATAATTGAAACTATCTTTTTCTAGATATAATCTTGAAGAGAAAGTAATTTCGTAACTAAGAAATTGCATTGTTACACTATTCTATAAAGATCAAAACAATAAGAAATTCTTGATTTTGGATCATAATCATTGCGGGTTATCTGGACCATTCAACTGTTTGTAAGTCTTATTCATAAAGATTTTCCTTTTGTTAAACGAATTTATCTCCAACGTTCTCATTCTCACATTCTCCACTACGAAAATCTGCACGATAAACGCATCTACTAATGAAAAATGTTACGCAAATCAAGCAGTAACGCGTAACGCGTACCGAAAATTAAATGTCAATCTTTATAATCCCTTATATATAAAAGTTTTAAACATGACAATTGTAGCTACTGTATATAAAAATAGTATTTATAGGTCACGTCGGTTCATATATAAACACTGGTAAAAATCTTGTTTCCGCCCGAAACTCGCGTTACTTTATTTAAAAAAATAAAAATAATAATAATAATATACAAAATTCCACTCCATTTAACATAAAATCTTGGTATTTAATCTCTGTATGAGTAACTTTAAAGTAATTATACGCGAAAAGCGCGCATTTTAAATGTCTTTTAGCTTAAATTTAACACAGGAATTCGAATTATCTCATCATTTTCTTAAATTATATTCAGTGTAAACCGTTTTAAATACTCCTAATTTTAAATACAGTGGTTTCCTATTCCAAGCTTTATAAAAATCGCTTACAGTAAAAATTACGTGAAGGAAAATATACTTTCTCCATAATAAATCTGGCTTATTCTTTTGTGAGAATTACCTGTAAAATACAATAAAACTTACCATTCAGAGTACCGTAAAAATATAAAATACGCTAAATAAGCTATACACGGTAAGAAAAAAGTATATTAGTTGCTTATTATATAAAGACACCGACAAAAAAAACTGAGCGATAGTTTTATATTCTTCATCTAAAAGGAAAAATTATAAAAATAAAAATACTGTATGTTATATTATTATATATTCTTATACCATAAATATATATTACCTCTACTTTGATAGCACCAGAAAGCCAGTAGAGAGTAAGGAGCAGAGCAGTACATCCCAGTCCAAGCATCTTGAACCTACTGATCATATAGAATCTCCACATCCTAGTTAGCTCCGTCGGTCACGTGATCATTCGCCGAAACACTACGTCACACTACCGGCTGACGTCAAAAGAAAAGGCGGTTGCAGGACTGTATAATCTTCCCTGCCCGTTATAATACAACGTCCAAGGTTAATATAAAACGTATAAAAACTAGTTATATTTGTATATATATATGTATATATATATATAAAAAAAAACAACCGTCCCTACGATTATTACGTCAACATTCTCTTCCCTCAGCTTCTTCCACGACCAACAACGCCATCTGGAGATTCCTGTTTTGTGTCGGTGACAGGAACGTAATAATTCGTAAAATAATACAAATAAAATCGTTATATTTAACTTATATTTTAGTATTAATTATCAGTAATTTGTTAGTAATAAATTATTTATTTTTTTGTACTGTAATTCGGTAGCAACCCTCCCACCCTCAGTGGGTGAGGGGTAACATCTACCAAGTGAATTTTAAATAAAGAATAGAATTTTAAAAGCTTAACAATAAAAGGAACTACAGTAAACAGTTTTACTTACATTGTTTGCACAACAGAACGTTTTAAATGCGTTGTTTAATGGTTTCAAACCGAATTATTCTTTAAAGAGTAATTCCTCCAAGGGGCATTAACCTATTTATTTGGTCACGGTTGAAGAAAACCGCTAACATTATTAACTCGGTTTACAGTTGTTCCATGCTTTATCGCCGAATATTTAATTGGCTTCTATATATTTTTTTTCCAGTTTTTCCGTTTTAAATAAATAAATCCGACAAGACAGAGCCTAATTTCTTTATTACCAACACTCTCTGTTGTATGAATTATTTCAATGACCTGTTTTAAAATTTTTATTACATTCGGGTCATGTTTCACAATTATATATATATTTTAAAAGAAACCTTGAAAATATCTTTGTGGACGTTTTAAATGGAAAAATATCACAAAATCTACATGATTTATGAGTTGAACAACCTCAGAAGTGAACCCACCCTGACCAATACAGTCCTGAAAAGTCAAAACCTGTTAAAGAGAATTTTAATAATGAATTTTTTAAGGCAGGAAAAGTGACCTTCAGACTATAGTTAATATCAATAAAGGACATTTTTTTTCTTTCTTTTTTCCTATTAATTTATTGTAACTTTGAACTTGTAGAAAGGTAATTTATAGCAAGGAATATGAGGAATTTTAATTGGAAATTTTAATACAATTTTACAGGAAATTCCTCTACTTTTTATTTATTTTTTCTTTCCTTCATTAATTTCAGTTATATTGATTCACTTAATAATGTATTATATAATATTATTTACTACATTTTAATCTCTCTGTGTGTGTTATGAATAGAAAAATATTAAAAAAATATATTAAAAAATTCAACAAAATTAATTAATTAATTAAACATTAATTTAATGATAATTTATCATTTATAATGATGTAATTAAATCATAAATATTCATAAAAGAACATTAGTGAGCATTTCTTATTTTTTTTTTCTATGTCACATTACTTGAACTTGCTTAATGACACCAATTAATAACATTTATGAGGGAAAAAGTATAAACAATTTATGAAATAAAAATTAATTAGCAATGTTTAAAATATGATGAACATTGCCTTATCTAGTCACATCATTTGTAAACATTACAAAATATCTTTTTCTAGAAGAAAATCCTTAGGTTGGTTGACCTGTCAAACCAGGACATGGGTCAAGTGTGTAACCATTCAATGGAACATAATTTCATCATTTTTTAAGTAATTTTACTGTGTATTTATATGTCTACATTATGTTATATGTGTTATTTGATTAATATGTAAGTTTTTAAATATAAATTTAAATGTTTTATGCTTTATTTTTATTTAATTAATAAATACAACTTTTATTAATTTTGTTTAACACTAGATGGTAGCACGGTAGCGGAATTTGCCACAATTCATTTTTTTATCTATTTGACTGTTTTTTTTTCTTTTTCTATGTAAAAATTAAAAATATAAAATTCTTTTAAATATTTTTAGATACGTTTTTAGAATTTTTGAAGATTTTATAACATTTATTTTGTTCCGAAGAAAACATTTGTCATCCATCACACAAGTTTTATTTGCTTTTAGTTTATCAGGTATTTTCAAAGGACACTATCAAAATCTTATACAAAACCAAAGCAAATACTTGACAGATATTTTATATATCATGATAAATTGTTCAATACATGTCAAGTCTTAGAAACATTACATTCCACTACAGTAAATTGATAAAATAAAATGTCAAAATGTATATACGTTACGTATAAACTCTACGTATATATATATATATATATATATATATATTAATCACTCAAAAATATTTTTCTATTATTTTTAAATAAAAAAATACACTTAAAACACTTAAAATATAAATTAATAACAAAAGAATTTATAATTTAATTTACTCCTACTAGATGGCATTACAATAACTTAATTATATTAGCAAGTTACTTTAAAGCGCCATCTCTTATCGAAAAGTGTAATTATAATTTTTTATTCCCCCCCAAAAAAATGATTTATGTATGGCCCTAATATTTCATTTTATTATTTCGAGTTATATTTTTATTTAGAATTAATTTTAACGGTTTAAAATTGAGTTTATTAGAAATCAATACGGCAAGAGATATGTCTGATAAACAAAAAAAATAGTTGTAAAAATAGAAAAAAGTAATAGAAATGTCATTAACCTCGATTCATTGGTATCTTTTGCCAAAAATTCCGAGGTCAACATTCTCTGGCCATTTAAAAAATCGTCAAAAACATATATATATATATAGGGATAAATCCCTCAAGTCACGTGCAGAGATTGTACACAATGTGTTCGACTTTCTGCCCCTGTTAAACTGGGACATAGAGCCAGATCCAACACCAGTAGAATCTTAAAAATGTAGAGAAAATAAGCGAAATTCCGTATTTAACACCAAGCGTACTGTATGAAAGGAAAGTAAAAGTGGAGAGAGAGAGGAGAAGAAGAGGGAAAAAAACACCCCAAAACAAAGTTTTAAACCTCCCAAAAATAGGATCCAGTGTGTGTAGATGGTAATCTGGGGGCACAACGGGGATACTTTCAAGGCCAAAAGAGATATGGCAGGGGTTCTTTTTCCGACAGTGACGCTCGTTGCCCAAAAGGTCGTTAACAGCACCCCTATGGTGATTGGATTAATTATAACAGAATGTACTGAAGAGTAATTTGTCTAGTTCCTAATATTATTGGTTCCTGAATTAATTTTTGTTATGTCCAGTTACTGACTCCTGGGCTTTGTTGATTATAGTGATAATAAACATTCTGGTAGTTCTTTATGAATTATTTATCGTTCCCTTTTTGAATTATATATGTTAACGTGTATAGGTTTATAGTTTATTTCTGTTTATTAAAGCGGATAATTAAATTATTTGTTATAAAATTCGACCCATAAATTTAAAAATTTCCAATTTAAATAAGAAATTTTTTTAATTGGTTGAAATTAACTAGTGTTATGACGTAACAACTAAAAAATTAACAAATATTAAGACGTAACAATTAAAAGTTAACTAGCATTAATACGTAACAATTAAAAAATTAACTAGTTTTAAGACGTAACAATAAAAAAAATGGCGTATAATGTTTTAAACTGCGGGTAAAGCGTGTAATGATTAGGAATTAACTATGACATAAATCTTACAAAGAGTTATTTATAGAATTTGAAGTCACTCGAATTAAATTTATTTTAAATATTAAATTTATCATTTAATAAATTAAAAAATAAAATGTTTAAATGTTAATTCTTCATTAGAAAAATGAAGAAAAATCGAATATTTTCCTAGTAGCGCCTGCGTTTTATTGTTTATAAACAGTCAAAACCTGTGTTAAAATTTATAAATATCAGCTTATTTACATTGCATATTTTATTACTCAATTGTACGTTCCCTAAAATGTCATTTGGGTTACATTTTTAACGGGGTTTACTAATTTGATTGTTAACAAGACAGCTTGAATAATACAAAACATGGCGGCTGTGTTGCATATAATAGATTCTTTCAGCCATATTTAACTTTAAAAAAAAATATTGTGAAATTTCTCCAAGTCGCTTTACATCTGCCTTTCTCTCTCTCCCCTTTTTTTTTAAATCCCTCTTTAGCCTTCTCCTATGTCAAACTACTACTCTTGTAAACATTGACATCGGACGTCATAAAACAGACAAACGCCCTTATTGTTATAAGTCTCATACTTATATATTTTAGGTTTATTTTTTTATTACTTCGATGACGTTTGAAATATTAACAAGACTTCTCTACCAGGATGTTAACCTTACATTAATAATGCACTTATTACTAGAAAATACAATGGAACCTCTAAAAGTCGACCAACCTCCAAACAACGGACTTTTTCTACGGTTGTTGGGAGGTTTGAGGGTTTAAAAACTATATACAAATTTAAATTCTAAACCATCCCGGAAGTGAGGACATCACGCTGATTTTGCATTTTCTTGTGCAGGGTGTGGTCCTTTTTGACGTCACGGACAGCTCTATTTGTTTTTCTTCTATTATTTTTGTCATTTTGGTTTGTCTAATCGCACGACCCTACCCCCAATGACTTTTTTTTTAACCCCCGAAAACGTACATCTGGAACTATTTTGTATTAAACTTTTCTTAGAAATGCATCATGCCAGCATGGTGGGAGTAGAGGGAAAAAATTATCTCGTGATGATCTCATCCGTGTTAGAGACGTTTCTTTAATGTTTATATTTATAGCTTACTTCACGGTTACGTTAAAAAAAAAAGAAGTGACGTTGAATAATAAATAATGCTTTTCAAAGGCGTAACAAGCTTCTCTATACGTTCTTATCAAAGAGTTGCGAGACACAGGAGAAAATTAAGCTATTCTTCTCGTGTTGTATGGTCCATTCTTAAGCGGGAAATGTACAGATAAAAATTAATTACGTGTTTAAAAAGGACTAATTGGTAATAAAGTCGTTTTACTCCCCCCTCCCCTTTCTCGAACTTCGTTTTCATTGATAACTACAACAAACTAATAGTAGGCGGATGTGGGTGTTTGGATTATTGGCTCTAAAAAACAACCTCACTTCTCCCCTCACCCGAACTACCATTCTTTGATTAATGTAAGGTTTCCTTCTTCTCCACGAAGCGGTACAAATGAATTAGGTAGTGATAAATCACAATGGTGGATCCTTTCTTACATTTTTATACAAACAATCCCGTTCGAAATTCGTATTATCTGGTGAAACACATACCAGATGAGGAATTCTAATCTGGTGACAATATATCTATTGTGTTTGTTAGTCCTTCTAATCTCGCTAGGACAATGCGGTTATTGTCTACATTGTCAACGTAATGTACGTAAAACAAACACATTTTTGGGAAATTGAAATTGTTTGAAGGAGCAAAGAGGGGGGGGGTCGCTCGTAAGATTGATTGATGCACCATTTCTTCTTCTCTCTTAGCTGAGTTCTCCGTTCATTTGCTGCTATTGTAAATAATTTAATACTCTAGTAACTTATCTTGCTCTCTTGTAAGATACCTTCCCCATATGTTATAGCTCATTCCACTTATATTTCACCTCCCATACCCTATTATATTCCCCTCTTTCTTCAAAGGCATGCGACAAGTTGGAATTCTATTACTCATATTGCTAGAATGACATCCTTTACAAAATCTAAGAAATAAAAACCTTGTAACTCGTTAGATAATGCTACAAATTTCTACTTTATGATCTCATTTCTCGATACATTCCCCTCTCCCTCTCGTTACTGAGAATTTGAATGAGATAGAAAATATATATATAATATATATATATATATAAACCTGGCCCATCTCATCAAGAATAAATTGTGTGTAGCCTACTAAACAATATAAATTCCTAAGATTTATGCCGTATCTTAGGGGTCTAAAACGCTTTTAAAAATGTAAACAAAGTTAATAAATTAAATAGATACCGCTTAGTGACATCTTAATAGAATCAAGTGTTGAGTAAATATGGCAATTATTACGCATAGTAAACGGAATTTATGGTGTTTTTACATAGTACAGGGGGCATTGACATACTAAGAATTCTTTCTGTGACCTCCCCTCTCTCTCTCTCTATAACCGATCTAACTGTTGAAGTATGGCATAATATACTGTAGTTTAAAGCATTTTTTGAAAGGGAGTGATGAGAAAAAGTAGATCTACTAATGACCTATGACCTTGTCCCTGAATACACCGGAAATTGTCCAGACCTAATGACACGTTTGTCGTCACCTCGCTACATCTACAAATCCATCTGGCTAAAGTTACGATTAAGGATTAGATACGTCACTTATTATATATAAGATTTCAAAGCTTCTTGAGGATAAATGTTGATAAGAAACGTAAACTAACCATCTCATAAACCAAACATATTTATTTATGACTCGTATAACTCTATATTTTTATATAAATGCTCTTAGGGGGTGCATTTAACTCGAATTATTTCTATATTTTTCTCTTGTATCTTTGGCACGTAACTAATTAGCTTCGTGTTCACGGGTCCTGTTACTATTATTATTATTATTATTATCGACGTGATTCCTGGATCGTAACCATCTGTTGCGTAACGAAACTAGACGAAAAATATTCTAGAAATTCCCACGATATTCTAGGAATTCGTATATTTAGGGTCACGGCCAATAATTCCTACCGGATTTTATCAAGTAAAAATCTCCTCCATTTCTATAATTGCTAGAGAGATTCCGAAGCATTTTATAATTAAATTTACAATATAATCTTCTATATTTGTAAAATAACAAGTTACAGTAGACGTATATTTAGATATAAACGTATTATTTGGTGTAGTACACCAGTACACTCTACAGAAAATCGAAAACACCAACTTGTACACTGAATATTAATTAATAATGAAAAATATGAGAAGTGATCGGTGTAGAATATCTCTCCATATCAAACAATAAAGCCCTTTTATATCATATAATCGAGCTATAAATAAACAAATGGAGTTTATAATGCAATCCGATACGAGAAGAACACATCTGTGTCCATACTTTCCAGCTTGTGGGATGGGATGTTTCTCGACGTTTTATACTAAAATTAACTAATTTAATTATAATATTAACCTATAAAATAACAATTATAACTCGCCTGGTATGCAGACGTCAACATATTAAATATATTATAATGAAAATTGTCTGTTCTAGACGTTATCAACTAATTATCGTGTTTGCTGCTGCTGCTGCTGCTGCCTCTGATGCAAAAATGCTAGATTATAATATTAATAAATATAATAAAAAAAAAAAAGAAACAACCAGGAAGTACGAAAATATTTTAATTTGTTACATTATAATTGGCTTATTTCGTACTACGAGATTTTACCGAATATCATTAAGATAATTGACTTTTTAATTAGAGAAAAGTCTCTTTCCTTTGCTAGACTGACAGAGTGGTTGTTACTTTTTCTTCTTTATTTTTTTTTATTTCTGCTTGTTTAATATTCAATTTTCTGTGATCAATGAATCGAATACGACCTGTTTTCGTTACCTGTTTGGCCACACCTGGAGAGATCACGTGTGTTGGTAGAATTTGGTCAAAAACCCCCCGTGAATAAGCGTAGGGTGGTTGGGACACCCAGTGTTTCTTTCAGACAGAATACATTTTCAGGGGATTATTCTTTCTGTTCTGAGGGATAACAAGTGTAATATAGATATATACACACACACATATACATACCTGTATACATAGAAACAATAATCATGTATGAATGATTATTGTTTCTTATTGTATACTGTAAACTCTTTATATGAGAGATTTTTATTCGTCTGACTCCCCCTGAAAGAAACCATGGGATACCAACTGACAAGTCGCAAGTAAAGGTGATTTGATACTGGTAAAAGAACCTAACACAAGTTGGTAAAAGAACATAACAGAAGTTGTAGAATATATTAGTGATAACTTTTAAGTAATAAGATTACTTGAAAGCATGCCACTTTCTCTGTATATAATCTCTTAACGATGAATGGCCGTTGTTTGGAGGTGGCCGTTATCAGAGGTTCGTCTTTATCTTATTCTTGTGCCAGTTTTTAAATAAATTGTTATTTATAATAATCGATTTATACCCCAAGGAAGATGATTGATAAGATCTTGGTTTTTATCTGCAACTTGTTACAACTGCGAAACAACGTGTTCTAACGTAGACGATAAGGATTTAGTCGACCTTTCTCGAGTTTCTATTGCATCTAATTTAATTTACAGTTCCATTTTTCACTTAATATTTACTTTATAATGCATTTATGAATGTCCTAAACCTCTGAGATTCAGATTCCTCATGCAAATGAATGAGATTCAGAGAGAGAGAATGTACTTTATCCACCTTAACAATCGAATTTCGATATATTTAGTAAATTTATCCATAGAAAAAACTTAAAGATCATCAAAAAGTATAAATTCCATAATAAAAAAAGAGCCGAAAATCTCCGTAGTAAGTTGAAAGCATCATACAAAGATCAGTTGCATTGCAAGATTTACAAAATATGGCATATTTTTATCGATAATTCAGCTGATGTACGAATTTTATATATATATAAGAATAGAAAATTCTGTATTTTAAATTCTACAAATAATCTTTAACACGCGGAGATACTTTTAAAGTTGGAAAAACAGATCAACCTAAATTCTCTCACTTCAACCAACGTAGCGTAAATAAAACGCTGAATAGCATTAAAAGAAGAAAACGGAGATGGAAAAAGTATATATAAATCAATGACAGAGAGATATATTTTCTTATATATTCAGTAGAAACCCGACAAAACAGCAGGGAGCACAAGGAGCAAAGAGAGAAGAGAGAGAGAATTTGTCCTTCTCGTTTCAGCATCCATTTCTACCATTTATAAATAGGAATAAAATGATAATGAACGAGATACAAGAGACAAAAAATAATATGGAAGAAAATCAGGACGTAGTAAATATCATTTATTCATAACATTTACCAGGAAATGAGACTTAAGAACCGAAAGGATGCTGAGGAGGATACGTCACGTGATAGATGATGATACATAAAAATACATCCAGCTCGACGGATGAATTATTAAAATATAATACTACATCGTGTGTATGTATTTATATCATTTTTTTTTTTACGTCGTGGACACACGAATTTCTCTTTTAAATTCTAGATATTAACGTGAGAATAAAGTTTTATGGTGTTCCCTATTAGGTGGAATGTTATTCACTTTACGACGTTGAAATTTTCATAAATCTTCAATATATTCTCTTTCCTAACGCATTAAAAGCATCATTCATCATTTAAAATTAATCCTTGATGTATCCTTATCTAAAAATTAAATAATATTCTCTCGAATTTCTTATTAATGTCTCCGACCTTCTTATCTTCTCTAAACCACCCCTCATCGTCACTTATCGGTATATATAATTATTTATTTGCTTAAATTATATATTAGAAAAATATAAACAATTAAATATATATCGATAAATAAATATTTTAAATATAAATTATCCATTAAACAGGATGTGGAAGTTAGATTTATATCCTTGAAGTTTAAACAAATGAATCGTAGAAATCGAGAGCGATCGGATTCGTGGAGATAAGGCTCGAAGAATAGGGCCTTACGGGGCCCTAAACTATTTTAAGGAGGGCCCTAGTTTCTTCTAAGGGGCCCCCTGATACTTGGTTTAGTTAAATCAGTCTCCTGCGTGTGTGAGATTGGCGCAGTTGACTTCGAAATGCCCTTGTTCCATTAAGCCATACGACCATAACCGTAACAATTCCTTCTTCTGACGTGACGGCGATCAGTTTGTTACGTTTATTTTTTCTGATTTCATGCGCTCGAAATTGCGTAAATTGATATTTTACACTTTAAATTTAATTTTCTAGGGCCCCGAATTGTAAAATAACGCCCGTAATTAACAATATAACGGATAAGAAACACTAGGCCTCCTCTACGAGATATCAGGAGGCCCCCCCAGACACTGTAAAAACTATGGAGTGTCCCCATATATCATCATTTAGATAATTCAATCCGTCTGCATTATATAAATTTCTATTGCAGCTACATCATTAGTTACAATATAGATTTATTATTATCTATGTCATTATCATCCGTTAAATTGTTATTTATATCATCTTTGATTATCATCAATTGTATATTTAATCCGTAACGTTTAAAAGTAACGATTGAAGCATCTAATATTATTCATACCCCGTAACATTTACTCGTAACGTATCGATGTTATCACCATTATCTTCATATACCCGCAGAGCAATCTTCAACATCACTTATGAAAATTCTGTATAACAATTATAGTATAATTTAATTCCTATATAAATCTATAAATTATGTAGATGTATACGATGCAGTAGAATTATACGTAACGATGGTGTACAGCCAGCTATTTATGGCATTAAATGCCTGCATCACTAATACTATATTATTATTATTATTAAGTTAAACTTCTAGGAACAACTTAAAATTACACAGGGGCTTCTACAAAATTCCCGTTTACGTCTTTTTGTTTACGGTTCCTCGAATGTTTCTTGTAATTTTTGTTTAATTTAAAGCTACAAAACTCGAGAAAAATAAAAAGAAATGTGGAACAGGTTAGCCATCCAGGTGTTAGCCATGATTCATCTATCACCTTTACTGACCTTAAATAACCTCGTCGAGGACCGATTTACACGTAAATTTAGGTCCTTTTTTATAACGTTATTTGTTTCTGGGAAGGTTCCACCAGTCTTGTGTATACTTATACACACGATTTTTAAACTGTAGTACCCTTATATCAAGGTGTACAGTAGTTTCATTACCTCTTTAACAACAATATCTTTGTTGTTGTATTATTGAATGTTGCCATTCTTCCTCGATAAGCAGATTTCAATGAGTTTTTTGTAGACTGGATAGCTTCAAAGCTTACAAAAATAGCCAAAAAAGACACTCTTTTTGCAAGTAAAACCATTGTAAATGAACCTGTTTATAGTAAAATTTGCTGCTTAATACGTTTTTAATGAGAGAAATTCGTATTATATTAGATGCTTGGAAACAAAAACAGAACCGGATGCTAAGAAAATGTTTCTATTTTATACACGAACATGAAAGTTCACTGTTTAATATTACGTAAACAACTTATTAATTGCGGTTGCTTATCAGTCGGGGGTGCTCGTTATCTCAGAGAAATCAAAACAGATGAAAACCAAATTTAGTGGGGGTCAGACGTTTTAACTGTGTGTTTTTTCCTTTATGTTCTTCGTTTCCTACACACGTCTTTACTTTCGATCTATGTGTCCTTGAGACAATTCTGCACAAACATAATCTATAATTCCACATAATCGATTGTCTCTCTCTGCAACGACGTTAGAGGCAACAAACAAGGCTTTTTTGGGGTGAGAATAAGACGTTTAGAGCCAATCGAAGACGAATCCAAAATTTGCAAGACGTCTGGGAGACGGTCCAGATGGAAATTGGGTCAGTCGCTCCAACACTTTTTGACCTTACGCTTATCCAAAAATAGAAAAAGAAGCACCCTCCTCCCGCACTCAAAAGATGGGAATTTCTCTTCATTAACTGTATAAAATTCATAAGGAGAGTAAAGTAGAAGAGCTGGCGATAAGGATCTTATCTCCCAGTTTAGTTCGCATTGTCGGTAATCAGTCACACTCCTCTTTATCTTACCCTCCGACGCCATTCGGACGTAATATCAGGTGAACGTCCCTCCCTCTTTCCGCTTCTTCTTCCCCTTCGGGCTTACAGTAGACTGTCCTTGTCACGTGGTGTGTGTGCCGACTGGTGTGTGGTGGTGTGCTAGTTGTGGAACTGAGAGAGTCACTGCAACTCGGCTCCGACTGTAGGTTTACATAAGATGTGATTCGGCGGGATACCATTAGCGAAATGTGCTAAAGTTCGTAAGTACACGTCTCACTAACTTTAAGTGTAGAGTACAAACGGAAACAATACTTTCAACCCTCCCACCCGTAGTAAAAGTTTCCGGCGGGACATTTCTCCTAGCCGGTCACTTCCTTAGATATTGTAAGTTATCCTTACACAGGTAAAAGTATGAGGGTTGTCGCTGTTACAAGTATTTCTTCCGGCTTCCCACAAAGGGGATTGGAAATTGTTTTATCCCACACAACTCCCTGTCATATTTAGAGATTATGTAGGATTATATAGACCCCTACTCTTCTTATAAATCTCGTAAATCATTCGATTAAATTCATAGTTTCTCAGTTGTTGACCTTGGTTTTCTTACCCCCCTCTTTGGTTTACCCTATTTGGCGTGAGTACTTTATTAATATTTACATTTCATATGTAACTCGAGTAGTCTTCTAGTCGATTCTTATCTGTTCGGTTCTTTAAATGTATAAAATATGCTAGAAATTTAGTTAAAATGGCGTTTCAACTTGCTTAAGTTGTTGTAAATAAACAATTCTTGCTATTTTATCCCATCGAAAAGTCGTTAATGTCGACCTTATAGGGGTGTAAATCCCTTTTGCTTGCCATCTGTTGGCGGTTTTCCCCCATTTTATTAAGGACACGACCCACTTGCCAGTATGCAAATGAAGTTTTTGTGCAGCTTATAAAGCGATGGAGTGAAAAAATTCTTTAAAAAATGGCAAAGTTTTAGATTTTTGCCGCGATAAAGATTCGAAAGTAAACTTTGTTCCTATCACGATCGAATTACGAAAGACTATATTAGAGATTTTAGTGGACCACAACGTTCGTTTTCGTGTCGCAGATTGGCTTGATTGAATGTTAGTCACCATTGACAGGACAATGGAATTGTCCCTTTGTTATCATCTACACCACACAGGAAATGTTGAATTTATTATATTCGAAATATAAATGGAGAATTACAATATGTAACTCTAGATTAAACACGCGAAATTTTCTAAGCAATGGTTCCTAACGTTCACACACGAGTTTTGTGAGCTGCACCTGGATTTGCCTGAATCGGGTCAGGTGCGTTGCGAGTATATGATTAAAAATCGTGATGATCTACACCTGTGTTCTAACGTGGCCGACTACCATTCGGTATTTTCCCCCAAAAAAATGTGCTTTTATGGGTGTAGAAAAGTATGCAGCAGGTGGGGCAGAGAATCTTGTGTTGGCAGAACATCAAAAGTGCCTTTTCGGTGTCAAAGATTTATTTATTTTATTTTTTAATGTTGTAAGGCTTCAGCGATTCTTCATACCCAATTGTTTAAATCCAAGTTTAGTTATCTTCTTCCATTATAAAAATCATACAGAAGGATGGTCAGCAATAACTTCAATTGTCTTAACAGTGTGGACAATTGTCTAATAATGTGCAACATGTAGAAACATAAGGTTTGGTTGCATACTTTCATGACAAATTATGACAGCGTGAGAGACAGAGTGTAAAGTAAAATTTGGCATAATGTAATAAGCGTTATACATATAGTGTCAAAGCTTTTTCTCTCTACAGCGACAACACTCGTTTATCAGTTAGGTTGGCTGCAAAACCCACAGCTTTACTTGTCTAAATCCAGCTGCTTTGGACGTGTCATTTCTATCAGGAATTGAAGCTTCTGACAACCTTCGAAAACAATCTTGTCGTTAGAATTTCAAAAAAGAAACCACTTCGAACATTCCCAACCGTGCAATAAACCGAAATACGAGAAGGATTTCAAATGAAAAACTCTTGTATACCACTGCCAATGTCCGTTACTTTGTCTGACTCCGGGTTTAAAAAAAGCAAAAACAGATTAAGTTACATCAACGTTGGGGAGAATAATTTGCGTGCAAGCTTATGCCTCGTGTGTGCTTGAAAGAGTTCAAGCTGAACAGACTGCAGGTTTTATTTATAGGAACATTTCTGACTTCTATCCCTCTCTCTCTGGCATGGTTCCAATGTCTGATGAACATATCCAAGGCTGATTTAGCAGTTGTAAGGAATTGGGTGATGTTTTTCTTTTTTTGTGTGTGAGATAGTAGCACCATTTATCATTGTTAATTGTTTATTAAAATGAGATGGTTTTTGACTAAGGTTTTAGGGAATTCTCTTCGAGGTTTTGCCCCCCCTCCGTGAGAATGACACTTGACTCGAAACATCTGTCTCCTCTATACGACGGTGCATTGAACTTGTTAATGATCTGTGCCCACTCTTTTTTTCCTACGAAATGCTCATTCTGACATATGTAACGCTCGGTTGGCGCCGTATAGTTCGCTTCGGTCTCTTTATCTCATCGTAAATATCTCTTATACATTGTTTTCTATCTCCAGATAACTGTTGACAGACAAATTCCAGTTAGGCGTTTGAAGAACTCGAAGGAAACTTAAGGTTATTCTCCCCCTCCCCCGTCTGGTCCTCTCCATCCAGGTAGCTTCTTACACGTAGGGTTGGAAGCGACACGAGAATTCCATTAAGTTTCGACAGACGTGATTCTCTTGAGGGACCGTTAGTGTGAACACGATAGCGTTTTGTTAGCAAGAAAAGAAAGAAAGACTGACAAAAAGGGGGGGAGGCTTTCGTAGAGATTATTAGCATTTTTCCCCCTCCTCGAGCAATTCTACTTTACAATTTCTCATGTTTTTTTTTCACCTTGTTTGCTGCCGTACAGCCATTTTTAATCGGCGCTGACATCATTTTCGATCTTGATAAGAATCTGATTCATAGACTAGACCATTCATAAATTTATTACACGAGATCCGTTACATTTCCAGTTTTGCATTGACTAAGCTCATTGCAAATAATTAGAAAAAGCGAATTTGTTATGCACACATCTTTCCTTCCTTATTCTGGTGTGATGCAACACGTATGACGCCATCACCCGTGACTTGTTTATAATCGGGGGAAAGGAAGATCGAAACACGAAGGCCGGAAATTAAGGAGGTTGAAACCCTTACAAAACTCCCTCGGGGGAAGAAAGGAGTGTTTACTGGGTGTGGAGTGCAGAAAGAGTGAATTTTCTTCGCTTGCAGCTGGCCATTTATATACTGGATTTAACCAAATCGTAACAGTACGTTCCGTATCTCTATAGGAGAGATAGAGAGGGGAAAAAAAGCGTTTTGTAATTTGTTCCTTACGCGACCGTTAGTCATAATAGCATCCTTCAAACCTGCTGCACTTGTGTGACGTAATAGGGTCTGACTCACCTCTTTTGTTGAGGCGCCTTTTGGCCTCACTTAAGCCCTCACTTCAGCTGCTATGGCTTGTTTATTGTGAGGTGCCGGAACGGATTTATCAACAACTATCAGCTTTTTAACAACGGAAAGTATATTCGAAATATATATATAAAAAAAAGAACTCCTCAATTTTCCAGCCCACACATGCGTTAAGATCGGGTCATTAGCGGTTGAAGGATACTAATTGCTTAGGCGCTTTCACACGCTATATTAAATTCTGATTCGGGGGTATTCTGGTTGCAAGCAAAACCGAGCCGTGGAACGTTACTCAAAGTTTAATTTTAGTACGTTCTCCTTTAATTAAATTCGTTCCAACTTTGTTGAACTTCAAAATAGAATGTCGCCATTGTCTCCAGGTCTTGTTTGCATCCTTTTTGAAGGTAACTAGACGGAAAAAATTTATCATTCTTACACTCTAGGATACGTTCTAGAAAATGCTTCTCTTAAAAAAGAATTTTACGATTTCTTGGAACATTTTCTACAATACAGACCAGTAAAAATGGCCCCTTTTTTTCAACCCAGTACCCTAGAGTAACCACGTTCTGTTACATTTCTATCCCCTCTTATTCTCCGAAGATAAATGGATTGAAAAATTCATATTATATCTCTCTCTTCTGGATGCATTTTTGTAATAAAAATTGAGAGCATTCCATTTTTCTCCTCGCAACACCCAAAAATACATCACGAAATTCTTCGGCATTCCTCCTGTACTATGCATTGTCTCTCGTTTTCTATAAGTTTATTTCGTTCACATTCCGAAAATACATGATAGAATTCATCGCCGTTTTAAGGACGTTCTCTAGAATTAAATGTAATAAAATTAATTTTCTCTTCGGGCGGCATTCGACCATGCTAACTCGTCTTGTTTACTCAAGCTGCGAAGATAATCAGACAAAAATGCATCACAGTAGTCTAATTTTTTATGCATTTTCTACGACCGGGACCCTAGAAAACATTCCATTTTCCCCCTCCTCCTAACACCCCAGGGTGTGTAGTAACTACATTTTCAAACATTCCGCCATTCTCTGTATTTGTCTCGGTCTTTTATAACCACGTTTTTGTTTGCTATCACTCCGAAGGTAACCAGACGGAAAAATTCATCACCTTAGCCTCCTTTTTTTTGGTTTAAAAGGGAGCACTTTCTAGTATGTGACGTAGAAATCGAGAAGAGCATGCCACTTTCCTCCTCCCTAATATCCCAGATACGTTTTCCAACATTCCACCCGTCCCCTGAAGGACCTCCCGAAAGAAGAGAGACTGGGGATGAACGAACTATGACACTGACACTGTCAACAGTACACAGTCGGTTGACGTCATCTCCAGCGAGACAATGCCGTCGAGGGATAAATTAAGACGCGATACGGTCCTCCTCTGGTATTTTCGGTTAATTCCAGTCACGTGAACAGGCGAGAATGCCATCCGGGCTAAAGGAACACCAGCCTTGACCCAGTCTATAGCGCTGGGGAAAAGAGGGGGAAAAAAAAAGGTTCTATTCACTCTTGAGAAGTCGGCTAAACACAGGCGGATAAGGTTGCCTAAATGGGGGGAACTAATAAAAAATGAAGGTCTTTTCCTGTCGAAATGTCTAGTTTTAATAACTTTAAATCCACTCGAAATCACCAGATTTTAAGCCGTAGGGGTGAAGATTTTAGTGCCGATTCACCATTCCCCCCGCCCATCTACGCCATGCTTCTCTATGCATCAGTGGAGAGTAACCCGATTCGACTTAGCATATTTAATACAGATAACTTTGCACTTGTTTAAAAACTATTTTAGATAGAAGATAGAACAATGTCCCTACTGTTAGCATCACGCTATCAGAAGCACTTTCGACTGAACCAAGGTTGATTTTCGAGCTGCAGATGGGCAAGATCGTGAGTAAACAGGAAGTCTACCTTATTATCTTAGATATACATCACGCATTTCTTTCTTTTTTCTTAACGTATCGAGTGATATATGGATTGGAAACAGGCTAAAAACGCCATAATTCCCCCTCTAAAAGTCGGAGCGTACGAGAGAAAATTAAAAGTTAAGCGAATTTTTGTTGTTTCTTTGACCATCTGGATGCTGTAAAGGAATTTTCTCACATTTACTTGGTTGGAAAATAACTAAATTTGCCGACTTTTTCCCATTTGGCTGAACAATATGCGGTTTTGTTACGGTACTTTACCAGTTATTTTTTGATGGGGAAGCTTCTATTTTCTCCTCTTCGGGAAAATTTCATCGATTCGCCGCATTTTAATTCAACAACCGGCTAAGATAAGCACGTATCTACCAATCTAAACACGTATGTAACGATCTAAACCTTATATAAATGTCACAAAATGTAAATTTTTGTACTAAAATAACGCGTTAGTAACTTGTTTTCTATGTTTAGAAAAATCTACGTGAAGAAATTTCGAAAATTCCCCTCTCTCTCTCTCTCTCTACGCCCTTATTAAATCGTGGTAAATTGCTGTATTTTAGTATGTCGTAAGCATATTACACTGTATTGTTTGCTTGTTTCCCCACACGTGACGTTAAGAGAGAGAGTATCTTCGTCACGACTACTTCGTTATGGCATACGAAACGAATCGTCATATATATATATAAAATTTTAATAGAGGAAAACCCTGTATAAATTCGACAAAACAGACAACTGTTAAAGTTACAGTATAGAAGAATTCTTTTTGTGAGTAGCCACGATGAAAGAGAAAGTGGGTCAAGGACAGTTGTCTTTTTTAGTTTCCCCTCTCACTCCTCAGAGACTTAAGACTAGAATTTTTAATTTTCTTCTTCTAGAAATTGCTTATTTTCTTTTTTATAAATAGGCAATACAAACGAATTTCTGAGATTTTTCATCCATTTCTTAATTTAACTCTTACAATAATAAACCAATGAGTCAGTTTGTAAACACAGTACAGTTTAAACAGCCTTTTAACCTCATCCACCTAACCATGTGTGTGTGTACCTGTGTTTGACATTCCTTCCTGTTATAATTCACCGATTTGGATTTACATTGCTCCCCCCGATGCGGGAACGGGAGCTTTCTCTTTTCAAGATTGCAACCGCAAATACCCAATTTTCGGGGGTTCCTTTCGCTTGATAAATGATCCAAGTAGGGAATTGGCTTTGCTCCGGGATCCCTCAACACCTTTAAAAACCCTATTTATGGGGTAAAGTAATAGTTTAGGTCTTTTGCCTGCAGGAAATTGGAAACTTTCGGAATTTCTTTAAAGAGGAAGCATTGGAAAAAAGAAAAAAAGATGTAGGAAATCCGGTGTGGAATTGGTCTAAGAGTTCGCTTCTTTATTGAGAACGATACTATTCTCTCTCCCACTTGAAAGCTCAATAGACGTTTTCCTCGATTTAAATCTCCTTCAATACTAATGCAATTCCGAAAATTTCTTTCTGCCTAATTAAATTTGCCAGATAAATTCTTTTTTTTTTTTTTTTATAGTCGAAAATTTAAACTATTCCCTATTATTTAGATTAAATTTTACACACGATATTATTAATTTATTTCGATATAAACCGATATTAAATTCGTGATAATCCTATCTAAAAGAATAGAAATTCTAGAGGAAATCTCTTCTACTTTATCTGCAAAAGCTCTCGAATGCTTAATTGTCCATCCTTTTTTTTTCGATTTAATGCAGAAAAATGTTCCAGTTTAGAAGAAAATAAAAAAAAAAAGGGCCAGTTGGCGCCGTCCTCTTTACACAGAAATTAGGTCGAATCAGTAAAAGTGAAAAATGATTAGAAATATAACTTAAAAAATTTGCAAATCTTTGCCATTTTCTCTCCATTTTTATGTACAAAAGATAAGATTAAAGAGCCTTTATTGTTAATTTCCAAGCGGTTTACAACACGGTACTTTATGGATCTGACCATAAAGATAATCTGTAGGAGGATAAGACTTAAACATGGCTCCTGATAATGCACGTTCACTTAAATAACGTTGACCTAATTGATGCCATCTTCCTATATACGGTCAAAACTGAGAAGTTGTGTGACAAGGGAAACACCTACATTGTTACCGTTTACACTCCCACTTCAGTTTTAAGAATGGGGGAGGGACTTATAGTGGATAATATCTCGTTTCCTCGACTAAATTTTTGCTCTTTTTTCTTTCTTTCTTTATTTTTCAGAGAGTACAACACGTTCTTTGGCCAAAGAAAAAAAGAAACAAGAATGTCAACGACGAGTTGTGGCAACCGTACAATGGAGAAACTGTGGACAGCTTTGCTATTGGGACTTTTCTTTGTGACGTGTAGCTGTAACAAAGAAGAAATTAGCGACATTCACAACTATCTTCAAGACTTAAATGGCAAAGAATCTGCCAATCAGCAAATTTTGGTCGGTGTCAGGAGGTTATGGGGGATACCGGATACCACAGCATCCGTTGGAAGGTTATTTAATTACGTTATCCCCGAAGATGCTTTTTCTGGGGAAGTAGAACGATACGTTGTAAGTATAAGTATACCCAATTAGAAAAATAAAGCCCTAATTTATAGGTTGAGATTAAAAAATGGGGGGAAGGCAAACATTGCCGCTGCTGGTGGTGGTGGTGGAGAGTAAAAATAGAACACCAGTCAATAATTTTGTAAGGGTAGAAAGGATTTGAGAAAGTCAATTATCGTGTCGCATTCTTCCTGTTTCTCATTCCATAATATGTGTAATATGTCTGAGTAATGGAATGTTTTCGAGTATGTTAACAGCACGATTTACTTGTTGACATCGAAACCACAGTTCCTATCGATTTTTCTCAAAAATTCCTCGTAAACCGTGTTCCTTCCAGTCAAAACTAATAATTTTAAAAATATTTTTACACAATAATGTGTTGTATCATTGTTTTAACACGCACAAAAACTCACGTTCTCGTATTGAACACGTAGAGATTAATGGCTCGTCTACTTGCGCTGTTCTATTATATTGCTAAGCACATCCGTGTAATAAAATTGTTTCATTGACAACTGCGTGGTTCGAGCATGTTAAAAGCAAAATTTACTTTAATATTAAAACCACATTCTCCATCGATTTTTCTGCAAAATAAGTTATAAATTACATTTTTAAAGCATTTCTGGATCGAGTAAATTGGTGGATAAATCTCAACCGGTTCAATTTTTTTCACAAGGAAGGAAGTAGTGCCATTTTTAAAGGGAGAGATAAACAGCGAGAACATGTTGAATACGAGCTAGTAGCTGGGAATTTTGCATCAGTAAATCACCCAAGAAACGTCTTTATTATATTTCTAAGCAAGGAAAATGTAATTAACCTTTAAAAATTATCGATATTTTCCGCAGGATACTTCTTAAACAGACCCATTCTTCACGCCAAAGCCCAAATAAATCGCTAGATTAACCCCCCGGCAACCCTCGAATATTTTGTATCCAGAGTAGTGATAATTTTTTAACTACTCTTCTCTTTAAAAACAAAAAAAAAGTCCTTTAGTGTGTCGGACATAGAACTGAAATAGGAGCTAGTGGCTTGACTTCTTGCATCGATATATCACCTCCACAATGTCTTTATCGCATCGTCATGCAGACAGACGTGACACAGCAACGTCCCCCTTAATGGATGACGTGTTTGCCCATGTTAAAGGTCAGCATCAGGTGGGGGCGAAGAGCGAGTGGTTTATCAGTTTCGGACTATAAACACGATGTTGTCCGACATTGCAAATCTAGTGACAAACGATAATCGTGGCAAATGTCAGCTGTCCAGTCCGGTGGAAAGACAAATGCTGTCGTACCGCTCGTAAAACTCTTGCTGGACACATTCGGATTATCGAAGCGTACGGTTAAGAGATTCTGTGGCCCGTTTACGCAGTTTTTTCTTTTTTTTTTTTTCTCTCTCCCTCCCTTCGACCTGTTTGAAAATTTATGGTTTTCTTCCCAACAGAAGACGTCTACGAAAATCGCTGTCAAAGTGTAAAAAGCCAAGCTGGCGAAGAGAGAGGAAGGACTGTTTATTTTCGTCTATACGTGGGAGTTCTACAACTTCAAATGCTCTGCTCAGTCAATGCCATTTTCTTTCTTTTTTAAATTTTATGTACAGTACAAGGCATCTTTTCCATTTATAAAATGACTTAGAATTAATAAATTTTCAAAGCCTTTAAGTACATTTTTCGTAGGGATTTGCTTTTGGTTTGCTGGACAAATTTTTCTTCGAATACTTTACACAAGAATTCTTGCATCTTAAATGCTTTTTAAGCTCGTAAAAGACTATTCGTGTCATATTTTTTCCCCCCAAATTTCGGGTCGGATAGCCTTTTATAGCTTATCCAAACCTATCAATGAGACAATTAGTCAAGTGGGATGTTATTCCTCCTTCGAAAGCATGAGTTAACTTCCGCCTGCAAGCGGGAGACTAAATTCTGAGGTCAATGTCCTGTCTTCACTTAATGTTCATCCAGCTGAACGATAAAATCACAGAAAAATAATTTCTCTTAATATATTTTAAGAAGGAGAGAGAGAGAAAATAAAAAAAATTCCTCGTTGCTAATAGAATTTCTTAAATGACATTAAAAACCTCCTGCCAGAGGAGGAGTTACGATAATGTTTCCGAAATAAACCGTAAAGTTTCTATATATTTACATGGCAAATGATCATATTTGCTTAAGAAATCGATATAATTTATTATATTTAATATAACAGATAAGATTAGGTGGAGAAATGTTTACGCGCTAAGCGAAGCGATATCACTTGGTGGAGACGTCGCGACCGATCGCTATATATTATCAATATTCAAGGATATATTTAGTTAAGATAATAGTATTTTTCGGTATAAGGCTCATTCCCAATAAGGAAATCCGATTAAGATGACGTTATTAATCGTTTCCTTTTGTGTGTCGCGTGGCGGAAACACGAAATTTTCGTGTGAGAAATGTTTCCACGATGTATATCTTTTCCTATCGGGATGTATTCCCGAGCACGTAATGTCCAGTTAAAGTAGAAATGAGTCAGCTTATCCGTTGTAGTGAGTCACTGTGGGGTAACGATGCGGGGGTCTGTCCTGTACTGTACATCAGCTGTCATCCCCAAACCTTCTGCCACTATTAGAAAGCATTACCCTATCCAGTTGCTAGTTACATTTCCCACGCTATTGCACGTATGCAGAAAGTTCTAGTAGCAGAAAGAAAGCAGATTTTGCTTGGACTGTATTCTGTTCTCACGTACTAATGGTTTATTACATAGACAGACGTAGAGAGGGGTTGGGCATTATCACCCAGTCGCAGCTGGTCTGTGTCAACGGCGAAATACTATCATGACATTTTTGACAGTTACATCCGGGAATTTCTCTCTTACTTACGTCCAACTCTGGCTCACCCACATCCTCGGTATGTCGCCATCTACAGGAGAAAAGTATAAGTTTAGTGTTAACATCCACACACTTGTATTTACATACGACACACAAAAGGCCAAATGTGTTAATTTATTCCGAATTTATCCTTGTGTAATAACGAAATCAGCTTGTTAAGTAACGTCTTAGCTCCTCATTGGCCTTTGCATACATCTTTACATATGGCACACTAAATAAATCATATAAAATATGAAAATGTATGTTATGCAAAATTTATCCTTGTATAGTAATGAAGGCAATCTATTTATTAAAGTGTTTTCCCCCCTTTTTAATATTAAAAAGAAATCTTGGACATAATATATTCCTCGTTGTAGTTTCTTGACAGTTTAATTTCATTATTACACAAGAAATAATTCTATAATTAAACATAAAATGCATTTTTTATGCATTAAATATACGTTTTATACTTATAAAAGACTGAAGATATTTAATGTATAATTAGTTTCGGCTGGATTGTATCCAACGTCAACCTTAAGAAGAACCTTGACCATGACTTTAAGAAAGTTTTTATATGCTCTAGATTATTTTAATCAGTTTAATGCTCTAAAAATGACATCTTTAATCTATCAAATGCACTGACTCACTGACTGTAATTCATTGTCAGATGCAGCTGTTATTGTAATATATTTTCGATACATTCTATGCGTACAGTTTTTTCTATAAAATTTTATTGTTTCAGGTGACAGAGGCAGGAGAACAAATCCTGCCTAGTTGGCTTTATTTTGAAGAGGAAACACGCACATTCCGAGGTGTACCTACCGAACAAGACATTGGTCATGCTTATATTAGTGTGAAAGCAGTGGCAAAGAGTACAGAAGGTATTTATTTTTTGTTCAGTTCATATCTGTATCTAACAAAACGTATGAAATATTGATAGCATCTCCTTTTCAGATGATCCACTTATCGCCAAAGATGTTTTCTCAGTCGAAATAGTAGATGATTCCTTCCAATATACCAATCGTGAAAAAGAAAAATGTCCATCTCCCTCCAGTCGCACAGTTCTTACTGTGATTGCAGATGCCAATATGGCCGATCTTCCTCCCTACAGAAGATACGACTTAATCACTAAAATGGCCACAATCATGAAACTCGAAACACGTGATATAAAACTCGTCACATTAGGTGGAGAGAAAGCATTCGATGAGCAAGCTATAGTAGCTGGACCAGGCAATATCCATAGCAGAGACGGAGCGGGAGTAATTCTTAAATGGATCGTCGGTTGCGAAGGTACCATTAAAGATACGGAAAGTGTTAATTTGGTAGAAAAATTAGCGAAAAATGGAGAATTAGCTTCTCAGTTGGGACTTCCCATAGTTGGGTGGCATGTTACAAATCAGCGTCCAACAATACAAGTAAGAATGAAAAGACAGAACCATGTTTTGTACGGGACTCCCGTGCCAGGAATTGTACCAACAATGTGGACATCGGAAACAATTGACGACATCGAACCAACCGAAGATTCCGTCATACCAGAATCTAGAGTTGTTCCTACAATGTCTTCCCCGATATATACTACTACCACGCATCGTCATCGTCATCATCACAGTGCTACGGACCGAGGACATCATCATCATATAGTGCCCAGTAGCCCTACTTTTATGCTTCATTCTACTCCAGTTTTTGTTCCTGTTGTTCCCACAGATTATGTTGAATCCAGCTTGTTTACAGAAAGTGTACTACAGCCTTCTGTGTCCACACCTCACATTTACGTTCCAGAAATGACATCTCCGACGCCTTCCATGTCCGAGAGTGAAATCCAACCAACTAGAACTTATCCAGTAATTGAGCCGAGTACGATTCCAAATGCCAAACCTGTCGTGGAGAATAAACTCAAAAAGATGACACTAATGGTTGGTAAACTATGGACATTCGTTATACCCGAAAATACCTTTAAAGATTTCGAAGATGGTGATACAAGAAATCTCAAACTCATGTTCTTAACTCCCGAAAGGGAATCAATACCACAGAACTCCTGGATCCAGTTTGATCCTGTGAAACAAGAACTGTACGCTATACCTCTCGAAGAGCACATAAAAGTCCACCATTTCTACATAGAAGCAATGGACAGCGAAGGAAAATCAGCGTTTGAACGTGTTAATATAAGAGTTCTACCTCCTCCCAAATATCAATTTACTCACATGTTCAAAATGACCATGAAGTATTATAAGTGGCAATATCCGGTCGGAATCGATTGGCAAATGGAAGTGATGAGAAGACTGGCGAGATTGTATAAGGAACCGGATGTTTCGTCAATTGTTGTGAGAATGGTTAATGTAGATCCATTAATATTTGGTTGGTCGAACGATACCTTAAGTGATGCAACTGACTGCCCACGAGAAGAAATTTTAAAACTTTATGATAAGTTAGCAACAGATTCTGGAGTGACAAGACCTCTTAGAAAGATTATGAATGAGGAGTTCAAAGTTCAGGAACTGGATATTGAATTTGAGGGCGTTTGCAAACCTCAAATCACTACTGCAGAACCGGAGGTCATAGAATCTCCAACTATTCGTAATCCGATAGATCATATAATCACATACGAAGGTGATGTTTTCCAGTTTGTAATTCCTGCAGATACTTTCTTTGATGACAAAGACGGTATCACACGTAACTTGACACTCGAATTAAAAACGATAAACAATGCAGATCCAGACGACTCTTGGATTATGTTCGACCAACGTACCCAAATGATTCAAGCCATGCCAGATTCTCAACAAGTAGATAAATATGAATTTCAAATTAAAGCCACAGATTCTGATGGAAATTATGTATCGGATGCATTTATCTTCGAGGTAAAAATGCGTAAATCACAGAGATTTAGTGTAGACTTTAGTATTTATTTGGATGAAGATTTTGAAGATTTTAATAAGAATATTGTTAAGAAAATGCTCGTTGCTCGAAAATTGGCTCGAATGTATGGTGATTCTGATACTAAATCAATGCGAATTCTTAAAATTAAAAAAGGATCTGTAGTATATTCATGGACTAACAGCACTCTACCTAACAAATGTTCGTATGATATCATAACTCAATTAGTTAGGAAACTTATCAATAATGATAACACAGTAACGGAGGAGCTTATCAGAGCACTTCAGCCGGAGTTTAAGATAACTAAAGTCAAGATTACACCCGGGCCGAAATGTATAGACTTAAATGAAGAAGAATCTCTGGAAGTTTCGTGGCCCACCATCACTACATTGGAGACAACATCTAAACCCGCAACGACTAGTGACGATGATATATATATCACTACAGTCATTCCTGCCGTGGTTATCGCTATCATGCTAATTATTGCTGCAATGGTAGCATGCTTCTTATATCGTAAGAAGAGGAAAGGTAAAATGACCATGCAAGATACAAGTGGCTTTATGAGTAAAGGTGTTCCGATCATTTTCGCTGATGAAATCGAAGAGAAATCGGATCCAGCAAAACCACCAGTTATCATGAAAGACGAGAAACCGCCATTATCTCAACCGACTTATCAAACGACCGGCAGTACGGAACCAACACCGCAAATCGAGAGGAGGGAACCACAGACTGATCCACCTTATCAGCCACCTCCACCCTTCACAACTTCTCGAGAAGCCAAAAACGGAAGACCAAAGGCAACACCCACGTACCGTCAACCACCTCCATATTACGTGCCCCCCTAAATGTAACCAATGAGCTTTTCCTATTGAAAGTAATTGTCTTGTGTGTGCCTTCGGTCTTATAAAAAAAAAAGTTTGTTCCTTTTTTTTTATCGTGATGCCTTATCGCTGTGTATGTTGCACTATGCAAATTTGTGGCTCTCTTCCCTAAAAGTACAAACGTGTGCTTACACCTGCAGGGATAAAGTAGACTTAAACTTTATATTCTGCCATTTTTTTTCCATGCTATCCAGCATATTTTTGGGGGGGAAGAAATGCTAGTGTTGACTTTAAAACAAATCTCTCTCTGCAGGGACAGAGTTAATTGGCCATTTTTTTCGTTTTGTACAGACCTATTTCTTCTTTTTGAATAGTTTATCTTGTTTTTAAAGATGTTAAAAATACAAAAAATTGAAGAAATAATACCTTCAGGTGCAATTTTCGTTTTTCCTTCCTATACTCTTTTTCTATTAAATAATAATACAGTTTTCCTCCGAGAATGGTCTGCGAAAAGTCAGTAGGCGATGGCTGCACAGAAGACCACTGTGACGTAATTTATTTCCAGCGAATGAGAGCTGAAGTACCCTGTGACGTCACAATGCAGTTATATTCGCTCATTCACTCAATGTGGTGCTGAAGGGAACACACTTTATTCCCTTCTTAAAACTTACTAAGTCAAATTATGTATTCAAATGAAAATAAAGAGATTAGTTCATTTTTTTCCTGTATATTTGTCCAAATATGACATTTTATTCTGTATTATTACGAAATATAACTAAACAATAATAATAATGTAATATTAGTACGTGTTAATTGTTTTTTAAGCATATCATGATTAAATTTATTTTATTAAACTCAAATTTTGAATTAAAGTACATTCTTATTCAAATTTTCAAATTTATCCAATTAGATGGTTTAACGTTTCTGACGTAGAAAATCATAAATTATTCATTAAATCGATAACCAATCACAGTCGTAACGTAAAAATACGTCACTAATCAATCAAATAAAAGATGAACTTAATTGGTTTTTGAATTATTGCGACAAGAAATAAATGTAATTCATTGGATAAACGGAAAAACACAACAAAATAATCGTCCAGTAGGATAATTAATTTTAAAATATTTTTCAATTAATTAAAATAAATGTTTGCTCGGACAAATTTTAAAATTAGTTGCTCTTATTTTAATTGGTTTTCGATAATTTTGGTGATAATTAAGCCAGCGACTAATTTGATTTTTATGTGTTTGTTATTTTAACATGGACGTGACCTCATCACGGATAATTAACTTTTTAAAATTCGTTTCGTTTTAATTTCTCAAGCATTTTTGATAAATTGAATTCGTTAAAAAGTTATAAAGTATCTCGATACGTAAATACAGAAAAATATGTACTAAAAAACATTGAAATAGCCTTTTTAAAATGAAATTACTAGTATACTATCTCTGTAATGATGCATGCAAAATCAAATGAACACATCAAGTTTCCGTATTCGTAGGAAGAGGGATGTAAAATTCTGGAAACGATCAATCATGTCACTAAGCTATTTCCGAAGAGAGTTAAATGAATATGACACAAAACTTTATTAACGCAAGAGCAGTATTTGTAAGTCCATTACATTAGTGCCAGTATGACCAGTTATAACTAAGTCATCACCATTATTAACCGACCTATAAAAATTATGCGAGTCATTATTTTCTAAATAAGCCACCGCTGCTGTATTATCTTCACTGGACATGATGCCACGATATGCAATTGCACCCGCAGCCTCCGTGGGGCCATCGATGCCATCAGTACCAGCACTTAAGAATATTATCTCTCTATCGAGCCGATAAGAGCTAGATGATGATGATGATAAAGTTAACAGAGCAGCCAAAGCCATTTCCTGATTTCTTCCTCCTCTTCCGTTTCCTTCGAGTAGAACAACGGTTTCTCCTCCGCTGATTATGCAAATTCCGCTTTTAGATGTTTTAGATTTCTGTATTACTTCTTCGATTCTTTCGCTCGATAATAGCAAAACTCTTTCTAATTCTGACAAATCGTCTTTGGTGTAGGCGCCACCGCTGGCAAAGATACCCAACTTTGCAAGTGCCACTCCGACGTGTCGAGCGACTCCAGTAAGTTCAATATTCAATATTATCGAAGAATATCCAAGATTAATGGCTGCCTTGCCGGCTGCTTCGATTGATAATCGATTATTACCTATTAATACATTATCGACGTGATCGAAATCGAGTTTCGACTCTTCGCCATCGACGTCTTTCAAGACTTTCAAAACACTCGATGGAATTTTTTCCAGTAGATCGTACTTCTGTAAAATTTTTAATGGTAAATCCGGCGGATCTTTGTTAATTACAGTTGGGGCACTGGCTATCAAGTCTATAGGATCACCTACAATATCTGATAATATTAAAGATACAACCTGGAAAAAAATTAATTAAATTAAGCAAAAATTCGTTTTTTTCCCCTCCCGCCTAACATTTGATACGCTAAGATTAAAAAATTAGCTACTCTTTCCCAGGATTATTTTAATTACTTCCATAAATATTAGTCAGTGAATGAATCACATTTTAATGCATTAAAAAAAATTGAAAATTTATCATTTCTGTTTAAGGAACACGATCGCGCAATAAGCAATCCTCGGGATCATATTTAGTTAGTTAGTTGGTTTTTTCCATCTAGATGAGTCAAAGTTTATCTGTCATTCACTCCTTTACATTAAAACTATATAAAATAATTTTTTCTCGTATAATATATAGCTTATATATCTACAGCTTTTGGCTCTAACACATTAATTATCTTTAAAACGAAAAAAAAAAACATTATTAAAAAAACCTTTGTAGGATATGCAATTTTAGCGAGTCCTCCTCCTTTAACCTGTGATAATCTTTTCCGAATTGAGTTAAGTTCTTGAATTGTTGCACCTTTTGCCGTTAACTGTTTAATTAATGTTTGCTTTTCTTCTAATGTAACGGGTGGTAGAGGAGACGGAAGCAAAGCCGAACCTCCTCCTGAAAGACAGGAAAGAATCATTAATTGTGTTATAATCTCTTGATTAAATTTTTTTTTCTTCTGAACAGCGAGATTTGACGTACCGGATATCAGCACGATTAAAAGGTCTCTAGAGTCAAGACCAGATACTAAAGAAACAATATCGGTGGCTGCTTGCCAAGCAGACTCATCTGGTATATTGTCCTTGGCTCCTTCTAACAATCTTATCTTACCGTTTGGTCGTGGAAGCATTTTGCTAACAAGTTAATAAATAAGAAAAATTAATTGTTTTATTTTATTATTAATATAATATTTTGTTTTCACGTAAAATATTTCACTCTGAATTTTATTATGGGTTGTCGGTTTATCAGAGTTCATATATTAAATTAACCTAAACAAGATAACATTATCCAGACATAATAATTTTGACTCTATGTTAAGATCATATTGAAATATGATCATTTTAAAGAAATCTGTTTGTAATTATATGCGGTTTGTTATTTTACATGTTTGTTTTTCTTATGTGGTATTTATTTCGGGAATTTTTTGTTATTTTATTTTTAAATTATGTTGCAAAAATTTCCAGATATTAACTATATTTATTTACTAAAAATAAAAGTAAAAAAAAAAATTTTAAAAAGCCAGATGGCCTCAAACACGAGTTCAAATAGACAAGCGAGATCCTTAATTCTTTGATAAAACAAACAAAACTCTTATGTAACTCTTTTAAGTGGGATTAAAGGTCAGAGTTCGTTTATACAATCCTTAATATAATTAATCCCTTTTGGCAGTATTTCTTAGATTAACTATATACAGTATATATGCGTGTGTGTGTGTGTGTGTGTGTGTGTGTGTGTGTAAAATTAAATGTACAAATCTTACTTTTTACCCATATCTTCCATTAATTTCACGATTCCAATAGGCACACTGATTACTCCTTTAACTAAATGATGCCCCAAAATATCTTCTATCGCTCTTGCCATACCCGAAACAGCTTTACCAAAACCGACGAGATAAACATTTTCCTTAACATCGTAGCTTTTCTCCCCAATCACCAATTTTCGATCTTCTGTTAACTTCAATATATTACTAATCAGCTGTTGTGGTAGAACTGCATCAACACCATGCTTGAATATGTTTATGGCATCAGTTTTCATGGCCAATATATCTGTCTTCATTCTTAAGTTATTTTGGTATTTCCTGCAGAAAACCGTTTTGACTTTCCTCCATATATTTCTGTTGTTTACATAAGATAGTCCTTTCATATATACACACATATGTATATAACGAAGCGGTAACTAGAAAAAAAATGAAAAAATGAAAAATTAGCGAAGGTCGTGTGTATATATTGTTATCGATATACGACTGTTATTTTGGTAAACAAGTGATCGTTAAGAGTCACTTGTTATTGCATCATAGACTAATTTGCTTCCAGCTGTTAAGTTGGCCTTGAATACACCTTCTTATATTTATTTTTGTGATCACTGTTTTGTTAATAGATTTTACTCTCTATACTTTAACTTCGATCAACAGTTTTGTAGCAAAACTACGAGTATTTTGTATTATTTTCAGTAGAAACCGGATACAAATTTTGTTTGTGTTTAGTCTACAACAGTCTTTTATCTTTCAAAACTAACCAAAGCATAAAACAATTAAAAATTCTACAGAATTAATTCTAAGAATAGAATAAAAGTATCTTAATTCTAAAAAATCGTGTACTAAGTTTAGTCAAGATTATTTATTGCAGAAGTGATTACTTACTGCCAAAAGTTACCGCATCAATTATTAGACTTGATTTTTATTGCTGTATCGTATCAACTTACACTTTGTTCGGCTTAGGTAAGTCTTCAATAATCTTGCTGAATTAATTTTATTCTAAAAATTAACAGAGATTCTAGGTTATTTTTAGCATCCCGATTTTTTAAAAAAATGTACCAGTAGAAAGTATGGAATTTATTTAATAAAAACAACGTTAAGGATAGGAAAGGAAGGAATTTTTTTTTTTCGATAATAATGTAGTATTCTGACATTTATTCGATAATTTTTTTCGATTCTTATCCACGTTAAAAATTGGCAAACCGAATTGAAAAAGAAATATAAACAATCGTTTTATTAGTTTGAACAAATATTATTACTGGAAAGAAAAAGAGATTGTGTTATTACTTCGGAAGATCGTTTAAAGAAAGGTATTTCTAATAGGAAACATGTAATTCAACATTAAAGGAAATTGAAACACTAAAAAAAAAAGTCTCGTGTGTAGTTTAGATATCAGAACGGGTTTTCAACTGTAAAAAATGAAATATATAAGTTTTATATTAATGGGAACGTTAATATCAGAGTAAAGGTTACAATGTGGCCTTCAACATCTAAATGAATTAAAAACACGTTGAACTTAAATCATAAAGAAAAATATCTGATATCAAATTAAAGTAGAAAAAAAAAATCGAAATTTAATCTAATAACAATGAAATTAAACGCGTTTTCAAATTTCAACACATAAAAATATCAAATGTAGACCATGTCTAATTGAATAATATAATATAGCCGTGCACGGCATTGCTCGTGCTTTTGAGGGGGGGGGGGTATTGTTGAGGTTGGTTGGAACAGAATGATAAAAATAACGATCTTAGTAACTAAAATGTATAGTATTGACCTGACTATTTACAATAGTGAACACGATAAAAAAAATAAATAAATTACTCTGGCTTAGGTTAAACAAGGGTGGGCTTTACGGGTATTTGGGGTGCGGATGCTTCATTATTTTTTCTAGGGTGTCGAAGAATATTCATGCTAAATTCGGTGCCAATATGTTCGACGATAAAGAAGCCTTTACCTAACACATACAAAGATATATATATATTTTGACTTATAAAAGTCAAAATACACGGTGGTTATAATTAAAGTTGCCCTACTCAGACCTGTATAGAGCCCATTCTGTTTGACGTATTTTGATGAAACTTGGTATATACGTTAAATGGACCCCGGGGGAAAAGGAAAATGCAAATAATAATAATAATAATAATAATTAGTTCAAATTTCTTCCATTAGGTGAAAAAATGGCGCATGAAGAACAAGAAACACAAAATGAAACACGCAAAAAGTTTTTATTCACGACATTTGTTCAATGCAGGCTTGGAGCATAAGCTCCTGGTAGGGACACCCATGCCAGTAAGGTCTATGGGGAGAAATGAAGCTAAGAGTGACCACGCCCACATTCTGTGGAGATATTCATCATGGTAATAACTAGATCAAAGTGTGATACCGGCTCGGACGTCGCCCGGGTTAACAAGGTCCGCGTTCGTGGGTTAGGCAGAGGCTCACGTTCGAAAAATAGGTCACAGTCTCCCTTGGTTACCGGTGGCGAAAGCAGCACCGGCCCAAGCATGGCTACTGCAATGCCCTCAACAGATGTGAGGAACCAACCCAGCCTTGGTGTTTCTGTGGCAATGCATCCACAGACCACAAAGGCTGGAAAACCACGCCAACGGATGAAATGGACAGTAGAAATGAACGAGTTTATCATCCGTACTTATTACACCATCACAAAACTCGAAACAAACATGACAGCATACAGACAACAACTACACCATAGATTCACACAACAGTATCCTCATCTCACTGTCACCGAACAAAGGGTTGTTGATCAAAAAAGAACAATTATACACAACAACCTTATTCCACAAACAACACTTGAACTTATCAAACAACAGGTTGCTGATCAAATACATCAACAGACAGAAACATCTAACATTAATGAAGATCATGTAACCTGTCAGGATAATCCAGCAACAAGCATTGATAATAACACACATACAACAATTACCACTAATGATACTACAGACACTTCCTCATCCATCACTGATAACATAGACTTGGATTTAGTTAATACGCTCTCACTTATATTTCAGGAAACACTCACTAAATATACAGGTACAGATCCCACACAACGACCACGAATACCAAAAATCAACACGTCAAAGGAAGTAGGAAAAACACTAAATTATGTAAACACTCACTTACTACCACACTACATTCATTCAATTTCTACACTCGCAGACATTCATACATTAGTTTATGCTGGGGCAGTCACAGTAGTGACACACCATGGACTGAAAGTACAATCACAGACAAATACACAGAAAACACAATTCTATCACAAACCTGCCTGGCAGAGAAGAATAGAAACACAAATTAATGACATTAGACAGCAATTAGGCAGGCTAACACAATACACTAAAAACAACATAACACCCAAATTAAGGAAACAGCTCAAAAACATTTTCAAGAAAATAAAAACACACACAAAACATGAACATCACAACACACGCATTACAGAATACATTGATACACTAAAACAAAAACTTGCTGCCAAAGCACGTAGACTCAAACGATACAAAACATGTACACTACGAAAACAACAAAATAAATTATTTACAAACAATGAAAAACTCTTTTACAGACAAATTAATAACAAAGCAAACACTGATACACAGCACAGTGGCACACCAACAGAAGAAGAACTCACAACATATTGGTCTTCTCTTTGGTCCAGTGCTGTCACGCACAATGCTGATGCAGGCTGGATCGAGGAGGAGAACAGAAACTTGCACAACATACCAACTATGCCCTGTGTTGAAATAAACATACATGATTTCCAATACACTGTTAATAGAACACATAACTGGAAGACACCTGGTGTAGACAACATTCACAATTTCTGGTACAAAAAGTTTACATCACTGCACCAGGAACTAGCTAAACATCTAACACACATCATCATCAATCCACAAGACATGCCAAATTTTCTTACTCAGGGCATCACCTACATGAAACCTAAAAACAACAATACCACAGACCCCACACAATACAGACCAATTACATGTCTTCCAACACTCTACAAATTATTGACATCCTGTATCGCAAACAAAATATACAAACATATTGAAGAACACGACATTCTAACAGAACAACAAAAAGGTTGTCGTAGAAACCACAGGGGATGCAAAGAACAGTTACTCATAGATTCAGTCATTCTACGGCAAGCACACAGACAACACAGAAACATACACATGGCATATATAGACTACAGAAAAGCATTCGACAGTGTTCCACACAGTTGGCTGCTACATATCCTACACATGTACAAAATACATCCATCACTCATTGCATTCTTTCAAAACACTATGCAGCACTGGAGAACAACACTACATCTCAGGGTTCATAACACTTTCATACAAACAAACCAAATTTTTATTAGGCGAGGAATTTTTCAAGGAGATTCCTTGAGTCCTCTCTGGTTCTGCCTAGCCATGAATCCATTATCCAACATGTTAAACAACACACAATATGGCTACAATATCAGGCATGAAAAAACAACACAGTATACACTGTCACATCTCATGTACATGGATGACATAAAACTTTATGCATCCACACAAAAACAACTTCATCAACTCCTACAAATCACACATTCATACACCAAGGACATACAAATGGAATTTGGCCTAGATAAATGCAAAACACTTCACATAGAAAAAGGAATCCTGAAGAAAGAAGATTTTGCGCTTGGAAATGGAGACGTTATTGAATCCATGGAAGAGGGTGAGTTCTACAAGTATTTAGGATTCCAACAGGCCAAACTAACAGAACATACACAAATAAAGCAAAGATTAATTAAAGAATACCAAAGTAGGCTAAATGCTATTCTCAGAACACAGTTAAATGCAAAACACACAGTTAAAGCAATAAATACATATGTCATCCCAGTACTCACATATTCTTTTGGAGTTATACATTGGACTCACACAGATCTTGAGCAACTCCAAAGGAAAACAAGAACAACACTTACTAAGCATAAACAACATCATCCTAAATCCGCCACAGAAAGATTAACCCTTCCACGTAAAGATGGCGGACGTGGCCTGATTGACATAGTTAACCTTCACTACAAACAAATACAGTCGCTGCGAGAGTTTTTCTACAAGAAACAAGAAACATCACAATTACATAAAGCAGTAACTCTAGCAGATTCGAATAACACACCATTAAACTTACACTCACATCATATGGACACAACACAACATATAAAAGGCATAGACACCATTAAGCAATCGTGGGCTCGAAAGGCACTCCATGGCAGGCATCCTTACGACCTGGCCCAGGATTTTGTTGACAAAACTGCGTCAAACAGCTGGTTAGCTCGGGGATGCCTCTTTGGGGAGACGGAAGGGTTCATGATCGCCATACAGGATCAGGTCATAAATACTAAAAACTACAGAAAACACATACTCAAAGATGCAACACTCACAAATGACACATGCAGAAAATGTCACGTCTTGCCAGAAACTATACAACACATCACGTCTGGTTGCAAGCTCTTGGCACAGACAGATTATCTACACAGACATAATCAAGTAGCAAATATAATACACCAAAAGCTTGCAAAGAAACACAAATTATTAGACATCCATGAGCCATACTACAAGTACATTCCACAGACAGTATTGGAAAACAACACGCACAAAATGTACTACGACAGAGCCATAATCACAGATAGAACAATTTACCACAACAGACCAGACATCACACTCATTGACAAACACAATAAAATCACATACATTATAGACATATCCATTCCAAACACTCACAATATACAAAACGCATGCACTGAAAAAATTAGCAAGTACACAGAACTCGCCCAGGAAATAAGGCATCTGTGGAGGATGGATAGGGTGCTTATTGTACCTGTTGTTCTCTCCTCTACAGGTGTCATACCACACACACTACACAAAAGCCTAGGCACATTAGAATTGAATAGAAACACATATATCACTCTACAGAAGGCCACTATATTGAATACATGTCATATTGTGAGAAAATTCCTGAATACAGACACACACACTGATACACTTCTTTAATTTCTGTTTTGGTTACTATGCCTTGACTTTGGTCCGGCATAGTACACAGCCACCGGTGTTAACCGAGTATATCTAACTTAACCCAACATAATAATAATAATAATAATTAGTTCAAATTTCTTCCATTAGGTGAAAAAATGGCGCATGAAGAACAAGAAACACAAAATGAAACACGCAAAAAGTTTTTATTCACGACATTTGTTCAATGTGCAATCCATTTGCGTCAATCACACGTTCAAAGCGCCTTACAGCGTGTTCAACACTAGTCCCATAGCAATCGCAGCAATATGGTGTGTTAATGTTATGCTTGCTTTCAATTCAGGCAGAGTCCGTATGGTTGTGGGGATATCTGAAAGGTCGTGTCTATAGAGGAAGCATACAAACTCTGCCTGAATTGAAAGCAAGCATAACCCGCCATATTGCTGCAATTTCTCGAGAAACCTATGGGATTACTGTTGAACACGCTGTCATCGAAATACGTCAAAGAGAACGGGCTCTATACAGGTCTGAGTACGGCAACTTTAATTATAACCACATAGTATATTGTATACAGTATTGGAAACGATTGTTAAAAATTTTTATTAATATATTTGGTAGTATAGAAATACAGTAGTACTCTACATATTACCCATTCTCAGTCCTATCAATTTTTAAAGAATTTTTTTTTTTTAGTTTCCGGATTATTTTGCATAAATTAATGGAATAAACAAAGAGATGATTGACATTAGTTAATAAGATATTTACAAAATGAATACAAGATATAAATTTTCTAGTTCTATTTGTGAGAAATTTTTATTTTTTATGTTTAGAATTTTAAAGCACAAGTGAAGATGTGATTCGATAGGAAATTCTGCTAACAGACCTTATCTGCCACAATTCTAAACTTTTTAAAATTTATTTAAGTTGACAAATATCCAAATTTATAAAAGAGATAACGAAAGAGATGAGAAATTTTAAAAAATAAGTATAAAGTTATACAGCTATATTCCAGTTATTGTACTGTACTTTGGTCTTTGCTTTTCTAGTTTAAAGAATAAAAATGGATCAAATTTCTTCATTTTTGTGAGAAAATTTAATATTTAAAATATCTGGTACTTAATTTATAAGCTCTTTTTACAGTTAGTTAAATATTAAAACACGGATGAGTACTGAAGAATAACTGTCAGATTCTGAAAGAAAAAAAATACTTGTAGAACTCTCTACTGCCATCTATTGCGTGGCAATGCTAAAGTATTTATATTAAAAAACACAGTTAAAATTCACCGTTTCCACGTCTAATTTAAAACCTTTCAAATTTTAAAAACATGTCCAGGAATGCAAATAAAACGAACGGAAAATCGCCCAAATTTATATACGAATAACTTATTTAAGCATTTAGAGATAAGGCTTGTACCTATTGTGTTAAATGAAGCAGAAGAGAGCTTTTTTGGTGACATAACAATTGAAATGCTCTGTTTTTTGGTGTATAATCATCGAAATTTGTCTAGAATTACATCTTTTATATTAAGTTATAACCATGTATACTACTGTATAATCCAATTAGTTTTCCCCCGTTGTAAGAATAATTTACATCGATAAACAATTTGAATCATTTAAGCATTAAAATATATATATATATTCAAATTTTTAAATTTAAAAAATCAAAAAACGTATATAACAGAAATCGACCAATAGCAGCTAGAGAAGGCGCGAGGGTTAAATTCGACCAATGGCGTTACGTCTTCTTCGTTTTAGAAAGATCAGCGCCAGCGATGCCAGACGATCGAAAGGAAAGAAATTACAAATGTCGGTCGATTACGTTATATAATTAAATATTATAAATATAATATTTCATAAAAATATACACAAAATTCTTGATAAATAAGACACGTAATGAAGCTAGTCGATCACGTCGTACAGAGTTTCCGCGTGGCTAAAGTATTCCGTGAGAACACCGATCGTATCAACAGCATCGACTTCTCTCCTAATGGCGATACGCTCATATCAAGTAGCGACGACGACTCTATCGTCATTTACGACTGCGAAAAAGGAACGTAAGTTTGTCTTTCTTAAGAAAAAAACCCCTAAGAGAAAAATAAATAAATAAAATAATAATAAAAGACAAAAGCCTTCACCTTTTTCAAGATGGCGCCCGCTTATGACAACCGCCTTTTGTCACATGACGTTAATACAATTTAATTGATCTTATCTGGCGTTAGATAATTAAATATTTATTATATAATAACGAAATAATAAAGTCGTATCGTCGATGTGTATAAAGTGCGATCGGGTATAAACGAAAATTCGGTTAAGTTACATGCGGAGACAAGATGGCGCCCGCGCGTGACAAGAGAACGTTTCAAAGCAGACGACTTTTTTTTTTTTATTTATATTTTTGTGTATTAAAATATTCAAAAATTGTTAAATAAATACGTAATTATTAATATAATTCAGACGAATTCGAATAGAAAATGATTAAAATTGTAATAAATCGATATATTATTTTTCTATTAAACACGTGCTTGGAAATTGATTAGAAAATTAGAAAAATAATCAATTTCACATTTTATATTAAATTTCAAATTACAGTGAACACGATGAGTGTTTATTATAAACTGATAAACATGTTTATTATTTATGAGTTACAATACAAGTCTGGATTACTAAATATTTTAAATTTGAATTTTAGGATATGAAACTTGTGTTTTATAAATACAGTCACCTTGTAGAAGATATTTTTATGTTGATAAAGTTTTTGGTGTTGGCTAGTAACTTGCTATATTACGAGGCCTTAAGTCCGGTCGATCTTGCCAATTTTTTGAAACTATGCCGTGTGTTTTTTTGTGAAAAAATATGATTGTAGTATTCCGTTAAAAGTATGCATTAAGTAGGAAGTTTATAGATTGTCCTCGAGGGGTTATTTATTTATTTTCCTGTACATTGTTTGTCGGAAGTTATTGGTGTACGAAAATGGGAAAAAACTGTTTCGGTGTTCGAGATAGACTTGGACGAATGATTTTTGTTCGGTTAATTCTATGTATTTATTTTTTAAGGGATGTACTTTTAAATTTAGTGGATTTTAAATTGATTATTTTATTTCAAGTTTTGTTTTGAAAATATACTGTGTGCATAAAATATAATTAGATCTATCAGTTAGCCTATTACACTTCATAAGCTAAAACCTTATCATCAATTACTTTATCTACTATTAAAGTAATATTTTTTCTAGAATTATTCAAGCAAACAGTTTAAGCATTAGATATGTTTAGTTCAAAAACAAATAAATTAAAGGAAAGAATATTTATTAATATCTTTAATTAAGGAAAAGATTAAACTAATAAATCTTTTAAAAGATTTTTGGATATTATTATTAAATTTTCAACTTGTGAATTAACAGAATTACGTCAAAATTTAAATATATTTATAATAGTCTCGTATCTGTCATAATTCAATATCCGGTTTTCTATCAATTTCACTTATCTCAAATAAAAAATTAAAATTATGACTTTTTATTGTGATTAATAATTTAAGTATTTAACATAATATTTTGTTTTAAAAATAATTATCAAATTTTATCAAAAACAGAGGTGTAATTATTAATTAATTAAATGAAATTAATTTAGCTTTGTATTTAAATGAAAGTGTTTATATTAAAAATTTTATTTTTTTTATTTTTTTTAATTATAAACAGCCATAAAAGAACTTTAAATTCCAAGAAATATGGAGTTGATTTGATCCATTATACTCATGCTACAAATACAGCAATACATAGTTCAACAAAAGTAGACGGTAAGTCAAATATTTTAAATTGGATATAATTAATTCTTAGAACTGTGATGACAAATTAGTAGGGCAATGTCCTTATATATTGATGTGGGATTGAATTCCCGTTAAAATACGCATTTATTATTCTGTTATGACAAACTATTAAATTGTAATTAAAAGAAATTATTATTTATAAAATATAGGAAAGTTCCAGTTGCATGGTTATTGGTTATATTTATGAAGTTTAAGTTGTTTTCATTGTACTGTATTTATTTCTGTATTTTTGTTTTTTATCATTTAATTTAAAAATAATGTTTTGTATTATAAAAGTTTAATATTCATGTAAATTGTCATTTTATTATGTATCTAATCATTTTTATTCAAGGGAGGAGATCAATTGTCATTAATATTTTCTATCGTCAATAACATAAACAAATAAAAAAATCAATTAGTATATTTGAATATTTTATTAAGTGAAAATGTTTATGAAAATATAGACTTTGAATTATAGTGTTGTATTGCATTGAATTTTTGCATATCATACTTTATATTGAGTTTACTATTATTATTTCTGATTATATTTAATTTTAGAACACAATTTAAAAACATGTACAGGTATTTTTAATAAAACTGAACATTTAAGATTTCAACAAACTAAAATATAATTAATGTTTACAAATCTTAAAAGTGCCTAACTACTTTTATATGATTTAGTTTCAATTATAAGTTTAGTTTGAATTATATTAAATATTTAATGTATAACTAACTATTGTGCATATTATTTTACAGATATAAAAAAATCAGTAAGCATTTATTAGTGAGGAATAAAAATTGTAATTGAGAAGTAATGTTAGTTAATTGGTTAGAAAAATCAAAATATAAAATTGTAATTTATTAATTAAATTACCTAATTTTTCTGAATTATTTTGTTAAAAGTTTATTCGATTTTTAAAATTTTACATTGTCTTTTTAATATAATTTTTAATTTATATGAAAAATCATTATATAAGCAGTATAACACTTTTACTGTATTTTTTTTCTCCGTATTTAATATAGAGAGTAATAAATTGAATATTAATCTTAACATTGTAATAACTGTTTAAAATAAGGTAACTGTACCAGTAATTGACAGTTTTAGGGTAACTGTTTTAGGTTTGATATGTTGAGAAACATGTAAATATATAAACTTTTCTTTATACAGAAACATGTATATTTAGTATTGAAATGTGAACTTTTATTTTATCGATAATTATTTTCAAAATTATTAAAAAAAAAACAAATACTTGTTTACAAAATTCCAGTCATTTCCATGTACAATTAAAATATAACATACAGTTTAAATGAAATGTGAATATAATTAAAAACTAATTGAAGAGTCCAATTTAAAAATCTCTAAGTACGTTTTTGTAATTTCTGCAATTACTACTTCATCTTACGTAATTTTTGATGATCATTTTACTTAGTGGTTTCTTGGCCAGAAAACAGTAAATCCTAAGCTACATTTAACAATTTTGTGTTTATGGTCATAATTTTTATTTTAAGAAATCACTAAGTACGTGAAATCAAGCCACCTATTGATAAAAAAAAAAGATCAAATTTATTACTTTCATTGACAATATTATGTATAGTGTGAGGTTTCCGACTGGGGGCTGACTATGTCAAGAGGGTCGAGCAGTCGTGAAGGGTCGTATGTGGGCGATTGGCACTGAGACAGACTCTACGGTTACAAGAAACCGTTTATTTGACACAAAAGAAGCTTACAAGATTTCTGCGATCTTGGAAGTTCTAGGTCGGCAGCAGTCTCTGGGTCTTCCTCTCCTTTCCAATATAGTCCCATTTTGAAGTAGTGTCCCTGGGTCGCGAATGGCCAGTTCCCTCGACGACTCCGCGATTCCAGGGCGATGCGGTTGACTTCTGTTGATGGAAAGATGTCGATCCGAGGTTGGGAGACGGAGACGAAGATGGGCACGAGACACACACACACACACACAACAATAGATCCGTCACTTGGGACTTTCGGGAGAAGAAGCCGTCGCGTCCTTGAATTCTCAGGTTTTATCTGTTTTCCTCCGATTCGACTTTCCGATTGGTCTCTCCTCGTCACATGGTGACAATTCGAAACCTTTCGGGGGCGCGGGAGAGGTCAAAATCGAAGTTTAATTCGATTCCCATTCGGAGATAGACGATCTACGTTTCTCCATTGTTCTATTGTTTAAAGGTTCGCGTCATTTTCATTAAGAAAAACTATTTCTAACTTCTATTTTTTTTTTTTTCTCTCTCTCTCTCTCTAAAAAAAATAATTTTTTCCTAAAAATAAATGATTTCAACGTGACTTTCAGTGAGGTTCGGACCTATCCAGAGCCTCACAATAGTAAGTACCTGAATATGAAAGACAGTTTTACAGTGTACAAGAAACATCTGATGATAATTCATTCATATTAAAATGTAACGGCAATAATATAGATGTTTATTCTTAAAACTGTTGTATGTATATTAGCTGTATATTGTAATAAATAATTTTAAAATTATTGTTCTATAGGATTAAATTCACTAGGTTACTAAAAGAGTCGTAAAAGTAAATATCATATAAATCTTTAATATTCTTATTTTCAGTCCAAAATAGCCATTATTGTTGGCTTTATCTGAGATTTTGAGGTAGTATTGGTCTGCATTGCTTCAGGTAATTGGGGTTATACTGTAATTGTAATGATTGTTAACACTCACAAGTATCTGTATGTGTGAAAAATATACATGTAACAAATTTTCTTTATTTTCATTTATTAAAACAACAGAATATAAAGTTAAGTGCACTATCAAAATGAAAAAATCCCTAAGTATAATTTTTTTTGTATAATTGAGTGAACATCTAGGATTAATTAATGAACAGTTGCATAAAATACAGAACAGATATACATCCTATAAGTTTTATCTTTGCTGATGTAAAATCACAATGGGATTATTTTAGGAAGTGTTTAAGATCTATAACCTCAATTATCTTTATAACAGGAAAATGTGATTTAGTCATTTTTTAAATTGGGTCCTTCAATTTGTAATGTTTTTCCTTAAAAGACTTTTTTCTAAAATACAGTAGTACAAATTTGATTAAGTCATTCTTAGCTGTAATATTTCACCAGCTAATTGATATATCAAAATCTAATTAAAAAATAAAACCCTCTGGAATAATTCTTACAATATGTGTTTTTAATTTAATTCTCTAATAGTAGATGGTGCAGCTTTCATGTTCACTAGCTTATTTTAAAATTCTTTATTTTTAAGCAACAATAACTGGTACAGTTACCCTATCAAAAAAATGTGTATTTAGAATAGAATAAGCTTTAAATCTTATGAAAATATCAAATTCATTCTCACATATAAAAATATATATATAAAGACAAAATTAAGTACAGTAGAACCCTGATTATCTGACCCCATTTTAGATAAACAGATTTCTAGATTATCTGGAAATCCAATTTTCAATGCGCAAAGAAACGTAATCCCAAAAACCATTTACATTAATAATAATACTAGGCTATACATGTATTAACTACATTGAAAAAAGTCTTATATCTTTGTTTGGCAATAATTCCACTTCATACATTCCAGAACATTTTGGTCTGTTTGGCTATACAAAGCTGGTAAACTTTAGGGAGTAAAAAACATTGCATGAATGTCATCATTTTCTGAAACCCTGGAATGTGATGGAGCATCATCTGGGATTTTTTGGTAAATTAAAAATACATTAAAAAATTAAATACTGTTATAGAGTTAAGTAAGCAATAGAATTAAAAAATACAGATAATTTCAGTTAACCCAGATTACTGTTAAGTAATCTGGTAAAGTTCAGATAATTGGGATTTTACTGTGTGATATTTTTTAAAAAATGTAAAATATAATTTGCTGATAATTTAATGTGGCTTGATTAGTGATACGATTGTGTTAATAATGTTTGATTGAGATAGAAATGTGTAAAGGTCTACTTGTTTCTATTACATTTTCTCAATTTATTTTGTTTTATATTAATTTTCAAATACTAAAATAATTTATAGCTTTAAAAATATATACTATTACTTCTAAACTGCAAAATTTTTGGCACCATATTGTAAAAATAGAAATCCATGCTACTTTATTCAAGTAGCAAATGTTTTATTATATGTAAAAATGTTTTTAGTCTTTCTACGACAGCTTTAGTTACAGAAAATTCTTCTACTAGAACATTGATCTGAACATTAAGAAATAAAAAAACAGTTTGAACAATTATATACCATTATAACAATCTTAGAGTTTGTGATGCCCGAATTAAGTTAAAAACACATAACATTATTTCTTTATTAATTTGGTATTTTTCATTTTCAAATTTGTGATTACATGTTTCAATGATGTAATAGATAATTATATCAAAAATATTGAATTAATACTACTTTTAGTTTGTTCTATTTGATTTGACAATGCATACACATGTTCTTATTAGAAATTACTTAATTTAAAAAAATAACCTTGCTTTTAAAAACTATTTTATTTTAAACAAATGGTTTGTTCTAAATTATTTACTACATTTTTTTTTATCATTGTTCTAAAATCAATATGCTTTTCTAATTATAATTACATTTAAAAGTTATATTTTTCCAATCCAGAAAAAATTTATAAAATTGATTTTTTTTTTCCTTTTTTGTCGTCAGATTGATTTTTCGTAATGCAAAAATATTATATTTTTGTATATGTATGTTCTCAATATGTTGAACATATTGAGAAATATAATGTAACATGTATTATTAACAAATTATAGAATTTTTTATAATAGTAAAAATATTGATCATTATTATGTTATTTTTAAAATTAAATTAGTTACTTAGATCAATATTATTTTAACATACTGAAATGAAATATTTTAAAATAATTTTTAATTATATATTTTCCAAATTAAAACATTATCTTACAACAGTTTATTGTTTGAAAAGCTATTGATTTATAATAAAAGTCAATAGAGTATATGTACTTTATATTTGTATTGTACTTTATATCTTAAATGTCATAACATAATTAGGCAGAATTCTGTGCAGTAATCAATAATATTATGACCATGATAACACCAAGTATTTCTGAAACTTCCATATGTTAATTTGAAATTTCGAACTACATTTACTTTGTAATAGTGTTTTTTAAATACAGTATAATCTTGGTAATTGGATATTTACTAGTTGACATGTCCAGTAATCTGATACTAGTTGACTCTTGGGTATTATTGGCACTTTCAAGTTGTAGACAAGCTTTCCACTTGTTTAAACTCCAGTTCCCATTAAACATGGTATGATATTGAGCCTTAACTTGAACCCTTAAGCTCAAGATTGTTAAGCTTGTCATCTTAGGTTTCTCAAAAAAAAAAAATACAGTATCTTATAATGCAATACTGTATAAATTTAAAAACCAGTCTTTTGAAATTTCTCACCAAAAATACTGCACCTCTTACTAAATTTCCACTCTTACTTCTATTTCCCACTAAATTTAGTTGGAATTCACCAACTTGACAATAATTATTATTGGCAATAGCCAGAGCACTTGGATGTTTTAATCAGTAGTCCACCTTGTGTTTTGCTGCATGATTAATAGTTAATTCCAGTGTCAAATTTGTTTGTGCCATCAAATTCGCCTTGTAATCCTCCAGCAATCGTCTTAATCCGACACTGTTCTGATCCCATAAATGCTGGATTGCCAAGATTGTACTGTACTGTAAAATCAAAAATATTTTTATCTAATACAAAATATTTTATTAATAATTTAGATTTGTATATCTTTTCATCAATACTCTATAAAATTACTTTATTATATAAGCAAATAGCTTACAAAAGATTTTATTTTTTCTTAAAATACGTACCCTGTGAACCAATGATTGATGTGCAACGGAAAAAAAAAATAAAAGAGAAAGTTCACCACTAACGTTTTCAAACTCCCCTGAGTTCTTCTTCAGGTGTTAAATGGAATTTCTGATGGAACATAAAACACTTGGAATATGAACATTTGAATTCCAAGTGTTTTATGCTCAAACAAACAATGAATTTTGTTTAACACCTGAAGAACTCGGGAGTTTGAAAACGTTAGCAATGAACTTTCTCTTTTGCTTTTTTTGTTGCACACCGGTCATTGGTTCACAGGATATGTTTTTTACAACACCCCGGTGTCGTGTGTTGTATATGTATTATTTTTTATATTGAATGTTATTTTTAAAAATTTCAAAATATATTTCAATTAACCGACTTTTGAATCAGCCAGTATATAAAAAATTTCTTTAAATAATCATATAATAATTTTAATATTTCAAGTATCTTTAAATACCTTTTGTTATTAAATTATAAAATACATAATAGAAAGACTGTTTTATTAAATTTATAATCCATATATTCATTAAATCAGATGATAAATTGAATAGCTTGCAAACATTCAAATATATTTTCCACTTTACTTCTAAATTATTTTAAGTGACCAAAGAAATCAAGTTAGTTATTTGAATAGAATGTACTCCTTTATTTAGAAACAGTTAATGAATTAGATCAATATTATATTTACAATTGTGATTATTTATTAATAAGGAATATTGATTAAATATTCAGTCAGTTCCGGTATTTTGGAAGTGACCGAATTGCAAATAACATGTTGTTATTCCAAATCTGTTTTATTTAATCTTAAAATATACCTCAATTTATAAATTTATAAGTGTTTCAATGAAACAAATGAGTTCTCATTTTAATGTTAAGCAGTTAGTCATTTATTGAACTTTTTATTTCTTTGAAATTAACTTTTGTCAAAATGAAATTAAATAGCCCATTGAAGGAGATTAAGATGTATTTATTCTGATTGTATTCTTCATTGATTGAAAAGATATGGATTTAATACTTATTGAATTTAAATTTCCTTCATATCAGAGTTTAATATGCTTTCAAGTTAGATTATTAAAACATAATAAAATTATTTGACTTAATATATCTTGCATGTACTATACATAAAAATTAGATTTGTGTTTTTCATATCTAATGTTTCACTTTTATCAAATTACATTAGAAATTCTTTGTAAAATATATTTACTGTTATAACAAAATGAATTTATTTATCAATAAATTTAATTATCTGCATTTCTAAATAAACAAGCAGAGTTTTATTTATAGTTCTGATTCATTTTAACAACAATTATAGATTAAACATATCAGAATAATGTAAAAAATTTTTAATATGTAAGCTTAAAAATACTATATTTGTTAAGTGTTTTTTATGCCTATATTAATTTTTTTCTGAAATAAAACCTTTAATGAATAATACGTTTAATAAAGTATTAAATTATTTCACATAGCACTACTTAATTTATTTAAAAGACTATAATAAATACTAAATATTTGATATATAGTAAAAACCTCGCTTATGTGACCACTTTCAGGGTGTACAATTTCTGACCACATAAGTGAAGTTGTCACCAAAATGGGGTTATGAAAATTGACGAACAGAACTTTAATTGGAGTACGGTACTGAAAATTGTTACATGTTTAACGTGGATCTAGGCAAACTTCCAAAACGATAGCAACGAAGCTCAGTTGTGTTTAAAGTGCTTTAAATAATAGATTGAATTTAGGAATGTGGGATTTTCCAGTTCTGTTGGCCATATAAATTGCACAGAAATGTCACTTTAGGACATTTCTACCTTTACCACTTAAGTGAGATGGCCAGTGGCCACTGAGATAGTTTGATTTACATAAAATGTATATGTGGGAATTTTACATGGGAATTTCATTGGTGGTCACATAAGCGAGGTGGCCACAAAGCAAGGTTTCTACTGTATATCAAGTTTAGAAAAGCATTTAGAAAATTGTATATTTTATAATAATTCTTCACTCTTGAAACTACTTATTAGGGGGTGGAGAGAATATCCCTCACATACTACTTATTAAATAGTTTTCAAGGTTATAGGCGAGTTGTTGTCAATGATAAAATAATCATCTGAAATAAATATATAACAAAGAATATTCTAATGAATATAATGTAAAATATCAATTAAAATAATTTGCTTTTTTTATTTATAATGTTTAACTTGTAAATCACTTGAGTGTGAGGAAAAACATATTTTTCAAGTGATAATGATTATTTTTATTTTGGGAAAAAACTTAAATTACCAATATGTTTTATAAATTAATATAAGCAAATTGCAACACTGCTGTTTTTGATTTAGTAGTTATTTTATTTTTACGATAATTATAGTAGATTATGTAATATTACAGATTATTTATTCTAATATATAAATTATTATATAGTATAGTCAATGTAGATATTCAGAAAAATCAAAATATTTAATACATTTTTAAAAACATACATCATCTACAAAAATTTCTGACATTACTATTGTATCTACTAGTATTGTACTAGTGTAAAGATCAATTATATAGTTAATTACTGTTCTATAATTTTTAATACAACAAAATAGTAATTTAAAATACTTTTTAATTTTATTTCATTATTTTCTATGTTATAAATGTATATGTTAAGTATAATAAAATTTAAATTTCATGCCAAATTATACCAGACTGACACATTCTTAAAATTAGTTTCATTTTTGGAATTGGGCGTAATCATTTAAATTAGTACAAGGTTTTTTCTCCCGCCCTTTGTACTGAGAACAAAATAATAAAATAGAATTACATACAAAAATTCAAGTAATCAGGTTTACAATATACAATATACAATAATTAAATAAGCAAAAACACTGACCGACCGAACAGTGACGACCTGGTGCTGGTCCCATAATAGTAAATGTAAATATTGTTTTTAAATATGTTTTTACACAAACTGAAAGAAAGCAAAAATAATAATAATAATAATAATAATCACCACTTATACCTGGTAAAAATACTAAATAATCAAATATTATGCAAAAAAGATAAGCAACAAATCATTACAACTAGTCAATGCCAGATTAAACTACAAAGTGAAAAGAATTGAAAGTACTCTTACGGCACAGAATGACAATAGTACCCTCTGAAATAAAATTCAAGAAAAAATTTATAAAAATGAGAGAGAAAATAAAACATATTTAACATATTAATGAAAGAAGTAAGAAATTGGGTATAATTAATCATGCATATAAAGTTATTGAAAATGAATTTAAATAGTCAATACAATACCTTCGTGCACTCTGTAATTTTTATACATGAAATATTCTTAAATTTCATTACAATTTTTAATTTGTAATGAAAGATCTCAATAACACATATGAGTCCAATAATTCATCTTTATAGAAGACAAAGCTTCAGAATGCATTTTTAATTTAATTGTATGAATTTTTAATCTAAAGTATTAGTAAATATATATATATTTAGCCAAATTAAATTATGGAAATATTAAACTATTCATTTCTTGCCAATTGTTCATTATTGACTTTGATCGAATGTAAAATTAAATAAAATATTTACGAAGTTTAAAATCTTGAATAATTAACGAAGAATTTTAATTAGCTGCGTTTTATAATTAATTTGTTTTGTTAATTGTAAATCAGGTAAAATAAGTTATATAAATTAAATATTTTAGTGTAGATATATCATACTAATTTTTGCTACAGAAAAGTCAATATAAGTTAATTGTTTTGTAGATTAAATATATTTGTGTCTATGGCCAAGATGATAATTATTTCTGATGCTGTGTCTATTCTAATTATTAATTATTGACCTTTCTTCAGGATGAAATCAGTTATAAAATTGCATTTTAAATCATTCAAAAATTTGTATACTGTATAGATTGGTCTCAGTTTCAAATAGTTTAACTGTGTCTTCTTTAGAATATAAAAAGTCAATAAATCCCCTTAGGATGATTTAGAAATCTTTATTATTTTTTTATTTCTTGTTTAAGTATATTTGAAACTCTTGGCTTCACTTTCAAAAGCTACAATTTTTAGAATTTAGGAACATAGAACTTACAGAATAACTAATGAATGTTGAGCGTTCTAGAACATTTTTTAATATCTAGAGCAGATTTAACTGTATTCTAATGGTTATTATAGCAACGGCGGTTTGCTTATTTCTTCAGCGGCAGATGTTCCCAAGTTGTAAAAATTAAAACATTTGAAAACAAAACCCGAGAGCTTCAAACCTGCTTTCATAAAGAATAAGAAAAACCTTTATAATTGTTTTTAAACACTTTAATTAACTTTTCTGAACAACTTAATTCATTAATGAACAAGGAAAAATGTCACTATAACTAGTAAATTCACCTATAAGAATGATAAATGATATGATATTTACTAAAGTGAAACTAAATGAAATAAGTACCGTGGTATCTTGTACTTCAAACTTAATTCATTCCAGGAGGCTGTTGGAAGTCAGTCCAAATCAGTTTTTTCCACTAGAAATAATGGTAAGTGAATTAATCCATTCCCAGACCCTTAACAGTACACACTATGTAAATTTAAAACAGCAAGTACACATAATTTAAGGTAAAAATAACACAATTAAATGCATTAATAATGAATTAAAACATGAAAACCATCAATAAGATACATAAATTCTGTATAATAAAATGAAAACTGCGTTTATTGGTAGCATGTCTTGGACTTTGGCATCTTAACATAGATGTGTGATTTAATTATAACAGTTGTGAAATTTAACATATAGATTTTAGTGAGATTTTATTCTTTGTTCAGAATCTTACTTTAAACTTTTTACTTCACATTTTGTTTGAATAAAATCGAGTTGTAATGTCTTTGGATAAAAAGCATATCAGGCATAAAATGCTTTATGTTTTTCAAAAAGAATATAATGCCACAAGCAGTAAAAACAATTGTAATGTATTATGGGAAAGATGTTCCTGAACTTTGAACATGTCAAACATGATTTAAAAGTTCTGTTCGGGAAATTTTTAATTGAAGGATACAAAACGGGCACCCAAAAGCTATCGACAAAGAAAAATTACAGGAAGAAATTGTTAAAAATTGATGAATAATATACAATACAGTATATATAACCAAACACACCAAAAATAAAGCGAAAAAAGCACTGCATACTTACACGCGTAACATGAGATAAGTTGGACATGCAACATGGTTACATTTATGCTTCAAACAATTTTTTTTCGACGTGCACGCTGTTCGAACTTCAAAGCAGCATTCAAACTCGGAGACAAATTTTTGTTGAATTTTGCATTAGAACTCTGAAGCGTTTGAAGTATGAGGTACCACTGTACAATATTTTATTGAAGAGGAATTTAATGTACATCACAAAATTTTAAATATCATCTCTGGTAGATGTATCATTTTTATTTTCCTGAAAATTATTATTAGCTGAACTCAACACAGTTTTAAAGTTATTCTGATTAGTTGTCTAAAATTCTTTACAGTTCTTTCAGGCCAGCAGTTTAATGTAGAAGAAAGAAAATTACATCATTTTGAATGTCACTAGATGTGATAATCATTCGTTAAAAACAAAGAAAGTAATAATTTATTAATCTTAAGTTTAAAATAGATATTTAAAAAAGCACTAAAATACGTAGATCGTTATGTCATTGCAGCAATATAGACTTTATGGTCTATATTGCTGCAATGTTTATAATATCTTCGTGTGTTACTGTTTCAGAGTAGAACACCTGCTCTTTCTTGCTGGTAGTAATCATGTCCTCATACTCCTGGGAAAGGTAAACTCCAAGCACTGTTTGTTCTTACTGTTTTTGTTTTCTGTGTAGACAAAAGAGAAAAACAGTAAGAACAAAAAGAATGAATAATGTGTGTGTGTGTGTGTGTTTTTTTTTTTTTTTTTTAATGGTTCCAAAATCCCTATGATAGGTATTTTGGAACCATTAAAAGAAAGGAAGTTATTATACCATTATTTCCTGTTATTAGATATAAATAATTTTATGAGGGAAGTAATGGTATAACGTTTAAATTGCCTGTAAAGTTAATAAAAAGCATGCAAATGTGAGATTTTTATTTTGATTCTGAAAAAAAGGTGACATTTTTTAATGGGATTCAGTATTTTTTTTTAATATTAGCATTGAGAAACATGCACATTTTATTTGGAGTTTAGTAAGTTTACCCTTCATGATAAATATAACAATGGCCAGTATTTTCCTTGAGGTTGTAGATTTCAAAAACATGTACCATTATTATCTGTAGTAAAACACTTCAGGTATGTGGTGTAGTGGTAAAGTTTACACAAAGTCAAAGCAGAGAGCTGATGCATCTGGGTTTCCTTCACACAGTTTGGTAACTGCTTGTTGTTCGTTGTAAAATATATTTGAATGTCTTTTATGAATTATTAACTAAGCAGCGGCAACATTTAGATTTTTATCCTTAAGCATTGCTTAAGGGCACATAGTTGCAATCCCCTTCCAAATAAACCTCACAAGTAACAATAAAAACAGAACAGTAAAACTGTAAAACTAATTATTGGTAATGTACAGTACCTGAGCTTGCTACATGACAATTTATATTTGTGATCATCCAGACAAAATAGCTGCTCAACATAATTTAAAATTGTTTGATATGTGCCAAAAAATGATGGGATGTTTGTAGAGTCACATGAATGGGATATAGATACAACTTTTATTTTGATGAGTATATGGATTAATATGGACAGACACAAAATTTGATTGTATTAAGTCATTGAAATTTTTATATGCAATAAGCTGATCACTCTTTTTTGTAATTGAGAAAATGTTCACATTCTGAACAGACCTTTGCTTCCAAATCTTATGTTGAAATTTTTATTGAAAAGCTTCAAATGAAACACATATTTAGTAACCTTTACCAGTTCAGGGTATTTTTTGGCAAACAAACTGTCTTATCTTAACATTCAAAAAGCTTACTAAATATTTTACAGTTCTGGAAGCATAATGTAAAGTTTTTTATTGGAAAGGATTCAATATGTCTTTTTTTTAATAAGAGAACAGTTTCAGTGTGGGTCATAAACCTCTTTCTGCTCTGATATCACTAAGTGGTCTAGGATATGTTGTTTGTTTAGACTATTCCCATAGTGGGTTCATAATATTATATTATTCCCTTGTGGGGGTCATAAAATTACATGCTAAATGTGTTTTTTTATTGTGATAACATGCTTGTTTTTGATAACATTATGTTTGCTATTACACTTTCCCTAACTATCTTTTGGAGATTTTCCGATAAAAGAACAGTTAAACATTGAACTTGAATGTTTGATATGGCATGAGAGTTCAAAAATACTTATTTGTAGACAGGAACACAGACACTTTCTTTCATCACAAAATGAAAAAAATTATTTGCTTTTGGTTTGAATTGAGCTCCATTTTTTGCTGATATCTTTGCACAGGTTTATCATCTGTTAACCTGATCTGTTAATTATCCTGTTCATTTTTTTGCTTCCCATCATATAATTTCATTGCTAGCTCTTCGTGAAAAAATTTTTCACGAAGAGACATTTACAATAACAATTTTTATTTGTAACTTTTGCCTCATTGTGTTTACTTACTGTATTGATGTCAGATGACACCTAGTTGAGCCATCTTTGTCTTTTGTTTCTTCTGTGAGTGAAGGTTAGCTTTGTGTTTCTTCCTCTGCAAAGCAGGTTTATCATTTTCACTCCATGAATCACTAATTGTATCACTTGTTAACCCATACACTCAACACAAATTAGATCCAGTCTCAAAACTGGAATGAAAACTAAAATATAGGTCATCAACAGCTGTTGCCATCTAGAAAGTGTATTGCAACTAAGGGGAAAAACAATACAAATGCAAGACAGATAGTGTTTTTGTGCTCGTTTATTTATTTTCTGAATGATATTTAATGTAAAAAAGTATTTAAAATATAGAGTCACACTTTATTTATAATTTCATTAACCAAATATTTATGATAATTTATTGTAATTTGAGAAATCTTGTTTTATGACTTTACATAAAATGTTAAATAATGACACAGGAAAATTTTAATATAGTATTCTAGGTAAATACAGGTCTGATTTTAATTTTTTTTAATGAAATTGTTTATTGAATAAATTTTTTCAGTGTTTAATAAATCAATAAAAGTTAATAATTTATATAAATATGTAGATTTTGAGACTGCTACATTAGATGAATTACAGTTAATCATTTTGGTGGAATTACTTTTTTTTTTTAAAACTCTTTCCGCCCTGTGAGCACTAAGAGTGCCTCTTTTTGCAAGTCTATTATGCCAGGCCCACATTGGGGTGGCCGAGTGGTGAAGGGGACCCGACACATCCAGATGGACCATCCCCGAAAAATTCCCGGGGATTTTTCGACCCGTCCGGATTCGATCCCAGGTCCCCCAGAGCGTTAGGCTGCCACCTTGACCGCTCGGCCATCCGGCCAATTGGTGGAATTACTGTTAACACACAAGTATAAACAAAATTTGTGATTTCGTTTTCATAGTTTTAACACCAAGGCTTACATGCTAATACTAAGTTCACTAAATAAAGAACAAAGATCTGAAATTAAAACATTTAACTTGTAGAGAGTAAAAATAATCCCGTAATAGTATCCCACGTAAAATTAGCCCCACCCACCAGTTCAATAGAACTGGGCCATTTTAAACAACAAAGTGTTGGTTATGAAAGTTGCTATAATGTTTTCTGAATGTTTTCAAAGATTACAATTATTTACTCAATTGGCAAATGGACCTGTTTTGCAGAAGCAAAAACTTTTGAAAAAATTGTCAAAAATAAAATTATTGTATTGTTATATTAATTTATGAAGGAATTTTTAGATTCCTCAAATATTCAGTATAGATAAATTTTATAATTATATTATCAAATTTTTTTTCTTTTCAGATACTATCAGGTATCTTTCACTTCATGATAATAAGTATATCAGATATTTTCCTGGACATACTAAAAAGTAAGTATTAAATTATTCTTTGGCATAAGGTACAGTACTTTTATTACTAATGATTGTGAGTAAAAATATATTAATATGTTTATTATTGAAATATTATTATTAATTTTTTTAATTTACATTACAAACAAGTTTGGAATGTAAATTATTCTGTTTATAATTGATCGTATACAAATATTTTTTTGAATATTTAAAATCAACTTTTTTACTCAGATCAATTTGATTTCTTATTTGTTCTAGTTTCTAAGCAAGAAATAAATATAATCAAAAATGATAATAATAATAATAATTTAATTTTAGAGTTGTTACATTATGCATGTCACCAGTAGATGACACTTTTCTTTCCGGATCTTTGGATAAAACAATGAGGTTATGGGATTTGAGATCTCCAAATTGTCAGGTTTGTAATATTTAATTTTTGAATATAAGAATCCTTTTGTGGCAAATGCATAAAATCTAGGAAAAGATTTTTATAAAAGATCAGAAAAATAAATAAATTTTACGTTTATAGGGTTTAATGCATTTAACTGGAAGACCTGTGGCAAATTTTGATCCGGAAGGGCTTATATTTGCAGTCGGTGTTAATTCCGAAGCTATTAAATTATACGATTTGAGATCTTTTGATAAAGTATGTAGAATTTTCTTGATATTATTTAAAATTTTAATTACTTGCATTAAATATTTATTTAAATCGTTTATAGGGTCCATTTAATACATTCCGTTTACCTCAAGACAAAGATTGTGACTGGACAGGACTTAAATTTGGCCCTGACGGAAAAACAATTCTGATTTACACAAATGGACAAATTTTACATTTAATCGATGCATTTCATGGAACTCCACTTCAAACATTTATGGTAGGTATTTATATTGTTAAGAGGTTACTTTGATTATGAAAAAATTTGATATTAAGGAAATTTTTTGATTAATTCTTATAAAAATCATTGAAAAATATTTCATTTTTAAATATCAAAATTATATGTATAATAAAATGAAAAAATGCAATGTTGACTACTAAAGACACTCCAATAAACTGTAATAATTGCATTAACCGCTTTAATTTCTAATGTTTTTGCCATACTGAAGTAAAGTATAGCCAAAAACATTAGAAATTAAAGTGGTTACTAAAATAAACCTTAACAATTGCATTATATTTATATGTACAATCATTTCTAAAAAATTATATAGAGTAAAATCTACTTAAACTGGAATCACACTACCAAATTTTTCCCCATTTGTACAGGTTTTAATAATATGTATATATTTAAAATTTTTTTAACTTTAACAGATGTCACAGTTACATTCATTTTATAGTATAAATAAATTTTTTTATTGTATTTGTTATATTTATTTGGTATTGCATTTATATTATTTTTATAGTAAAATCACTTTTATTACAGAAACATTTTATTACTATATAACTAGGTTTAATGTAAATTAATCCAAAATGATTAAAAGTAAAGATGGGAGTATTCAAATGCAGAATTGAGAATTGTTTGATTGCAAGAGGTTCTTGCTCTTCAAGAATTCGTGCTAGAATACTCACTAATACTAAGACTTCTTGGACGTGATCCTAATGAACTTGTGTGACAGTGAATAAACCAATTTTGAGAACCAAGAACTAGTGTTGGAAATTCTGATTGTATTATAGTAACACAGAGACCAAGTTAACCACAAATTAACTAGTCTGTGATCTGACTTTTCGAGGAATTTTAATCCTCTAATTAATCAGTAACTTCAGTCTCTGTAATTAATAACAATGTTAATCAACTTGTTCTCAAATACTCGATACTAATTAGATACTATTTTGTATTCCTTCAAAAAGAAAATTAGCAACCTTGTGTTGTTTTATTCTCATTATTTTCAATGAATTACATTTGTTACTTGTTCTTGAGAATCAGTTCTTCTCTGAAACTCATTCAGATCTTGAAATCTTCTCCTTGATTCTTGAAAATTGATTTTACCCTTGTTAATAACACTAAAGACTAATTTTAACAAAAACTGTATGTATAGTATCACATGACCTTTGTTTCTCTGTAAAGGTTCAAACTCATTCTCAGAAATAGTTTGTCATGCTCTGATCATTATACCTAGAGACAATTTTATTTATTTATACACAAATGTAGTCTTAATTTAATCCGAATAAAGCAAAAAAAAAAACTATGTTTTTTGTATCCAAAACCCTTATTTATTTCCATGTTAGACTGATTTCTGACTTATAACTTAGTAAAATTTAACTTAGAAAGTTGTTCCATTCCAAAGTTTTTCTATTTAGGCAGATTTCTGTTTTATTCAAGTTCTGTTTTAGACAGGTTTTATTGTATATACATATACAAATGTTATTATACAGTGAAACCTGCGTAAACCAGACTTGCACAGTACCGAATATTTTTTCTGATTGGCAGGTTTCCGTCTTGGACAGGTGTTACTGTATATATACATGTATTTGGAAAATTATGACTCATTGAATAAATTATTTATAAATATGGTAGTATTTTTTTAAATCAGTCAAATACAAAAGATAACTACAGGATGTCCCGAAATATGTACTCACTTTTTGACCGACCATTACTAATGTATTAAGTTTTGATTTAGGTGTTTAGTGACATAGATACAAGTCTAATAAGTTAAATAAAGTTTTTTTTTTTAAAATTAAAGAAAATTCAATGACATTATAGAAAACATTAGTCTTTTCTCCTAGTAAACTCCTAGTCTCTTCACTGATAAAGATTGAGTACATTTTTTTCAGGTATAGATTTGTAGATGATATAGTTATAAATTGATTAAATAGGAAAAAAATATATACAGACTGATTGTTTCAGTAACTTTGTGAAAGAAGTTCGTAAATGGCTAATTCGTAAGAAAAATAAACAAAGTAGTAGTATTTATTAATTTTAATTTATTTAATATATATATAGAATAATTGACGTAATGCGATCCTACTGTAAATATTTCCTTTTTGCAGTTTTGTATTTGGCAGCACTATTCAGTGACTTTTGAAACATATTAGAATCGTGTGCGTCAACAAAGTTTATCATTCTGACTGTTTATTGAAAATAATGAAGTATTTTCAATTTCATTTAACTTTATTACTGTTTATATAACAGCTTGAAATTGTATCAGAGATTAACAAAGAAAACTGATTAATATTTACACCTTAATGAGTTGTTCCTTTGTTTGTAGCTAACAGAATGCATAGTACTTAGTTTACAGTCTTTAATTTAGAATGTGGAATTTGTTAAATTTTTGTATACTGAGACTAGGGATAAAGATTCTCATGTTGTATTTCACAGTTTAATTAATAAAATCTGATTAATATCTGGTACACTCTTCTATGTTCATTCTAATTTTAAATATATATTTATGTTTCCAACAAATTTGTATCAACTGTTAAAACAGAGTTAAAGTAAAAAATAATATTTTTTTTTATTAAAAATGCTACAACTTTACACTATTGTGTTTTGTGCTAATATCCATTGGAGATTAGGATTTTGTTTTACTCCAAACTTCCTCTTAATTTTTAAGTTTGTATCTATCATTTTAGAGTAAATGATCATTTTTTCAAAAACAAAAAAAATCTTATAAAGCTGAATTAAAATGAAATACGTAATTTATTATAATACAAATCCCTTTTCATCATTTTGTATGAATTTTGTAATAGAAATGAATCACTTCAGAAGTTGTTTATTAATCAGCTCATATTCTTCCTAGTTTATGTAAATGCTATATTTGTTTGTTTATGTATATTCATATACACTCTCGAGCGTAACAGATTATAAACTCGACAAACATAAATTATTTTTAATAGCTAAATTTTTTTCATCTTATTATATCATTTCTATAAATAAGTTAGTTATTACATTAATAAATTAACATTTATGCAAATAAAATATTTTATATATAATAATTTAATTTTGTATTTTTTTACCTCTTTAAATCTAATATAATCTGTCATTTTAATAAAAACAAAATAAAAATTTTTTAAAAAATGCATCACGTAGGTTATCATAATTTGTTATATTGAAATGGTGTTATTTATTTATAGGGACACATAAACAATAAGGGATTATCTCTGGAAGCATCTTATACACCAGACTCTCAATTTGTAATAAGTGGTAAGTTATTATTTCTTATAATTTGAAAATAATCTTCAAGAATAAGAATATTTTTACTAAATTGTCTAATGAGGCATTAATCAACTTGTGGTCTGTGATGACAGGACAGGTGGTCTACAGGCAGACTTAAACTAATAAAGATTAAAACTTTGTTCAAAGATGATTCACTTTTAATAGTTATTTCCAGTTTAATTAATTATGTTTCTATATGTATTCAAAACATACTTTTAGAATTATTATATTATAAATGTGCAGTATGTCACAAATGATATTACCCATATAGGTTTAAAAAAATTAAATCTCCATAACTTAGTTGTCTGTAGAATTTTTTCAGACATTTTACAGATCCTTTAAAAAGGTTGAGAAATGCTGGTCTAATATAACTTGACTTTTATAGTACAATGTGTCGTGAAATAAAATACAGTCGACACCCGGATAACTTGACACTCGACACTCGTCAGTTAAAAAATTGACTACATTGGTCCCAGCTGACTTACGTAGGCATTAATGTTATTAATGTTAAAAAAACCTCGGTTTACTCGACATCGTTTAACTCGTCACCACTGGATAAATCAACATACTTTTTCTGTTTCACACTTTTTAGAATTCTGATAAGTCGACTCCCCTCCTGAAAAAATGAGTTCACACCGTACAATAAGCTGTGTGGTGTGAACTCATTTTTTCAGGGAGGGGAGTCGACTTATCAGAGTTCTAAAAAGTGTGAAACAGAAAAAGTATGTTGATTTATCCAGTGGTGACGAGTTAAACGATGTCGAGTAAACCGAGGTTTTTTAACATTAATAACATTATTGCCTATGTAAGTCGGCTGGGACCACAGAAAACCGAATAATTAACCTACGGTGTCGACTTATGTGGAATCGACTATACTATATTTTGTAGACAAATAATAATAAACAGTAATTAAAATTTAAAATATACATTTAATTTCATTTCACCAACTTTTGTGTTAATGACTTATTCTAAGCAAATACACCAACAACTGCCGTAAATGATCAAGCTAAATTTTGGATAAATGATTAGTGCCAAATTTATTTCTAATCTATAGAGTTAGGCATTAGGTGCCATCTCTTATTAAAATTAATAATTATAATATTTAATTAATTAATTTAGATTAAACTGAAAGAAAATGAAATTGTATGTTTGTATATATATACCTTGCCGGGGTTGCGATGGCCAACTGAGTGCTTTGAGTGGATGTTTCTGGCCATGGGCATGGATGTGTCCCCAGTCGGCATATGGTTATATCTTAGTCTTATATATGCTGGAAGAGGAGATTGGACCAAAGGTCCGGGTAGCGTAACTGGCAACGTGTCCGCACGGTAAGCGGGAGCACGGTTCAAGTCCCGCTTCGGGCCGATTCTTTTCTTCCAGTTTAATCTAAATTAATTAATTAAATATTATAATTATTAATTTTAATAAGAGATGGTGCCTAATGCCTAACTCTAGTGCCAAATTTATTTCTAATCTATAATCATTTATCCAAAACTTAGCCCGATCATTTATGGCAGTCATTGGTGTATTTGCTTACGATATCGGGTTTCGTTTGATGTATGTTTGACTTATTCTAAACATATATAAATAAAGTTATCTTAGCAACAGCATCGAACTGAATTATAATTATTTTGAATTATCATATGTTTTGTTCAATACACAAATTTGTGTATTCTATTTGAATTCAAATCTATGAATTCCATCACAAGTTCTAGCCCACCATTGGCCAAATGGAGAAAACTACCGAGCACTGGTAGTCGTGGTACCGTGCCAACAGACTGGTCATGTATTGGTTTTATTCATGTTAGTAACACTTAAATAGGGGCCAATTTCCCATAAAAGTATCCTTCTGGGAGGCAACCCACTTCCGCAGATTACCCGTGTGTTGTGTCACCTTAAAATAAATCAATATAAGTTCTATATGACATATCCTGAAGATGGTTGATTAGATTACCAAAAATGTTAGATAGTTTAAACAATAATTTTTGCTGGTAAATGTTAAAAGGTAGTTAAAATATCAACAATTCTTTCATTTTAATCGTAATTAATAATAATTCTTTAATTTAAATTGGTAATTAAGTCCATTTTTAATATTTATGAAAACTTTAGTAACAGTTTTTAAATTATTTGTATATAAAAATGAAAATCTGAAATTGAAATTTCAAGAAGTGTTTGTTTCCTACCAACATAGTTATTAAACTTTAGACTATATTTACTAAATTAACTTTAGTAAATATAGATAGAAAATTTTCATGTTTCTTTTTCTATTGGAATTAGCAAGTTATTGTTGTTTATAATTATATTATTGTAAAATACTTTGCTGGTAAGAACATTAAATTTTGTATTTAATAATATATAACTTAGTGGCATTTTCTTAAAATATGTAATTTCATTGCAAGATAACCATAAAATACAACTTTTAACTAATTAATTTAACTACAGTATATTCTACAACACTAATATTTTGTTAAATACATCTTATAATAAAAAGTTAGCACTTATAAAACTAACAAATACCTTTAATTTTTTTAAAAGTAATATTCTATTACACTCAAACCTGTTTTTGTGTGATTTTTTGTTTGCGGTATATGAATTTCAATCAAATTGGTATACTGCACAAAACACATTGCACGTATAAAAAATTGCAGAAAAAAGACCGCACAAAAACAGGTTTGAGTGTATAATGTCTTTATCAGATAATTGAATGCAAAAATATAATAAAATATTAATTTATAAAAATTGAGGTAGTTTTTATTAAATTTATTTATTAACACAATATTGTTTAAAAATGATTATTTAGGTTCTACCGACGGACGTATTCACGTGTGGAATACGGAAACCGGAATTAAAACGGCTCTGTTAAATTGCGATCATACAGGTCCCGTGCAATGCATTCAGTTTAATCCAAAGTATATGATGCTGGCATCTGCATGTACAAATATGGTATGTTTATTATAATTGTAATAAATATATTGCATCAATTCTTTTTTCATTATTTAAAAAGACTTTTTTTGTTTGTTTGTTTTTCTCTAGGCTTTTTGGCTTCCTACAATTGAAGAAGTCTTCTAAATTTTACATCACAGAAAATTTCATCACAAGCAAAATGAATTTTATACAAAAATGGATGAACTGGTTTAGGAAAGACTTTTATTTTTACAAAAATTCATTGATATGTACATAATTGTCATTTGTGAAGTATCAGTTCTTTAATAATTATATTTCACATTTGTTATCATAATTCTTCCATTTGAATATCATCGTCAATGCACAATATTATTTGGAATTCATTACAATCACGTACGTACGTTGTATTTAAAAGCCGCCCTCGCTTACGTTCGAGATATCGGAGAGCAAGGTCGGCCCACGTGTTTAACGATAAGATTTAACAATCGAAAGTTTTAATCTTCGAGTATTAAAATTATTTGAAAAAATTGAATTCAATAAATTATTTTCCTACGATTTGTTTTTATTTTTGTTTTTCATAACTAAAATGCTTAACATAAAAACTGTAAGAAATGTTTGAATTAAGGGATGGAAGCTTGAAATTTATTGTCTAAGAAAAACATTTAATTCCATTTGTCTTCCTCTCGTGTTATTACATAATTAAAATTATTGGCCATTTTCCGACAAATTAGTAAATGTAATTTATCGGTACGACCGCAGATAATTCTTAAAAATTTTTTATAATCTTTTAAATTTCTCGATATTCTCCTAGCACGGCCAATTTTCGACACACAAATACATCTTCGTGCATATTTAAAATAATTACCCAAAATTCAATGCCGTCGGTTCGATCTTTTACACCAAAAGTGTAATCGAGAGTGAAAGCGCACCAAAATATATTTTTTAAAAATATATCGTCGAAGACGACAATAATTAATCAAAAAATTCACTCGTTAAAAAACCGAGAGATTAAAATTACGACTTCGGATTTGTCGGCATTTGGATTTTGGTCCATTCAAACTATCATAAGTTGTTTTTGTTCTTTATGTTACCGTATAAATGTTTTTCCCCTTCTAAAATATGAAGAAAATCATAGTCGGTGTAATAATTTTACAATATTATTTTGTTTTATCATTCATATTTTATTTGTTTTTTGTAAAAATGTTAGTTAGGTATCAAATGTATGTCATTACAACATACAATTTCTATATATATATATATATATATACACACACACACACACACACATTTATGTGGATGTATTTTAACAATATTGAAGGGGGAAAACTGCAATTGTTTTCATTACCTATTATTAATAGATAATGTAAAAAAATGCAATATTTTGTATAAGTTCCTTTTCTTTATATAGTGTATATTGTTCATTAGAATAAAATTATCCTTACAGAGTATTATTACCTTTGCCTTGATTTAAAGAGAGATTTTTAATTAATTGTACTTAAAAAACTGTAATGTTTTAAACAAATTCAACTGATTAAAAATTTTAATTATAATGAAATTTTGATGTAGTTTTTATTTTTACATGTACAAATGAATATTGTTGAAATAGACCATAGTAAATTCAAATTATTATTATTATTGTAGCTACTGTAGATATAAATATTTTGAAGCATAAAATGTCCCCCGCAAAAAACAATTAACATCACAAAAATAAACTATGCAAAGTTGAGCAAAAAAATTTAAAATTACAAAGTATAGATTCATCTGTTTTAAATGTTTTACCTTTTCTACATATAATAATAATAAATTATAGAATTTTCATGACTTTAACCTCACAAATAATCATCACCTTTACATATTTCTAGTCCAATTTCTTCAAAACTGTTGAATTGATAAATTGTAGGGGGAAAAAAAAATTACCCTGGTGCTTCTCCGTACGATCTCCCGTGGCACGTGTCTTTACGAAAAACCCCGTATTATAGAATGAATACGAGAATATTTTTAGATACGGTAAGAGTCGTGTTAGCTTGTATTGCGACGAAACGTTTTTAATTGGTCTACATATTTGAAATATAATGCACAGATAACAAATTGTAGGTCGTTAATTGTTGCTAAATGATACATCTGTTGAATTTGGTTTCTACTTTACTGTCTTTTTATATTCTCTATGTATCAAATGATTTTATTTCTAAGCGAATTAATAAAATCATATCTACCTGTGTGTAAAGGTACTTTATGTTAGTGGTTTAATATGTAGTCGATATAAATCTTCGATTGGTGCCATGGACCAAACCCGGCCTGAAACTGCATTCGACGCACCACTTATAAATGATATGTACTAAAAATAAGGCCGCGTCTGTGGAATACAGTACGGTATTTTAGGTAGGAGGACCACAAACTCGTTTGCAGTTTGTTTATCGATCGAAAGTTTTGGCACTGTCGTGTAAACCGATATCGTTACACGTAGGATCCAGATGATTAATTTTTGGCAGATTTTAAAATGTAAACATGTAGAAATCATTCTACTAAAAGGTGTATTTTATATTTAAGATATTAATAAATTGAATAATAATGTTAAAAAAAGAGAGAACAATTCTCTTAGTAGGTGAAATATTAAAATAATTAATTTTTTTAATATTCACTGCTACGTAATTTTGCTTCTAGTCTGTTATTGTGACATATTTTCTGCATTACAATTGTTGCCGTGTTAGTGGGATTTTAACTGCATTATGTGGCAGTCCAAAATCTTTTCTGTAATGATACGATAAGAAAAAAAAGTGTGCCACAAAAAAATATATATAAAATAATTATTATTATTCGGTAGTTTCTTTTTACATCAGCTAAAGACCTTATTATTATTAATTTTTTTAACTAAAGGTTTTAAAATTAACACTTGAAGAATTGGTGTTAATTATTATTTGAACAATCTTTGTGTTATAATGTGTGCTAATAGGTACAGTACGTGCCGTATTTTTGTGACCGTAACCCGCAGGTTACCCGTGTTTAAAAGACGATTTTAAATCACAATTGCAAACTTTCACCGGGTTATACGCACAAAAGTACAGTAGTAATTCGTTCCTTATTACTGTTATAAACTGTCACCAACATTACTTAAGGTCCTAATACCCTATTCTATTGCTCAAGGCATTCTTTGATCTTTTGAGAAAATTATGCCTCTTTTCTGCAAGGTAACTACGTGCGGGCGAGCAATCGTCCGTCGTTACTCAAAAGAAAAAAAAGAAACGCATCTATCGTTGTAAACAGTTCTAAATAAAAGTGCCTTCGACCTATTAAATTTAAAAATTTTACTTCGAAGATATCGGCGTGCGAGATTATATTTACGTAAATGCATAAAGGAAACAATTGGATGTAGTCGAATTACTGCTGCAAAGAACAAAATAGTCGCCACGGCAATAAAAGCAAATTGTAATCTAACTAACAATGCGTATTGTCGTTCTCTTACCGAACGACGATACAAATGTAAAAATATATTGAAAAATAAAACTGTGCTGTGTAATTAATTGTGATTAGAATTATTAATTACTTTAATGCCTCCGAGAGTCGAACAACAGAGAAGCAGGTAGAGTTCTGTTCCCAGAAAAGTAAAAATCTCTTGTTAAGGTAGTAATTGTTACAATGCGTATAACATTATATTTTGTATAATCTATGGTTTTAAATAAATATGCTGTAATTTTAAATGTTATCAAAATTAAAATTGACAGAAAAAGGGCTCAAATTGATTTATCCATTAGTCAAAAACGTACCAGAGTAGTCGTACGAAAAGCAGTTTAGGAGCATAAAAGTATTGTTAAGAAAGACTGGGTTGTACGTTTTGATATAACCTATTTAACCGCAGATATTGTTATATAATTCTAGTACAGTAGAGCATCGATTATCCGACTTAATTGGGAACTGGGTTGGTCGGATAACCGAAAAGTATGAAAAAATACATTATTAATATAGTGTATTAGGCCTGGTTTAAATACTAGCCTCCCTTTCATGGTCGAGCCAGTGCTGCCAGCTAAAACATGCAAAAATTTAACAAAAATAATATTAAAGTAGCCAAGACATAACCAAATGTTGTAGCGCCACATCACTAGCGGACATTTGAATTTGCCGACTAGAACGCGGTCGGTTAATCGGGGGTCGGATAATCGATGCTCTATTGTATTTTAGTCTCGTCGCACAGAAATAAAGCGGACGAGTTAACGATCAGATTTTACATCACGTGCAAGTTCTGTCCATTCGCATCGTGTAGTAGCACGATATTAGCATACAGCTCAAGGTTAAAACAATTTTAAAAATCCAGCAGCGAGTAACTTTCCCGGCAATATTTGGTGGTGCCATCTGTTATTAAAAAAAAAAAAAAAAACTGTTTTTAACTAAAACAACATATTATAAAATTCGCAAAGCTTAATTTTGAGGGTAGGGATGAGTTTTATAAAAGATCGTAAAGCCGGAAAACAATAAAAAATTCCGTACACTTTGCAACAATATCTGTAAACGTACGCAGACGCGTAAATTTAATATTTGCAACTCTGTTTACTTTAGGAAAAATGTTCTTATGCACAATGCAAAACAAAATAATGTAAAACTAATAATTATATATTTTTATTAACTATCAAAGTTCACAATCTGATAATACTATAATTTTAGGATCAGAAACTATTTTAAGACATCATCTGCAAATTAATTTTGCATTTTCGCTTTGCATATTTATATATATACAGTTTCAATTCATAAAGTTATCATGGCACAGATGTGAGAGAAAGATAGCACCCTTTTCTTTAGTATCTAGTAGTTTAAAAATATATATGTATATATATTTTTTTTCCATTACAGAAAAACTTAAATATGTACATACATTGTGAACGGTTAAGAATCAAACTTTGTACATTTTTGCTGTTTACCACAACCTAAAAGATGTTTTTTTTTTATTTTTTTTTTTACTTTATATGAAAAGAAAGAAGTAAAAGTACTATCAGGATAACAATAAACTTTGAGTGCTTTATACATTATACGAATTTTATAAAAGTAGGAATCCTTTGGTCCGTTTAACATTTTTTGTCAATATAACTTCGGGGTGATTAAGAGAAGTGTTCGAAAACGCCGAATCCCCTCCTAAGTAATCCGACGGGAAACGGGAAATTTCGCAAAATCGGAACGAAACTTCTCGTGTAACTTCCTAAGGATTTTTTGTTTTCTCTCCCCGTTCTTTTTTTTACATCTTGATTCGTGGTAAGTTTTATATACAGTGGGACATCAAGAGTAAATAATTCATTTGTCTTTCATAAATAATAAAATATTGAATGTACAGTATAAAGAAGTTTATGTACAGTCGGGTGCTAATTTTTTTTTTAAACGTACGTAGTTCGTTCTTCGTTTAACGGTTGTTTCGACGATCAGGCGAACGACCTATAAAATGCCAGTTTGACTCGTTCTATCTGACGGCAGAGCCTTATCGCCGGCTCGGGCTTTAGTTCTAAAAACTCTTGCACTATCGGTAGATTTAGGAGGAGGAATGCTTGGCCGTCGACTTCCTTCGTCAAACGAGTTTAAACGTTAATTGATTAAAAATAATAAACTAATAAGAAAATTGTGATAGGTACTTACCTGTTCTTTTAATATTCTGGCTAATGGTGCACAATCTGTTGTTTTCAGGAATCTTACTACGTCCTCTACGTTCCAATTCAAGGGATTAGAATGTAACTGAAATGGTGTTTGACAGGTTTTAGCAATCTGTTTAATAATAAAAAAAAATTATTAACAAGAAATGAAAAATTATAAAATGAATCATTAGCTTGTAATATTACATGGAAAATTATTTTTCTATTGTTTATTATATTGATTAATGCTGACCCATTGGTTATCGACACTACTGGATATATTTGAATTATCAAGTTAACGATTTTAAATCATTTTATACTAGGAATGCTACCCACCGATCACCTTTGACTATCCGGTTCGAACATTTTAAATAAACTATGTCGACTTTACATATTATTTGCAGTTATTTAATGTTAGAAAAATTTTAATAAAAACTAATTGATAGAAGAGAAAATACTAATCTACAGTTTATAAACTTTTCTCCTAATCATTACTCCAAGTAGTGGTTAGAGCATTTTGATTCATTTCGTAACTTGTTATTCATTAATTAACAGAAGCTTACATTTTGTATTTTTATCCCTGAGGAGTCGTTAGCTACGGGTGCGGAATCTTTGAGTTTTGTTTCGTCGTTTATCGATCTAATTTTAGAAGGCCTACCCAGTTTCGAATTGTTAATAATTGGCACAAAATGGTTCGCCGATTCCTGTTGTCGTCTCCAGTTCAGTCCGAAATTTGGTATCTTTGCGCCACGAGTTACTATTGCAGATTTTGGAGCTACAAATTTCTGATATTTTCGTTTCAGTTTCATGGCCTGCTCGCCCGAAGTGATGCTCGGAGAAGTAGCTATTTCTTCTTGGCAGTTTTCTTTTTGAGCAATGGTTTCCGAACCACTGTTTGAGGCAGTCTGTCCGTCTAAAGACGCCGATATATTATTGCTGGGAAGGCACCAAAGACGTCGTTTTTTACGTTTTCTTCCGGGTCCTTTGCTTCCGTCTTCATTCTTCGGTAATAGAGGCGGTCTACCAACCTTCTTTTGCTTTTTAGTGAAACTATGAACTGCGAAATAAATAAACAATATTTGCAATTTTTATCTTAAAGTATAATTTAAATGTAATATTTTCGACTTACTATATTGTGTTTTAGTTTGAGTATGACATTTTTCTGGACAGTCGTCTCCAACATAAACGGGACCAAAGAGATAAGGACAACATTCCAATTTATTACAAATCTTTCGACAGAATTCTTCCACTTGATCGCTCCTTCGTACAATTTCGACGGCTGCTCTATATGTCTTTCCTTTATATCTATAAATTTTTTAAATTACTATTAATGCATTAGAAGAACAAATATATAAACTATCAAATATTTTTAACTTAGTTACACACTTGGCTTTAAGTATTTGTTCTTGCATTCCGGCTTCGGATTTGCCTTTGAGCTGTAATTCACTCAAGACACGACTCGATTTATAAGCGATATTTATCAGCATCGTTAGAACTTCTTTCATGACCAAATTCACTGGACCGGGCCCAACATGTTTTGGAAGCTCTGCCAAACGATTCTTTCCAAGGAAAGGTCCAGAAAAGCACTTGTGGTTGAAATATATTATTGGACACCAAGCCTTAGCATTGTCTAGAATATAAAAAAATTGTTAGTTTTTTTATAACAAAATATAAATATAAACCTCAGCTAAATTACCTTTCTGAGCACTGCTTGTTTTTATGTCAACTGTACCCCTAAAATAAAAATTTTAAAATTTGCTTTTAAATTAAGACGAAAATATTTATAAAACTTAATTATAATATTTATAAAAATTTGTTTTGATAAATAAAAACATACTGTATAATTCCATTATCATCTCTGAGATCGGATCTTGAATATAGAAAAAAAAACTTTTCACATTGACAAAGTTAGAGAAAGGAAAGTCATTAAAAATATTTTATATGAGGGATTGCCTTACTTTTAAAATAAAGTTAAAAGCCCCTTTATTAATATTTGCCCAAGTACAATATGAATTTTTGTTTTTTAAATTCGTCAATCAAAAAATATGTCCGCATGTTTCACGGATAAACTGTTAGTGGAATAAAATGTGAAAAGCATGTTTATCATCATATATAAATCCTTTAGATTTTTTACTTCCAATAGAGTCTATAAAAATTATGTATATTTACATTCATATATCATTCTCTAAGAATTTACTATATGAATATCATAGTAATGTCTTTTAATTCTTTATTATAATACAAATTCGATAGATTAATTTATTTTAATATTTGAATTTTTTCTTGTCGATTTATAGCTATACTACTGTATAGTATTACGATATCACATCATCCGCACTGTAGTGTTCACGGTTTTCATCTAATTAAAATTCATTCCATTTCATAAATATGTAATATATTATTTATATTTTATTAATTTTTATTATAGTTACAACAGAAATTGAATTTCTATTTTCAATGATGTCGCTCACTCAATCTATAATTTATATTTCTTTCAACTTTTATAAAAGTGGTTCTTTAAAATCTATTATTCATTTGTTACTGTTATATGTAAACAATGAACACTTTATTATTTATGGTTTTTTTTTTCCTTGTGAGTGAAAAGTTTAAACTCCATTTTGTAACGGTACTTTTGATCAGAAAAAAACAACAACATTGCAAGTAACTGGACATATCAAAATGACACTATTATTAGAATAATATGATGTATAGTGTTTGAATCATAAGAGTATCATCTGGAAATATTCGATTGTTTAAATATTGTAAAAAATTAGTATTATAAGAATTCTAAATTTATAATAACTAAATTTTAAAAATCAAAAATTTCAATGCAAATTGTGGGAATTACTTTTTTGTTCAATAGACATAAAACTTAGATTTTTCTCAAAGGAAAAATAAAGTAGAATATACATAATCTTTAGATGTGATCCATTAAACAATTATTATTAATCAATTATAGTTAAAGATAAAAAAATGGATAGTATTGAAGCATAGAGATGAGCATGATTTAAGAGCATGATAAAAAATTGGTTTTCGTAGCTAAATTTCGTTATTAGTTTAGTGCTTCTAGATAAAAAATATAATCACTACTCATTATAAAGCGAATATAAATAGGAATATACAATCTTTAAAAAAAAAATTAAAATCATGAAGTAGCCATGCTAAATTTCCATCTACAAAATAATTTTTATTTGTCTGGTTACCATAAGGAAGAAACTATCTTGATTTGAAACTTATCACATTAAATAACTTAGTACAATTATAATTTCAATAAATTATATCATTTTTAAATTTCGTGTATGAGAAATCTTCTTTACTGTTTTTCCAGGACAAACATTACTTGAGCAAATATATTTTAAATTAAATTTTATTAAATTAAAATAAAAATCAAAATAAAACTTATAAGAATCTTATAAACTAAACCACGTACTTTTTTGGAGATGTATCTGACAGTACTCCAACTCTCTTCATAATTTTCCTCTGCCTTTTGCTCAGACAGGTTCTAGGTGGCTTCAATGAAAAACCATTACTTTCACACCATCCGACAGGAAAGATATCTTGAGAGTTCATTGGCAGTATGTGATTTGAGTGAAATATATCAATACTGTCAAACTGAATCCATATAAGAGGATCCACAACTCTTGTAACTGTAGCTGCACATATCTAACAAATACACAAAATTTCAAAATATATAAATTTGGATAAATAAAACTGGATACATTTCAACAATAATTATATTTAAATAAATTGTACATATCAAAGTTAATCAAAATTAATCATTTTAAGTTTATAACATAAAACTGTAATCTTTATAATAATTTAGGTTATGATCCACTTCTCTGAAAGTATTAAATTTCAATCCAATATATTTAAAAAGTACATTTGTTCTATCAATTCAAAAATTTTGCTATTATATTTGATGTATCAAAAATAAATGCAAATACAGTAGAGTCGTTTATGCGAACCCCGGTTATCCAAATGCTTTCCAGTCAGACTGTGTCGTGCTGAATCGAACGTTTTTGATACTAGATTAACTTCTAAAGTATAATTTTTATGTTTTTATATTCTTCAATATATTTATTTTGTTTGTACAAAATAAAGAAATAATTTTTAACGATACAATAGCCTCGATTATTATTATAAAAATTTTCGTTAGGCTTAAAATCGACGAAAATTCAACACGAAGCGACACGCAACGGAGAAAAATTTGAACATCGGACAGGTTAATATATTTTTTCGTACATAATCGGTTATCCGAACAAATCACTTATCCAAACAACCCCAGTCCCCAATGATTCGGATTAACGACTCTCTACTGTATTATAATTATAATTGTTTTCCCAATTGACAAAACTATATCAAAATGGTTCTAGTTTGAATTTATAAAATGTTACATACACACATTTTTGATGAGACTATGTCTCGTCTCTAAAATGGCTTTGCCGTTTTACAAGTTTAAATTTATATGTATACAGGGTGATGCAGACCACCCATACACCACTTTTAAAATTAATGGATGTGAATTTCATCAAAAATCCTAAAAATTTTGATAAGTAAATTGGGTACACTCTATCAAATGGCAATATTTTCAACAAGATGAGCAAAATGCTTAAGTCTGGAAATAAAATTAAATTTTATTCAGAGATGTTTTTGTTCTTTTATGGGATCATCACCACCTATGAAAATTATGAAGTGTGTTAGACAAATACAATTGAAAAAGCTTTCAAATGTATTTGTTCTAATGAACTTGAATGTAATAGGACAGTGGTTCTTAACCTTCTTATACTCGCGGCCCACCAAATATTTCATAATTTTTTTTGTGACCCCCATTTTTTTTAATAATAATTTATATTTGTTAAATTATCTATAATAAATTGATTTTTTTATTATTGCTTTATTTTTTTATATAATAAATGTAAATCATAACTTTATTATTTCATTATCTATTTAAATAACATTCAAACTTCACAATTAAGCACGAAAACTCATTAATTTTTAACAAAAAATAAAGTAAGAAACACGTCGATAAATCGATCCAAAGTCGATGCTAAAACTAAAACACCCACAACTTGTCGTAAAGATTTTGCATATCTTTTGCAAAAATATTTAAATTTTCAAAACCTACTACTAAGCCTACTATTTTTCCTAATTATTTTTAAAATTCCAAGCATTGATAGTTTCTTAGAATTGCTTTGGAATAAAAGAAGTAAATACTGTGGTGTAAATAACATATTTGCATTTATTTCTTCTGTACTAACAAAGTTGTATGTAGGAAGAAATAAAAAATAAATAAAAAAAACCAAATAGGAAAACTTTATCTTTCTTATTTCATTTTTCAATACGATATTCAGTTATACATCAATTTTCTTTTTATTATATTCCGAAGGAAATTTTGCATAATTTGGCAGCCCCTGGCAAACTTCTTACGGGCCCCCCTGTTAAGAATCACTGTAATAGGAGACACGTAACCTGGTCTCCTGAATCTACTTTGAGCATCCTTCATCTCCTCAACATTCTGGATATGGACTGTACATATATATTACTTATTTCACAAAAAGAATAAATGAATATCTAAAAAGTAGTGGTAGTTTTATTTGAAATTTATCACTAAGTGAAAACAGAAATTATGTATGTGAATGACAGATATTGTAGTCATTGTAAGTTAGACTGTTTTATTTGGATACAGCTGCTAAATATTAAGAAATAAATATCAGTACCTGATTAGTTTGGTATGGATTTACTGCTTCTAATTTCATTCCTGGTTCCAATCCTAAGTTGATAAATTTCTGTAAAATATAAATTTTATATTAATTAATAATTAAAATTTTCATAAAGTTTTCATTAATAATAATATCAATATTCAATTAAAAGAATTACAACAATATTTATATATTTTAATAATACAACAAATAATTTTATTTCAAAAATTATAAAATTACTCACTCCTTTGAACAGTTCGCAAGGTGCAACTTCCGCTTTACAAAAATTAAGATATTGTTGCCAATCAAATTCTTTGTTGCCTGGATTATCCACTAATCCTGATAAAAATATAATTTTTAATGAATAGCTTTGTTTCTTTTAATGAATAGCTTTCATAGAATTTTAAAATATACCTTTTGGGAAATGTATTTTAACACCATGTTCTTTCCCCCAATTTACGGGAAATATAACTAAGGAATTAGCATGACAGCATATAACTGCGGGGGATAGTTTTTTATCTGTATCTTTTCGATAGTCATCGATTTCAACCAGAAAATAGTAATTGTTGAGTACTTTTGTAACTGTTGCAGGACAGAGCTGTAATTTACTGGCAGGACTTACAGCTTCTAATTTCATTCCAGCTTTAAATGAATGAGTTTCTATAACTTCTTGAGGCTAAAAAAGTATGAAATAATAAAAATTATTTCACTTCTTTATCAATAAAATTTCAATGGTAATTCAATAAGTTTTTAGATGTAAAATAAAAGTCATCTGTAAAGTTTTAAATTTCAAATTTACTTACAGCAAGCACTTGAGAAGGAAATTTTACTTTTTCAGATTCTTCTACAGATATTCGTAAAATATCTGTCCATTCTGCGTCAGAGTATATATGCTTCAATTCTAAATGAAAAGATAAATATCTGTATTTGTTATTAGGCACAAAAATATTCATCTCTTAATTAATCATAGGTAAAGAAATAGAATGCAGAATGATAAAACATACTAAGTATCAGATTTTTTAAAATTTAGTATAAGATTTTAAATTGTACAGTTTCAAAACATTAAGGAATATTTTTTATACATTTCATGGGTTTAAAATTACTATGCTACATTTTATAAATTAACTTATACGATCATTAAATATATAAATGGTTTTGAACAGGAGAAAAATTATTATACTGAAAATTTCTAGCTAAAATCAATTTAATGATTTCCAATTTTTTAACCTACAGATTCAGATGGAACCTACTGTAGGCATGCTATCTGTCACAATTTACATTTATAAATTAAATTAATTTAGTGAATTTTGAAATATCTAGAAAAAAATTATTTGGAGCAGGATTTGAATCAACAGATTAACATATCAGTGTAATTTTAGTCAAAAAATAATCAGTTTATATCATGTTTTCTTTGGTATCTGAGAGGAAACTGAGAATTATACATAGTTAATCTAGTTACCATTAATTACTAATTAATGCATTTTATAAAGCTTGACATTTTTATCTAAAAAAGTCATGTGATTTAAAGTTGTGTTTGTAAACATTCTATCGCCATATTACTTGCCACTTAACCCAATTCTTTTCGTCATTTTTGTAAATTAAATAAAACAGTATTGTTGTTCCTTAAAATAACAACAGGTTATAACAATAGTTACTTATAAATAAACAATAACATTAATACCTGATACATTCTAACCTACATGCCGTAAGATATTGGGTTAGATAAAGGCTTTAATATTATTTTAATTATGAAATAATTTAGTACTAGAGTGAGGCGTTAGGCGCCATCTCTTATTACAATTAATAATTATAATTTAATTAAATAATTTTAAATAATTTAGAAATATTGGAAGAAAAAATCGGCCCGGAGGGGAACTCGAACCCACAACTCCTGCTTACCATGCAGACACATTGCCAGTTACGCTACCCGGACCTCTACTCCGATCTCCTCTTCCAACATATATAAGCTTACATTATAACCAGTGATGATAATTAAAATAATATTAAAGCCTTTATCTAGCACGATATCGTACGGCATTAATGGCATGTAGGTTAATAGTTATTTAAATTAATAATTTTCATTTACATAAGAATAGCAATTAACATCAAGTCTTGATTTGAATTTAAAAGTGGCATGATAATTGCCTTTAGAAACCTGCCCAATGTCTTGCTATTTCTAAGTTAAAATAATCTGAACTAAATATGGACAATTATAGATACATTTTGGATTTTAAAAAAATTTCATTTTAAATGAAATAACCCAGTGTTATGCACATAATTTTGCTTATAAAGACATATTTTTTACTATATTATATACATATTTTTTTATTATAACAACAAAAAACTTGTATAATCATTTTAAAGAGGTTTTAATTTTGAGAACAACACTAACCGTTCTTTGGGCTTCTTTCAAAAATAATTTATTTAATAACTTTCAGAAATTTTCGCAGCACACCTCTGATCCTCTCTAGGTCTTTTGAGGACTTATAGGCAGAACTGTCTAAAGTTCATTTCATTCGTTTATATACAGCACTGTGGCTGTATGTCGTTGACATTTTTATGACTACTCTACAAACATTGTAGTCATTACCACTTAAAGCAAAAGTAGAAATTTTAAGAAAACTCAAAAATAAGCCAGGACGATTAAATACAATTAAAGAAAAAATATATTTCTCTTACAGACAATACATATAAAGTGTGTCTTTTATCTAGACATCCTGTATTGTCTGTAAGAGAAATATATTTTTTCTTTAATTGTATTTAATCGTCCTGGCTTATTTTTAAAAATTGTAAATTATTTTTTAATTGTGCTGCCACCGCCAGAGGGAATTATTGGACTATTTTACATTGTGAGGCGGACGAGAAGCCTCAAATAAAAGGTCGACTCCGCCATGGAATTGTCTTATCCCTCAACTGTGTGAGAAAGGACGTCTAGATAAAAGACACATTTTATATGTATTGTCTGTAAGAGAAATATATTTTTTCTTTAATTGTATAACTGTAAGCAGTCTGATGTTGAGAAAGAATATGACATAAATAGTATAAGAATATGATATAAATGATGCTTTTGTTAACAAAATGTTTGTAAATGATTCAAACTTTCCTCTTCTGTATTGTAGTACTCTAATACAATACAGTATGCATGTGATTACATTTATGCAAATTTTTATTACCCGAGCAATTTCATTAATTGCACTATTATTTTATGTATTGTAGTAAGAGAGAAAGTCAAATAACATCCAGAATATTATAATTAAGATTCTAAAAGATTTCTGAAATGTTTAGTATGAAAAATTTTGTAATAGCTTCATACTAAGTTGGTTTATAGAGTTGGTAATTCATCAATAAAAAAGCGGCATTCAGAACAATTAAAATCTTTAATAAAGTAGACTGTTTATTGTAATCACTATGGAGCTTCGGAAGTGGGCCTAAACTAATAACACTATGCAAAAGAAGTAAATAAGACTACAATTAGAAGAAATTCTGGTTTCATAGGCTAACATCAAAAGAACATGTTAAACAATTAAAAAATCTATAACTTGAAAACATTAATAAATAAATAATTCATCTAGTACTGTTTGTGTGCTACCACTTCTTGAATATTTGTGTAATGCAAACAATTTAAACTATTGTATTGTAAGAAAATAACAAAATCATTAGATTAAAGTCCTGGTTAAGACTGATAACAATAATTTATAATGATTTTACATTAACAGCCAAATGTTGAAGCTACTAGCATAAAAAGGCCTATTTACGCAAAGATATTGTTCACAATAACTGACTTTTGATTACAATAAGCAAAGTTTTTACAATGTACTATAACTTGTATATTTTGGGAACTGCTAATTTTAATATTCTGCATTATCCGTGATCACAATAGTAGAGTCTAGAGTTTACTGTATATGGAACAGTCTAATGCCCGCTTTTCATACAAATAAAAAATTTTTTATTTCAGATACATTTAGTTAATTCTTTACCTTTAGGTGGTTGATACTGACACCCGTGATCATGTCCCCAACCAACCAAATGAAGGCGATGAGATAAATAGAACAGCCAGAAATCATGAGATGTAACACCATCATACCTCATTAATAATCTTCCACCAACATTCTCAATTATTGTTGCTATCCACAGTTACAGTATTTTATTTTACAGATATTCCACAAAATATATCTTTTCATAGAAATATAAAAAATTAATATTAAGATATTACTGTTGCTATCCACACGTTATTTGGATCTAACTCTTCTTGAATTTCCACTTTCATGCCTTGTTTGATTTGTTCAACAGGTGTTATACCATTTTGTAACTGTAAAGATGATTTGTATTTCTTAATTAGTGAAACATTTTAATTTTTTTAAATCCATATATTAATTTTAAGCTTACAACTGTTAAGTTATATAATAACTATAATTTCTACTTCTAACCAGAGAATGCTAATGAATATAAGTTTTCATAAATTACACAACAATATGAACTAAAAATGATTTTATTCAGTAATATATATGAATAAATTAATAAACTTTTACACACATAAAAAAGTAATCAAATAATTTCAATTATCTATTAATTCTATATAACTTTTAAATGTTATAATCATTAAGACTTAATTACATGAAATCAAAGAAATAGCAAGATTAATTAATTATTTATTTATGATTATAAAATCTTATATATTATTCCATGGTACATAACAACTGTAGATAAATCCAAAAACATAAAATGTTAAAATACTTAGGGAATTACTTTTTATTTTAAAGTAATTCCTTAAACGTTTATTAACATTTTTCTGTTTCTTGAAATCTTATACAATTTCACTATTGTTATTGCATACCAAAAACATTTTTGAACCATTCTATGAAATTTAAAATGCAGTAAAAATCATTTACTGCATTTTATCAAATCATATAATAATTTGAATTTCTATACAAATATAAGATCATGTAAAACCAAACCAAAAAATACTTTATTACATACAGTTTTAAATAGCATTTAATTTTTAAAAAATGTTAAATTAACACTTTCTGGTTAAGATACGGGAATGACCTTTGACCCAGAAATATACTGGTAATTTCTTTTAACCTTTGGTCTAAACATGTCTGCTTGTATTTCCTATGATGATTGTTGTTTCGTAAGTAGTATACTTCTAGCTCCATCTATTGACAACATTTTAAGATTGAAATTTGAAATTGATATCATAATTTTGCTACTTTTATTGAATTTTTTTCACAACGAAAGGTTTTCTTGCCTTTTTTTTTTTTTTGTTGAAATTAAGCCTTATTACTATTATTACTAAATAATTTAATGTTTTGTTCTTTTAAAATGCACATACAAATAAGTAAGTAAGTATAAACATCAAATTATTGTGGATTAATGCACTTTTTAATAGTATGCAAATTTGCATATTTACCAAAATGGCAAATAAACAAAACAAAAAGTAAAATTTTGTTGCAAATGTCATCACACATCTTCGTCAAAGAACAGAAAATAATAAATAGAATGAAAGTAAACAATTACCCGATCAGAATTAAATGTGCATTTTTCAAATAGTGCAATTATAAATAAAGGCTAAAATATTGGTTTTTGCATTTGTATACATTATATTTATATTAAGAACAATCAAATCTGTATCAACAAATATTTACTTATTATATATCAAATTAAATGGGAAAAACCAATCTTTAACATGGACTGGTCATAAAAACCATAAAGTTATTTGTTTTCAAATGCACAAGATTTTAAAAAAGGTTAACAAAGGTCAGACCACAGAATTATGGCACCTGAAAGTGTTAATAAATATAAAAATGAATATATCCATTTTTCTTTAAAAATATTACCAATTCTAATAAATTTTCAGGAACATTTTCATTTTGGATTGCTTCAGATTCAATTAAACTTTTCCAATCAGGACATTTTTCTTTTACACCTGTTTTACACAAAATAAACTATTAGATCAAATAGAAACAATCTAACATTAAAAACATATTTTTATATATTATTACTAATAAACAGAGTGAAGACATTAATTAAATTATATATTAAAGTCAATATAACTTAAAGATAATAATTTAAGGATATTAAATAGTAATATCTTACATTCGGGTGGTGATAGTTCCATATTGTTTTTCACACACCAGCCAGGAGGATGAACTTCATTGTTATTTACATCATACCAGAAATCTTTACTACGATCTTCTCCAAAGCCTAAGTATCTTAAAGTCAACAATGGACCACAGGTCATTATGATGGTAGCTAACCAGTAAGATTCGGGTGGTTCGGAATTTGGTATTTCTAATTTCATTCCTACTTTGAGTATGTTATCGAGACTATGTTCTACCTATATTACAGAACAATAAAATATATTAATAAATACTAAACTAAAATAAGTTTGATGAATAAATAAATAAGCATAATCTTACATGCACAAAGGTTATAGCTGGTGCGGCAATACTAGATGAAATATCCAAATAGTCATCCCAACAGAATTCTACTTCATTTCCATCTGAAGCCTCTATAAATATATTTAGATTTATATGAGATAATATGCAACAGCATTAGAATAAAAACATTACTGAGTAAAAATACTTGATATGTATTAAATGAAAACATTACAATAATTTTGTTCGGAAGGAATCAAAATAATATCAATAATTTGTAGGTTTTTATCTTTAAATTTCTTTAAAATAAGATAAGAATTTTAAATTATACAATGATTTATTTATAAAAATTATTTATTGCTCTTAAACAGTGATGCCCAGCATGTGGCCAACAAGGTCTGCTGCTGTGACCCCCTACAAGACAGACAATAATGGTATATTTCAACGAATATTATTTTTCAATAATCACATTACGTACAGTGCTATTTCTGTAACTGGTTTTGTTCCAGTTATAAAAATTGAACTAATCAGTTATGTGAACTGTTTGTTTCTCATAAGTTTCTACAGTGTTCACATTAGTGGCAGTAAATAAAGTTAAGGTAAAATGTATTTTATCATCATTACTATTTTTTAATCTAATTTTCCAATATTTTATGTTTTCTTACAGAATAAAATGTTATAATTTTCTCCATAACACAGTGTTATGGAGAAGAGCTTGGTTTGATAATTTCTATAGAGGAGATAGGGAGTTACACACAAAGTGAGGCTCTTGCCACTTCAAAAGTTGTATGTTGCAGCTCTTGAATCTGAAGTTGACCACCACTGCTCTAAACTATACATAAATAACTAAAGTGTTACAATATTTCAGTTACCTTTATTTTAAAATAATTTATCCATTAACCAAGGAAGTAGTAGAGAGAATAATTAATTTTTAGAAATTAAAACATATTTACCATCTTCTTCAGCAGTACTGTCTGTTAATTTTCTTTTTCTTAATGTCAGTTCTTTTTCTTCTTCATTGCCAGACTTTTTTGTAAAATCATTATCAATTGTACTGTCAGTACTTGTAGAAACTTCAGTGGATAATCTAGTTCCTGTTAATAAATTTAAAAAGAAATATATATATATATATATAAGAATAATATGTATTTTTACAATTATATTGCTTTGTTATAATCGTCTTAAAAATTTTCAAAATTATTGAATGCTACATTGTACAGTTAAGATGCAGTTGTAAATTATTTATATTTTTGGAAATATTTCTGTTTATTGAAAATATTGTAAAAGATCCCATTGGAAAAAACCATTATAAATAGTAACAGTTGGTAACTTTTTTGTTGATGTATCATTTTCACATGAATAAAGTTCTGTTTTGTGGGTGTGATCAATTCCTTGAAACTAAAAACTTAGAATACACCTCTAGTTGCTGAGAAGTAACATATTATAATACAATAGGTATGTTTCTTATTTTCTAATCTTCACAAAATATTTTGTGAAGAGAATGATAAAAAATACTGCAATGATAATACCATATTAAAAATTTATAAGCAAACTAACTATGAATTTTATTAAAATATTTTAAAATAATTAAATATTTTCTACTAATAAAATTAACTGTTTTACTGGATGATTTTTTAAAAATTGATTCTAAATTCCTACTTATTGAGCACAATTCTTCATAACTCAGAAAGTGTTTTGTCTATGACCAAAGTTTAAAGCAACCATACGCATGATTTTTTGCAAATACGTAGAACTTGGCAAGGCTGATGTCGTGATGAAGCTGGAATTTTAAAAGCCAATCTATGAACTGAGATATTTGAGCTCAAAATTCATCATGTAAAGTCTATGAGCCAATTGCCAGTTTTAATACTAGTAATGACAGAGAAGAGATATAAATTAAAGATATACTAAACATCCTGAAGACCAATACATAGATACTCAACCAAACAATCACCTTAATCAATTGAGCTATAAATCTGCTATTATTAATGATTAAGTAATTTGGTACTAGAGATAGATGTTAGGGGCCATCTCTTATCTAAATTAATAATTATAATTTTTAATAATTTATTAAATAAGAAATAGCACCTAAAATAATTAGTTAAGAGATGGTGCCTAATGTCTACTATTAGTACCAAATTACTTAGTATCTAATCATTGATAATAATGGTTTTACAGGCAAATTGATTCAGGCGATCATTTGTTTGAGTAAATTAAAGAAATGTAATATGGCTGTGGCAGTATTCTCAAGGTTTGAAGACAATATTGTCAACTAAAATTAAAAAAAAAAAAACAAACACTTACTGCCATGTTCACAACAGAAGATCAAGAGTTAAAGTTAGAAGTTAACTGATCATCACCTGCTTTACTTTCAGTATGTGAATGCTTATTGGTTAACTTCTCTCTAACTTTTGATCCTCGGTTGTGAACACAGCTATAAGAGTAATAATAATCTAGTACACACTAAATACAGTGAAAGCTATACAATATTCGAACAAAAAAAACCTTTCCAGATACCAATTCTATACCAAATTCATAGAAAGATATATTGGGAAGAAGAAAATCAAAATAATCATATTTATATTATGTATAAAAATGCAAAGTATTCTGTAAATTTAAAATTTTCATACACTCTTATTTGATCTATATCGCATTCGAATTTTTATAATTCTATTTCTTCATAATTCAATCTGAGAATGGTCCTAGGCTGAAAATGTCAGTTCAGACAAAAAGAAATGCACGCTAGATTACAACAGAGTTATGCCCTTTTCAATTTTTATAATAATTTCTTTATCTTTTGTTATAAGAATAATCTTATGAATTCAAATAACTTTTTTTACAGTTATATCATGTTAATAATAACTGAAAAAAGCAAATAAATTTTTTAATTATTTTAATATTTTCAATAAGTAGCAATACTTTAACAAATTCACATGTGATTACATATAAGTTGAATACATACAGACAAACAAGCCCAGATAATTATTCTAATAATCTAGATTATTATAATAATGCCAGATTAATTTTCAAGTTAAATAGATACTATATTATCTATTATATTAGTTATCCACATTATAAAACAGTATAATAGAAAATGGAAATCTGATTGGCGTATCATACTTCGTACTGATTATGTCTAAGAATTAAAACAGACATCGTATCGTGAACATATTTTTAGACATATAACTGAGAAATATTTGGTAAACAAATAATATTTTATTCTATCGTGATAATTTTATTTTTATTTTTCCCCTTTTCTATTACAGTAGAGCATCGATTATCCGACCCTCGATTAAGCGACTTATCGGTTAACCGACCGCGTTCTAGTCGGCAAATTCAAATTTCCGCTAGTGATGTGGCGCTACAATATTTGGTTATGTCTTGGCTACTTTAATATTATTTTTGTTAAATTTTTGCATGTTTTAGCTGGCAGCACTGGCTCGACCATGAAAGGGAGGCTAGTATTTAAACCAGGCCTAATACACTATACTAATAATGTATTTTTTCATACTTTTCGGTTATCCAACCAACCCCAGTCCCCAATTAAGTCGGATAATCGATGCTCTACTGTATTATTGTTTTTTTGCAGGCTTATTTATTAATGGCCTTAATATACTCTAGACGTAAGACAAGGTACAGTTATTTTACTTACAATTTTACAAGAAAAGAAGAGAATTTTTTATATGTACTACAAAGGAAAACATTTTTGAAAAGCACAGTACATCTTTTGTATGGAAATATTTCAATAATAAAACATTTTTTAAAGTATTTTTATTACTTAATAAATTATCAAAGTTAAAATTATAGTAAAAATGAAATAAAATTTATTATATATCATAATCTTTTAAAATTAAATCTTATATATTTAAAATTGACTCTCCATTCTTTTAACAAACTTAATAATAAAAAGTTTCTAAAAATAAAAAAAAATTTTAAACACAAATTAAATATTTTCAAAACGTCTGAAAATTGAATGTAAGAATTCCGAAAATAATTAAGTTAAATAAAATTTTCTTGACTTTGAATGATTATTAGACGTCATATTAAATATTTTTACTGACAAATGATGTGGTGGAAATTTATTTAACAGTTCTTTATTAATCTTAGTATATGTTTGTAAAAAAATTGGAACATTAACTAATTAATAATGCACTTCTTAAAGAAAACAACTTTTTCTTTTGAATATTTCTTTAAATAAATAATTCAATAGAATAATATAAAAAAACATGTTTTTTATTATATTTTTAAAGTGCTAAATTGTTAAAATAATAATTTTTTTATATTTAATATTATTTAATGAATTTAAAAATATTAATTTTTGCAAAATTAAATTCATAAACAAATATATATATATATATATTTTGGTAGAATATATTGATTGCAGAGAGAAAAAGAAATCCATATTCTTCATCTGTTGTAAAGAAAGAAAAAAAAAAGTTCAATCTCATTATATGATCAATATATCATCAAACTTAATGATATGTAAGCACAGTGAGAGAGGGGAAAAAACTTTTAATTCAGAAAAAAATATAAATATTTTTTTTGCTTCATTTATAGATTAATCTGATAAGTTTTTTAAATATTTAAAAAACTTTTCAAATGTATTCCAATTCTTAAAATTCAATAGTTTTAAAATATTTTGAAAAAATGTATTTAGCATTTAATTTTTACACTAAAAAGAAAAAAAAAGCTTTATTTAGAAGTGAGATTAGAATACTTTTGCCAAGAAAGTTTAGTAGAAAAGTATTAGACAACCATAACAGGAAAAAAAAAATATATATATATATATATATATAAATTAATAACCAAGCATTAAACTATTAAAACACACTCTCTCTCTGCGTGTCATATTAGAAATCCTGATGTCAGCGAGCATCTGGCACAGGTTAATAAATGGTTAGTAAGGCGCCAAGGTGTATCCTGGGGGAAGTTACAACCAGAGTGGTCCCCATTGCCTTCTCTGGTGTGCGATGTTATGTGAGGAGAAATGCCTTCCGGGAGGTCTTGTAAGGGAAACTGGCCCCTATTCAGGTGTTACAAATGTGGAGAAAACCCGGAAAACTCCACGTGGCCAACCCATCCAAGCGCGGTGCGAACCCGCGACCGAACTCCCAGTGTTTAGCAACAGAACCACTCAGCAACTAATAAGCATTAAAACACTACTTAAAAACAAAATAGTATATCAAAGAGAATTTCTATATTTTAAAATCTGCAAAAATTTACCATCTATTTGATCATCAGCATTGTTATCTTCTTGAGGCGACGACGTGAGGGATAATGCTTCCAACACATTATCACTATTGTTCGAATCACTCTGATTTCTCAATTCATCGTCTTGAAAATTGAATTGCATTATATCTGTTTCATTATTAAATTCAGAATTCATTTCGTTAATATCAAATCTTCTGAAAATAAAAGATTTAGTAAACAAACAGTCCAGAAAATACATATTTTTATATATTCGAAAAAAAAAAACTCAAAAAATTAATCATAATTAACTAAATAATTCAGTAAGCAAACGTTAATAAATATGTAAATCAAATCAAGTTATTTTATTATTAAAGTAGATAAATATTAGTAATTAATTAATATTAGAAGCGTTAATAAAATAATCCAACACTGAAAAAATCTGCAGACAAGAAATCCAGAAATAGACTTTATAAACAATCTGTAAATCAATAAGACACTTATCTAAAATTAAATAAATCAATATGTAAAATAAAAATTTTTCATTACTTTAAGTGAGTTTTTAAAAATTAATATATTTTTTTTCAAAGAAAAATATATATATATTGAAATTTTGAACTCGTTAAATTTGTCATAATTCACCGAAAAGATTATTTCTGTATTTTTGAGTAAGAATAATAAAACTGATAACAGTTGCACGAAATTCAATTGTGATAGCGCATTCACATTAAAGACAGCCCAACAAATCTTTAAATTACACAAAAATATTAATTATCTCAGTACATATTTTTTGAAAATTTAGCCATATTAAAATTATTATTTTTATTGATTATTATTCAAATGTCAAAAATAACTAGATAGATAACAAATGACACATCTATTAGCTGCCTGAAGTCTATTTTCCTCTCTTAATTTTTTAGAAAAAAAAAAAGGCATCTTAAATTTGCTTTCAAATTTAGTTATAAAGCAAAAGTTTGATATCTTACGACTTAAAAAGAGGAAACTGTTTATAAGATATTTTAAATTCAAAGTCAAATATTTTAAAATTCAAAAAAACGAAAAATTGATTAGAGACATTTATACAGATTATTAGCGAGGTCGAGGCCGAAGTTTTAAATGCGAAATCGTGTACGTCGGACATTCGGTGCTGCATTCCTGTAAGCCTAGAAGTTTGACAATGGTGTTTGGAAAGTTGGTGGAATCATGCTCGACATTCCAAACGTCATTGTCAAACTTCTAGGCTTACGGGAAAGTGGTGCCGAACGTCCGACGTATACGTTTTCACATTTAAAACTTCAGCCTCAACCTTGCTAGTATTTTGAAAATGGAACCAGAATAAATCAATTATAATTTGATGGATTTAAAATCATTTATCAAAATATTTTTTAAAAATTTTAGCCAAATATAAACAATAAATTAGCCTAATAATGCTAAATCTATCTAAAAGAACATATCAGTACTGTATGTGCATATATTATTATCTGGGTGCACAGACCAATCAAAATGAATAAATTTTTACATATTTAAAATGCAAATAACTTGGAATCTTAAATTATTCCAATATTTTATAATTGAAAAATCATAACTTTTTATTTTTTAAAATAAAAACTAAAAAAAAAAAATTTATATGTAAAGTGTTAACCAAAAAACATTACAAAAATGTATAAATAAATTATTTGTTGCTATTCATTGTTATTTAAATAACATATTTGATTCTATAATCAAAATCGAATATTAAAGAGGACAGCCAATTTATTTACTACATAAAATTAATCTAATTGTAAACAAAGGATTGAAATTATTTGGAGCAGTTTACTTTAGGAACATAAAAGAATTAAAAAAAAAATCAACGTTTACATAAATCACGAAAAACTATTTATAGATAGACAAAAGAGGAATCATACAGAAAACTCCAGCAACAAGTGGGATAAAACTGACACTAGCTCAAAGTTGTATGTGTTAGAGATTTTGTTATAAAAACTTTTTATATCATTAATTATTATAAAATGGCAGAAAGCTTAATTTTGAGGATAGTGATGAGTTTTATAAAAAAATTACAAATGCTAATAATGAGTAAAATCTTTATTAAGATGGGGGGGGTCATGTCATATCTCAAGTGATATGATATGACATGACCCCCCCTTATCTATCCAACTCCTCAACCTTTAACCACCAAAATTTAATAGCATCAATGTCCCTTACATACGAGTTACCATACCAAATTTAATATCTTAATCTTTATCTCATTCTGAAATATTAAATGAAATAGATGCCAACACGCACACAAATAATTCCACCCCTGCTTTATTTGACACTTTTGGGTTCAGTGGTCTTAAAATATCAAGAATTGCAAAAACTCAGTGTCGAATCTGATATGACTACAATCAGGAAAGTAAAAATTACAAAAAACAGTCTAAGAATGTTTTCATCAAATGCTAGATTTGAAAAATTGCATTTGAAATTTTAATGCAATTATGAGGAAAACTAAGTAAAAGTTATGAATTTTAACTAATAATTTTGAAATTTTATTTCAATTTCAATAAAATTTGTCATTACATAAAGTAATAAAAAAGAATATTTTAAAAGATAATACTATAATTTGTTTCAGACATGCTTAACAACATAAATTTAGATATATATATATTGCATTACATGATCTTTATTAAATAAGCTCAATGTGTAGTTATAATTATAATGATGGCTGTATATAATTTTGTACTTGATTTAGCAAAATATAATTTCTCATTAGAATTAATAAAATTATATAAAATTGAAGAAGCATTAAAAAATAACTTTATTCTCGATCAAGTAACGATAGCATTTTGTTTATTTAAAAATATATGTATTCAAATAAATTAAAAAACTAATAATTCTAATAAAAACAAAACTATGTACGGATGAATAATTAACTGCAGCTTAAAAATTGATTTTCATTATTTTAAAATTGTTATATTCTATTCATACAATAAGATCTACTTTTCATATAACTTTCTATAAGCTTTTGGCAAATATAAAAAAATTTATTTTGAATTGTTATTCATAATATAAAAAAAAAAAAAAAATACATGATATTTTATGGTTTCAAAATATTTTTATTTTATATTAACTATACAGTAATCCCTCGTTACTTCGCGTTTCATTTATCGCGGCCTCAGTATATCGCGGATTGTTCAAAAATATTCATCAAAAACTCAAAATTGAGGAATTATGGCGCGAAAGTTGCTCGCACACTAGCAGAAGGCAGGGAGTGCCCACACAATTCAAAATCCACGTCTCTGATTGGCTGGCTAGCATCCCGCCATTTGATATCCCTCCCGACTCGGGAATCTCGCAAGCTGATTGGCCTAGATGTTCCTTCCTAGACGAATCTCGTTAGCTGATTGGCCCAAGAAATCGACGACAACATGGTCAGAGCTGTAGAATTCAGTAACCGTATTGACGGTGTAATGGCGTTGTACAAGGGCATCTTTGCTCAGAAAAAAAAACAATGGTCACAACTCCCCATCACGATGTTCCTTGTGTGCCGAAAACGTTCTGCAGAAACTCCTTCTGCTGCCTCTACACCACCTCCTGCAGTTACCCCAGCTCTATCCGAAGCTGCCCGCGACGATCGCGTTAAAAATGAGAGGGTGACACTACTTCGCGGTTTTTCACTTATCACGGCCGGTTCTGGTCCCTATTAACCACGATAACTGAGGGATGACTGTATATTTTAAAATTTAGCATATTTCTTTAAGAACATTCTACACAAATATTTAACTAAACTTCTCTAGAAGAACTTAAAAATAAATGTGATTCAGATCATCAAGCAAAATTGACATTAAGACAGTAGTTGATTTATTATTATTATTATTTATTTATTTATTTATTATTATTTTTTTTAATATATATTTCTTGTGAGTCCATACGATTTACTTAATACAGTCAAATGCAGCTTTTATATAAAAGTTTGAATAAATATTTGCTTACAGTTTCTGAAAACAAAATCAATCTATCTTTCAAAATTAATAAAATAAAGAGAACCAGCTGAAACAATACATTACCACTCTTAATAAATAAATAATCATACTTGAATTAAAATATCATCACATCATCTTATAAATATAAAAATTAATCTAACAAGTAAGATTATTCAGAAAACAGTTTAACCTAGCATTAATGTTTCTTATTAGCTAAAAAAACTTATATAAATTGGCAAACATCACACATGTACACTGATGTCCAAAAGTTAAACATAACTGTTTAATTAATTAAACATACAAAAGCAAAAGGGTTTAAACCAGTAGAACAGAAATGTTTGTGTAGATTAGTCACACTTGTAAACAAATTGCTGTGAACTTAAAATTATCAGCAGATGGCATCAGATACACAAAAAAATATGTTAATATCACAGTCCCATAAATATAGTTAATTCAAACCTGAGTGTCTTATTCCATCTTCTTGCAATCCCTGTAAGAACTGTTGTCAACGCTGATCAGGAATTTAATATAGCACGATGGAGTCAGCTTATGTGTTTTTTGAACGGTAGAATTATAACAAAAGCTCGAACTGAGACAGTCACAGACTGAAATGTCCAAGTGTCATGTAGACTTTGTAGAAGGTTCCAAGACATAGAAGAAGTTAATATCAAATTGATTATTTAGAAGAAAGAATCTGGCAATGTATTCTAAACATGAAAATTCATACTTTAAAAATTCTGAAATTCACATCCATCATTTATGAAAACACAAAACATCATTAAAACTACAAATCAATAATCCTAATGAAAATATATTAACAAGGGTAAGCATAACATGACAGTGTGTTCTGAATCTCTAATATTGTCTTTGCTCTCTACTTGCTTTCAACATGTTAAACAAATGTAGTATGACTCCATAGAACAGTGTCAGTGTATATACTCATAAATGCAAATCTAAATAAATGTAAAACATAAAATAAGTTCACTATCATACATATTTTCAATTGCAAAATGGACTCTCAATCATGCTCAGAATAGAGAATAGAAACATATGGTATTTTATATTCCTACAGTTGCAACATACTAATAGAAAATTAAAAAATAAATATAAAATTCAACATTCATCAATTCTGCTGTACATATATTCACGTCTTTCCTAAATAATAAAAATATTGTTGACACAATTACAAATTTAAATCATCCAATCTCTACATATTTTTTAAAACTATGTGCATTCTTCAAAAATATATATATAAGTAAAAAAAATAGAATAATATGGATAAAACATGACCATTGTAGAATATTAAACTTTAAATCTCCAAACTTATCCATTTTTAAAGATTGTATTGTTTATTTTATTAGACTAATATAGAATAACTACAGCTGTAAATTTATAAAAATGAATTAAAAACATTTATCGAATGCACATTAAATTTAATGTTTTCCAAAAATTTCTTCAAAGCTAATCTATACAGACATATTTATTAAGAACAAGAGATTCATAATTGCAATTCAAAATCAGACTATCAGCATCAGATATTAATCTACAGAAAACTGCTCTATTTTACAATAATATTACTTATTTACTTACTATGATGAATTTTTTATAATGTGAAAAAACATTTGCTCAAAAATATTCATAGATGTTTATTGTCCATGATAAACACTGTCATAAAGCTACTTAACTACTTTAGAAAGTCATATGAACAATGTTGAACATGCAAAGTTATGTTAGACTTGTAATAATCAAATGCAATTATTAAATTAGTAAAAAGATGCCCAACTATCTACTATTAGTCCAAGTTACATTGTATTTATTACATTAATTAGCAATGTTCTATCCAGAAGGTTAATCCAGCAATAATTTTTATTATATTTATAATTTGGGTTGATTGCATGTATCAGGAGTTTCAAACATTGTTGATAAGGTATTTTCAAGGGTCAACTGAAAACAGTTCATTAAAAATTAATAGTTCAATGGATTATGTGTATGATAGTTCAAGGAATTGTAAATTTGCACATTGTAATAGATCTTTTCTATGAAAACAGTCTGTAGATTAATACTGGCTCACCAAATTTATTTATTTATTAATTATTATTTTGGTGTTAGTGGAGTATATCCTACACAGCATATATACAAGTATTTAGTGATATGTCAGACTAAAGTCAAGGCATAACTACAGAAAAATGATTTGTTTACATGCTGTTTGTATATATATCCGGGTTTAAAAATTTCCTGACTATGTAATGTGTTTAGTACAGCAGCCTTCTATAGCAGTGGTTCTCAATCTTTTTGAAGTTGGGGTACACTAAACTTTGACATTTCAAACGGAACACTTACAATATGTCATCTTTAAAGCAGGGTGGCAAACCTTTTTGAAATCAAGCGCACTCGGTCTAGTAGATGACAACACTGGCATTTGCTGATTAAATTCGCATGCAAAAATTATTTTACATTGTATTGATATTTCTTTTGCAACAATTTTTAATTGTATATTTGATTTTTCATGGAACACTTGAAGTGGCTTCACAGAGCACCCGTGTTCCACAGACCACAGATTGAGAACCACAGTTCTACAGTATGATGTATGTTTTTGTAAAGCCGTAATGTTTTGTGGCTTTTGTTTATGAGTTATGGCACCTGTGCAAGAAAGAACCATTGGCACAATAAGTACTGTACCTTATCCATTCTCCACAGATGCTTTATTTCATGGGCAAGTTCTGAATGTTTGGAACAGCTATGTCTATTATATATGTCAGAGGTGGGCAAGCAAGAGTTTAATGGGAGCCGAAATGTAGGTTTTGCAAAATGCATGGGAGTCGCAGTTCTGTACCGTCGTGGAGGATGGTATGGTAAGGCTGGGAAGGATAACACTTTCAGCAAGAGCCGCATGTAACTCAAAAAGAGCTGCATTTGCCCATGCCTGATATGTGTAATTTCTTATTGTTTGTTAATGAATGTGATGTCTGTTGTGATGTATTGTTTTGTCTGTGATTGTGGCTTGGTTACAGTATATTTTGTGTGAATTTTTTATAAGTGTTTGAGCTGTGTATCTATAGTATAATTCCTGGATATGTGTTTGTGTACTGTACAAGCATGTGATGTATTTGCTATTTGGTTATGTCAATGTAAGTAGTCAGTTTGTGTTAAAAGGTTGCAACTGATGTTATTTTTATATTGTCTTGTGCATGATATAGCATTTCCTACAAGTGTTGTGTTTTTTAAGATGCACTTCTTGTAGTTTCTTGGATTTATGATTTGACCCGGTCTTGTATGGCAATCACAAACCCTTCTGACTTTATGAAGAAGCACCATGAGCCAGTATTTTAATGCATTTCTATTTCTGTCAGTGTTAATAATAATAATTGTATTAAAAAAGAAGAAGAAGAAAAAGAAGAAAAGAGAATCAATAAAAGGGTTGAAGAATCATTAAGGGCTCAACAGTCAAAAAAGTTTGGGGCCCCCTGTGTGCTATGACTTTGGGGATGCTATGGGCTAGATTTATAATGTGAATCTTAAATATAAAGTTCTTGCTAATTAATCTTAATATGCAGATTTAATTAATTTTTGTTTTGTTCATTTTACAAAAACAATACTTTGATGATAAACATTTCTCTAAGACATAGAAATTAAAAATGAGATACAGCTATAACTAAGATATTCTTACATGACTTTTCAAAGATAAGCAGAACAATAAAAAAAGTGCATTAATGTTTTGAGAGATTAATAATTATTAAAAAATTAAATATTTATTATATCCTTGTTTACTTTTTGGTTTTATTTGTGACTTATTGATTATGCAAAAATAAAATTATATAAAATCAGCTGAATGGTATTAATAATAGAATAAATGGAATGAATTCGCACATAAAAAGAGCGCATAAAAACAGGTTTGACTGTATATAAAATAAATAGCAATTATAATTCAATTTGTTTGATATCAGATTAATGTGTTTAAATTTAATTAATTAACTGTACAAATTAAAGTTCTTGCAATAACTACCATTTAAATTTGTTGCGTAAAACAATTTATTAGATTAGTATATTTAGTAATAAATTAAGAAAATTATTCCTGCTTTTCTTTATAATTTGCAATAGATAGTTTTTGAATAAGACATAACTAGAATAAAGGATTCAGTTGAATAATGTTGCATAGTTAATTTAATATGCTTCATTATTCAAGTGACAATACATAAAAAATTAATTATAATATTGTACAATCAATTTTTTATCTGTTGCTAATTTGATGTTACATAAATCATAATCAAATGTTTTGAATGTAATGTTATATAGCCATTATTATCTGAAAGCAAATAGTGTTTTTACTACCTATAGATGACTGTAAGCTTGACAAAATAAAAGAAAATAATAAAAAAAATATACTTTTTATATACTTATTTGTATTAAAAATAAAAAAAATTATTATTTTAGGAACAAAGAGCAATGCTTTAATATTTTTAGGAGGAGATTTTTCAAAAGGCTACTTTTATAAGTTTAGTTATTTCAACTAATTCAAATTTAAAATCAATATAAAATTTTTTCTGTAGTACTGTATTTACTTAAAAATAACAAACAGTATTGATTTATTTCTGACATAAATTTGTCTCCTTTTGAAAAACAAAATGTACTGTACAATCTCTGATATACGAAACAAACACATTCACTTCAATATACGTATGATAAGTATTCGTGTAAATATTAATTTCTTTTTAAAATTATTATTGATGTTTATCATGATGTGTTTAGAATTCTTTTTAATTTGTTTTGTTATAACTTTAAATTTAAAAAAAAAAGAGTTTTTCAAATAATTTAATAGAAAAAAATTACAAAAAAGTTATTATACAAAATGTTTAACTTTAAAAACTAAGATAGTATTTTACTTGTTTTTATTAACAAAAACTATATAACTTGCAATAAAATATAAACTTGATTACTTTTCTGATTATGGAAAAAGGGAAATTGTAAATCATCAGCCTTTATATATTATGGGTAATATACAATGTAGTCACATTATGATTTATAGTGACTACATATCTAGGTTTCTATACCATGAGTACTACTTTTAATGCATTTACTATGTCATAAAGAAATGATAAAATTATATCATTTTTGTTATTCTTACTGTTTAAACATTGTTTAACGTTTACATAACACTAGAATTAATATAACTAATTATATAATTTGGGCTTGATTTTCTATATTAACCCTCTCGCTCCCTTCCACTGTGGACATTATTTATGGACAGCACCTTATAAGAGAGGAGCAAAACTAAATTTTACGAACAAAAGCACAATTTGATAGAATGGAAACATTTTAAATATTAAACTAGACATTTAAAACTTATTGAAATTTTTTTAAAAATATTTAGTAACTTGTCTTTAAAGTTATGTAAATATACAACATTTTACAAGATTTTAAAAATTTTATTGTAAGGTTATCAAATGTTGGAATAACAATTGTAAAATCAACTGAAGAGGGACAAAAAAGTTCAAAATGCATTTTGATTTCAATAGAGGATATTATAAGGAGTAAAAGTTGTCTTCTGCATCTAACCATTGTGACAAATCTAGTAAAAATATTGGATAGAAGCAGTGGCGTAGCATGAGTGTCAGCCGCCCGGGGCTAAGGAAAATTTTGCCGCCCTCTTATTTAGGTATCTCAATTTAAAAGACTAAAATATACAGTAATTCTAAAGAACTTTTCGGCAAGAACAATCATCATTATTGTGTATTGTACAGGTGTATTGTATTATTATTATTTATTGTGAAATTTTGCCACTCCCTAAAAGTGCCGCCTGGGGCGGGCCGCCCCTGCCGCCCCCACTATGCTATGCCACTGGATAGAAGTTTTCACAGGGAATATTTTCTATTTTTGCTTCTATGTACCTTTGTGAACAAACTTCTGAAAATGAAATATATAAAAATCAAAATATTGAACATCTTTGTTCAATAAATATTTAAAGATTTTAATCTTGGATGCCACAAAATTTATCCCCAATTTTGATAGCTTCTTTAAAAAAAGCAGTTGCAAATTTCTCATTGACTTTTGTCTGTTGTTATTCAGAAACAAAAATCTTAATCTTTGACTACATCTTTTGTACCTGGCTCCAAGACTCATCTTTCATGACTCACATGGTCCTCCCAGAGAAAAATTGGAGATCTCTGCTCTACACAACATAAACTAATTATATGTCTTCCTACACTCTAAAAAAATACTCACTTCATACATCAAAAACAAAATATACTGTCAGATAGAATAATACAATATTCTCACAGAACAACAAAAGAATTGTCACAGAAACCATATGGGATAAAAAGAATTACTCATAGATTCAGTTATTCTATGCCAAATACATAAACAACACAAAAAGATACATAGATAACAAAGCATTTGATAGCGTCCTACACTTATACACTACATCTGTAAAAAATACATCCAACTTATTACATTTCTAGAAAACGTAATGGAAAACTGGTGAATACCACAGATTTCATCAAAACAAACTAAATACACAGAAGGTGGAGAATTTTCCAGGGAGATTCATTAAGTCCATTTTGGTTCTGCCTGGCCTTAAACCCACTGTCTAATAGGTTAAATAACACTAAATACAAATACAAATTCACTTCATTTACATGGACAACATAAATGTTACACATCCACACAAGCACAATTAAAATACCTAGAAATTACAAGTTTAGAAGTTATGCATGCACATTTATTCAACTGACATTCAAATGGAGTTTGGTTTAGACCAATGCAGAATACAGTGAAACCTTGATCTATCATTTTTGGCAGGAGTTGGGGAAGAAACAATTGATGCAAGAAAATGATTGACGCAAGAAATTTATGACGTCGACATTTTTATTGTTTATCTCATATAAAATATGTATTTTCCAGTGATATGCCTGTATGATAGCTTTCTGTAATACTAAATGATATGGCACTTGCACACAAACATGCATTTATTCTACATTTCAAAAATTGTTAAGATTATTGTAATTTGTTCTATTTTCTTTTGGTAAGAATACCTAATGTATTGATATATCAGAGGCAGCTGATCAGAAAAATTTGATATTTTGTAAAAATGCATCACTTATATGGCAAATGACAACAGTGTAACATGTGCATTCGCCTTTAATAATAAATCTGAAGACGTCTATGTTGGTATAGAACAGGAGTGGGCAAGCAAGAGTTCAGTGGGAGCCAAAATGTAGGTTTTGCAAAATGCATGGAAGCCGCAGTTCTGTACTGTCGTGGCGGGTAGTATGGTAAGGCGCGCGATTTTATTATATAATATAAATATAATATAAAACAAATATTGAATTTTTTAATAAACATATTTTCACATAATTATAAAAGTAAAATTGTAAAAATAATAAGAAAAAACAGAAATTAACACTTTCAGCAAGAGCCGCATGTAACTCAAAAAGAGCCACATGCGGCTCTCGGAGCCACATTTGCCCATGTCTGGTATAGAAGATTATGTGGAAAAGTGTATTTCTAATTTTTCAAATAAACAGTTCAAAATACATTTTTGTATGTCACAAACTTCATTTTAAGTATGTAATACGCATATAATTTATGATGGTAGCCATCTTGACTTCTGTTTTCAGTGCTCAGAACCTCACTGAACTAGTACTGCAGCAGCTAACTTAAAGTGGAAATAGCTTAACTGTTTTTTAACAAAGCAGCTTTGAGCAGTTTACCAATAAAATAAAATATATTTAATTGTTGTGTAAATAATTGCAAGAATTATTCATAATCTGTCTGTCTTTCAGCATGATTACAATATTAAAGTACAATACTGTGTTTTATTACCCTATTAGATAAGTATAGTATGAGGAGCTATTTGGGGAATTGGGTTAGTTTTGTACACAAATTCATGTATGAAAGTTTTTAACTTTTTTTAACTTTTAAATATGGGGAGCTTTTATTATTAGTACATGAAAGTCAGTGTCTCAATTTAGAGCCCTCTATTGGGGGTAGAATGATTGAAGTGGGATGATATTTTTCTTTTAGTTAAAATACAGAATGAACATTGAAGAAAACAAGCTATGCAGGAATGAAGATTATGGAAAAATTAACATTATATATAGGGATCCTTATTCCTCCTTACTGGAAAAAACAACTGATAGATGTGGAGAAAACGATTAATAGGGAAACAATAGATCAAGGTTTCACTGTACTTCATATTGAAAAACAAAGAGAATCTTAAACAAAGAGGACTTTGTACTTGAAAATGGATATGTCAATGGATGAAGATGAGGTCTACAAATATTCAGGATTCAACAAGCCAAGCTCATCATGCACAAATCAAACGGAAACTAACAAAAGAATATAATAATTGATTAAACTCTATACTAACAATATAAGTAAATGCAAAACATACATTTAAAGCAATCAATACTTAAATGTCAACTCACAATAACATTCTTTTGGAGTTATAATACATTTGACACACAAAACTAGAACTCCAAAAGGAAAACATTAAACAACATTATTAAAGCATAAAAACACCACCCTAAATCCTTCATATAAAGGCTAACTCTTCCCCATACAGAGGAAAATTGAGGACTCCTGTTAACAAAGCACTGGATAGTAGAGCAATCCATTTAAATAAGCACTGTATTCAAAGCAGCAGTCTGCATAAAGAAACCCTATTCTAAGGAAGATTTATAAGGATCTATCTATAATCTTGTGGTACATCACCATCCAGGGTACACGAGCAACAGGGTGGAAATAGGAGGTTGCCAACCTTTATGATTTCAAAGACCACTAAACTCATAATTTTGAATCTCGCAGACCACTATTATGAATTTTTTTAAGCAATACAAACATTTATAGAATAATAATCATAAAAGTTCCATTTTTCTTTATTAATATGAAATTCACTTGCTTAATTATAATAAATTAGTGTGAAGTTTGTTGCTGCTTGTTTAAGAAAAGTTTATGGATTCTTGGCTCTTTTCCACAAAGGCAACAATCGAATTCACAACATTATTTATTGTCGATTAAATAATAATATCAGTATTTATGATTTATTGACAACAGTCATTTCATGTTTGGTTTTAGATTCGAATAAAAAAATGCCCAATGAGTGAGAAAAGGCAATTAAACATTTTGCATTTCTTTCATAATACTTTGCATAACCTTGAGTTGATCAATGTCCAAATTTCTCCACAGACCACTGGTTGGCAACTGCTGCTCTAAACTATGATATTTGTTGAGATTTGGAGAAACGTCTCATTTGTCAGTTTTTCAAATAAATGGACAGTCAAAAGATATTGAATAGCTTACAGAATCAAAATAAACAGGCTTTATTCACACATATAAAAAGCAATTTACATATGTAAAAAAGTATCTTTAAAAAAGAATTGTAATTCTTTTGTAAAGATACTTTTTAAGGTATTTTTTAATTACTTTTACAAAAGTAATTTTAAAAATACCTTAAAAAAGTATTATATAATAATATAAACAAACAGTGCTGATCATATGTACAGTATATCCTCATCTTGACAGGAGAGGCAAGAACCAGTGACCAGATTTCAGAAGTCACACAACCTTACATTAAGGCAGTACTTATCTGTTTTTTATGCTGTAAATCTTATTAAAGAGCATTCAGAAATTTTAGAGCAAGAATGTTCAAATCTTTTCAGCTAGGCTTCTTAATATATTTCTGGGAAGAAGTGAAAAGTGACTGGCAAATATACTGTATTTACTGATTATCTGATAAAACAATAAAACTGATGACATAAGATTGGAAATCAATATATAAGTAGAGTAAAATTATGTGATAATGGAGTTTAATGTTTCCAAGTGTGTTATGTTAAATAGAACAGCTAAGACACGAAGATATGGAGAGAATCAAATATGCAAGAAGAATTCCCTGGTTCATCTTGTTATGATGCACATGATGCACATGATGCTGAGATTCTGAGGGTATTCTCTTATGTGGACTCAACTGTAATAATAATAATCTCTATTGGAAAACGACCCTTTTAAAGTGTTATATAAAAATTAGCAATATAAATACACATTACTGTTTCCAACAGATCCATCATGAATAAAAAATCCATTAAACTCTTCATTGATTATTATTTGTGATCCAAATTATTGGCAGCATTATAAATGCTGCCAATAATTTTGATCACAAATAATCAAGAATATTTATATTTTTTTTTCATAAACTCAATAAATATAATTCTATTTTCAATATATATAATACTATTTTTTTTTAAATCCTAGAATACTCGATTACATGAAAATTTAAAGATATATATTTTTTTCTTTAAATATTCTTCATATGATGACTGTGCATATCAAAAAATTTCACATACGATTAATATTTGGCTTTATGTCCTTTGAAATTTCTAAAAGATAGGAAAAGCATATTATATAAAAATTAGAATTTTTCAGTTAGAAACTTTTTATACAAGATAGAACCGGATTTAATTAAGAATTGCAAGTTTAAAATAATACTAAAAATATATGTACTGTAGAGTACATAAAACAATCATCATTATAAACGTTGTTCACTCCTTCAAATAATTACAATTATCTACAATAAACTTCATTCATTAATCACCACATTATGTTTAACTTTTACATCATAGTATCCCTATGCATTTTAATTTAAAACTGAATATAATTTTTTAAATTTTATATTTAAAAATATGTAATAATTAAAAATGTAATTTTCATTTATGATGTAATGCAACTTTTAAATTGATAACTGAAATAAAATTCCTTAACAAGAACAAAGACATTGATACATAGGACAAAATTTATTCTTTCATCTTTTGTTATTCTTTAACATTTTTTTTTTAAACTGTACATCATTCTATATTTATTACTTTATGAGTAAACATACAATAAAATTTTCTAACTAATTTCTATATTCTTTTAACAAATTTATAATCATCTACTTAAAAAAAAAATACTCTTTTCTGAAAATCAATATTTACTTTGATTTGTTATGATCTAGAATTTCTTATATAAAAATGTTACTCTTTGAACATAATATTAAATTTAAAATTTTTTTACTTAGTTTTTAAGAGAAACAAGATATTTTTACCTTGTACTATACATATTGTTTGAATAATTGTTTCTATAAAGTTTATTTTAACAGAAAAAATTTTTCACATATGTTTTGTAAGGAAAAACAAAAGTTATTTATAAATAAATTATATTGTCATCAAGTTATTATTAACAAACAACTGTACAGTACATATAACATTTTAAAATTCAGTATAACAAAGTCTAAAATAAAATGGACATTATAAATTCATATAGATACATTTGATTCCACGATCATTTTCTCAAATTTAACGATGAGCCAAAAATGGTTATTAATTAAAAAGTTTCATATGTTTTATAACTACTTATAATTAATAAAAAAATTTATCCTTTCATTTTTTCTGTTACATTGAAAATTTTAAAGAAAACTAAATTTATAAAGATATTTTATTCATAAAATTAATATAATAACTTATATACTATAAGTCTAAATGGATTAAAAAAAAACTCTTCCTAAATATATACAAATTGCATAACATAGAATTTACTTAATTTAACTAAACTAACGATAAACTGAATTGCTAATCATATATTTTTCTTTATATCCAGACAATTCAATTGACCTCATTATAATGTATTGTGTGACATTTCATTATCGATGTTATCTTATCTCTATTAATAATGCATATTAAATATATATTATTTAACTTTAGTTTCGGCTACATTCTACTTAATAGATGTATTTTATAATTTCAATATAAAAATTATTGAGGTGAATTAATGTAATTCAATGGTTTAATTTGTAGTTATTTCATATCAAAGAGCAAAGTTAAATATAACTTTATTATGAAAGTCTAAGAAAAATTTTATATAGGGGAATTCTAATTAAACTGTAAAAATTCAAATTCTATAACATTATCATATTCAAAAATAAAATTCTATTATATATTCAGTATGATTTCTTTTGTAATATGAAAACAATTACAAATAAAAATTTTTACTTTTAATTGACTTCATAAGTCAATTAAAAGCCATGATTAACTTCTGTAAGTACAGGAATTCAATTAAAAATAAGGTTTTAATTATGACAAATAAGATATGGAAATTATTATAATTGGTTACAAGAAATAATTCTCAATCTGGTATTTTTATTGTATAATTTACAGGAATAAAAATTAATTTTCTAATTTACATAGGAAATCTTAATTATTTAATTAATATTACAAAATATATAATGAAATAATATAAAAAGATGTAGAAGACAAAATTAAAATCTAAAAATACCTACAAAACTCAAACAAAATCAATAAAAAAAAAAAAAAAAATTCATTTTTGATTTACACTTCAATCGTATTTTCTCAAAGACTAAAGCTTATCGACAATAAAAATACTCTATAATAATATTTTTTATATAATATTACAATAGTATGTTTTTAAATTAAATTACTTCTTATATATGTTTTGAAAAAAAGTCTTTCTTTTAAGCAAATAAAAATATTTAAAAGAAAAATTTACATGTACTGTACAAGATCTAGATTTTAAAATGTATTACACAATTAATGCATTAATTTATTTATATCATCTTGCAAAAGTCATTAATAAAATATGTTGCATATTGACAATGCTTATGTATATTAATATTTCATTAATGAATTATTACCAAGTATAAGTATTTCCTGTAGAGATGCAAAATATTACAGTATTATACAAATTTTAAAAATAAAAAAAATTTTATCATTAAACTTTAAATATATATAAACTACAGTACTTAATATTTTGTATATGTATACAGTTTATATTAAACTTAACATCAATAAATATTATTTCAAAGTTTATTTGTTGAAAGTATGGTATTTTTACATTCAAATCTTATCTAAGCAGCTGATTTCATAACAATAAGAAAAGCTTGATTTGTAATCACATAAATCATTGCAAACTGATTACAAAAAAGTATGCAACTAATGCATCCTGTTGTTATGAATGTAAAGTTGATTATTAACACATATTTTGTATAAAATTACTTTCTTCAACTATAATGTTTTTAGAATTAACATTTAAATATTTGATATTATCAATATTAATTTGTTTAACATTTATAACATTTTATTGTTTTTGAAGTTTCTGAAAATATTTTATGTTTCTGATTATATCATATATCAGGTAAATTCTATTATATTCCAATAATATAAATTAAAACAGAAATTTGAAGATTTTATAATGGCCTTGCTTTAGAAGAAAATAAATATATAAATAAAAATGTAAAATTTGTTTGATTTTGATATAAATAACTTCATATTAAACAGAAAAATCCGAATAATTTAAAAATATTTTTACATTTGATTAATGCAATAATTAAAAATAAAATTTTTTATTTTTCATTATTTACGTGTATGTTACGAATCCAAATCATTTTCTAAATTGACGCCATAATATCCCAAATAATTTAAAATTTTAATGTTAATTTTTTTCACATTAACATACTATTCGATTTAATTAGATTCTAAAACATTCTGTGTATATGAATATTGTTTAAAGAAACAACTGTTTCTTTAAACAATATTCATATACACAGGAATGAAAACAAATTTATTTGATAAATTTTGAAGCATAAAATAATTTAACCATGAATATTATATTACTTTTTCAATTATATATATTAAAAAAATCTACATTTTCATATATAAATGTTATATGATATTTTTCATATGTATTACATGACATAAAGGTAGTAAGAAAAACAATCAAATTAATAACAGTGTATCTTAATAGCTTTATCAATAAAAAATCCCGAATAATAGTAGTACTTTTATTGTCATTTCATCATCAAATTTTAACTACTTTATTATAAAAAGTAGAATTTTATATTGTATTACGTTCTATAAATAAAACACGAATTAAATTATTAATTGATCTTTAATAACAACAATTAATTAATATTCATAATTAATGTGCAATGCAGACAAAAGTGCATAATTCTTATATATCGAACCATATAAACAATCTGTATTTGGCAAATTTAAATGTTTACGCATACACTACATAATGATATTTTTCTTGTATTGTTTAACAAAGTGAAAATTAAAATTTAAGAGTTTGTTGCCGATTCTGTGAACAAATTCAGTAAAGTAAATAAATCATAAAAGTTTGTTTTCTCCAAGAATATTTATAATAGTTTCAAGATTCTATTTGACATGAGAATTGAATTATCTCCATATAAAAATTCCTATAAAACTGATACACAAATAAATTACCTTTCTGTTTTGAAATTTATTTTATGTAATGTAATTTAACATATAAAGTGAATTATATACACACACAAAAAAAAATTAAATATTTTTAAATAAAAAAATTATTTTTATATAAAAAATAATATAATATCTTATCAAAAACAGTTTTAAAAAGCTTAATATTTATAAAAATAGTTTAATAATTTAGAAAAAACAAATTGCCTTTTTACCTAGTAAACAAGAAATACAATACGATCACTTCGAAATGGATTATTAAAAGGTAACAGCTGATTTACCAACGTAATTTTTGTAAACAAAATGCTATAAATGTAACTTAATGTAGAATTTTATCATTATTAATATTAAATAACTAAAACGCAAACAATAACTCGGTGACATTAAAAAAAAAAAAAAGCGAAACTTTTTCGCGTCAGCGCGGAACCTTATCTGTGACGTCATAGGAAGTCGATTCAAAACAAATACATAGAAAGAAAACCAATTCTAAAACTATCAATTTTTTTTTTTTTTAAATCGGCTAATAAAATAATTACTAACTCAAATAGTCAATATAATTATTACCTTATTAATATTAATATATATTTATATATAGCAAAATTAACAATAATAATAAATGTAATAAGTCTGTAATACAGTTGATCTGACGGAACGCGATCGCAATATCAACGCCGCCGCACTCGATAAAAAAAAAAAACTTTAAATAAAACTTAATAAAACTTACGTTAATAATTATAGATGGATTTTCTTATAGTTTTTATTATTATTAATATTTTTTTCCAAATCGCTTCGACCGATACGTGACGTCAGTTTACCGCTTTATAAAGACGAATCTGGTAACCATCTCCTTTCGCCAAACAAGATGGCAGAATGAGCGTGCGCCACCGACGGCGCATGCGTGCGAATAGTGTTTCCGTCATCCACCGAAAGAAAATTTTTTTTTTTTTTTAATTTTTCCTAAAATTTTATGAAATTGCAATTTATTTATTTATTTTTTGCAATTTTAAATATTAAACTTTCGATATTATTTTAAATATATAATTATATCAATCGCTTATTAATTATACTTTAATGATTTTTTTAAAAAATAATTTTTCCTATTGTATTATACTTCTTGATAAATAATATTAATAATAATAATAATAGTAACTCGTGCTTGTGCTTGCGATTTATAACCGAATTTTTATATTTTGTGTAATAATTTTAGCTTATCGTAACTTATCTTTTAAATATAATTCGATTTAAGTTTTATTTTTTGTTCCAAGGACAAAGCCAATGAAGAAAGAATATACACTTCTGCAGTCACGTGATTCACCAGTTTTATAAATTGTTTAATTATTGGTCGACTCGCACGCTTTCGTAATATTTTATTTTCGTCATAAATAATTGATTTAATTCGATAATTAATATATTATTTCGTCCGTTATAAATTAATAAAGCAAAACATTTCCGAAATGTTATATATTTTCTTTCTCTTATTTGACGTAATAATGTATAATTACTAATTTTGAATTTAAAATTTCAAATTCGTATTACATGAATATAAATTTAAAAAAAAAATTTAATTAATATTTTAATTATTTAAAATCAATGCCAAAAACTTTTTAAATTTAATTAAAACATTTTATAAAATACAAAAATGGATTATAATAATAATTATTATTATTATTATTTTTATATTATCATTTTTGATTAAAATAATCCAAAATTTATAAAATTTATATAAATAATAATATAATAAATATATTATTTATATTTAAATTTTTATAAAATTTTAAAAATTAAATTATATAAAATTTATTTATATTTAATAAATAATCAATTTATTATCTATATAAAGTAATAGAAAGTAGTCATGCTGACTTATCATTACATGTTCTCTTATATTGATTTTTGATCTCATGGCCTTGGCAATGAGTTTTTTTTTTTTTTTTTTGGAGGTGATAGAAAATGTTTTAAAATTATTCATTTAAATAATAATAAATAATAATAATAATTCCCTTTACATTTATTAAAAAAAAATTATAAAATGCAATTATTTTATTATTTTTTTAAAAACAATTAATACAAAAAAAATAATAATAAAAAAAAAGAAAAATGGTAAAACAATGAAAAAAATATATACTAAACCTTGTCTTTTATATATATATGCTTTTTTCCCTATATATTTTTATTTATAAGGTTTTATAATGTAAATTTTAACACCTTATAAATCTGTAAAATTATTTTAATTATATAGAAATGAATTAAACATTTGCATCTTAATAAATTGATAAAGGCCTTAAAGTTTCCTAATAATAAACGTTATTAAAATAGAAAAATTGTTATCTAATCTCTATAAAAGAGGACTTTTTTCCCTTTTTTTTTTATCTGTACGTTTCCATCTATCGATCGATAATGTTTGGCAAGTTAAAAAAATTTGAATGATTCTCTTTTTCTTCTGGAGTCAATGCTCAGGCAATCGATATTCTTTAAATAATCGATACTTTTTAAAATTAAAAATCAAATGAATACATCCGAAAGTGTTTACAGCATCACACGCAACTTAATCGAAACGTTTATAACCTTTTAAACAGCATAATTCCTTTATTTAAATGTCTGTTAATACGTCTCTAAATATGGCTACCGTATTAAAAAAAATAATAATAATAAATCCTTTTACTTGACAAATCCTTTTTTTTCTAATATATTTTCCTATTTTAATCTCCTCTAACGTCCATACATTGCAAGTAAACTAAATATATGAAAGGTACTACTACCTCTGTATCTTTAAAGCGGCATTCCTTGAGAATTAATTGAAAATATAATTCAGTTGTGACTTTTATTACGTGGCTTTTAAATTTAATTAATGATATAATTTCAAATTTTCATGAAACATTTAGATAAATAGAGTATAAACGGTCGATATATCTCATCACGCAATTAACTTAGCTATAACGAAAATATCAATTTTCGGTTGACACTGATGGAAGAATTTTCCATCTTAACTAGCAGGTATGACCTAGTTTCTATCTGTAAAGTTGAATTATGTATTTTTTTATATATATATTATATATATAAAAAAGAGGAAAATAAGAGCATATTCAGCTAGAAACATCCTAAATTATTTATTATTCTAAGCAATCACCAATCGAGTTTATTGATCTAGAAAGGAGCAGAATGGTAAGGGATGGGCTAATATTTAATATAATTGAATACAAATTTAGTAAGAATTGTCTGCATACTTTATAAATTAAAATAGATTTTTTTTTTTTTTTTAGATTTATAAATAATTAAAAAGAGTTTCGAAATAACTTAATAAAAATTCATGTTTAATAATTAATTTATATATTAAAAAAAATAGATTTTTATATGTATATATTTTAAATTCTTGTATATCTTTTTATCGTCGAGGATGATTAATATTTTTGAAATACTTTCTATCAAGAACGAATTGAATGCAATCAATATTCATTTTCGTATGATATCTGCTATCTTTCTACGTTAAAATATTCGAAAATGTCATGTAAAACATGTCAGTAAAGAATATAAAAATATTCTTTCTTTACAAGTATTTATTCCGTACAAATTCCCTTATCTTGCTTTACAAGTACATTTTTCTTCTCGAATTACTTAATCTCTTTTTTCTATACTTTCTAGGGGTTACTCTCTTATTTTTTTTTTTTTTTGCGATTATTGACTAATAATTTGACTAATTATATTTTATTTAATGTAATATTCTATGCATTATTTTTCTATTTAGCTTTGTTATACCATTCGATATCTTTTATCACAATTTATCCCCTCTTTTTATCCTATTATTTATGTAGGTTTATGTGTATTGTGTGCTACTTAAATATTTATCTATCATATATATATATTGGAATTTTTTTTATATGTAGTGATTATTGATTATCTTCCTCATAAAAATACATTCTGAATTTACAATCGTTTCTTTTATGAATTTATTATATAAACGTGTGTTGTATTTGTATTTTTAAAATTTGTATTTGTATTAGTAACATTATCCTTTAATATTTGTTTTTATTTACGTTTCTATATAAAGTTCTTATATAATTTAACCGTTTGCAATTTATATTTATTAATTTCAACACAGTCGCTTGCTTACTCTGACACGTACAAGGCTATTCTATAATATTTTGAGTACATAGTTTACTTACTATAGTACTCGAATAAAGAATTACTAGTGGAATTTTATCAATTTATAGGATAAAAATTCTATTAACTTTGTATTAATTCGTTACAAAATCACGTACAAAGCTCACGAATTTAATTTCGTATGGATGAAGTCACTTGCAGGTGTAACTCTTCTATCATGTCTTTAAAAGGATGTATTAAATTTTACATTTAAAGTAAACGTAAAAGCAACAAAAATCTTAGTAAATTTATTTATTTTAAAAAAAAAAAAATTAGCTATTTTTACGACGTTTAAAACATGTTCTTAAGACTATCTTGATAAACAACTTTTCTCAACTTTCATCTATGATTAATCGTAGACGAGTTTATTGCACCACTATATTTACTTTATTGATTGGAATGAATTGTTTTTATACACATTTATATCTTATAAAATATGCTTACGTGGTAAAAAAAAACTCGATAATATTTATATTAAATGAACTTGATAAGTGGGTTTTTTTTGTTTTAAATAAGGCACTACAAACAAGTAAACAATAAAGTTTACTTGTTTGTAGTGCCTTATTTAACTTGAAAACTGTCATAGACTATAATATTTAATTGTTTGCTGATTCAACAATTCCAAGTTTTTTAAAAACAAATAATTATTATTGTTTTTATCTGGCCACTTCAGTAGTATGTTTATTTAATACTTCTGGTGATTTTCTTTTTCTTAATTTAGTTCAATAGAGAAAAATTAGTAATAAAGTCAAGAAAAATGGCTGAAAAATTATTCAAATTTCATTAAATTTTATGACCTTATTCAATTTTTACAGATAAATTTTTAGAACACAGCTGCCTAATACAGTACTGTATATTGTTTTTCACAACATATGGTACGTGTCATTCTCACGCTCTTTAAGAGTGAACAAATGGCGATTTTTGGATCGATTATTACAAATAAAGTTTTGATAAACACAATTATGTATTGTCTTGAGTATTTTATTTTTATTGTAATAATGTTTACTCCTGAACTAAATAACAATAGTAATAATAATAATAATAATAATAACAGACCATTTTATTTTATTAATTTATTATTATTTTTAATGAGTTTTATACATTGAAATGATCAATTAAGGCTAATAAAATGATTATTATTATTATTATTTCCTTTATTATTAATAAATCTAAATCCAAATGATAAATTTTACTTTAATTATTTTCTACTGAGATATTTGAACTGAATTATTGGTAAGTACAGTCGACATTTGCTAATCTGGCATCCCTTAAAATACAGGTTGTCGGATTACTGAGAGTGCTTATAGACCTGAAGACAACGAATGACGTGACCTGTAACTCTTCGGTACTGGTTCTTTATGGAACTGTAATGATTTTTGTTACTGTGATGTGGTAATTGTAGGTCTAACTCTTCATTAAATTTAATGTTATACAAGTTTGCAGTTTATTGTATGTACACCGTACTTAAAAAAAAAAAAAAAAACACAAGAATAAGAAACAAATTACTAATAAAAAAAAAAGCCCTCAAAACTCCTGCAATTTTTGTCCAATCCGGAGTAGCGATCTATCGAGCCCTTTATTTACAAATTGTTATCGCTCATTTAACTAACTTACTGTACCGGTACTGTACATACAATTTATCTTTGTTTTATCAACGTGGAATTAAGAAATGGCTTTGTCATGAGCTGTAAAAACAGCAACACAACTTCAATCACCAAAACAATCCATTACTAAAGAAAGACAGCAAGGAAATCTTTAGAGTATGCCGGATTACTGAGGATCAGATCAGCAAGAGCTCCTAATTTAGGTGTTAATAACTCCTACGCTTTTTGTTGAAAATTTCTGAAATTTCGCAGGGAGGTTTGTTTATTAGGGGGATTGATGATGTTAAATTTTGGTGGTTAAAGGTCGACGGAGTGGGGAGATAGAGAGGATCGTGGGTCATATCTCGAGTAGTGTCGGACTTAACGACGACTTTGTTATCATTTACAATTTTTTTTTATTATTATTATAAAACTAATCTTTATCCTCAAAATATAAGTTTTCAGTTATTTTATAATAATTAAAAATATAAAAAGTGTTTAAAATAAAAATATCATAACAGATGGCGCTACACGCAGTTTTAAATGTCACCGGGAAAGTTAAGCAACTCGCTGAATTTTTAAGAGTGGCGTTTATAAAAAGTATATTTATATTAGATTAATTACCGTATTATTGGGCTGCAATTTTCAAATTGCAGACCTATACACTTCCACTATTGTCAGTCCGTTTGTCTGTCCTTCGTTAATCTCGAGAACGGAGGTTACATAGATGAAAATTGAGACCAGATATGGAAAGATTAGAAGCCTGAGGCATCGATTAACTATATACGAACCGGACCGGAAGTCACGAGATTTTCTAAATTATTATTTTTTGTTATAATATAGTAATTTATGTATATATGCACTGTATAAAGATATATAATAATTGTCGATTAAAAAATGATATATCGACTAAAACAAGGATCTACTAACGTAAACACGACACACGTTAACAATTTCAAAAAGAATTTAAGGATTATTTGATAGGCCTTTCCCTCCATTAGTCTGGAAAATCGAGAATTGAGGGTTGTGTATATGTATTTTTAAAGTTATAAATCAATAACTTGATATCATGTAGTGGTATAATATTTTATTTTAGGTGTGTCTTGTATTTATTTAACACTTTAATAGTTTATTATTACAAAGCTTTTGTTACATTCGCATCAAACCCTTCGATATATTTTATCTAAATCAATAGAAAACATACAAAATAGTTTAACAATAGAAATTATCTGTGTATAAATATAAAATTTCATGATTAAAATTTTCATAAAACATCTTCAAAGCATTTTGAAAGTTGTTAGGTACACACAAGAGACATTTATGATCAATATGCGAGTGCGGTATGATATAAAACACAACAGTATCAAGTGTAAACATGATTATAGCCTCGTCATTCAACCAATCTCTTATAAAACTCCCACAAACAATGAATATTTCATAATAGATTTTTATCAAGGAAAAAAAAAAAAAAAAAAAAAAAAAATGGTAATGCTTGTTGATTTGTATGCCACATCTGCGTATTCACAGATAAAGCTGGAAATTTTAATTATTAGACGCTTTTATTTAACTTCCTTTGTATTGTCATCAAATTTACCCACTTCTAATCAAAATAGAAGTCGAGGATGATACACCTAAAGTTAAATGATGATGCAGTTTAATGATGATGTGGGGGTGACCCTACACAATCATCTTCCCTACTCCGTGATAAACATAATTAAACGTAGAATTTTGTGTGTGTGCAGTGATGCGTTATAGCTTCATGCGCCACTGTATATACGGTAAAACCTGTCCAAAACGAAACCTTAATAAAAACCTGTCTAAACGGGAAAAATTCTTATGAACGTAGCGATTTTCTGTGTTAAAAGAAAGCCTGTTTAAAGTGGAAACCTGTCAATACCGTGCAATTCCGGCTTAAACAAGTTTTACTCTATATAATTATATTTAGCATATGACAGGCCTAAATAATAATATTGCAGGAGTATTTAATTCGTATATAGAAATAAAATTTAATATTAAAGTAGCAGATAATAAAGTATAAAATAAATATTTATTAGCATGTATTGCATGAAAAGCATTTGTTACGTAAATAACACATTACAAAACTTGTTACACCATCCTTTACTACAGCAATAAAGGCTATTAATGGATGAAAATTAATTTAAGACATTAGCAATTATTAGAATGAAAATAGCAATGTATTAATATAATTATGTACGGTATTTACATACAATAAGTACAGTGAAACCTGTGTAAACTGGACTCGTACGGTAGCGAATATATTCTCCGGTTTGGCAGGTTTCCGTTTTGAACAGGTTTTATTTAACACAGAAAACTGCTATATTCCAATGAATTTTTCCCGTTCAGGCAGGTTTTATTAAGGTTTCGTATTGGACGGGTTTTACTGTATATCGAGTCAGCATTATAAATTTCTTGATATAATTGGCAATTACAGAGTAAAATAAATTGAATTTTACTTTCTTTTGATACGAATTAAATTCGTTTTATTAAGTTACGATGTCCGAATTATGCGATGTACAGACATGCAATCAGACAAAATGTTAACATAATTTTTAAATTTTTATATTAATAATTATATTTAGTACAAATAAACGGAAGTAAATGTTTATCAGAAACTGTATATGTTTAAAAGTAAAATATATTCGTTACAGTAATATTATTTATTTTCTGAAAAAGATGTTGTTCAAGATTATTAATAGCGTGACATTTGCCTTTAAAATATAGTATGAAAGTCATTTAGCTTATAAATATTAAATATTTATAAATGTTGATTCTATATGAAGAGTTTCTCTATTATTATAAATTTTATAATAATAGAGAAACTCTTCATATAAAATCAACATTTATATAATAAAAATGAGGAAATTTATCATAATGTAAGAATAAACTCTTAGAAATTCTATGACAGTTAAAAACAAAAATAAAAATAAAAAATAAAATAAAGAAACTATTGAGCATTTCTTCCTGGAAACTTAGTACGCTGCTACCATGAAAATAATTAAATGGTGAGGCTCTTATACAGTAAAACCTGTCCAAAACAAAACCTTAATAAAACCTGCCTAAACAGGAAAAATTCGTAGAAACGTAAGGATTTTCTGTTCTGAAAAGAACCTGTTCAAAACGGAAACCTGTCTAAACGGGAACGATTCTTAGAAATCTAGCGATTTTCCGTTCTGAAAAGAACCTGTTCAAAACGGAAACCTGTCTAAACGGGAAATCTAGCGATTTTCCGTTCTGAAAAGAACCTGTTCAAAACGGAAACCTGTCTAAACGGGAACGATTCTTAGAAATCTAGCGATTTTCCGTTCTGAAAAGAACCTGTTCAAAACGGAAACCTGTCTAAACGGGAACGATTCTTAGAAATCTAGCGATTTTCCGTTCTGAAAAGAACCTGTTCAAAACGGAAACCTGTCTAAACGGGAACGATTCTTAGAAATCTAGCGATTTTCCGTTCTGAAAAGAACCTGTTCAAAACGGAAACCTGTCTAAACGGGAACGATTCTTAGAAATCTAGCGATTTTTCGTTTTGAAAAGAACCTGTTCAAAACGGAAACCTGTCTAAACGGGAACGATTCTTAGAAATCTAGCGATTTTTCGTTTTGAAAAGAACCTGTTCAAAACGGAAACCTGTCTAAACGGGAACGATTCTTAGAAATCTAGCGATTTTCTGTTCTGAAAAGAACCTGTTCAAAACGGAAACCTGTCTAAACGGGAACGATTCTTAGAAATCTAGCGATTTTCCGTTCTGAAAAGAACCTGTTCAAAACGGAAACCTGTCTAAACGGGAACGATTCTTAGAAATCTAGCGATTTTCCGTTCTGAAAAGAACCTGTTCAAAACGGAAACCTGTCTAAACGGGAACGATTCTTAGAAATCTAGCGATTTTCCGTTCTGAAAAGAACCTGTTCAAAACGGAAACCTGTCTAAACGGGAACGATTCTTAGAAATCTAGCGATTTTCTCGTTTTGAAAAGAACCTGTTCAAAACGGAAACCTGTCTAAACGGGAACGATTCTTAGAAATCTAGCGATTTTCCGTTCTGAAAAGAACCTGTTCAAAACGGAAACCTGTCTAAACGGGAACGATTCTTAGAAATCTAGCGATTTTCCGTTCTGAAAAGAACCTGTTCAAAACGGAAACCTGTCTAAACGGGAACGATTCTTAGAAATCTAGCGATTTTCCGTTCTGAAAAGAACCTGTTCAAAACGGAAACCTGTCTAAACGGGAACGATTCTTAGAAATCTAGCGATTTTTCGTTTTGAAAAGAACCTGTTCAAAACGGAAACCTGTCTAAACGGGAACGATTCTTAGAAATCTAGCGATTTTCTCGTTTTGAAAAGAACCTGTTCAAAACGGAAACCTGTCTAAACGGGAACGATTCTTAGAAATCTAGCGATTTTCTGTTCTGAAAAGAACCTGTTCAAAACGGAAACCTGTCTAAACGGGAACGATTCTTAGAAATCTAGCGATTTTCCGTTCTGAAAAGAACCTGTTCAAAACGGAAACCTGTCTAAACGGGAACGATTCTTAGAAATCTAGCGATTTTCCGTTCTGAAAAGAACCTGTTCAAAACGGAAACCTGTCTAAACGGGAACGATTCTTAGAAATCTAGCGATTTTCCGTTCTGAAAAGAACCTGTTCAAAACGGAAACCTGTCTAAACGGGAACGATTCTTAGAAATCTAGCGATTTTCCGTTCTGAAAAGAACCTGTTCAAAACGGAAACCTGTCTAAACGGGAACGATTCTTAGAAATCTAGCGATTTTCCGTTCTGAAAAGAACCTGTTCAAAACGGAAACCTGTCTAAACGGGAACGATTCTTAGAAATCTAGCGATTTTCCGTTCTGAAAAGAACCTGTTCAAAACGGAAACCTGTCTAAACGGGAACGATTCTTAGAAATCTAGCGATTTTCCGTTCTGAAAAGAACCTGTTCAAAACGGAAACCTGTCTAAACGGGAACGATTCTTAGAAATCTAGCGATTTTCCGTTCTGAAAAGAACCTGTTCAAAACGGAAACCTGTCTAAACGGGAACGATTCTTAGAAATCTAGCGATTTTCCGTTCTGAAAAGAACCTGTTCAAAACGGAAACCTGTCTAAACGGGAACGATTCTTAGAAATCTAGCGATTTTCCGTTCTGAAAAGAACCTGTTCAAAACGGAAACCTGTCTAAACGGGAACGATTCTTAGAAATCTAGCGATTTTCCGTTCTGAAAAGAACCTGTTCAAAACGGAAACCTGTCTAAACGGGAACGATTCTTAGAAATCTAGCGATTTTCCGTTCTGAAAAGAACCTGTTCAAAACGGAAACCTGTCTAAACGGGAACGATTCTTAGAAATCTAGCGATTTTCCGTTCTGAAAAGAACCTGTTCAAAACGGAAACCCGTCTAAACGGGAACGATTCTTAGAAATCTAGCGATTTTCCGTTCTGAAAAGAACCTGTTCAAAACGGAAACCTGTCTAAACGGGAACGATTCTTAGAAATCTAGCGATTTTCCGTTCTGAAAAGAACCTGTTCAAAACGGAAACCTGTCTAAACGGGAACGATTCTTAGAAATCTAGCGATTTTCCGTTCTGAAAAGAACCTGTTCAAAACGGAAACCTGTCTAAACGGGAACGATTCTTAGAAATCTAGCGATTTTCCGTTCTGAAAAGAACCTGTTCAAAACGGAAACCTGTCTAAACGGGAACGATTCTTAGAAATCTAGCGATTTTCCGTTCTGAAAAGAACCTGTTCAAAACGGAAACCTGTCTAAACGGGAACGATTCTTAGAAATCTAGCGATTTTCCGTTCTGAAAAGAACCTGTTCAAAACGGAAACCTGTCTAAACGGGAACGATTCTTAGAAATCTAGCGATTTTCCGTTCTGAAAAGAACCTGTTCAAAACGGAAACCTGTCTAAACGGGAACGATTCTTAGAAATCTAGCGATTTTCCGTTCTGAAAAGAACCTGTTCAAAACGGAAACCTGTCTAAACGGGAACGATTCTTAGAAATCTAGCGATTTTCTGTTCTGAAAAGAACCTGTTCAGAACGGACCGGAAAAAACATTCATTACCGTACGAGTCCGGTTTACACAGGTTTAACTGTTTCAAAATTTAAAAAATATACAGTATATATATATATTAATTGTTTTAATTATAAGACTATATAATCATTTATATAATATTTTATTTACGTAAATTATAAATTTTAATTAGAGTATTTAAAAAATCCATAAAATTACTTCAGGACATCTTCCCTCCCCCCTCGACGGCAGTTCAATTTTTACAATATAATTAATTATTGGCTAAATATTGTTCCAATGATTATAGAAAGTTTTAATTTAAAATGAAATTGGTCTTTTTATCAATTACGTTCAATACTTTTTAAATTATTTATCTTTCTCGTTTATTATATCTAAAAATAGAAATAATTTGAATGCATCTTGTAGAATCTGGAAATTTTCAATAATTTTATTGTATATAAAGAATTATTTTAAATAAGGCATTTTAATTTTATTTCCAGATAAAAAAAAGTAAAGAATATAAATTTATTTATTTACATATACAGTATATATATTTTATATGGTGAATAGTAAAATGATAAAAATGGACAGAGAAATTAGATAAAAGAATGGAGTGAGATAAACTTGTTTCTTTGAAAATAAGTTTATAATGTCTTAGAAATGAGGTCACACTCCTAAGCAGGAAAAATATCCTAATTTATTTCTTTATTCTATGATATTTTGTATTATCTGCATAACAGGATGATGTACTGTACTTTATCCCCCTATATCTATATAGTGTATAAATGATTTATGACGGTTATTTTCTCTTCTTGAGGTTTAAATTAAAGTGTAAATATGTGAATTAAAATTTTAATGGGAAGAAAACTTCTGAAATTTTGTATGGGGGTTTGTATATTAGGGGGATTGATGCTATTAAATTTTGGTGGTTAAATATCGACGGGGTGGGGAGATAGAGACGATCGTGCGTCATGTCTGGAGTAGGGTCGGACTTCATGACGATTTTACTCGTATTAGCATTTAAAATTTTCTTTGTAAAACTCATCCCTGCTTTGAAAATTATGCCTTTTGACAGTTTATAATAATAATTAAAAATATTAAAAAGCTTTTTAATTTTAAAATATCATAACAGATGGCGACACACACGCGGTTTTAGACGTTGCCGGGAAAATTAATCAACTCGTCGCTGGATTTATTTTTTTTAATTGTTTAGCGGCGCAATAGAATTATCGCTTTCCAACAAGCTTGCATTTTTCTTAATTTATTGTAATTTTATCATTGAATAAATTTTAAATTGATTTATTTAGGATAGATCTTTTTACTAAATCATATATGCAAATATTAATATTTTAATTAATTTAATAAATATAGAGTGTTCAGTCTGATGTTTCAGTACAGGGATGAGGAACGTTTTCGAGTGATATGATAAACAAATAAATTAAATGTTATAATAAATGTAAGGAAGAGATGTCCGACCCAACTCGAGATGTGACTCGTGATTCCGTCTCTCTCTCCACTACCTCGACCTTTAACCACCAAAATTTAACAGCCTCAATCAACCCTAATACACAAACCTCCCTACAAAATTTCAGAAATTTTCGACAAAAGGCATAAAAGTTATTAAGCTTCAAAATGTTGCACCCAAACACAAACATCCATTCATATAGGAAGAAAACCCTGGATTTCTTTTTACATTTCTCGACGTTTCGAGATCCCTCTGAGTCAAAATATATACCCAATATACTCTTTAATGTCAATTGTAACCAACAATCAACCATTCTAATGCATCTCCTTCAATAAAAAACTATATCAACAACTGCTCCTTGTGTGATGTGTTACCGAAGAAAGCCAATAGCTTTTAATTCTTTAAAGTTAAAAAATATAAAAATCTTGTGAGTAATTTCTTAATTGATCGCCATAATTTTCCTCTGTTAGATATAACAGCCGGGAAAGTAAAAATAAATGAAATTACATGGCTAAATGTTATTAGTTTTAATGTAGATTTGGGGGCTAGAGCTTACACGATTTAGTAAATGGTATGTATATGGCACGTAAAGCTAAATAAATGTAAATTTAGGAAATTGTCTCAGAAATTAGTGTCACTTTAATTTCGTGGTTAATTTTCATTAAATACAGGTCTTTTTATTTTTTTACCCCCTATCAAATGATATATATTTTATTAAAATGTAAGATGCCGAAACGATCCTTCTTCTTAGACAAAATATCTTCTTTCGGGACTCTCTCAAAAAAAATAAAAATAAAATAAAATAACAGAAGACTCAACGGACTTTTTCATCGCTTGCAGAGCACTACTTTCTGTGAGATTCTTTAGTATAAATAAATCGGGATGAATATTTTGTAACCGTCGAGGCTGTCACGGTGTCCGTCATTTCCATCCTTCTTCCGTACTGATTTGGGCTCGCAATTCAGCAACCTCATAAACAGGGGCGGCCGTACATTGTGGTACTTGGGTACATTTACCCCTCCCTTTTCGTCTGTGTTGCCTTTTTTCCAAATTTCCAATTGGATCTCAAATTCTATTATCAACAAACAACAGAAAATTCATGACTTCTAGCTTACTCTGCAAATATAAATGAAACTAATGAACGATATTTGTCCATTGTCCTATTCAACTTCGTGGTATGTTGACCAAAATTTGGCTCCGATTGCAACCAGACTACCTCGTGGAAGCTCTGATCTGACGTTGAATCGTAGTTTGAAGTTTCTTCCTTAATGTATGATGTCCTTACCCGTTTTTATATAGTCTGCGGCTCAAAAATGCAAAATTCCACCCCAGGGGCTAGCTACCTGCAGAATTTTACAAGCAGTTTTTCTCACCCAGAGCACCAGCTATTACAAGAATGATCAAAGAGTAAATCCCAGATAGATGACTTTAATAAAAGAATCGTCATCTCATTTCACAATCTGATAACCCAAATGAGCTTCGACATACCAATAACTGGGCACCAATCTCACTACTGAATACGGACTACAAAATTCTAGTGGCAAGACTACAGAGGCGTATAAAATTAATTAATAGCGAGGTTGAGGTCGAAGTTTTAAACGCGAAAACGTGTTGATGTGGATTTGTAGGACTTCTCTCACTAACTGATCGTCCCTAATCTGTTGTGGCCCTGTTTGAATCCATGATAAATATTTAAAAAAGATCTCTTTAATACTCATAGATTAGTTCGTATTTAAAATAAATATAGTATGCAAATACTAGAGATAAGGTTCGAAAATAACTATTTAAAAGAATTGAAGGGATGAGGTAACGCTACACGCGGACGATCTGCCAAGGAGGCGTGTCACTAAAGAAGACTTTTTGTGGAAAAGTGGTCCCTATTCATATATGACATGTGAAGATATCCGATAAACTCCGTGTTGTCAGCCATTGATGAGGTGTAAACCCGTGACCAGTGGTTTTACTTACTAGACCTCTGATCGACAACCATTATTATGCTATATTTTATTTACTTAACTATTATCCCTAATAACATGAAGTAAATATTTATTCATTGCAAATTTCACGGAAAACGGTGATCTTAAAAAATTTAAAATTCTTAAATTCAAATTTCAGCGTTCGAAATTCTAACGAACGAATTTCTAAAATTGTCTAAAACCGAGTACAAAATATAAAATTTTAAAGAAATATTTCTTATATTTACTGTGTGTGATTTAAAAAACTTTGTTAAAAATTCGAAAAAATTAATTATTTGGAATCTTAAATATTTAAAAAATAAATTTTCAATAAGTTTGAAAATCGTTAACTATTTTTAAAAGTTTAAGCATTTCCAATGGTCATATTTGAATGTTCTCTGTTACAGTTAATTTCTTTAAATATAAATACAATACTTTTGTCGTATATAATTTAGTAAATTTTTAAAAATTCAGTGGCGTGCCGTGACATTTGATGACAGGGAAGCGGTGTTTCTGTAAGAAGCCGACTTCCAGGGGCAATCAGTTAATTGCGCGTCATTGATGGTCTAGGGCAGCAATGGGCAACCTGCGGCCCGCGACGCATAAAATGTGAATAAATATATCAATTTCCCAGCTTAAGGAAGTATGCAGCAAAAATTCAAACGTTATTTTCTACAACTTATGTGACGAATATTTAATCAAATATTTCCAATATAGTACGTTTACATCAGTTCCAAAAGCTAAATTAAGTACACGTATGCTAATTTATAATTATATATGAATAAATAATTCTGATTTACCAACATTTTTTCCCCTCTTTCTCTTGTGTACGGCCCGCATCAGTTCAAAAGTCCTAAAATGCGGCCCTAACATAGGAAAAGGTTGCCCATCCCTGGTCTAGGGTCCATTCGTATTCATTTGTTCGATAAGCCAATAAAAACTGTAAACTTCTCTAAATGTATTTTTAATATCACAATTACATTCTGAATCGCTAGCCACGATATAAGGGCTAAAATTAAAAATAAATTATAAAAACTTACTCGGTGAAATAAAATGTGCGGCGGATATACATATCCGGTACAATATATTGTTCAATTGTATTAATATACTTTTAAAGAAAATTACAATTAAATGTAGCTTCGTAAATAAACGTACATAAAAATAACATAAAATATTCTTTACTTTTTAAATTTTAAAACAATCCACTTAGTCAAATAGCTCGATACGAGTGGCTAATGATGGAATCGGAGACGGTCCAGGTAGGTGTGCAGTGTGTGCGTGCCAAATCCCGAGGGTGCCGATACCGGTCAATGTCAAATGCCTCTTTTGTCGCGTCACTAGTATATCTCAAAGAACGCGACAGGGTTGTTGTAAATTTTAAACGTTTCTCACCATAGCTGTAAAAATCTAAATATGTTAAACTTAATACTAAGTAGATTGTCCGTCATTTGTTTTCTAACTAATACGTTTTAGGACCAGTGTCCACGAAAATTTCCAAAATTTACAACTTTTTAGTCACTCTCATTGAACTGGAAAAATTTCTGTCTTTATTATCTAATATTACGAAGAAATCAGTCCCCTCTGTACTCGGCTAGAGATTGGTTCGGTTAAGCTTTTGTTTAAGTAAAATTCTGGCTCTTTCGGCAGGGTTTTATCTATGTCCCCAATTCTCTAATCTCTTAATTATTTAATTACTTCTTAAATAGAAATAACTTTTTTTTTTCTTTAGCTCTTTCCGCCCTGTGGGCACTAAGAGGGCCTCTTATAGTAGGCCCATTATGGGTTCGGCCAGGCCCACAATGGGGCGACCGGGTGGTGAGGGACGGGGGCCGACATATCCGAACGGACCACCCCCCGAAAAATTCCTGGGGATTATTCGGATTATTCGACCCGTTCGAATTCGATCCCGGGTCCCCCAGAGCGGTAGGCTGCCACCTTGACCGCTCGGCCATCCGGCCGTTAGTAGAAATAAGTTGAAACCAGTTACTTTGTACCTGAATATTTGTAGTCTTGGGAAAAGAGTGGAAAGACAAATTTTTATGACAACGGATACATAAATCGTAAATTTAAGGAAAATAAATTCTAAAGCTTTTTTTTGTACCATTGTACGTCTCATTCATTAAATTTGGTTGTAAATGATGCTGCCAAAGTAACAATTAATTTTTTAACACTACTAGAATTGTACACGTTTTTTCTGCATCCCCTTAGAGATGGGACATACTAAATCGTAATATCACCAGTTTAACATTGAAATCTGTGAGTAATATAAGATGGGACAGCAGAATAAACGCAAAATAAAAATATCAAATATTTTAATGGATTTTTTTAAACTCCTGTCAACTATACAAAACTACCATAAAAACATGCCAGTAAATTCCTATCGGTTGGGTTAAGTTATAAATGTACAGTACTTATGATTCACATAATCGAGCGAGGGCGGCCAAATATCTAGCAGGCAGGCGGCTAACAGCCCACAACCGGTCCGGGATAGAATCATTGGAAACGTTATACGTGTGTACACTGTTGCCACGCCGATTAGCTTGCCATCTTTAGATTACTTAGGCAATTATCGGTAGATTTCGGTAATTTTCGGTAGATCGACAATTCGTAGCAGAAAAAGGGTTGCACATAAACAATAACGTGGTTTTTTTGTTATTTATTCTATTATAAACTATAAAACAATTAAAAAAAACAAAAAACTAACACAGAACACTTACGTAAAAAAATAATTTACTAATGTGAATGTATGTCTCTTTAATCCGAATGAATAAATCCGATAGATTTCCTTACAGCTATCAGGTTAGGTACACCTTTATTGGAAATTACAAATGCCTTTCGGGCCTATGTAGCGTTTGAGTCCCTCCTCAGTGTAATGCTACAGAAATATTAAAAATAAAAATAACGAAAAACTTAGTTAATTTACAAAAAACGCGCGTGTAGATAAACGCTACATAGGCCCGAAATGCATTTGTAATTTCCAATAAAGAAGTACCTAACCTGATAGCTGTAAGGAAATCTATCGGATTTATTCATTCGGATTAAAGAGACATACATTCACATTAGTAAATTATTTTTTTACGTAATGTTCTGTGTAGTTGTCTTTTAATTGAAGTATAATCCGATAGATTTCCTTACAGCTATCAGGTTAGGTACTTCTTTATTGGAAATTACAAATGCATTTCGGGCCTATGTAGCGTTTATCTACACGCGCGTTTTTTGTAAATTAACTAAGTTTTTCGTTATTTTTATTTTTAATATTTCTGTAGCATTACACTGAGGAGGGACTCAAACGCTACATAGGCCCGAAATGCATTTGTAATTTCCAATAAAGGTGTACCTAACCTGATAGCTGTAAGGAAGTCTACCGGATTTATTCATTCGGATTAAAGAGACATACATTCATATTACGTATATACAACTACCACATCTGACATTGAGAATAATTTACTAATTAGGTAGGTACATTTTGTCTTATTTTTCTAACAAAAAATTACTTTTTATTTTTCGGATATTAATAATAATTATTATTATTCAATATCTTCCGTTTCTATGTTGTTTAACACTCTATTTGTTATTTTTGAAATTAAATTATCTTTCACAGGAAAATCGTAACAGTAATTTTTTCCAACTAATTGTTTAGTGAGAAGTAAACCAGAGATTGTTTCAGAGCTCAGTTTATTTCTTTGTTTTGTTTTTAACAGATTTATTGACGAAAATATTCTTTTCACATTAGCTGGAGAATGAAGCAGACACGAGATATTCTCAACAAAACGCGACAACACTGGAAAAGCAAGAGTTTCATCGCCCAGAGTAATAGTTTTAATATTTCGCCAGAAAACTTGAACATCATTGCTAAACGACTGTATTTCTTGATTATTTCTTAATAGTCTCCATTCGGAATCTAAACTTTGAAGCTCGCGATCAGTTATGAGATTAAGAAATAACAAAGCAACATCTGTACTTGTATGTATAGTCCTACTTTTAACAACGGTTGGGTTCAAAAAACTAAATTTTTTTATAGAGTTGTTTTTAAGAGGAAATCTAACAGTAAATTGGGTGCAGCCTTCAATGTAAAAATCCAAACAACGTAGTCGAAAAAATTTAATCAGTTCATCTGTAAGGTTCAGTTGAGTCATTGAAGCGATGAATTTTGCTCCAAAATACATGTTTTCTATAGCTAAATAATTTCTTGGATTTTTAAAATCAATATTTTCGATTGGAGTGGTTGTTATATAATTTCTTTAATAAAAATTTCTT